>NC_045632.1:53081045-54355002 GCF_009829155.1 Mustela erminea | reverse complement strand
GACACTCGCCTCCTACGTTCCACTTACACTGCCCAGTCTTTAGGACGACCCCAAGTCTTGTCTGCATCTTCCCTGAGGGCCCCTGAGGGATGAGGTGTCTTCCAACTCGCCTCCAGCCCAACAAGACCTCTTTCAAAAAGATCAAGTCGCCGGATTTGAGCTGGTCAGAAGATGGGATGTGACCACTGCTCGCTCATGATGGCTGCTCTTTT
The DNA here is from genome assembly GCF_009829155.1 of Mustela erminea. NCBI lineage: Eukaryota > Metazoa > Chordata > Mammalia > Carnivora > Mustelidae > Mustela > Mustela erminea. The sequence continues at coordinate 54,354,790 of NC_045632.1, read as the reverse complement.
CTCTTCCTGGACAGAAGCCCGTCCCCTTGCTGGTGGCCTCCCAGGGGCCGGCATCCTCCCTTCTTCCATCCCACCAAGCGGGCGATGTCCCCGGTTTTCCTAGCTGGCGCTGCTCAGATGCAGCAGGACTGAGAGCGAGAGAGCGGTCGGGCCCCCTCACTGGGCACAGGACCAGGCACGGTGTCTGCGTGCGGCAAGCGTTTGGTAAAGGAGAAGACAGGTGCGAGCGGCACACTTCCTCGCAGGTTAAGAGGTAGAGAGGTAGACTCCCAAACCCCACAGAGCCGAGCCTGCTCGCTCGGTCTTGCGTCCGAGTCCACTCTTTCCCTCGCACCGCCCAGCGTGGACCTCACAGAGTGATGCTGGCCTGCGCTGGGAAGAGTTTTCCTTTTTAAGCGTCTCTGGGCAACTTCCTGGGGCTTATGTTACTTTTCAAGGACGTCAGATTCCAGTGATGCACAGGCCTTCCTGTGGGAAGGCAACTAATTGGGGGCTATGGGCTGGGCTGTCCACACTCTCGGGGAGTAGCAGTGCCTGCTCTAAGTGGGGTTTCTTTGGCCCTCACAAGGCTCTGTTAAGAGCTCCCTCCCAGGACGCCTGGGTGGCTCAGTTGGTTGGACGACTGCCTTCGGCTCAGGTCATGATCCCAGAGTCCCGGGATCGAGTCCCGCATCGGGCTCCCAGCTCCATGGGGAGTCTGCTTCTCCCTCTGACCTTCTCCTCGCTCATGCTCTCTCTCACTGTCTCTCTCTCAAATAAATAAATAAAATCTTTAAAAAAAAAAAAAAGAGCTCCCTCCCATTCTGTATTAGATCCTCTGTTCTCTCCTTTTTACACGTAATACTCACTGGCAAGTGTTCTAGCTGGTGAGAGCGCCCTATGGTGAGAAAGGCCCTATGTCATGACACCCATGTACAGACAAGAAAACTGAGGCCCAGGAGCCAAGAACACTGCCCGCAGTTATACAGCAGGCTAAGGGAGGTGGCCACACGACCTCAATTCACAGACAACACATACTTCTTGTGATCTGCGCGTGCAAGGAATGCCATATTGGGGCTTTTTTCCTCTCAAAGTGCTGCTGTTAAATCGAGGGGGCATCTCACTCCCAACGGTATCTTAAAATAGAGGAAACACCGTTGTAACCAGAAAGTGTAGTAACTCCCACTTGCCTGGTGTCTGTGCCTGCGAGGCATCTACGCTGCCCGAGTACCCAGGGAATGTCCATTTTACGCTCATGCCTGGAGGCAGCCGTGGCTCAGAGAGGACCAAGGAACTCACTCAAGGCCACAAGCCAGCCCTGGCCTCCATAGCCCAGGACCTGGCAGTCTGACTCTGAATCTGTTGCTTCTTCCAAAGTACCATCCCTTGGAGCTGCTAGGGTTTGTGGGTCCACTGTGTCTGAGGACCTCAAGTGGGCCATCGACACAAACAGGCAGCTGGGCTCTGGAAAAATGTCTCCAGTCTGAACTGTGCCGAGCCTCCCCCGACCCCAAGGTGAAAAAGGCTTCCACAGATATAAACCTGCTTTGTGGAGAGCCCCAGGCAGGGGTGAGGTGCTCCTCTGGAAAGCAGCTAGGAATGCATCCTGGCTCTCTGTGGCCAGCTGTGGACGGGGCACCTGACCACCCCCATGCCCTGGCAGCAGGCAGGAGGTCTGGAAGAAGACGGGGGGAAGAGAATCCGCATCTGTGAGCATGTTTATGAAGAAGGGGAAAAAATGTGTGTCAACTGCATGCTGAAACGCAAATCCTTAGTGCTTAATGAGAAAGCTGAGTCCGGCCCGAGCCAGCAGAAGCCCTGGGAATTCCAGGTGTTTGTGGGGAACAGCTGGAGGAAGTAAGGGGTCAAGGCGAGACGCGGGCGATGGCCGACCTGTCCCCGGGAGGGCTGATCACCACTCCCGGGAAAAAGCGGGGGCTGCCCCCGGCTTTAAAGAAACTGACATGCGTTCTCAGCAATGCCCTCTGAGCAGAATTTGGAAGTCCTCTGGCTCAATGTGGCTGTGCCCCCGGCCTCTGCTGCCAGGAGTGCAGCGCCTCCACCCTGCAGCCCCCGGGTGTGCTTGGCAAGAACTCGACGTTCACCAGAGAGGCAGAGCCGACGGGCAGAGCTGGGCAACAACCGGGACTTGGCAACGGCCCAGCAACACTGACCAGCCCCAGGAGCCAGGTGCCCCCCGGATCGAGGGGCCCCAGTGCCCCGTCAGTAGACAGGCATCTTTCCGCACTGGTCGGAGAGGACCACACAGTCATGCCCACAACCCCTCTGAGGAGCCCGCAGCCAGCGCTGACCACGCCGGGAAATGCTGGGTTCCAGACTCGGTCCCAAGGAGCACAGAGCTCCATCTGAAGAGCAGGACTTGTGGGAGTGAGGATGGGAGGCACCTGCTGGGGACTCCAGACCAAGGGGGCCCCTTCGTTGGTGCCTCCAGGAACCAGGTACATGTGAGTTTGAGACGGGTCCGAGTGGTTCAAGTGTGAGTAGTACAACTGGAAGGACCCCCGAGAGCCAAATCGTAAGATCCCTTCATTCAAGATGCACACGACTGAGGCTTGGGGGGTGGTGGGCGCATGGGCCTGAAGCCCCAAGCGCAGGGCAGCACCAAGCACAGCCGACCCGGGTCTCTTGTCTCCTCAGAGCTTTTCTGCACGCTCCACTCTGTCCCTGCTCACCGGGCAAGGCTGGGAGCGAGGGCACTGGGACTTGATGCGAAATGCACACCAAGTACACACAGTCATGTGCTGGCTCACGAGCATATGTGCACGGGCACACTCAGTGACACACATACACGCTCCAAGCTTGGTGCACAAACGCTCACCCCGAGGGAGCACTCCCAGCTGCTCAAGCACAGAAGCAGCACAAGCACCAGACACACACACTGGTGTGCACACACACGCAAGCGGCACTCCAGACACACACATGGACCCACAGAGAAAAACCCACATACAGCCACATCCATGCAGCCTCCTACATGCAGACACACACATACTCGGGCAACCACACCTGTGTTGTCACACCCACACACAGCCAAAGCCCTTGAACACACACATGCACTCCCAAACCCAGAGTGAGCCCCTCTGCCGAAAGTAAGGACATTCACACACTCACAGACACACCTGGGAGCCCACGGGCTCACGGCCATCCTGGTGGCTGGAGGCAGACGCTCACCTACACCTTCTCAACCTCAGGGACACACCTATCTAGGTCATGCTTATGCACACACATGAACACACGCAGCCCTCTGTACATCCCCATGCACACACACACCATCACACACCAAGCTTATGTCCACAGACATACACACCCCAAACATGTGTCCTCACGTCCCGAATCTGCGTCCTGGGTGCCCGTCGCGTTTACGCACACCTCAAACATGCACACTTGCACATGTGTGCACACGTGCTTAGCACGCCCACGCTGCCCCGCCGAGCCCCACTCTCCCGCCCGACTGGGGACGGGCCCGCCAAGGGGACACTCACAGCAGCTTGAGGATTTCCACGTAGCAGCCGAGGGTGCGGTCGGCCTGGGGGCCCAGCTCGATGCTCATGGTGCTGCAGGCGGGGCTGACCATGAGGCAGTCGATGAGGTTGGGCTCGCTGTCGTTGCCCGCGCTGGCCGTCAGCGCCGGCTTGGCAGTGCTGGTGTGCTCCACCTCCACGTGGATCTCACTGGAGGCCACGACCACCGACTTGAGCCGCGCCTCGGACAGCGTGGCTTCCTGAGACACCAGGTCCGGGCTGGGGTGCAGAAGGCGCAGAGGTAAGGTGGGCTTCCGGTCGCAGGGCTGCTGGCAGCCGTTCCGGATCTCCTTCAGGCTGGGGGAGTTGTCGCGGCTGGCAGGAGAGGGAGAGCGGTGTGAGCACGGCTGCCCGCACACGGCCCCGAGCCATCACACGGGCCGCGGGCTCCCCCGTGCCGAGGGCCTCCCTGAGCCCAGTGGTGGTGCCGTGGGCTACCCGTGAGGCCTCGGCAGCCACCTTCACTGCAGGGCCTCCCCTGGCCGTCTATGAGACCTACTAAGTGCCTTTCCAGCTGCATCTGGAGTCTCGCTGCCCTTCTCTCCCCCTGGGCAGGCCCAGGCCTCACCTCTGTTGCCCCATCCCTGGCCAGGTGAGAAAGCTCAGCATCCGCTCCCCACCAGGGATCCCAGACCCCAGAATTCTAGCCTCCTGCAGTCTGCGGCTCCCTCCTGCCCACCCCTGCTCTTGGCTGAACCCCCAGGTACAGCATTTTCAACCGCCCGGAAGAACGATACTCGTTAACAGGTGTTCGCGGAGAGAACGGATGTATGGCATCAGTGAGGCCGCATCGTGTGGGAAATGCCGGGTCAAACGATGAAATTAGGCCTCTCCACAGCAGGACTTGTCAGGGCCTTGAGGCTGGTTAAAGAACCTCCTCACTCAGTGGGAGGCTCATTAGAGTGAAGGCAACCCCAGAAATGGGCTTCCTTCCCTGGTGCTCCTGGGTGGCACAGCACGAAGGGGTATCACAGACTGCACAGATACTGAGACCTCTCTGGACGGCTGGTTTTACCATCTGCATGTTACCAGTGAGCAAAGACATTCTCAGAGGTCAAACATGGCCTGTAAGCGGACGGGGCTGGGATTTGAAACTAGGTTTCTGACTACAAAGCCCTGGCTTCTCACCACCACAGCGGCTTCCAAGATCCCATATAATCCTGTGCAGGTCCTCCTCCTCCTCCATGAAGTCTTCCCTGATTTCTTCTACTTGCCACCTCCACACTTCTATCCCCAAATCAGAGCTTTCCACCCCTGGCTGGATACCAGTATCCGAAGCCCAATTCAATCAGAATCTCTGGGTTGGGGTCCAGATACCAGTAACTCTCCAGGCTCCCTATGTGTGCAGTCAAGGTTGAGTCCACTGTTCCAAGAGACTATGAGCACGACAGCATGATCACAAACAGCTGCTCGTCCAGGCCCGCCCTCAATGTGCCACGCACATGTGCCCTGTGCTTGCAAAGAGATGCACACACTCCTTGTGCACAAGGACCGGGTAGAGCACGGATCTTGGATACAAAGCACCTGGAGGGCCCGAATTTCTCCGGCACACGCCACAAGCCAGGCCTCCGCCGAGCCCACCAAAGATGTTTAACAAATACACTTCAGACTTCGCTGGGGTAGAACGAAACCCATCAACTAAAGTCCGAGAATGCAACAGCTGATGGAAAACTGTGTGTGGTCTGGGCTGGGGCTAGAGGGGGCGGTGTAACTATCGGCGGGTTCAGAGCTAAGTGGCTGGCTACCCAAATACTCAACACTCCATTGCCCTTTGTTTGCCTTCGCTGGGATTTAGAAGTGCATCTTCAAGGCTGTTTGGCTCTGATCGGGTGATTTTCCAGCGAGCTAGGCTAACCTGGGTCAAGTTGTCTGCTCTTCTGTGAGTACATTATGTACTCACCGAGAGCACTGTGGGCAGTCCCGGAGGACGCAGGGTTTATCTTCCAGGGACTGACCACCAGGGGTGGGATGGACTTGAGCCCCGCAAAGGTCCCCCAGCGTGTAGCCCTTATGGTGACTTCCTGGAGGAACTAACAGGAAACTACTCTGGGCTCAAGGGGGCTGGGTGGCTCTCGCCCTCCCAGGCCTCCACCCTGGGCACCTGCTTGCAATCACCCAAGGTCACGCTTGCCCCCTCCAGGCCCTCCTCCGAGTAGCAGCAGCCAGGGGGAAATCAGGAAACTGACAGCTCTTCAAGTCCTGTCGTAGTCACTTAAATCTATCGGTGACCCCCAGTGCTCTTGGAATGAATGCTCCACAGCTGGAGCTCAGGGCCAGCTGCGTCACTCACAGCGTGGTCCCCAAGCAGCGGCACCAGCACGACCAGAAACCCCAGGCCTGCTGAATCAGAATCTGCATTTTAACACGATCCCCAGGAGCAGCTCAGCAAGAGAAGCTTGAGTCCCCCCAGGGCCTGGCACGGCTGCTGTCCTCCTCAACTCCATCTTTGCTTCTCTATCGGTCTCTCCGCTCTCTCGGCCATACTGCTTCCCCCCCTTCCTTCCCTGCAGCGGCCTCTGTGGAGGAGCAGATCGCCTGTGCACTCTGCAGAGAAGGAGAATTCCTGGGCCCATCCAGGAAATGCTGTGTCCAGCAGTCTGCAGCAGCCTGGGGATTCCGAAGCAGGTGTTTAAGGACCAGAGATGGAAAAGGTGACTAACGCCAGCCCCATCTGCACCTCTGGGCCTTTGCACGTGCTGTTTTCGCTTCCTAGATCATCTTGTTCTGCCTCTTGCCTTATTGAGGGCCAACTTAAGCTCTCAACTTAAATATCCCCTCTCTGAAGGATCCCTTCCTCACCTCCCCCAGAGGCAGAAGTTCTCAACTCTGACCACAGAGTTGACTTGCCTGGGAAGTTTAAAAAAAAAAAAAAAAAACCAGCAAAAACAAAACAAAACAAAAAACAATGCCAGGGCCATCCCAATGAGATCAGAATTACAGTGGATGGGGCCTGGGCACCCCTTTTTTTCTTTAAGATATAAGGAGTGTTATGCTGACACAACAAGAACTTGCCAGAAAAACGGGAGCCCCGGCTGCAGCGTTTGCCAGTGTCCTTGGTGAGAATACGGCTGCCACAACTGAACCCGAACTATTAAGGTGCCATCATGGACTATGGAGTTGGGAAGGGATGTGCTTCCAAATGCAACAGGGCTCTAGCACACCCGGGACAATCAAGTTCAGCTTCGTGAACTTTCCTTGTGTGACTCCAGACAGTGCCTAACACTTGTGGGGCTCCAAACAGCTCCCAGCTGAGAACCACTGACCTACATCAAGATGGGAACATTTCAAGAAACGCAGAGGCTGCTCTCATGCCTTTCAGCTACACCCCGCCTCAAAGGCGGGGGGTGTTCTTCTGCACCCCCCCCCCCCACACCTAGTCCTTTTGCCTGTTCTTGAAATTCCAGGAAAAAGAATCACACTGCAAGTATCTTTTGAGTCTGGCTTCTTTTGTCTCGTTTTGCCTTTGTGAAATTTATTCAGTTTGTTAGTGGTTCTAGTTCATCCATTCCTGCTGCTCCATAGTGTTCCTTTGCACGGACAGACCCCAACTGTCCATCCACTCTCCTGTCATGAGGACATCGGAGTGGAGGCAGATTTTAGTTAGGGGCTGTTACAAATAACGCTGCCAGAACATTCCTGTACATGATGAATGAATGTCCCCAAAGCTACGAGCAGCTGGTCACAGGGCACATGCGTGCTTAGCTGCTGTTCTGATCTTGTAAACCCTTCCCAGGTGATGGATGGGCGGCCAGGGCTGAGATTCCTTGCCACAGACCCCGTTAATGATGGCTCTGACCAAAGCTCACTGCAACCCCTTGCTGGCTCCCTCGCTAATCCTCCATCTCCTGCTACACTGTCCGCTCCGGAGGGAACGGGCTCCATCTAGCCGGCGACCCTTGTGCCTGGGGCCCCTGGCACGTCCTGGGCTGTCACCAGACGAGGACTGAGAGGACGAGGAGGATGAGAGCTGCTGCGGTGTCCCCAGGCCCCTGTCTGTACAACCGTGTGCACAGTTCCTAACTCTCGTTCTTTCCCCCTCTGCCCTCCTCCTGGGGTGCGTGTTGGGAAAGGGGTTTCCAGAGTTCTTCTGCCTCCTGCTCCTGAGTCAGGAAAACCTGCTCCAGGGCACCTGGCCAGGGCTTTGAGGACACAGAAAATTCTGGGAGGTGCTGTTTCCTGCCGCTGCTCCTGTCCCTGCCTAATCCCAGGCCAGGCATCCACCGAGTGGGCCCCGGGAAGCCGAGATGAGTCACGGCCTCGGGAGGAAAGGGAGCCTGAGAATGTGGGACACTCCGAACAGTTTCCCTGCCTCCTAGGGTGGCCTGAGTTAGAAATGCATGCGGACTGGCTCCGAGGGCAAGGGACCGTCCCTGCCCACAGGGATGCTGGGATGGTTGTACGAGCCAAGTGCTATCCTTTGACCTTCTGCTCCTTCTTTTTTTGTTTCTTTTTTTGTTTCTTTTGCTCTAATACAACATGCTGTAGGGCACAGAACAAGCGTGTGCGAGTGGCCTGCATGACGTCTTCATGTTGAGGCCCCAGGGGTTCTATCACCTACTCAACGGGGAAATGACTCAGAAGTGGACAGGTCCCTGCTGAGTATCAGGATCTAGGGCTAAGGACATTGAAAAGAGTAATCCTCCCTTCTCAAGTCCTGTCGTGAGAAAATACGCCCTTAATAAAATTTTGTGGCACCTTCCGCAAGACCTCAAAGTACAGTATTCGGTTTAGAAGCTTCATTTGTACGATTTTCTGTGTGTCAGAATGTTCCACTGCCTTCTCTCTAAGGACTGAAATACACTCCTGCTATGCCGCCAGCTCCAGCTACACACATTTTGCTCCCCTGGGAGTTGTGCAGTGTACCACCTGAACAACCACACAGGGAGCTTCAGCAGATGCTCCCCGATCCTGCACATCATATCCTCTCTAATGACCCCAGAGGTCACTGTATAAAGTTTTACGCAAACTAGTGGCAACTGCGTCACCCTGCATCCCAGGAGTGAACCTCAGGAAAGAATGGAAGCTGGTAAGTAACTATACCCCAGTGCCACCATCCCTCAGGGGAATGACTCAGACATGTTCCACAGTCTCCTGGGAGGTCCCAGTGGGGAACCTGCAGGTGCCTGCAGTGGTCATCAGACTCTACTGGCTGTCCACCCTTTTCGGGTCCCCTCCCAGAGCTTCCTTGGGTTATGTCCTTAATAAGCTGCTTGCGCCCAGACCCTGGAGGACCCAAGGCAGCAGCCCTGCATGCCCCTTTCTGGCCAAGCTCTAGCATATGGCTCCATTTTGTTATCTCAGCCTTTGCCCATTTGCCTTGATCCTGCATATTGGAGACCAGCTCCCCCAGGAGCACCCGAAACCGTGCCTGACACGCACAGGCGCTCAAGAAATCCACATGCACCATGGGCAAAAGGAAATTCTGCCAAAGGAGACAAGGGGAAAGGGAGAAAACCTCCTGCTAGTCCTCATGCACACACACACACACGCACACGCTCACACCCCCCACGCACCCTGCACTCGTCCTCTCTCTCACACAAGCCCCACGTGTGGCACATGCCAGGTGGGGAGAAACCTTCAGAATCAAACACTTGCTGCTAAAGCCAGGGGGACACGACAGCCTCATAGCTGCCAGTGCAGATTCCCAGTGTTGGCTCTTCCAGTGACATACCCACCTTAGGGTTGGCAACTGGGAAGCTCATGGGATTGGCCAACATACTTGAGGCCGTCCCAGCAGCCGCCACTCCACCTCCCTGGCCTAGTCGAGGCACGAGCCGCCCTCCGCGGGGACCTGGCCCTTCACTGTCCCCCACTGGCCCCATCCAGAGGTGGTAGCAGGCCCCCACACAGGCTCTCCTGGGTGCCGCGGGGACTGACCTGTTGATGAACTCTTCATAGCAGGAGTAGATGGCAGCCAGGCACACGGCCACCAGGTTGGGCAGGACCCGGGGGTGGGGGCAGTGCCCCGTGGGGCCGTGCATGCTGGAAGAGAGCAGAGGACAGGGGTGAGCAGGCCGCGGCAGCAGTGGCACTGACGCAGGGAGGCAGCAGGGCAGGGGGGCGTCCGTCAGGGTCAGGGGTGGAGGGTGCTCCAAGTTCTTTGCCGGGGATCTGGCTGCATTGGGATCTAGGTCCTGGCTCTGCCACGTGCAGGCAGCACAGAGCCAAGGTCCAGGCCGGCGGCTGCAGATCCAGGGTGCCAGGTTTAAGTCCACACCAGCGGTCTTGGCAAACTACTTAAACTTGCCATGCTCAATTTGCTTAGCTATAAAATGGGAACGTGGCTCCCTCCCTCAGTGAGTTATGGTAAGGACCCAGTTTCTAATTCATGGAAAGAGCATATGGTAGTCCTATAGCCTGGGACAGTCGTATTTATGCCTGCGGGTTCTGGAAGTGATTCCTAATACCACATTTTAGTCTCAAAAGTGGCCTGCTTTAAAAGAAAATTGATTATGGTCACCTTGGCCCAGCACAGGACCTGGGACACATTTGCTAAGTCCTCCCTTAATGCGAGCTACTCTTATTTATTATGGCTAGCTCTGTGCCTCAGTTTTCTCCCCTGTAAAATGGGACCAATACTGTGACTCCCGGGCTGTTTGGAGCCTGGGAATGATATCTATAAGTCCTGGAAAGTCACTGTGGCTGTTGAGGATGAGAGAAACCTAACCTGAAAAAATTCGACAAACCACAGCTGGGTACTTTAAAGGGACCCTGAAGTCACCAGGGCTCCTGCGGAGAAATGCTTGCTTTGGATGTAGAAATGCTTTGTGAGTTTCGGGTGAGTTTATTCGGGAAACACATAAGCTCCAAAACCAGCTTAAACAGGCTATTTTGATTTTCTTCAAAAACGAGAGGTCGCTGACGTGTGCAGCCCACGGACACAGTTGCTAGCGTTGACGGGCATTAGCTCACTACACCGGCACACTAACCAGAGGACGGGAGTACGATGGCTCTCATTTTCCAGATAAGGAGACAGAGGCACAGGGAGAGGCTTTAAAAATCCAAGAAAAAGCAAGCCCTCTCTTCCAAAACAGCAGAAGTAAGAAAGAACTAGAAGGTCTGCTTTCTTCTTCCCCAGTTTGGGAGGTGGCTGTTTAGTCCCTATTGACGCCTCTCCGGGGCCAGTGGGGGCTTGTTTCCTGACGTGCTCAGCACTCATAAACCAAAGGGGTGTAAGGTGTGGGATCCGTGGAAATAACCCTATTATTTAGAACTGGTACCATTTCCTGAGTTCCTATTGTGTGTCAGGTACTGTGCTAGGGGCTTCCTCATGTATCTTCTTGTTTAATTACGCAACAACCCCTGTGGATAGGGGAGTAAACAGGACCAGAGAGGTACAGCAACCAGTTCAACGTCACACAGCTAGTAAGTGTCTCAGACCACGTGTGGTTGGGAGGACCCAGGTGACAGTTCTCCAGAAGATGAGATGCTCGGGGCCTTTGAATACAAGTGGACTCTCTCTGGGCATCAAAGGAGCAAGTATTTCTGGGCTGGAGAGGAGAGCTGGCTGGCAGGCAAGGTGGGGAGGGGGTCCAGCTGGGAAACCCACCTCTGAATGAACTTCTTCACCACTTCCATCCCCGCATTGAGCTCGTTCAAGGCGAGGATGTACTCCTGAGTAAACAGCCTCAGTCGTGGGCACTTCCCAAAGTCCTGCAGAGAGAGCAGATGGGAGAAGCTGGGACAGGCCACAGGGGAGGCCGGGGTCCCGGAAGGGGCGGTGCGGCCGTGCTCTGCTCACAACTGCTGGTGTGGAAGGCAACGGGGAGACAACCAGCCAACTCCACTTTCTAGAAGGCACACGTTTTCCCTTCAAGAACCTGGCCTCGTCACGCTCCTGCTTATGCCCTTTGATGGCTGCCCGGGGAGAGCAACAAATGTGTCCTGACCCGGAACGGGTTCCGGCACTTGTAGCGAACTCACTGGCACGGCACCGATGCGCCAAGGTGTGCTCAGCAAAGAGACCAGCTGGGGCGTCCCTTCTGCTCAGTGGGGAGGGGGCCTGCGCATGTTGAGCTGGGTCTCCCACAACCCCTGGGAAGCCAGAGATGCCACAGGCCCCACAGAGTTTCTGGATGCCTGCTTTCTGTGAGCTATCACCTGAGGCCGCTCAGCACGGCCGGGGCAGATGTCCAGTCTGGGGCCATCGATTTGGGAAGAGGGCTTTGGGACTTGTTGGGGGTATGGAGGAGCCAAACATAGTCCTGGACAAGTGTAACTCTGAGTGTCCCCAACCATTGTCAATGAAAAGATGCCCGTTCCTTCTCCCGAGCAAGAGGGCAGGAAGGAGGTCCAAGAACCAGACATGGCCCCAGGGCGAAGCTGGCTCCCAGTCACGGGCTTCTCAGCTGACCCCAGCCACCCCACTGGTTCCAGAAAATACTTAAGGAGCATTTGATGACCTTGTCCTTTTGGTTGTAGAAAAAGCTACCCTCATATGGCACATGGAACCAAAAAAGCAGAGAAGACAGATGGATAAGCTCGAAAAAGGCTGGCTGGACAGGTAATGGCGTGTGTGTGTGAGAGAAGTGGGGTGTGGGAGGAGGTATGTTTGTGTGCGTGTGAGAGGAGACGGAGAGAGAGAGAGACAGACAGACAGACATGGGGTGTGGGAGAAGATGTGTATAAGACATGTGAGACTATGTGAGAGTGTGTGTGTGCCAGAGAGACATGGTGTGTGGAAGGAGATGTATAAAAGATGTTGTATAAGAGTGTGTGTGTGAGAGACGTGGGGTATGGGAGGAGTATGTGTGTGAGGGAGACATGGGGTGTAGAAAGTTACGTGTGTGAGAGAGGTAGGGTGTGCGAGGAGGTTGTGTATGTGTATGGGAGACACGGAGTCTGACAGGAGATGGGTGTATGTATGAGAAATGTGGGGTGTGGGAGGTGGTATGTATGAGAGACGTTGGCTGTGGGAGGAGATGTGCATGTGTGAGAGAAGTGGGGTGTGGGAGGTAGTGTGTGTGTGTGAGATGTGAGGTGTGGAAGGAGGTGTGTGAGAGGTATGGGGTATGGGAAGTTATGTGAGATGGGAGGTGTCTGTGTGTTTGTGAGAGAGAGAGAGAGGGAGATGGGGTGTGGGAGAAGATATGTGTATGTGAGAGAGAGATGTGGGGTGTGGGAGGTTGTGTGTGTGTGAGATGGGGCGTGGGAGGAGGTGTTTGTGAGAGGTATGGGGTGTGGGAGGTTATGTGTGAGAGACATAGGGTGTGGAACGAGGTGTGTGTGTGTAAGAGATCTAGCACGTGGGAGGAAGTGTGTGTGAGAGACGTGGGGCGTGGGAGGAGGTGTATGTGTGCTTGTGTGTAAGGAGAGAGACGTGGGGTGTGGGGGGAGATGTGTATATGTGAGAGATATGGGGTGTGGGAGGTTGTGTGTGTGTGAGATGTGGGGTGTGGGAGGTGTTTGTGAGAGGTATGGGGTGTGGGAGGTTATGTGTAGAGACGTGGAGTGTGGGAGGAGGTGTGTGTGTGCTTGTGTGTGAGAGAGAGAGACATGGGGCGTGGGAGGGAATGTGTGTATGTGAGAGAGAGATGTGGGGTGTGGGAGGTTGTGTGTGTGTGAGATGGGGTGTGGGAGGAGGTGTTTGTGAGAGGTACGGGGTGTGGGAGGTTATGTGTGAGAGACACAGTGTGGGAGGGTGTGTGTGTGTAAGAGATCTGGCATGTGGGAGGAGGTGTGTGTGTGAGACGTGGGGCGTGGGAGGGTGTGGGAGGGTATGTGTGAGAGACGTGGGGTGCGGGAGGAGGGGTGTGTGAGAGACACATCATGTATGCGTGTGTGAGCTTATGGCCTGGGGAGGGCGGTGTGTGCCCTGGAGAGTGTGTGGCTGGTGTGTGTCCGGGGGTCCGTGTGAAAGGGGCACAGGCAGGAGGGAGGGAGGGCGAATCTGCTCAACATTAGGGAAAGGCCCCAGCCCCCAGGGCCAAGGACGTCTCCATCCACCGGCTCAGCCTGAGCCCCCACATGTCACCTCAGCTGACGCCTACTTAAGGGGCGCTGAGCAAGGACAGAGGGACTCCCGCCTGCTCTAGTGAGTGGCATTCCTGGACACTTCTGTTTTCTTAGCTTCCCCAACCGGGCACAGGACCGGGGCAGGAGGCAGAGCACAGCTGAGTGGAGAGGCACATCTCCTTGGTGGCCATTGGCTCAGGGACTTGTCAGGAGAGGAGAAACGATGGCCAGGACAGGACCCTGCGTCCTTCCCCACATTCACGGGTGGGGGCAAGGGCTGCCGGGTCGGCAGTTCTGTTCATGTTCTGTGGGCGGGTTTTTAACAGTCAGGAGGGGCGCGTCAGCGTGGTGAGGAGGGTGGCCCGCAAGACGTCAGAGGGAAGAGTCACATCTCCAAAGTCATCTGCGTTCTTCTTGCCCCCACTAAGTGGAGCCCATTCAGTAAAAAGCAACCGCATCGGCATTCTAACTTAAAATAAAACAGCAGAGACTGTCTTCCCGGATCTAACTGATTCTGAGGGCCCTCGAGAAAGTTCTGAGGAGAACACGTCCCTCCCACGCCCTCCTGCCAGCTCCGAGAAGCGAGTTTCTAGAGCTGCTTGGTGCTTCTTCACCTGGAGTGAAGAGGCTGAATTAGAGTCCTCAAGACACTGAGGGGCCTCGTCTGCTTCCATTCTCCCCACTGGGATGATGCTGGGCCATGAGGACAGCAGCAGAAGCCACAGGGGAAGCCCAGAAGGAAGTCACATACGTGTGTACACACACACACACTCACACATGGTCACATGAACACACACAGAGCCCTGGGCTAGATAAGGCCTCTGTGTGAAGAGAAAACTGAAACTTGACTGTGCTTCCAAACTGAGGAAGACATCTCAAGTCACCTGGTGCCCTGGAAAACGGTGACAGGAAGACCATGTGGCCCTCTCGGGGCCTCACAGGCTCTGTTGTGGAGTGAGGGCTATAACCACGGATCTCTCCGGCCCCCTTCCACGTCTAAGGGTTTAGGAGTCCATGAAAACTGCTTCGACTCAACTCTGCTAAAGATAACTGTCCTTATCTTTGCTGACAGATTTCTGGAGAGTCAAGGTCATTTTCTTGGAAATGAACATCATAAATGGGTCTGATGGCCTTCCCATAAGGGTGAGGAACATTTTACCTTTGGAAAAGCTAAAAACGCTCCTCTTGGAAAGTAGGGTGGTCAGATCACCCAGTGGTCCGCTAGGGACCGCAGCCACATCTTCTTGCCTCCCTTGCTACAAGAACACTCTGCTGAGTGGCCCGTGGGCACAGGAACCGTGGTCATTCTTGACAATACAGTTTAACAAATTGCTTAAAATCTCCAGCAGAACATTCTAGAGGACTGCTTCCATTTGTATCTAGTTTTTATTTCAGTCCAATGAGTAACACTGAGACTGTTCTCTAAGATCCAATGTACTCATCTAGGAAATGGGACACACAATATATTTGCAAAAGAGGAACCCTGAGGACAGGGGAAGCTCTGACATTTTAGAACACCTCTGCAGTCTACGATTTCCTCCAGCTCCCAAATGTTCCAGTGCGTCCTTGGTGAGAAACGCTGCACGCGCGGTCAACAGAGGCCGCTGCTCGTGCCATGAGGACAGTCGTGAGGCTCGTGGCAGGCTGGGCACACCCACTAACCAGTGAGTGGACCCCCCACACCTGCCGAAAGCTCCAGCTCGAAACAGTATATCTGGCTTCCTGGGCGTAGGGGAAGCCACTGTCACTGCCTCACATGCATCTGCCCATCCACAGCCCTCTTCTGACAGAGCTCGTGGCAGGTAATTAGACGCCAAGGGCAAAGAGCAGCTGTGAAGCTTACGGCATCCCCAGACGCCAGGATCACTTGGGGAGTTCTTCAAACGTCAAGCGAGGATTCCTGCCTGGAGCGCCCTGATCCCTGCCAGGCCACAACAGATGCTATAAACTGTGGATTTGCCCGGTTGCTGTTCTGAATTTTATCCAGAAAATTATTACATGGTCAACACTGTAGGCCCATAAAACTAACCAAATATAAGAGAGATGTTGTTTGGTTAGCTGTGGGAGGCTGGCCTGAATTTTAACTTTTTTCCCTTCGGAAGTCAGATGTCCCCCCAAAGAAGCGTTCTTAGACAGCCTCCTGATGACCACAGACTACGGGAAAATGTTCTTCCGTGCCCGAGGAGGCCTGGGCCAGGACAGAACACCTGGGGCTGGGGCTCTGTCATCGATAAGCTGTGACAGGAAGGTCCTTTGCAAAACGAACTCTAAAATCTCTGTTCCGCACTCTGAGAGGGTACAAGCTTCACCTCCTACCCCCTCCACTGTGACTTTAAAGTTAACAATTGCAAGTCTTCTCTCAGAAGCCTGAAACCAGAGAATGCCCCGGAAACTATAAAAGCCCAAATTAGGGCACAAATTCACACTCTCCACCACTACTGCGGGGAACGTCTTTGTTAGTCCCAGGAAAGAACTGGATGGAGTAGTCTTCTCCCCTGCATTCAGGAAATCAGAAACGCATTTATCTCAAATCAAGTGGGAATGTCGGAAATAAGCAGCAATTCAGCTACGGGGTGAGACCGCTCTGCGGAGGGAACGGCAGAGAGGATCCGCATGGTGCCTGCACTGTCAGTTACCAGCGGCCGCCGGGAATCCTGGGCTGAGATGGACTCTGAGGCTATCTCCGGGCTCTGCCGGAGGAGTGCTGCAATCGACTGATGATGTCTGCCACGAGTGTGGGATGGGGTGGAGCAGCACACGCGCCACACGCTTCCAACCAGACGGGGATTGGGGGTTGGCGTGGAGACAGCTGTTTCCACTGCTGAATCCTGACAGGGCAGGGGGCAGTAGTCACAGCTACCCCACCTCGGATTCAGTGCCCCAACGTGCGCTGCAATGACATCGCTGGCATCGCTGACATCCCCATCACCAGGTGACTCGAGTCCAGGCTGGGGGCTGGCTCGGGAGAGAGCACTGGAACACCAGCCCTCGCTTTCAACAGCTGCTCCTTGGCCCCCCTCATGAGCACTCGGGGCTGCTCACCGGTTCCCTGAGTGGCCTACGGAGGCTTTCTGGGTCCCGACCACCTCATCTGGGAAAGGTGGTCCTGGACTTTCATGAGACTTAAATGACATGGGACACACTTGCGTGTCACACTGTGTCAGGCTCTAAGAAGGTGCTCGATAAGTAGCTGAGAGTAGATGTTAGTCACTCTCATTCCCAGCTGTGGCCCCTGGGGCCAGTGAGTGTGCTCTGATAAGCCTCAGTTTCCCCACGTGTAACACGGAGAAAGCAGTATTTGCTGCTCTCACTGAACTGATGGGAATACAAAGGGGCCTTGCAGGCCGCCAAGTCCATACTCAGATTGCCTCTGTCTCCCCTGACGACTTTTTGCTATTCCAGGACCCCATCCGGGACACCCTGCTACATGTAGTCATCCTGCCGCCTTCGGCTCCTCTGGGCTGTGACAGTTTCTAGGCTTTTCTTGTTCTCAAAAGCCTGGACAATTTGAGCAGTGCTGGTCACGTTTTTTACAAAGTGCTCCTGACTGGGGACTGATCTGATGTTTCTCTCAGGATTAGACGGGGCCCATGGGTTTGAGAGAAGAAGTGCCCATAGGTACGGTGCCCTTCTGATGCCGTATCAGGGTGCCTGCCCTCACGTGACTTGTCACCATGGCTGGTGACCGTGAAACCGTGACCCGCTAGCTGTGGCTGTCACTGTCAGGTTTCTCCATCATATGGTCACTCTCTGCCCCCTCTGCCCTGTGCCTCTGGAAGGACACCGTACGGACGGCCCCCACTGAAGCCGTGAGGCGCCCCACCCCCTCCTCCTGGGCAGAGTGTCTGCAGACGCTTGTGACTCTACACACGGGAAACTTCTCTCTTCTCCCCCGGCCACACTATTTTTGTTATTTTTACTGTGAAAAAGATTCTTCCCATTGCCTTAAGAGAAGAGAATAGAGCCGAGGAAGACAGGCTGCACGAACACCCCAGCTTCAACAGAATCCCAGCCCCGCTCCTGGCTGTCAGGCCAGGCCAACCAACCCCGTCCTCCACGTTTTGGGGAATGGCGAAAGTCTGGGGAGAAGGGAGAGGCCGGCTTTGCAGCCTGGGCGTCAGGGGAACTCACCATGTTATGCTTGAGGATTCTCTGGACCACGGGAGTGAACACTTCGATGACCACCATGGACCGAGGCCGCTCTCTGCAGTGCTGGGGAGACAGAAGGGCACGGTCAGCACCGAGCCTGGCAGGTTTCAGCCAGAGCTGAACGGGCCCCTGGAAGCCCGGGCCTCGCCCGTGGCTCTGAGACTGTGGGGACGCCTGGGGGCTCCGTTGGTGAAACACCTGCCCTCGGCTCAGTCATGGTCCCAGGACCCTGGGACCGAGTCCCACATCAGGCTCCCTGCTCAGCGGGGACTCTGTCTCCCCTCGCCTCTCTTCCAGTACTTCCTCTCTCTCTAATTCAGTCTCTAAAGATTAAGTCAAATCTGTAAAAAAAAATGAATAAAGTGAGAGTTTATCAGCGGATACAGGCAGGTGCCCACCGGGACGGGTCCCAACACCTTGCAGCACTGAGATGCAGAGCATGTGGTCTAACAGAGAAGTCTCTGGAAAACAGTGCAGGAATGCCAGGAGTTCCGTGTCCGGACACCAGAATCTCGGAAGTCCTGTGGCTTTCCAGCCGTTGCTTTGATAGGCTGACAGCAGCCTACAGGCCGTCAGACGCACCTCACCATACTTCACTTCATCAGCAGGTTGTGTTTTCCAAGGCCTTCGGGTGGAACAGATAAGGCCCCACCAGGCCAACACATTTAGAACCTGCCGGGGCTTGAAGGCGCTGAGTTTCTAACCCCTGCGTGAGGACCCTAGACTTGGGAGAGTAGAAATCAGGGCTTTCCTGGGAAATCTAAGATCAATGAACTTTCCTCGATCTGAGTGTCCTGGTTTGGAGAACCGGCAGGCAAGGCTGCCAGGCGTGTGGAGTGAGCTGGCCCAGGGTGGACCCAGAGCGGGTGGCTTCGTTCCCCTCAAGCTCTCCTCTCTGGACAGGCCGCCTGTGGGTAAGGCACGGAAGCTGGGACTCGGACCCTCCCAGAGGGGAAACAGCCTGAAGGCTCACGGACCCCCTAGGCTCGGACCCCTCCCTCCAAAGGACGGGGCAGCCTTCTATTTCTATAAGGAAATGCCAAAAAGAATGATTTCTTCTACATCATGAGTTTTCAAACCGTGCTACCAGGAACCCCCCGGTATGACTGACTTTGAACAAGGTCCACTGTTTTAGAACAAGAGTTTGAGAACCATGAAATCTGGGAGAAACCATACAGCTTGAGAGGACGACAAGGAGCAGATGAAGATTAAATCGGACAAAATACTGAAAGAGGAGATGACCTGCCGGGACAGGTAAGGGAGGAGGACCCCAAGCGTATGTGGGGACCTATGACCCCATTCCGTGTGGGGAATGACGGCCCCTGGTGCCAGGGGCCAAGAAGGCCCATTTTTCAGTTGTCTATAGTCCCACCAAGGCCCCAGGGAGGAGGAGGCCTCCACTGAGCATGGAAGCCGGACGCTTTCACACGCACATACGCCTGCAGGCCCAGCTCGACGCCCAGGGGCTCGCCTGCTTGGCCCGGAAGGCACACACTGCCGTGTGCCCAGACGCGCGCACCGAGAAGGCACCCGTGCGCTCTGCGCTGGCAGGCCGGGCCCGCCCTCTGCTCTGTGAGTTGCCAGAAATGGTGTCCTGATGGAGAGACTGCGCCAAAGGGGCTAACACGACCCTGTGTCCGTAGTCTCAGAGCTCCCACCCCTGACAGACACAGGGAGAGCATCTCTCTGAGTGGGGGGCAGAGGCACTAAGGGCATCACAGTCCCCTTTCCTCCAGAAGCCACAGGGCTCTCCAGGGGCCTGCTTCGCCAGGCCACATGCTCGTCTCGCTGGTGGATGGAGTCCACACCGCCCACCAGGGACAGCGCGTGGCTGTGGAAGGAGCCGGCGAGGAAAGGAGCACGAGTCGGAGTGAGTCCGCAGGGGTGAGGGAAGAGAGTGCTGGGGTAGCAGCAGACCTAGGCCCTGCATCTCTCCAAGGACATCAAATCATTACATAAAAAAAGGGGGAAAAAAAAAAAGAAAAAAAGAAAAAAAACCACACAGCAAAGAACAAAACAGGACTGCATGCTGGCTCAGCCCCCAGGCTGCTGAAGTGTGTTTTCAGAGCGAGGGAGGGCTGGTCCCCAGTGTGCCCTGGGCACGGTCCGTGTAAACCCCACTGCAAGCCTGGCTCTGGGTCCCCCGGAGCGGACGGCCTGCTCTGCGGCTCCTCCCAGCTAACCTGGCATCCCTGGCCTGCTTTCCCTATGCAGGAAAAGCCCCACGGCTGTGCCCCACTGTGGGCCAGCCGGTGCTCAGACGAGCCTTGGCTAATAATAACCCAGCTCTGACGTCAGGAACCCAGAAAATCTGCTACAAATTTCTCCCAAGACAGCTACAAAGATATTCCAAGGAAAAGCTGGACGTTCCTCCCTGACCCACTGGTTTGGATCCTGGGCCTCACTTATCACCTGCCTGGCAGAGAGAGAGCTGTGTGTCTAAGAGCAGGCTGCCTGACCTGCCTTCTGCCTCGGTCCGGGGCCCTCACCCAGGTCAGGGAAGCCTGGGTTTTCGGCAAATTATGCAAAGCCAACCCCCAGCATGCCCACACGGAGGCGGACTGCCTCGTGCAAACACAGCCCCATTTCGATCAGGTCATACCTTGCAGAAGAATTCACAGAGATCTGGTGGTGGATGGTTGTTTTCCAGCAAAGGAGCAATCGCCTGAAAGACAACGAGCAAAGGTGAGCTGGAACCTCCAGAAAGGAGTCCTAGCTGGGGGCTCGTGGCTGGTACAAGCTCCACGCTAACCTCCAGGAAAACGCACACCGATGTGAGTGTGTGCGACCTCAGGGACTCCACAACCTGCTGCCATCCAGCCACGTCCCCCTCGGAGCAACAGGGAAGGAAAGGATCTGGGTTCTAAGCCCAGGTCCTGGGGGCAGAGTCCCAGGTGCGAGTTCTAGCCCTGGCACTCACGACAGCCTAACTGTCAGAACGAGTTATTTCCTCTCTCGTAACACCCGAGTTCCCACCCGGAAAGCGGAGCAGAGACTGCGGAGGAGCGGGAGGGAGGGTGCCCGGCCTTGCCCTGTTACCATCTGGGGCCCGTTGCTCCTGTCCCATGCGGGATGTTTAGCAGTGACCTTGTTCTCAACCCAGTGGATGCCAGCAGCAAGCCTCAGCCGGGTGTGATGACCGAGAAGCCCCCTGACGCGCTTATTTAACGTTAAAGCCGGTGCCTCGAGTTCATGTGTCTCCGAGCCTTCTGAGGCTCACCGTACAGTTCTTACGGCTCCCCGTCATTCCCGTACAAGGATCCGCATGATGTCTGATTCTTATTTTTCTTCCCCTTTCATACTTTGAATGATTTTGCTAAACTTCAAATTCAAATAAAATATGTAAACAACTGAAATGTGTCCAGACACTGCCCAGTGCCTCACAGGGGACGAAACTGCACCCAACCGAGGACCTCTGGTATGAAGTTTGAAATAGGGCCAGCTCTCCGTGAATGTTAGTTACTGGATGGTTAGTACCTATGCGAAGTCCGCTCACTTTCCTGTTTGCCACACTGTGCACAAGATTAACCAAGAGGAGACCCAGGACCCTGCACCAAGACCACTGGGCTGTGTTACCTTGTGTGAGCAACTCAACCTCTCTGGACATTAGTCTTCTAGCTTATAAAATGGGGAGAACTAGAGTGTCTTTGGGAGGATTTGAAAAGAGAGAACTGTAGAAGCTCTGGAGTCTCAGCCTCAAGATAAGCCCACTGCCACCATCACGGGGGGTAGGGACTCTCTTGGGCAGTACTGGGCACAGCGGTAAGGGGTAGTGATTCGGCCCGACTCCCAGGAGGGCTCTGTGAGGACACGCTCTCCCCATCACTGACTCCCAGGGCTCAGAGCCTGCTGCTCAATTTCAGAGGGTCTCCGTGACCTGTTTGTTCCCTGCAGCGATGCCTTTGGATATGGCTAGGGATCTCTCAGCAAGGCCTTCCGCTGGGCTTGGGACCATCAGGGAAAGGAAGCCTCACCGGGGCCCAAGAAGACACGACGTCACTTATGCGAATGCGCTTCTGTGGAGGAGGAAGCCAGTGACACTGAGGCTGCGGTCTGGAGCCCCTCCAAGCCGGGTGCCCAACAGTCCAGGGTCTTACCTGTCCAGGGTGGCAGCACCCAGCATGGTAGCCGCTGGCGCAGGCAACCCTTCCGATTTTAACAGATAAGAAATAAGTGAGATAATATAAAAAATGTGGTTCCTCCACTACACAAACCACATTTCCAGTGCTCAGGGGTCCCACGAAGCCAGCAGCCACTGTGCCAGGTGAAGCAGACAGAGCACCTCCCACACCCAGCTCCGAGGAGGGGCCACGTGCAGGGCTGAGCCCCCCACTCGTGCCGGGCCCCTCGTCCTCGAGAATGAGTCACAGAATTAAGGAGTGGGAAGGACTGAAGTGCCCAGAGTGGGCGTCGGGCGGGGGCTCTGTGCTTCCACAGGATTAGCTCACTGGGGCCTCAGGACAACTCAGTTACTCCCATTTGTACAGTAGAAGAGACAGAGGGTCAGGGAGGTTACAAGGCCTGCGCTGGTCGGACAGTTATGATCATTTTAAAGGTATGACTAATAAAAGGAGCTTATATTTCTGTGGGCTCTTTCTATAAGCCCAGTCCCCCGTGGAGCATATCTAAAGCGCTGGCTCACTGAGCCCTCCCGGGAGCCCTGTAAGAAAGGCACCATTGTCACACACATTTCATAGATGAGGAGACTGGGTCTTCATATGCCAAGTTAGCTGAAAATGACTAAAAAGTTAACTAACAGCTAACCAGAAGTTAGCTGAATGGCCAGCTGGTTAGATGAAAATATTCTAGAGCCAGTAGAAAGTATGTGGTAGGCCAGCGGTCCCCAGCCAGGGTTGACCTTGCTTCCAGGGACTGCTGGCATGTCTGGAGACATATATATTTTTTTTCCACCCTCCCCTGGAGACATATTTTTGATCATCACGATGGGGAAGGGCTACTGGCACCCAGTGGGCTGAGGCAGAGATGGTGCTCAACGTTCTACAATGGCCAGGACAGGCCCTCCAGAAGGAATGATTCATCCCCAAATGCCCAGGTAGTGAGGCTGGAAACCGAGGGGCAGAGAGGCACGGAGAGACTTGAAATTATCCCCACAAGACGCAGTACATGAAAAAGTCAACATAAAACAGCCCATCTAGGCTCGCATCATTAATGCTGAAAACAGAAAATAGAAACACAACCGCACCCACGTGGGGTTGTCACCACCCGAAAACCGCCAGGGCCTTTCTCTGAAGAGGACACTGGGATGGGGTGAAATCCTTTCCTTTCTTTCTTTATTCTAATGAAATTATTTTCATAGAATACTTGCAAAAGCATTTTTAAAGAACATCTTAAATGTATTTTCAATACCATAAAACTAAAGCTCTCCCATCAGTTGCCCAAGGTCCCAGCTCGTGTGGGGTGGGCCCTGGTCTGCACCGGCTCCAAACGTGAGCTCACATTGAACTTCAGGGTGAAGGCCACCCTCTTCCCCAGCATACGGACGGCAGCTGCGGTCTGAGCACTGGGGGCCAGGGACGTGCTGGCTGTTACCAGCCAACAACCACCTATGGCACAGACAGATGCCCGACCCCAGACGGACCAAATCCAACCAACTGAAGTTACTTTTGAAAGTATTTCTGAAAAAATAAGCACGTTAAAAACATACGACGCCCCGCTGGGAGAAGACTAATTGCTGGAAGTCAAAAGGATCATGTCATCTCTGGGCAGAGAGGAGGCTTCCCAGTGATGACAAGGGCACTGGTAGCCCAGAGCACCGACGGGGAGGAGGTTGTACAGAGCAGGGCTGAGAGGCAGACCTCAGATTCTGAGACCTCAAATTCTCTGTTCTCAGGCATGTCTGCTGAGTGCGCAAGCTCAGCCCACCCCAGTGAAGGGGTCAGCTCCACAGTATTCGCTGGAAGAAAGCAGCCTGGATTGCTCAGACCAAAATTCCTTTCCCAGGCTCATCCCCGGTCCAAAGCCCTTACCCTTCTTCCAGAGCTGAAGAGCACGGGGGGGGGGGGGGGGGGGGGCACAGGTAGCGCCAAAAGGGAGAGGAAGACGCTAACTCCTTCCTGGCACCCATGTCCCCGACTGCTTCTCCACCAGCCAGTCCCACGGCTCTGCCTTTCCCGGGCTGGGCCTTCTCCCTGGACTGCCTTGCCCTAGAGCACTCCTACCCCTCCTTTAAGATCCAGTTTGCTCACCTCCACCTGGAAGCCCTCCTCCCAGAACCCTCACTGGCAGAGGATGCTGGGTATCTGCCCTCTGTGCTCCCCTAACACTCCAAACAAGTCTCAAGCCCTGCCCGTGTTCTTTCCTGATTAGCTGCCGACCTGCCCCGTTCTTCTAGCACACAGTGAACCTCCCAGTAGCAGCCCTAGGTCTGTGCAAGAGACTAGTGTTTGGCACATACCTGTCCTCAAGTCAACAAGCGCTTGTTACATGAATTTATTAACTAATAGTGTACCAGGGAAAGGTGGTGGCGGGGAGTGGGGGCACGCAGGTTGACAATCCCCCTGTTCTGGCGACAGAGGGCACGGCGTGGTCAGGGTGCAGCAAGGGGGAGAAAGCCTTCCGTGTTTTTAGCAAATTCCCAGGGAGCATCTAGTACGTGCCAGACACTGGAAGTGGGGCTCCATGGAAGCTGCTGCCTTTGCTCCCCATGACAACACCTCCTTTTGTACCCACCAGACCCAGCTGGGGTGAGAAGGGTGATCCTCCAGGCTGGGCTTGCCAGGGCCAAGTGCATGGGCCCAAGAAACCTTCATTCAGCTCAGAGGGGAACAGATCCTGGCCTCTTGCCCTTGTTTCAAAGGCTGTAGCCATAGGACCTCTGGGGCAGGTGAATGTCCTTTCTGGGCACATAAGGCTTTGCTTCTCACTTCCATCTCCAGCTCTGCCTCCCTACTTCCCACATCCTTGAACTTTATACTCTAGCGATGCTGAAGCTTCCAAGATACCCCACGTTGTTTTCTCTGTGCCTATTTTGTTTCCTC
Organism: Mustela erminea; assembly: GCF_009829155.1. NCBI lineage: Eukaryota > Metazoa > Chordata > Mammalia > Carnivora > Mustelidae > Mustela > Mustela erminea. Next base: position 54,330,171 of record NC_045632.1, on the reverse strand, counting down.
TCTCTGGAATGCCTTTACTCTGTTTTGCCATCTGGCAAACCCCTATTGATCCTTCAAAACCCAGTTCAGACATCACTGCCTCCGGGAAGCACCATGCCTTCTTTCCCAGGCAAGCTGATCACTCTCCTCTCCACACCACATGCCTCTGTTTTTACAGTGATATCATTTATCTTCCTACAACAGAAGATAAACTCCGTGGGAGCAGGGCCTGTCTTTCACATTTCAGAGCTTAAATACCCCAGGAAGCTATCTGACTCCCAAGATGCTTTCACCATAGTCAAGTCCCAGAAAATAGGACCTCACTTTGTGTATCAGAGAGAATTAAATCCAGGTTCTATACGTGGATTAATCAGGAGGCATGTCCTGGGGCGAGAAAGAGAATGCTTACCTCTCGGCTAATAGGGTTTTGCCTCCGAATAAATAAATCCTATGCTCTCTGCCATCCCCTGCCTTCAACTCCCCCCACAGCACTCAGGAAGGAGGATGCAATGAAGACACATTCGCTACAAACCTCAAAGACAGATCATTTTCTCTCCCCCTCCCCCGTCAACTGGGGCCCTGAAATGCGCAAAGGCAGAAGGCAGACGGTCCGGCTCGACGGGACAGACAAGACCGAGCTCGGTCGCCATGCTGGTGGGCGCACCGGCGCTTCGAGAAGTCACTCAGACCGGGGTAGGGACCGTGGCACCGGGAGAGGGACAGAGGGCGAGGAATCTCAAGAGACTTACCACAATGATGTTCTCATGCTCCTGGGTAGTCAAGTTTGTGTTCTAAGGGATTGAGTGGAGAGTACCGAGGAAGACAAGACAAAACAAAACAAAACACAAAACCACAATATTAATCAAACGGATGTTTGCATCTCAAAGGTCCAAACAGTTTAAAACGCTCCCAGCTTCTCAGAGTGCAGGTGTTGCCTTTTCCTAATCAAGCAGATCAGAAAACCCTCCAAGGCTAGGCCAGGAAGGAAGAATAGTATGACTTTGGGGGGGTCGGTGGGCGGGGTGGGGTGTGACGACGACACTGGGATTCGAGTCCCAGTTTCACCCCTTGGGAGTTATGTGACCTTGGACCAGTCCCTCCTCATTGGTGAGACTCAGTTTTTCCTTCCATAAATGGGGCTCCTCCATTCAGATGGGGCTTAACCCCATGCTCCCTGCCGGTCACAGGGTTCACGGAAAACACGGAAAGATACAGACTTTAGAATCTTGACTGCGTGCCAGGCTGTCTTTCAGGCACAGCACATAGAGTATTTCAGTGATTCTCCAACTGGGTTCCCACGGAAGAATGGTGTTCTGTGAGCCAAACATGTTTTAGCTAAATTCAAATTCTAGCAATTAGCTTGCAGAAATAATAGTAAGTTGAATGGATTAAATTTGTTTCATTTTTCGGGCTTTTTTTCCTCCTCAATCTGGAATTTCCTCACCCAGTGGGTACCTATTACCACTCTCCGTGAAGACACGGCTGAGGAAAGGCAAGAACACATGAGAAACGAGAAGTCATGGGAAAACCCAGAAACGGTCACTATCGTCTTCTCTGCTAGTTTCGTGCTGTGCTCTGCTTTGTCTGGGTGTCTCGGTGGGCACGGCCTCTCCCTGGTCTCCACTCAGATCTCCTGACACAGTCACGTCTGTCCCCTCGTCATGTGCCGCCTCACTGCACAGTCACCTGGCCAGCTGGTCAGTTCCTGGGTTCCAGGAAGAGCCCGACCCTGTTTGCCACCTGCCATGGGGCTTCAGGAGCATCAGGATATCTAACGAGTTTACAACTCACCGAAGCAGGAGCGGGGCCAGGGGGCTGTGAACACGGCTCTGTCTGGCCGCCCGAGCGGGGAGGACGGCCACAGAACCCGGGCCAGTGTCTGTGCTCCTCCTGTCCCCAGGTTCCCATGGAGACAGCCTGGCCCTCAGCGCTTGAATCCAGGAGCATGTGGAAGGGGGAAGGATGTTTCTTAGATTCCCAAGGCTTTTTCTTTTTCTGGACGTTGGTAGTGCTTAAGGAGCCCGTTTGTGGCTGATTATTAAACGTCAGTGATTTTCCTGATGGAAGCTTTGGTCTTGCCTTATGAGCGACGACAAGCTCGCTATGCCTCAGGCCGGGAGCACCCGCTTCCTCCCCACAGCGCTTCTCCTACCTTCCCATCGCCAGGTGAGCTACCTGAGCCTCACGAGGTCCAGCTGCGTGCCCGGCGCACAGGGAAGAGAGGGTGGAGTGGGGGTTTGACCCCCTCCGTCCTGATGCCAAAACCTGCATCTCCAACCACTGACCCCGGTGCTCGGCCCAAGCAAGGGGCGCTTCTATTTCTCAGGCGGCGGCGGGCAGCTCTGCAGGGCCCTCCGGGTCCTCGCCGCACCTGTGCCCTTCCCACGAAGAGCCTGCGGCAAGCACAGATGCCGAGTCCTCTGTCCCCATGGCGGGCGGCAGCCTGCGCCATTCTGCAGGGACACTTCTCTCCACCAAGGCCATTTTCCGCCCTGGTGGGTAGAGCTCACTAACAGCCAGGGCATCACAGAGGACATGGGAACCCGAAACTGAGTGGCCACTCCACAAAGGCCCGGGAGGCCAGGGAGGCAGCTGTGCTTGGCCAGCGGACGGACAGTCCTTCCTCAGAACCAAGAGTCCCTCCTCCCCATCCCTTACCCCTTCCTCCGGATCCTGCCCACTTTCCAGATGGTTTGGGGACCCCTGGAGCCTCCTTGAAGGGGACCCCAGGAACAACCTGAGTAAAAAGAACAGACAAATCATCTAGCCCCTACAGCCTCAACAGGAAAGGGCAAGGAGAGGGATTTGTTTGTTTTTCCACCCATCACCCTAGACCCTGCAGCTGAGAGTGCTTAAGGTCAAGATCACAGCCATCTCCCATGACAACAAGAATGTGATAATTTATCAAGTGCTCCCTGTGTATCAGGCACAGGGCCAGGCGCTTTGTCTGTATGAGAGCACTGGGAAAGGGGTGCTCGTCTTCACTGCACCTCGCAGATGAGAACAGTGCCGAGAGACCTAGTAAACTGTCCAAGGCCAGTTAGTGCCTGAAGAACCAGGCCCTTGTGCTTCTACAACACCTGTTCTCAACCACCAAGTCCCACACAGCTGGGCACCCCCCCCAACCCCGGGCTAGAAAGTCTCTACCAATTTATGCCACATCTGTGCAAAAACAACATGAGCTTTCCTAAAAGGCAGACCTGGGTGTGGATCCCAGCCCACCACTGATGCAACAGACCCCTGGGCAAGTGACAGCTGCTCCAAGCCTCTGTCTACCCGTCTGTACACTTTCGGACTCACCTCGCAGGGTACCTGGAGATCAGCTCTAAATGCCAAAGCAGTGGTCACAGAGCATGTGCGTCACTCAGAGAGGCGCTAAGCCCTCCTCGAGGGGTTGCTGCCTGGGCTGCAGTCCCAGCTCTGTCCCTTTGCAAATAGCAGCGCTTGCGTGTCACCGTGAGTGATGCTGACTCATTGCCTGACACACAGTAGGCACACAGCAGATGCAAGCCGCTTCCTTTTTTCTTTTTCCTTTAAATGCTTTTATCTTTCCACACTAGTGCTTGGGGATCCAATGATTTTTAAAACTTTGGCCTGAGAAGTGATGCAAAGGCCCGGGGGCACATGGTCTATGAAACATGTAAGATGGAAATAAATGCTGCCAGTGGTTGGCAACTGTGTCCACCTGTCACCTTCCCCGTCGTCCTGACAGTGAGCCTGATCTAATGATGGTGTGGCGGTGGGGTGGGGACTGGTGGGCAGAAGGGGTGGACGGCTGGCCCTGCAGTGAGAGCGAGGGAGCCCTAAGGTGAAATTTCCAGCCCCACCGCCTGCTCAGCATGTTGCTCAGTGTCTCAGGGCCTCAGTTTCCTCGTCTGCATAAGGCAGACAGCAGGCCCAGCTCTCTAAGGCAGGTGTACTACCCGAGACGTTGTGTGCACAGCCCATGATACCTGCTGGCACACAGCAGGTATCAATGATGGTGAGCCTCTAGCCTGGCCTTGGGCTGGGAAGCCAGGATAGAATATTGGGTATACAGCATCTGGCCTGGTCTCAAATTCCAGACCTCGACTGTGATTCATTTCAAAGCCTGAGTCTTTGCTCTGCTGTGAAATGAAGCTGTCTCACACCTGAGGGCATGGCCTCTGCTCCCCGCAGCTGTCTTTACCACTCACCTTCTACTTCTTGCCCCACTTGCCTCTAGGGCAAGGGACCCTCTATGCAGCAGACATGGAAGGCCTGGGCAGTTTCTAGAACTGAGCGGCAGCAATCAGCCTGGGTCCCCGGAGGAAGGGCTGGTTTTAGGAGGCAAGGAGCTGGTGCAGATTCTGAGGGGGCATCTAGCAGCTAGCTACCCAAGGACCTGGGCGTGCCAGGAGAGCAGGGGCCCGTCCCAGGGGAGGGGGACAGAAGCATCACTCTGCTGGCCATGCGGAGTTTAAATCAGGAGTCATCAACACCACGGTGTCCGGGGGTCAGGCAGGCAAACAAACGAGGCAAGCCTTAGCGTTTGGGAAGCGCGGAGAAGACGGCTGAGACAGAGTCAAGAGCGTGCTTCCCAGCAGCCGCCACCTCCTCACAGACAGCGGGACTGACATCGATCGAGCCCCCTTGCTCCTGCCTGTCTCCCTGCGGGAACATGGGCTCCAGGAGGACAGGGGCTCATCTTCATCCCCAAGCCCAGCACAGCCTCCAGCACAGCACAGGCCCTAGTGTGGAGCTGCTCGGCAAAGCACAGCCCAGTCAGCTGCGAGCTGCTGATGGATTCTCCGCTGCTGTGCGGGTGGTCGGGGTGCTGGGGGCAGAAGCCATTGCGGCCTGGGCCCCTGGAGCCCATGCAGGCCAGGGCAGTGGGAGGACAGAGACGGGCAGGGACGGCGGGCCCCAATGCCAAGGGGCAGGGAGGAAGCGCAGTCTGGAGGTCTGGGGGTGTCACCGCTGTTCTCCAGCTTGGGGATGTGCTGGGAAATTCTGAAATTCACTGCTACCATCATGACCACAAGCCCAGCCTCAGGCCCATGACCCGTCCCCACACACAGGGTGGTGGGGCATGGCAGGGCGGCAGCAACAGCCCCTTTGCCCCTGCCTCGCCCCCGGGGCGGCTCAGCTGCAGCACTGGGGACAAGCCTCCTCCTGGGCTCTCTCAGGCTGCGGGGGGCACCGCTCAGCTCCTTGGGCAATGGAGAGACAGCACCCATGTGGGTCTAGTTCTGCCGCCGGGTACGGCACTATGCTCAGCAGAGGGAAAGGGAAAGAACTTGGGTGTGTGTGTGTGTGTGTGTGTGTATGTGTGTACATGCACGCAAAACCTGGCAGGAAGAACGTCTTACCTCTGAGAGCAGTTTCGAGACGATTTCCAGCGGGGCTTGGTTGATGGAGTCATCCTGTAGGGGGGACGTGAGGGCCATGTCCACCAGAGTTCGGATCTCCTTCAACACAACTTCCCAACGGCTTGGGTTACTCAGGACTTTCTTGTATTTGTAAATCTTTTTCTGGTCGGGAGAGAGGAGACACGAACATGTTATTGACACGCTGATGGCAGAAGACGCCAGACGATCAAGAAACAGACGCATCAGGACCTGTAAGCCCCCGGACGCTGTGGACCACTCCCTCCCCGTGAGGAACGGACTCCCAAAGAAAGGAATCGTCCTGCCCAGAGTCACGGGCTGTGCCTACAAAGAACCAGGCCTCCGGACACTAGCCGAGAAACCTTCACACTGCTCCCAACAACTTCAAAAAAGAACGAAGAGGTTTCTCTCAGATCACAGCTGCCAAACGTACTCCCTAAGCACTGACACAGTCAGAGCAGGTGCCTTCAAGGGTCCACAGAAGACCTTCCTTGAGTTGGAGGCTTTTCTCATCCCCGTCCTATGAGGCTCCCCTGGAGAGCGGAGTCCAGTTAAGAAAAAGGACAGGCAGGCTTGGGGCCAGGAATTCAACTCTGGCCAGGTGGTGACAAGCCCCGAGGCCCCAGGAAGCGCGAAGGTGGTCCTCGGTTTCCCGGTGAGTAAGACGAGCGCTCTCACCTTTGTTCGGGGCCGCGTCCAGGGCTGGAAAGCACTGGGGCGAGGGCTGTGGTCTCCTGCGCTGTGAGGCAGAGTTCCGCCTCTCTGACATCATGGAAACAGCAGCCCTCGGAAGGCGGAGGTCCCAGCCAAGCTCCCTCCCGGCCCTCCAGCTGCCTGCCCCACGGCTGCCCTGGCTGGCTTGGGAGACTCCCACCGGCTGAACTCCTTCATTAAATGCTCTGCTCCCCAGGGAAAACCCAAGTTTAGTGTCACCGTGCCAGCAGCCAGCTGGGGTGACAAGTCACAATCTTTGAGCCAGAGTCTCACTGTGGGAGTGGAGAGGGATGAGGTCAGGGTCCCCCACCAGCCCCTGAGGCTGCCGGGGTCTCCGGGACCACCGAGTTTCTGAGTTCGGAGTCACAAAGTGGTCTTGGAACCCAGGGTGTTTGAGGAATTATCTGGGGGGGACCGTCCTTGTCAACCTTAGTTAATTGCTGGGTGAGGCCTCACAGCGGAACACAAGAGAGACTCTGGAGTCAGGCCCGGTTCTTACTGTGAAGCCTATCACCTTCTGAGCCTCAGTTTCCTCTTCTATAAACCAGGCAGCCTCTTTCAGGGTGGGACCTTCACAAATGCTGGAGCCGTGTAGCCACTCTCCGTACAGAGCCACATTACAAGGCAGAGGCCGAACAGAGACCCTGGCAACAAAGAAGGAACCCGGATTCTTAACCCGTCTCTTTGGAGAAACTTTACAATGATGAGGCGGACCCCCGCAGCCATGCAAGCAGGACCCCACTGTCCACCTCCTGTTCATTCCCAAACTCTACGAGTTTCCACTCTCTCGCTCGCTAACCAGGCCCCATCACTACCACTGTCACACAGTAGCTGACTCACACTGAAGTCTGTTCCCCCTCACCAGCCCAGATCTTTTAAAATTTTTATTTATTTAAGAGAGTGAGCACCAGTTGGGGCGGGTGGGGGGTGTGCAGAGGGGAAAGCAGGCTCCCCACGGAGCAGGGAGCCCAGCGCGACATGGGGCTCAATCCCAGGGCCTGGGGATCATGTCCTGAGCCGAAAGCAGACACTTAACGAACGAATCACCCACACGCCCCAAGTCCTGATCTTTCTTATGGAGATCGGTGTAGCTCGTCCCGCCATGCCACGTTCTTTACCCGCCGGCTAGCCTGCCCGCGCCCGGCACAGCCCCTTCATGCTCCCTCTCGGTCTGGCTGTGCTCTGACAGCCACCATCCCTCATCGAGAATGGGAACGAGACAAGTCCCCTTCCGAGGGGTAGCAGGGCGGAGGAGACAAGTGGGGGAAGTGGAGGCAGCACCATTCTCTTCGGGCGGGGGAGCGGAAACGCCAGAAACACTGACTTGCCCGCCATTTCAGATCCTCTCAGGACTGTTAGACACACACAGCAAGCTTTGTCAAGAGAGGGTGTTCCATGAACAGTGACTACACAGTCAGTGGGGGTGATCATGACGATGAGGATGTGTTGAGCCCCATGAATTTCACGACAAGACACACCCACTTCCCCGAGGCCGCCCTGGGCCGGGGAGCAGCCCCAGTCCCGCCCCACAGCCAGGAGCATGGCCCCCTCCACGCTGCCCAGCCTGTGCCAACAGACTGTCCGAAGTCTAACACCATGGGGACCACTTCCCAAGGCGAGAGCCAACCCTTCCCAGTAGATGCATCCTCCTTTGAGTCCTGGCACGGTGGTTTTGCTCCATACTCAGAGAATTGCTTTATCGTTAAATGACTGCGGAACGGCTACAGAAATGGGCCGTGTATTAAGCCCCAAAGAAAACCACACGATTCGCACCCATGTCTCCCCACAGGAGATTCCAGAGTGCTGTACGGTCTGGGCCGTGAAAGCCCTATCTACTGAGCAGCTGCAAGTTGTTTACCTTTGAAGGAATAATGACTTCATTCTTTTTGTGAAAATGATGCCTGCTCGTTGTAAGAAATCTGAACCATGCTGGAAAGCACAAAGGAGAGGGTAAGTGAAAAAAGACCTCAAAAATCCCACAACCTAGAAATAGCTGTCATTAATCTTTGGTGAACATGTTCCACCCAACCCTCACTGAAACTTTGCCAAATACAGTCAGCGCGTCGTGGGGTGGGGCGCACGCCCTCACACGGTGGGGAGGGGCGCGAGTGCTGCGGTCCTAAGCTCTCTGGGCCCGGACATCCCCGAGACTCTGAGGCAGCAAGGTCCAGGCAAAAGGGCCCAGAGGGCGGCATCAGTCTCAGCGCTCACCGACGCACCCCTCCTTACAGGGGAAGAACAGCAGCTCTCTTGCGAGCACCCAAGCCCCTGCTTAACAGACCTCCCCAGGACCAGTGGGTATATTCAAAACCAGAAGGTCCCAGGGCTGTGCCAAGGGCCAACGCACAGTGAGCACATACTATGCACCAGGCACCCCGCTGAGCACTTCTGAGCATCATCTTGTTCCATCCTTAAGGTAACCCCGGAGCTGGGGACCTGGCACAGGCTAAGAGTCCCCAGAACAGACCCTCAGACAAAAACCCACGTGTACACGGTTTCTTCATTTGTGAGGCTATGTAGGACACATCAGTGCAGGGTGGAGGAGGAGAAGAGAAGGCAGTTAGTGACGGGGCAGGAGAGGGGAAGGGCCCTCCATTATGACTGGGCCACCATGGAGCCGGCTGTGAATCCCATGGGGGACTCGAGGAGACCGTGAATCCCACCCCCCGCCACCCCCAGGGAGTGAGGAAGCTGCAGCATTTACCCGCCAACTCCCTGTACACGGCCGTACTTCCACTGCCCTGTGCCCAGGACAAAGCACTCCCGTAGCTGGAAAAGAACATGGCCCCAGGCAATGCCATGTGGTCCCAGTGAGCCGAGTGGCTGAGGGCCCGTCTGTAACATCTACTACCATCCTCTTGTGTCCCATTTATGCATAGGACTCTCACGGCCAGAGAGGTGGCCTGACTTGCCCAAGGTCTCACAGCTACAAAGGGACAATTTAGGAGTCATACTGGCTCTGATTCATTCCAGAGGTGTCTCTCTATCATGTCTGCCGGGGCTGGTGCAGACAGCGGAGAGGAAGGGTAGACCTGTCGAGAGGCACGGTGATGGAGGGGGCCCGGGTGGCACGCGGTGAGGGCTGGGACGAGTCCACAGACTCGGAGAGCTAGAGGTCGGGCACCTGCGGTGGAGGAGCTGCGGGAAGCTCTAGTAGGAGCAGCAGGTGGACCGACCATGGTGATCACGGTGGGGGCAGGGAGGAGAGGCTGCTGGCTCCCACGAGAGGCTCTAAGGTCTAGGACAGGGGAGCCACAGGGCAGAGGGAGGCCTGCACAGGATTGCCTTGGGTGACAGATTAGCAGGTTTCATCCCAAGAACTCTGATGAGCTCATCTGGTGCTGAATCACCACGGGGCTGGGATGCGGACGCCTTGGGAGCCTGGCCCTTGGCTTTGCAGGATCGTCCTGTCAGTGGGCCCCTTCACTGGGTGGGGTGGGTGACCTCTTGCCATGTTCAGCGTGGACTCCATGGGCCACTGGATTCTTTCAGCAGGGCCGTGAGGGGTTTAAAGCAGTTGGCAAAGTGCGGCAGGATGCCAAGCACAGACCCCTGCTTCACTTCGTGCAAGCAAGCCAAGAATGTTCTTAGGGGTTGTGAAGCAGAAAACCCCAAAGAGGGGCACCTGGGTGGCTCAGTCGTTAGGTGTCTGCCTTCAGCTCGGGTCATGATCCCAGGGTCCCAGGATCAAGCCCTGCATCGGGCTCCCTGCTCTGCAGGAAGCCTGCTTCTCCCTCTCCCACTCCCTCTGCTTGTGTTTCCTCTCTCGCTGCATTTCCCTCTGCCAAATAAATAAATAAATAAATAAATAAATAAATCTTTATAAAAGAAAAAGAACATGGGAGAGAAATCCATTGTGGCCCGCAAAGCCCCAAATATTTGCTATCTGGTCCTTTTTGAGAACCAAAGCAAAGCCAGTCCAGGAGTGAGTACGCAGAGAGCGCTGCCCAACATGGCGAGCGGCCAGGGAGACAACGGTTCAGACCACGAGCAGACACCACTTCACACCACTTCACACCCACCAGGCGGACCGTAACCAATGACCCCGAGTGTCGGTGAGGACCTAGAGGTCTGGGACCTGTGTGCCCTGCCGACGGCCTCGCACCGGAGCACGGCGCCACCCGAGAGCAGTCTGATCGTTATTTCAAGCACGAAGCATACACTTACCACACGATCCAGCAGGCCTTTTCTTAGAAATCTGCCCAAGAGAAATAAAACACAGACTCTACCCAGGGGCAAGACACGAACGTCCGTGACCTTGTTCCTAAGAGCCTCAAACTGGAACCAGCCCCCACGTCCACCAGCCGGTGAACAGGTAAGCAAAACGGGTCTGTCCACACAGCGGACTGGTATTTGCAGTAAAAAGGACGCATCTACTCACACGTGCTACGATATGGATGAACCTTAAAGTGTGATGCTAAGTCAAGCAAGCCAGGGGCAAAACACATCTTGTAGGGTTCCTTTCATGAGAGATGTCTAGAAAAGGCAAATTTATAAAGACAGAAAGCGGAACAGTCCCTGCCTGGGGCTGGAGGCGCGGCGGCAGCAGGGATGAAACAGCAGGCGGACACCAGGGCCGGGGTGACGGAACCGTTCTGAAACACGATTGCGATAATGGCTGTAACACTCCATGAATTTACTAAAGTCACTGACTTGTACACTTACAATTGGTGGTTTTTAAGGTGTGCAAATCATACTTCAATTATAACGTTTAAGACAAAAATCCCAACCCAGGCAGGCAGAGGAGGACATCAGACAAAAGCAGAGACCGTCCCACTCAGTGGTCAAAACGCAGGTATGCAATAGGCGACTGCAGTTCAAATCTAAGCTCTGCTTCAACCCTTCACCCGTGCGTGCCGGCATCCATCCACCCACCCGTCCGTCTGTCCATCCCCTACCCAACCGTTCAACAAAAATTACCAGGAACCATCTCCGACGTGCCAAGCACCGTGTTCAGCACTGAGGGTCCCCACGACAGCAAAGCAGACAGGCCCCAAGTGCTCGTGGAACTCACGGTCTATCGCTTGTGCTCTGGTGGCCTCCTCTGCAATGTGGGGTCAGACTGACGACTGTGCAAGGCTTCTGGGCTCTTCCACTGCTGGCTGACCAGCAGTTCTCAGTCCTGTCACCTACCAAGTCCTAGGAGTGAGTGGTTCTGAGCAGAGGGAACTTAGGATTCCCGGCCTCTGTGACTAAGCCCCGTCAGCTCCCGAAAAAACAGAGCCGGCGGGCAGAGCCTCCCGCCTCCCGCGTGTGCAGCAGACCAGTCACTCCACTGCCGTCCTCACTCTCTGCTCGTCAGGGAGGGGACGTTACCTGGGCAACATCCGCCATCTCTCCGGCAACTGCTCCCACGGCAGAGACAACCGCAGACGTCCGGGGTTCTCCAGCCTGGGAGCGCGGAGCCTGTGGGCTCCTCCACGGGAGACAAGCTGTCCCCGGGAGTGTGCCCCTCACGGTGGGGGGGTGGGGGTGTGACTCGGAACGTGCTGGAAGCATGGCTCCCGGTGATGGGGCTGCTCTGCTGGTCGGCGCAGCCTCGGAGGCTCAGGCTCCCACAAGCACGCATGCTCCCCACCACCTGTCGTTAAAGGGGGGCGGCCCGGGAGCTCCTTGGAGCTGCTGAGAAAAATGACCCAGGGAGGAACCAGACAGGCTGTCAGAACTTCCTTCCAGTAGACAGCCCAAAGCTGGGCTGCCTAGGCCCAAAGCCCCTAGCCTCATGTGGCTACTAACATTTAACTGAATTAGAGTGAAATGCAATGAAAAATTCAGTGATGCAGTCCCACTGGCCACCCTGTGGCTGCTTGACAGCCACAGGGTGGCCACTGGCCACTACGGTGGACGGTGCAGAGAAAGACCATTCTCATCACGGCAGAAAGTTCCATGAGGCAATGCTGTCCTAAGGTCCTGGAGCCTCCATCACCGATGTCCTCAGAGGACCAGCAACACATTCACTGTCTCTCCCCACAGTCAGCCAGCACTTTGGGGATGTCGGTAGCACCCTGCCACCTGGCCTGCTCCTCCGGCTTTCCCTCCCAGGTCTACAGGGTGGTGTCCCCAACTGTCCGCTCGCATCCAGGAAGACTGACAGGTCGGGCAACATGTCCAGCCCCTCTCATTCCTAGACAGGGCCCTCCTCATTCCTTCCCAACTCGCTCTGAGGCCGTGAGGGCGCCGCGCCGTCCTTGAAATCCCTTCCAAGCAGTGTGTTTCTGGGGCCCCAACGCTTGGGCTGCCGGCCTTCTCTTTAGGCCTCCGGAGGGACCGGATACTCCACCTTAAATCCTTTCAGCATCAAAGACCATCACCAGATACAAGCCTGGCCTCTGACCAGCCCTGTGTCACCCCCACAATGCCTGCTTGGCGCTAAGGTCTTGACCCTCAACCTGAGACAGCAGATAACCTCCCAGCCCCCCTGTGAGTGTGCAAAGAGATGCTAATTTAGCAAATACAATTACTGGGCTGTTACCTGCTGGGGTAATTAACTGACAGATGGATTCATCAGTGATTACCCTCCAGGGACTCAGGATTTTCAAGAGGAGGTAGGGACGCCTACTCTGGACATTGGCTCCAAGGGGCCACGGGGAGTAAGAGAGAGGACACAAAAGGAGACACAGCCTAGCCCTGGTCCACCCCCCACCCCCACCTTTGGCTGGCAGGTAAAGCACAGCTCAACTCAGGCTCACAAAGCTACAAAACACGGTAATACTGACCACCCCTTACCCAGTGGTTACCATGTTCCAGGAACAACCACCTTGCCTAATGACACAAACACCAAGTGACACATGACCATAATGGTTATCGCTTCCGAGGCGCTCTCCACAGGCCAGGCACTGTGTGAAGCACTTTATACAATGAACTAATTTTTTGAATTTCCTAACGACTCAACAAAGTGTGTGGTCTAATGAGGCCCATTTTACAGAGGAGAAAAACCGAGGCTGGGAGCCGTCAAGTCACGTGGCAAGGAAGAGCCAGAGCTGGGACTGGGAGCCGGTGCAGCTGCGGATCCCCAGCGCCCGACCACTGAGCCACTTGGATGGGCACACCTGGGAGCTTCCTCTGCCTCGATGGAGGTCACACCTGCTCCGAGACGCATGACAAGTCCCTTAACCGCAGAGGTGAGACTGTCCCATGGCAGCTCCCGACTGACTGCAGCTGGGCATCCAGCTGGCATCTGCCAGGAAAGCCAGGCCCTCGGGAGAGGGACGATCGGTCTGAAAGAGGGGAAAGAGCCTGGGCACTTGGCCCCCTATGTGCCCGCCGGAGGCAGTCTCTCCACAGTCATTACTGCTTCCAAGGAGACAGCGGGAACTCGGGCACAGCAACCTGTGCCCGGTCTCTGGGGCATCGGCCGGTTGCCTGGGCAACCACACATCTGGCTGGTGCAGAGAGGAGCCGGGCGTGGTGCTGGGCTCCCCACTGGGCACTTCAGGGCCTGCCAAACCCTTGGCAAAATCCTATCATCGCCCCAATCGGTCTGATCGCATTTAAAAGCTTCCACGTGGCTGTTTCTCCCCCTGAGCTCTGAGTTCCGAGGGGACAGGGGTTGAGGCTTCATGGGCTTCTGCCCTGCTGTGCGTGGTGACCGCAGCTTCTTAGGACACACGGAAGGGGCTCTCAGTGTTTCCAAAACGGAGGAAAAGCAAAGGTCAGCAATAATGACCGACATGTAAGAAGCTTCTGCCATGGTGAGGGCCGAACCTAGTCTTCTAAGCCCTGCCGACCCCCGAGTGCTCCTCACGCCCAGACGCGAGCAGGAACCATGTGGGGAGCCTTGTTAAAAGGCAGAGTCCCAGGGCACCTGGGGAGGCTCAGTCGGCTGAGCGGCTGACTCTTGGGTTTTGGCTCAGGTCACGATCCCAGGGTCCTGGGTCGAGCCCCATGTGGGGCTCCCTGCTTAGCAGGGAGTCTGCTTGAGGATTTCTCTCCCTCTCCCTCTCCTCCTAATCGTGTGTGTGCTTTCTCTTTAAAATAAATAACTAAACCTTTAAAAAATAAATAAATAAAGGCAGATTCCCACTCCATAGAGCCAGGTGGGGCCCGGTGGGGCCTGGGAGTCTGTCCCCATGATGCATGGGAGGAGGGGGCACTGAGGGGCTGATACCTTGCCCAAGGTCATACAGCTGGTGTTGTGGGCTGAGTCACACACACACAAGGGAGAGTGACACGTCCAAGTCCTAACCGCTAGTGTCTGTGGACGTGACTTTATCTGGAAATAGGTATTTGCAGGTGCAGTCAATGGAAGACAGGGTCAGGCTGGCTCCAAGGCAGGCACTGTGGCCAACAGCTGGCATCACACACACACACACACAAGGGAGAGACGGTCATGCGGAGCCGGGGGCCCAGGTCGCCACTCTGCGTCCTCAAGCGTAGGAACTCCGGAGAGGCAAGGAAAAGCACCTCCGCACATAGACTGTGTGTGGGGGCACAGCCTCGTGGTGGGGGAGACCTTGATTTGGGGTTTCTGCCCGCCACTCTGAGATAGCGCGGTCTGCTGTGGGCGGCACTTTGTCAGAGAAGCAGCGATGGATCCCGGGGGGCCCCAATGGCTCCGCCGGTCCGCTACAGCCACTCAGGCGGACCATTCCAACGCTTTAATTTTAGGAAGATGGTGGCCGGGGCCCATCTGGTGGTGTGGTCTGGGTGCCCCTGTGCTCAGCAGCCTCTCCTGGCTTTTCCTCAGTTTGGAATTCGCTGGGTTTTCTCTTCCTGGGGGAGATGTGGATCCCTGTCTCTTTCTTGTTCCCTCAGAGGCCAGTGTTCCCGCCAGGTGTGCTGCCTGCGCCCAGGGTACCTGCCCAACAGCCGCGCACCAGGGAGCCACCTGGACACTGCAGGGAGCGCTGCCCGCACTCGGGCACCTGCTTGTCCTGAGTCAGGGTCCATGAAGACAGTGAGCGCACACAGCTCCGGCCCCAGACCTGCTCTCAGCATTCTGGAAATGCACCTGTCTCCACGTGGCCCTAACCCCAGGGGAGGCCACGTTCCCAGCCGCCCCCGGCTACAGAACGCCAGCCGAGACACCCGGGAAGGGGCTGCACGTGCCTTCCACGGCTCATCACAATGCCGTCGGGAGGCGGGGGGATCCCCAGCTTCATACTCAGCACACCCAACACCACATTCCCCTCCCTTCGCTCACTTGCCTCCCCCACCAGCCCGGGGCCCGGGCAAGGCTCCGTCTTGGCTCTCAGGTGTGTGCGGTATCCCGGACCGAGTGAGGGCACCTATCTGAATTCGAACTTCTGCTCTGCTGTGGGTAAGCTGTGCAGCTACCAGAGAATTCTGTCACCCCCGGGAACCTTGGTTTCCTCCTCTGGGACACGGAGAGGACAGGAGGAGCACCCGCCTCCTGGAGGTGTTGACGAGACCGGGGTATTTCCGGCTGAACACCAGGGCCTCGGAGGAGCTCGGTAAGTGGCAGCTGAGGAGTGTGGCAGGACGCTGGCCGACGACGGTTAACCCCTGAGGAAAATGAAGGGTGAGGAGAAACCCCGAGACACCCGTCAGCCAGGACACATCAAACAGACCGTGGCCCCATGCACGGGGTCACCGGAGACAGCAGTTACAAGAAGGAAGGAGAGCTGGAAGGTCCGCCGGGGCCCCGCATCCGCCAGACGCTAAGCGCAGAAGCGAACACGCACGTGTGCACACAGGTTCACACGCGTGCACTGCGCGCGGTGTGGGGGAGGGGCCGCGGGCCAGGCTGACGACCGCTGTCTTCCTGCGGAGGGACGTGGCTTGAGGGAAAACCAAGGCCGGGGGCGGGGGAAGGAGGAGCTCTGGCTCTATCTGTAATGCTTCCAATGGTCCCAGGGAGCCAGATCTACGCACTGTACATTTAATTAAAAAGGAATATGAAAAAGCCCCCAAGAGTTCAGAAATTGGGATCATGAAGGTGGTATTGCCCTTGCACCGAATCTTCAAAGCGGTCAGAATCCCACGTTCTTAGAAAGAGCCGGGAGGTATCTGAGCTCCTGTTATTTTTGACTTCCCCGTGTTGCAGTGGAGCACCGGTTTCTCAAGTAATAGATGTTCCCGGGAAAACAGAATCCTACAGACCGTGTTAGGGTGAGGAGAAGAGCACAAGGATGCCCGTGTGGCTCACCGCCAGCCGCTTCTATGCTGGTGGCCGTCATTCCACGGGTTGTCTCTCCGTGCGCGCTCCGTGCAAACACGCACACACGCACACACGCACAGCAGGATAAATGTGTGCATAAATGTAGCCCGTATCACATACGCTGGCCTTCTGTTAACCTCACCTCTGTCTCCCCCCCGCCTCCCCCAACCCTGGACCCCTGAACCCATACTAACACCACCGCACATACTAGGGTTTGGCAAACATTTTCTGTAAAGGGCCAGAAAACAGTATTCCAGGCTTTTCCGGCCACACTCTGCTATGGTAGCCTGAGTGGGTGGGGCTGTGTCCCCCGAATGCCCCTTCTTCAGAAAAAGCCCCTGGCATGTATCCATTCATATCTTTTTCCGCGGCCACACATAGTCAAAGGCAAGTACACAGACTTAGTTTGGTCCCCTGATTTGCTGTTTCGTCTCTCATTCGTTTTACAAAAAAAGAGCGTCACGTTATACATAGATCTCTGCGTCTTGCCTTTCGTCTCCTAACCCCTGGAGGAGGGCCTTCCGAATCAGTCAGTACAGGCTTCTCCCTGCTGCGCGTTTTTGTAAAGCTACCTCAAGCATCAGTGGGCAAAGGTAGCATCTACATTTAGAAAATGAAGCAAACAGCAGTTCTCCTGCCTGACCTCAGCCCTCTGTGCAGATCCTCCTGATGGGCCTTCTGGCCACAGCCATCGGCTGCTGTGACTGCCATACTTCCATGCCCTCCCCTCCCTCAGGCCGCCGTGTCAAAGAGCCCTTCCTTGGGGGCCACGGCCATCCAGCCGGCGTGCGGCCAGCCCCCTCGGTCAGCGCAGACCGCCGGGGTCTCCAGGAACGCAGCCCACCTGACCTCCCCAGGCTCTGGGCCAGCCAGAGGCCTGTCCTACCCGCCCCAGCGATAAATGCGACACAGTCCCTTCACATCCCAGCCATGGCTGAGGCCCCACCTTTGAAACTGGCAGCTCAGGAGACCCTATGACTTTGCAATGACTTTTCTAGGGACATTCCTGTGCCTGGAGCACACACCGAATCTGGAGCGAAAACCGCAATGGGGGTTTCTCGCCAGCTCTTCACAGGAGATGCCGTCTTCTGCAGACACCCCCGGTTGTAAGAGCAACCCTCCGAGTAAGTTCAAAAATGCACATACTGTACCAGAAGCTGCTCTCTTCCTCTGCCACATGGAGGGGTCAGCCCCTAGTGAGGTTCGCTCCCCAAATGTGGGGGACAGCACGGGACAGCGCCACCAGGCCCCTGTTTCCGTCCTGTTTCCTCTGGGCCTGATAAAGGGAAATCTCTATCCCAAATAAGGAGTTCCCTTGCTCAGCCTCAAGACGGTGGCGTCTCCATGGGGGCCTCCATTGTTCATGTGTCTTAGCACCGTATCTAGCGCTCACATTATTTCAAAGGGCATCTGATCTGTTCATCTGTTTGAGAAGCCTCCACTCCTCCTTGGGGGTGAGGGGGTTTGCCTCCTCTGGGGTGGAGGCTGGGCCTGAGTTTACGAGTGGCGTGGAAAAGAGCTCAGCTCCCTAATTAATTGGCAGGTGCCCCCTGGTGCGCCCATGCTGGCAGGTAATGGTGGGCTGGAATCCAGCATGACATCTGTCCCTGCCTTCCTGATTGCGGGGGTCTCGTGGAGAGGCAGAATTTCCAGGGCGGCTGTCCCTTCCCTGCTGAGAAGGGCCCTGCAGACTCGCCCAGGGAAGGTCCGTGATGGACCCCGATGGCCCGTGATGGGGAGCGTGGCCATCACGGTGATTCTAACTTGGCTGCACAAATGGGAGAGATGCTGGCAGAGTGACCCAAAAGCCACAGATCTGTTCAGCCAGTTACCCTTGATCTCCGGCTGCAAGGGACCCGTTAGCAGCGCCTGGAGGACACAGAAGGAGGCGCAGACGGGGTCTGAATTCTGGCTCGGCCGCGCAGGGAAGTTATTTAGTCTGCGAGTCAGTTTTCTTGTCTGTGGAAGGGGGTCCAATCCTCACCCTCGCGACACTGTACGGCCTGACGAGGACAGAACAGTAAAGTGGAGGAAAACCGTCGGCACTCGGTAAAGGTCTCAAGCTTTGGTGGGCCTCGGAATCACCTGGAGGTGCTCGCCTCGGCAGCACATATACTAAAATTGGAACGGAATCACCTGGAGGACACTCAAGATGGTGACACAGAAGACTGGCACTTGTACTAAATTTCCAGGTGAAGAAGGTGCTGCTGGTCCAGGAACCCCACTTTGAGAACCACTGGTTTGGAACCCCCGCGTCCCCGGTGGTTGGGAGGCCGGAGGGGAGACAAGGACCACCCTATTCTCATGCAGATGGTGACAAAGCCAGCAGACACCACAGGCCGCATGGCTACTGCTGACCTGGCCCGACGTCCAAGGCATGCTTTTCAGGGTCCACACGTCCCTGGACATCTGCTCGAGCCGGAGGTCACATTCTATCCGTTCGGCCCGAGGGTCTTACCCAAGCATCGGCCTAGCCCCCCACCCAGTTGCAAGCCACCGTGGTCTTCTGCTGCCACAGTCAGCTGGCTGTCGGGGTGGCACAGGGTGCCTCAGAAGGGCGTCTCTGTCCATTTCGGGGTGTCCCATAAGACCAGCTGTTGGTTCCAGGAGGGCACCAGGATCCCCCGGGGAGCAGGGCGTGGGTGACAGCCACGTCTGTGGTGCTTCTGCCGGGTCTCCTGGTCAATTAGCCTCACTCTGAAACTGAAATACCCCACTGGGTATTTTATGATCATCAGGTGAGGAGAGGCCCTAATTCCTCTGTGGGGACAGCTGCTGCTCTTTTCGGAGTCTGTTTGGCCCCGTCTCCGAGCCAACAGAGCCAACAGTCGGGCAGGAGCCTCGGAGGCACACAGGGCTGCAGGCCACCTTCCTGGCCGCGGCCAGACCACCCGCCACGGCCCCTGCGGAGAGCCGACCGGCGCCGGCCTCCTGGGGCCGCTGCCCACACCCAGCTGTGACAGGGGCCCACTGCAGACCCCCGCAGAACAAAAGGTCTTGCTCGTCAAGATGTTGCCTCACATTTCTGTTTTAAAGGCTCTTCTTTAAAGAGAAAGAAAGAGAGGAAAAAAAAATCTGCCTTAAAGGGCAGAAAACAAGTTCACCCGCAAACCATTTACGTGAAAAAACTTCCTTGTATGGTTCAGTGACTCATCAGCCCCCATCAAAGCGTGCGTGGGATGACACACCAAAGCTCTGGGCCCCCCTTCCTTGTCTGGGGAGAAAAAAAAACAACCCACAAATGCACTTCTTTCTTGGCCACTTGGAGAGCTGCTGTCGTGCGCCATTCCTGAGGCCAGAAGAAGACCTTCCCACGCAAGGAGGTCGGGGTGGGGGGAAGGGTCTTGGATGGTCAAAGCCCAAGCCTGGCCCTCTGGTGGGGGCTGGGGAAGGCCCGCTGGGGCAGGAGGGCTCAGGGAAAGGCTCGGGGTCCCAGAGATGTGGTGCGAAGCGAGCTCGTCTATTTCCTTCTCTGTGGGCTGGGGCAGGTCACCACACCCCCCCGGGGCTCCAGGTTCTGAACCTGCCGACTGGGGATGGCTGGGGGGCAGGGGCTTGTCTCGAGGGGCGAGGATCACACCACAAGCACCTCTCGCTGTCTCTGGCCTGTAGACGGCGGGTGCTCCACACAGGCTCCCCTCCCCTCTCCTGCTTCTTGCAGAAACTCCGGTTCCCCGTCTACACAGCAGGGTTTTTCGGGAAGATCTAGAGTCCCACCCAGTTTGACCCTTGCGTGAACAGAATACTGTAAAACCATAAAAAGGATGAAGCAGATCGGTGGGTCCCGCCAGAGAAAGATTGCCCTGGTAGGTCCTTAAAGTGTCAAGGAGCCAAGAATGACACAGTGTGGGAACTACGGTTTGTGTGGAGTTTGCAGAGGAACAGTCCTAGGACCTTCTCAGAGCCTCCACAAAGGGCTCACAGGCCTGCTCCGGGGACACGGCGTGCGGGGACGAGACTGCCCCCTCACACCTTCCTGTGCCGC
Source organism: Mustela erminea (assembly GCF_009829155.1). Taxonomy (NCBI): domain Eukaryota; kingdom Metazoa; phylum Chordata; class Mammalia; order Carnivora; family Mustelidae; genus Mustela; species Mustela erminea. The sequence goes on along the minus strand of NC_045632.1, from coordinate 54,310,025 downwards.
TGAGAACCGCCGCATACACCCACAGCCGTCACCTCCCGCAAGAGTCCACAGAGGCCCTGGGGGTGCGGGGGGCTGACAGCAGAGGGGCACGAGGGAATCTTCTCGAGGGGGCCAGGAATTTGGGTGGGGGTTATTCAGGTCAATACAATAGTCAGAACTCACTACGTCAACAGCCAAATGTGTGCATTTTGTTACATGTCAATCACAGCTTTGTGTGAGTGTGTGTTTTTAACTTAAGATGTATGAACGGGTTTATGGGCAGTGAGAATTTTCTTTAGTTTTTTTTTTGTCCTTTTGAGTATTAAAAAAAACCCTTAATAAATATGATCATTACATGTCCGTGCTGGTGGCCTCTTATACGCTGGGGGTAGGTATGTAAGTTGGTGTGACCACTTTGGAAAACTCTGGGGGCACCGTCCACTAAAGGGGGGCGACGCAGAATGCATCTGGGCCGTAGAAGGCAGGACAGAGGTCTTCTCTGACGGTGGGGGGGGGGGGGCGGTGAAGCAGAGGGGCTTGGGGGACCAAAGGGATGACTGGGAGGCAGTCACTCTGTTCCTCAATCTGGCTGACTGTTACTCTGGTCAATTCGGTGAGAATTTGGGAAAATTCACCCAGCAGTACATTTTTGATCTGTGTCCCTTTCTGCACGTAATCCTTCAATGAAAAGTTTACTTAACGGATTCAAACGGCCCACGTCTATGCCAGAGAGTGCTCTGGTCGGGAACAGTGGAAATGCATCGTGCCAGGACCTCATACTTGCTGGGCACACCTCTGCCTTGCTGGGCTCGGAGATGGGGCTGTTGTGCCCATGTCCCCACCCTTCCCATGGCCATAGTGGTGCCATCTCCCGCTGGAAGGAGGAGACTGGGTTTGGAGACCACCCGCCTGGATTCAGACCCCGGCTCTGCCTGGTTCTGGCTGTGCGACCGCAGACCTTCAAGATGGGCCTAATCAGACTTGGGGATGACGTGAAGAGAGTACACACATGCACGCGCACGTGTGCGCACACACACACACACACACACACACACACAGTCATGTGAAGAGAGTACGTGCACACACACACACACACACACAGTGATGTGAAGAGAGTATGTGCGCGCGCACACACACACACACACACACACACACACACAGTGATGTGAAGAGAGTACACACACACATACACACACACTCGAAAGCCCCCAGCACAGCTCCTGATGTTAGTAGGGATCTGACAATCGTTCTGTCTACTGTAAAGACAGCCCACAAGAGCGTGAGCTCTCCTCCCCAAGGCTACCCAGCCCTCTGCCACTTGTTAGTTTCAATCCCCGAAGCTGCCCTTGTTATTAGTTATAGGGCCCCAGTGGCCCATTGAGTCTCTGGAGACTGTGGCCCTCCCAGGGGCTGGCAGCCTGAGCCCCAGGGGCCTCCACTCCATTCCACAGAGCACAGGTCCCCGCGAAGCAGCCGGTGAGGGCCTCTGCTCCACCGCGCTGTCCCTCCGCGGAGCCCCCCCCCCCCGCCCCGTCCTGGGCTGGGATGAGCTGTGCCTCTGAGGGGAAGCCACCCCTGTCACTGTTCTCCACCGAGCCTGGGACCCCCTCTTAAGAAGTCACAAAACCTTCTCTGACCGAGAGCCACAAATGAATCTGGAGGGAATTCTGGCCTTTCTGATCTGGCTGGAGCCAACGTGTGCCTGGGCCCGTGAGAGGGCTGTGGCCAAGTCCCACCCATCCTGGTCCCGCTTCCGATTCACCTCCTCTCTCAGCGGTGGGCAGGTAACACCCACGCCTATCCCAAGCAGAGGAGAACCAGACCCAGAGTTTCAGTCGGGAAGATTCACAACTTCTCCCGTGAACAAGCCCCAAAACGGCAGAGGCCCAGGCCAACAGAACGAGATGTGGGTCCTAGCAACATTGGATGGATGACAGTCTAGGAGGCCATGATGCAGGGAGGAGGCAAGCTTTGGCTCCCTCCGGCTCCTCAGGCCAGCCAGCAGGGGCTCAGCTGGGAAGGGCTCTGCCACAGGGGAACCGAACACAGAGATGCATTAGTGACGCCTGCCACAGGCTCCCCGCGGGCCGACGGCACACAAGCCTTGCCCATGCTGCCTTCCTTCTGGATTGTCTGCTAGGACACTTCTGCACAAAGGAAAACAGCGTCTTTGATTGTTAAAGCAGAATAAGAACAGTCAACATTGATCTAACACTCACTCACACAGCAGGTACCCTTCTAAGTTCTTTATTTCTACTGACCCATTTCATCCTTATAAGAACCTAATGAGCTTGGTCTTACTGTGAGCCCCACTCTGGGAGGAGAAGTCGGCTGAGAGAGGAAAGCAACTGGCCCAGGGTCACACCGCCAGTGAATGCGGAGCTGGGATTTGAACCCAGGCAGTTCAGCCCCGAGCTCTCACTGTAGGCACGGCAGAAGTTACTCCTTTGGGAGCCAACTGGCAAATGTGGTAAGGGCTGCAAAACATACCCCAGAACGGTGGCCACTGTTCTGGAAATCTGCCTTAAAAAAGTAGTTCCCGAGAAGTAGAAACTTAGGTCTGGGGAAAGGCACAACTGCGTTATCGGTAACGGAGGAAACCGGAAGAGCCTGAACGCCCAGCCGTAGTGAGTCGTGTGGTAAGCGAGGCCACAACCTCTTCACAGATGTCATGTAGCCTGGAGAGCTGATGCACACAGGCCTGGACACGTCGAGGTGTCTCTGCAGCAAGGCTGTGCTGAAGCCACAGGGACGGCCACAGCCACCAAAGCATCCTTGCAAAGGCACACGAGGCCAGAGAGGACATTTGCAAGAGTGAAGTCAGTCTTCGGGTGGGGGCTGGCAGGAGCCCAGTGGCTTTGCCCTTGGTGTGGCTGTGAAGGTGTTTTCAAAAAGGATGGAGAGCACAGGGGGAGGAAGGACAGAGAGGGGGGCCATGGGGGCAGGGAGGGGTGCACAGGGGTCACTGTCTTCCCTCCAGACAAGGGGGCATCTCGGCTGGGGCAGGCAAGCCCAGCCAGGGGCCACACCAGAGGGTGGTGGCCAGTGCAGAGTGGGGTTGGGAGCCGGGCTGGGTCTGGGCACACAGAGCCTCGATGTTTACCTCTGAGGACACGGGGGACATGGTGCATTTGGGGCAGATGTGGAGGCAGGCTGGTCCACCTAGAGGTGGACCTTCTGGGCCCAGGACAGGTGGCCTGACAGTGGTCCTGGGGCACGCAGGACAAACAGGGCAATAGGCCTTTACCCACAAGAAACGGGACTGGCAAGCCAAGGCTAATTCCCATAATCCTCACAAGGATGGCTGTGAGACTGAGAGAAAGGTGTAAAGCTCTGATGAGATGTTGGACAAAACAGAAACACCGAGGTCCTGCACACGCCAGGCTCTGGAACAGAAAGGAGCTGAGGGCCAGCCAGGCAGTGCCAGCTCACGAGGGCGAGGAACTGTCCAGCGCGTGTGCGTGGACGCACGTGTTCGCCTCGGGCACCGACTCGCGTGCAGCTGGGAGCCACATGCCCAGCGGTTGAGATCCACCCCAGGTTCTCGACTTGGGGTTCTGTCTACACTCCAGCTCCGCCACTGACCCTGAGCAAGGGGTTTAACCTCTCAGCCTCGGTCTCCCCATCTGTGAAATGGGCAACAGGAAGACCAGGCTCCTCTTTGGGTTTGTGAGGACTCAGTGGGGTGATGATGGCCACTTACTGCTTTTGCTGGGTGCGGGGGAGCCGGATGAAGACTCAAGGCGCACGGGCTGGGTCGGGGGCCGCCAACTCAGGGAGGTCAGCAGGAGGGCCCAGAGGCATCCAGAGGCCACAGATGCAGGACTAAAAGTGGCTCTTCCCCAGGAGGAAAGGCCCAAAAGGGAAGAGGGAGGTGGGTCTAGGAGGAAGGTCAGAGTTGGGAACAACAGTACCCACTGTAGGGTCCATCCATCCTCCAAGAGCTTCCCTCTGAGGAGGGGACATCATTTCTAGGGCCCTTTGTCCCCTGACCTGATTGCCCGGGAACGTGGGCACAAGCTGGACCGTGCCCTCTCACCGTGTGGAAATGGGGTGAGGGGCCCAGCCCCCTGCAAGCTCCCTGCAAACCCCCTACGGGGTCGGGGTCCTAGGCTTCCGTCTGCCATCTTCACCCGCACATCAGGGACCCTGATGGTGGCCGTGCCTCAGTGGGGTGTCCGAGCACAGGACGGGCTCACCTCCACGTCAGGCTCAGTCCTTGGCAATGTCCTTGCTGCCCCCCACTCAAATCTATGAGATGGGGGGGTGAAGACCGGGGAGCGAATGTGCACGAAGTACCAGGCACAGCGGTGCTCACAAGCCTTCGAAGAACGGCGGTCGCCCTCACTCCCGTGGACACTTCCTGCCCATCCCTAGTTCTGAAACACGCCTGGCAGGGGCAGGGCAGGGGCTGGGCCTGGGTGGGGGGTGGCGAAGCCACACGGACAGGAGCCTCGCACCGGCCGTGGCTGCCAGCCCCCTTCCAACCGCCTCACACACGGCAGGGCACCCCACGCCACCGCGACCCGGTGAGCAAGGTGCTGGATTTTCCCCATTTGACAGAGAAGAAAACCGAGGCTCAAATAAACCCACTCCGTACCCAGTACACTCCTACGTGGTTACCCCCTCACGTGCCACATTCTGTCTCGCACAAACACACCCATTCCCTCCTCCAGGCATGTGCACCCCACATTCCTTCGCACCCTCCTGCTCTGCACGGAAGAGGGAAAGAGCCAGGGATGGGGTGAGCAAGGCTGCGGCCACCCCAGGGGCTTGGGGAAACCTGCGTGGGGAGAGGAGGCGGCGTGGCCGGGGCAGAATGCCGGGGAGGGTGCCAACCTGAGCAGGGATTTTCCCAGAGCTCCGCGCCTCCTCCGCCCCGCAGCCTTGGGACAGGAAAGCAGGTCAGTTTCTCGTCTCACGCAGACTCTGCTTCTCTGGCCCCAGCACTTGGGACGGGCCTCTGGGACAGTTCTTAGGAACCCAGCTTCTCCCGGGGATAAACAGGCTTGGTTTTCAGGACTTCTGCGCAAGGGCCCACACAGGAACCCCTCCCCGGAAGTGAAAAGGCCGTTTTCCAGAGCTGGGCCTGGGGCGTGCCTCCTCCCAGCCGGCGGCTACCCTCCCCGACAGGCCTGACCCCACAGTTGTGCACACCTCGGCCTCTTGCCTCAAAACTTAGGACGCAGAAACAGGCCAGTCTTCTCACCGCTTTGTAAACACACACGATGCCCTCACATGCCTTGCACAGAGGAACGGGGCTGTCCCCTCATGGCCTTGCACATGTAGGCAGGCCTGTCCCTTCACAGTCTTCACACCCAGACAGGCCTGTCTCCACAGGAACTGGCCTCCAAGGTGCATCTCTCGCTCAGAAACGAGGCCTCATTAACTCAGTCAAACTGTTTATGCTCACACACCCATAGGAATTGGCCTCAGGGGCCAAACCACCCAAACCAAACAGGGCTGGTCCCTCCAGGGAGCCCTCAGGGTGCTGCGCTCTGGAGGGTCCTGGGAGGGCCAGCGCTGCTGTCCCACCAGCCAGAGGAACCCCGCCCCACCCTCCCTCCTGGGACTGGAGATGCTGGCCATCCTCCTACTCGAGGAAGGGGGAGCTGGCAGAGGGGTGGAGGGAGCAGGGAAGGGGAACCTGGGAGCTGGGACCCTTCTGGGTACCCTTGGGAGCATGGGCCGGGGACTCAGATGTCCTCACACGTAAGTGTCAGTAATGATGGACTATTCAGGGAGACAACATGATGCTCAAAACAGGGTCTGGGCCAAGGAAACACCCCAGGCATAGTGTGACGGCACAAGAAGGCAGAAGTCGGGCGCTGAGGTCACTGAGCACCAGCATTACCAGGGCGGATCAGGGGCCGGCGAGAAGATCACATCCATATCCTACAATACCACCTGGGGCGGACTGAGCATTTCTCAGCCTTTTTCTAATTATCCTTGCCCAGTCCCCCTCCCAGGAGCCCTCTTGGGCATCTTCCTCCTATTTCCCTTCCTCCCTTTGAAATTAAATACTAAAAAAAGTAGATTTTGTTGAATGGGGTTGAACTTCAGAGGGCCAAGTACTACTGTAATAACTCAAGGTTTTTTAAGCCCCAAAGAACCCATTTGGCTCCCCTTGGGAGCAATTCTTTGTTGAGAAGGCCCGAGAGACACCCGTACAACTCGGTAAAAACTAAACCAATGGGAACACAGTATTTAATAGGCAGCATTCCTTACAAATAAAAGAGTAGGTTCTCCACGTGCGCCGCAGCAATGACACACACACGTTGATGTAGCAGAAACGACAAAGACAATATGCAGAAAATTTTGAAAATCAAGCTGAGGTTGCAGGGTTTCTGAAGTCCTCATTTTTGATTTTCTAAAAAGATACTAAAAAGAGGAAAGGGGAAAAGCCAAGAAGGTTGATTATAAATATGGCGGAAAGAGAGGCTCTAACAGGCAGGAGAGGCGGAATGTCACATCCTGAGTGGGCTGAAGGGTCCCACGGTCACGATCAGGCACAGCCGGAGAGGCAGGGCAGACCCGTAGATCTGTACTGAGATCTGCTTTGTGCTTGTGGGCAAGTCGTTAGAACTCTCTGAGCCTTGGTTCTCTCATCTACTGAATGACAAGGAACAGAAATGTGCACAGCCATGCCTGGTACGTTGTATCTGCATCAGAATTCATGAACACTTCCTAGAACCTACCCAGACCCTAACAGAAGCAGAATTCGAACCCAGGTCTTCAGCTCATTTTACTAGCCCAAAGGGCCTCCAAAGCACCTTAAACTTCACCATTTTAAAAAGGAGAGCATGCTTCCTCCAGTCCCAGCAAAACTGAAACCAAGCGGTGGACACTACGATACCACTGCCACCTGGTGGCAGCATACCTAAATTATTGCGGGAGGGGCAACTGTCAAAGGAGGAAAACTGCCAGTGTCTTAACCCGCCCAACACACCAGTAAAAGCTTATACAGTGAGAACAAAGGTCACCATTTACCACGTGGCAAAAGGGCCACACACTGCCAGGCATTTGCCAGTTTCTTGAAACTCTGACTTGGGGTTTCCTGGATGCTTTGGGTTTTTTTGTTTTTGTTTTTGTTTTGGGGTGGGAGCTTTTTTTTTTTTTTTTTTAAATAGATTTAACAACGGTAAAGATACCAAACGCCACAAAATTGAGTGCAGACATCCAGGCCTTCCTGAACACTGTGCTGGAAGCCCAGGCACCCCCGATTCTGTAGCTGTTCAGTTAAACTGTCCGAATCCTACACGCAATACTTGATGTTTAAATTTGTACGTTTCAAGGTTGTCACTTTCAAGTCATCTTTCTGGCCCGTCGGTCTCGGGCCTTCGGCTCTCCACGCCCACCGTCTGAGCCCTCCCTCGCAGCCACACACTACTCACAAATTCCCCAGGTACCGCCTTTCAGGTGCTCCCACAGGCCACAGACAGCAGCTGCAGAACAGGCCCAGCTGGGCAGAGCTGGGCAGAGCTCGGAACACGGAAGACAGCCGGCCTGCCCCTCGACAGGGGTCTTGGCCCCCTCTGCAGGGAGGCATTTCCCCACTGTCGAGGGGGCAGTAGTTTCCTGCCCCTTCCTGAGCTAAGACACAACAAGGCAGCCGCCCAGTGACCTTTCCATTCATTTGGAAAATGCATTCGGAGAAGGGGGAGGAGGCCCTCGTGGCGGTGAAACGAGCCCTTCCTTCAGAAGCCCCCAGCCACACCACCCTCTCATCCTCCCTGCTCCTCTGGCATTGAACCCCCAGACGGGCCCCCGGCAGGTCCTGACATCAGCCCGGCCTGTCTTGGGACACACAGGGCCGCACACAGCCAGGCCTCAGGGCTGAGGGACAATCCCGTGGGGAAACAGCTCTCCTCCGTGAGCAGGAATGTGCCACCTGGCTTTCCTCGCTGCCCCCCGCTGCCTTCTGCCCGCACACTCAGAAACCTGCAGGCCTGAGAGGGACCTGGGTGTGAACCGGCCTCCAGCCCTGACGAGCTGTGGGAGCTGGGCTCCAGCCTCGCCTCACCGTCCCCGAGCATAAAACGGGAGCGGTGACAGTCATCAGCCTTGCGAGGGCTGCGGCAAGGGTGAAATGGCCACGATGCGCCCAGCTTCATGGTCCTGGCACACAGCAGGTGCTCAATAAATGCTAATCCTTTCCCTCCGAAGCCCCAACTTGGAGACTTTTTGTTGAGCTTCTGAGGTTGCCACACAGGTGCCAAGCGAGAGGACCCGCAGCTGTCGGGGGAGACCGGAGGCGCGGCCCTGTTTGGGACCAGGAATGTCATTTTCCGGGGTTGTATTTCCGTCCTTGGGCCGGCTGTGACGAGAGTCCCTCAGAGGCACGAGAGGAATTCCGAGTGTTCCCTTGGTCAGTCCGACACCGCCCGAGGCCTGACGCCCTGCACGGGGCCCGCCGCTCACCCTCCGCGGCTCTCCAGCTTACGGTAACGACCACAGCTCAGGACACGCACCGGTCATTCCAGCCATACCCTGCTGGCTCAGCGAGGCCACAGGACTGTCACGGCTTGTTCTAAACTAAAAGAGCCGAAGGCGGGAGGGACAGGGGGGCAGGGCGGAAGGAGAAGCTGCCCGCACATTCCACACCCCGGCCACGGCGCGGATTCCCGGGGGGGCTGGGAGGCTCCTTCTCCGCAGATCTGGCCCCTGGGTCTTGAAAGGGACCAGCAGAGGCCTCATCTCCTTCTGTGCTAAAAGGCTCTGGGCCCTCCTATGCAGAGGGTGACCAGGAAAATTGGGCCAAAGAAGCAGGAAACTGAAAGAAGTGAAGATGTGGGAGAACGGTTGGGCGCCTGAACCTCTGGCAGGTCTATGTTCGGAGCAACCGTCCGAAGTCACTTTCAACCCAGCCTCTCGAGACCCCGAGCCCTGTCTCACCCGGCCCCTCAGAAGAGCCCCCACTCCGCCAGCAAGTGCTTCTGTGATCCTTCTGGAAGCAGGCACAATCCCAGACAGCTCACGAGAAACGTCCACGGCCACAGGCGCAGGAACGCCAGCACAGGGAAAGACATCGCACATCAGAGGGACGAGGGGGAGAGGCTCTTCCACAATGGGGCAAGGAAGCTCCTGGGCCGAACCGTCTGGAAGGTGGGAGATGTCCACCCTCACACCTCTAGGTAACAGACTAGCTGTGGGCCCGCAGGAGGCGGCCCGAGACAGAGCCGGCACCCTCGGCGAGCCACCGCGCCAGGACTTACCTTCCACTGCAGGGAATGGAACCACTGGTCCCGAAGGTAGCTGTTGGCAGCCTGCAACGACAAGAAGACACGAGGCCGTCACCGGCTTGCCGCGTGTCAGGGCCCAAGCACGCGCCGCCCAGCCTCCTCTACCCAAAAGTGCCTGCCTTGTAGCCCTCACACAGCAATTCACCCAGGGGAACCTCTCAGGTACAGAGCTGAAACAGAAGCGCTACCAGGGGGATTTTCCTGAAACAAGACCTCACTGTCCCTGTGTGCTTATTTTGCTGGGTAGGAGTGACTCTGGACACTGGCGGCTGGAAGCAATCACTGCACACGTTCCTTGACGGGAGGGGCCGGCATGCATGGAAAGAGGCCTGGTGGTCAGATGCTGGGGGCCAGAGCAGCTCTGGGGCCTCCTTTCTACCAGGCGCTGCTCCAGGTGCCTGGCCTTTGTTAGCCTCACATTCTGCCATCAGTCCTCCCAACAGCCCTGTGAGGTAACTAGCACTATGCCCACTTCTCAGAGGGACTCCAAGATCTCACGTCAACTAAGTGCACTCAAACCCAGGCAGGCTGGCTTCAAAGCTTGTGGCTTTAACTGCAGAAGGTCAGGGAAGAAAGAGCCCAGCCTTGAACTCAGGCAGACCCTAGTTAAAAATCACCACGCCGAGGGCAAAACCCTCCCAGATCCAAGCCACCCTTGTGCACAGACCTTGGCAACTCGGCCTGAATTTTCTCATCTGTAAAGTGGGGCCATGAACCCTGACCTTGCAGGAATGTCCTGAGGACTGGGAATGATTCCTGGGGAGCACCAAGAATCAGGCCTGGCCCATAGCAGGGGTCACACGACTGCAGTTGTGACTGTCATCACCACTGTCATCACGAGCTCCTCTCAAATAAAACGGGGCCCAAGGAAGGTCTGGCCAACACTAATGCATGCCCTTGCATCAGCACTGGGGCCCATGCGGGGACTGGCTTACTGGGTCCTCGCAAGTCTGCCTTGGGAAGTTGGGAGTGTCCACGTCATCACCCCAGGTACAAGTGAGGAAACTGAGGCTTGGGGAGGTTAGGAGGTTTCCCACTGGCTCACAGGCAGGAGGTGCAGGGCCACGACATGAACCCAGGCCGAACGAATCATGCTGTAAACCACAGCTATGGCATTCCAAGTTTCCCATTGACCATCCCAAGGGCAGAAATGCAGTGTTTGTTCTCGTCTGACCCCACGGGGTGGGGGTGTGTGTGTGTCTGTTCCAAGGTGACCCTGACCTTGATGGTCCAGTGACTCTCACTAAGGCCAGAGCCTCTTTCCAAGCACGAGAATCCAACATCTGCTCCCCACCCACATGGACACACACACACACACACACACAGGCACAAGTGGGTACAAATGCAGGGTCCAGGGGATGCAGGTTTCAAACCCGAACTGCTGATAAAGCTCAGCTGTTCTCCCAGGCAGAGTCTGGGGGACTCTCTGGGCTTGAACGGATGCCCCAGCTCAGTGGCCAGTGCAGTGGGGCCTCAGGTCCCCATGGGCAAGCTCGGAGACTCGTCCGTATCTCAGACAGACTGAGACCAGCCCACGACACAAGGCAAGCTCGCACCTGTGCCTTGAGGAGGGAGTGGACCCGGGGACACCTTCTGTGTGAGTCTCTGACAGACCTGGATTCGTGTCTGCCAGAGACCCAGAGCCTGCGCGACCTGACTGGGGAGGCGGAGGCGGAAGGGGAGTCAGCCGTGGGACCGGCCGCGCCCCGGACAGTCTGGGGCCGACTCGCCTCCCTTTAGTGCTGACCGAGCTCTGCGATCTCATGGCCATTCTGGTTCACGAGGATGATAAAATACACCCCATGCTTGGGGAGCACGATGCAAGGATCCCAAACAATGAGACCATCCCCACGCCTGGCACGTGCAGGCTTTTACAAACAGCGACGATCGGGTGCCGTGCGGCCACGGCCAGGGGTGCTGATGAATTTGTTCCAGAACAAAAAGCCCTGACTGCAGCCTGGGCCACCTTCTGAGCTGTCAGTGATCCCACCTTGGCCAATTCTGTGCCACAGGGTGGCGGGAGCGGGGTGCGGGGGAGATGTCCCTGGACCACAGCTGGGAAGAGCCGGCCCCAGCTCACCCCCAGTCTTTCACTTGGCTGGAAGGAGGGGCAGGCGTGGGAGGCCAGCCAGAGGATCCCCCAAAGGCTGCCCACTGACCCCCAAAGATTGGTGAACAGGTGACTGGACATGACAAAGGGGCTTCGCAGATGGGAGTCAGTGAAGGACCTTGAGATGGGGCGGTTATTCTGGAATATCTGGGTGGGCCACTGTCATCAAAAGGGTCCTGACAAGGGGGAGGCAGAAGGTCAGACAGCTCGAGGCGGAGCACGGGCTGGAGGGATATGGCCACAGGCCCAGGGCCACCGGCACTCTCTGAAGCTGGAGAAGGCAAGGAGACCCGTGCTCCCCAGAGTGTCCGGAAGGAGCCAGCCCTGCCCTGCTGACACCCCGATTCTAGCCGCGGGACCTGTGCCAGGCCTTTGGCGTCTAGAACCACCAACAAATAATGCATTTCTGTTGTTTCCAAGTCTGTGGTTCACGAGTCACAGCAGCCATGGGAAACGAGCATGGGAGGTAGGGCCACACTGAGCACAGTGGACCCAGGCAGTGTCCCTAGGGGGTCACTGGCTAGAACGAATGGCCAAGTGAGGACACAAAGGAAGACAGAGAGGACAGGAGGAAGGAGGGGGAGAAGTGCCTCTCTCCCTCTCTTGTGCCCAACGGCCTCAGCACGCTGCCCCGCAAACACGTGCCCCCGGGTGACTGTCACCATGCCCCTGTGGGTCCCCAGGGTCGGGGCACCAGGGGACTGAGTGAGAACAGCTGAACGAATGAATGAACAAATGAATGAGTGGACGGTGAGCTCTCTGAGGGCAGAATGTCTTCTCAGATGGCCAGTGCTGACCGGCAGGGCCTGGCGCGCTCAGGTCTGGCCACAGGAGAACGAACAAACTCACCAACCTCGGGGCAGTGGCCATGAGGCGCAGACGGTGACTCGGCGACCAGACCCCACACAGACCTGCCTCCCTCGTACCTGGCACAGCCCCTTCCCGTTCTGGGGACCTCCCTGACGTGTGAGACCCTGTTAGGGATCTTTAAGGAAGTCCCCGGCCCCCTCATGGCTGAGTGTGGGCAGGTGATCCGGCTGCAAGGTCAGGAGCTCCTGCCCGGGACTCTGGGTCTTGAGCAAAGTGACTCAGGACGAAGGAGGTAAGAATTCCTCGTGAGGCAGGCAGGAGTATCTTCCTGTAAAGGGGGATACCAGGCCGGGACACGGTCCCACCACTGGCCCTGGCTCCAGTTCATTTTCCAAGCCTGTTCTCCAGGCTCCCATCAATCCTTCCAGCATATTCCTTCTACTGGAGACTGCCTGAGTGCATTTTGGCTGCTTGCATCTGGGAGTCCGGATGGATCTCCAGGGCACCACTGGACCCTTCTTCCTGCTCCAAAACAGATGTTCCAAAGCATTTTCTCTGCCCTATTGCTGCTGAGGGAGCCCGCCATCTCCCAGAGCCGGAGCTCACTCTGATGACATCTTGAGCCTCCTGGCATCCCCAACAGGCCATCAGGCTCTGCACACACCTCAGTGGGCCCGGTCTGCCGCTGAGCGGGAAGGGCCACCCAGATTTCCTGCTCTGGTAGCTGGGACCTTGTCCCCGGGTCAGTTGGGTCCACTACGTCCGGCCTTTCACAGCAGACTTACGGCCTAGAGGGGGAGGAGGGCGTCTGCAGGGGCGTAACCCCATCTCACCCGCCCTGGTCACCTTGGCTCCCAGCTAACCTTCCGGGAAGCACACCCTGCACGTTCCAGGTCTTTCCTCATGTGGGAGAACGTGAGCTCCGCTGCTTCCGTGACCCGGCCGCCTGGCCACATCCATCCTCCCGTGAGCGTTTCAAACAGAGGAGCTCAGCTCTGGGAAGAAGGCGGGTTTGGGTTCAGTGGAGCAGCTGGTGCGCCCCGGCTGGAAAGAGCTGTGTGACTCTGGACCCCCACCCCCATCCCCAGCACAGGCCCAGGAAGCCGCCTCTCCGAGGCACGGGCACCCACAGGGCAGTAACACGGACTGCGCGGACCTACCAGGCATCGGACACAATGCTGCACACCTGTCACTCTGGGGTGAGGGACTGAGGCTCACAGCAGGGGGGAGGGCCCTGCCACCCACCCCAGAAGCTGACCCAGCTTTGCCCCTGGCCACACCGTCACCCTAACTGCCCAGGTTCCTCGTCTGGCACACACACCCCTTCTTCGCTAAGCTCGAAACCCTTCGCCTCCTGCAGCACCTCGACTCTGACTGCCCTGCGCTCCTTCCGGCCACTCTCAAGAGCTCCATCCAGCCCCCGCGCTTTATCTGTCCCACCCACAGGACGGGGAAAGGAGGCAGAGTCCCCTTGGATGAACCTTCCAATGCTGGGGTCACAGGTCCACCCAATGCACTCATCTAAGGCAAAGAGTGGACGTGCCGTCCATTACAGCCAATGAGACTCCTTGAATCAAAGGTTCAAAGAGATCACCTGGCCCAGGAGCTCTCAGTTTTTTGGGGTTTTGTGGGAACCTGAAACCCTTTGACAGCCTGGAACAAGCTAAAGATTCACACCTGAGTAGAGAGCCCATTTGTACACACACACACACACGTAGGCAATCTCGAAATGCACCAGGGACCAAGGGAAAGGACCCAACTCTAGCCCAACCTGTCCCTTCCTGCCACGCTTCCGGTGAGCAAACCTGGCCTAGACTTGCAGTGGTGTCACCGGGGTCCTCCCCAACGTTTCCAGCACTCCTCCCCACATGCGGTGGCACCGGCGGCCGCTGGCTGGGTCAGGCCCACGTGACCCACTTCCCTTCCAGGGGAAGCCTTCGGGGGCTGGGGCGCTATGGAGCAGGGGGCCCAGCCATGGTGACCAGCAACATTCCAGACGGTGCCAGCTCCATCAGCCCTGCTCCCAGCCGACCACCAGGCAGCCTGAGTGAGAAGTAATCCGTTGATGTTCCAGGCCCCTGAGAGGTGGGGGCTGTGCGTCGCTGCAGCCGTGCGACAGTGTGACAGTACAACACGACCTGGCTGGCCCTGCCTTCCCCCTCATCGAACAGAAGCACGGTCCTGCAACTGCTCATCTCACGGCTGTTCTTTCCCTCCAGGCCAGGAGCTTTGTGAGGCCGGGCACCGTGTGCGACCTATTCAGCCCCACATCCACAAAACTCCAAGAGATGTTTGTTGAGTGAAGACGGGCTGACTTGTCGAGTGAGTGCTCAGACGGATACACAGACGGATGGATGACGGGTGGGTGAGGACTGAAGGACGGCGGGTGGATGGACGGGTAGATGAATGGACAGACAGATGTACAAACGCACGGGGTGGGTGGAGGGCTCAAGCATCACCCATTCTGTGCTCTGAAGAAAAGGTCATGTGCAGCAAAACTTCACAGGAACCGTTCAGCCCTGATACCCTCTTCCCCAGCTGTACCTGATCAAGACCAAGACACAGTCATGGCGGTCTTTTCCCGAACATCTACTGTGACAGCACGGCACGAAGTATCTTACATGTAGTAACACTGATCCTCACATCATCCCAGGAGGCAGGTCTCGTGGCTCTAGCTCACAGATAAGTCACTGGCCCCGAGAGGTTACCCCTGCTCGCCCAACGCTACCCAGAGAGAGCACGGCGGAGCTGGGTGGGGACGCAGGTCTGTCTGGCTGCACAGGCTGTCCACCCTGAGCATGAGGGCCACGTGCCTGGGCTCCACCAGGCTTCCAGAAACGGGGCTGGGAAATCTGAAGGCATGATGCCGGTGAGAGGGGAGGAGGAGGGACTTGGATCCGGCTCCAATCTCCAGGAGGCCCCACCCTGCAAACAAGAGGGTGGACCAGAACTTTCCTCCGGAAGAGGGGAGGCGCATCTCTCACTGATGGAGCCAGAGAGGGTGGGTGAGGAGCTGCTCCTTCCTTTGGTCTGTCCAGTTCCAGAGGAGGACGGAGGCTGCTGGGGGCCATCCAGGATCCCAGTGCAGGCATCTCTAAGTGCCTTCCAGTGAAAGGAGAGTAGCCTGGGCTGTGTGTGGCCCGGGGACATGGTGGGTTTCTGCACAGGGGTTCCAGACCGCCGGGCAGGCAGCCGAGCCAGCACGACTTGGCCCCACGGGACATGGGGCATAGCTCAGAGACTGATGGTCACTCGACTCAAGCATGGGAAAGAGCCCCTGGAAAGAGGCAGGCCCGCTCAAGCCAGCGCCAACTTCTCCCAGCGATAAATCTTTCGAATACTGGAAGGGCCCGTTCCAGGCAATTTCTGCCTAATTTCCTCTTCGAAAGTTGCCAAGTTCTCTCTCATTGTTGTATTGTCTCGAGAGGTGAGAAAAACAGCCAAGGGTGCACTGTGGGTGACTGTTCCCAAGTTCTCCTTCCTGGCCCAACTTCTTAGGGAAAAAACAGCACGTGCTTTTCAGAGCGGAAAGCTCCTTCTCGCCAGCTTCCAGTAAGAAGGGAGCCCGCCCTGTCCCTGCCCCTGCCGCCCGGCCTCTGGAGATCCTCTTGGGAGAAGAGCCAGTCTCGGAGGGTCATTGGGAAGGGACAGTGCCCTGGTTCTGGTTCTGCCCGGAACCTGTTTGAAGGGCGAGGGCCTCCGTCTACTTCCCATGGACACGTGGACACCGACGGCGAGGCACGGATCCCCCGGTGGTCAGGGCCACGGGGGTCCTGAATGCTGCCCACCCCACCCCGTGGGCCGGCAAGGAGCCCCCCAGGGGCTTTCATGGTGTCATTTATGCTCTTGTGCAGTTACCTCCTCACAATGAAACACCAGCACAAAGGGTGTTAAGGGGAAAGAGGATAAATAGGTCCTTTCCGCACCCGGGGATCCTAATAACATGGCATTAGGGGCTCACGCTGGAAAACACAAAGCATCCAGAAACACACCAATTGCACCAGGCTGAGAGGCTGGCGTCTTTGTCTGGCGACCTGCTGGCAGAGCGCTCGGTGTCTCTGGGCTGGGCGAAGGCACGCGGGCCTAAGAGCGGCTCTTAACCTTCCCTGAACTCGGATAGGTCAGCTCCCAGGGGTCCGACTGAGGCACCGATTCAAATGCTAACAAAGCAGCTTTGTAAGGAGGTCCCTGGGAGAGGGAGGAACAGAGGGAGGAGGAGACACAGAGGCAGTGAAGTCTAGACGCACAGAGAGAAGGGCTGGGCTGGACAGAGGCCTGGAGACAGACATCAGAGAAATGAAACTGCAAGAGAAGCAGAGAGTGAAACATGGCGAGAGACAGATTCAGGAGGGAGAGAGGGAGAGAGAGAAAGAGGGGGAGAGAGAGGGACACAGAGAGATAGAGGGAGAGACAGAGAAATGGAGAGAGAGAGAGAGACAGAGAAATAGAGGGAGAGAGAGAGAGACAGACAGAGAGGGAACAGACAGAGAGGGAGAGGGGAAACCGATTCACATGGAGCCGGAGCAGCTCTCCGAGACCTGAGAGCGAGGGGCCGGCAGGAGAGGGTGGGGACCCCCTGCAACCCGACCCCACTCCCAGGTACAAGAGCTGCGCATGTGCAGTGATGCTGGGTGACCCCAGACCCTCGAGCCCTGTGAGGCCTCTTCCTCCGGCCGGGAAGCCGCGCGTGGAGCACGGGCTCAGAAGGAGCGGCGCTGGGGCCCAGCCCTGTCCCGCAGAACTTTCTGTGACGGTGGAGGCATTCCTGACTGGGCTGTCCAATGAGCAACCAACGTCCAGGTGGCGACTGAGCGGGCGGTGAGGCCGGCGGGGAGGCCGGTGGCCCGCAGATCCGCCATCTTCGTTTGACACACGGTGACAATGCTAACGGTCCCGTCTGGCCCAGGGCTGCCGTCGGAAGGCACGACTCCGGGCATTTTCACCCTCTGCCGACCAGGAGACCGTGCAGAGCTCATCCTGTCAGCCTCGTCCCCAGGTGTGCCCTGGGGACGTCTGGGTCCCTCCCCCGCCCTCAGCTCTCTCGTGCCACAGCTCTGGGTCCGGTCACGTGAACCAGGACAAATCCAAAGCAAAGCATCCCAGCACCTGTCATAAGGGCCTGTGAGATGCACGGTGGCCGGCACCTCAGGGCACCAGCCTGGGGCTCCGGGTACCTCCTCAGCCTCCTCCCGGCCCAAGGCCCACTCCGTGACGACTGGGAAACCATTCCCCTCCCGAGACGGCCGCGCCACCCATGAGTCACAGGAGTGGGGAGGAGGGTGATGACGAGAAGGAAGCAAGGTAGAAGCGGATGGAGGTGGCGGGAGGCGCGCTGCACCCACCTGGGCTCCCCGGGTACGGGGGTGGAGGGCTGTGTCGGCGTCCCCGTCCCAGCTCTGAGCCCGGCTCTCCTGCTCTGTCTATCCGCAGAGCTGGGGGACAGGCAGCGGGCGAGCAGGGGAGATGCTGGAGTGGGCCCGCCTGTCGGCTCGGCAGGGGGAGCTCTGACGTGCAGCTGCCGGATGCGGCCCTGGCCAGGCGAGTCATCACAGCCGGCCCGCAGCCACGGCCTGGGTTAAAGGGACATTCCACTGCCCGGCAACCCATGTGTCTCCAGGCCTCACTGATGTGCAGCCTTCCTTGGGGGTACGCTTCCTGCTCTGACCCAGAAGCAATGAGGCCCTCCCGCGGGCAAAGCAGCAACCACGACTCCCCCAAGGAGATGGGGGCTCAGGGACGCACCTCCTCCCCACCCCCCGCCTCCCTCCAACGTGCCCACATTCAGACCTCTCTGCCCTGCAGCTGGATGGATCCTTCCATTTCCCTCTTTTCCCCGTCACCACTTAAGAACCCTCAGCGGCTCCCTACTGCGCTCAGGACATAGCCTTGGCTTCTTCACTCAGCCAACAAGCCTGGTATGATCTGGCTATGACCCAACAGCCCTGAACACATCCACGGGGCCCTGAACATGCCTCCCCCTCTCCCACATTCATGCCTTGCACCCGCCTTGCCTCCACCCCCAATGTGTCCCCCCATCCTGGCGCACTCCTACTCACCCCTCTATGCCTGGCTCTAACGTCACCATCCCCGGGGAGCCTCCTCTGGAACCCCTAGGCCGAGTGAATCATTCCCTGCTTTGGGCTTCCAGTCCCCCAGGATGTGCCTCTCCTCTAGCTGTTGTCTCTGAAGCCACCGTTTACCATTCCACCCCCCAGAGGGCCCAGATCTCTTCAAGGATGGGGCCGAGGGTCTTATTTGCCTTCTGCCCCAGCACGGGGGACAGACTGGCTCAGCATCTCCACAGAACCCTGTTTGTGCCCCCCGGAATCTTCCCCTGTGGCTGAGGCCCCAGCCCACGGGAGCCGGACGGACAGACATGAGAACTCTGCCCGCTGGAGGCGAGGAGGGAAGAGACAAGAGCCCGCGAAAGAAAGAAAGATGGTTGATGTGGAGGGGACCAGGGGCAGGAGGAAAACACGGAGGCAGGCATGGCTTGGTGTCCTCCAAAGATGACAGTAAAGATCAGGATTTTCCTAAAGAATGAGCTGTTGCAATCAGCTTGTGGAGCTGCGTTCCTCAGAGGCTGAACGGCGCGCCTCCTGGGTCGAAGGCCGTTACGCAATCTCGTGGCCACTTTGGAAACATGTTTGAGGGAAGCGTCTCTTTGGGCTCAGGGCAGATTTCCCTGGAGTGACAGTGAGAAAGAAGCTGTTGCTGAAAGAATGGCCTGTTCTCCCAATGATGAGAGAGTGCATTCTCTCTAACAAGGAGTCTCAGACTTGGGGGTCCCTGCTGGAAACTGGAGTGGCTCTGCCTGAAAAGATACAGAACATGTCCTGTGCTTGCACTACAGCAATTTTTTCTGCCACGATTCCATTCTTGGTGGACCCAACTCTCCGCGAACACATGGTCTTGGTAGGGCTATAGAGTACACGCTGCCTAAGGTCAAGGGTGGGTATGGAACCCAGGGTAGGGCATTCCCTGGGAGGCATGGGACTACAGCAGAGCCCATCGGAATCTTCTATGAGATTTTCTAGGAAGATACTAGAAAAACAATGGACTCTCACATTTTTTAAAGGACAGAAGTCCATCTTTCCCATGCATGGAGAGTCCCTCCATGACAATGAAGTCAACCCAGAGAAGCAGAGCCAGGAGATGGAAAGAGAGAGAGGCACTGAATGTTAATAGCATTTGACTCCTGGATCAAGCTATGCTTGAAGGCCTCTCTTAGACTTCCCAGTTACCTTAATACAGTTACAGCATCAAATTCTCATTTGCCTCAGAGAGTTTGAACGTTTGCATCATTTCCAACCAACAGCCTTGACTGAAACATACCAAATGCTCCCTTTCCCAAGGGGAAAGCTCATATTTCCATCAGAGTCTCAGGACTCAGGCCAACGAGAAGAACTTCCTCCTCACTTGAAGTACAGCAAAAGGTAGCATCCATTACTAACTTGCTTTTCTATAGCCTTTTAAGGCCTAACAACGTGGCTTTGTGCCTCAGTTTCCTCATCTGTAGAATGAAGATCAGAAAACCTATTTCTCAAGTTTGTTAAGAGAAAAAAAGCACAAGACAGAAAGCTGTGGGGCCGCAGCAGGCCGGCAGTGGGAACTCAGTCTGGGCACGTTCCCTCTTCCTTTGCCCCAGAGGGACTCAGTTTCTACCTTTATTACAGCGGAGGAAAAAGCACCCTAGGCTAAACAACCTTGCCTCCTGGTGGTTGGCGGTCTTCCTCTGAGGGAAAAGAGGAGGGTGAGGGCACGGGGGGCAGGGCAGAGAAACTGCTGGTTCATGTTTGTTTCTCCTACCTGCAGTAAGACCGTTCCCCCAGGAACCGTGAGCTGTAAACAGTACTTCGGGGCGTTCTCCCAGGACAGCAGCTGAACGTCCTCAATAGCGCTGTAGGAGACTGAGTTTTCCATGTACCCAGTTGGCTGCAGCAAATAAAAAAAAAAAGAGAGAGAGAGAGAGAGAGAGAAGAAAAAGAAAAGACACACATTGGTTACAAGACAGTCACAATATCCATGCCTCAGAAGAAGGTTCCAGAAAACATCCCCACCCCGGCAATAAGCAGGCTGGTACAGACACTGGGCAATTCTGGGAACCAAAGGAATTCCGTCTTTCCTGGCTGGCAGCACCCTGGCTGCAGGAAACAGGTCATGGTGGCAACACGCCCATGTTTGGGGGGTGCAGAGTCGGGACCGGACTGGGGGCATATGGAGGGCAAAGCCTGTGCATTGTCCCTCTGGGCATCTGTGGGGCTTAGCACAGGGCAGGCTCTGGATCTCTTCAGCCCTGACCGTGGCCAAGCCACCACCTTCTCCTGCCCAGAAAGCCCAGAAAGCCCAGAAAGCAGTCACAGATCCCACTGGCTTCCCGGTTTTATGTCCCTCCACAGACAAGCGCTCGCCACTCAGCACCCAGTCCCATGGTCCACGTCGGCGCACTCGATCCCCTTCTTCCCCGCTCGGTGTCCTTCCACAGCTCCTGGTGGCCCAAGCGTGAAACCCACACACCCATCCACGCTCTCTAGGCCCAGTGGGTCTGGTCCTGCTCCTTCCTTGAGCCCCATCTGCTTTATTCTCTTCGTACACCTCCCCAGTGGCCTACCTGCCAAAAGCCTCGTAAACTCGGCCTGCCCCTTGTCCTAGAAAGGTTGTGGCTCGATCCCTGGCCTTTCCTCCTCTACCGTCTAGGTCTCAGCTGCACAGGGACTTCAGGGGGCCCTGCTACCCTCCAGACCCTATAACCCAATGGGTCACATCCCTCCCTGGGCCCTCGCTGCCCCCCACACCCTATTTAATTACTGGGGACTGATACTGTGTGTCACCTGCGGACATCTGCCTCCTGGCCAGGCCGCAGCTCGGGGAGGTCAGGCCCGTGTCTGTCCTGGTCCCTGTCCTCTCTCCCCAGCGCCCGGCACATAGCAAGAGCTCAACAAGTTGTGTGCAAAGAACAGAAACAGCTATCACTGATCGGTGCTGGGGTAGGGGTGGGGAGAGCGAAATTCACGGCCACTCACTGCCGAGTGAGCTCCCCTGTCCCAGAGGGAAGGCACCAGAAACCAGAGGGACGCACTGGCCACCAGGTCGCGGCAGGGTCCTTGTCACTCTGACCCCAGGAAGCCACGCTCGAGCAGCATCAGAGGCGAGTTTAACACAGCTGAAAGGGCAGAATGTAACAGCTCACATCTCCTAAGCCCGGACAGGCGCCCAGCATTCCCCTGGCAGGTGGCAAGCGCTCTCTTCGTCCACGCTCACAACAGTCCCACAGGGCAGGGGCCGGGACCACCCCATCGCACGGATGGGGAAACCGAGATGTCCTGTGACTTGCCCATGGTCAGCCAGCTGGGAAGGGGGCTGTCCAGGGCAGAACTGAACCCGTGACTCCGAAATTAGCACCCTAACCGCTCCGTTGAGCTGCAAGCAAGAGGGGAAGAGATTTGAAATCCACGGCCTGGCAAGTTCATTTTACTGGCAGGATTTAGGACCTCCATAAGGGTTTCAATGCCCATTTCTGTCTGCCAAAGTAGAGATACAGTGGTGGGGGGGTGCGGTGGAGACGGGTGAGGGCGTGAGGTGTCTCAAATTTTCCTGATACGATCAGCCGCCAGGCTCAGGAAATGAGAGATTGATCAATCGATTTGTTCATTCACTCATTCATTCATCTGATGTACTTATTAGGCACTAATTACATTACAGGCCCATGTGCCAGGTGCTGGGGATACAGCAGTAGATAAGCCAGGAGCCCAGCAGTGCAAAGAGACAACAAACACAAGAGGCAAACAGCAAGTGCTGTACCAAGATTCCAGATAGGGGGCCCACGGGGCTAGGAGCGGCCGCGCCCTGGACAGGAGGAGGGAACGTACATCCTGGAGCCCGTGGCCTGTGCCAAGGCCCAGGGGTGGGCACTGGCTGAGCGTGTTCCGGGAGGAGCCGAAGGCCAGGGGGAGGAAGGCTCAGGGAAGAAAGGTCTTGGAGAGAGGGGCAGCCACTACCAGAGGGACCTGTGGGCCCTGCCAGGGGTCCTCGCGGAGGGCTGCAGGGGGAACAGACTCGGGAGGAAGGGGCAGAAGCAGGAACAGCCTGGAAACTCCTGCACGGGTCCAGGTGGCGCAACAAGCCTGCCGGGGCCCGGGGGGCAGTGGAGGGTGCAGGGTGCAGCGGCAGCCGGCCCCTCGGTGCCAGTCCCCCAGCCGCTGTGTCGGACCAAGATGAGCACACTGGTACTTCCCAGAGGCCGATGTGTGGGCCCCCCGCACCCCTCACCCTATGCCAACAGTCCGGGCACTATCATGTTCTCCACGTTCTGCCGTCAGGGTGACTCAGCTCTCACAGCACATCTTGTCCCAAGAATATCGGCGAAACCAGGGGTCTGGCGGATGGGTTATACATTCATTTTCTGAACCCACGTTCAAATATTTATCGTTTGCTGTGGACTGTTGGTCTCCCCTGCTAGTGTTCCAGCACCAGGGGAGCAAGAATTTCCACCTGGTCTGCTCCAAGGGCCCAAACAGACCGTGGCATCTGGAAGCTGATCATTATTTTCTCCATAAATGAAAGAGTATCTTCCCAAAGGAAAACGTGTTCATCCGTGAACTACTTACAATCACGACACATAACATCCTTGGGAAGATGGTTTTGGGGAGTCTTTTAAAAATTAAAAATTTAATTAAAAAAAATTAAAAAATTAAAAATTAATCAAATTTTTTAAAATGTCCTTTAAGAAGCAACGGCACCATGTACCTGCTGCGCTGAAGGCCCTTCTGTATGGCTCACACCCGCCTCTCTCCCTCTCCAAAGTCCAGTCAGTCTCCAAACTCCAGTTCACTGACCCCTCGATACAGGCAGAGGCCAGGGGACACGGGCTACGACGTGGCCACCAGCACATGTGGGAACGGCCGGACCACGCCACACCATAGAAAGAAAGGCAGGCCCGCCCGGAAAATCATTAGGCCTTGGTTATTCAGACCAAGCAAATGGCCGGCCTCATTCCTCTAGAAACACACCTTGAGGTCTCGAGGCTTCTGCTTCCCCGCGGCCTCCTCAGGGCCCCGGAGACGGGACGAGGCTCTGCGCGGCCCCGTGCTTGCCCCGAGCCCCCGGCAGCACGCTCCGCTCCGGGAGATGACCGCTCCTGACTCCCGGGAGGCGGGGCTTGCTAACCGCCTGCGTCTGCCTTTCTCACGACCCTGCTTCAGCTGCCTCAATGTGGCCTTGATTAGAAGTTGCAACATAGGCTTTTTGGGGAAAGGTTGGGTATAAATAAATACATACTGGTTTTTAATAGCAGATGTACTGCTTTCCCACTGTTGGAAGCAATAGTGGCTAAAAGCAAAATCTGTAGAATGAATGGGACCTGTGTTTGAGCCTCTTACTGTGTGACATTATGCAAGTTACTGTACCTCTCTGAGCCCATTTTATCCAATGGTAAAATGAGAATTTAATAGACAGGATTATCAGGAGATCCCACTATTAAAGGAGTTCCGATCTGTCGAGGGCTTAGCGCAGCATCTGGAACTTCCAAAAGGCCGAATAAAAGGAACTAGTGTGAGAAACGATAAACTGCATCTCTGGGGTCCTCCTCCCCCACACCCATAATTCCGATGTAACCGTGAGACATCAGATAAACCCCAACTGACGGATGTTTCTCAAAACACCTGACCAGGATGCATCAAAACCCAGGCAAGTCAGGGCAAGCGTCCCCAGCTGGAGAAGCCTGCGTCCACAGAGACTGACCACTCCACGCACTGTGGGCTCCCCGATGCAGTCCTGGGACAGACAAAGAACGCTGGGTAAAAATGAAGGAAAGTGACTAAAGCATGGGCTTTAGTAACAGCATATCAGTACTGGTTTGTTGGCTGTGACAAAGGTATCATGTTTCTGTGAGACGTCAACCACCAGGGTGGCGGGTTTGGGATACAAGGAAACTCCATACTGCCTTTGTCACTTGCCCGTATATTCTCCCACTGTCCCAAGATAAAGGCTCATGAAGAGAAATGAATTGCTGCCTCGCTGTTGAGCCCCCAGGGTCGTCTTTCCAGACAGAGCCCTGACGGGAGCCTGGGAGGCTTGCAAGGGACAGGGGCCGACCGGGACCGAGAGCCCCTGAACGCTGTTCTTCGGATTCAGGTGTGAGCCAGCACTGGCCACGGACCCCTCTGTCCTGGGTACTTTCACGCGGCTGGAGTGATTTCACAGATAACTGGTAATTCCTCCGTAATCTGAACACGATGATCAGAGCGACGGTGGAGGAGATTCCTACGTGGGGTAAAGGCTGAGTCAGATGAGAAGGAAAATGAAATTCTCCTCCTGGGGGAAGCTAGGAAGCCCAGCTCTGCGAGGTCCATGTAGGAGAACAAGAAGCAGACCAAGTGACCTCTCCATGTAGAGGCAAGGCGAGGCGTAGGGCAGGATTCCCCTCTGCGTGACATTCTGGAATGAGCCAAGCCCTGGGGCTTGAAATCAGACCAGCGGCCACCAGCGGCACCAGCGGCCACCAGCGGCGGGGGCGGAGGTGGGGACCAGTTCGTTACCAAGGGCATGGGGGAGCTCTCTGGGGTGGAAGTGTTCTGTATCGCCATCACAGTGGCCGTCACCTGACTGTATACCTTTGTCAAAACTCGAATCTAGATGCTAAAAGGGTGAATTTTCCCCGAATATAAATTATAATTCAAACCTAAGAAAGACGATGCGTGAATATTACAGATAATTTGGAAGATGATGAATGGAAGGCAATCTTCCAGATAAAATCATGTCAAGACCACTCATTATTGCTTTGGTATATCACTTTCCTGAGGATTTTTAATACACAATTTTTTTTTTTTTAACAGAGCCCGAGTCACAGGATACTTATGATTTTGTAAATTGTCTTTTTTTCCTTCCTTCCTGCCTCTCTCCTTCCTTCCCTCTTTTTTTTTTCTTTCTTTTTTTTCTTTTTTTTTTTTTTTACATAATGTTACATCACACGTACCTCCTGTATTCTGGACAATAATTTCCAGAACTATCATTTAGTGGCTACAAAACATTTTGGCTGCTCTTTATTTTATCACGGCTCCCCCCGACCACGGACAGTGTGGTTGTTTCATTTTACGCTACTATAAACAACTCTACAATGAACATCCTTGTGAAACATGTTTTTCTACCCTATATTTAGGATTATTTCCTTAGGCCAGATTCCCAGAAATGGAATTAGTGGGACAAAGGGCAAGAGCATATTTTACGTCATTGCCAAATTGCTCTCATTAAAGAGATATTAAGAGACCTGGGGAGCCCTGGCTAAGGCTGGGGGGGCGGGCTGTGCGCTGGGCCCCGAGTCTGGCCGGGTC
Source organism: Mustela erminea (assembly GCF_009829155.1). Lineage (NCBI taxonomy): Eukaryota > Metazoa > Chordata > Mammalia > Carnivora > Mustelidae > Mustela > Mustela erminea. The sequence continues at coordinate 54,284,556 of NC_045632.1, read as the reverse complement.
CCACCAGAAGCCTTGCTCTGGCCCAGGTGACTTCGGAGGGACTACCTGGCTGCCAACTGTCCACGAGGTGAATGCAGGCCTGGGTCTGGGCTCCTGGGAGGCTGCTTTCCCGTGGTGGGGGGTGAGGAACAGGTTGGAACGCCTTTGTCATTTTGCTCTAAGGACTGAGGAGGGGCTACCTCGGGGGGAGGAACTGGGGCTCGGCCAGACTGGAAAGGGAACACTCTGCTTCTGCTTCGGAGATGAGCTTCTTCTCGGGCGTCCCCTCAATGCCTGCATCTAGGCTCAAGACAGCAGAGGCTGGGGGGGGGGCTTCTTCAGGGCCCCCGGGGATCCCCGAAGGCCTCCAGCCTGCCATTCCAAGCGGGGCACCTTCTCGGACTTGCCCATCAGAACAGGCAGGGTTCAGGGCGACGGAAAGCACCTGAAGCAGCATCCCCCGCCGCCCAAAGGCCCCAGGCTTCCCTCCCCCGCTGCTTTCCGGGGAGCCAGCTCCCTCCACCCAAACCTGCCTTCTGGTTTCCATGGGGATTTCTCTAAAAGCCGATGTAAATCATGATGTCTGCGACCCCCAAAATGAGGTTCCAGGCTGACTCAAGGTATAGACTAGGAAGGTGCCCAGTGCCACTCCCAGGAAGGGGAGCCGGGAAGAGGCTCCCAGACCCCAAGAGGAGAAGCGGGTCTGGAAACCCCCTCCATGTGCTCACTCCCGAGGCCAGTGGATGTAGGAGGCCGGGGAACCTTGCCCGCCTGGGGACCTGGGCAGAGAACAGCGGGCTGTTTGGCATGGGGTGGGGATAGTTGTCTCCCCGGGACCCCGCTGGGTGAGCCACGCTGCAGACCAGTCCCTTCTCTGCCCGTGGAGAGGCTGCCTGAGTCAGCATGTCGGGGGACCCGCTCTGCACGCCCCAACTGCACCATCCGGCTGGAAGAGGAAGGCTTGGTTCCTGCCGCTCAGCCCCTCAACGCACGGCCTCAGAAGAGACAGCAGGTCGGAGGACGGGGGCGTCCCTTCCAGCCCTTCTGGACAGTCAACAGCAACAATGACAACATCACAACGATGGCACCTCGGGGCCACAGAAGGGCTCCAACTGGAGGAGGGGGTTTCAGCTTCTCCTCCCCTGCGGCTCGTTAGAAAAGAGAGCGGAGACGCATGTGATGTACAAGGAAACGCCGACCATTTTCAGACGTACAACTCCGTGGCATTTCGGGCACTCGCCATGTCGCTCAGCTGCCCCTCAGTTCAGCTCTAAGACACGTCCAGCGCTCTACAAGGTGACTGCACCCCCACGAAGTGGTCGCTCCCAGGACCTTCCCCCACAGGGCTGCTGACCCCGGATTCGCCTGTGTAGACATTTCACCTCGACAGAATCATATGGCACAGGTCTTTCTCTCTGGGTCTTTTCATGTCACGTTTCGGTGGTTCATCCACACGGAACCAGGTATCCGTACTTCACCCCTCTTTATGGCGGAGTTAACACTCCACTGAGCAGATGGGCCGAATCCGGTTTATTTTATCACGGGGGGTTTCCACCTTTGGGGTATGGGGAAGAGTCTGACACGGTTTTCAGGGGCAAGGAAGGAAACGGGCTCTGCTCACACAGCCTTGTGGAGCCCCCCCCCCCCGAAAGACACAAGCGCCCCGGCCGGTGTTCCTGGCGCAGTTCCCGTGTGGCCAGCCCAGCGCTGAGGACTGGACCTCCTCTCACCACACGGCACACACCGGCGGGGGCCTGGCTTCACCCCCCACCCCGATCCACACGCTACAGGCAAAACGGAGGCGCAGACCCCTGCCTTCAAGAGACAGACCCAGGATCCCATCTCCCAATGGCCAGGAGGGTGACCTTGGCCCCGCGTCCTGCCAACTCCTCCAGCCGGATCCAGACCCGGCGTGTGTACCTGCGGGCACACATGGCACACGCACACGCACACTATGCACAGAGGGGCCAGAAGCTAGCCTGGCCGGGGTCCCCAGATCTGCCCGCCTCCTGCGACCCAGCCCCGCGGGTCCGCATGCCACCTACAGCTCCATTTGGCCTCGGGGGCAGAAACCCACACGGGCTCACTCAGGAAAGGCCTGTCAAAATATTTTGATGTTCTCTTTAATCCCACAAAGGGAAAGCTGTACCGCAGAAGCAAAGCGGCGGTAACAATTTGCTGCTACACGGGTCAGTCTGGGCCCCGATCCCGGAGCAAATCTCCCCAAATGCCTTTCACACCCCCCTCCCTTTCTTTCCATAAACCAAAGACACCCAACATAATTTCAGCCTTTCTGGCTGCCCCAGGGCCACTGTTGCTGCCGCCACCCGCTGGTGAGCCCGCAGCAGCCCGGCGACGCTCTTGGGCACACACACTCCCCGACTGGCCTCTGACTTGGAGATGCTGTGACTGTCCGGATGCTTCTCCAACCCTTCCCCTGAGGCCAAAAGGCTGCTTCTTCTCGCAGCCAGTGGACCTTCCCCACACCCGACCTCACAAGGTCGCTGCTGTTCTGCTGTAGCCCATGGAGCCAAAGCACCCAACTTGTTAGAGCTACACGTAACGTAAAAGTAACTTGGTTTTTTGAGCGAGAAAGTCTCTCGTGAGGAAAAATACACCCATCTTGTGTTTTGTAGTGTTTTATTTACTCTTTTCTTGGTTGTAAGGAACTTAATAATCCAGCCCTGGCTCCCACTGAGGCCCCGAGGGGCTGACAGCAGGCGTGGGTGCCAGGAATCCCTCCCTCTGCCCTGGTGTCAGGAACTCTCAGGCTGGGAGCAAGCTCGCTGGCTCCCCATGCCTCTGCATACCCCTTCTCCCTCCAGCGGCCCCCCTGGGAGGCAGGTATGACCATCACCCCCGAGGTAGACCAGATGGAGGTTCCAAGCTTTGCCCAACCGCACACAGCTATTCGGGACAGAGCTGGGAGGAAAACCAAGACCTTCAGGGCACATGCCCCAGCCTCTGTCTCTAACAGGTAGTGGGTTCAAAACCAGGGGGATGACCACAGGGAGACACTACCACACCGTCCTCCGGCAGAACAGCTCAGGTGGGAAACAGTGACAACTGTCCACTTTGGAGACCTGTGCGCTCGTATCTGTGAAAGCCAGACACATGTACCCCCTGCGACCAGCTGTCCCAGTCCTACGAAGACGTGCTGACCTATGTTCTCACGAAGACCCTTGCACACATGTTGCCTAAACTCTCAGCAGCCCTAGATCGGAACACACCGGAAACCACCCAGACGTCCGTTAACAGAAGAACGGATGAAGAAAGTGTGTGCTCGCGCCATGGACCGGTACACGGTGAGAAAGAGTGATCCGCGACTACACAGAACAGGCAAATGGATTACGTGAACCTAACGTTGAGGGAGAGAAACTAGACACAGAAGCACAGACACACGCTTCCATTTACATCGAGTCCAGAAGGAGGTAAACCCCCTCCATGCTGTGAGAGGTCAGTGTCCTGGCTACTGGGGTGACCAGCTGTCTGGTTTGCCCAAGCCCCGGGGCGTTTCTTACAACTCTGGATGTTCAGCACAAGAACCAGGAATGTTCTGGGAACGCCAGGGTGAGCTGGTATACTACAGTTTACCCCCGAAGGGGGACAGTACTAGAAAGGCGCCAGAGGCAGCTTCTGGACGTTCGGGACCATTCCAGGTCTAGATTCAGATAGGTGGTACCACACTGCTGACGTGCATCAGGCAGGACACAGCACATACACTTCTCAGCACGTGTGCCATGCTTCGATAGGAAATTGTTTAGGAAATCACAACTTTGAGAGTCGAATCCACTTGTAGGCTGTGTGGCCTCAGGCGAGTCACTTGACCTCTCTGAGCCTCCATTCGCTCCCTTGCGAAAGTGAGGCAGTATTCAGACCCATGAGGATGGCTATTTTTAAAAAGGGAATCACAAGTGTTGGAGAAGATACGGGAAAACCAAAACCCTCGTCCACGCTGGCAGGAACATGAAACGGAGTAGCCACTTGGGAAAAAGTTAGCCAGAGTTTCCACACGAGCCTGTGGGGAGTTCTACGGCGTGTGACTTACACTGCAATAAAGAAGGGAACCATATACCTGTGTTGAGGGTGCTGTGCGGAGTAATGAAATGTGCTTCCTGTGCTCAGCACCTGTGAGAACTTGCTAGTGTAACTCCGAGGGGGACACACAGGCCGGCTCCAGAAGGCAGCTGGGAGGAGGCTGCAGGCAGGGGCACGAAGAAGTGAGGGCTCATCCGTTTGAGCTCACGGAGTTAGACTCCCAGCACGGGGCCAGGTGCTAATCAGGAGCTCATTATACCAAGGTGATTATTTTCAAGCCTCGACACGAAGGAAGGAGGTTGAAAGGTTGTGCCAACCATTCCAGATTCCTCCCTCACCCCCAGATGACCCCAAAAAGATAGCACAGAGAGGAGTGCTCTGGCTTGGAGTCGGCCCTGAGCGCAGGGGTGATCGGGCAGCTCCAGAAGACCAATGTCAAGCGGGAGCCCGTCCGTCCGACACCGCCTCCCCCAGACTCACTCACCAACGTCCTCTTGCCCCATCCCAACCAAGCCCTCCATGCCCAGCCCACCTTGGGGGCCCGGGAGGGGCCACCAGGCATCAGAGCCGAGGGCCCCTTTTCCAGCGGCCCAGACCTTGGCAGAGGAGTGCCTGGAGGCTGGGCCGCGAGGGCAGGGCCAGCCAGGGCAGGCCACGGCTGATCTCCATGGACTGCACTCCGTGGAGACGGTCAGGAGGCATGTTCTGGCTCATTAATCATGAGTCTGGCCATGGCAGCTGCCCCCTTTTATGGGCAAATGGCTCAAGAGGCTTAGTGACAGAGGAAGAACTGGTATTTCCATGTTCGGACTCTCCAGCCTCAGTCACCACTGTGGCACGGAAATCTGCATCCCCGGGCCGTGGTGCTCCACACCCGTGCCCCTGGGCACCTGGGCCACGCGAGGGGCTCATGGCCGCTCTTGAGGGCTGTGACACGAGCCGCACAGTCCCGCCCACGAGTCAGGAAATATTTTTAGGGAGCAACAGTCGAGGAAATCCTGAATGCCAGGCCCTGGGGCCGTCACGGGCAGCATCTGGCCAACTCTTCACAAGGCCCCGTGGAGACGGGCAGCGCTGGGACCCGCATCTCGTGGAGGAAGAAGGGAAGGCTGGGAGCAGCTAAATGGTGACCCAGGTCGCAGCTGCCGGCAGAAAGGCCGCAGTGCGACACAGAGGGCAGATCCGTATTCTCTGTACCATACGGCCCGCCCGCCCCACGGGACGTTGGCCTGGGAGCCCCAAGATGGCCAGGGTGTGCCACAGCGGGCCTTGTGATGGGAGGCAGAGGTGCAGGCAGGTACCAACAACACAACATGATAAGCCCTGTAGTTGAGAGGCAGAACGTACAAAGGGCAGGGGGTGGGGTGGAACCATTGCGGGAAGGCTTCCCACAGTGACCTTGGAGCTGGGTCTTCAGGTGGGGAGGACAGTGCCCTGCACTCCCAGCAGACGGAAAGGTGAGTACGGGAGCCCCCAGTGTGGGACCCCAGGCTGGGGACAGGAAGCTGTAGCATAGGTCAGGAAGGTTCAAGGATTCCTGAAGGGGCCTGAGATGCGACCGAGCCCCAGGCACAGCCCACCACTGCCCAACCTTCTCAAACTCTTGGATTTCCTCTCGCTCCTCTTTGTTTAAATGAAGGCGGACACAGAAACGGTCAAGTGCATTCCATGTGCAAGTGCACGGGTCGTGCGTACTCAGCGGGACGTATTCTGGGGCAGGCTCCCCAGTGCCTTTCCTGTCCGCACTCCCTGGAGGTGTGTGTCACTGTAGGTCGCTTCTTGAACTTGTTACAAAGGGAGTCACAGCAGACAGGCTTTTGTGTCTGGTTCCTTTGTTTCAGCGGAGGCTGTGAACGCGTACATTTGGGGCTGCTGCTGCTTCTTAATTGCAAAGCAGCGTTCCTTCCCATGGACCACGGATGTCGACGGCTCCTCGGTTGTTTCCAGTTTGGGCCACTGTGTACAAAGCTGCTGTGAGCGCTTTTGTACATATTTGGGGTGGGCAGAGCAGAGACAAAAACATTTGGGGAAATGCCCAGGAGTGGGCTTCCTGGGTGGCCACAGGGTAAATTGCTTCTATTTCAGCCCAAGAGACGCATGATTGCAGGGAATCACAGGCAACTTTTATGTGACAAGTCCTTCTGCAGAGCCTCCATCACAGGTACTTACTTACACCTTAGCAAAGACAGAGGTTCCTGACTTGGGAGGACAGAATCAGGCAAGAGACAGAGCTCAATCTTCTCAAAAGGTGGAGCACATCTACCACAGAGGGGACAGAGACAGCACCCTCCTCAAAACTAGACTGGGAGTCCACAGAGGAAGTGGGAGCAAAACAGAAACTTCGCAGCTACCAGGGCAGAAATGCCAGCTCTGCTCCCCTGCCCATCCGGCCTGCTGCCCTGCCCGTCTGGTGTGCTCGCCCTGCTCGGCACGGCTCCCCTGCCCGTCCAGTGTGCTCCCTGTGCTCGGCACGGCTCCCCTGCCCGTCCGGTGTGCTCCCCGTGCTCGGCACGGCTCCCCTGCCCGTCCGGTGTGCTCCCCGTGCTCGGCACGGATGCTTTCGCAAGAGGAAAGGGCACATTTGCTCAAGATCAGAGCTCTAGAGCTCTGAGGGGAAGGCTGGGAACAGCAACTGTAGTCTTCTTTGTTAACACCGGTAGTGATTTAACTCGGATCACACACCAGAGTCATGCAGGCCTCGCTGGACCTGTCTGGTGTTCCAGATGTAAGGAGACCAGCGGGGATCAGACCGTGAACTGTCAGGTCTTTAAGAACATATTCTAGCTGACGGTGTAATTCAGCTGCGGCAGAGCTGTGGCCTGGGACAGCCTGGAAACAGGGGCACCTGCCTGTGTGTCCTCATAGGCCGGGCACGCTGTGGCCCCAGGACCTTCCCATGCACTGAGGGATCCTGTTTTTCCACGTGCCATGTTAGTCCACGTCCAGAGGAAGTGTCCTGATCAAGGATCATCATGGGCCTCGTCTTCGGGTCAACTGCTGGCGGATGTTTTCCCATGGACTCCCCAGAGCAACCCGTGAGCTCGGTGCCGGGGCATCCCATCTCATAGCTGAGACAAACAAGGCCCAGAGAAGAGGAATTACTTGCTCGAGAGTCACGCACCCAGCTATGAACAAAGCCAGGACTAGAACTCTAGCCCCTTGATCTAATCCAAAGGTTGGCACACACACTTTCTGTCAAGGGCCAGACAGTCAATTCTGTAGGCTTTGGGAGTCACATGGTCTCTGACACAAGAATGCAACAGTGCCGCTGTGGTGTGGAAGCAGCCACAGTACATGCATTGTGGCTACATTCTAATAAAACTTTATGGAGGGCACCTGGGTGGCTCAGTCAGTTAAGCGTCTGCCTTTGGCTCAGGTTGTGATCCCGGGGTCCTGGGATCGAGCGCCACGTGGGGTTCCCTGCTGAGAGGGAGCCTGCACCTCTCTCTCCCTCTGCAGCTGCTCCTGCTTATACTCTCTCTCCCCCTCTCTCAAATAAATAATAAAAATCTTTAAAACACATACACACACACACACACACACACACACACACACAACTTTATTGACAAAAACAGGCCAGGGCCAGGTATGGCCTGGGGCCACAGGCTGCCAACTGCTACTTGAAGCCATTCCAGGGTATAAATATATGCAAGATGGATGGGTGGGCGGACGGACGGACGGGTGAAAATGAGCGGAACGTTTTCCTCTTTATCTTTCTAAGGTGACTTTAGTGGATGGGGAGGGCAGTGGATGAATTTTCTGCTTCTTATATCCACTAGGGCTGGGTCCTACCACGACATTCTCTAGCAATGTCCTCTCTAACGACTGGCCTGGGACCTACCCCTGAATTCTGTGGGTGTGCCCATCAGCCAAGTTCTTCAGAAGTTTCCCAGAGGACACATCTGGGGAGAAACCCCTTGGGCCTTTCCCAAAATGAAAGCAAATGACCCAGAAGCCAGGAGACGTGAGGTTCTCTCCAAGAACCACCCACATCCACTGAGGACATCAGCCCGCTGGATGATCCCAAGCGAACTGTCGGGACCCTACATGGGGCGACCCACATACCATTCTCGTTCCCAAAACAATGAAAATGAGTCAGCATGACTGAAACCTGCTTCCAAGAACCTCTGACAGCGTGAAGAAAGCTGGGGACATATCAACACAGTCTTCTAGAAAACACCAGCAGAAGGGAGGGAGGGAGGAAGGAATGGGGGAGAGAGGAAGAGAGTGAGAATGATGTTTTGGTCTCACATGCACAGGAGACAGACCAGGGAGGCGTGGTAACGCTTGAGGGTCCCCCAGCTGAGAGGGGCAGAGCTGAGACGGGTTGCCTGGGCTGGCCGAGATGGGGTCTGCTTGCCCTGAGTCCCTCGGGCATCCTTCCGGAGGCGCCTGAGCTAGACCCCAGGGGTGCTGGGCATGGTCAGTGGGCAGCAGACCCAAGTTTCGGAATCGCTCACCACACTCTGTGCTCCAAGGACACAGAGCAGTTGTTCCCTTAGCGCCCGACCCCGAGACACGCACCTCCCCGTTCAGCGACTCATGCCGTTCCCACAGGATTCAGCACTCTTTCTCGGAGATCACAAAAGCCCCTGGGCAGATGCTGACCTACTACTGGCCGGGCCTGCGCCATCACGGATGGGAACCATCCGCCTTCCATGACAACCTGAGGGAGGCAGGAAGCTACCCTCAGGAGCCTGAACACGCACAGGCCTTTGCAAGCACCGGTGAGCCTGCGCGGGAACATGCCTCGGCGTACAGCGTTGTTCTTCCCATTTCGCAGATGAATCAACGAGGCACCGAGCAGCAAAGTCACAAAGGGGCAGTGGAGCCAAGACTTCAATCCTGTCTTGCCCAACTCTCCTAATTACTGTGGAGCCCTGTGACGACGGTGACAACAGGGCTGGCTTCGGTGGGTGGCACAGAGCAGCCCCTGGGCTGCAGAAGGGGGAGGAGGACGAGGAGAAAGGGGACGGAGGAGGCCCTCGGGGACACAACGCCTCTCCCGCCACTAGGCTTTCCTGTCCTGGAAACCAGCCTAGGGCTCTGCACAGACGAGCCCAGAGCCCACCTGAAGTCTGTGTCCATCAGCACAACCAACAAGGGGACTGGGGGGGAAGTGCTGATTACAAACCAAAACGGGATACAATGAAAATGGACGGCTGGCTGCCGGCCTCAACACACTCCGAGAGCACAGGGGCTGTGGACGACACTCGCCTGGGAAGCAAGTGCCACGTGGGCACAGGCCGGCCTGAGGCCAGTGCAGGTCCCACCACGCTGAGCCCATGCGGTGTCGTTGTTTCCAGAACGTGTTGCCGCACACGAATGACACCCACATACGTGTGGCCACGTTTGGTCAAAGCTTAAAGGCTGGTCTTTCATCTGCCACTGGGGAGGGTGTGATGTCATTTCAAGGCTCTGGGGGCCCACAGAGCAGTCACAGCAAGCAGCTGTTTCAAGCTGTGACATCTTTTCTACTCCACAGGACACCTGATTTGGGTAGTGATCAGTTGCTGGTTTAAGGACTCGGGAAGGGAACAGGTCATTTCTTGCAAAGGAAGACAGACAGACCGGCCTTCCAGCCGGCACGGGGCTGTGGTGGGGCATCCTACCATCCAAGGACGTCTTGCTTCTCTTGCCTCTGGAATGCCAGTACCCAGCTGCCGCTCTCACCACTAACTTCATTCAGCTCAACAGGCATATACGGAACACCTACTGTGTACCAGCACCATCACAGTAATTAGGAATCACCCCAATGGTGATCCCGCACCACTTACAACAACCTAGACCATAACAGCCCTTTATTCAAGACAGACATCTAGACCAACTCGTTACAAGGTCATTCTTTTGAGCACAAATTAAAGCCACCATGCGATCGCCACACACCTCACAGAATGGCTTTTTTAAAAAGATACTTTCAGCACCTCCCACACATCAGTATGGCCACTACCGAAACCGACACCGGAACACAGAACGTAACCTGTACTGGTGGAGGAGACGGAAAGATCGGAACCTTGTGCCCTGCTGGGGGGAGTAGACGACGTTGTAGCTATTGTGGAAAAGAGGATGGAGATGCCTCAAATAACTAAACACAGATTTACTATACGACCCAGCAATTTACTTCTCGAAATAAAAGTAGGGACTTGAATGGAGATTTGTACACCCATGTCCATGCAGGATGGTTCACAGTTGCCAGAAGGTGGAAGCAACACCAAGTGCCCATCAGCGGGTGAACAAAAAACAAAATGTGGTATATACATATGGCGGAATATTATTCAGTCAGAAAAAGGAAACTCCGACCCATGCTATAACCTGCATGAACCTTGAGAGCCTTATGCTCAGTGAAAGCCTGCCACACACATACAATATTCTGATTATACTGATGTGAGGGACCTAGAGAGGTCGGATTCACAGAGACAGAAAGGAGAGTGATGGTCGCCACAGTCCGGAAGAGGGGGATGGGCAATTAGTGTTTTATGGGCACAGAGGTCCAGTTTGTAAGAGGGAAACAGCTCAAGGGATGAGCGGTGGTGACAGCCGCACAGAGTGCCAACGTGCTTAGTGACACAGAACTGTATGTTTTTTAAAATGGGTCCATGTCATGTGTATTTCACCATATTTTAAAAACTGGGGGGAAAGTATAGTGTCCGGCAATGGTCAGGATGTGAAGGAGCCCGGACGCTCTCGCGCGGCTAGCAGGAGCACGAACTGGTAGAGCTCTTCAGGAAGGGTCTTGGCAGCATCTGCTAAAGCTAACTCTATCCCCCACCCCGCTGTGCCCAGGAGCTCCACTCTGAGAGCTCCCCAACAGGAACATGTACACTGATCACACGTCCCCAAGACTCACAGCAGCACGTCCCTAATGACCCTGGTAATAAGCAAGCATAAAGAAATCATGGCGCATTCACCCAACGGAGAACCATCAGGCGGGGGAGTAGCAAACTACACATCTACTCAGCCACAGGGTGAGTCCCACCCAATAAGGGAACATCCACACGGGCTGTTCTATTTGAGGGACAGACACTGGCAAAGGTCAGGGTTGTGGTCACCTTTTGGGGAGTGGTGGCTGGACAGGGGACCATGGAGGGTCTGGGGAGGGGTCCCACTCTGTCTTAATCTGGGTAGAGGCCACAAGGACATGTTCCCTTTGTGTAAATTCACCAATGTGTACACTTATATCTGTGTGCTTTTCTGTAGGTGTTTTATACAATTCAATAAAAAAATTTCCTTTGAAAAGACAACATTCCTTTGGATCAATGGTTGCTGATCTATGGACAAAGACCATGGAGGGGTGTGGGCTTGAGAAGTACTTTGTTTGTTTGTTTGTTTGTTTCTCATCATGCACGTCTGCGTCACTCAACAGAGAGACCCATGTGTACAAGGCCCATGGCAGGCTATGGGGACGCTGTGGGGAGGGAGACCCATCCCTTCCACAAGCATACCCTGTAGACAGAAAACACCCTACGTCTACACAAACAGACACAAGGTACCTCAAATGTAGGTATGTTACGAAAATGAATTTGTTGAAAAGCCATTCTGCATTCAGAATATATGGAATTTTAGACACTTCTCAGATTGTAATGGTAAAGAATGCAGGTGTGGGAGTCAGAAACTCTGACTTCACATGGTCTGCTTCTATGGGCTCTGGGCCCCGGGGCTAGAGAACAAGTTAGTCTTCTGGAACCTGTTTCCTCATCTGTGATAGGGGGCTGGTAACAGAGCCCAGAGGATTGGGTCATTACAAGGACTTGATGAGAGGCGCAGGTGATACACTCAGCAGGGTGTCTCGTGCACAGTGACAACGTCCCTGCACACAGCACTGAGGACCTACTGTGTGCTGTGAACAAACGATGCCCTCGCTCTCACGGAATTTCCCTTGTAGGGGCGCGACAGGCAGAATGGGAGATGAATGAGCAAAAAACAAACAAACAAAAAAGGGCTAAGTTCAAGTAGAATAAATAAGCAGATAGCGCAAAAGTGGTGGTTGGGTTTTGGCACGGCCAAATAATTTCATAGGAAAGTCGAGTATAATTAAACCATCACACAGAGATAATACTAGAGACGTATGGGGAACCACTGCGTGGTACTCCCCAAGGTCAACCAGCCTCGGCCACAAATGAGACCACCCGAAGGGGACCTAACAGGGACCAACTAACAAGCCCCTCGTGGCAAGGGTCAGAACTAAAACATGAGAAGACACCGTCTCCCTTTGCGGACAACTGTGGCCGACAGGTCTCCCTAGAATCTCCTAGAGAGGTTTCATCTGTGAGTGGGGCAGCAGAGAAGAAAGGCAGGAACGGCAGAGATCTATCCTGCGAGAAGGATTTGTGTGGTTTTCCTGGTCAGAAAACAAAAACCATGTAAACCATGTTTCCCTTGTGCTGCTCGAAGAGAAAGCTCCAAGCAGCCAAACGAGAATCGGGGCCCGTCCCTGGGGATCCGGAGGGGCTCGTTCTGTGAGCTCCGAATCGCCTCATTTCACATGGTGTCTTGAGAAGCCGCAGCCTTCTTGGAGGCAGGCAGGGTATAATCTTAGACAAATAAACACAATAGTTCTTGGGGAAGCAAGGGCTGGCAGCCATTGCTGCTGTCTTTCAAAGAAGAAGTGGGAAATCCCTCATTGTTCTCGGCTCAGATCTTGCCTGGGGGGCTGCAGGCTTTCATCCAAGGGCTCCAGGATGTGTGACAAGGGACCGCTCACTCGGCTGGCTGCTTACGCCCAAACCCAGTGATCTTTCTCCGAGGAAGCTGGCGGCAGGGCCAGAACCACGTCTGAGGTAGGATCTCTACAGAGTCCTTAAAGATCAGCTCCTGAAAACTTTGGTCTGCACAAAAACTGCATCTGGATGTTTGGAGCAGCTTTGTTCGTAATTGCCCAAACCTGGCAGCCAAGATGGCCTTCGGTCGGTGACTGGATAAAGAAACCGGCATAGCTACACGAGCGGATGTTACTTGGTGCTAAAAAGAAATGAGGCTACTAAAAGACATGGAGGAACCTTCAGTGCATCTTACTAAGTGAAAAAAAGCCCATCGGAAAGGACTGTATATTATAGGATTCCAGCTTTATGACATTCTGGAAAAGGCAAACTATGGAGAGACCATGAGAGATGCGTGGTTGCCGGGATTTGGGGGAGGGAGGATGAAAAGGCAGAGGACGGGGCGGGGGTGTTAGGGCAGTGAAACTAGTCTCTACGATACTACACTGGCAGACACCTGTCACGGAGCATGTCCAAACTCACGGGCCCCGAGGTAAACCATGGGCTTTGGGTGACAACGGTAAGTCATCGTAGGCTCCTTAACTGTAGCAAACGTAGCGCTCTGGTGGGGACGCTGACAGAGGGCACGCTATGCTGTGTGGGAAACCTGTGCCTTCCCCTCAATTTTGTGATGAACCTAAAACTGCTCTAAAAAACAAAACAAAACAAAACAAAACTACACCCCCAAGGCAGAGAGAAGAGAGAGAGGCTCCATCACGTCAGGAAGCCAGGTGGGAAGAAGAAAGTTCCGGAATACGGACTCAGAATGCCTGGATCCCTGTTGGGCTCTGCAGCCCCCTCACCCCCGGGAGCCTCGGCTCTGCCACTGGGCTTACACAAGGCGCTACGTGTGACGGGTGTGATGGTCTGCACGGGAGGCCGGGAAGCCGAGAACTTTCAAGAGGTGGTTCCGAGCGTGGACGTGAAGACAGCCTCGGAGTCCAGGTCCCCACGTGTGTGTATGTGACCCAGATTAACCACCCCACCGATCCTACCCTCAGGCATTCCACCTTTTAAAATCCTGCCCAGGACAGGAAAACAATCTACTTATGACATAATGAGCAGAAGTGAGAGCGAAAATATTTAACATCGGATACAGCGTAGGGACAGGCAGATAGCAATGTGAAGAGCTGCTCCCATCATCGGGGTGCATTTCGCAGGAAACCCTGCTCATGGTAATGGTCGCACACATCCCCCTTTTCACAAAAGAGCCTAGATTCCTGTCCACCAGCCTTCTGGATCAATGCCATGTAACTGGTATTGTCAAATCGAACTGAATACATTGCATTGGAAAACAAAATCGAACAACCAACCCCACAGATTTTATCTCGTGCTGCCTGTTTTTTACACTTTTCAAAATTAGGAAAATAGCGTACAGGTCTCAGTAGATCTCTGTGAACCCCTAGAATTCCGGAAACCCACAAACTTGAATCCAAATATCTTTCCTCTCCTGAGTTCCCTAGCCCCCTTCCCTCTCTACCCAGAGTTACAGACGCACAAACACACCTCTCCTCATTCGCTTAGCAAGCATTTGCTCCAAGGAAAAACACAGTCCAGAATCCCTTCCCTTAAGGACCTCTCAGTTGAGTGGGGGCAATCAGACATGCCTAGAGATTATTAGAACTCTGTGTGTATGATATCTACAGATGTGGAGGCCCACAGGAGCCTGGGGAGAGGTGGACTAACTTAGCTATGAGGTCATTCAAGAAGACTTCGGAAAGTTCTGTGATGTATGAGTTGGGTTTTGAAGGGTGAATAGGAGTTTATCAGGTGGAGAAACAGAGGTTGATGGAGAGGAATCAGAAAACCTGGTTAGATCCCAATTATGGACAGCCCCGAACACGAGGTTGTAATGCCTGGACTCCACCGGAGAACTGACGAATGTGGGGGCTCACAGGGATTTGATTCCCCCAATACACGAGACACTGAGTCATTTACGGTGTAAGGGGTGACTCAGTGGACCACCAGCAAGGACGGCGGCTGCTACATGTCTCTGCACCTAGGTAAGCCCGAACAACCGTGTCTTTCTGTTACCGCTGCTGCTAATCCCAACAGTCACAGTGAGCCATCCCGTGAACAAGGGAAAACCCGCCCTACCCTCCTCTTCGGTGTCTCTCTCAGGGACACAGGCCACTGTGTGATTTCCGCTACGTCCACGAAAAGCACTGCTAAATGTGTGTTATCCAACAGGGGTCCATTTCGACGTGCCATCTCAAGAGGTTCCAAAATCCCGTCTCTCTGCGAGCCTGCAGGAATTAGGTCCTGAAACTGGGAGGAAAGGTGTGGGCTGAGGCCATTCAGAGAGACCCGGGCGAACCCCAAAGCCCTTCTGAAGAGACAGGAGCACGTATGAATGAGTGACGGCTCACAGAAGCTAGCGAGAGGGAGCCACGGAATCTGCGTGTGAGAATGCTGTGTGTTTATCACTGGACCACGCACTCACTCAACAAACATTCACTGACAGTGAATTCGTACGGACACAGGCTCCAACACACACGACCCTCGAAAACAGGACACTAAGTGCAAGAATCCCGATACGAAAGGGCTCCCAGCATATGACTGCGCCCACGCGGACCCTCCGGAAGAGGGAGGTCCAGAGACACGCGGAGCAGGTGAGTGCTTGTCGGGGGCTGCGGGAGGGGACAGGGAGCCACTGTGGCCCGTGCAGGGGACCTGAGTACCGTGGCGGCTGTGGGGCCCTGCAGCCTTCACACAGGCTAATGTTATATTACATAAATTTCACTTCAATTAAAAAAAAATCTAAAACCAATGCCATGAGTTGTAAGAAGTCTCCAGCCGTGAGGATGACGGGGGAGGGGCCGGCTGGCAGCCTCTGCCGTTCCTCAAGCAGGGGCATGGGCTCCCCGGGAAGACTCCCCCGGGCAGGTGCACAGGCCCCACAGACTGTGCCCCCACCAGCGGGAGGCCCGGGGCGCTCCTCCAGAGCCCATTTCAGGAGCAGAAGTCACCTCCTGGCTTCGAATCACATGCGAGTAATTCAGACGGTGGAGGACACTGGGCTGGTCCACACGGGATGGGACAGAGCTCGCGTCCAAGCTCGCGTCCGAGAGCATCAGCCCCCCTCGTAGGCGGAGCCAAGCCGCCGGCATGACCGCGCTCATCGGTGTCCACACGCACCCAGCACCAGCTCGCGGGCCTCAGCCGTTTCCACGGGGCGCCGGTGACCATCTCCGGTAGAAACAGGGCCGTTCTTGCGCAGAGAAGGGTGGTTTTACAGACACGCACATGCACACAGCCTCGGCCTCAGCTTGAAATAAATCACCTAAAAACTGGATTAAGAGTCTGCTTCCTGAGCTTCAGACTCGGGGTTTACTCATTTATCAAATATTTATCGAGCGCTTCCTGCGCGCCGCAGACGCGCTTCCAGCATGTTCAGGGGCTGAGACACGTCATCAGGCAAAGCAAAGATCCTTGCCTTCACGGAGGGCTTACGTGCCGGTGCTGGTCTGCGGGTCACCGCCACCCTGATGACCTGCGGCCATGCCAGACCCACCCGTGGGCCCTCCCTGCCAGCCTCCCAAGCCTGCCTTGTGGCAACCACGTCTACGCACCAGCCACATGCAAAACCCAATGGCCTGAACCCTTGACGGGTCAAACGTAGCTGCTCCTTCCCCTTCCATCGACCCACACTTTTCTGAATTCTCTGTTCTGGTTCTGTCTCCTCTCATTTTTCTTCTGGAATACGGCAAAGGCTTCCTATCTGGATCTCCTGCTTCCAGCCTTACTGTCTTCCAAACATGGCCTGCGCGTTCTTCCTGAGACACAGCCCGCTCGTCTAGCTCCTCCGCCCATTGACTCGGGATGGCCCTGCTCTGCCTGGAGAGGGAAACCCAGGCGCTCTGGACCCAGGACCCGGGGGCTTCCAGGGCGAAGCCAAGCTGCTTCCTGGCCTTCAAAATGGTGTGAGATAATAAATGTTTGCTGTTTTTAAGTCACTAAAAAAGAAAAAAAAAAAACCCGATCAGATACTCTTTCCCAGAACCCGTGTGGACAGGGTGAACCTGGGGCCCCTACACAGAGGGGACAGGGAAGTGTGGGTCCAAAGGAAAGTCTCCGCAGCGCGAAAGGACAGGAATTGGAGAGACTGACCGCTCCGTCCGCACCCCTGCCTGAGCGTAGGAAGCTCTCCCGGCCACCTCCATTGAGTGCTGGCGGGCCTCTCCGCCCAGGGACGAATATTCCCAGTGATGTATTTTTACAAAGTAAAACTGGGCACTGACCGAGAAAGAATTCAGATTTAGCTCAGGACAGTTGCACAACAAACAGCGAGCAGAGACGGGCGGCCGATGGCAGTCAGGGTCAAAGAACAGAGCTTTCTTTGCTGCTGTTTGGGACCACAGCAGTATGAGGGGCCCACAGCCCCGACCCCAGGGGCAGGACTCGTGACGGGGGGGTGGGGGGTGGGGGGCGACATTCACACAGACATGGGGCCTGGGACCTTCGCAGCGCTGCCCGCCGTCAGTGGGGGGACAAAGGGGCCAGGCAGCCCAGATGTTGGCAGGGTCCCATTCGTAGCCCCGGGAACAATTTCCCCTTTCACTGCCCCGTCAGGCGGCCAAGGTCAGAGGCAACGCCAGCCAGAGCTTACCCTCTGAGTGCCAAGGCCCTTTAGAAAAATTTTAATAATTTTTAGATAGAAATGTCTCCACTTTCTTCGCTTTAACAGACCACGCGGAGTGCCCTTTGCCCTTTCTGTGATGACACGCCGGTCGTCTGGAGCATCTGTTACCGCACACTGCCACCGTCAGGAGCTCCCGGACAGCGGCGAGCAGCTCGCTGGCGACCCACGGGAACGGCCCCGGCAGCTTTCCTTCTACCTCTTCCCCTCCTTCTGCAGGCCGTCAGGGAGTTCTGCTCTCGGGGACAGCATGTCCGTCCCTGCGAGTCTCCCTTCCTTGTCCTACCTCGTGAGCTGCGCGGACTTCCATGGTCTCAGAAACCCTCGCTCTACGCTTGTCACCGGCGCCCCAGGCGTGATAGGGTGAAGGCCGTGAGCTCGCGGTGGGGGGGGGGGGTCCTCTTCCTGAGGTTCTGGGCTGCGTTTGGGATCAGCGTGCTCGTGGGGAAGTGGCCTCCGAGTAAGGCAGGCGTTCCTCTGTGTACTGATACCGAGGTCCACAGGTGACAGCGGAGTTTCTGGCCACTGAGAAAACGCTCCTGCTGAACGCTGGAGTCACCAAAGGCCACGCACCACCTTCTCAGGCAGGCCTCCGATGCGAGAGGGGCCCCTCCTGGTCCCCACACCTCCAAGGTCTCCTGCCCTTCTCAAGCTCCATCTAAGTGATTTTTAAAAACAATGCCTAGGTCTCGTCTGGCTCAGAGGAATGGGGACTGAACTGGCGTGGCAGCAAATGAACACTCCAGGGAAAGATTCCCGGGGCCGCTGTGGATCAGACTCCCTGGGTTCAAATCCCAGCTCTGCTGCTTGGAAGTGTTTGATGTGAGGCAGGAGGTCCCAACACCATGCCTCAGTCTTCCCATCTGTATCTACTTACGGGTGCTGTGGGAGGATTAAAGAAGTCACTGTTCCTAAAAATGCTAACCTCAGCAACTCCCTTCTAGGTATACAGCCCAAAGAATCGAAAGCAGGGACTCAAACAAACACGGACATTCACGGCGGCATCGTTTGCAATAACTACAAGGTGGACACAAGCCAAATGTCCCATCAGCAGGTGAGTGGCCACACCAAACACCCTCCATCCGCAGCGGAATATTAGCCAGCCAGAAAAAGGAACGGCAGACTGACACAAGCAAGCTACACTAGGGATGAACCTTGAAATCCTCACGCTACATGAAAGAAGCCGGTCAGAGCAGACCACGTATGGTTGGAGCCCATTTACTTGAAGCTTCCAGAACAGGTAAAGCTGTAGGACAAAACACAGATGGACGGTTGCCAGGGGCTGGAGGAGGGGCGCAGGGGGAAGCGAGCAGTGACTTCTCATGGGCGCAGAGTTTCCTGCTGGAGGGGTGGACATGTTCTGGAATCAGAGAGAAGAGATGGTTGTGCAACAGTATTTACTTCAGAGTGATTAATTTCATGTAACGGGGATTTTATCTGAATTTCTAAAGCCTTATTAGCTCAGTGCCCAGTACAAGGCTCACTGTGTCCAAGGCTCTGGTGCCAGGAAACCGTCCCAGGCTCCTGTCTGTCCAAGAAATGGGTCCGGTCATAGCCGTGCCCTCACAATGCGTGATGGCGAAGGTACAGGGAGAGGTGGGAAGAGGAGGGAGGGGTGCGGCAGCTGATAAAGCAGGTGCCTCCAAAGGCAGGCAAGGAGGCGGCTCCGCACCCTCCCCTCCTTGCCTACAAGGGTCCTGAGAGGAGCAGGAACTCTTATGAACCTGGAGATCCTGACTGGCTGGGCTCTACCTGAAACATCTCTTCCTTAGAAAGACAACCGGGGACCTATCTATCCTAGTTTAGTGTTTTGCAAGCCTGTTCTATCATTTCTTCTTCTTTTTTTTCTTTTTTTAAGCAGCAGAACCTTTCTTCAAATGAAATCTTGGTCCAGAGTCCTGACAGGCAAAACATAAAGCAGGTGCCCCTCAGGGGACAGGGTGGTCGGGAGGGCCGGGACTCTCCCATTCTGCTCTGGTTCGGGAACCATCTCTCCAAGCCTGTGTCTCCTCCCATTGTCCCAGCGAGATACCCAAAAAAACAGGCCCAGCAGGTTTCTGCTGATTGCTTTAGGAAGGAGGCTCAAGGTGAACCCTTTTCTCTAAGGGGAAGAATTACTTTCAAGGCAGAAGCTGCCTTCTAAAGACTGAAGGGTTGTCCTGAGTGAGGAGAAGGTACTAGACTTGTGGGTGGCCCAAGTGAAAATCTGGAACACCCGTCTCCCAACTCTTGGTCAAATGCTCCTTTCCCCCATCCCATCAGCCAGTGTGGAGAAGAGAGAAGACACTGCTGGAGAGGTCAGCTGATGCCAAGGGACAAGTGATGCGGGACCTCCAGGCAGTGGAGGGCTCCAGGGCGGCAGCTGGCTTGGGCTCACCTCTGTCATTGCCTTCCCCTGAGGACCAGCAGGGAGAGAGGTCTGGCTTATCTGCAATGGCATGTCCCTGTAGCCAGTACAGGCAGGGAGTAGGTGTTGCTGCTTCCAGGTCTCAGCCCCCAGAGAGGGCCACCAAGCATGCCAGCACACAGCCTTCTGGGATGTCTCCCACGTGGAAAAGCCCAGGGCATCCTTACCCAGCCTCTCAGGAAAAATATCCTGCCCATCAGCCCATCCATGACAATTTCATACTTTCTGGGCTGAAGGGACCAGGGGAAGGGAGGGGGAAGTTCACAAGGACTAATGTGAGTTCCAATGTGGGTTCCAAGAGATCATTTTTTGAATGAAAGACAAAGGAAGGGAGGGAAAAAGGGAGAGAGGAAAGGAGAGGTTCCATAGACAAATACATTTAGAAAACTGTCACTCCCCTCACTGAGGTTTACAATTCGCAATAATATATTAAAGGCACTGAGAAGTCCTGCAGCCATGAAACTTGCCTATACCGCTTCTATGTCACAGAATCTTTGGTGGTGTTTGTTCTGTCGTGGTGGTGATGGTTACTATTTTTACTTTTTGCTAGCACCCCTGTTATCGTATATAACAAAATTCATTTTGGGAAATACTTGGTGAAGACACTTCTGGCACCACCAGGAAGGAAGGGGTTGGAGATGAGGGTGGCAGTTCATTTATTCGAGAAGAAGTCCTTCTCGACTGCACGAAAATACCACTGCCTTTCTCAAGAAACTCTGGTGGCACTGCCTTAGCTCTTAGAAAACCTCCAAATCCCTTTGGGTGGTGCTGCAGGCCCTGGATTATGGGGTGCGGGTCCCCCTGGCAGAGTCGGCTCTTGCTGCTCTCCTCTCCCTTCACAGGGGAGGACCTGACCTGGCAGTTCACGCTCAGGATCCACACTGTGCCTCTAACATCGTCCCCTCAGAAAAAGCCCTTATAACAATCATCTAAGCTCACCATGCAGGGAAAAGTTTTCAGAAATAAGAAAAATCACAATTTATTTCCCAAAAGTGACATAAGAAAGAGAAGTGTGGTGAGGGCAGAGAAAAGGCACAGGAACTGTAATGGATGCAGTGTAACGGTGTTACGGTGCCCATTTCACAGATGAGGAAACAGAGGCTGACAGCTCATCTCAGTGCCCTCTTGGGATTTCCCACTCTCCCCTGGGCTTGTTGCAAGGTTGGATCAAAGGACTCACACTGCATTCCGTCTGCGTGCTCCAGAAGGAACTCATCACGTGGTTTCTCCTACTCCCTCTTCACATGCACTAACTCCCAAATGCTCTCATTTTCCAAATCAAATGTTGTGGCCTGTTATTCCCAGGATAGGGGTTGAGAGCACTTAAAATATTGCCCTGCCTTTCCTTGCTGAAGGCAGGCGTGACCTGTACATTGTGTGACAATATGAAGGTGAACGCTGGGAAAGCCCCAGGACTCCCGTGACTCAGGCCTGGGAGCATCAGTGACTCGGGGAGCGGCTGCATCTAGTGCACCTCAGTCCCTAGGGAGCGCAGGGAGGACACCGTGTGCAGCATCTTCCTCTTTGAATGAACTGGTGGTGATGGTGGTGGTGGTGGTGACGATGATGATGGCACTGGTCGTGATGGTGCTGATGGTGGTGGGGATGGGAGGCAGCGGGACATTTCAAAGCCACGAAGTCCGTTACGTCGCGGGAGTGGGACCCACAGAAACACACAATACCAGCTCCTGTGCTCTGACTCCCGCTCCGCGCTGGTTCCCATAACTGCCAAGCGCGGCGCAGTGGTCTGCTAAGAGTGTTTGAATCCTGGCTCTGCGGCTCTCTAGCTGTGTGCTGAGCAAGTTACGGGCCTCTCTGTGCCTTGAGTTCCTCATCTAGAATGGACACAGGAATACTGTAGTTCATCAGCAGGAAGATACACAGCTGAACCTCCCCTAAAGTTGGCTGGGTAGCAAGGCTCTGGTGGCATTCTTTTCTCCCTCCAAGCTACATAAGAGGACGGGGTAACTTACAAGCAGCGGGGTCTCAGAGCTGACGAAAGATGGTAGCACCCATCCCACAGGCTTGTCACAGGGGAAGGCGAGATAATAGACAGCAAGGGCTTAGAACAGCACCAGGCACAAAATACACATCTAGAAGCACTTGGTCTTATTTCAAAGCATTTTAGGGGTTATCCAGCCTGCAAAATTTATTCAGGTGTTCGTTAAGGGATCAAAATGTTCAGACCTTGAACCAGACCCTCTGCCAGAAACAAGTCCCTCCTCGAGAGACTGGCACAGACCCCTCCCCACACATGCGCAGCTCCCGTGGCTAAGAGGGCCCAGAGGCAGGACTGGAACTCAGGACTCCTAAGCACTCCACACAGCTCCAAGCACTCTGGCTGGGGCTGCAGCGCTGTGGGGCTCCCTGGGGGCACCAGAGGAGTCAGGGAGGGAAGCGGGGCGGGCACGTCCCCGGGCCCCGGCGGCAGCCTCCGGGGCCGCGCGTCATGCTGTTTACTCTGCACTCGCGGATGAAGTCAGCCTCCGCGTGGGACCTTCCTTCCTGGGGCCCAGATCATCCACTCAGGAGACCCACTGGCTTAACTCGGGGAAAAGTTTTCTGTTCCCTGTAGCCCCACATCACTGCTGCCTCGAGCCTCCTGGAAGAGCGAGACGTGCGATAGCTTTGGAGCTGTCTGTGCAGACGGCGCTGAGGGCAAGGACGCGGGCCCACTCAGTCCAAATCAGCATCTCAGGACTATTGTGAGCCTGGAAAAGCTCAAGAGGAGGCTCGGGCATCCTCGTCCCACGGCTGCACAACACCACGTGGGCTTAACTGCCCGGCTCTTTCTGTGCCTCAGTTTCCCCCTCTGTCCCCCACATGCTTGTCCCACAGACTGAAAAGATAACCAGGGTAAAGTGTTGGGCATGTGCCCGTTCACCTCAGTTATCTTCGAAGGCGACTCTCCTTGGGTACATTGAATTAGAGGGCGTGCCTCTTTGAACTCTATCAAATGGGAGCAAAAAATATCCCGTCTCAGTGGACGAAATGAGACAGAGACGAGAAAGACCTCAGTGGACGGCGACAACACCCTACAAACATTTCTCCAGCAACCGCTTACTGAGCACCTACTGTGCACTGAGCCAACACAGTCCTTGCCCACAGGACCTCACATTGAGTCCGTGCTAACTACTCGGCTATAGTGGCACCACCTGAGCTGAAACGCGACTTTTCACTCACGTGTCTGCCTCTCCCCAGGGTCTGTGAACCCCTGAGGGCAGGGACACTGCCGTAGCCCCAGAGCCCCGAGCACCGCATCTAGCACATCAAACCCGATCGCAGGAGGGTGAGAAAATGGGCAAAGTTGAGGGATTATTCCAGGTCAAAATCAAAGCCTCTTCCTTATAGGACCCCCCACTCTCTCTCCCCTGCCTCCCCACCATTAGTTTTTTAGTGACTGACAGTTTCCCAATCTGTCCAATGGGAAAGCCTCCAGCGGCTTCCCAGTATTCGCCAAACCATCACCTTTTCCTGATGGAGTGAACAGACACCAAGAGCCCAGGACGGGGCCTGCCCCAGTGCAGCTAAGCCAACAACAACCAGTGCCAAACCCAGCATGCCCTCCAAGTCCTCCTGCTTGCCGGCCAGCAGGACTCCCCGCACCAGGAAGGGTGTCCAGGTCAGGCGACGGGCAGCCTGGGATGGGCCAAGCAGGACAGTGTGGGGAGGGGTGCCAGGGGGCGGCTGGCAGTCTGGACAAAGGGGCTGCGGGGTTACAAGGAGACCCAGAGATGAAGGCAGATCCCACAGCCTCCAGCAGGACGCTAAGCATGGGGAAGTGAGACAAGTCTCGGCTGGGCAGCCCCGGCCGTGCCAACCCTCTAGACCAGCACCATCCAGCTGACCTTTCTGTAATGACAGAAATATTCTGTACCTCCGCCATCAGATTATAGTGGCTACAGAACACTTGAAATGTCACAAAACTTGCACAGGGGCAGGGTGACCAAAATGCTGGTTGGCCTGGGACTGAGGGGTTTCCCAGAAAGAAGGCCATTTGGTCCTAGAACAGGGAAGTCTGAGCTGCTCACTGACCTTGACTATGTCACTTTCCATGAGAAGCATCAGGTCGATTTCACAACCATCCCTGGGGACCTTGGGGCCCTCCGACTGTGGGGGCCGCCAGCCACCAGGCAAGCCGGGGCCGTGAAGAAAGGAGCCTGGATGTGAAATCGGACTGAGTCAAGTCTGAGAGCCCAGCTCCAGCACTGGGAGCTGGCGCCCTGAGCACATGCTCCGGGCGCCGCAGCAGCTCAGCTGGAGAGAAGGGCAGGAAGACTCCTTCCCAGGGCTGTCGTGGGGAGAACAAAGAAATCAAAGTGTGTGCACAGAGTAAACGCTCAAAGAACACTAGCTGCTGCCTACTCTTTGGTGTCACTATGAACGGCCAAGAAGAGCAAGAAACGACTCGGAATAAATCTCAGCGAGAACTCAAAAGAACTCACTTAACTAACACTCCCCACCCCCACCACACCCCATGAAATCGGCAAGGAAGAAAGGGGGCTCTTTCCAAGACGGAACCCCGCCACTGGGATCAGCCTTTGAATGAATGGGAGGGCTCCTCCCCAGGTTCTCCTGGCCACAGAGAGTGCTAACAGGGGCTGTGTGCGGCTGTGAGCGGCTGCAGGGGGTACCCCGCAGCCCAGGAGGAGGCTGATTTGATGGACAGAAAGGGAAATTGAGTCTGAGGCGGTTGCCAGAGTTCACCATGCTGGAGATCGGCCAGCTTCAGATGGAGAGCTCAAGGTCTTCGAAGCCTTGAGAAGAACATGCAAAAAAGCCCTGGTTGAGGAAGGAGGGGAACTGGCCCAGGGACCAGCCAGCACACTACATCAAAGTGTCCTGGGCTGCTGTCCAGGGTCGGGGCCAAGGACTTCCTGGGGAGCGAGTCCACCAACGGTCTAATGCTGGACATCTTCCCATTACCCTCCCTCCTGCACGATGAAGGCAGAGGGGGCCAGGGCAGGGGAGAGAGCCTGGGGCGGGGAGGGCAGGTAAGTGCAGGTCTGCTAGCGGAAGAGGACGCTGGCTGGGATTCTTCCTGGACATTGAGGGAGAGGCGCCTGACTTGGGAGGCAGGGCCGCTGGGCCCACTCAGCGGTCAGGCCAGGGTGTGACCAACCAAGGCAAGGAAGGGGGCGCACACCAGCCACACCGGGAGCCCACTAAGCTCTGCCCTGTGGGTCCCCAGAAAGGGAGCCATGTGAGCCCATGCCTCCCTAGAACACCTTTTTTTTTTTCCTTCCCTAAATTTTTTACATTTCAGGCTTATGGAAAAATGGGAAACAGCGCACAGAGAGTTCCTGCGTGCACAAAATGCTGCTTCCCCTTTTTAATGCTAGTGCGGTGGGTCTGGTAACAACTAAGGAAATGACACCCTTGCATTACTGTAACCTCAGTTCACGCTTTCTTCTGATTTCCAGTTTTTACTGCACGTTCCTGTTGGGTCCCAGGACCCCATCCAGGACACCCCGCTCGCTACACGGAGGCCTCCTGTCACCTCGGGCTCCTCTGGGCTGTGACAGTTTCTTAGACTTCTTGTTCTCGACGGCCTGGGCAGTTTTGAGCAGTGCTGATCAGGTGATTTTCGGAATGTCCCTGAACGGGCATTGGACTGAGGATTTTCTCCGAATTAGATGGGGCCTGTGGGTTTGAGAAGGCCCCAGAAGTGCGGTGCCTTTCTCCTTATATCATAGCCAGGGCGCCTGCCCTCGTATGACCTGTCACTGCTGCTGACGCCCGAGACCCTCAGGCCAAGAGATGTCGAGTAGGTTTCTCCACGATCAGGTTATTCCTTTCAAAATCTCCCTTGTCCATACTGTGCTCCTTGGAAGCAAGCCATTATGGGAAGGCTAACACTATTCCTCCCTGTCTACCAAACCAAATGGCTCCAAGGTTGTTACCTGGTGGGGGGCGGGGAGCTCAGCCTCTGGAGGGAGGCAAATCAGGGTGCCCAGTTGAGTTCGACCAACTCCCGTGAGCAGGTGAATGACATCAGCGTCTGACCTCAGCTTCGCACCCACCGGACAGAATTATAGGACCCTGCTGCACGGGGTCACAGGGACTGGAAAGCACACCTCTGAAGGGCCTGGCACCCGGCAGGGCTCAGGAAATGTGGTCATGGGGGCTGGGGTGGGGGGGTGGGCTCCGTGACCTGAATATGGCCTGGCAAGGGGACTGGGAAGCAGGGTCCTCCAGAAACGGAGAGCGGATGTCTTCTTAAAACAGGTGTTTTCACCATGGAAAGCCCCTTCCCTCAGCCCTCCCCATCCCCCTCCCCAGGCCCTGCTGGAGCCTAAAGGAAGACAGAGCTGGACCTGGAGACTCTCGAAGCCCCCTGCCTGCGGGGGTGGGGGGTGTTGCCCGGCCAAGCCAGGCCTGACGCAACAGTGTGCTTCACTCACTGAAAACACGCCACGGGGAAGGGCCTTTTGGCCTCAGCCACCTCAAAACCAAGCTCCCACCCTTCAGTAAAGAGTGTTTTACAGATGAGAACGCTGAGGCTCAGAGCAAGGCATCACCAGGAGCCGGCAGAGTCGGGTTCATGCCCAGGCTCCCACCGCACCTGCCCCAACGACAGTCACCCCTCAAGGGCCAGGTCATGTCCTCTGCACGGACGACACGGGGTGCAAGGCTCAGGAGGCAGGACACACGCAGCCGGTTGCACACCTGGGGGCCGAGCCTGGGCCCTCTCGACCCTCATCAGCCTCACAGTCGGGCGGCCACACAAGCAGAAGCTCCCGACAAGCAGGAAAACGTGGCTGCCCTGGGCTCAAATCACAGCAAACGAGGGCGGGGCCGAGTGCACCTGCTCGGGCTCCCCGTCAGTGACTCTCCAAGGCAGGTGTGGGCAAAGGAAGATTCCGGCGCAGGAGCACAGTAGGTCCTTAGGAAGGCAATGGTGACGGACCGAAGGACCGCGTGAAGGAACAGCTGTGCGCACGTGGTAGCAAAGGCGTGGAGAGCAGCGACAACGCGCAGGTGCCTCCCCGAGCAGGACACGGATTCCCCCCAGTCCTCCCCGGAACCCCATCAGGCGGGTTATCACACCCACGGGCGGGGAGACCGAGTCTCGGCCAGCGGGACGCGGTGGCCGCGTGTGACGGATGGGACTCTTCCTGGTCTTGCTCCGGCCGCAGTGGACGTATTTAACCGTGGGGGATGCTCTACAGATGAAGGCTCCCCCCACCTCCCCGAAAACCCACCACTCCCCAGGAAGCACCAGCACGCCACCGACTCAAACCCAGGCCGGCCGAGTCCTCCTGCTCGTTCTCCAGGCCACACTGCTCTCCCTGAGCACGTGCACCATGGGGTGCATGTCTGCATCTCAGGAGGGACCCCCACTCCCACACGGAGGGCTCAGGTCCTTACGGGATCGTTTGTGCCAAGAAGCAAAAGCACGGGGCGGCACCCGGGCCAACAGGGAGGCACCTCTGTAACCACCGGCCTCCTGGGCAGGCCAGATCCGGTCTCACCGGCTCCCGCAGACCCGGCTTCTGGAAAGTCCAAGTGAAGACCAGAGATGTGGGGACCGTCTGGGCCCCAGTCAACGCGCTCTTGCTCCGAGACAGCCAGGGCCCACATGGTGGCCAGGAGGGAAGCAGAAAGGAGGGCGCGGCCTCAGGGGCTCGTTATCTCTGGATTCACCTTCGGGTCCCACCAGCCAACGGGAGACGGCACCGGAGTCCCTCCGCCATTCTGAGCCTCGGCTTTCTGACCTGCAGAATGGAGCACCGAGCCACCCCACACAGGCAGGCTGTCCGGGCCGTGAGGACGTGACCAGGAAGCCTGGTACACAGTAGGCGCTCACGAGCGGCAGCTACTAACCTTCTCTATGGACACGAGGTAACAGGACAAGGTCATCCGAAGAGCAACCAACTCGGGGGGTGGGGAGAGGGTTACAGACCCACGAGGGAGAGGCCCACGGAAGTGCTGCGGCACCCCTGTTCCTTGGAAAATGCATTTCTCATATTTAAATCTTTGCCAGCTTTCCAGGCGAGAAATTGCATCATAGTTTCTTTTTAGCGCACGTGTCTCTGCTCGCTGAGAGGCTGGTGTTTTCTGAGTTACCGGCCACTCGCGGCCACTCGCGGCA
Source organism: Mustela erminea (assembly GCF_009829155.1). Lineage (NCBI taxonomy): Eukaryota > Metazoa > Chordata > Mammalia > Carnivora > Mustelidae > Mustela > Mustela erminea. The sequence goes on along the minus strand of NC_045632.1, from coordinate 54,256,642 downwards.
CTTCGCTTTTCATGCTCTGCATACCCCACCCCCCCCAGCAGGCGTTTTCTTACTGATTCATGTGCACCTTTTACGTATTGAGGTGATTTAACTCTTTGTCAGATACGCTGCCCCTGCCTTTCCCCAACTCATCACTTGCCTTTCGGGTTGGTTTATGGGAAGGCTGACCGGTCTGCTTTTCCACACTCAAGGGTCACTTTTTTTATGTAGCCAAATCCAGTTCTCCTTTCCTTTGTGGCTTCTCGAACACAAAGAGCCAAGGTCCAGGGCTCTTGTGGGTCTGTGAGGTTGGTCCCCACTAATGTCAAAGCTTCCACTCCCCTCCCTTCTCGCCTCACAAGCCGGGGGCCGTGCCTGGGCCTCCTCCCACCGGGCCTGCACTCTGTGGGGTCACTCCCCTGTCCCCTGGAGCTCCTGCCTGGCACGGACAGAGAGGGACTCACTCCCGAGGCCTGGTGCCCTCACCTTGGGAGACGTGCGGCCCACAGACCGCACGGTTTTCACCGAGCAGCCCCTCATCTGAGGACGGGGACACAGTCCCCAATTCCGGGGGGGGTGGGCAGAGGGTTGGCATGTGGCCAGAGCGCTGGGGAGAACTAGCTAGAAGTCAGAGGGAAACGGACCGTGCCACAGTCCATGGTCAATGCCAAGGGCAAGTGCAGAGGCTCCCCCGCCCCCCTTCACCATCAAAGCTGCCCTGGAGGGGAAGTCCCTGGCACGTCTCTGGGCCTCCGTTTCCACATCTGCAAAATGGGCCTTTCCTCTCTCAGTGACTTCCAGCCTTAAAATGAAGCAGACACTGAACAACTCAGCAGACAGCTCCGGCATCGTCCCTGGGTGAGGACACTCAAGTTCTCTGGCCTCAATTCCACCCCAGAGAAAGCCTCGGGCACAAACATACAAGGAGGACCTTCTAACAGCCACCACCAAGTCAGCACAAGGCTGACAACTATTTATTCAGTGCCGGCTACGCACCAAGGGCTCCGGATACAGCCGTGAACAAGAGACTCAACTCCCTGCCTTTGCGGAGCTGACAGGCGAGCCACGAGTCCATGAAACAAACACACTCTGACATGATGGGGTGTGCGGAGAAGGGGCACGGGGGCGACAGGCGGGCCAGGCCAGGGGCTGCACATCACACAGGCTGTTTCCTGGGTGATGTGCACACGTCCCTCTGGCTGCCTCACACTTCCCGGAATGGAAACTGAGGCCCACAGGGGAGCAGGGAAGGGCTCTCCGGGGCAAGCCAGTCTGTCCCTCTTCCAACCACAGGGCTAGGACTTAAGGTAAGGGAATGCTCCCAGGGCCACGGTTTTTTTGAGACCCAAATATGCCTGCTGTGGACGCCACACAGGTCCGTGCCCCCAGGCCAGGCATGACACTCTTGGAGGACAACAAGGTCCCATGAGAGCACCGTGGCCTCTGTGGCTCCTCGGCGGGTTCTCACACGGGGCAACAGAGATCTGCGAGTGCACCTTGGCGATCCTCCCAGTGAGCATTGACAGACCAGGTATGGCTGCGGGATCCTTTCCTCGGCGAGGGGAGGGGGAGTACGCGGGGCGCAGAGTGTCCAAGATGTCACCTCCATACAGTCCCCTGCACTGATGGCGGGCACAAACCTAAAGACACTCAGGTAGGAACACATTCATGGGACCATCATCCCACACCCAGAAGGCTCCCTGGTGCTCCTTCCTGGTCAGTGTCCCTTGAAGTCACCATTCTTGCAAGCTCTATCACAGCAGGCCAGTTTTGGGTTTTTGTTTGTTTTTTAAGATTTTTATTTATTTATTTGACAGAGACAGACAGAGTGAGAGAGCACAAGCAGGGGGAGTGGGAGAGGGAGAAGCAGGCTCCCTGCTCAGCAGCCCCGATGCAGGGCTCAATCCCAAGACCCTGGGATCATGATCTGAGCCAAAGGCAGAGGCTTAATGACTGAGACACCCAGGTGCCCCAAGACAGGCCAGTTTTATCTGCCCTTGACCTTCGTATAAATGGAATCACGCAGTATGTACTCATCTGCGACTGGTTTATCTTGCTCAACACAAGTCTGTATTTGTCCTTGTTCACTGCTGTATAGTATTCCGTCATCTGATCATGCTACAGTTTGTATATCTGTTCCAGTACTGATGGACATTTGAGTTATTCCCAATTTTATGCTAATAACTAAGGCTGCTCTGAACATTCTTGTTCATGTCTTGTCATGGACAGAGCACTCAGTTCTCTTGGGAAGAGAACTGACAGCAGGATTGTTGGATCCTAGGAGAAACTGGAATGAATGCATCAGAGCCTTGACAAGACCTGGTAGGCAAGCAATATGAGCCTCACCGTATAGATGAGGAAACAGAGAGGTCAAGTAACATGCCCAGGGTCACACAGTTCAAGGGCAGCAGAACGGGGACTCAAACCTAGCTCTGCGTGGCTCCAGCTGCTTCCTCCCAGCCTCACAGGGGTGGGAGCCCTGAGCAGTAGCTACTAGGGAAAGAGAGCACAGGGGAGGGTAATGCTCCTTAACTCCCTGCAAGAACAGCAAGGCCCCGATCTGTCCCCAGGAGGGAGGGAGACCAGGTACAGGGGCCTGGCAGGCTGCGCAAACAGACATGCATGAATGAGGCCTAAGTCCACTCAAACCCCAAGCACATAATTTCATCTGGAAGCAAGCGCACCCAGCCGCCCCGGCGCGCCCTCCTTCTTGGGGAGAGGGCAGCCTCCCATCAGAAGCGCCTTTGTCTCCCCCAGAGTGCCCGAGACGGAGTGGCAGAAGCCTCGCTTGTCTAAACAAATGACAGTCAACGGTCCCCCACCACCCGACTTTAGCCTCAAAGGACCAACTATTTCTCCGCCTCTCTGGTGGCCCTCCTGCTCACTGGAGAGTGTCCGAAAAGGGACATGCTCTGTCCCCGTCCTACAGCCCAGACGAGGGGGCGAATGGGACACCCGGACCCACTCACTGCACTGCAGCCCCAGCAGAGGGCTGGCAACGACGGGCAAGGCCAGAATGTCCTGTCGGAGCTCACAGCCTCCAAGGGAGAGAAACACAACGGCAGAGACACATGTGCCGAAAGCCACCTTCCCGCTGAGAGCACGAATCAGAGGCCAGGAGGCAAGTGAGCTCGTCCTGGGCGTGGGGCACAGGCCACGCACTACGGTCGCTGTCACTCCCTCCCCTTGTGAAAGCTCTCGATTTTCCCCACAGATGTCCCTGACCTGACTGGCGACCGGTGGTGGGGTCACCATGGTTATCATAGGAAGTTGCGCAGGTATGGCTAGAACCGAGGCTGGTAGCCACGGCGACTAGACCAGAGGTCAGCATGTACCTTAAGCCTGGCCAGACGGGGGGCTTTTCTTAGAAACCTGGAGAGAACGGTGAGAAAGAGCAGAGTCTTCCTTCTTTTCCCGTGGGCAGCCGCATTACGAGGAGGCAGAATGGCAGACAGAAATGGAGGTGAAGGGGCCCCGGGCTCCCAGTCCCTGCCCCAGTCACCTCCCCACAGCTCCCCGAGTTGGGCTGCCATGATCCGCACTAGAACTGGGAAGCTTATCTGGAGGCAGCACACTTCGGTGGGTGTTGAAGGAAGTGCAGGAGTGTACACAGTAAAGGCTGGGCAGAAAGGCTCGTCTCCTCTGAGTAAGCCCAGTGGCACCCCAAAGGACAAACTTCCCTTTGGAAGGTCGGCCATAGAGTCCAGGCCACCTCTCCACACCCACATGGGACCCAGACTGTGGGTTAAAATTCATGGTACTGCCCTGACGTTGGTCCCAGTACAGACTTTCTATAGATTCCGTGGTAACGGTCCCCTTCCTGCCTCACTCCCTGAACTGAGCCGGTCCTCAACGAGAACGTCCTGAGCTCCCTCCTGGAACATTCAGGACTTCACCGGGCACCCCAGAGCTCTGCTCGCCATTTCACCCACTCTGGAGGCCCCAGCCCTGCTGTGCTCGAACCTCGACCTGTGTCCACGCACCGCAGCACACACCACTCCCTGCTTCTCAGACGCTGTCCTTCAGCGTTCTGTCCTCTGCCCGCTCCTTCTGCGTATATCATCCATTAGCTCTCGCGTGTTTCACTCACGCCTACATAATATGCCTCGGCCATCAAATATTCATTGAGCACCTACTGCGTGGCCTGACTTGCTGAGACATTCCCCAGTGCCCAATTCCTCAAAGTGTGATCTGCAGGGCCACCAGCATCAGAATCACCCGGCTTTGCTTGTTCAAACCACACAGCAGCCCAACCCACTACCGCCGCACCCAGGAACCGCGCTCCTAGGACAGACGCCCACGCTGCCTGCGTGCGCCAGAGTTCAAGGGCGGCAGGTTTCAGAGAGCTTGCTCCTTCTCATCTTTGCCATCCACGGCCCCCGTCAGCCCCTGGGGGGTGCTGGCAAGGGGCTCAGAACCTCGGTGCACGGAGATGAGATCTCTCTCTAACAGCGCTGTGGTTTTACTTCTGCTCCGAGAGCAGTGCATGTGTAACACACACACCCAAAATACACATGCACGCTTTTAAATGGAATCTCAGAAGGTCTTCGTGGACATGTCTTCGGAAAGTTCTCCCAAGGAAGGCGACTTAATGGGGGGTGCCGAGGACAAGGCCGATAAGGCCAGTGCAAACATATCTTTACTCGCGGTCCCTCCTGGGCTGCCCAGCACCCTTGCCTGTGGGAGCACTGCATTCTCTCCTCCCCCAGGAGACTTATTTAGCCCACCCAGCCCAGGGCTCCTTCGGACCACGCATCCATCTGTCAGGGGAGGAAGGCCGGCTCCGGGGCTGGCCCGCAGGCCCCCCGCTGCGTTCTGTACCTCTGCTGGCCGCACGACACCAGGCTCTGCTCTGTGCACCAAGCAGCAGCACAGGTCTCCAGCTCGTGGTCTGCAATGAAAGTCTGGCCCTTCAAGGAGCAGTAAAGGGTCAGAAGGCACTGACTCACTCGCTGCAGGAGCAGGGCCAAAGGCAGAAGCTTTTCTAGGTATTGATCTGTTTTCCAGGGCACCTCATCTCCGCACCATCAGGTGCTATAATGAGAAGAGCTCAGAGAGCAGGACGGGCAGCGGCTCCAGCCGACACCGCTAATGAGGAGACAGAACAGGCCTACGGCGTACGGCTCGTGCTCAGCAGTGCCTGAATCACCTCGTTCCGTCCACACCACAGCCTCCTATGTTTCAAGTGTAGACGGACAGCCTGGAGTGCTTGGCGAAAATCCCGATGGCCACGTAGGAGGCAGGGGCAGGGGCTGAGAGCCTGCCTGTCTAACCCACCTGCAGGCGAGGCCGATGCTTCCAGCCTGCGGGCCCCACTGTGAACAGAAAAGGGCGGCCCTCCCAGATGGAGGACGTCATTAGTACTGACATTCTCATCTTGACGACAGAAAGCAGACTAGAGCCTGCAGAAATTCACAAGCTGCGTGAGTCACTAAAGCGAAAGAAGCAGGGCTGGGGCCTGAACTCAGGACTGTGGGCTCCCAGACACAAGCTTGGAACCACTGAGCCAAGACGCCTATTCCAGGCAGTCCACCGGGCTTTGCTATGTTCTCGCTATTTCTTTGTGTCCGCCATCCCCGCTGCCAGCCAGGCTATGGGAAGTGGAAAATGACCCCTGCTTAGACAATGCAGGTCATGGCCTGGTGAGCTGGGGGAGTCTCTGAGCAAAGAGAGAGCTGCCCTTTCCTCCGGGTGGGTCAGGGTCTTGCCAGGCCACATGTGACTCCAGCCCACTCACCCCACAGGCAGGACAAGGCCTGAAGCTGAGACTGCACAGCCCTCCACAAGAGGCCCTACTCACCCTGCTTCAGTCCGAGGCGGGTGGATCCCAGACCAAGGGCTTTGGATTTGGAGAACCCGAAGTTCAAATTCCACCTCTACTACATCGTAGCTGTGTGACTTCAAGCGAGTGACTGTACCTCTCTGAGCCTGTTTCCACATCTGGAAAATGGGGGAAATGCCCACCTCCCACACAGAACTGTTGAGAGATACGAACCCGGAGCCCTCCACACCAGCAGCATCAGCCCTGGACCGATGAGTGAGCCACTCAGGGCGCTCAGAAGCCCAGTGGAGCTAACCCGCCCACGACGGGGGTGGGCATTGCTGGTGAGGAAGGGCCAGACATCCCAGCAGCCTTGCTTGGCTGTGTGACCCACTCTCACGGGCCCCAGCCCTGAGAGCGCTGCCCTGGCCCCAGAGACCCAGGGCCAACTGCCTGGGCAGCACGGCCAACACCACAGGTCGGACCTCATGGGTCGCTGCTGGGACGAGAGAAGCACCAGTGAGGCATTCCCTGGGAACAGCATCAGAGTTGAGAAGACCAGGGTTTGAATCCTGGTGCCTGAACCCTGAGCGGGGTGAGCCCTGCAAGTCACGCCCCTCCGTGGAGCCACCTGGCTTTTGTGGAAGATGGGGCCAGCATGAGGGTTCCAGGAGGCCCACGTATGGCACTCGGGCTGTGCTGGGCGCACATCACTCAATCAGGTGAGTTATAACTACCCTTGGGCCGCAGTGGCCTCTCCAGTGGCCCTTGGCTTTCCCACAATGCACTTTCATACCCAACCCGTGAGCAAGCCCTCTTCCCCTCCAGGCTAGTGCCGAGTCCCACCACCTGTCACCACTGCTCCCAGGGCTGCCAAGGGGCCACCGATCAGCCTCTCCTTTTGCCTGGACTACTTCGGCAGTCCTGGAAGGTCCCCAGTGCGCACGCTCACCTCCCTTAGATAGCACTGCCCCAAAGAACTTTCTGTGAGGCTCGAAATGTTTGCTAGTTGCATGGGCTGGGGAGGGCCTGAAATGTGGCAGCCACGACTGAGGAACTCCATTTTCAACTTTCTTTCTTTTCGATTCATTTAAATTCAAATGGCCACACACTTGGCTAATGACTACTGGATTAGAATTTTGGACAATTCTCCATCTAGCAGCTGAGTCGGATCGTGTCCCTCCTCTGCTCAAACCCTCCAATGACTCTCTTCTCACTCAGAAGAAAACCCAAAGCCCTGGCAATTGCCTGTACGACTCTGTGAGCTGCCCAGCTCCACGCTTCTGGCCTTAGCGCCGGTCATCCTCCTCCTACACTCTGTTCCAAGCCACTGGCTTCCCTGCAGTTGCTGAAATCTGCCAACCCTGCTCCTGCCACATGGCCTTTGCACGTACTCTACCCACCCACCCAACATACACACACGCACACTTCCCCTAAATATTTTCATGGTTGGTTCCCCTAATTCAAGGCTCTATTCCAATACTCCCCCTGATTCCAGGAAATGACATTCTGGGTCCCCTGTGGACCACCTTCCCCTGCCGTGTTTCTTCAGAACGCCTGTGGCTACCTAAAATATTATGTATTTGTTCACTTATTCATTCCCCTTTCTTTGCCAGATGCAGGAATCATGAAAACAAAGGCTTTGCCTATTGTGCTCACTGTTGTATCTCCTGTGCCTGGAAGAGCCCTGGGCAGGCATATACAGCAGGTCCTCAATGAGGATGAACAAAAGAACCATGAGCAAGATACCAGGTACACAGCAGGCGCTCAACGAACAACCACTGTTGCTACTGTAGTAATAAGCTGTTATCATATTCTTCTCCCAAACCACTGGTTATAATCGGGGCCGGGCCCGCTGCTCTCTTTGACTACAAAACAACAAAGCGATAACACCCTCTCCTCTGCTCGGCATGCACCCCCCGGTGCCTCGAAGCTGGAAACCCCACAGAGAAGGAGGTCTGGCGGCGGCCAGGCAGTAGACAGGACGCACAGGCCTGGTTGCTGGGCAACCGCACCCCATCACTCACAGCCGCGGGCACACAGGTGCCACCAGGAAGAGCTGGCTGCCTGTGCCCCTGTCCCCCCGCCGGCCTGACCACCAGTGTTCAAGGACAGGGTACGGGGGCGAGCAGACACTGGAGGGGAGCAGAGTCACCGGCTGCAGGCCGCGAGCCCGCAGTGCGCGAGGAGGGTGAGCTCGGCTTCCTGAGGCCCTACTGTGTGTGGCCCACCTTCCACACCCTCTCGGCCACCCTCATGGTTGGTGGGTTTAAATGAGATGGCGCCAACGAGCCCTTCCTGCGGTGTCTGCGTACAGAGATGCCCACTAGATACGGACTGCTGAACTGAGACGCGCACTAGATACGGACTGCTGCCCTGGTCCTCGCGCTTCTCCTTCTGGGACACGCTCGTCACACTCTCCGTGGCAGCGTGCCCGCATGGGCCCACCCCCACTTCTGCAAGCGCGTTCTGTGTCTCCCTCTGCCTCTTGGTCACTCACACCAGGGGTTCCTGTGCGCGGCCCCGCCGGCCCGTGGGGCCGGATCCTTCTTCGGGCTCCGGGCCGTCCTGGGCGTCGTGCGGCGCTGAGAAGCAGGCCTGGCCTCCACCCGCGGCGGATGGGAATGTCAAACGGCGCAGCCGCTATGGGAAACAGTATGGAGATCCCTCAAAAAATCAAAAGTAGAACCACCATATGATCCAGCCAGCCCACTCTGGGTATATACCCAAGACAACGGAAAGACCTCCAAGACAGATTTGCACATCTACGTTCATACGAGCATTATTCACAAGAACCAAAGGGTAGAAGCAGCCCAAGTGTCCAGAGAAAGATGAATGGGTCAAGAAAATGGGGTACATACACACAGTGCTAAGTGCAATAAGCCAGTCATAAAAATATGAATTCTGTATGATTCCACGTATATGAGCTACTCTAAGCATTCAAGTTCATAGTACACATGGTCGATCAGGGGTTATGGGGCGGGGTGGGGGGACTTCCCTCAGCAGGAGGGCTGGGCACCTCTGCCCCTGTTCACCCAGTCCAACCCTCCCCCCACGCAAGGCTGGCCTCAACCCACCATCAAGTCCTAATTCAGAGGGAACTTTTTTGCGGGGGGTCCTTTCCCTGACCACTTGTACCCAGACCTGGCACTCATCTCTCCCCCTTTTAAACTTTATTTTCCAGCAGTTTGGGGGCTATGCAGTTGCAGAGGTAGTACGGGGACTGTGGGGACCTCTGCTCTGCTCTCGCCAGTTCCCCCCGGGAGCACGGACACTGGTCGCGATTGAGAGACCAGCACCGGCACGCGACACTTCACTTGGGCTTCACCGCGCTCCGCTCACTGCCCCTTTCCTGTCCTGGGATCCCAGCTAGGACCCCACATACACGCGTGCCCTCAGCACCCCAGCCCCCTCCGCTCTGGGACAGCGTCTCCCTTTCTCTGTCCTTGAAGATCTTGACAGTTTGGAGGAGCACCACTCGGAAGTGTTACAGAACGCCCGTCAACTTGGGTTTCTCCGGGGTGGCACCTCCTTTTACAAAACAAAACACAAACTGTGGTGAAATATACGTAATATAAAATGTATGGTCGTAACTATTCTTCAGCACACAGTGCAGTGGCGTGAACCGTTCCCACACTCTTGCACCGGCATCACCACATCCGACTCTGGAACCTTCTCATCTTCCCAAACCGACACCGGGTGCCTGTTGCACACACACTCTGCTCACCAGCCCCTGCCCCAGGGTAACCGCTAATCCACCTCTGGGCTCTCGGAACTCCGATCAAAACCACCAAGAGAAGACGTCTCATGCCCCTGGGCATGGCTACTCTCAGAACAGAAAACGAGCAAGGGCCGAGGGGTTGCGGAGGGACCAGAACCTCGTGCACTGCTGGGGAGAACACAGAATGTGGTGGGCACCATGCAGAAACAGTGGTAGTTCTCTCCAGATTAAACCCAGAATTACCACATGACCCAGTGGCTCCACTCCTAGGTACACGCCCCTGAGAACCGGCAGCAGGAACTTGAGGGCCGACTGGCACACCTAGGTTCCCAGAAGCATTATTCATTGTAGCCAAAAAGTGGACACACCCCAAGGCCATGGACATCTTCTAGAGCATTCCCCTGGCAATAACCAGTTCAATGCCTGTCTCCCCACCCCATGCCCACCCGTGCACAGCCCCAGTGGGGTCCAGTTTTGCTCTCGAGGTCCCAGGCCTAGTTGTACCAGAAGGTAGGGTCCTAGTGGGGATGGCACAGTGCAACATTCAAGGTCCCAGGCCAGCCCCTGCCTCCTCAAAAGGGCTGTGCCCCAGTGACAGCAGCACTAGGCCAGAGCCACACTTTTCTGACCCTCTAGAAGGCCTTGGGTACCACTGACACAGCCTGGCAGCTCGAGCAACAGAGGGGCTCTGGGAGCAAGGGCAGGAGAAGCATGGCTTCCTTCCCTCCCCAGCTTACACACACACGCATATGCGCGCGCGCGCGCGCACACACACACACACACACACACACACACCCCGAAGTAAGAGCAACAACATCCAGCAAGATATCATGAACCTCCTGCTAAAAATAGTCCTACTGGGCACTCCCAGTGCGCCGGGCGAGGGGCTAACTAAGCACATGACAAAGTTTCATCCAGACCCGGAAACAAACCACGAGACTCATGTTAGAGTAAGTCCCCATTCTACAGCAGCGGAAAGAGAGGCTCGGACGAGAGAGGTGACTCGCCCAAGGTTACAGGAGAGGCAACACGGCCAGTGTGACTCTGGAACCCATGCTCGAACCCCAACAAAACGCCTCTCCCAGCTGGAAGCATCCCGAGTTCAGGGAGCCCATTGGTGTGATTTCCAGGCCATCCCTGGGTCTGTGCTTCTCGGGGGAACAAAGGCTAAAGGCAGAGAAGATGGGGACTCCGCTCGGCAGGGACTATACTCACGTTATAAGAGAGAGAAATGACAGCCACGAAGAAATTCCTCTTTATTAAGCACTTACTATATGACAAGGTGTAGCTCCTAGCTGTCATCTTCATGGCTCGTGGGCCGGTGGGCAGTACTGCTGACCCACTTTACAGATGAGGAAACTAAGATCCAGGGAGAACAATCACTTGACAGGAATCAGGCCCCCGCATCGGGACAGACAAAAGCCTCAGGGGCAATACTGGCAGCGAGCGGTTTCACCTAGTGTAGAGTGCACAGCTACCGACGGACTAGGGAGGCGGAGGGGTCTCAGACCCCTGGGACAGACGGTCTGCTGGAGGGAAGGGCCAGGAAGGTGGTCCTTCGTTCCACACTGACCCACATCAAAACTAGCTCCTGGATTTCATGTTTCTCCCCTCCCACTTTTTGAGTTTCTTCCCTACCACCAGTTTCAGGTACTCATGCATGGGAAGTTACGGCAAAGGTCCAACGTGTGTCCCAAGGAGGCAACACAGCCCCACTGCATGGACACCAGCATCGGAGGACAGCTGCCCGTTCTAGCTCTGTCAGCTGGAAGCTGTGCGACCCCGGGCCAGTGGCTTCGGTGCTCTGAGCATCAGCCCCAGCCAGGGAGGAGGGAGGTGTGGCGGGCACCTGCCAGGGCTGCTGGACTCCTCGCAGGAAGTCGTGGCTACGGGAGCACCTGGAGGTGCCGGGAGGAACGTGAGTCTGGGGACAGAGAGAGGAAAAGCCTTCGTGCTCCCAGCAGGGGTCAGGGAAGAAAGAAGCACAGCTGCCCAGGTAACACACCGGACAAGCTGCGCACAACAGCGGCAGGAGCTGCAGAAGGGCCCGGGGCCTTGCTCCCAGCTGTGCGTCCTCTCTGCCCACTTCCTGTCCGGCAGGCCCTTTGCCTTCACATGACCCAGGCCTGCAGGGCTGCACTCAGATCGGGCTGGGGACCCTGCATCCCTCAACTGGGAAGGCGTGGCGGTGATGTGAGCAAGTCGGCGGGGTCACTGCATCTGCGTGGACGCTCGCTGGGGGGCTGTTCTGGGCCCTGGAGCTAAATCAGCAGGAGACGAATGTTCCCCCCCAAAGCCCAAGGGACCCTGATTTCTCCAGAGCCACAGTGGCCACTCTGGAGGAAAGGGAACTGAGGGCATTTTCCCACATTGCTCCATCACGTCCCCCTCCCTGGATGCTGCTGCTGCTGCTTACAACCAGGACAACAGAGGAAATGTTCTTGTGGATTTCTGCAAGAGGGAAGTGACAGGCTTTCCTCCTCTGGCTTTTCTCTAGGCGCAGCGGACCTGAGGTGAGGCCCTTTGGTACGGGATGCACCACCCCGGGGCTGGGAATGCAGGGGCGAGGCACGGGGCAAGAGAGGGCGGCTCTCCTGCTGTGGGACTGTGCTAAGAAAGGCTTGCCGGAGGCTGCAGAGCGCCGCCCTCCCCGTCTCTGTGAAGCTGGGCGTCGTCGGGTGCTCCCAGCCCACGCCACCTGCAGCCCGGGCCTCGTGCTCTGCTTCCACACTGCAGTCATTTCCCGAGTACCCGCTAGGTGCTCGCAGGCACCGTGCGAAATGCTCTACGCTCTGGGTGGGTCTCATGGAGCCTGGGATTACCGTTACTTCATTCTACAGACATGGACCTAAGGTCCAGGGAAGAATAAAGTGGCCTGACCGGGGTTACTCGACCGGTTCAGCGGCTGCAGCAGGAAGGACACTTGCAGACGCTGGAGGAACGAGGGAAACGAGAGAAGCACAGCGTCCGTCCTGAGTCGGACACCTGGACGGACGGTATGAGACGGATTAGATTCCATGGAGACAGCTGCCAAGTTGGGGTTCTGCAGACCTCTCAAACGCCTGGAGGTGGCATCCTGGAAGGATTCTGAGCAGCCCTGGGGCTCGACAGGGAGCAGTGGAGATTGATTACTGATGTCTGCCCGGGCAGCGCTGTGGGAAGCAGTGAGGCAGCACAGCGACGGTCGCTAGTCTAAGGTACATGCGCCTGGTGCAGATGTCCCCGAATCCTCCCACTTCTCAGCCTCCCCCTCCAAGGAATGAGCTCGGGGACAGAGTAAGACGTAGAAATACCTTTTGAAGAAAAGGGTATTTTCTTGACATTACACTATACACCTGGAATTTGTTAATTCAGAGGTAAAACTCAATTCTTATAGCAATTCTTACTCGCTGTACACTTACTGGGCATCGACTGTATCCTAGGGTCTCTGTCGTCACTGAGCCCAGTGAGGAGGACAAACAAACAACTTAATAATTACTTACTGTGGTTGCTCTAAATGCCTCAAGTGGGGAACAAGGAGGCCAGGTCACACCTGCTGGTGCTGGCGGGGTTGGGGGGCCTCCGGCTCCCTGCCGAGGATTTGCTTCTGACATGGAAACTGACCTTGCTGCTCAGGGCCCACCGGAAATACTTGCCCATCGGGTCGGGCGCCCAGAGGCTGCCGGGAACGCAGAGGAGTGCGGGCACGCGACGGGAAGGGGGCCGAGGAAGGCTGCGGCACGGGGAGCCGAGGGCGGCCCCTCTGCCGGCGATGTGTCTGTCCTCACTGATTAGAAGCTCAGGCCTCATTCTCTTTTTTCCACCCCAAAGAGGACTCTCAGCCACGCTACCTACTGCTTCTGGCAAGGGGCGCGGGCGCGGGCAAGAGAGGACACGATGGCACGGCCGGGGCGGAGGGGGCGGTGTGTCTGAAGCGGGGGAGCGGGGTCGGCCTTTATCCGAAGGCTGCTCTCCCCTGGGCCTGAGCAGCCTCAGCCACTGCGGTGACGGGGCGACGCACGATGTCCCAGTCGCGCACCCCTCCGACCCCCCGTTCCTGGCTGGCACAGGACCCGGCGGCAGGGTTTATTTGGAGGAGATGTTCCTCATCAGAGGAGTCTTAAACAATCTCCCTTTCTGGCCCGCGGAGGTGGAGGAAGGCATCTCTGAGGCCAGCGCTGCCCCCAGTGCAAACAGCTGAACCCCGCCTGCCCGCCCGGCTTTCAACTTTGTTGCTTTTGCAAATAGGGTCCTGGGTCCTGTTTCCCACATCCCTGCAGGCAAGTCCAGTCAGACCCCTGGAGGCTTGGCCGGCTTCAGGGCCGGAGACCAGGGCAGGGAGGGAGCAGAGCCCTCCCACCTCCCGCCTTCCAGGGAGCAGCGGCCAGAGAAGTCTGAGAACACAGCGTGTGAACCAGGGTGAGCGAAATGAGTAGCGACTTCCAGAAACGGGAGCTCAGGCCCTGGGTGCTGAGACCAAGGGACCAAGGAGCCCATCGTTACGCTCCCAGTTCGCTGTCCTCACCCTCCTCCTTCCTCAGACCACAGCTGACAAGTCACTTCCTGCCCGCACCCCGCGGAGACGGCTGGGGCCCCTGATAAAACTCGCGCCCATGGAATCCCCCCTCGCTGTGTCTCCGCTGCGGAATGGACTGGAAACTGTGAGGGCGGGGACCTCATCACAACGTGTGATGGAACCCCAGCACACACCAGCACACAAGCAGCACACACAACCCCGCACAACCCCAGCACGATGTGTGTTGGAAATGAGGGGACAGGGTGAAGGGGATGGCGGGAAGGAAGGGACTTGGCTTCTCCTATTAGGGCCGGCGCACTGGGGTCGGCGGATCCACAGCCCCCCAAGGTGTCCACATCCGAACCCCCAGAACCTGTGCAAGTGGGACCTGCTACAGCGTGCTGGTGGGGGGTGCTACACGAAGGCCCCTGAGATGGGGGACAATCCTGGGTCATCCCATGGGCCCCACATCCTCACAATGTCTTTGTAAGAGGGAGGCAGGAGGGACAGAGGCAGAGACACGATGGCAGGAGCACAGGTCCAGCAGCGCCACCGTGAGCCAAGGGACCCCGGCAGCTTCCTGGGTCTTCCAGTAGGAATACAGTTCTGTGGAAGCCTCGGTTTTGGCCTAGGGGACCCATTCTGGATTTGTGATCTCCAAAACTGTAAGATGATACATCTGGTGGTTTGAAGCCACCAGGTTTGTGGGACTTTGTCACCGCAGCCACAGGAAGCTGTGGGGTACCTGTGGGACCTCCCGCCGGTCACGACCAGCCCCCCTGAACTGCCATCCATGATACAGCAGACATAACTAGTAGCCACAAGGTCCCGGTGTCCTCCTCCTTCTCAGTATGTGAAAGACAAAGATTCCTGCCCCCTTGCAGCCAAGCCATGGGGACAGGACGGGCTCTGGTGGGACAAACACACAAACATGACTCATGTCACTGCCAAGGCCACAGGACTGCACAGCCGGCGCTGAGCTCCCCGGAGCACCCGGAAGCTGCACGGGGGTGGGGGGCGACCTCACCAGCAGCTGGGAGAACCTCTACCTGCCACCCCCTGCACTGCCCGCATGGAGCGGGTCGCTGCAGACCCTCCACAGACGCGACAGAGCTGGAGAAGCCACCTTATGCCCGTGGGACTGGGAGTCTGCCGATGCCACACGCCATGTGACAGGCATGTGGGGACGGTCTCCGGAGGCAGCAGCTGCCACCCACACACATGTGGTGGAACCGTCCACGTGAGGGGTCTCAGCTGCCCCTAGAAGCAGTGGCTGGTGTGTCAGCCAGAGACCCCTACACCGTCCCCAGGGTCCCCTTGACAACTAGTATCTTGGACGGGGGTGGGGGGTGTCCACCTTAGTCCCCGGGTGACCGGGACATGAAATCGCTTCTTCCAGACAGCGTGGGGGGACGGGGAAAGGGGAGCAGCCTCCTACGTCTCCTGCACTCGTCCCGAGTGAGTCCCTGAGGCCTCCCGCAGCCGCCTTCCAACACGCCCAGTGTGACTCGGTCCGCCACGGGACCCACAAACGCCTTCTCATTGTTCTGCTTCTTTGCCAGGCCCTTCTGCCATGTCTGTGGCTGGGATTCCAGGATGTCAATGGATATTTTCAGAGCTTTATTGTCCCATTTGTCACTTGCTAATTAGTTAGGAGTGACTAATCAGAAAGCAGTGGCAAGGCAGAGAAAATACTCCAATTTTCTTTGCTTTCGGTTGTCCATGGTTACTGAGAACCCTCTGATGTATGTGCCGGAGTGGGGCAGGGGCGGGGCAGGCAGTGTGTACAAAATGGGGGGTGGGGTCTCCTTGTCCTCTCCTGGGCAGATACGGACAATGTTGTGGGCTGTCACTGGGGAAAAGAGCAGCAGCCTCACGTAAGATTGACCATGCGGTGCTTACCGGGGGCCAGGGCAGGGTCTCTGAAGCCCCTGACCTCAGCCTTCTAGTCACGTCTACCTCTGACCAGGCAAGCTATGGAAGCACCAACATCCCCACTGAGTTCAGGCCTCCCCTGGGACCAGAGGCCACACAACCAAGCCACCCCAGAGTGCAGACGGTGGGATGACCCCTGTCTATGCAGTCCTGCCCAGTGCTGCCAAGGTTTCGGGGCTGAAAGCAGGAGATACCCAAAGTCCTGGGGCTGTTCTCCTGAGCCCCCAACAGACAAGGCCACGCCTCCCCAGGCTGGGGGACACGCCACCTACTGACTGTCCTCTCCCAGCTGGGCCCCCAGCCGCGAGCACACGTGTCACCTGCGATCCTCACGACACCTTCCCGCAGTCGCTTTTACTCTCCCGTTTCCCAGGCGAGAACACTGGGACTCAGAGAGTGTGCATCACTAGCTGCGGGTCACACAACACGTAACCGCAGAGCTGTGCGTCCAACCCCGCTGTGTACACACCGTGCGAGACAGTGGGGGGGGGGGCCGGGCGCTCGCTCCCCCAGCCCCGCAACCACAGCCTGGGGCGGGTCATATCGCCCACGTGCGACACATACGCACACACACGTAAGTACACACTCCGGCACACGAGCTCACAGGGGCACGTGTTAGAGCCAAGTGTCAGCGCACACGTGTGTGTGTGCATGCACGGTTTTTCAGCGCGGAGGGAAAAGGGCACGCAGTGACCCGTGAGGGAGCGAGTCAGCACCGTCCACCCCACTGGGGCACAGGCGCTGCTCCAGGCTTGGCCCAGACTGCCAGGGTTAGCAAAGGCCAGTCCTTGCCACCTCTGCCCTTCGGAGATGATTTCATCACCGATGGAGGTTTCCAAAGACAGTAAACAAACAAGGAGGCCTCTGGCCGGCCTCTCAGAGCTGCTTCCCCGCCACGCCCACCGCACACGCACAGGCATACATCACACAAAGCCCAGCCCTGGCCGGGAGAAGAAGGGGGATCTGCTCAGCATCTCGCAGCAGCCCCTACGCACTCCTCAGCTCGCCCGCGGCGCACGTCGGGGTGGGGAGAAAAGCAGACAGGAAACCAACAGCCCTGCGTTGGAAAGGCTGGCATTTTCCAGGGTAAAGTTCTGGCCCTTGAATGATTTCCCAGCCTGGCCGGGTTAATCATTGCCCATGAAGTACAAATGATTCCCTCGACCCCTCAAGCTGGCTGGTCCCCTGGGGCTACTGCAGGTCAAGCAAGTCAGGGACCAGCTGGGGAGTCAGACCCTGCCCACCACCCCGTGTTGCTAGCCCAGAGGGGTCTGGTTGATTGACGGAATGAGCCAGTGTGCTCGAGACCATCAGAAGAGTCCCCTTCACCGACCACCTACCGCGTGCCCGACCGTGGCTGTGCTCCCTCCGCGCGGACCAACGGTGAAGGCTGAGTGCTCAAGCCTAAGCAACCAGCCCTGGGCTCGGGTCCCGGTGTGCACAGTTCAGCCCGGACAGCAGTGCGCTCTGTCTACAGAGCAGATAGGCTGCTGTGGGAAGGAGGCAACATAGGACAAACGGGTTCTCAGCCATGGGTGCTTGTCCAGAGACATGGCCAGGCGTCACATGGGGAGCAGGTGCCTCTAGCATCTGGGGCGGGGGGAGGAGGCCAGGGGTGCTGCTACCACCAACAGGACCCCGAGAGAGGACAACCCACTTCCGTGTCAGTAGGGCCTCTGGTGAGAGATCCCAGCTCAAGGTCCGTCCTCCATAAACGCCAGTGGCTATCAGGACCTTGAAATTGTCCCAGCGGCCTGAGAGCGTGACATTCTTGTCACCAGACTTCAGAGAAGGCTGCTGGACCAGTGGCTGTGACTTGCCCTGGTGACAGGAGAGAGCAGAGCTCACGGGGCCTCCAGACTGCACCTGCGTTCCCTCGGGCCTGGGGGCCGGCCTCCCCACCACACTGCCCTGGAGTCAGAGCCTCTGCCTTCCTTCTGCGCTCCCACCGCAGGGGAAGGGCCACTTTCGATGTTGTTTTCTTGGGCACCAAGAGAACAGACACCCCCGTGTCTGGACCCTGCGGACAGCTCTAAACAGACGCTTCCTTCCCCTTCCTCCTCCCTCTCCCTGCCCCCCACCTGCCCCCCTCAGTTTCTGCCCGACAGGGCAGTCTGTGTGCCCAGCATGCCCCTCCATGCACGATGTTCACCCCTGGCCCGGGGAACCAGACCCTCCTCTGAGGGTCTGGCTGACCTGGGTGCGGGACCCTCTGCCCGCATGCCCATGGAGGGGTCAGTCTCCAGAGGGGGCAGAAAGTCCCAGGAGAGCCCATGTGGCCTGGTCTCTAATGCCTGTAGCTGCTCCCTCACTGCACACACCAGCTACGTGAGATCCTTCTTCTGGTGGCCGGGCCTTGACTTGCGCTCCTCCCTCCCTGGGACACCCTGGCCCTCCCCTGCTGCCCCACATCCTCCTCACGTGTCTTAGACTTCACTGAAACATCCCTCACACCAGGGCAGGCTCGGCTCAGACGCCCTTGTCTGTGCGTCTGCATCTCCGTGCCCATCACCCTGTCCGGTAATGCAACACAGACAAGCCGCTCTGGAGGCAAGGTCGCTAGACCTGCGACCCTGAGGACACAGAGCCCTTCGGGGTGCCCCCCCTTCGCAGCCCAGAGTCTGCAGCCACGCCATGCAGTACAACTCTCTGTGACGCTGGAAACGGCCGGTGTCCACGCTGGCTGGCATGACAGCCGCTAGCCACAGCTGGCCTTGCACCATTTGAAGTTTAAAGAACTGAAGTTCCAATTTCGTTTGATGTTAATTAAATCTGAACAGCCCTGTCCTGTGCACTACTGATCACCAAGGGCAGCACTGGTTGAGAACACGGCCCGGGCAGAGAAGGGGCCCCACAGCCCTGGTGAATGAATGAATGAATGAATGAGGCTCATTACCCCGCGGTCTGACTCCACATTGAGTCATCTGACATCAACCTTCCCCAGCAGGCTGAGGGCTACGTGAGGGCAGGAGATGGTGGGACTTGGCTCACTACTCCATCCCCCAAGTGGGGCACAGACCCTCAGTAAACATTAATTAAATAAATGAATGCACGCGGGAGTGGAGGGCCTGCAACTCAGAGCCCCTCACCCTTTGCCACCTGGCTTCCGGGGCTGATGAAGGAACACGGTCCAGCGGGCTGGCTTGGGACTGGATTCCCGGCCCAGGTCCCCCTTCTCTCAGGTGACCATCCGCCCCCCGCATCCCAGGCTCTGTCACAGCTGGTATCAACAGGAGGCTCCTCCCTTCTCCAGGGTCCTTCCGCCACCCCACCCCACCCCACCACCGATGCCTGGGAAGAAGCAGGGCAAGTCGGCTTGCTCTCGACTCATTCCCCTGGGGCTGCTCGTCCCTGCCTCCCCGCTTGGGCGGCAGGGCCCCCTCAGGAGGTTCCAGAAAGAGGAGAGCCCGCAGGAAGGAGGATGAATGTGCAATTCCAGCATCAATCACCGCTTTTCATCCCCGACGGGTGACGGTGATGCTCGGCAGCCCTGTGCCTCTCCCCGCACTGCCTGGCCCACTTCCTTCCGATGTAGGTCACGGCGGATTCTCCCTGCAATCACTAGGTGTGCCTCCGGTGAGGGGGGTGGCGCCACTAGAGGCAAATTTAGCAATCCTCTCGCGGGCACGCAGGGCCCCGGGCTCTCTCATTCAGCGGAGCCCCAGACTGGCAGGTGCACATGGGAATCCTGTGCAAGGATCCGAGGGCACGTGAGAGGGAGGGCGGGCGGGCAGGGTGGTTCCTGTGCCCAAGAAAGCTGGGCACCTGGAGCTGGAAAGCCAGGGTCACGTGGAAGCAAAGCCACGGAGAGGCTGGTTCCCAGGACAGAAGCAGATCTGCTGCGCGGTAACTCGCCCTACTTTCTGGTGAGTATCCCGGACCCGCTGGGTCCAACTCAGCAACTGCAGCCGGGCGCTCCTCCTTCCCGAGCCTCCTGCTTCCACCTGACAAGGGGCGATGAGGCCGGCACCTGCCTCACAGGAGGGTATGAGTTAAATGCATTCGTAGAGATACAGTGCTGAGCACGGGGCTCAGCACCCAAGAAACACTCAATAAACACGATGTCACTGATGCTATTGTTGTCTGCGAGAATCCCTCCTAGCTGCACAACACGGACAACCGTTCCTTCCCTCTGACCAGCAATGAGCACGGGTGCTCGGCCAGGCTCTGTGCCGGGCGTGGTGACGGGTCCGCTCCCCCTGCTCTCAGGTAGCAGCCGTTTGCCGGAACGGTGGACACGTCTGATAAACCCAGCGGTGCGTGTGGCGAGCAGGTCTTGTGAGCAGGCGGGAGGCGAGAGCCCGGAGGAGGGAGGGCTCGGCCTGGGCAGGACCACGTGAGCGGGGCCAGTTAGGAGGACAGAATGGGAATCCCCGGTGTCCTCAAAGGCCTAGAAGGCCTCAAGATCCTGGGCCCTTTGGGCAATAGAAAAAGGTCGTCTGTGCCCGGGGCACAAGGTGCCTGGTAAGGAACTGGCAGGGGATGAAAAGGAAAAGACTGAGTTTGGGCCAAATTCGGCCTCTCTGCCAGGAAAATAAGGAGATGAACTGTGTCCCGTGTACAACAGGGACTTCTAAGTGCCACTCCTGAAGTTACTCTGCTCTGAAGTTGGGGAACCCGCCTCCACACACACGCATGTAGTAGACACACAACACTCCACACACATGCACACACACACACCTATACACACAAGACACAGAACACACACACAAACTGTGCACATGTGCGCAAACACACAGCACTCCACACCCAGATACGAGCACACACGCCCGCACACACATCACGGGCTCCCTGCCCTGGGCCCGGAGCAGAAACGGGAGCCTCCAGACTCCACGACAGAGCGAAGAAGGCGTGTTCTGAACGCCACACGGAGGCCTGAGAGCCAGTATCAGGCCGCGTGGGGGAGGAAATGTTTATAAACGAAAGGTTTCCTGCACACCTGCGTGCACACACACGCATGTGCACACAGACGCACACTCAACGGGTAGTTCTTCCAAGAATGCCTTCGCAGGCTGGGGCAAGCACACGCAGCAGCAGAGCGACCACGAGCCGCTCTCGGACCTGCGTCACCATCCAGCTTGGGAGGGGTTTTAAAAGGAAACCCTCCCCCATTTAAAAGGGAAGAGTGGGTCTGTCTGGACAAAGCTGGAGTCTGGTGCAGGCGCAGGAAGTGATCCGGGAAGCCTGAAGGGTGCAATGATGCGGGCCGACCGTGTTTCTGTGGGGCCGGCCCCGGCCTCTCCCCGCCCCCCTCTCCGGCGCCCACGGTCTGATTTCTAAGGAGAACGGTTACCCGAAGGAGGCTCATTCACCACGGAGATTTCCTGCAGCAGGTGGACGCACAGAAAAACGTGCTGAGGTTCCTTAAAACAGTTGCCTTCTCCTCAGCAGGAGAAACCTCCTGCCCTGCGACACGGCTCATACCAGCCATTAGCTCGGCAAACCCTCTTCTGTAGAGAGAAAGGGGACGTTTTTGAAACAGAAGGGACGTCGGGGGGCACAGCTGGATTGGAAGGAGTCAATTTTTAAACACTGAACTCAAACTTAGTTCCTTCGTTGGAAGCAGAGACTGCCTGGGCCAAATAAGGATTTCTCTTTGTCCCACAGAATGAAAGTCCATCTTTGTGAAACGTGACAGAGAAGTCAGGGACTGTCCTAAGCCAGGAGTCGGTTTCATCCTGTTTCATCCGCGTGGGGAAACTGAGGCACAGAGGGGAGAAAGTAACACGCTGGAAATCATAGAGCAAAAGCCCAAATTTGAGCCTGGGCCCTCCGCCTCCAAGGCTCAGACTCTTAGCTCATGATGGACCTCCTTCTCAGCATGTGCAGACCTACGGCTCTACTGGGATGAGGCAGACCATACACAGACACAGCAGGGCCCAGGGGGCAGCAACAGGACCCAGGTGGAGGGCGGCACAGTCTGGGCAGCCCTGAACTTGAATGTGGGGTGCCTGCCCGATGCCATCTTAGCAGTAAGCAGCACCTGATGGGGGTGAATGAGGTTGCTTCTAAATGTTCTCACGGTGCCAACGAAGAAGGCTTTTGGCTGTGATCGGGAAGGCGAGGGGAGGGCGTTAGTCTGCTGAAGGCAAAGACGGCCACAACGCTTGACCATCAGGCCACTCTGTGCCATCTCAGGACCATTCTGTCTTCAGACTCCCAAGCCTGACCTGGCGCACCTATGACATAGGAACACTGGGGCCCAGAGAGAGGAAGCAATTCCTCTAAGGTCACAGAGCAAGCAATAGGCAGAAGCAAGAGGGACACGAGGGCCCCTTGAGGCCAGACCTTCGCCCCCCACACCTCACGGACTCCAGGTCCGCAGGGGCAGATGGATGCTCTTTGGAATGGAGTCGCCCTTCACCAAGCCTAGAACAGGAAATTTACAACCTCCTTCAAAGCAAAGCTACGGGACTTTATACGTTTTGCCCCATTGTAGACTGTTCCTCCGCTCGGCTCTTCTACGCTGGGAATGGCGTTATGGACTGAATGTCTGTGTTTGCAATACACCCCCCCAAATTCACATGCTCAAGTCCTAACCCCCAGTGAGAGGAGACTGGGAAGCGGGACTTCGCGAATAACTCAGGTTAGATGAGGACAGGAGGGCGGGACCCTCGGGATGGGACCCAAGAGGGAGCCCCGAGCTCACTCTCTCCGCCACGGGAGGACACGGGGGAAGGCGGCCGTGTGCCAGCCGGGAAGACGGCTCTCACCAGGAGCCAACCAGGCTGACACCCTGGTCTCGGTCTTCCAACCCCAGCACTGGGAGAAACAATGTTCAAGCCCCCACTCTGTGGTGTCTTGTGACGGGGCCCAAGTACACAGCAAGACAGGCGGACAGCATCCCCCTAGACTAAGGGCCAGAGCACCACACTCATGCACTCCGTTCTCCCACATACAGAACAGTCTCACCGGCTTCCCAAGACCAGGCAAGCCATGCCCCTGCATCCCACAGCCCCTGGCATGCCAGCGAGGCTCTAGAAACGCTTGCTGAACACACAGAGCCAAACACCGGCTGGATACCTGAGCGTTTCCGAGCGGCCCCCGCGCAGCCCGGCTTCCCAGGTAAAAACCTGCTCCGGCCTCCACGGAGCGAGCAGCCTCGTGGCTTCAGCTTCGGCCTCACCCACAGCCAGCCCCCCTCCACACAGGGCGAGCCCACGCCCAGCAATCCGGCATCTCTGCATCACCCAGAATCTCAGAAGAGCTGCTCAGTCCTGCACCGGGTCTAAGAGCGAAAGGTGAGAAGTGACTGTGGCACCGCGGACGGCGGTGGGAGTGGAGGGATGACCATTCTATGGAGTTCGGGGAGCAAGTGGACAGAAGAAGGTGGGTCTCGAGATACCAGGACCAGCGACTGGGGGACGAACCCAGAAGTCACTCGTTATTACGAAATGAAACAGATTATGTCATTTTTCCTGGAACATGCGACATGCATGTGCTTGCCCTCTTTCGTGGTCGGGACTCAGCGCGTCTTCCTTGGAGACGGCCCCACCTCTGTCGTCCCCACCGTCTGTCTCACACAGACCCCACACCACCTAACACTGGCACTGGGCAATTCCTGTCCCGAAGACACCTCTGGGGCCGTCGGAGTAGGGCCTCCCCACCTCTCCACCCGCAGCAGCTCCTGGTGTCTTTTTTTTTTCTTTCTTTTTTTAAAGATTTTACTTATTCTTTTGACGACAGAGATCACAAGTAGGCAGAGAGGCAGGCAGAGAGAGAGAGGAGGAAGCAGGCTCCCCGCTGAGCAGAGAGCTGGGTTTGATCCCAGGACCCCGGGATCATGACCTGAGCTGAAGGCAGAGGCTTTAACCCACGGAGCCCCCCAGGTGCCCCCCAGCTCCTGGTTTCCAGCAAGGCTTCCTGAGACTGTCGTAAGCATTCCATTTGGCTTCCATGAAGAACGATCACTCTCTCTTCACACTCATATAGCACAGGCTTGTATCATCTTCAAGGAAATCGTGCAATTATGGTAACACCTACAGCCAGTGTGATCAGGTCTGGAAACAAACACAACGGGCCCTTGGTAACACACAACACAAGTGGCCGGAAGAAGAGCGCCCGCCCGGCCAGTGCCCCAGCCCGAGCCCCAGCCCACACCCCAGCCCGCGCTGCACCAGGGTGGGGACGGCAGGCGGCCGGTGACCCCAGCCCTCCTGCTCAGTCTCCTGCCCGTTACCGGAGGACAGGAGTCAGTCCACCTAGCGCGGGTCGCAGGGTTCTACCTCTCCACAAAGTCTTATGAAGTGACAAGGCATACCGCAGGGTGATACCTACAAGAGGCTTCTTCTGACATTTTGATTAACCCTTGCATAAAATTATACTCCACACTTTCTATAAAACGATCCGCTTGAGCGGAATGTACAGAAATGTATGGGGGCTGCTAGGAACGGGGCTGCTAGTGGAGAGAAGGGAACGTCCTGTTTTTCTGGCATCCTTTTTCACGAGAAGAATATAATACTAAGTAGATAACTGAGCTTTATCTTTTTCCTCAATAAGATTTACCAGCAGACTTCAGCGCATGAAACAAACAAGCCCAGAGCCTGATAAGTATGCAGCTTAAAAAAAGAAATCAAAATAACACGCGAAATAAGAAATGTTTTACGGGCTTCAAAGGAACGGCTGTCTGCCTCTGAGCTGGGCTGAGCGGAGAATGGCGTGGCCACAGCCTTCGTGGGCTGGAGATCTTCAATGGGCAGGGCCAGAAACAGTTGGTGGATTCATCAAGCCAGCGCGCTCTGACCAGACGCTGGGTCACTGTACGTGCTACGCTGCCTCGGCAACTGACCACACTTGGCCCTTGATTTGTTTCTCCATTTGACCAGATAAGCTGTGTCTCACAAATTCACCCTGAAGTAGCCCTAGGGGCGGGGGGGGGGCGGGGGGGGGGGGGCCTTCCCAGGTAGCGAGATTATCCTGCAGCTGGCCGACTACTGCTGATGACTCCCCGTTCACTGCAAATGTCTGTTGCGCCCTTCACTCCCCAGGAGACCCCGGGGGGTGGATTCTGGTGTACACTTGGCCTGGCGTGTGGAGCCGGGGACCGAGCTGTGAATGCGGCAGAGAGGGACACAAAACCACAGGCTAATGAGTCACTTTCATGTGAATTGTGCTTGTGCTGATAAAGCCCATAAAGAGATAAATAACCTGTCCTCTTCCAGGTTCGGGAGGTCAGAGAGGGCCATAAAACGTCTCCCATGGTGATGAACCCCCCCCATGGCAGTGGCCCAGAGGCTGAGGACAGAGGTGGCTCGGGAGGGCGAAAGCGGAGGTGGCAGGGGAGACTGGACAGCGAGCACTCAGAGGAGATGGACCCCGGGGCCACAGCGGGGTCAGGAAACCCATGGAGCCAGGGGAGATGGGAGATGCAGGTCCAGACAGAATCATACCCAGCCCCAAAGCCCAGGTGGAGAATCCAAATGTTTTCTAAAGGCAACAGGAAGGAGCCCAGACGGGACTCGAAGGCGGAAAAGTGGAGTTCACATACACGTGCCGTTCCTCTGCACTTGAAAGCGTGGATTTTGCAGCCTGTGCTTCCAAAGGGACCTTCATTTTCCTCCCTCCCCGTGGGCCCCACAAACATCTGAGTCAGGCCCCTGGGGTAGCCAGATGCTTGGCAGCTGCCCCTGCCCATCACTATCAACCCCCAAGGGTGCCCCAGGGAGAGCCCTTTCAACACGCCACACCAGCCCTCGGACTGCTGGGCTCGTGGAAACATTCCCAAGCTGTTTTTCTGTGCCACCAAGACGCCTGCTTGGAAAATCCCTGCTGCCAGCGCTCCTTTCTCCCAGGCGGCTACACCCGCCTGCTTTGCTGTAAGACCCTGCGTCACAAAGGGGTCTCCCGGCCTGGCAGGCAGGCCAGGGGCTGCAGAATCCCCACACTCAGGCCCCGTCGGCGTGGGCTCTTTCCTCTGCGTTATCTAGTTGAGTGTCCTGGGTGCGTGGCTATAAATGCTGTTGTTCTGACCCACGGTGAACTTGTAAACACACTGATCGTATCAGCTGTAACAGATGCCGTTTCCCAAAACGGATGAACACCAGTACTTTTATTTTAATTCAGAATGAACCCAGTTTCCACTGGACATGGATGGCATGAATGATCTTACAAGGAGACAACTTGCCTGGGGCAAAAAAAAAATAGTAACAGTAAAATAAATCACATAATCCTATCGCTGCCCGAGGTCCTAAAGGTTGTCGATGTGCTACTTCCTTCCACCTTGACTCTCTTTCTCGTCTTGGAACGAGCTACTCCAACACCTTCTTCTGGGTGCTCTGAATGTCAGTGTGACTTGGCTTCAATGGCGGGGGACAGGTCACCACCCAGAAACTAGTGAAGCCAAGAGAAATCCACAGGATCAAGACCAGACCAAGAAAATCTTACACAACAGTAATTGAATCAACTTCCTACCAAAACCAGGCTCTTCTTAAATTGCAGATATCAACTTACTCCGCGGATGAAGTAAGACTGGAGCTCCGAGCCAGCTCCAAGGAGAGCCACTGAGAAGACGCCGTCCGGCTAATCACCAGCGCACTCGCTCATGGTGAGCGAACGGGTGTTGACCGTGTTCCCAGCGTTCCAGCAAAGCCCTTGTCGTCGGATATGGGATCTTCCTCCTGTAAGTGGGAGACCCCGCTGCTGGCTCCCTCTTTCCTGGGCATCCTTGCTTTCCGAGCGTCTGTGGGCAGGCCGGGGTGCGGTGACTGTGGGTGACGTTCCGATAACAACATCATCCCAGTACCAACTCTCCTCACGGGATACCTCATCTGAGGCAGGCATCTCACCCGGGGGCCTCCCAGCTGAAAACGGTACTACGGCACTACCTCCCCACAGGCTTGTGGCAGGGGCACAGTAAGATGCCAGGATGGGGCCAGCCCAGGCAAATGTCAGTTATTACAGGACTGCTGTGTCCCGAACACTGGCCTCTCCCCTCCCCGGCTCCCCGGCTCCCACACTCAGCCTATACCCCGCTTGCCCGAGACCCTGCACCCCGTGTTTTGCTTCTCCCTCAGACACTCCTCAGTCGCTCCTTCGGCTGGCCTTTGCCACTGGCATCTCTCACGGCACAGGAGTCTCGCTGTCCCTTCGCTGCTCAACACAAGCGGCTCCTGGACACCTGTGTCTAATTCCTCTGCTGAACATTCAAGAAACCCCTGATCTGGCCACTTCTGTCCAACTGTATTCCCGGGATCCCCCCAGACCGCATGAACAGCAGGGCGGTGCAGCAGATGGGGCTGACCCAAGTCTGCCTCCCGGGTCTGCCCCCGACTGGCCCCGAGGTCTCCGGCAAGCTGCTTGCTCATGTAAGTCACTGCACACCTTTCCAGATTTATGTTTCAGGAACATTTACCTCCCCAACCCCCCACCAAAAGCAAGGACAGTCTGTACCTCAGCGTCATCATCTGTAAAATGGGAGGTGCCGGGGAGGAAATGAGCCTACTGCAAAGGTCTCTCTGCTCGTGCTGTCTCTCCCCCTTCGCTGCCTGCCCTAACTTCTACCCACCTCATCTAAAGGTCAGGAACTAGGTGCCCATCCGGGCGGGGGGTGGTTCCCAACTTCACTCAAGACCAACCTGCCACATGAGGTTAGAGATCAGTCACGCTACAGTCTGAATGTACTTAACACGACTGAACAAGGCACTTAAAAATGGTTAAGATGGTAGATTCTGTGTTCTATGCATTTTACCGCAACTGACAAAGAAAAAAAAAGGACTGTAACTGACTATTCTACTCCTGAAGGTCGATGGACAATGCCCCAGAGTTAATGACTGGTGAGAAAGACACCATGCTGTACCCGTGGGCTTACATTTTTCAAAATCTTGCCGTAAGGCATTTAAAAATGAACAAGTAGCAATAGCTGTGAGTAGAGGAAAGAGGACACAAGATTTTAGGTATTTGGAAAAAACATGCCAGGATCTAGACAACAAGTAGGAAAAGCAGCCACAGAAAACAGCAATGATTGTTCTAGAGAGCAGAGTTCCTGATGATTTTCTGGTTTTCTGCATTATAAATATTTTACATTCATATTTCTTACCATAAAACTGAATGAAAATAAAGAACTCGTACCCGTGCTTCACGGTCTCCCTCCTCCCCTCTGCAAAGGGTCTTTTGGACCCCCAGTTTGTGTCTCCGTTAGAGGCCTTTATCTCTGGGACACCCCTGCCACCTCCTCATGGAAAGAGACGTCAGGTCTTTCCTGTTGAGCTCAAATCCGGCCTCGGAATCCTTCTCAACACAAGTCTCCAGGCAGTCCGAACCCAATGAAACGCATCTGCTGTCCCAATTACGCTTGCTCCCCTGCCTTGCTTTCTGTTTCCTGGGTGTGTCCTAACCCTTCAGTCCGCATGCACAGTCCTGAGGACAGCGGCCAGCACCGTTTATCCTTCTTCTTCCCATCTTGGTCCTCAGGTGATGGGAAAGCCCAGCAATTGCACTTGGGATGGACCCTGCTCTCAGGTAACATGACACCTTTCCCTTTAGCCTAAAGCTCACTCCTGACTCCAAGCAAGACCACCTATTTCCAATTCAAGGAACCACCCACATGGGTCCCTTCAGAGCACGACGAAGGATGCTTTCAACCTGACAGTTCACATGGACACAACCTGGGCTCACCACCACCCCCGCCCCGTGCCCACATGTGCATGACAAGAGGGTGATGTCCGACTCCTACAGCACAGATGGGGGGCAACTCTATGTACCCACAGTCGTCTCCCTCCAGATGGATTCAAGGAGCCAATTACTAGCTTTCGCTGGGACCACATATTTCCTTGTGTCATTCTAAAGTAATTAACAGTTAAGTCATTTCCAAGTTTTTACAGGGAGACTCATCTTGACATTGACGGGCCTGCTTTGCAGTCACTGGGGTGGAGCTGCCCTCTGCCCAGGAGCTTACACTGCAGACAAGGATGACCCCGGCCCAGAGGGGCACACGTGAGGGCATGCACAGGACATGGCAGACCGTATCACTGAGGTTCTCTGGGCCCTTGGGTGACATAACTCCCTGGAGAGAGATCCAGGGCACTGTTTCCTTGAAGTCAGAGTGGACAATTTTTTCCAGGAGACCAAGACACACAAACTGGCCTGGAGTCCTTTTAGCTCACAGCAACATTCAAGTGTAGAACTTTTCCTTACTGTAACAACGTGTTGGCCCTTTTAGAACGTGGGTCTATCCCAGTAATTTATTCAGTGGAGGGAGGGGCAGGTAACAGAGTCAAATATTTGCCATCAGGAATATCCGGAAAATTCAAGGACATGTGACTACAGTATATTTACTATGAATTCTGCCCAAAGGTGAAAGGTACAAAGTGAGGACACACCTTACAGAAAGTCAATAACACTGGCAAATAATAGTAATTATTATTAACAGATTCAAAGCTTTTATGTGCCAGGCATACTACCAAATTCACATATCTTATCTCATTCCTTTTTTTTTTTTAAATTTATTTATTTATTTTAGAAAGAGAGAGAGATCACATGCGCATGCGCACAGGCGGGGGGCAGGGCAGAGGGGGAGGCAGAGTTCCAAGCAGACTCCCTGCTGAGTGTGGAGCCTGACATGGGGCTCGATGCCATGACCCTGGCATCATGCCCTGAGCGGAAACCAAATCAGAGGCTTAGCTGAATGTGCCACCCAGACACATCTCATCCTTCTTAACAAGTTCCACCTAGACAGAGAGAGAACTTACCACGGCTGCTTAAAAAGAAAAAATGCACCCGAGGGATAGGCCGTGAGCAACCGTGACATCAAAAGCACAGCCAGGAGCGCGGAGACATCACCGATGAGACGACCGAATACGCTGGGAATTATGTGCATTCGAGATCCGGAGCCCCCAGCGAGCTGTGTGACTGGGCAGAGGCTTGACCTCTCTGTGCTTCTGTTCCTCCATCTACGGAATGAAGGTTTGCCTTCCAAACACCTGAGTCTAGCAAACTTAAACAGTACGGTGCTGGGTAATGGAAAGCCTGGGTGAGACTTCAGCACGCACTTGGACGTTCCGGTATGTGATAATGGTGATATTTTAAAGTGGCAGGAAAAGGGAACGTTATTCAATGAATCCTACTAGATAATTTTGCTAGCTACTTGGAGGGAAAGAACTGCATTAGGCCTCATCTCATACTTTCCACCAAAAATTAATTCTACAGTTACATGTTTAAAACAAACAAACAAACAAACAAAAACCCAGTGGGGAACGTTTGCCCAGTCTTGAAATTTGGAAGAAT
The DNA here is from genome assembly GCF_009829155.1 of Mustela erminea. Lineage (NCBI taxonomy): Eukaryota > Metazoa > Chordata > Mammalia > Carnivora > Mustelidae > Mustela > Mustela erminea. The sequence continues at coordinate 54,226,531 of NC_045632.1, read as the reverse complement.
TTCTTAAACCACTAACTAAGACATTTCATTAAGAAGCAACTAATCAAGATGCTCAGATCTGACCACGGGAAAATGTAAAACTTCTGTATGTCAGAGAGATGCCCCACAGAAAACTGAGAGGCTGAGAAAAGACGACGCGGGTTCACAACATGGGATTTGAGAAAGGATGAACAATTTTTTTAATCTCAGAAATGAAACCCTTACCAACAACTTGAAAAAAAGACACATACCCCAGTTAAAAGACAAAACACAAAGATTCTGAACAATGAGCAACAGAAGTGCGAACAGTTAACGAGCCCCTTGAGCGAGGGGAGTGGGTGAGATTTAAGGCAACAAAGCCTTACTGAGGGCGCCGTGTGAGGTTCACGCTCCTTCAGAGAGTTCAGAGTTCACCACAATCGGGCATGTGTGGCCTCGCTTGTGTGGTCAAGAGGGAGCATTCCTGAAAGTCCTGGCCCTGAGACGCGGCCCGACCGCAGGCTGCCCAGGACGTGCCCGGGTGCAGGAAGACAGGACGAGGCCCTGGCCCCAGTTTGGCGGAGATGTGGACCCACAGGGGGCAGCAGCAGAGCTGGGAGCAGGGCCCCCACGGCACCCCTCTCCTGCCCTGCCTGGAATCAGACAGCAGGAAAAAGAAAACTCCAGTGCCTGGGCTCTTCCTTCCCCGTGTGGGGATGCACACGGGGCATGGGCAGGGGTGGGGCAAAGAGGGGCTACCTGCTGCCTCCTCGGACCGGAGTTTCTCTGCTTCTCTGTGCCCTGAGCAGATTCAGCCCCTGCTCACGTGCTGGGGGACGATCCGAGGCCCCTGAATGGCAGGCGAGGCACGTACCAATCATGGCAGCAGTACCAGGAGCTCTCGCTCAGCGCATACCGACCAGCTCGTGAGGGCTACCGTCTTGTCATTCATTCTCTGAGGAGCAGAGCCCCCCAAAGCTAAGCCTGCTCACTTACTCACCCGGGAAGCTCACTCAGCGAGAGAGAGCAAGTACAGGGACCAGGCCCCGTTCCAAGTGCTGGGGAGAGCAGGAGCAGCAGCCCAGGAAACAGAGATCCCTGCCTTCCTAACAGGAGAAGACAATACACCAAAGAAATAAGACGTATATCATCTTTTGGATTCTGGTAAGTGCTGAGAAGAAAAAATAAGGCAGAGGATGAGAAAATAAAATGCCAGGGGGAGGGGCACCATCGTTGGTACCATCGAGGCAAAGAAACCCTATTAGGGACTTTCGAGTACAGATGACATAGGAGCACAAAGCAGGCAGTGTGGACGTCTGGGCAGGGGGTCCGGCCAGGGCAAAGGCCTCCAGGTGCACTGCAGGGCGTGTCGTGTGCAATCTATGAGCTGAACTCCCAGGAGGCCACGCGGCCTTTGCAGGTGGCCCAGGAGACGACACGGTGTACCCAAGGTTGCACGGTTAATCATTGAGAGATCAGCCGGGCATCAACCACACTCTGGGAAAAGGGCACAGACTCACGCTGGCGCCATGCCTCTGTCCTTTGGGGGGCTGGTAGAGAAAAGCGGGGGGTGGGTCCTTTTCTGCATGGCACCGAGTCCCCCCAGCTTCTCCTCCCACTTTCCTCTGGGCCCACGGAAGCTTCTCCTGACTCAGCCACAGGACAAGCTGAGTCCTGGCTGCAGGACCCATCTGAGGGCAGCCAGCCCCCACCCCGGGGAGGTGCAGAGGGGCAGAGGTATCTGTAGGGTTTAAAAGGTTCTTAAACAGACTGGAGATAAGCCAGGTGATTTACCTGAGGAGCTCAATTTATTGACCTGGCAGGAAAGGTGGTTTAGGAAATTTTTCAACATTAGCGATGGTCAGTGTTCTTGAAGACAATGACACACACGCACTGACCTTCCGCACAAGTGCGTGCACGCACGCGTGCGCACACACACACACACACACACACACACTAGTCTATCAAACACGCATCCCAGTGGGAATGGCTATGTTTGTTTTTCTCCGTCATCTGATTAGGAACTTGTTGGCAGCGAGCACAAAGACAAGCAGGGCAGGAAAGAGTCTCGGGTCTGAAGAAGCAGTGGGAAAGTCAGCTCGCACACAGGTGAGCTCTGTGGCCTTGGGTGTCTGACTTCCTCGGCTATCCCTCACCTCAGTCTCCCCGTCAGTCACATGGAGCTCACCCAGCTCCTGAGCAAACCACCGGTCACAGAGGCAGGGCCCCCGGCTCCGCAGCAGGCGGTCAGAGCTCCCGGGGATGGAAGCTGTCGGGCCGCTGTCTGGCTCCGGGGCTGTTTGCCGCACAGTCGCTTCATTTTGGAGGACAAACCAGACCCACGTAAGCAAATTTATGAGCCATTTCTAAATACAAATGGCAACAGAGTTGAGATAATCAACAACTTGCCCCAACGAGTCATTTGCAACAGAAATTAATGTTTCTTAGTCAATAATCTTTTTTCCCCCCTTTTCTGGCTCCGACAGTGGTTTGAATCAGCCAGTCTGGGAAAAGCCACAATACACAGTTTGACCTCTTGAAATCAGTTAACTCGGGAAGCAAAGGGAATGATCTTGAACCCAGTGAACCCAGTTCTCGAAGCAAAGGTCAGACTGGATTACACTGATGACATGTGCAAAGGTCCCAGTCCAAGGAAGGTCACATTCCCAGGTCCTGGAGGTTAAGACTGAAACGAATCTTTTGGGGGGCGCAATTTGACCCCCGGCAGTAGCCATCTGAGACAGCATCAGAGCAAGCTAATGGCGGGGTGCTTGGGTGGCTCAGTCTGTTAAGCGACTGCCTTCCGCTCTGGTCATGATGTCCGGGATCAAGGCCCATTTCAGGCATCGAGGTCCCTCCTCCCCGGGAAGTCTGCTTCTCCTCCCTCTGCCCCCCTCCCCCTGGCTCATGCTCACATACTCTCTCTCTCAAATAAATAAACAGAATCTGGAAACAAACAAACAGACAGAAAAAATGAGCCGATGGCCGCAGCAGAGAAGCAGCAGTGAGGGGGTGAGTGTGCTGGGTGCTAGCTTCCGCTTCTCCAGTGATCCACCCCGGGATGTCAGAAGAAAAACTGTTAAGGCAGAGGATGTAATGATCAAAGAAGATAATCTATGTAAGAGAGCCCGGCCCCGGCACGCACAGCGCGGAGACGCCGCCCTCCGTGGTGTCTGGAGGAGGCTCGGGGCTCCATCCTCGGCTGATGATTTCCATTCCCAGTGACACAGAAGTGTCGGGAGGCGGAGAGGGGAGAGAGTGGGAGGGGGCGGGCCAGGCGAGGCTCTGCTTCAGGGGAGGGAGGGGCGCTGAACAGCGAGCCGGCTTTGTGAGCTGGAGGCCGGAGAGTCAGGGACTGCGCGGCGGAGGGAGGGCTGGCGGAGCCGCTGAGTCAGGCAGGCTGCACAGAGGCCGCTAAGGAGGAGTACTCCCACCGAGAGAAATCTGTTTCAGGATTTGTACCTCAGGAAGGTACAGGTTACAGCGATACTCACTAAACACCCCACCTTCCCACCCAACAGACGGGAGGAATGACTAACGGGAAATCCATCAAGGGCTCGCAGGGATCCCGACTTTGGCGGGGATCCTCCCCCCCACCCAAAGTGGGGCTCTTGTCACATCCTGTGTGCCTGGGAAGATCAGGAAACCCTAGTAAGAAGGTTCAAACGTTATAACACACGGGGAGCTGGAAGGGGACGGGAGAGGCTCCCTGAACCTAAACGAGATTAATGTTGCCCTGGACTGAATGGTAACGGCCACTTCCCTATGAAGAAAACCATTTTCTGGCTGCCTGACCGGAGGAGGAACGGGTAAAGGTGACGTTCCAGCCAGCCCTGGCCCCAAGGTCTCACACACACTCTGCCCTTAATCCCGACACTAGCACACAGGTTTTCAGAGGACCCCACATTCAACCCATGCCTTGGGCTCCGAGGGCTGCCATAAAGGACACACATTTATTCCTTTACAGCCCTGGAGGTCCGAAGTCCAAACTGGGTCTCACAGGGCCAAAACCGAGGTGTGGGTAGGGCTGTGCTCCATCGGGAGGCTCCAGCGGGGGATCTGTTTCCAGGCCTTTTCCAGCTTCCTGAAGTGTCCTTATTCCTTGTGTTGTGGCCCCCGTTCAACTTCAAAGCACACGGCTCCTCCTCTCTGCACCGGTGCTCCCAAGGCCTTCTCTTCTGCGGACCCCTGTGACTACAGGACCCCACCTGGGTAACCCACGGCAACCCCCCATCTCAAGATGCGGAACTCAGAGCCACCTGCAGAGTCCCTCGTCCTATCCGGCCGTGAACGCGCAGGTTCTGAAGACAAGGGACCCAGACATCTCTGAGGAGCCTTCCATCTGTCTGCCACACTAGGAAAGCCACTCTAGGGCTCCACAGCCGCATGGGCCACGCTCCTTGAAAGGCTGCATGTCCCCCCACTGCCCTGATCTGTCCTGCTGACCTCTCCAGAGCCCTCAGGGAAGCCAGGTACCCACTCCTCCCCACTAAATGTCCTTAAGAAGCCTCCTAATTAATGTGGCCTAGACACCCCTCATTCCCCCCTTACTTATCCCACAACGCCCGTCCGCTGTATGACGAGCATCCGTTTACGCATGTGTCTTCTCCGAGAACGGGCATTTGGGAGGATCTCAGAGTCCAAGACCACAGCGCATTCGTGTGTGCCTGGCCCACGGCCTGACGTACAGTGAGTGCTCATTCAGGGTTGGGTGGATGCATGGATGGACGGCTGGATGAGCGGACGGACGGAAGGAAAGGAGAGGAACGGAGGGCCAATGAGCGAGTGCCCGGCACAAGAGTTCAAGGGACACTAAATATCCGTTGAGTAAAAGCAAAGACGGAGGGAGAGAGGGACGGACAAAGGCCACCCATGTCTGGAGAGCTCAGCTAGGCTGGGGCCGACAGACGGAAGCTCCAGACAGAAGCATCGTCTGCAGCAGATCAGAGAGGGAAGCCCTAGGGAGCAGTCACCAGGAGGGCTCTAAGAAGAGGGCTACCGTCAACCAGAGTTAGCAAAAAGTCGATGAGCTATTTTAATTTCCCACGCTGACTTAAAAGCACGTCTCTCGGAGAACCAGCCGGAGGTACGAGGCTGGGCCTCCTCCTGGCCTGAGCCCCACCTCCGTGTCCCGGCATCTCGACGCAAGAGCTCACCAGCTTCAAGGCAGCCCGACCTCCCACACGCAGGGGGATGTCCACATCCAGCTTTCTGAAACTTTATCCAGGACTCACCAGCACGGGGCCTGTGGTGGAGGCGGGAGCCACGGGGTCAGGGGTTTGGGGCCAGCCTCGGAACCGTCTCAGTCAAGAGATGTGTCTTCACTCCTGGTGCCAATTTCCATCATTCTCCTTACAAATACCATTTTTCTATGAAGTTGTTATAAGAGTGTGAAACACGTTTTTTTCCCTAAAAATTATATCATTTTATTATTTATAATTTTGTTTGCAAGCCTAAAGAAAAGTCAAATAAAGCTATGATCCCACCAAAATGGCTAAATTTTTAAAAACTGAGAGTACCAGAGAGTAGCACGAATGTGAGGCAGCCAGAAATCCCATCTCGTGCTTCCAGGAGAGGAAGAAGGTACAACCACTTGGGAAAACCTCTGGCAGCATCAACAGAACCGGGGTGTGCACAAACTGTGATCACCAACTCACTCCCAATGATAAACCAGCAGAATTCCATGCACACGTTGCCAAGAGTACGCGAGAGGGCTCCGAGCAGTATTAATCACAGAAACCAAAGAATGGAGGCCATCGGGATGCCCACCATCAATGGAGAAGCACATTCTTAAAACAGACTAGTACCCAGCCAGAAGAATACCTTCCAGTTATAAGCAAACTATGGACGGATCTCACCAACGCAGTGTCGCACCAGAGAAGCTAGATAGGAAGGAATCCATGCTGTGAGCTGAAACTTAAGAAAAGCCAACCACAGCCACCCAGTGGTCAGGAAAGTTAGGTCGAGACGGGCCCGAGGGGGGCTCCTGGGACACAGGCCATGTTAGAGGTGATGGTCTGGGTTGAAGGTTCATCCACAAGCTGTGAGGATTCACTGACCTCTTCAGATTGGTCGGGCACCCCGGTAAATAAGATGGTTGAAAGGTGCTCACAGGGGAACCCACCCACTCATCACCCAGATTCTACAGTGAACAGTTTACTCTTCTTGCTTTTTCAGATGTCTGTCCGTTCCCTAGGCCATCCAACGGGCCTTACGGTTATTCTTGCTGATGAGAAGTGATATTCTGACATGCAGGCCGTAAAGCCGAAGCAGCTTGAACCACTCACCCAGGCCTCCCCCAGCAAGGTCTTTGCCAAGCCGGGGTCACTCCAAACCTACCTTCCCCATCATGCGGCTCCCCAGCAGCTCCCACGCCTGCCCCACTCTGGGCCGACCAGCTGGAGGTGGAGATGTCCCTCGGTGGGTGAACACAAGGAGGCCCACTCTCCTTCGGATCCCCGGAGGTCCGGCCGCGTGTTTGAACCGCACAGCCACCCTGCGTGCTGCTCCCACCGGCTCCTGAAGAGCAAAGCTCAAAGCCCCAGGTGCTCACTCCCGGGAGTCCTGACAGACTCGAGACAGGTCCACGGCCATCCCAGAAACAGAGAGACTCCAATAATTATGAGGTAGAATTTCTCTTACTTTGGGGGCCCGGTCTGAAAAGCATGGAAGACCCCAGACACTCGACCACCCCTCCAGAGAGACTCGGACTCTCTCCGCAGAGCAGCCAGGAAGCAACAATGCAAGCCTGCGCTGGTGGCCAGTTCTGCCCTGTGGGTCTTCCAGGTGCACGCCGAGGAGATGAGGGAGCCCGTGTGCCCTTGTGCGTAGGGTCAGGATGGCATGGTCTTCTTGACCTTTTATGTGTCTTGGAGCCCTTGGGTGTTGGGGAGCCGGGATCTTTTCTTAAAGCAAGCTTTTTTTTTTTTTTTAAAGTAATGTCTCCACCCAACACAGGTCTCTGACTCAGAACCCTGAGAGAGAGAGTCGCATGCTCCACCACCTGAGCCAGCCAGGAGCCCCTAGAGTCAGCTTTTTAAATGCATAAAATAAATTCATAAGCTTGCAAAGGAAACTCATCATGCTGAAATACAATTATCAAAATATTTCTTAAAATGTATGATAGGGCAAAAGACGACTTCTTTACTGCATTAAATAACAAGATCTACCGTAGGTGTGACAACTACCGTCACATTGGAAAGGTGACGAATGTGAAGATACTCAGAGATTCCCATAACAGAGGGAACAGGACATGAAAACAGACCCATGATCTCTGCTGGTGGCCGTGGCACAGGGGCTGCTGACAAGTACGGCTACAGCACCACGTACGGTCCTCACCAAAGGCAATGGGACATTCCAGGGACAGGTTAGTGACCATAAAGTACCATCTTTCCCATATCCAAGTTCCCAGATCCCCTGCATTCTACCCATGGCCCTGGGGATGAGGACTCCTGGAAGTTAAGAGCTTTCCTTCCCTTTCCTTTGTTTAATTCCTAATGATCACATGCTCACTGCACCTGGGCACAGACCCGGACGAAGTGAGAGCAGGGATTCACAGAGATCCTGCCCCCCAGTGTGCACAGCAGCACTAATCACATCAGCTAGGAGGTGCAAACAACCCAAATGTCTTCCACCAGATGGACAGAGGAAAAAAACGTAGTGTGTGTACACACACACACACACACACACACACACACACACACAGAGGGATATTATTCAGACCTAGAAAGCACAGATCTTCTGACGTGTGTTACGGTGGGAATGACCCTTGAGGATACCATGCTACACGAAGCCAGCCAGCCACAAAAATACAGACACTCTACGATTCCACTTACATAAAGTACCCCGAGGAGCAGATTCCTAGGGACAGAAGGGAGAAGGGCGGCTGCAGGGGCTCGGGGACGGGGAGCGTGAAGGCAGCACTGAACGGGGACAGCGCTCCAGCCGGGGAAGATGAGGAAGTTCTGGAGACGGCGGTGATGGGAGAAGGACAGTGGGCATGTCCTTGATGCCGCAGAACTCTACACTTACAAACAGCCAGAATGGTCAGCTTCATGTTAGGTACATGTGACCAACAGAAAGTAAAATAAAAACGGTCCCTGCGGAAGACAGAAGGGCTGTCACTGTTAAGAACGGCTTCCCCGTGGCCGGGGGCAGCCTCCTGGTCACTCCACGCCGGGCCGGCCTGCCACATGGACCTGAGCTCGTGAGTGGCTGTGCCACCACAGGCAGGTCACTCCACCTCTCTGGCCTCAGTTTCCACCTCTGTAAAAGAGCGTGGTCACCTGCCCAGCACAGGGACAAGCATGTCCTCCCACCGGGCTAATTACCCCACATCACAGTGGCCCTGTGACGACACCCCACAGATGACTCAGGTCACGGTGTCTGAAGTCACCCACCTGGCTGGGGCCAGCAGGCCAGGCCGCCAGAGGAACCCCACGTCGGGTGCGTGCATGTGCCTGTCCTCGTGGACAGTCTGTCTCACTATGCCGCAGGCCCCAGTGTGGCAGCCCCAGATACGTGACACCACGCGCTGCCCCGTCCCCAGAGCCGGGCAGCTGCAGGCTCCGCACATGCTGCGGACAAGTGGAAGGACCACGCTCGGTCTGAGCCCCAAAAGGTCTCCCCTTACAAGCAAGGGATGGAGGCACGGACAGGCCCGGCGCTGCAGGTCTCCACATGGATGGTGGGACACCCCTGGCACGTCACAGGTCGGTGTTCTCTGTGGGTCGGGGACAGGGCCGGGGCCGGAGGGAGCCACAGCTGATGGGAAAAGAACCCGCCCCGGTGGACGGGCGCCCGCACACGGTCACAGGTGTGAACACACACTTACACACACACACACTCATACACACACACACTCACACACTCACACACACCCCTCACAAAAACACAGGTGACTCAGGAACCAGGAGCGGTGAGTTCCTGCCAGCGTGCGAGGGGTTCACTTTTGGTTCAAGAGGCCCCGACGCTGGGAGGGAGCCGAGGGATGAGGTCAGCCTCACGTCCCCGCTCCCGGGGCGAAGAGGCGGCGGCTGAGCACAAGCTCAGGGTGACTCGACAGGGACGTGGGGTGCTCGGCCTCGCCAGGCGCTGAGGGCGGTGGGGGAAACGGGCACCGACCACGCTCCCCAAACAACAATGCTGTCGGCGTGTTTCCTTTTCAGACGGCATTCTAGGCCATGGTGCCCTTTGCGGAGAGGAGGGGTTGGCAGTGACCTAAATCAGGCAAACACGGCTGGGCTGGGTGACTCGGGAACCTGGTTCGACAGACTGGATTAGTCAGCTGCTTGGCGGGGGACCAGGCAGGCCCAAGGCGCCTGCGGGGACGCCCTGCCTTTGGAGCCCCACCAACATGGGGATGCGGTGGGGGGGTTACAGAGCCTCCCGTGCAGCCGAGCGACCGCGGGCTCCGGGGGCCCCGCCTGTGTACAAGACAGGGCGAACCTGCCCCCGACGGCGGCTGCGCAGAGTGGGGGACGAGAGGGTAGACGCTGCAGCGGTGAGGAGAGCGGGCCGGGCCCGCACAAATGAACAGAGCAGAGCTCCGACGCAGAGACCAGCGACGCCCAGCAGCCAGGCTGTAAGCACAGTTTAAAAACACACTCGAAGCAATGCCACACACTGTTTATGGTACACGTGTGTGCGCGCGCGTGTGTGTGTGTGTGTGAGTGTATGTGTGTGAAAGTGTTTAAATCTAATGAAAAGATCCACATCAAATTTATGATGAAGGGAACCCGGAGGCAGGTGGTGAACTGGAGGCGAATGTCAAGGCAATCACAACTTCTCCGGTAAGAGTTTATTCCTTTACTTAAAAAGGACAGAAGCAAAGAGAATAAACTATTGACAGTCGTCCGTTCTGGGTGGTAGAAATGTGTTTTTTGGTATTGTCTTTCTTGCTTTCTATTTGTGTTTCCTGACCTGGAAGTCACTTTGACATCTGTCAGGTAACAAATTCTATTGGTGATTGTGTGTGTGTGTGGGCACATATAACCTAAATTGTGCATTTTTTTAATTCTCAAAATTTGAATTCAAAAAGGAAAAGTGTCTCAGGCCTGCAGTGTGTGCTCCAAGTCGTCACTAAATGGAGTTCCTCCCCCCAGAGAATCCAGAGTCCCGGTGCCACACGCCTCTGCTAGAAGGCGCCCCTCCACCTCTGCATGTATGCTGCGGGGGGCGGGCTACCAACCTGCTCCCCTCGGACAGGCCCTTGAGGAGGCCTGGTGTCCTGGAGGGGAAGCCCCGGCACTAACTGTCCGGAGAACCAGCCTTCCCTACTGTGTCCATCCAGGCAGAGCCGCCCCCCCTCATCTGGCTCTGCTGGCAGGGTCCAATCCACCAATCACACGCCAGGAAACCCAGTGACATCACTGATCACCAATCGGAGCGCCGGACCCACAGGAGTGAATGGTGTTGCCGCACTAGGTTGACGGGATTTCAGCAAGAGGCAGAGACACTTGACATTTCTGCTCTCTTGGGAAGCCTTATCAAGTGTAAATGTTGGGCGTTGCCCAACACTGACTCCCGCCAGCAGCCCCCAGGTCCACCCACACTCGGCTCCTAAATTTCAGATTTACTCTTCAATTGTTAAACGGTACCCCTCGAATCCTGCTTACACACTTTCCCTCCCTCGTTTTCTAGATAAAAAAGAAACAACATTCTGCATGCTAGGTCTCGCTGTATCACATACCCTCCTCTCTAGGGGAAATTCTGTCAGATTTGGAATGCCAGGAAGTAAAGGAAACATTCAGGAGACTTTTTTCCTCCCTCTGATCTCATCGACCCCCAAATGAAGAAAAACGTCACATGCTCGAAAATCAAAGTGGCCCCCCAAACTGTGACCATTCTTAGAATGTGAATGCAAGGTATGACAAGAGTTTTAAACACGGCTTGGTTTCTCTCGGGAGTCCAGTGTCCCATACCCGCCTGCCAACAAAGGTGGCCTGGATGGGACTGGAGTTCCCTCCAAGGGAGCCAGGGAGAAGGGATTTTTGGAGAAGCCCCCACAGACCCTGATGCTGGATTCAGTCCCCTGCCTGGCTGACGTGCCCCTGGAGACACTCAGACCCCTCATTTTCGGGAAGCAGAAGGAGAAATGCCCCTGCACAGCCCTGTCCTTCCCAGAAGCAGCAGCGGCATTTCGGGGAGGCAGCAACCTCAGCAGTCATTGTGGGTTTACGGAGCGCAGCGACCGTGGGGGCAGCTCGTCTTGTGCTGTTCAGGGGGCGGCGAACGTGGAGCCGCCAGATAACTGAAACCTCTGCTGCCTTCCTGCCGCTGCCGACCATCACCATAGGAACCACATCCTGCTGCTACCATGGCAACCGCACAGTACCATCCGCTCAGTAAGCAATGATGCAGAGGCCACTCAGAAAGGCTTGCTGCAAGGCCATGGGGCTGAGGGGGTCCTGCGGTCCACAGCCATGGGGCCTAGGAGTGATGGAGAGAACCCTTCTGAAGCAACTGGCTTTTTGGTTTAAAAGCCCACCTCTTGCTCATCAAGAATTCATTTACCCCAAATTAAATACTTTCAAAAGTGCACTCCTGTCCTTGGGATGCAAACATTTCCAGGGCCAAACACATCAGGTAATAGCCCCATGGGCACCTACTTGTACGAACGGCCATGGCTCCAGGGGAGACGGCAGACTGTAAGGGCTCGCAGAGTGAAACCAAAAGCTCATGGCGGCAGCCCCTAGGGCACACCAGGTCCTGGGGTAAGGCCCTTCCAGAAGAGGCATCCGATCGCATCCTCACGACCCTATTCATAAATCTCTTTCCCTACTTCCTACCCACACCTTACAGAGGAAGGAGGCTCAGAGAGGTTAAGTGAGCTACCCAACATCAACACAGCACCCTGGGCAGAGCTGTCTGAATCGCTAATGCACAGGCCTGAGAAATTCTGGTCACCTTTATTTCCCCCGGGGCACTGTTCCATGAATCAGGCCCTAAGTATTAATAATAGCTAATGTTAATTTTCAATAAGCAGTATTTTAAGTAAACATTAACAGCTCCTCCACAGAGATCGCTTGCTCTGTGCCAGGCAGGGCACTAGACAGCTTACACGGAGTGTCTTATCAGGATCTCACAGAGTCAATGAGGTGGACACTGGTACAGATGAGAGAGCTGAGGCGCAGAGAGGTGAAGTAATTTGTCTAAGGGCACACAGCAGGCGAGACGCAGACCCAGGGCTCACGCCTGGCCAGCCGGACTCCAGGGCCTGGGCTCTCAGTCACGGGCTATACCGCTTCCTAACAACATGGCCAGTGGAGACACAAGCGTTAGAGCCACGGGCGCAAGGTGTGCTTGGACTCCACGAAGCACACACACATTTGTTCCCCAAAACGGTCTGGGACATGCCTGTCAGCACATGACACATGTGAAATGATGCTGCTTGGTCCAACGGGAGCAGCTGTGGCAGCACGCGTGGCCGCACCCCTGCAGGGCCGCTCCCCACGGCCCCCAGCCCCGAATGTGGAATAATGACCCTCTTCAGTGAGGACGGGGCCTTCTGGGGAGTCACGATCTCGGTGCTCTCCTGCATCCCACGGCGGGAACTTCAGAATCCACATCCCACCCACCACAGTCCAGGAGGACGGGAAGCCCTCCGACACGGAGGGCCCGCGGGGAGGACACAAGCATGTGTCCAGCATGTCCCGGCCCCTCATGAAGGCATTTTCATGGTGCACGGACACACAGAGCCACATGAAACCTTCAACGTCTAGGTGGTCAGGCTCTGGCAACCACATACGGTTTATTCTAACGTCTGTGCCTTGAAACCGAGACTCAGAGAGAGACTCAGCGACAGCCGGAGTCACGGACACGGGAAGCAGGAGGCACAGGACCGGAGCCAGCTCTGTGTGTTTTCAAAGTCCTTCCCCTCCACCATGCAACGCTGTTTCCCCACCTGCCCTGGGGGCCGGGAAGCCCAGCAAGGGCGCCACAGAGTGGGAAAACAGACCAGAGAAACCGCTTCCTGTGCCTGGTGCGCTCAGGGGGTCCGGGGGCTAGGCTAGGCCTTTCTCTGGGGCCCCAGCTCTGCTCTCAAAGAGAAGCAGGTCTGCTGTGGTCATAAGATCGGTAATCGCAGGGGTTTTGTTTTATATTTTTTAATATAAAATTTCAATACCAACAGGCACAGAACACAGGAAGCAGGTAGACCGTGGCCTTGAGCTCAGCTGGCTAGCACGTACTGCATGGGGCTGGTCGAGAAATAAACAGTCGCGCGAGTCCGGAGCCCAGCTCCACACCTGGTTCCCACGCGGTGCGCGGCGTCTGTTACTCTCCTCGTCCACGGCCCGTCCCTGGACCCTCACCAAGCTGGAGGGTGCAGCCAGCCCGGTCACTTCGGCGGCTCCAGTGGACAGTCTCTCCATGCCTGTCCCTCCTCCTTTCCCAGACAGGTCCAGGCACTTCCTGTATCCCATGTACCATGATAAGGCCACTGTTTGCATTCACGACCCTGACACCTCTCTTCGTTTCCCCACTCCGCGGCGTCAACGAGCCCAGAGGACAGCCAGCAGGCCGGGCGAGCTGACCCCTTAGCAGATGGCAGGTCAGCTTCCAAACTGTGACGAATTCTCTGTGCTCAGCGATCTTTTGACCAAAGAAAGAGCCAAATAGGATATGGAGGGATGAGATCATCCATAGGCTTTAGTCATGGGGGTCTCGAAGGGGGCTTGGGCGACAACTGGAGCCTTAGAAAGAGCGACGAGACCTCTAGGCACACTACCCACTTCCTCCAGCACCCCAGCACGTGCACGCGCACGCACACACTCACGCACACGCACCCCTGCACACACACGCGTGCCCACAAGGAGTCAAGGTGGAGTTGGGAGGGTGATGCTCCAAGATACCCTTGTCATGGACTTTGCCCGTGAAGAAATTCCACAAACCTACTGGTGTCCAATTTCCTAGAAAATCCAAGAACCATAAAAGGTTCCCATTGTTGTGGCGGGAGGTCAACACTGAAATAGATGTTTCCAGCCACTGCCAACTTTGTGCCACGGCTGAATCTTCCAAGTCTCCAGGAAATATCTAACTCCAAAAACGGCACTCCCGAGGGGTGGGATCGTTTCTGACATGTTCCCCAGGGAGTCGCTGCTGCTCTTTTGAGAGATGCTTTCCAGCCTCCCTGGCGTCTCGAGGGGAGATTTCTAGGATATGCTGGCTTAAACACGGGGCCGGGGAAGGGGCACTCTTTCCCTTGAGAGCCCATTACTTATTTCACAGTTATGCAGCTGACACACGAATATGGTGTTGTCATAAAAATCTGAACAATACAGAAACATGAAGAGCAGGGGCGCCTGGGTGTTCAGATGGTTAAGCTTTAGGCTCAGGTCACGATCCCAGGGTCCTGGGTTCAAGACCCAAGTCGGGCTCCTGCTCTCCCTCTTCCTCGGCTTCTCCCCCACTGCTCCTGCTCATTCTCTCTCTCAAATGAGTAGATAAAATCTTTTCAAAAAAGAAAAGAAATATGAAGGGCAAAAAGCAGCAAAGTCCCCTTCACCTGGATTTAATCACTCACCGTCCCCAGAAATAATCCGTTTTGTCAATTTGGGGTGTATTCTTGGAGTCATTTTTCTAGGGCTTTATGTCCATGTTAAAAAAAAAAAACAAAAACTTTGTGTTTTATGCTTCTGTGTAACAATGTGTCTTAAATATCTTTTCACAGCAATGCCTTTTATAGTCTCTTTACTTTTTCACCATTGCATCGTATTCCACAAAAGAGATGTACCACAATTTATTAACCTAGTCCTTCCCTGATGAACCTGGAGGCCATCTCCAGCTTTCCATTCCGCTTCCTTACACATCCTTGGGCTTATCTCTAGGTGGCTGAAAGAGAATTTCTTTAAGACAGACATCTAGGTGGGCGCCTGGGTGGCTCAGTGGTTAAGCCGCTGCCTTCGGCTCAGGTCATGATCTCAGGGTCCTGGGATCGAGTCCCGCATCAGGCTCTCTGCTCGGCAGGGAGCCTGCTTCCTCCTCTCTCTCTCTCTCTGCCTGCCTCTCTGCCTACTTGTGATTTCTCTCTGTCAAATAAATAAATAAAATCTTTAAAAAAAAAAAAAAAAAAAAAAAAAAAAAAAAAAAAGACAGACATCTAGGTGCTCTGGTCTTTCTCACTAGGCTCCTGGACCCAGCAGTGCACAGCCCAGACCAGGTCTCAGTTTCAGGGAGCCACGAGCCCAGAATGCCCAGCCACTGGGGAGTCGCCCAGGCTGGGGAGGCAGGGTCAGCCTCCTCTTGTGGGAACATGGAGCTGGGTCCTACATGGTGCTGGCCGAAACAGAGGGACAGATGTTGGAGTGTCCCAGGAGGAGCACTGGGTCGAGAGTTCAAGCCCCATGGGAGCACTCGCTGCAAACAGCAGGCGGTAAGCCCGGGCGCGTGGCTCAGGGAAAGAAAGCTGGGTAGTATGACTGAGAGCCTACGGGAGGCTGGTGGGGAGCAAGCAGCAGACTCAATGCAGAGGAGAAGCCACGATTTGATGTGTCAGTACACCAGCCCTCGGGGGCACCAGGAAAGAGAAGGAGCTGAGGTGACAGCCCAGGCTGCCTGAGAGGCCGACACAGACTGGAGCACAGGGGCAGGGGTTTCCATGCATGGAAGACCACAAAGGGAAGAAGAACTATGGCCGAGACCCGCAAATGAGTGATGGGACTGGAAATCACTCGGAAGCTAGGACCATGGGATCTTCACCTGCTAGATTAGTCGGGATCTTTCCAAAGACAGAAGCCCCTGGACTGTTGGAACCAAGGGGCTTTAAGAGCTGAGAAGCCAAAGAGAGAACAGTGAGGTGACCCAGAGGTTGGCACCAGCAGGACGCCGCCATCACCTCATGATGGGAGGGACAGAGGGAAAAAGCAGTGGTCCTGAAGCCCAGGGGCCAGGGACAGAACCACGGGGCCTGTCCAGAGGCCGGCGGAGCCATGAGGGACAGCAGCTGCTGTCAGAGAGACTTCCAGGGACATGGACGGGGAGAAATCCCCTACCTCTCACCTGCTCCCCCCAGGGCTGAACCCAGAGACACAGGGACCTGGGACATGCAGCCTGCAGGGCTCCCCCCCCCACCCCCACGCAGAGGAAGGGCGAGGAACCAACCACGGGAGGTCGGGGGGGGGGGGGCTGGTTCAGACACGCAGAGCTGAGCCTCCAGGACCTGGAACAGCGCCTGGTGCAGGAGACACGTTTGCTAAAAGAAGAAGGAAAGCCGGGGATGGTTTCAGAGCCCCGCCAGGCCCGAGACTGATTTCCTGATAGCTCTTGAAGCAGCTCTTACTGACGAAACACGCCTCTCATTATCCCTGACCCTGGCCCTGCACTTGCGAGCACTCAATAGAAAATCAATGGTGTGTTCTCTGAAACAGCAGCCGCGTGGTGCCCGCCCGCCCGCCCCCGGAGCCAGACCGGACGCGCCGCGCCCCTCACGGCCCGCACACGCCCGCGCCACCCAGCACAGATCTGTCTCCACATTTTAAAGCAGGAGGGACCCGGAGGTTCAAGGACAGGAACTGGGAGGCCGAGATGCTCCGCTGCGCTGTGAGTCACTGTGAGGCCTCGGAGCACAGACGGAGAGCGTTAGGCTCACCTGCCCAGCTGATCCCGAAATCCTGGTCAGGTTCTCTGGCAAGTCCTGGCACCGACCAGGGCCGGCTGCCAGGACATTCTTCTCTGCTAGCGTCGTGCTTCGGTCCAGCTGGGAGAAGGCACAAGGAAAAGGCTAATAAGGGCTTCGGGGTTACCCGGCTCTGCCAGGCACCGGCCGTGTGGCCGTGGAGCGCCTCGGGCCTCAGCTCTGGGAAACGGGCGCGTTCTGACCTCCTTCCGGGACTGCTGCTAGACTCACCAAGACAGCACCTGACCCTCCGACGGGGTGGCTCTGGGGACTGTTCTCGGCACCTCCCATCACGGCAGTAAAGGGCCCCATTCTGGGTCTACGGAAGCCCTAGAGGAGAGATCCGTGGGCCAGCATCACCGAGGGTGGTGACGCCAGGCACTGACTCGGCACATGCGCCAGGCATCACCCTAAGGAGGTCAGGCCCATTCGGTCACATAACCTCCCCAGCCCACTGCGTCGATGAGGAGACCGGAGCACAGAGGTTAGAAACTAACTCATGGACACGCAGTTAGTGTGCACAGGGCACGGCAAGACCCCCTGGGGGTGACCACGAGCACCCCGTTGGATGGCGAGCCTGCCGTGTGCCGGGCGCCAGGCTGAAGGCTCCGCATGGGCTTCCCTATGTGACCCTCAAAGCATCCCCACGTTAGGGATGAAGAATGGGAGGTTCAGTGAGGTCAAGCCACGCATTCGAGGTCACAGACGCACAAGAGGCCACACGCGGTGCCCTCGTTTCAAAATCGCACTGCTGTGCCACCCCCCCCCCCCCCGCCTCCTAGGGCCAAATGCGTTCTTCCCGGTGAGTCCAGCTGCCCGCCTTGTGCCATTTTACGAGACTTCTCTCACCCTGATCCTCCTGGGTGGTCACAACCCCCCACCCCACACCCACCCCGCAAAGGGGAAGCTTTCTTGGTGCCTCCCTCCGCCCTGCCTGCCCCCACCCTGCAACCACACGGGCTGGAACACGTCCCCTCCTCGAAGGAAATCCGGACACAAACCCACCCCTCACATAGACCGGGAGTGTCACCGGATGCCAGCCTGGTGTGTAGTAAATTAACGAAATCATCCTCTAAAAACAAACGTATTATTTTGGGGGATGAAGATTCTCTGGGCTTCAACAAAGCTGGCAGCGTTGTTTTGTTCGGTGTTGTTTTTTTAAACTAGCAGTAGCAACCAGAACAGAAGCCCTGTGGTCCATTTTGGGGCCAATTCACAAAGCCTTCCTTCAGCCCCTGATTGGGCTGGGCTGCGGGGACAAGGACGCCCGGCCAGGGCGAAGGGGAGCAAAGCCAACATTGTTGCGGCAAAGACAACAGTGCAAAGGCTATGAGTCAGGGGAGTGAAAACCAAGCCCGGGGTTCTGAGAGCCGCAATTTTAAAAATTCACACCAGGAAGGAGTCCTGCTGCTGAGCTGGGGGCTGGCTCAAGTCATGTCTGTGCCCCCAGCCCGATAGCCCGGCTTGGGAACGGGGGCAGCTCTGCTCTTGAGAAAGGTCCGGACCCAATGCTCACCCCGCTGCCTGCGCCAGGAGGCCGGGGGGGCCCCTGCGTCAGCACCCTCGGTGTGACCCTGCAGGCTTAATCCCAGCTCTGTGCACGCCAGGCCCTGGAGAGGTGTCCCGGCGCTCAGAGAATCAAAGGCCAGCTCTATTTGCGAGTCGGCCTCCCTGGAGAATCCCAGGGTGGAAAGGAACCCAATCCAGCCAGGTGGTGCAACAGATCAGCTTTCAGTTCCTTCATTCACTGGACAGCCGTTTCCGGAACACCTACTGTGCGTGGGGCCCGAGCCAGCGCTGTTGGCCTGGCTCCTCCACTCCGGCCTCTGGCCGGGACCTTGGCAACGGGGCTGAAGAGAAGGGTGGCACCTATGAATAGCCCTGGCAGGAACCCCCTGGGCCTGGTGAGCAGCCACAACCATGGGCCTATCCCACTGCAAGCTTCCATCCAGAGGGAGAACCTGCCGACTGGCGACACAGACAAAAGGACTTCAGGCAAAACCCTTTCAGACAAAAGGGTTTCAGGCAATGAGTCGACATCAGAGTAAAAGTCTCCCTCCAACCCAGGATGGAACAATCAGAACATCAAACAGAGGAGTCACTGCACAGGATTTTGGTTAAAACTCATGAAATATAAATGTAAATTCACAAATTCATAAGAAAGTAAAAAAACTAAAAAACAAACCTTTGGAAGATCCCACAAAATCAGCTCCTTACTGTAAAACTTAGTTTTCGTCTGTCTCTCCTATGCACTGAACATCACAACGACCAAGTAAGGGCCAAGAAGAAGCCCCTTTTAGAATAATTCCATCTAGTGAAGGAAGAAAAAAGGGTAGACTCAAGCTATGTGCACTTTGCACCCCTCGTGGATACGGGTGATGACCACAGAGCCCATTGGTGGGTCCATCGGTCAGACGGCCAGCGTCCGACCCCGCTCGCAAATCCTACCCGGAGCTCCGGCCCCAGGCACCCCGGGATGGGCAGGGGGCCACCCACAAAGGATGCATTTTACTAAGTAACCCTCCGTGTCTAACATGTTACCACTTCCACATGTGATCCATGTAACACATCACAAGTGGGATATTTTATATTCCTTTTTCCATTTTAAGCCTGCAACATCGGGTGTGCACCTCACACAGCACATCTCAAACTCTGATCAGTCCCTTCACGTGCCTGGTGGCCACGTGGCCAGGGGCTGTCACAGGATGGACAGAAAATGCACAGGAACGGCAGGGCACAGAGGAACGTGTTCAACGACACCACGGGGACGCAATTGGCAGAACTAGGATTACAAAAGACAGAGTAAGCAAACATAACATACGCACGGTGTCTGGATTCTTATTTGAACAATCCAACAAAAATCACTTATCAGACAGCGGGGGAAACGTGAACACTGGTGTCAAGGAACTGTTAGTTTCTCACGCACTGAGAATGGTATTGCATTTATAGATCTATTTTTAAAGAGACCTCATTCTTTAAAGAAAGCTACGTAAGTCACCTCTAATGAAATGCTGGATGTCAAGGATTTGCTTCCAGGTCATTCGGTGGCTCAGGGAGAGGGGAGGAGGTGAGGGCAGTTAGGTGACAGGACTGGCCCAGAGTTGGTAACTGTCAAGGCTGGTGACAGGGACACAGGGATTCACGATCTCCTCTCTGTGGTCAAATGTGTTTTCTCAAATTTCCCAAAATGAAGGTTTTTTTCTTTTTTAACTCAATAAAGAACAGTGAGGCAGCGGCGTGAAGGGCGGCGGCGGCGGCGGTGGCGGCGGTGGCAGCGGTGGCGGCGATGGCAGCAGTGGCGGCGGCGGCGGCACCGCAGCTCAGCGGAGGGAGCTCTGGGATCCCCATGTTGCTGCAGGCTGGGTAGGGACAGTGCCCGTGCCTTCAGCTGCCAGCCCTCAGTTTACTGCTCTGCTGATCACAGCAGTGCCTCCGTACAATCTGCCCTAAGGAGTAAATAAAATAACCCAAAGGAAGTGCTTAGCCGGAGGCCGGTGGTAACGTCAGGGGGTCGTATCACCACCTCTACTGGTTTCATCACTCTTCTCTGGGGAAAGCACACTGGAGATGGGCGGGGTGTCCACCGCGGGCACGTTTCTGAGCCACGAGGGCTCGTCAAGGATGTGAAGGGCCCGACTGGTCCGCAGAGCTCTTGGGCAGCTCTGAGAAACAGATGTCTCTCCGTCCCCAACAGGTCAGAGAGGAGAAGGCAGGGTGGCGGGAGGACGCCGATGACCGCCATCGACTTGACAGGTGCGCGCAGGGCAAGAAGCCGAAGCCTGCAGGGCTTCTGCCAAATGTCCCATCAGAGATACAAGAAAAGCATCCTCATCCGGAAGTGTAAACGCAAACTGGTCAGAAAATGAGGCTCTGTTGCCGACCGGATCCAATCTAGGCGCGTTCTTCTGGGGCAGGACTTCCAGACGGAGAGAAGGACGCCTGGCGTTCCAGACCAAGGCCCTGACCCCAGAGGGCAGGGAGGCCTGTCCGCTCCGTGCCTCCGTGCAAGCACACCATCGGGCCCCAGCCACCCCGTGACCCGGGAGACAGGAAGGCAGTAGTTAGGAGGTCCTAAGACCCAGCCCCGGGGAGGTAGTGGGGGCGGAGGGTCCAACAGACAGCCGGTCAGGCCATGCCCACAGGTGGCCCAGGCAGCATTCCAGAAGCTTCCTGAAAGTCGTCCCTGCCCCAATTCAGTGGAAGAGTTCTGTGTTGGGGCCACACCGGCCAACGTGCTCAGGATGACCAGGGGGAGGTGGGCAGAGAGGGCAGGAAGGAAAGACAGCCAGAGCCTGACTCCAAGGGCACCCAGCCTATCATGAAGGCCATTCCCATTTTTAGTCCTAAAAAACCTCAAGTTCAGAGAGGTGTCAGAGGTGCCAAGAAAGAGAGGAGCCTCGATCTCAAACCCAGGGACCATCTCCAAAGCCTCCCTCCAGGGCATGCCGCAGGGTGCCTGAGTGGCAGGAATTAAACCCTTGAGGCTGGAGGCACACGGGATGGGGACATGGGGACGGGCAGGGACGGGCAGCCACGCCCGCTACTCCTCTCTGAGCAGCACCTGCCCCTCTGCAGGATGGAACTATCCAGAGCCCCCAGATCCAACCCAGGATCCAAGAAGAGGGCCTGTCATGCAGGAAGCTGTGTCACCTGCTCGTCAGGGGACCCGCTGGCTTTTCTCCCTGAAGAGTGGTCTTTATCTGAAAAACAATAAATAAAGGATTCCCTTCCCAGCGTGAAAGCTGCTGCTCTTTGGGCTAATGGAAAGGGAATCTGCATTTTTTATTAAAGAGTTGAATTCCTGGAAGTGGGGGTCCTTCCAGCTAAGCAAGAAGGGGGAGTGTGCAAATATCCGAATCCCACTTGCTCCTGCTGAACGTGTCGCGTGCTTCATTTTGCAAGCAACTGGCCGGCAAGGCCAAAGTAGGCCCAACCCTGGGCTGTGATACTTGTCCTCCTTAGCATTTCCCAGCCCAGGCTGCACAGCAGAGAGGACCCGGGGGGTTACACTGGCAATCCCCGTTCTGGCGCCTGCTCGCTCTGCACAGCCGGCCGGAGCTCACAGGAGGCCCTTCCTTCTCTGGGGGCACCGTCTTAGGGCCAAGCAGTTTGGAAAGATCCATCCGTATTCCAGAAGCGCATAACCTTTGACCCAGTGGTTCCACCTCCAGGAATCAATCCCAGAGACACCTTGCAGGACTGGAAGACTTCTGCACCGGACGGATCCCTGCAGCATTCCTTGGAAGGGCCAAAGGCTGGAGACAAACCCATCAGAAGGGGACGGTGTGTGGTTCCCTAAGGGGCCATACGCCGCAGCCACACAGAAAAAATGAGGACGCTGTAACCATCCGCAGCTCTCTCTTACTACCGTTCCGTGCAGAAAGAACACGGGAACATGGGTGCAGGATGCTGTCACTTGTCGACAAAAACAAAGAAGGAAATGAAAACACGCACGCATTCGCTGGCGTGCAGCTAGACTATGGCTGGAGAGGAGACAGCACTGTCCCTCACAGACAGACACGAGGCTGGCCTGGTGTCCAAGCAGCAGTAGGACGCACGGGCACAGAGGTACTGGGCTGGTCAATGCCAACCCTCCCCAAAACCCTGGATTCTTCCTCCTGCAAGAAGCCCGAAATCGAGAAGCAAACGCTCAGCGACCCACATCTACCCCAGCAGCAAACTACACTCCAGTCGTGTCTAATCTTAATTAGTCTTGAGAATTTTTCTATCCCGCTCCACATCGGCCTTTGCTCTAGCAGCAAAATAATATTTTAAATGACTCCCTAGTTAGACTGTTTAACCTTTCCCCCCTCACCAAATCTTCTAAAATGGACACTTCCAGAAAGGGGCGCCATGTTATCAATTACACCCAGTGAAAGTACTTAACCTTTCCACCCCTCACGTAAAACGCTCATTGCAAGAGGACGGAGTCATCTCTTAAATTACGTGTTAGTTAAATGACTCAACCTTTTCCTTCTGAATCGACAAGTCCAGCGGACACGTGGAGAAGTTATGCCGAGCGAGCCCGTGCTTTCTGCAGCTCCTGATGCCCCCGGGGGCTGAGATGCAGAGTTGGCCGCCCACCTTCAGTGTCTGCGGAGGGCCGGTACCCAGGACCCCGGGGAGCTCAGGCCAGGCAAGTGGCCTCCGCTGAGGGTACGTGTGGGAAAAAGACTGTGAGTCAAAGACACACTCTAGGGGCGTCTGGGCGGCTCAGCTGGGTGAGTGGCCAATTCTTGACTTCCGCTCAGGTCATGATTTCAGGGTTTTGAGCTCAAGCCCCGCATCTGGCTCCGCATTTGCTCTCACTCTCTCTCTCTCAAATAGATAAATAAATCTTTAAAAAATAACACACACACACACACACACACACACACTTCATTTTCTTCCTGTTTCGTAATCCTTATATTGGGAAACATTTCCCACCTCAAATTAGTGTTCCTAAGCCATACAAATTTTTGTTTCCATTTTCATTTCCAATGTTATTTCCGTAACATAAAGACAACTTCTAAAAAGCTGTCAAAGGAAGCCCCGTGCTTCCCCGTGTGATGAAATGGCTGAATGGAACCAGGAGCCATGTCTCAAGGACAAACGTCAAGATCTCCCTGGGCTTTTTCTAAGGGATGAACACTTCTCTGGGCACCCTTCCTCATTCCTGTCTCCTCGGACCCCGAGTCAGAAGTTCAGGTGTACAAGCTGAGAACCACACGGGCCTGGATCCAACCCCGGCTCAACCAGGACCCTGCTGTGTGGCCTGGAGGAAGTTCTTAACCTCTCTGAGCCTTGGCTTCTTCCTCTATAACATGAGGCTACGAATGGTCCCACCTGTTCCGGCTGCAGGAGGCTGAACAGAGATGCGTGTAAACTGCCCAGCCTGATGCCCAGCCCACAGTAAACACCCGGTGAGGTGTGAGGTCGTCGGTATCATTCCTGATCTAAACCTGTCACTACTTCACACCAAGAAGAGACCCAAGGTCCGGGTGGGGAAGCTGTCCTGGCCGAAGTTTCAGAGTAGCGTCCTGTCACTGCTCATCATTTCTCCCCTCAAACAGCCTGGCGGAAGTGGACAAAGCTTTCAGTTCCCAAACCGACAAAATCCTAAAGCCATCCTTCAAGGGGACCAGAAACTGGGTGCAGAGGGTCTGACCTGCTGCTCTGGGGCCTTTGAAAACTGGAAAGTAAATGGTGGGACAGAATCAGCAGCCTTATAGCCGTGGGAGTCGTCCTCACCCAGATGGCCAGTCACCTCTGGGGGCGGCAGCAGGCCTCAGTGTGGCAGGATGGTTGTCCCCAGCAGGCACAGACTCCTCCTTTACCTTCCCCCAACACACGCCCCAAAGGCACAGGTGTGCCCATGTGCTGCTCAGGCCCAGGCTACGAGAAGTGATAAGTGCCACCTGCAGACACGCATCTCTAGTCCTTGCCTTTGTGACCATGGAAGACATGTTGAGATGGGGCCTCCGTGAGTCTGGGGCCTGGGGCATTCCAGAGACAAAGGAGGATAAACCCAGACAGCGTAAATCTAGGGGCGGGCAGGCTCCTTGCTGCCGCGGGAGAGCCAAGCCCCACATAGCCAGCGCAAGGGGTCCTAGAGCAAGGTCTGGGGGCAGCACTTCTCAAGCCCTCTGTGCCAAGAGACCAGACTCTGCTTTCATTTGTGGTTTCTAACCCACGGCAGACCAATCCTTTTGAAAATACAATAAAAAATATCATTATAATGCCAAATTAGAAGTAAAGTTCCTGGGCCTTCCTCTCTTTCTCAGGACTTGTCTCTTCACAGATGGGCCCAAATCCCCAGCCCACACCTGTGGTGCCACAGTCTGTGGAGAGAGACAAAGGCAGGCTCCAGCCCCAGCTCCGCATTTTATAATGCTGGAGATATAATTTGACCTTTCCAAGCCTCCACTCTCTGTTTGTCCAGTGAGAATGTTCAAGTGAAGATTCATCGAGAAAGCACACAGAACTCAATGCCAGGAGTGAAGGAGTCGCTCAGTAAATGTCAGCTACTCGTCCACGTCCTGTCCGACTCCCAGGTGGCAACACCTATGTTGCAGCTGGGCCGCACAACTAGCTCGGGGGTGTGGAGTGGGGACACAGGCCTCACGCAGCCTCAGAGATCAAGGCACTGCAGTGAGATTCAGAATTTATTTCCAGACACCCCCCGTCAGATAAGGAGGCCAGACTACTGGCATTGAAAGTGGGTCTTGAAGAACCACCTGGTGGTCCACTGAGACCAGAGCATAACGTCTACTACCTCAGTTCCATAGTGAAAATCTTAAGATAATTTATAACCATTATGAAACCAAAGTTTACTGCCCCTGGTGAAGTACCTCTGTGTTCAATGCTCCCCAGAAACCAGCAGCACTCCACAACGCCCCTGAGAGACAGGGACAGGTAGGCAGGAGAGGAAACGGAGGCTCGGAGTGGTTAGGTAACGTACCTGCAGTCACACAACAGGGCTGGGTACGGTCACTCGGGCCTGGCCTCACTCCAAAGGAGGGTGACCAACTGTCCAGTTTTCCTGGACTTGGGACTTTGAATTATAAAATGGGGAGAGGCCTGGGCATACAGGAACAAGCTGGTCACCTAATCCAGACCTGTGTTCTTTAGCTCCCAGGCTCTGCAGGTGCTGAACTAGGGCAGGTCTTCAATAAAATGTTGACCAGGAGGCCCAAGCAGATCTCTGGCTGCTTAGCAGTCTGTCCGGGAAAGTCACATCCCGCGATATCCCGCAAACCTATCTAAGCACAGGGCGTGACGAATGTACACCAGAGATAAACCCATCACCTGGCATCGTGGGGACCAGCCATGGCTCCACACAGCCCGGGCGCTGGTCCTGCCCGGAGGGCTCCTCCACCAGGGAAGCTTCTAAACCTTTTCCTGACTTGCTTCTTTTTATTTTTATTTTTAATTCAAACAATAGGTAATCAGAATGCTCTCAGCTAGTGACACACTGTCATAATTTGCCAAACAAAGCAATGGGAATAGGATACTAACGGGAATACTTTGCATTTCTTAGAAGGGTGGGTCTTGGGTGTAGCTTCATTTCCCAGCGCGGCTGGCTCTGTGTGTCTCTCCCTTCTCAGCACCAGCCCAGCAGCAGCCCAGCAGCAGCCCAGCCCGATGCCCAAATGCCTGGCATGTGAGAGATGCCCCGGGTACGGTCAGTGAATGGGCTGCTGCGGGAGGACCTCTCCATTCTGCAGAAACGAAGGCACCCCCTGGCTATGCAAGAGGGACCCTCCGAGGCCCTGTCACCTTTCCCCCATCCCTCCCATCAATCTAGCACCCACAGTGGGCCCCGGGCTGCCCTAAATGCTCCATACACAGGCTGACCGGGTGGTCTAGCCTTCAAACCAGGAGAACCAAAGGAAAAGGCCCGGCTGACAATGAGACACCAGGACAGTAAGTAGGCATGAACTGCGACTGTCCCAAGCAAATCAGAGTAAGTAGTCACCCTGCTGAAGTGCGGCCGCTCAGCCAAGCCTACACAGAGAAGCAGCAGAGCTCAGCGGGGCCAAGCCTGGACTCTGGGGCCAGACGCCCTGGTTTAGAGCCCAGCCCTGCTACTGACCAGCTGGGCGTCTTCCTCATCTGCGCAATGGGCTAGGTGGTAGCGGTCTCCAAGGCCACTGCGAAGATTATACTGGTTCATGTCTGCAGAGCCGGAGTTTAGGGCCTAGCATGTGGTGGGTGCATTATGTGTGTTTACTGAATAAAAAGTCCTCCCGCCATTCCCAGGGGAGGGCTAGAATCATTGTTTTACAAATAAGGAAACTAAGGCATAGAGGGGTTATGTAACTTGCCAGTGAGTGGCAAAACTGAATTCCAAGCTGAGACTCAGGGCCAGTGTCTTAACCACCCTGTAGTCCAGCTCCCCACCTCCTCGGTGGTCGACTACTCTGAATGGCGAGCTAGGACAGCTTCTCTCCCCAGTGAGAAATTTAGGTCGCTGTAGGAAGGGCAAGGAGCCCTGAAGCCACACGCAGCCCAGGGCACTGCCAGAGCTCACCCTGGACCCAAAGAGATGGCTGACTCCCGGGAAGGGCATCTGGGTCCCCTGAGGCTGCAAAACCAAGAGGCACTGCTGGCTATGCCCCATAGGAAGGGCACTGCTGTCTGCAAGTCACAGGCCAAAATTTCCCTTCATTCTCTCTCGCCAAATTACTCCATCTGAGACGTTCCTTGCGAGACAAGACTGAAATGCAATCTCCAACCCCAGGGGCCCCGTGGGATTTCACCAACAGAAACTGCCGAGTCCTCCAGGAAAACGGAGGAAGCTTGCCTGAAGTTTCAGATTCTTGGTAGGTCTTAGAAAGCTCAGGCACTCGAGCGGCTCCTGGAAGCGGCAGGAAGTGGTTTGCCTTTGCTTATTTTCCAAAGGATAACCACCAGATTTGCTCATAAAAACTTTCTAACCGATTGGCAGAGGGCACCTGCATAATCAGGTGATTTCTCATCTCATTGGGCTTTTCTACTTTTATTGGTTCAATTTGTGGGGCTTCCAAGAAGTGGGTGCTCAGGGCCTGACACAGTGCGTGGCACATGGAGAGCAAGAAAGGAGAAAAGAGGGAAGCGGGGAGGAAGGAAGAGGGATGGGGGGGCGGGAAGGGGAGGAAGGGAGGGCGGGCGTCTAGCTGAAGAGTCCAAATTCACCGAAAGAAAAGTTACTAAGGTTCACTGCAAGCCCATGACTCCGTACCCAGCAAGGCTCGGCACTGACCATCAGCTCTCACAGAGTTCAGGGGCGGGAGCTGGCAGAACACTCCAGAAGGCAGAGCAAAGACAAAGAATGGCAGCAGGTGGCAGAATGCAAACGGGGCCTGGGTATGTTTGGGAGGATTACGAAGGGGCTCCCCCAGAGGGGACAGCCAAGCAAGGCACAGAGACAAGTACGGGCAAGATGGGGAAGCCCAGCGGGTGAGGGCCAAGGACACTGAGGTTGTGGCCCAGAAGTCTGGATGCTTCTGAGGAGGCCAAAACAGGAGCGTCTCGCCCAGGCCGACAAGCCCAGACCCGACTCTGAAAGCAGCGGCAACAAGTGGGATCCTGGACAGGACGGTACTGGGAGCCGAGGGCGTGGCTCGGCGTCAGAGGGGGTGGGGTGGGGCCAGGAGCCCGATCCGGAAACGAAGGACCGGAAGGTAACGTGAGGTTCCTTTGGACCAGTCCCTTCCGAGCCCTGAGATGTGGCCATGGCCTCAGCCCAGATCAGTGCCGATGCTTGCAGATTCCTGGGGGTCTGCAGGGGGTAGGGCTGGGGTCCTGTGCCAGCTGAGCAGGCGAATGGGAAGGAAACCACGTGGAAGCCCTGAGAGAAGGAGGAGGGGCGCCAGAGAGGCCACAAGCCAGGGGGAGGGTGAGCATGGGTGGGCTTGCGGGGGACAGGCCCAGACCTGCAGAATCGCTTCCCTCTCCAGCGTGGCAAGCGTGAGGACTCTGAAAGGGAGCTGGAGACGGGGTGAGGGGCAGGATGCGTGTTGCCTTCCAGCACACGTGTGAGGTATGTTCACCCATGACCTTGAGGATGAGTGCTCAGTGGTCATATGTGTACACTGTGGGGGGCTAGAACACGCTCACACACGTTCCCGGGGAAACACCATCATGTCAAGGTTCAAGGCCTGGACGGGAGCCAGGCCAGGACGGCATCCCTGCCCAGCCCTGTACTAGCAGCAGCCTGAGCGACCGCCCTAACCTGTCTGCATCTCGGCTTTCTCACCAAGCAGGTGGGGCTGATACGGTCACTGTCTCATGGCAAAGTTGGGGGGTTAAATGGATCTGTGTCTGTGGAGCACTTAGAGGCAGCCCGAGAGCGACTACAGGTGTGCAGCAAAAAAGAACGAATGTGAGTGCAGGTGTGTGGTCACGAGCTGCCAGAGGGGCCCCGGTATATCCAGAGACGTGGGAGCATGCCCACCTGCCGGGTCTGGGAAAGGCGGGCTGAGTGTGCATGGTTGTGCAAGATGAGGTGTGTTCAGCCGTTCTTGAACATGTGTGCCGTATGTATACATGACGCCTGGAGAAGGTATGTGCAGGTACCCAGCACACGGGCTACTGCGGCATGTGAATGCGTGTGTGTGTGTGTGTGTGTGTGTGTGCGTGTGTGCGCGTGCAGGGCTGTGCAGGGCACGTTCTGACACATGCATGCACGGTAGACAGAACCACTAGGAGCAAATCACGGTGAGTCGGGCCTAACAGCACCGCAGGGGAAGGCGGCTCTGAGCCGCGTGGGTGATCCCAGGGGGACGGGGAGCTGCAGGGAGGCTCCAGCAGACTGTGCGTGGAGAAAGGTGGCGGAGAAAACCCAGACCAGCGAGGCCTCCGCGAGCCACATCTGACTCAAGCCTGTGCCTCAGCAAGTTAGGAAGGAAGGAAGGAAGGAAAGAAAGAAAGAAGGGATGGAGGGAGACGCACACGTGACATCACAGAGGCCATCCGCAGGACACCCGAGGAAGAGGACCAGCCCCATTCTCTCAGACAAGGAGAAAGAAGAACTAATCTGCCCACAGACCCACAGCTGGGACGGGGGTTCCACGCCAGCTTCCTCAGGCCCCGTGACGGACCGTCGGAGAATGAATGAGTGCGCCGAGTGACGAACGAGTGGACGCAGCGCGCGCAGACAGGCGAACAGACAAACAGCAGTGAGAAGGAAACCGAAACTGAGTGCCCCGAGAAGGGACGAGGCAGGGGGAAGCGGCCGGCCTCCTGGGCCCATGTCACATCGCGGACGGGGCCCACTCAGAGACGGGTGAGCAGTGGTAACGGGGGCGCGTGAAGGGCCCGGGACCCCACCCCGAAGACAGTGCGCCGAGAGGGGCCCGGGGCCGCGCGGAGCTCTCCAGGCCGGCCTCTGCCTGCGGAGTCAGAACGCGGCCCGGCAGCCCCCGCCGCGGGGCCTTCGGTGTCGGCTCTGAAAACGGGCGTTCGAGCCCTGCTCTCGTCCTGTGGAATTCCAGATTAGCTAGATCCGTACTGCCCGGGCCGGACCCGCTCAGGGAGACAGGCTGCGGACGCCGGACGTCACCAGTGGGATGACTTATCACTGTGCCTTCCCACGGCAGCCTGTGTCGTAAGGCCGCGGAGAGCCAAGCTGATGAGAGCGAAAGAAAGTCTCTCCCCCTGACCCCCGGCCAAGCCCCCTCCGGAAGCCGCCAGCAGGGTCCAGGGGCTCTTTAGGAACGGATCGCTGAGCCCCCACCCGGACATGCCCGGCGAACCCAAGCTCCAGCTGCACAGCTCTGGGCAGCCTTGGATAAGTGGCTCAACTTGGCCACGTGCCAGGCTCTTCCTCTGGGGTATGGGGCCATAATCCAGTGGGTATTAGGGAAGAGATGACCCTGCCCAAGGCAGAAGGTCATAAGACACACAGCAGGTCCTCCCACATGCTGACTGTTCTTGTCAACGGCAGCCACTGGGGGCCCAGAGCCACCTGGGCAGAAGGGAGCCCCCACGCCACTGGGCCGCACGGTGATGTGATGCTGTGGGGCTGGAAGAGACCTCAGTGCGGATGCCACAGGCTCGGGGCACTGGCCCCCAAGCTCTATCTAAGAGGCCCAAACCCGCCCCGCCCTCTCCAATGAGACCCTCCCACAGCTCCGGACACCCCACCCATCTCTGCGAGGCCACCTCAGACCCTCCTCCAACACCTGCACTCCCTGCCACTATGGGGTGAGCAAAGAGCCCCCACGGCCAGGAGGCACCCGTGGGTACCCCAGGGCGGCCTTCCAGCTGCGGCTCGTTTCTCCCACTGACGCCATTTGTCCTCCCTCATTCTGTTTAAAGGAAGGTTCTTCTTTGACTGCTTAATTGGGGAGGAGCCCGTCAGATGGAGTGTGAGTTTCCCACTGTGATCCCAGGGGCCCCCAAAGGGGTTCCAGGGTGTACCTGTGTAGGCTGACCCCCACCTCAACCCAGACGCCACGCCTCTACAAACCTCCTCTTCGTGAGGTCGTTTGAGGATCGCTGTGGTACCAGAATCTTGGAAGCGTGTGCACAGAAGTTCCCCCAATCTGACATCAAAAAACACTTCCTCGTTGTACGCCCTGCCCCGGGGTGCTGCCTGAGCTCCTCTGTGGCGCTCACCATCACTGCACGGACATTTCACGTCCTTACCCATTTTCTGTCCTTCTCTCCCAACCAGTAATGCCCAGGAGGGCAGGGGGCTGTTTCGGTTCACTGCCATATCCACAGCACAGCAGCAGGCACAGTAGAGACGGATTTCGCACTCCTTTTTAATTGACCAAACTCAGTCATGAACCATAACCACAGCACTTACTACTCACCAGACCCCATCAGTGCATGTTACAGTGTGCATTCACTCCCATTATCATCCCCACTTCACAGATAAGAAAACCGAGACCCAGTTGAGCTTCCAACCCTGGATTTACAACATCTTCAAGGCTCCCCGACCCCTGGTCACCAGCTGTCCTGCTCCCTTCACCTGGAACACGACCCTGCTCCTTCCGTTCCCTGCCATGTGGTCACTCTGTCCAGGGATTATCTGACAAACATGCACATTTCAGATGGAGATGGAGAGACTACAAACTTCCTGTCTAGGAGGGGGAATACGGTGGAGGGAACACACAGCCAGCGGCAAAACAGCTGAGTGGAGCTGGGACCCCTGAAGGGTGGGTGCCTGCCACTGAGCATCACGGAGAACTTCCAGGAGGAGGGGACAGCCCTCACAGAGGCCAAGCTGGGGCTGCTGCTCCTCTGCCGAGCTGGCTCCATGTCTCAAGGCCCCTAAACCACAGCAGGCAGCAGCTCTGATGTCTCAGTCATTTCTTCCACAAGTAAAGGAGGAGGGACCCAGGAAAGCGCAGATTAGGGGGCACACCCGCCACCCTCCGATAAGCAAGCCTGTGACTTCAGCCAGGTCTGGACCCAGTCCTGGAGCCACACCGGCGTGATGAGTGCGGGACGCTTCCCCACTGCCCACCCCAAGCGGGCCGCACCCAAGCAGCCCGTCCCATCCTTCCCCGGACGCCAGAGCGGAAATCCGTAACTTCCCTCCTTGAGGGAAATGGAGCGGCAGACAGGCTGCCCTGGTGTGTGCTCCGAGGTCCCTACAATGCCCAATCTCAAAGGCAGTTCCTCTCCATGTCCACGCCCACGCCTGAGCCCTCAGAGGAACCTCACCCCTGTGGGTCTGCCTGGCTCCCACTGATCACTGTGTCCCACCTGCCCGGGGGCTCACCCACGGGGGTTCTTCCTCTGCTTCCCCCTGGCCCGGAAGGGGCACGGTGAGCACCAGTGTGTGTTCCTCATGAGACCCTAGGATGGTGACAACGATGACAGCTGACAACGTGCCAGGCACTTTACAGTTAGTGATTCCCAGAAATGCAAACCTTTGCCAGCGGGAGCATAATGAGGTACACGTAGAGAAGATTTAAACTGAGGTTCAGGGAGGTCACCTGACCTGCCCGAAACCTGAAGAGTGACAAGGGATCAGGCTTTCGTCACCAGAACCTGGTGGAAGTCCAGTCTCTGCCATCAACTTTATAGTCTACAGCTAATTATGGAACTACTCTGTGCCTCAGTTTCCTCATCTGTAAAGCCCATGTCAGGGGCTTCTGTAGTAGGCTAGACAAGAAAGTGCAGAAAGCGCACGGCACCCAGAGGCTCTCAATCAATGGCAGTTACTCTTACTTATTAAGGATGCTCACGGTAAAAATCACTTCTGTATCACTGGGGGATAGGAGCACCAGGTCCCCAGAGGCACTCAGGCAGCACCAGGGAGTCAAAGGAGCTCAGGATATGTGCGTCCCAGCCACACCCCTTCTGACCATGTGGCCCCAGGCATCAAGCACCAGGAGAGGAAGGCAGCCCCTCTGCTCCCACCGTGACCCCCGGAACCGTGCAGGGGACTGCATGTGGCACTTGGCGTGAGGAGTCACCCGAACTGGTCCCGGGAAAGGAACCTGCCAGCACTTCTCTCCAAACCTTTCTTTTGATGTCAGCTTCCTGCGGGAAGCGTGCCCTGCTCCGCTTCCTCCCCAAGGTGAAAGGAGGGCTGTGTGGCCTTCCCTTGGAAAGTTCCTAAGAAGGCCCGGCCCCGCAGCCAAGCCAGCACTGAGGACGATGTGCAGCTCTTTACCATGTGGCTCCTTTGCGCCACTGTCTGTGTCAACAGAGGCCACCCCTGGGGACTTCGCCCCTGCAGGTGCTCTGCTCCCCATGCACTTCTGGAAATACAGTCCTTGGACTGGGCCCACCCTGGGTGCCCGCAACCCCGCGAGGGGCAGAAGGAGGAACGGCCCTACAGTTCGCAGGCAGGTGCACGCATGCAGCAGGGCCGGCTGGAGGTGGCCCAGCTTTCCCCGAGACCAGGACACCTACGAGAACAGGCCCTGCCTTGTGGGGGGAGGGGGCCTCCAACAGCCTGATGCTATCTAACCTGCCCCCGCTTCCCCAGGTGACCAGTGTACGTGCAAGGATGGAGCCTAGAGGCAAGCCTCCGGAACATTCCAAGCCGGGGACTCCTGCTTCCACCACACAGATCACATACGGAATCACAGTTCCACATATGGACACGAAAATATTTAATTTAGACATTAAAAAAAAAAAAAAAACCAGCTAATAAGGAAATCATCTTTCCTAAGACTTCTGGAAAGCTCCAGTTCATCAGCTGGGCCTGAAAAATGCACCGGATGGTAGGGTCGCCGTCCAGCCCGGCGCGGTGGCCCCGTGAGACCCACAGCCCCGGGCGCCCACCGCTCCTCTTCGTCCCATTGGCTCATCCACCAGCCCCTCGGTCAGCTCGCAGACAGCCCCCGTGCCTTGTGCATGTCGGGGTCGCCACCATGGTTCCTAGCCCTGTCATCACCAACTCTTGGAACCTCCGGCTCCCCGTGAGACAGGTGGAAGCGATCAGACTGAATCAGTCCTGCTGCGGGGGGGAGGGGGATCTGAGGGGGGCCCGCAAAGCTCTGGGTCAGGCTCCCCAGCCTCCGGCTGCAGACCAGCTGCAGAGGGCAGCCCCTCGGGCCACAAGGCCATCAGCCCTGCAGGCCAGGCCCGCTCCCGGGGCGGAGCCCACCACGAGTAATCCTCCGTCCGTTGGGAGCCACATTCACGCCCACATCTGAAGACTTACTCATCTGAATACTTGCTCGCAGGTACAGGAGAAGCTAACCCTCGCTGCGTCAGCCCGCACCGCCCCACCCCTGGCCGTGCTCCAGCACCACCCCCCAGCCCCATCATGTGGGCCCCTGACCCGGCCCCTGGGGAGGACCGCACCAGTGGCTCCCGCACTCCGTGCCAGCGTCCCCCTGTGTGCCAGGACTGTGCCCTCACTCTCCGTGGGAACGCGGCCACCGCCAGAGGCAGAGCTGGGGCCACGTGCCTGGGGAGGGACGGCTACCTGCTGCCCCCACTGCTCGCCCCGGTCCTGGCAGGCTCAGAGGCCCTTCCGGCCGCAGAGGCAGGGATGCCCTCATGCAAACTGACCGCTTACGCACCGGCCCGCTCGCCAGCCTTCTCCACCCCTCCTCTTCCTCACGTTATCTCCCGCGGTCAGTCTGCCTCTGGCTGGCTGGCTCTCACCCGACCCAGACCCCTGCGCCTCCTCTGCCGCCCCTTCTCACTTTCTGCCCTATCTCCTGTGCCCGCCTCCTCTCCCGCACCCCCCTTCTCCTAACCCCACTGCTGTTTCTGGGAGTCTCTCTTGACCCACCTTTGTCTCTGTTCCTTTTCTTTCCAAACCCTCATTTCCCGTCCCCTGTGTCCGTCCCCAAGCCTCTGGCCATGCTGCCACCACAACTCCTGGGGGAGCCCCTCTCCGCAGCCGCTCCTGCCCCCTCGCCCTGGCCGGAGGGGCCTCGGTGGGATCCTAGCCCTGCTACGGCGGAGACAGGGCGGCAGGAGAACGGACGGCACAGGCTGAGGACGCGAAGGCGTGCGTTTCAGAGTCAGTCGCTGACGACCGACACTCAACCCTGCCCCATCTCCAACCGCAAAGTTCACTTAAGAGCAAGACATACAATAAAACCCAAAGCGGACTGGGCTGGGTGAGCACGAGGGCCCTTCCGTGCGGCCCAGGCATCTGGAAAGCAACAGAGCCTCCTCAGTATCGAAAGCCGACGAAAAGTTCATACCCCTTGAACAATCAATCCCCCCTCGGAATTTCACCAAACAACCATCCATCCCCGTAAGGAAAGGGGGCGAGAAGCCACGAGCGTGCGAACTTCGCTGCGGCCTGCCCAACGGCCGACAGGGGCGGGCGGCAGCTCCGGTATCTAACCGATGGGCGACACAGACACAGAACATGTGCGGCCCCAAAAATAATGCTTGTGGAGACAACGCAAAACAGAATCCACGCGGACGACAGCAGAACGAGACCAGAAATGGAACCTGTAAGATCCTAACACCGTCCGCAGCTATGGACCGAAACCAAGAGCGATGGCTAGCGACCAACACAAGTGTGGACGGCCAGACCCACGCGGCTCAGAGCGAGGACACCAGCAGTGCGGGTCCTGGTGGCTCTGGAGTCTGGGGTAGCGAGCGGCTCGATTCGGAGAGCCCGGAACTCACCCGCGGGCGCCTCCAAACGCATCCCGCTGGCGGGCAGGCAGGGTATCTGCTGTTCGATTCCAGCGGGAGAACTGGAAGGAGTTTTCCCTTCCTTTTTTTTCTTTTTAAACTGTCTTTAATGTTGCTTTGATACTGTTTTTGCAATTAAATAAGGGGAAAATAGGGATTCTCGTGTATAGGGCTTAGAGCGGACAAAGGGCTACCTCATGTATAATCTTACTTGATCCCCCAAAAGCTTCCGAAGGGAGGCTGGGCAGGGAGTTAATGAGCCCATTTTCACCAAGATGAAAACGAGGAACCAGAAAGGGGCGACTTCCCCAGAGCCACACAGCCACGTGTGGAGGGGACGCCAACCAGGCCTGTTCTCCTGGGCTCCTGCAAGGCCGACACTGGACACCAGAGCTCCAACCACTTGGATGTCCGGCCATGGCTGTCCTCCCCCATGACCCACGACATGGATCAGGACCTTACCACCTAGTGCCACTGGGGCTGACAGCCGAGAGCCTCCGCAGGGGAAGTGCCCTGACCTGCTCACCGCCAGGCTCACACATGGTGCCGGACAAACCTTGACCCCCGGTCCCTCATCCAAGCCCTGTGGCCAAATGCAGGTGAAGATGATGGCCCAAACGCAGGAGCCGAGGCTGTGTCGTCTGCCCCAAGTTTGAATCCTGACTCCTCTGCTTACTGGCTATGTCCTGACTCACCCTGAGCTTCAACACGACCAACCAGTAAAACGGGAATGGTAACAGGGCTATAACCTCCCGGGGTTACTGGATAAAAGGGGACCCAGTCTAATGCCGCCCACCATGTTCTCCCTCAGGGCCTTTGCACCTGCTCCCTGTTTTGAACGTTCTGCTGGACACCGAAGTGGCTCCCCGTTCACTTCTCCACGTCTCAGCTCAAGTGTTCCTCTGGCGAAGGCCACACTGTTCACATCTGGACATTCTGACCACCTTACCCTGCTTTGATCTTCTTCCTGGTCCTTACCCACACCATATCCAACATGCTACATATTTATCGGGTGAGGGGCAGGTCCCCCCAACCATAAGAAAAGGAACTTTGTTCACTGTGCTGCCATTTTCCTAGCACACAGTAAGAGCTCAATAAATGTTGAGCTAATTAATTAATAAGCAATGGTGATGATTCTGCCAGAGGAACAGGAACTTTCGGCCACATTTAACCAAAGGCCAACGTGACCTTTTACTCTCCAGGACATTGCACTCCTCTGGCCAGGCCGCCACAGTGTCCATAAGCCCCACACACTCTCTGCTGCCCTGCCTGCTCCCCAGGGACCAAAAGGCTGGCACTGAAAAGACACCAGAATCCTGCTGGCCAGAAACATGACGGATTGCTGTGAAGTAGGAACCGCACATCTCCATACAGCTAGTGGATTCTGGAACCCCTGGAGGAAGCAAAGCCAAATTCCCAGCACTGCATGGTTGGGGACGTTCCCAGGGTCCCTCCCTGCCCCGTGACTCCTCCTGCTGGGGAGACACTCCCCCAACCCCCCGCACCTCCTACCCCAGCCCCAGCCGGGACTGGGACCTTGGAGGCCTGCAGGCAGGAGATGCCGTTTGCAGAAACCTCTCCTGTGCTGGGCACTTGGCACACACAGAGCTCAGCTCTCTCCCCGACTCTGAGCCAGGCTTGGCAGGGCCACTTCACAGACCGGACAGGGGCTCTGAAGCCCAGATGCATAGGCCAAGGCCCCCCAGGGGCTGGGTCCTAAGGAGAAGGGCAGCTGCCTGGGTCAGTTTGATGATCGTGCATGCCAGGTCCCCCCTGCCTGTTCCAAAGAGCTCCCCGACCTCTAGGTACAGTAGCACCTTTGGAACAGGGGCCCCACAAACAAGACCTCTACTGCTGGTCTCTCCTCTAGGCCCCTGCATCCAAATAACACATCTCACTGTAGGGGAGAAGAAAGCATCACCCCTCCCCCATAGGTCTGGAACTCCATTCCTGAACTCGGTAACCCTGGGCTTCTGCAGGTAAGGCTCCTGTGCAGGAAACCCCAACTCCCCTTTTCACCCAGTAACTCCAGCTCCTCTTCCCAGCAGCCACTTAGATGTCACCTCCTCCAGAAAGCTGGCCCTGCCGCTTCAAGTCAGCCTTGGAGAGCCCCCCAGGCAGCCTCAGTACAGGCCTTGCTCTGGGCTGCATCTCCCACTCGTGCACACCGACAGGAGATAAAGGAGGGAATGAATGAATGACAAGAGAATAAAGGGCAGCAAGACAAAGGGAAAGAGAGCAAACGGAAATGTGTCCGACTGAAAGAAGTGAGCCGTGAACGGAGCACACACGCACGCACGCACACACGCACGCCTGGGAGTCCCAGGACAGCAGCCCGGCGCCGGGTGTCGCAGGACAGCAGCGTGCGCGGGCTTCACCGTCCCCACGCTACCCGCACTAGCCATTCCTCCTCATCCCGCCAACATCACAAGGGCTCGCAAGACAACACGGTGAGTCAAGGGCCGGGCAGGAGTTCCCAGAAGGCGGTCTGGAGGCTCCAGCGTCCCAGGGGGCACCAGGAGCAGCGCTGGGGCTGGGGGCAAAGTGAGGGAAGTGGGGGACCCAGGGGGTGGCCACCAAGGGGAAGGAACCGGCAGGTCACCCTTACAGCAGCCCCAGGAGCGTGCCGTCTCCCCACGTTGTCCTGGAGAGCACCAGACCCGTAATCAAGACTTGCCAAAGGACAAAGCACGGACCACGGTCGTAGCAGGCAACACAGCACGCCCTGAGCACGGGACGCCCTCTGCCAACATCCCTGTGAGGTTGACCGTGTTCTCCCCACTTCACGGTGGAGAAACTGAGGCACAGAGACTCTCAGAAAGTGGCCCGAGGTCACGCAGCTAGGAAGTAGAGAAAGGGAATCCAAACCCCAGGCTGACTGGCTCTAGAATCTGAACTCTTAACTACTGATTAACGTCTCTCGGCTTCAGGGTGCTTTGATCATGCAGCCAGTAATTAGTTAATTAATTAGTTAATTAATACTCTCAGTTTTAGTAGACACAGACCATATAGTCCACAACAGTAATACCAAAGAGCAGGGCATACCAACAGCCCCTCCAGAGCAGGTTCAGAGTGCGGAGCTGGGGGCAGTGATTCAGAGAGACGGGAGTATCAGCAGGCTCTCTAATAACCGCCGGCAGAACGAGCACATCGAATGTCGAGACTGCGTGTCGCCGGGGGTGGCTCTGAGATGCAGACGGGGCTAAGCCCTTCCAAAGCTACCACTGGGTACACTTTGGAGCCAGATACCAAGCTAATCATTTGGCAGGATTCTTCTCCTTTGATCCTGGCACAGACGCTCTGAAGGTGGTGCAAGGATCCCACCCCCCACCCCCATGGCAGAGAATGCCAGCCGAGCCTCAGAGAGCTTAAGTGACTTGTCCAAGATCACACAGCTAGGAGGTGACATTTGAACTCAGCTGCTCTCTGACCCCCCAGTTCGGACCCTTGCCCTCCAGGTCTCTGGCTTCCTTTGCTGTTGGAGAGGAGGAGCTGCCCGGAAGCCAAGTGGGACAAGCCTGCCTGGCCTGCCCATTCCCGCCAAGTTGGCTCCCTTGGCCTGCCACAGGCCCCAGAACCCCATCACTTCAAAGTGATTCACCCTTGAGGGCTGTGTGGTCTGGTCTGGACCTGGGGTGGGGAGGGGTGGCCGGAGGAGTCAGCACCACGCTTGCCCCTGACCACCCAGCTTTGAACTGGGTTCCCCGAGACCTCAGGAATCCAGGTGTAGCTCCTGGAAAGGCCCCCAGCAATCGGGAAGTTGGCCTGGGGCCCTCCCGCAGGGCAGAGATGCTGGGGGGCTAGAGGGGCCCCAACCAGCCCCGCCCCAGATGCTCTGCCAGTTTCGTCTCTCTCCTTGGACCCCCTTAGGCTGGAGGCTGGCCCCGACCAGCGGGCATCCTGCTGCTTCTCCCAGGATGGGTGGCTGGAGGAATGGAGTTGTTTCAGCTGCCCTCAGCCCCCGCAGTCCACGCCGCCTCCAGGATGCTTCCCCATCCCACTCCACGCCCCGCAATGCACTCCTCTCCTGCAGCGCGGGCCCCGGGACCCCAGGAGGCCGGGGGAACGCTGGAATGTGCGATGCCTGAGGTCAGAGCCGGAGTCTGATCTGAGTTGGGTTGAGATGAGGGGAAAATGGCCAAGAACAACTCGCTCATTTACTTCATTTCCAGACTTGGCGGCTGCCGGGGCCGGGCTTCCAAACCGAGCTGGCCGTGGCCAGGACATCTGCAGCCCCCGCCACAAGGCACATCTGGATCCGCTTAGGGAGTTAAGAGCCATAAAGTTCTCTTAAGAAATTAGTTCCTGGGGAGCCCGGCTCTTTTTGGGGACTGGGTGAGGGCCCCGTGGGCTAAGGACACCCAGAAACTATGTGATGGGGGTGGGGGCCTTCCACGTCCACTTGGAGAGCACCCTCACATGTGCAAGTGCAAAACGGCTCAGGAGGGCACGTGGGTCCAGCCCTGGCACTTCGAGCCGTGTGACCTGGGCACCTCTCCTTATCTCTCCAGGCCATTGGGCAAATTGTTTCGACTCTCCTGGAGAAGAGGGAGCCCCGGTAGGCACCCAGAGCACAGCTCCCCCGTGTGCCACTGTGTCTGGGGGCTTAGTGCACATCTGGCCCAGGGGAGGTGAATGAGTTAAGGAGCCCAGGAACG
Organism: Mustela erminea; assembly: GCF_009829155.1. Classification (NCBI taxonomy): domain Eukaryota; kingdom Metazoa; phylum Chordata; class Mammalia; order Carnivora; family Mustelidae; genus Mustela; species Mustela erminea. The sequence continues at coordinate 54,186,760 of NC_045632.1, read as the reverse complement.
AATGAATGAACCTCATTCCCTCCTCTGCCCAATGAGGCCGATGGCATCTACCTCCCAGGGCTGCTCTGGGAATGGGCCGGTAGAACAGACGGGAGGCCCTGGACCGGAGGGTGTACACACTTCTCTGTCAATTTTCAAGTCCACCAGCCACAGACCACTCAGTCCCAGGAACCTGAAGAGTCCCCGGAAAGCCTGACCGTTCCAGAACTGCCTCGTTTTCCTCCCAGAGACACACTCGTGAAGTCCAGCACATGCCCTCACTCTGACCAAGCAGGTAACACGTGTGTGAACGAACACACAAAGAACATGGGGTGAGAGCCTGAGTGTGGCCTTCGCCGAGCCCCCGCTCAGCCTGCGAGGGACAGCACCAGGCTCACACCCACACCTCACCACCTGGCAGCAGGTCCGGTGAACGAGGTCATCAGCCCCACGACACAGGTTCAGAGCAGTGACAGGGTGACACAGTGAAGGAATAGGCGGGGTCCAGGCAAAAGCCCAGGGTTCCCGCGCTAGGGTGACAAGCAGGCGAGGCAGGTCATGCCCCACCTCAGTCACTCATTAGCCAGACTACCCTCCGGCAACTTCTCTTGGGGGACAGGAAGAGTGCCCATTTTGTCAGGTGGCTTCTTGTCTGTGTAAAACGCCACCTGTGTGAGGAACACCGGAAACCCTCAGGAAAGTGTCTGGCATATTCCAAGTGCTCAACAAATGTTAGTTCTTTTTACTCTTCTGACTGGCTGTCCACACACAGTGCTAAATAAGCCATTGGTTCCCCCTGAGTCCGGAGGGACGACCAGAGACTGGTTAGAAACCTCCTAGAATCTCCCGAGGCCTCCACCTTGCCGTACGTCCCAGTCACCCAGAATGTTTACAAACGGTGGTGTCCAGCAGCAAGCGTGTTTAAAGGCACCGTCTGCTGGCATTTTTGTGGACAAGAATCATTCACATGATTATCATCTTTCTATCATTAAAACTGTGCAACAGCTCAAAGGCAGCGAACGGCAGACATCACTCCCCCAGCTGAGCTGGCCGAGGCACGCGGGGCCCTCTCCCCAGCCATTTCAGAACCCAAGTGATGGCCCAGCAAGCCGACAGCAAGAGAAAGACCAGGCACCTTCAGCCCTGTCCCGGCCCCCAGACCAGGGCCTCCAGGTCTCAGATGTGCCCGTAGTCCCATCTCTAAAGGGTCTGCAAAGTCTGGTCAACGGTCCTTAATCAGCCGGGTCTGGGTGCACACCCCGCGGTCGCACGCGTGCCTCAAGCTCCCCCTGTGCAGGGATGGAGGCAAGGGGAGAGGGTTTCACACGGGGATTTTTAGAACCGGGCCATCTTTCTCCGTTGGCGTCAACATGCCCTCGCACCCCCCTCGGGGTGGGAGGCGGCCGTGGCCACACTGCCAAGCCTGCTGAGGGCTGCTGGGCACTTTCTGCTTCTGGCACCTCCCAGAACTCTTCCTCAGGCTGGCAGGTGAGACTCCCACCACCGCCTGGGCCTCGGCACCAAAACAAACCTTGCTGGAAGGAAGCAGCACCAGCGAGACCCCGGAGGGAAGGACGGCTCCGACGAGGTGGTCCTCCCACCCGAGCTGGGGAAACGTGTGGGAAGGACGGCGTCGAAACGCATCTGGAGCTATTCTGACTGACTTTCTTGCTTTCCGTAAAGCTCGAGAGAAGAAGGTAGAAGAGGTACCTGTTTTGTTCACCATCAAGTCTGCCGGCTAATGGAAAGCCCCACACAGCGTAGTTTCAACAAGTATGAACCACGACAGCAACCATAAAACGCTCCCTTACACAGGATTCCAACGGGACTCCAACATTTAAGGGAAAAATGTAGCAGGTAAAAAACTTGAAATGCGGATAATTTTATCTTACAGCCTTAACTTCTGTCCTTTGATTTGGATGAAGATCACCATTATTTGCCTGGAGAGATACGGCTCTGCGGAGAGACTGACATTCTCGAAGCAGGGTTTGTAAACCACTGTGCTATATAAAGAGCAGAAGCGTATCTGACCAGCACCGAGGCTGCCTGGAGGAGGGGACAGCTAGGTCAAGTCCCCAGGTCAGACTGCAGGTAAGGCCGGACCCTGGGCTCAGTGCGGCAGGGCTTCACATTCCCATAAAACAGAGTGGGCAGCACAGGAAGGGAAAGGGAGGGGCAGAGCAGAGGGAGAGAGGGAACCATTTTCGGGCTTTGGAGCTGCCATCTTCTTGAATGTCTGCTCTAGCACAGCTCTCTTCTCCCTCAGAGTCAAAACCTAAGTTCCTACAAGGCTCTAAAGCATTTGGCTCCTGACTCACTGACCTCAACTCTGACCACCCTCCTCAAGCTGACTCGCTCTCCTGTGACCACATTTGTCTCCCTGCTTTCCCAGGAAACACCAAACTCCTGCCCCAGGGCCTTTGCACGTGCTAAGATAACTGCATGGCTTGCTTTCCTACCTCCTTCAAGTCTGTGCTCAAACATCGCCTTTTCATCCAGATCTTCCCCTGACCACCTCCTTCAACATGGCGCCACACATGCAAGCTTCTGAGGGACTCCTGTCCTCCTTTCCTGCTATGCTTTTCTCCACAGCATTTCTCAGCAGCTGAAAAGATTCTCTACTTCCTTATCCATGCTCTTCCCCCACGGGGCCTACGGAGGGCCAGGACCTCGTCTGCTCTGCTCTGCGCCCCTACACCGCCTGGCACAGAGCAGCTGCTGCAACAACACCTGCTGGATGAGCGAGTGAGTGGGCCCGCTCTGTGCCAGGCGCACCCCATGATTAGCATCAAGATCGGGCTCAGCTTAGAATGTGGTGGAGACTGGATCCACTCTGCTCCAGGGACTCCAAAGCCCAGGTATGTGACCTTCTGGAGAAGTGGGCGGATAGATGTGGTTATGGGGGGCCTGCCTGACTCCAGAGAGCCAAACTCTCTCCGTGTCAGAGACTGCTGGCCCTCGAGGACTCCAATGCTCCCCGCTCTCCCTCTTCCGGCCCAAAGTCCCTCCTGCGTGGGGCTGGGGCGCGGTCCTCCCCGCCAGGCTCCATCCTCTGTCCTCCTGAGACACACAGCAACTCCTGAGTGCTCCCAACTCAGACCGGACGACAGGTACTCCCTTCGGAAGTCACCTAGCAGGTGCCTGCCTCCCAGCCTGGATCGTGGCTCATTCGGCCTCCTGCACGCACTCCACCAGCCTGTCCGGCTCGCCAAGCGCCCTCCCGGCCCTCCGTCCAGGCACTCAGACACCCAGGAGCCCCTCCAAACACCACGCTCTTGCCTCTAGGCCCCCAGCTGGCCCCATTCTCCCCTGCAACGGGATACACAGTAACGGCCCCCCAGAGACGTCCCAGTCCTAACCCCCAGAACCCACAAATATGTTCCCTTCCCTGGCAAATGCAACTCTGCAGATGTGCTTAGGTCAAGGCTCTTAAGAAGGGGGGGAGACCGTCCCGGATGACCTGGGTGGGCTGTTATCATCACAAGGGTCGGCAGAAGAGGGAGGCAGGAGAGGCAGAGTCAGGGAAGGACGCGGGACCGCAGACGCAGAGCGTGGAGTGAAACTACCACAAGCCAAAGCAATTGGGCCTAGAAACCAGAATTCTCCCCTAGAGCTTCCAGGAGGAATGCCATGCCTCGGTCTGGGCAGCATGAGACCCATTTGGGGGGCTCCTGCCCCCCCTCAGGGATGTCCAATGAGAAATGTGCTTTGTTTCAAGCCACATGTGTGGGGTTTTGTTACAGCAGTTCTAGGAAACGGACGCACGGCCTGCACCCTCAGCTCCAGAGGGCGCCTGCCTTGGCCCCAGCACCGTCTGGCCCCACACAGATGCTCCCGGACTTCCTCTTTCGTAATGACGTCAGTGCCTGCGAGCTCACACGCCGCAGCCAGACAACCCCGTGCGACCTCAGCCTCCACCTCTCATGAGCTGTGCAACCTCGGGAAGGTTTCCTGACCCGCCTGTGTCACCCTCTCGTCTCTCCTAAGGGCCTCCCAAAGGGCCTGCAACCTTCTACAACTGTCGTGAGGCTGGCGCGAGAGGACCCACGAGCCGGAGAGCCTGCCACGCTCGAGCGAGGGCCTGCCACTCCGACCTGCCCCCCGCGCGAGACCTCGGGCCTTGGAGAAAGGAGACTGTGCCTGTCTCGCCCACCACGCGTCCGCAGAGCCCCTCACAGAGCCAGGCAATCAGGTCTGAGTAACAGCTGTTGAAGGCATGAGTCCTACAGCACAGAAGATCGCAAACGCAGACATGAGGGACAAGGGACAAATCGTGGGACACGATGTTCCTGAAAGAAGACAGACAGCCAAGCCAAAGCTTTAAAGGAGGCAGAGTTTCTCCCATGCCCAGCATCAGGTCTGGCCCTCAGACCAACACCACACCGGCCAACCTTCCCTTTCCCCTCTGCTCTGGTGGAGCCCCCACCAACCATGATGGCTGAAGGGAGACCCCGAGTGATGGCTGACGGAGCCCCACCTGTCTCCCCAGTATGTCTCTCCCCAGTCACCACGTCCCCTTTGCTGCCAGCTCATGGGGAAACGTATGTCACTACAACAGTCCCCCTGTGTGGGGTTCCTCAGGGGTCCAATAAGAAAATGTCAATAAAGTGTACGGTGCCTAGCACAGAGTCAGCATCCATAAACACTAGTGAGACAGCCTGCAGTTCCTTTATCCCACAGCACACAACTGAGCAGCTATAAGCCCCCTTTGTGCCCCACATACAACAGACAACTAGAGCAGCAGGAAAAAGGATCGGGTCAGGGCCCTGGACTCAAAGATTTAGAGGCTGTGTGAACCTAGGCAAGTGGCTGAACCTCTCTGAACCTGTTTCTGTATCTACATAATGGAGATACCATTACCTGTCCCAGAGGAGAGCTTGTGGCACAATAAAAATACTGCCTGTCAGCCATTCTCCCCCTGGAATCGTTTCGGGAGCTCTGGGGAAGGGGCGCGTGCCCAGGCCTTCCCTAAACCAATGCAATCAGCATCTCTAGGCTGGGGTCCGGGGTCGGGGGTTATGAAGATCCCCTGGGGCGACTTCAGCGGACAAGCAGGGCAGAAACACAGATGCTGACACCCAGCCGGTGTGGAGCAGATGCTCGGAAATGCAAGTTTTCAAGATGATTTCAGCAGCCACCAATGATTTTCTTTCATTCATTCAACATACACTGCAGAGTGGCTAGTGTGTATCAACTCACGGGTTTCCAACCATGTGCCCAGGGCCAGGGCTGGGGGATGGGCAGCAACTGTCAATGAGCACAGGGTTTCCTCTTGGGGTGAGGAACATACTTTGGCACTAGACAGAGACGGGAGCCGCACAACACCGTGAATGCACTAAGTCCCATTGATTTCTTCACTTTAAAATGATTGATTTTATGCTAAATGAATCTCACCTCAGTTAAAAAAAAGCAAAAAAAAAAAAAAAAAAATCATAATCCAGAAACGAAAGGACAAATACTATTTGATGCCGCTTTCAGGAGGAGCCTGGAGCAGTCAAAATCGGAGAGACAGAAAACAGAACGGCGGCTGCCCAGGGTGGGGTGTGAGGAGGAAGCATGGGGAGTCAGGAGTTAAAGGGTGCACAGTTTTGATCTGGGAAGACTGGAAGGTTCTGGAGCTGCACGACGGTGAGGCCGGCATTACTGAATGTACTGAGAATGGCCCACTTACAAATGGTTAAAATAGGAAATGTTTATATTCTATGTATTTCACCACAACTTAAATAGTCACGTGCTGGCAGTCCAAACACACCACTGTCCTAAAAAATGGAGCAGCCCAGTCCCATCTAAGCTGTCCCCACACACACCTCGCCTCTGCCGGGAGACAGCAGCTTCCCAGTTTTTCCAGGCGAGCAACTTCGAGTAACTGAACGCCCTCTTTACAAACAGGATGGAGACTGTGCGTTTGTTTTCTCTATGGGGCAAGGCCAGATTAAGTAAAGAAAACACAGCGGATCCCTGCCCCTCCCCCCAGGAAAAACCCCGCAGGGTCAATAGCAGAACTAAAAGGGCCGGTACACTTTCACTTCCTGCCCAAGTCCCCCAACTCCTGGGCGTCCAGCAAGGCCCAGAGTAGGGTGGGTGGCAGGTGCTGGCCTGTCAGCCGGCTCTGAGGGGAGCCTCGTCTGCACTGAGCTCTGGGAAACGGGGGACACGGCCACACTGGCTCCAGGAGGCAATCCCTGCAGCTCTGGGTGTGTCTCCAGGAGGCGAAGGACCCACAGGAGGGGCAGTGGTGTGGCTGAAGGGGACTTGACTCTCAGGAGGCCTGACCCACCAGCATTCGCCGTGCACTTCCCCGTCTGGCCCTTAACTTCCTCACCAGCAGAAATGCAAGAACCAGACTCAAGCAGGAAAAGTAAATGGCTTCGGCTCATGAACCAACTTCTGGCAACAGGGAGGCTCTGGGAAGGTTTCTCAGGGGGCACCTGGGGGCAGCAGGGCCCCGGGACAAGTGAGTGAGGGCTGCTGTCAGCAGGTCAAGGAAGGGGCACAGCTCATGGTCTGTGCGTTTGCCACCCCCGGAATCGATTCCCTAGAGAGCCATCCCTCCACGATGGTCCATGAACCTTCCTTCCGGATCTGGAATACACTCGGTGGCCTCCCGACGGACGCACGTCCATTCAAACCTCTGCTCGCTCACTTCACTCTGGGACAGCTTCCTACCCCTCTTGTTCCTCCATGTACAGAAGCCAAAATCTCTGCCTCAACCCCTTCCCAGGGACCGTGGTTCCAATCTCCTGTACCATAAAGGGTAAGATGGTTCTTTGCTCCTCTTTACGCCCTTGCCGAAGAAAACTTAGTCCTTATCCAGGATCCTGTGAAAAGACTCAGCTCCTTCCACCACTCCACGTGTGAGCAGGTTTCCAAAGGAGGTCCTGTTCTAGAAACATGAAGGTCTACCTGTGCCAGGTTCCCAGTGTGTCTCCCGGACTACATTCCCCAGACTCCCTTGCAGCTAGGAGCTGGCATGTAACTCAGCGCGGCCAAAAAGATGAAAGCAGAAGTCTCCTTAAAAGGGCTGAAATCCTTCCGCACTTTTCTCCACCACTTCCACTTCCTGCTAAGTGGAATACAGCTGTGACCGCCAAGAGCCCACTTCCCACTAACTGTAATATAGATGCAATGGTAGGAATCTGAGCGGTTACTGGGACCAGGAGGCAAAGTGCTAAGAACAGTGGAGCAGCAAGACAGAAGCCGCCTGGGTCCTTAAAGAACACAAAGTAACCATACTGGTCCTCATATGACCGCCTACACCCTAGACTCCTTTTAAATGAGAGAAAAAACCTCGTTTTGCTTAAGCTGCTGGGTTGTTTTTTGTTGTTGTTTCTTTTTTTTTCTTTTTAATATTATATCAGCCTTGAACCCAAACGCAGGACAAATCGGGTCCGAGTGCAGGTGATGAGAGCGCGGCTGTCTTCGCACAAAGCAGAGCACCTGCCAGTTCCAGCAGGAGTGAGTGTAACCCCAGTGGCTAGGCCCTGGTGATTAGGCCCACACTAGGCCCTACTGTCTGCCCCTTAAGAATTTACGGCAAACACTTCCAAGGCTGATGATTTCCACAAAATCAGTGGATGTGTTTTAGCAGCGGACGGAATCACAACCAGCTACATCTACCAAGCACTTACTCTGTGCCCCCAATAACCAGCTTGGTTCTGCCTGAATCATCTCAGCCCCACAAGACAGACACAGCCCTGCTGCAGATGAAGGCCCTCAGGCATCCGGCACGTGGGCGCTGAAACTCAGGACTCCAGCCTGGAGTTCCGCCCCTGTTCTTCCCTGTCTCCCGAAGGTTCTCAGGAGGCCCGGGCGATGAGACCGCTGCCCCTGGGAAGTGAGGGCAAGAGGAAAGGAAGAAGGTGGGGAGCAGGAGAAACTCTCACACTCCAGCAGAGGAAGACCTCCCTGGAGAATTCAGGGCCGAGAGAAAGGCAGGGGTTGAAATGCAAGAGAAGCACCCGCGGCCGCAGCAGGACCGGCAGCGGGCCCAGCGTACTCATGCGGGGTGGTGATGGTCAGACCGACGCGTTATCGTCTACACCGCGTGGGACGGCTCAAATCACGCACCTAGAAACGGGGGCTGGGGACACAGAGAAAGAGACACGGAGGAAGGAGGGAGAGAAGGGTTAAGCCTCCAAACTTGAAGGCCCACGCTCCGCTCCGCTGCAGAGAGGGCCGGCCACACTGACCGCAGCGGCCCCGTCCGCGAAGCCACAGCCCTCTGCGGAAAGGGCCACTTCACCTCCGTGTTGCTGGAGCCTCCTTAGGTGAAATGACGTCTCCAAGCTCCCAAAGTGAGTCACCCTCCAGCCTGGCCACCCCAGAACCACGCTCCACCCACCAGCCATTTTGACAAAGACAAGCAGGAGCTGGGAACCCCTCAGGGCTGCCCCCCCGACCCCCCGCACTGGGGCATGGGGCGGCCAGGCCGGCCAGGCTGGAGGGCCTCAGCAAGGACACCGGCAGGAGGGGCGGGACCCTAGGAAGGGAAGCCCCACGAGGAGGGTGCCTCAGGCGGGGCACCCTTTGCAGCTCCTCCCACGGGGGGGGGGGGGGACGCTGGGGTCGCTGCCCCTGGCACTGCTCCCCGTCCCCAGGAGTGTGGCTGCAACGGGACAGGAGGCTGGCGTCCCTCTTCTCCTGTAGCCTGACTAAGGTCCGCCCTGGGACCCTCTCGTAGCACCTCCCCTGGAGGTCTGGAGTGAAACCCGGGAGGGCGTGGATCTGCCCCAGGCAGGAGGGGCGCCGTCGGCGGGGCCCAGGGGCGCCTGGGTGAACCGCGCAGGAGGGAGGGAGGGAGGGACGATGAGTCCGTGACAGGCGACTGGATCACAGAACAGCAGCTTTTTACCACTGCTCTCGGTCTCTCCAGTCTAGAGAGGGGACCAAGTCTGATGCCCGCAGCCCCAGGCGGGCGCTGAACCCGACTCCGCAGGGGGAGTGGAGAGCACAAGCCCAGCCACACAGGGATGTGGGCACGGCCAGGAGCGCCCTGGCTCCCGGTGGGCCTCGGGGCCCCAGCTGTGGAGTGGGGACAATAATACAGGCACCGGCATCACAGGACTGCTCTGAGGCTGACAGGAGCAGAGCGACAGAACCATTTAGAACAGCCCCAGGCACGTAGTGAGTGACACAGAAGTGTTTGCTTTTGTTGTTATTATTAGAAAATGGAAATCCAGATTTTGGTTGGGGGGCGGGGAAACACTCCCAATTTTTAAATGCAGACAACTTACTAAAGCTTTTTTTTTTTTTTTTTCCAAAAACACTGTGTGGGCCAAGAAAAATATATGGGCAGACTGGACTTGGCTCATGGGTCACCAGCCTACAACCTCTGCTCAGTGTGTCCCTGCCGCCCTCCGAGGCAGGCCCGAGTCCTACAGGCATCTCAAATCACCAGTCGGGACTTGAGATCACCCCACTTCTAATGCTGGCTTCCAAGCCCATGAATCTCTTAATGGGAAATAAATGTTTAAATCAACCCCCACCGACTCCCACACCAAAGGGACAGACACTACTAATTCTTACCCACCACATCCAAGTCGCCACTTTTATTTCATAGGAAGTAAAAAAAAAGAAAGACTTGTTTAAAAAAGAAGACGGAGAAGGAGAAGGAGAAGAAGAAAGAAGAAAACCAACAAAGGCAATCTCGAGAGTGCCCCGCTGTTGACTTGGGCAGCAGCCGCTGCCGGTCAGAGGAAAACAGCTCAGCTCTGAAACCCGTCCCAGACACGAAAATTACAGAGCAGCGTCGCTGACATACCCCTGCCCTTTCTGTGTCATTCACTCAGGAGGAATGCAATTAAACACCCCTCCCCCACAACAAACAAGCCAGGGAAACGTCAGCCGCTGGTGCTGGTGCTCTGGGAGCTGAAAGGAACTGACCTCAGAGAAGGACACAGGGAGGCAGGGCCACCAGGCAGGGATAAGGGGCCCTATACCCAGGCCCATTGTACAGATCAGGTCACTGAGGGCACATGCAGGAGATGGGACATAAGCAGACCTGACACCCGCTGGGGGGTAGCCACTGCATGGCTGATCCCAAGACAGACTCAAAGGGGCAAGAGAAGAATAGGACACACACTCTGCCCTTGACCCCTCTCTCATTAGCCTTTGCCAAAGGTCTTCAGATCTTGTCGTGTCCCTGCTTCCCAACGCACTCAGAATAAAATCCAAGCTCCTTCCTGAGGTTGCCATGGCAGTCATGATTGGTCTCTGCCTGCCCCTCCAGCCTTCGACCTCAGGGCCTTTGCACTTGCTATATCGACGCCTGAAATTCCTTCCCAGATGCCCACAGGACGGATCCCTCCACTAGTGTCACTATTCAGAGTACCCTTCCTTGGGCACACTATCTAAAATGTGCCCCCGACCCGTCTGTCTCCACCATTTTGCCCTGTGAGATCTTCACGCCAGCACTTGCCACCTCTGAAGGTCCTTAAGCCTGCTGACTTACTTGCTGTCACCTCCCCACCCCCATGAACTTCAAGCTTCCAGAGAGGAGAGGCCATGTGAGAATGCTCTAGAACAGTGCACAGCACAGAGCTGATAGTCAGCAGTGTCGAATGGGTTATGGGGTTCACCATCTACTCATAACCGGGAGAACCACAGGCCAGATGGGTTACATCCCTGACCCTCGGGCCAACCAAGTGCCGTGGGAATGCTAAAGATAAGAAGCCATAAAGGACACCAAAAATGAGAATAGCTCATCTTAATTAGGCACCTCTGGGGCCTGGGTCTTGTCCTGGGTCTTGTTCTTTCATCGCATCCTGACCACAATCCCAGGTCACAAATATGACTCCTGGGGCGCCTGGGGGCTTCAGTCGGTTAAAGACCTGCCTTGGGCTCAGGTCACAAGCCTGGAGTCCTGAGATGGAGCCCTGCGGCAGGAAGCCTGCTTCTCCCTCTCCCTCTGCCCCTCCCCAACTCATGCTCGAGCATGGCCGCATGCTCTCTCTCTCTGTCTCTCTCTCCTCTAATGAATGAAATCTTTAAAAAATAAATAATGAAAAAATATTACTACTGACTTCACCTTAGAGATGAAGAAACAGAAACAAGTTATCCGACTTGCCCAAAGTCACACGTGCACACTTAGTAGATCAGTACTCAAGCAGTAAAAACGCCAACGCATGCATACATGTGTGTGTGTCCACATAGTGCGTGCACGTGTGCGGGTGGGTCGCTGCATACACATCTGTGTGTGCCTGAGCTCACACATGTGTGCGTCTCTGTGGCCGTGAGCACGTGTGTCTGCAGACTCCCAGCTGCACGCTGGCCCCCTCAGGAAAAGGTTTCCTTTCGCACTGATCGCAGGAGTCCCGGGGCTACGGCAGAGATGCAAACAGGAAGTCAGGAACTGTGTTTACTTGCAAAACTAGGAGCTCCAAGTAGATAAAACCAGTATGTAATCATTTCTGACTTACAAAATCACAGTTGCCTGTGGTTCCCCCAAATCTAACCCAGGAGTCCACTTCTGTGTGGCATCCTCACGGGCAGGCCGGTGGAGGGGCGGGCACGCAGCCCCGACTCCCCAGGCACCGTGGGCAGCTTCAGGTCAGGCCCAGCCTTATCTTCCACAGTTTTTCCAGCTCTTGAGGTCAAACGTCTGACATATCTGGCTCTGCGACCCGGCCTGTGTGCACGTCCCTGCCATAAGGCTTAGACCGAGAACCCCGGCCTCGCGGCCAGCAGCCTGGGCACACCGGGAAAGCTCTCACGGCCCCATCAAGTGTCCCCGAGGCCCCAGACGGGCCTGGTCCCAGCTGGGAAAGCCGCAGAGGGCAGAGGCACGAGGCCACTTTGTTCATTTAATGCTTCTCGACGTCTTTTCTGTTTTTGTTTTTGTTTTTCAATTCTCTTCAAACTGAAACTGTCAAAAGTTGTGCCGGATAAATCTGAAGGCTGTAGAGGAAGTGGTTTGTCCTCCCTCCTGCTCACGGCTTCTGCAACAGAGAGCACGGGGCTCCGGGGGCTCCTAGCAGGGCTCAAGGAGGCACTCTTTACCTGCAGAGGGCTGCCGCCTCGGGACCACAGCCGGCTGGGGCTCGCTGCCCACACCCGTCCGAGGGGGCTCCCCGGGAAAGGAGAAGCCCTCCCCACCTCACCTCCCGAAGACTTGCGGAAGCTGGGATGCAGGCAGGGGCCCGGGAGCTGAGCAGTACTGTCCCATTTTCCAAGAGGGACAACTAAGGCAGAAGGAAACAATGTATTCAATGTAACCTCAACAACGTGCCCAGTGTCCCACAGAGCCAGAGCTGGGCAGAGCCTGAACTTCAGAATGTGTGACTCCAAAGTTCCATGTCACCTACCCTGGGAAGCCCTTTCGGGCCAGTCCTTCCCCTGGGCTCAGAGTGCCCGTCCTCGGCAGGCTTGGGCAGATTGGATGGCAGTGACGGTAGTAATGACAAGAGCTCTCCCCTCCTCCGCACGTCCCCTGTGCTGGGCACAGCACTAATGCTGGACATGCACGTCCTCTCAGAAGCCCGGGGGACTGGTACCGCTGTCCACACCACTGTCCTGATGAGAAACGCAAGTGCAGAGTCGAAGCCTCTTGCCCAAGGTCACACAGCTGGTGGGGGGCCGAGTTAGGGGGAACTCTGATCACCCGCTAGGACTCTTTTCGCCAGGGCAGACGGCTCCCAGCATCTCCAATACCAGACGGTTCTCTCCATTATCTCGGTTTAGATGCTTCCTGCCAGAAATGACGTCAAGAGCCCGCCCCTTGGAGCCTCTACCAACACCAGAGGTTGAGGGAGAGAGGCCGTTTCCTCCCTGGCAAGCGACTGAGCCCCACCCTCCTCACCAGCTCAGCCTTTCCCAGGTTCTCAGACCCGATGATGACCAAGTCAGGGCAAAGAACAAGGCTTTTTCAAGGCTGAGCAGGAAGGAACAAGGTGTTCAGGGGCACTCCAGGGAACTGGCTTCCAGGTTCAAGTCCAAAGTCCTGAGCCCAGCGGGGAGGAGAGCTCACCTGGGCCCACCCCACTCCACACACTCCTGGCCCACGGGGTACTTCCCTCCTACAGACGTGCCACTCTGCCACACCTCCGGGCTCTGCCAGTGCTGGTCCCGGCCTGGAATGCTATTCCCCGCGCTGCCCACCAACCTGAGTCGACCCCCTTCTCTGCTCAGCGACTGCCTCCCAGGGAACCCTGGCACTCCCCACAGCTCCCCCAACACCCTTACATTCGCCAGTCTCTGCATCTCTGTATTCCCAGCCCTTGGCACAACACTTGGTACCCAGCAGGCGTTCTATAAGTGCATGTTTCAGGCATGGGTGTCTAACCACTGAGTGTGCACAGAGGATGCTGACACCTGGTGCATTTTCTCGTTCCTGCCCTCCCTTCTGCAGAAGGCTCCGCCACATACGGAACTGAGAGGGCTGGCATGGGAAGCCAGGCCCTTCCCACTCTGTACTCCTTACCTGGAGGACACACATGGGGCCTGAGCGTGTGCGTAGGTGGGAGGGGCAAGGGACTGAGTCCATTCTAGCTGATTCTGCAGGCAGAGCCAAGCTGGCTCCTGGGAGCAGAGGAACTGTGGCCGCCCCCCTCTCCCAAATCCGTCCGCCACCCTAAAGCTGTCTCCTGGTCACCTCAGCCTCCAGAGGGCCATGGAGGGTCCCCTGGTGCGTTTTATGGTCTTATTCACTGGAACCCAGGCCACTGGGAACAAAAGCGGGAGGACTATGAGAGGCAAAACACTAAATTTCTATTCTTCCCACACCTGAACCTGGGTAGAAACGGCCTTTTTGAGGGGACAGTATTCAAACCCTCCTGCCTGCTCATGGCAGGGAGGAAAGATGGAGGAGGGGCACCCCGGGGCGGGGCGGGGGGCTGCGCTCTTGGGGCTGCCCTGCACGTGCTCCCTCTGTGCTCACCCCTCCCCCCAGCAATGGCCGAGATGACATGAGCCTCATCTGCAGGTGAGGCCTCAGGGCAGACACCCCCAGATACTGAAGGGCTCCCTGGGCCCCGCAGAAGGTGTCAGGGACAGGCGGCAACCAGAGGACCAAGGCCCCCCCACAGCCGGGCTGGGCCCACACGGGGCGGACGGCATCATCAAGCCCTCTGCCTGACAAACTGGAAATATGCTCCATTAAAAAACCCGCTCTGTGCCCAGGAAGACCCCGTCCCAGTCTTGCGAGGACAAGGGCGCTTCAAAGGGCGGCCGGAGCGTTTTTCTCTTTGTTCGTTTTCCTGCACGTTCTGGTCACCCCAGTCCTCCAACCAGAAGGCTCTGGCCCCAGTGAGACTCAGGAAGAGGGAAGAGCCTGGCTCTGCCACAGAACTTCTGGAACCATCTGCAGAAACTCGCCTTTGCCTTTCCCAAACTTGGTGAAGGAACAAGGGCCTCTTTCAGAGCTGGGCCCTTTTGTTCCTGTTCCCAGGGAGGAGGCGACCTCGCGCAGGGAGGGACTACTGAACGCTCGTTCCGTCAGCCAAAGCGTCCCGGGAGGCGATGCTGTGCCGAGTCCACAACGCTCAGGGCCTTCCTAGCCCCCTTCCGGCTTCGCCGTCAACTGGACGGTGTGGGTCTGGTGGTTTTCAAACCACAGAGCCGGCAGCCTCCCTGCCCAGGGACCGCCTGGTCACAACGACAAGGGCAGCGAGCCTTGAGAACTGAGCTCGGACCTGCCGGGCACCGTACTAAGTCCTTCAGGAGCGCATCACCACCCAGCATCAGCGTGACCCCAGAGGCAGACGCTGCCAGCTTTTTTTTCTTTTTCTTTTTTTAAATTTGAGAGAGACAGCACGCAAGAGGGAGCACGAACAGGGTGCGGGGCAGGGGGAGAAGCAGACTCCCCGCTGAGCAAGGAGCCCCACTGAGGGCTCAACCCCAGGTCTCCACCCGGGCACCGCCACGAGCTTTCTTTATACAGACAGGGAAACAGAGGCTCACCATGCTTAAGGTCATTACCAAGGTCATCGCTAGCAAGTGGCAGAGCTGGGAGTCAAACCCAGTAACTGCACAAACATACATGCCCGGCGGCCAATCACCTAAGAAACAGATGACTGAATTAATTTTTTTAAGAAGAGAGATGAAGGGAACAGAAGGGAAAAGGAAAGAAAAAGATGTACTTTGTCACTTTGTCACACTTAGTTAAGCACCTGAAATTAGCGTGTGCTTCCGTGCAAGGATGTCCCCCTCTGGAATGTAAGATCCTTGTGGGGGGCCCTGCTTTGGTCACCCCCCCCCCAGCCAAGTGCCCAGCACACGGGAGACCCTGAGCAAACTTCTGAGCATTGGCCCTCTTGCCGGGACAAAACTGGGGGGTGGACCCCACTTCACAGGGACAGCATCTGCCTTTCCCACACATGTGAGCGAGGACTCAGAAGAGGGACAGCTCGCTGTACTCACACTGCTCTGCCCAACGGGCCCGCTACAAACCACCGGGGAAGGGACCAGCCCAAGAGGACCCAGGGCCACTCATCCACCTCAAGCCTCGAGTGGGCTCCCTTGCTCATCTCACTCATTCATTCTTTCACTCATTTCTTCATTCCCTCATTTGACAAATATTTCCTGAGGGCTAACCCGCCGCCAGGCACTGTGCTGGGCGGCCCTCCCAGACCCAGACTGCGCCCCTGAGGGACACTTCCTGGAGGTGGCCCCCTCTACTTGGGCTGCAAAGACTGAGTGGCGCCTCCTCCCTCCGTCCCAGTGCCTTACACAAAGGTTTCTGCATTTCAAAGGGAAGATCCACCCCCCCCCCCACCAAAGACAGTGTGTGCAGCACCATCCCACGTGGACAGAAAAAACAGCAAACCCAAGTGACCATCCTACAAATACGTTACAGGCCAGCATTCTGGGTAAATTTTATTTTCCACGTGGACTTGCATTAATTTTTCTACACCGAACCCTAGTTCTCTGCATAGTGGGGGAGGGAGACGAGCATCTATGAAGCAGTGCTGTCTGTTCCTGGCTCTGGACCCAAAGAACCAGAAGCAGGAAACCCGACAACTGCTGGCCGCCGCAAGCACGACCACCATCACCACGGGGCCAAGCGTCCATCACCAGAGGAAAGGATAAACAAAAGGAGGGCACCCCCCACGACGGAATAGTACTCAGTCATAAAAAGGAAGGGAACTTTGATATATGCTACAACAGGGGTGGACCCTGACACCACTATGCTGAGTGATGTAAGCCGGACCCACAAGGCCAAGGGCTGAGGGATTACACTTCCGTGAGGGACCTAGAATAGGCAAGTTCATCCGGACAGAAGGTAGAAGAGAGGCTGACAGGGCGGGGTGGAGGGCTAGGGTTTAATACTGAGCTTACGCTGCAGAGGGTGACAAGTCTTGGGTACAGGCAGTGATGATGGTAACACAACACCGTGAATGGATTTAATGCCACTGAAGTGGGCACCTACGAAGGGTTAACGTGGTAAATGCCGTGTATCTTTCACCCCAATTTGAAAAAAAAAAAAAATGCAGAACCTCAAATATCTAGATAAATAAGAAGGCAGCAGCACACGGGAGACAAAGCGAGAGAACCAGAAGGTGTACTCAGGGAGGGATGTGACCGGGCAGCGTCTGTCCCCTGACCTGGGTCTGCCCAACCGTAAAAACGAGCGCACTGGCCTAGATGATGTCACGAGGCCCCGCCGGACCAGACGCGGACTCGGCGACCTGCTCATTCATTTCCTGACACAGAGTGCATTCGAGGAAGATGTGGGCAGGTGAGTGTCCCCAGGTCGTGAAGCCAGCTCCCAAGTGCACCTCCGGCAGGTAAACGGGCAGCGAACACCTGTTTGGAACACCGCAGGCTCAGCCCAGCCACCTCTCCCGTGATGTCTCTGTTATGTCTCCCACGTCCAAGTCGCCCACCCCTTGGAGCCTCAGTTTTCTTCTCTATCAAGTAGAGAGAATGATGAGAAAGTTACTTTCTCTGCACTCCCCTTTCCTGTTCAAACAGCCAGGCCTGCCCTGCAATGTCCCACGGCGAGGGAGACGGAGCACAAACTTCACCCCAGAGCTGGCAGCCGGGAGAGGGCCACCCAAGCCAGTGACAGGGAGGACCGGGCCAACCTTGGCTGCACCTGAGCTCAGTAAGGAGGCCGCAGAGCTGGAGAAGCAGAGCTCTCTCTGGGCCTTCCCTTGTTGGCCAACCAAGGCCTACTCACCCTTCCTTAAGCAGAATCTTCAAAGAGTGGGGTCATAAAGAACACCCAGGAAGTCCCTGGAGGTCACAGGAGAAGTGTGGGGCTTAGGAGCACAAGGGCTCAGGTCAGCCTGACCAAGGTGTGAATCACCACTTTGAGCCCTACAGCTGTGTGACCCTGGAGGCCAGGGGCTGTCCCCAGCCCTGAAACACAGGCATGACCCACCCCAGGGACAGCTGCAAGGATGAGACAGACGCACAAGCGCCCGGCACACAGTAGGTGCTCAAGAAGTGACTGATTTCATTATTTTGCCGGGCCTACCCCATGGCAACTGGTACCCAGTTGGACGGAGAACAGGCTCGGATCTCCCTCCAGAATGTTCAGGGAAGGGAGAGGCCTGCAGACACACAGCACTCTTTTAAAAAAGAATTTGAGAGTCATAAAAAAACACAACCGCATCCCTCCAAACTGCCAAATGTGGTGGGAGTAATGAAGCAAACAAAAGGGAAAGTTCAACTCCTTTTCTTGGCTTAAGAACATGCAAATGCAGAATTCGGTGGCAAAGCTATCAGCCCCGCAGAACTCCATGGCTACATCTGAAAGGGCCCCATGGAACCTCGCTCTCTCAAGTCACTTAAACTGTGTTTCACTCGAGAATGGGCTCAAGACGAGTGCCCAGCTCATGTCAGAAGAGGTGAGGACAATGCAGGAACTCAGTTATTGGTTTTTTTTTCGAAGATACCCACCAAGGAAGACAAAGATGCCGGTCAGCCTCCCGCCGCCCCCCAAGAGCCACGTCCTGGACCTCACAAGGGGACTCAGCTCCCTTCAGCTCAGTTTGCCAGGCAACCTGCATAATTCACTAAAAAAAAAAAAAAAAAAACACCACCAGCCCTTCCCAGCAGAGCACATCCACACTTCTGAGTCAAGTTCAAGGCGATCAAACACAAAATCCACCATGGCCTACTTGGACACTGTCCGGGCCTAATTTTTTATGCTTACTACATTTTAAGCCTTGACCTCTCAGGGGGTGGTGACCACTCTGTCCCCTAGCTTTATAGGTCAGAGAGGTGAGGTGGCCCAAGGTCACTCTGTGTGCCGAGAGGGCTGAGCACTGAGCCCCACATACGACACCAGCAGAGCCGCCCTGTACCGACCACAACGTGGCTTTGGTGATGCGCTCTGCCTTATCGAAGAGCGGAGCGTTGTTCTAAATCTGAAAACAAACATTTTAGGGGCAAGAGTACCAACCTTGAAACTCCAGACTGGGATCAAAGAAAAAAATATTTCACCAGAACCAAGAAGACTAAACACAGCGCTACAAGCGTAGAGAATGCTGTGTGGACAGATCCACTTCTCCAGCCAAAGGAACAGAGCCCCGAACGAAAATCTTGATCTTTCATACTTAATGGAAGGGTTTTTTTTTAATCATTTACTTGTTTATTTCTGTACAAAGTTCCATTTCCTGCTAGTAAAGTGTTGCAGACCCCGAGACTGGTTTATAACCTTGGGGGTCCAGGAAGGACTCCCCAAGATTTCCTGTGCTGCAGATGCTAAATCCCACAAGCTTGTTATCTTATCATTTCACCAGCAGGAGGGTCCGCGGCTTTCATCAAATTTCCAAAAGGAGTGTGTTGCTCAGAAAAGTCCAAGGCCCAGTGTCCTGGCACATTTATTCAGGCGGGAAGATTCTGTCATTTTTGATGGCCTGTAAGTGACAAAGAGACCTCCTGACCATCCACTCTAGGGTGAGAACGGAAACGAGACCAAGAATGAAAGAAAAAACACATCACTTTCCGAAGCAAGTCATGCAGAGCATAAACAGGCCAAAATTTAAGTGGACGTGACAGGGAGTCGTTAAAAATTAATAATAACAACACGATTTCGTGGGCCTCCAGGCAGGAAAGAGGAAGAAAAGTGGCATAACTTGAGACAGGCCTCATCTTTGTGAGGCAGCTGAGTTCCCCAGGTTGGAGCAGTGTCCACACAGCACATGACCACGCGACAGGCCGGCAGTAGCACCTGACACACACTAAGTCCTCAAGTGGGATCTGCGGGATGCTGAAGGAACACCGCACGCCACTTACTTCTCACAACCTTGGGATGCGGGGATTATAATTCCAGTTTCACAAACCAGGCTCCAAGAAGTCACATGACTTACTTGAAGTTACAACCAGAAAGAGGCAGAACGGGGATTTGGACCCAGCTACATACACTGCTGTGTAAAACCCAGGTCCTGCCCCCTGCACCATGCCTTGTTTAGATCTGAGACTTTTAACCCAAAGTCATCTTTCAACAGAGTCATCGCTACAATCCTGGTGGCTCCCTTGAGGGTCATTTAATGTTCCTGGGTCTCAGGCTCCTAATCGGTACAGTGAGAGACAGACTGCCGGCCAACAGCAATTGATTAGTAGTGGCTGTCTCCAGGCTCACTAGCAAGAATCAATTAGCCAGGATTGATTAGCAATGTCTACCAGGGGAGAGGGACTTAGGAGTGGCAGCACGTGTGTCATATATTTGCCATCCCAGAACTAGATGGCCTGCAGGTTCTCTCTGCCTGATTCTAATTATAAAAATTTAAAGGGGGGGATGGAAAAGGAAAAAACAGATTAACATTTTCCAACACTGCCCATGGCTGAATTCAAAAAAGCCTAAAGGCCGACCAGCCAGTTGTGCATGCTTTGTGCACACAGCCCTGCCACATGGGAGGAAGTGGAAAACACCAGACCTGCTGCCTGCACACCCAGTGAGACACCCCATCCAAGCCAGAAGCAGCCCAAGTGTGGCTTCTGTCAGGTCTGGCCAGGGCTGTACAACGCCTCGTCAGTCCATAAGCAAACCAGCCTCGCGCACCACTCCACTGGGCTTCGTGCCCCGGCCTGACCTCTCACCCAGCCTGAGCCTTGGTCAAACGCCTTCCCCTCACTCAGCCTCAGTCTCCTGACCCTGGAGAGTCTTCACAGGGTTGTCATAATGATTCAACACCACAGTGCATCGAAGTTAACACAACAAGCCCAAAGTAACTGGGCAGGTAAAGGGCCACTGGGAGCATCGTCACCATTCTGTGAAGGCAACACTACTTTCAGAAAAGAGTCTACACCCAGGAAATTAATTTCATTTTCCCATGTCTAGAGAATTACCCATTTAGTTACTGTGAGCTCCAAAACGGAAGAACTCTGAAAACTACTCCATCCTCTTGAAGCTCCTGGTGTATGAGCTGGGGCCCTGGGAAGAAACAGATGGCAGACACAAAATGGTGCAATTTGGAGAAACGGTAACAAAAGGATGACATACCAAGGTGTGGGCAGAGCACAGGGAAAGCACAAGAAATGGTTTTTCTCCCTAGGGTGACCAACTGTCCCCTTCTGCCTGGAGTGCGGGCTTTCTTGGGACACAAGTACAAACACAAGTTTCCTGGGACAGTCCCAGGCAAGCCAGGCCAGGCGGCCACCCCATTTCCACCATAGGCCTGAGTGGGGGCGGGGGGGTGGGGGAGACAGGAGTGGTGATGGAGGGACCCTGCCTACCCACAGCAACCTTAAATTAAGGAGGCGACAGCCTCCATCTCCTCCAGGGTCCCACTGACCAAACCCCCCTCCCCTGGAAGCCAGAGGGCATGGAGGTCCACTGATGAAGGCCACGTGGCCAGGTCCTGGGCACAGAGAAAAGTGAACAGGGCAGGAGTGTTATCCTGGGATGGCCAGGGGATCAGGACCCACCTCTCAGGTGTCTCCACGGGAAGGTCCATGGGGATCCAGAGTTCCTAGTCCTCATCCAACAGGAAAGACAGGAACCTTCTACCCTTCTGGGAGGGGGTTGGGGTAGAACAACCAGACTCAAGCTCCATGAGGCCAACACGTACACATATAATGCTCCTCATTCAAAGGTGGGCTCCAAAGAAGCAGCCCCCTCCCTTGGCTGCGGGGTCACCACTGACAGTGTAAATAAGGCCAAGGAGACACAGCAGGTGACCACAGAAGAAAGGGTTGTCATGAAGGCGGGGGGGGGGGGGGGTGCCGTCAGACACACACACACAGGTGCACCACCCAGGAGGGCCGCGAATGGTCTCCCACTGGAGCACTCGAACCAGACGCCACTCTGCAGGCCCCAAGCATGTGTCAGGGGCAATATCGTTGAGAAAACAAAAGCGACTTTCAATTCTGTTTTTAAATCATATTTTCCAAGATCAAAATCTTATTTCCCACTCACTGCTGCTGAAAGCTAAAACCACCAATAATACCTCAAACCTTCCAGCCTCCCAGCTCCGGATCCGGGGCCTGGCAGCCAGGGCTGGGGCCTGGGCTGAGGGTCCACTCCCGATTCTGGTGCCTGAGGTCACAAGACAAGGTCAGGAGCAAGCCCTGAGGCTCTCCCGGACAGTTCCAAGGTCACAAGCCAGGGACAGGGTTTCCAAGAAAACCTGAGGTGCTTGTCTGTCCCTTCACAGCCCGTGATGCTCGGGCCCCCGGCTGCCCTCCAGCGCAGCCGCACTCAGCCAAAGGCCTGGACTGATATCAGGTGTCCTGGATGAAGAGGACGCTGCCTTCAAGAACGGACAGTTGAGCAGGAAGCAGGAATGCAGACCGGGGAGAAGCACTGGCTACACCCACACTCTTCTAAGCCCCGGCCCCGGCCCCGGCCCCGCCCCGGGGGACTATCTCTGTCACCCTTCGGACAGCTTGGGAGCTTGGCTATTACCCACACCCGACAGATGCAGAACCAGAACCAGATCACACCACTCGTCCCGTGGTCCAATATCAAGGGTCTGAGTCCAACAACACTGGCCAGCACTCGTAGCCACGACGATGAGGGTCCTTGCTCAGGAAGGACTGACCTGGGGGGCAGGGTCTTTAGCGCCCCCCATTGCCACCACGGGTTTCACAGTGTGGGGGGCACAGGCTGTGTGCCGCCCCGCAACCCTCAACACAGACTCCTTCAGCAGCTGCCCTGAACAGGGCTCAGCTCTCTGGGTCCAGAGGGGGCCCTGTTTACCACTGGGCGTCAGCAGAGCCCCCAGACTGCTGCTCCTTGAAGCACTGTCTACCCTACGTCCCTCACGCCTGCGGCGCACCTGCCGGCCAGACCCACGGATCCTCCAGAATTATCTTTTTGCATCTCTCCTGGCGATGTGGTTCAGCTCCAAGAGGCAGAGGGAGGGACCCAATGCCTGGCCTTGGAGAGGAGGGGAAGGTACTTCAGTCAAGCAGATGAAGGCCTTCTTAGAAGAGCCCCGCAGCCAGGTAGCCTACCACCAGCCCACTCCCCCTCCTCTCCACAACCCCCCCCCCAAAAAACACTTCACTCCTCACAGGTTGTTTCATTTCCTCACACCAAAACTTTCTAATGCTAATTTTTCTTTCTTTTATTGGCATGATGCAATTCTCCTTTCAACACGGCCATCTCTGAAGTCCTGAGTCATCAAGACAGCACAGCAGGGGGCGATCCAGGGATCACAGGTGTGGGGAGCCCAGCGGATGCTCTGGCCAGCGGGATTTCCTTCCAGGGGCCTCGCCAGAGAGCCCCGCCACTTGGCCCTGTGCCAAGCCGGACACAAGCATCTGGACTCGGCCGGACTCGGCCCGGCAGCCCCCACAAATCTCTTCCTTACCCTCCGTGCCCCAGGTAACCAGGCCAGGAGCACAAGCCACAGCCAGGGCCGACTCAGGGCAGGCGGGACAGTAAATGAGCTACCCGGGGTCTCAACAGAGAATGGGGCCCCCAGGGGCCATGTCTTCAGGCATTCGGGGCCATCACAACAATGGGGAGTCTCTAGTGGGCTGAGGCCAGAGACGCTCTACATCCTCAATGCCAAGGACGGCCTCCACCACGAAGAATGGTTTGGGCCCCGATATCAATGGGGGACAAAGCTGAAACACTCTGAGATAACGGCCTAATGGCTTCGTGTTTAGGAATCGACCTAATCCCTGCTTGCTGTGCGAAGGACCCCATGGGTGTCCTACGTCCTCATCCAGGAAAAGCACAGAGTGCTACACCCCCAAAGGTTCATATGCATGGCTTTGGGGAGGCTGGAATTGTGGGAGAAATTCTGGCTTCTTTACTTGATAAGCTCATGGTCCCCATGTGATGATCTTTGTTGCTTCCATCAAGTGCAGAAGTGAAGAGCCAGCAGGGAAGGCTGACAGGCGCCGCGGCAACTGGCATCCAGCTGGGGAAGGGGTGCACCGCACCCTGAGGGAAAGGGAACCCCCACGGCAACTGGGGGGTCAGGGAGGCCTCCAGGGGCTGGAGGTGCCAGAGCTCAGGGTGCTGGGTAGTCGGGCCGGAAGGCCGGGCGTGCTCCCAGTGGACCCGGGACTTCAGGTTCGCCGTAGGCAGGTCACCGCAGCCGGCTCCCACGGGCAGCTCCTCCAGGCCAGGCCGTCTCAGGCAAGGAAAGCGAGGCTCCACGGGGCTGCGTCCGCTCTCCCGAGACTGACACGGGGCAGGTGAGATGCCAACGTCTGCCACAGCTCTCCCCAAGACAGGCCTGCGGGTGGCTGTACCCCCCAGGCCGAAACACTCCGCTCTGTCCACAAGTTCCTCCGCCCCACTTCTGTAAGGCCCTCTTCCCAGCGTGGGGCTCAACCTGGCCGCTGGGGGTCTTACTGACCCTCGGCTCTTCAGCACTGCCCACAGGACACGTGCAGTTACACTGTGGCACCAGATGGCCTGGGTTCAAATCCCAGCTCCAACCATTACTAGCTGGTTAAGCAGTGAGCTCATCTCTCTGGGCCTCACTCTGCTCATCTGTCAAATGGGGGAATTAGCAGCAGCACCTCACAGGGGCTCCAATGCACAGAAGCACTGGGCAAATCCTGGCTGTCGCCATCACAGGCTTGCCGCTGGTGAGTTCCCACAGCCCAGCAAGGAGGCACCGTGGCACGTGGGAAGGTCTTCGGCTCTGGATGCAGGTCTCCGGGTTCCAGATGTAGAACCTGAAACTCGCAGGGCCTCAGTTTCTGTCTGTAAACTGGAACCCCAGGGGCCGGTGTGAGCATCAATACGCAGACACATCCAAAGCACTCGGTGTGTGGGAGGAAATGATCGGGACTGTCCGGATCCACCAGACACCACGGGCTGACCCTGCTGGGATCCCCAAGCCTAGCAGCCGGAAGAACACTGGTGCGGTCCAAGCGCTTTCGTTTTCCCCACTCCCAAAGCAAGCCTTGGTCACAGGGCCGTGACACATGAACCAACCAGAGCAACAGATCGAGCTCAGCCAAGTCACTGTTCCCCTTTCTGCCAGGGCAGCCCGGCCCCACAGCTCACCCACCAGCCAGAGACCCCACTACAGACCCGAAGCAAACTGCCACTCCTACCCTGGGCCTCAGCCTGATGGAGATACCTTCGCAAGAGCCCCAGGGCCAGGCTGAGCCTTCTCACCAGGCCTCCAAGAAGGAAGGTACCAGAAAGGGAGCCTTGAAAGCTAGAGCTGACAAGGGAAGTTTCAGGTCCAGGGCTTAGAAAGCACCAGAGGCCTCTGATGGAAGCCCGTGAGCTCAGGGCTGGCGAGCTGAGCCCAGCAGCCTCATGGCCAAGGCAACACACCAGGGACCCTCAGGCCTGTTCCGGCCCCTGCGGCTGGCCACGCACACCACATGGCACACGGGTCCGAGGCACACACTGTCCATTTGCATCGGCAGCCCTGGAGGGAAGAGCGGCATAGGTGTGAGCGGCCTGTCCTGCGGGGGGCCAGACACACAGGGTCCCAGGGGTGGAGAGCAGAGGTCTGAACACATCTCTCCCCTCTCCCCTTCCAACAAGGAGGGACCCACCAACGATGCGCTCGCAGCAACCTCACTCTTCACTCACTCAGCCAGCCAGCCAGCCAAGGATGTCTGCTGCGAGGCCGGCCTCAGTGTCCCCGTCTGTAAAGTGGGCGGAGAAACGGTAAGTCATTGGGCTGTCATGGGGGTCACCGACGAAACCACCCGGCACAGCGCCTGGCAGAAGGAGCACTCACAGGGGCTGTCACCATGGTCACTGTCGGGACAGACGCCTGGCCCTGGTGACTCGGATCCCTGCACTCCTGAAGCCTCCACTTCGGGGGGATCCCAGGCTCCCAGCTGGTGTCCCGTCTCTGCACTGCGACCAGGGCCCTCTTGGCTGGACCATGCCCTGGTGAATCCGGCACCCCCCTCGCCTCCATGGGGGGCCCACTCTGGCAAGTGATCCCGCCTCCACCTTGACGCGCTCACTCTGTAGGCACAGCGCCGGGAGCACACCCTGGTGAACGCAGCTCCCGGGCAACTCCCTCCGCACACACCGTATCCAGTACTCGACTCGCAGACTTGCTGCCTGGTGCGCGCTCTACAAATACTTGGCGTTCACTTCCCAACACCAGTTCCCTGAACTCACTCGACAAATTCACAAAGGAATGTCTGCCAAACACCAGCAGACACGGAACTGATAAGCCCACTGATTCTCAGCTAAGACGTTTCTGCAAGAGGCTGAAATAATTCTATGATACCTGTTGGATGTGCCCGTATCCATGGACACGCGCACCCACGCATGGGGGCAGGCGTGCCCCTGCCTCTCCGCTCACCCTCTACACACACACACAGTAGGTAGACAGCCCATGTCCCTGCGGTCACGAACGCGTCGCTCCGTTCCCTGCAATACATTTTCTTAGCCTACTTTACTCTCCACCAGAGAGAAGACTGTGAACCCCCTGACCTGCCACTGAGCTCAAACCCAGGAGCTAGAAGGGCTCACGGTGTTTGAATTTCCCTTCCAGAGCATGTCCTCGAAGACATCCAATGGTGGGACTCCTCACCATTCCACCGCCTCCTTCCCCAGGGCCCTGTGCTCAGGAGTTGTCATATCACCGAGATGTGACCAATAGAGCGGCCAGACCTACCCACGGCTCAGCCCGGTGCTCTCTCCCTCTCCCACCTCCCGCTCTGTGAGGCCCAAGAGGGAGGAGAGGGGCAGCCAGTGACACAGCAGGCAGGAGCCCAGTGCCCATGTAATCCAGCTCCAGCAGGGCAGAATCCGCCACTGGACTGAGCAGAGCATGTTGTGTGATGTCACGCGGATCTGGGGGCTAGCTGTCACCGCAGTCAGCCCACCCCCACTGACGCCCAGCCCCGCCCACATGGATGGGTGCATGGCCCCTCTGAACCTCACAGGAGCGTCTGCTGGTGATCACATGCACCTGGTCTGGACAGTGAGCCAAATGGGGGGGGGGGCGGCGGGCAGGGAGGCCAGGCCTGGGTTTCTCCAGATTGCGCACTCCTCTCTGCAGCTTTTCCAGGCCTTTAAGAGCCTGGGACTGGCTCAAGACACCCAGGAAAGGACTACTAGGTCCAGTGTTATCTTCCCTCTCCTGATGACCCCACCTGAGCCCGAGCCAACCAGCCCAGCCCCAGGAAAACATCCACCACCCCCCACCTGAGTCCCATATAGCTACCTACCCAGGTACTGGAGAATCTAGCTCTTCTGCTTTCCTCTAAAGTGAGTTTACTTAGCCTAATCTGCTTATATCCCTTTCTCAATCATATCATTTCTGATAACAGCTTGAAGGCAGAAGGGCCAATGAAAAAAAAAGGCAGAAGGCACTGGAAGGTTCTAGAAGGCACTGGAAGGTGCTGGGAGGTAGGAGTCCTGGGTGTGAATCCCAGTCCCGCTGCTGAGTCATTTGTAAGGGTCTCTGAGCAACATACTTCCCCTCACCACTTCCCCTCCCCACCCCAGCAAAATGCCAGAGGCGAATTCAACAATTAGTGTTCTAGGTCCTAGGACCCTTATAACTCAGGATGGACAAATGGTTTTTAAGTTTCAATGGGCTTTGTAATTTAAGAGTCTCTTACAGCACTGCTCCAAAAGCGATTCACTTCTATTGAGAGGAAGCCTGGCTAAATAAAACAGACACACACACACACACACACACACACCAGAAGCTCTGGAATAAAAAAGCTCAATGGGGCCGGGAGCTCCCCGTATGCCCAATGATGTGTACATTCTGGGTGTTCATAAATATTTTTCAATAGATGATAACAGCTCCTAGAAGGCAGGGGTAATAACAATTGTACAGCAATTACTTAATGCCAGTCCAGCCACTTTACCAGGTGATTTCTAAGTATAATCCGACCTCAGGGCCTTTGCACTTGCCACTCTCTCTGCCGGGAATGCTCTCACCCCCTTCCCTGACTGCCACGTGCAAAGCAGCAAGGTCGCCAGTCCCCAAGCTCGGGATACCCCAGCTACCTGCCTGCTTTGTTTTCCTTGGGACCCCTGTCACAGCCAGGCAGATTTTACATCTCCCTGCTTAGTGGTTTATTATCTTCACCCACCCCACCAACAGGCAGGCTATGGGGGCAGGGTGCTATATTCTTCGAAGTGCCTAGAGCAGTGATATTTATCTGTTGCATAAATGCATGAATGAACTGCCATGCCTTACCTCACTTAACCTCACCGACATCAGTACCAGAAGGAAATCCCCAGAGTCCGAATTTTATAGGTAAATACAGACTGTTAGGTGATGTGCCCAAGGTCACCCAGCAGTTGGAAGCTGCAGGGCAGGGACTCAGGCTCCCGGGTCTGACCACTCCACTGGGCCTGGCTGTTCTCCTCCAGTCACCTCACCACACAGCCCAACACAGAGGCACCTGCACGCGGCAGGTGTAAAGAAAGGGCTACCGAACACGGGTACCAATTCCTGCACCAGAAACCTTTCCTCTGAGATCTCCTTTGCCTCGGGACACAGGGACAGCACACATACGCACGCGTGAGTGCACACACGCGGCTCATCACCCTTTGGTTATGGCTCTGCTGATGTCAGCAAAGCTTCCTTTCCAATGTGCACTGCCTCCCTCGGCGCCCCGCTGAACTCACTGGGTGCTTTGTCATCAGAGCCAGAAGTGGGGAAGAGACATTCTCACTTCCTCCCTTTCTCTACCCCGGGGCTGGGTGGCCTGGCTCCCATCCTGGGGAAGCAGGAAGTCTGGGGACAAAAACCATGCTCTCAGGTGGAGCAGGAAACAGCTAGCCCCAGACACACAGACTCCTGTCCTCGGGGCACAGGTCAGCGTGACTGCTCAGAGCCCCCAGCTCACCTGTGCTGAGCTCCTGGGGGGGGCCAGGTGGGCGGACTCCCCAAGGGGGCTCCACGGCTGGTGACATGAAGCCAGATGGAAGCATGACTGCGGGTGGCCATGACCCCAGGCAACACTGCCCATCCCCCTCTGGGGGAAGGTCAGCTCTTCCTTGCAAAGCATTCTGGGGCTGAGTATTTGAACACCCCCCCAAAGAAGCAAAAAACATTCAAATTATCCAACCAGGAACAACTCCACTGAAGAAAAATGGGAAGTGTCTTGTTTCAAACAGCAAAAGAGCGGGTCTAACCTAAATGTCCCGCGACAGGAGACAGTCCAGGAGCATCACATTGCCACCACAGAGGACCGTGACAAAGAGGAGGCGGCCATGTGCGCACAGATCTGGAATCATCTCCAAAATACGCTGTCCAGTGACCAATCATGCCCAGAACAGCATGTAAATGGCCGGAACGGGCGGCAAGGCTACAGAAGAAATGGGTAAAGGGACTGCCTACGAGCAGGAGAACTAGGGGCCACGGGGGCATGAAAGCAGCATTTTTCCCGGGTATGTCTTGTTGTACCATCTGAATTTTTTTGATGTGGGTATTATTGTTGCATTTTTTTTTTTAAAAAAGAGCTTTGTGGGATGTTTAGTTTAAAGAAACTAGACTGTGCTCTTGACGAGTCTGTCTTAACCTGCTTTCAACAGTCTCACGGCCTTCAGACACACCAGATCTGCTCACTACCCCTAACTTTCCCAAAAGCACTGCTCATCAGAGGAGACTTTGCTCTGGAGACTGTCCACTTTCAAACAGTAACAGTCCTTTCTACTCGCGCAGAATTTCAAGAAGCTCTCTCGGGGCAATTAAGAAAACACACATTGGGATGCTAGCCCCTGCTCGCAGTCCTACCCACCCGGTAGGACTCAGAAATATCTCCAAACCTTACAGCAACCCTATAAAGTGAAGTAGGATTATCCCACCCTCCAGATGGAAAAAAAAAAAAAAGCAAGGCCCACCAAGGGAAAGCCATGTGCTAAGAGTCACACAACCAGGGAATCATAACCTTAGAATTCAGACCCAGTAACCATGTGATAGCAAAGCCCAGGCCAGCTCTGCCCCATGGTGGGGACACCCTAAACCGTATCACATTCCATCACTTAATCTCACTTAATCCTTTAATCGAAGGCATAATTCAACCACCTCAAATGTCTATTCCACCAAAACACCAAGAGGGTGCCCTCCACGTGGGCCCAGCCTGGCTGGCCCGGAGAAGAGGGAGGCCACTCTGATTACCCAAGGCTGGCAGTAAGGAACCCTGAGACAGCTTCTGTTCTCGGGACAACACGGCTGCCAGGACACCCCTAAGCCTCACCAGACACAGTACCCCAGAAATGCCCACTCTCGGTGTCAGGCGAGTCGGCAGGTGCAGGAGCAAGAGGCGCCAGGCAGAAGCCACTTGTGGGCCGTGGAGCCCAAGCCATAGCATGTGCCTGTCTCTGTCGCCGGTCTGGTACCAAAGCCCAGACACATACCACGTGCCACCACCTGGACTGGCACGATTCTGCCTGCGGTCAGAAAGAGCCCCTCCAACTGCACTAGGCAAACGGCAGCATCAAACGTACACCCTCCTTGACGTGCATTTATTTATTACAACCTGGGAGGGAAGAACACATTTGCTGTTTATGGAGAATTTAGATTCTTTTCTCCTCTTCTGTCTCTGGCCCCCGCCCCCCCACCCCTCCAATCAGACATGTTACCCTGGAAACAAACTTGATAGACCCAAAATCTTAATGACAAATGGTACAGAAGGAAAACAAAAAAAATTATTTGTGTTTACTCGCTGCCGCAGAAAACATCCAATAAACCAAAGGCGGGAAGGATGGACAGACAGGAGCTGGGTAAGTGACAAAGTGGAAAAAAACAAACACGCGTGCACACACACATGCAGACACATCCCCGTGGCGCCCGTGACTACCCTGGACACAGGCTTTCATTCTCAGGCGGAAACCACACCGTGGGGCTGAGCTCCCCACTCGGCACTGGACACCCAGCAGGTGCTGAGTTAACAAAATCCAAGTTCAGATGATTGCTGCCCCCGCACCCCGCCCAAGAGAACTCCTCATTAAAGAGACCGACAAGGATTAAGGGGACTTCTCTTTTCTTTACCGTGATAAAAAGCCCAGAAGAAACCTTGCCATCGGAGGAGCGGAGTGGAGAAAATTTAAAAGCAAGTCACTGAGGAATTCAGGCTTGAAAATAAAGAAGGCCACGGCCACCTGTGCTCCCACCCCTGTGCTGTTGGGTCAAGGAATCGGATCGGACCCAGCACTCCGAGACGCCATGTGCTGCATGTAATAAAATAAGGTGAAAGGAAAGGTAGGCAGCTTATTTGTGCTTCTTGGGCGCAGAGAAACAAAGCACACAGACAAAAGCTCTCTTCCAGCGGACAAACATGTCTAGCAGGTGATCAAATTCAACCCACACATGAGAACAGCAAAATGGATTCTGGTCGTGTGGACCCGGCTGCTTCTACAGAACTCCTGGCCCTTGGCTCCAACCCACACTACAGTCGGCAGCCACGAAAAGCCCAAAGGGGCCAGGGGAATGACAAGTCTGGATGCAAAAGGGGAATGAGGCACCACGTCTAGGCCACAGTCTGGGCAGGACCGCAGGTGTGGTCCTGTGTACGCCAGGGAAGGGGCGGACTCGTCCCAATCACCCCTCACCCGTCAGCCAGGTCACTGTCGCCTTTGTGTTTCCTTCTTTGTTTATGAGCACTGGGGATCCAAAGTCTCCAGCACAGAGTGCCTTGGGCCCAGCGCTGTCACAGGCCATGTCCGGCACACTGCTGGCTCTGCGAGGATTTAATCAGTAACTGGCACTGGGGCAAGCTCCAACCCGACCCCACAGAAGGCAAAGTTTATGCCCAGGCCAGGAGGTGACGCCGCCAGCCCCCAGAGCCCCAGGCTAAGCCCATCTCGCCAGCGGGGAATCAACTGAGGTCCACCTGCGGGGTGGACCCGGCCGGAGCAGCCTACTTTGTGGGGGGGGGGGGTGCTGGAAGCCTCCATATGGACCACAGGACTAGCTGTGGTCCTGGAAGCCTTTATCTCTGACAACAATCCAGTTAATTGGATCAGTGTAGACAGACTCCAAAGATGTTTTGGGCAGGAGCGTATTTGGTTTGTTTATCGGTTTGAATCCAGATCAATCACTCTGAGTCTTGTTCCTGAAGCCCACGCAATTAACCAGATAATTACCAGACGGTTCTAAGTTGGGCTGTGCCGATGGCTTGATACACGGATGATGGACATTTCATGAAAGGATTTGACCTGCTCCGGAAACATACCTGATCAGCAGCTTGAGTCTGGGCCGGGGAACTCTGCAAAGCCACGGGGCTGCACAGGGCTTTTGCGGTAGTGAACTACACTGAAATTCACCTTTGTTTCATTTGGGGTTAATATTTCTCAATAGCGTGCTTGGGCCACACTATAAAATGCAGACAGATTACATAATGCCCAGGCCTCAGGGAAACCCCTCAGGGGTTCCTTTGCTTCCCCAGGGCCTGGACACCAACCAGGTGTCTCATGATGGGACAAGGTCCCTGGTACAGTTCCAGTCCCACCTCTGCCCTGGAGGCCACTGCCACAGCCAGGAGTGCCTTCAGCAGCCCCCTCCACACTCACAGGCCCCGGCACAGAGAGCCCCGCACCCCACTGGAGCCCACCAGGGCAAAATTCAAGGCCACCCCCTGCCCACAGGGCCCAGTGGCCACAGGCGGAGGAAGGGGGACTGGCCAGTCCATCGGACACTTGCTCATAGTTCCTACTTCCACATTTCCGACCCCGCCGCAGCAGGGATCTACTGAGACAAATCTTGTTCTACGGGTGGCCTTCACCCCCGGTCCTGAAAATCACAGCTCCTCACCAGAGAGGGCCAAGCTACGAAGGTGCCACCCATCTCGGCTGGTGAAGGTGGTGCTGGGGCCTCTGGCTGCTGGAGAAACCACTGCCCAGTCTCAGTCTTTGCTTCTTTCCTCTCCTAGATACCTCTTGAGCAATCAGTCACTGGGGGGAAGGGGGCCTGGAGCCTCCAAAGCTGGCTTCCCCCCCAGACCGTGGCCAGCAGCCCCAGAGCACGCACTCCCGGCTTCTCCCACGGAGGGCCACTGTGCCTCTCAACCACTTCCTCTCCCCTCCCAACTCCCCTTCATTTTGAGGGGTGGGAGGAAAACAAAAACACTCCCCGGAAGCAGGGGAAATTCGGAAGCCGGGTTGGGGGGCTCCTGATCCCAGGCAGGGAACTATTAAGGGCACCGGTTCCTGCCTGAACCTGAAACACTGCGTGCTGGTGAATTCTCTGAGGTTCTCTCTCCACGGAATGAAAAGCCAAATAAATGCCCAGGCCTGTGGCTTTGCACGGGATTAAGAACATGCATGAGCCTGAACCCGGGACCGGACCGCCTCACGGCAACCAGCGATCCTCCCTGAGGAAGAAGTCTTTGCAGATACTGCACCAACCTGCCCACAGGAAAGAAAAAAAAAATAGGTGTTCTAAGCACGTCGGACCCGAAATTCAGAATAAGAGTCCTCGTGTGTTTCAGTGGTCTGGGGAGGGAGGAGTGGTTTCGAGGAGTAGGGCTGCTTCTGCTAACTTTTCCCCCCCTCCCCATTCCTTGGAGCATGTGTCACGGCCTGTGACACACTGCCAAGGGAACATGGATGCCGGGGAAATGTCTACACACGCTACATGTTTGTGACATGCCATGGAAGCGACACCCTGTTTCCTGGCTGGGTGTTCTTGGCACAGGTGTGGGCAGGCACTGGATTCTGCCACCTCCATCCCCCACCTCCCCCAGCCCCAACAACCGTGCTTAGTAAACACAATCACGATCACGGCCACCCCAGGGGGAGTGTGCATTCTAGGGAAGACCTGCCACCTCTCCACAGAGAGGACGGAATCCCCTCCGCAAGGCTCAGGCCCAAGCAGAGCTGGTGCTTTAAACTGTCCTTGTTTCAAAACACAAAGCATCCTGCTCAGCCTCCCGCCAGCCACCCCCACGCCCTATGATCCCCACCACAGCTGTCTTTCCCCACCTTGCAGATTTGATTTCAGAAACACATCAATGACTTCTCTCCCTCTCATCCAGCTGACCCAGTCCCAGCCATACATTTGAAACAGTAACAGTAACAAAATAAAACCAACCGCAGAACACACGTATACACACACTTCACAGACAATGCAAGACCAGGGCCCCAAAGCCAGCTTCCACTCCAGAACCTGACCACCCCTCGGTGGGGAGGAAACAGTCCGGGACCCCTGGCCCCTCCCCCTCCTCATCCAACATCCCAGCGTGCGAATGAGATTTTTCAGAAAGGGAAGCACCCAGTTTTGCCTACCAGCCTGAGCAGGAAAAAGACAGTGAAGCACAGAAAGAACTGGCTTCTGGAAATTCTTTGGGTTTTGGGGTTTCGAGGTTGTTAGGTTTTCTTTCTTTATGGGGGGGGGTCTCGTTTCGTTTTCCCCTCCAGCGCAGATCCAGATGGGCCGCGGGCTTTCAGAAAGGGAACCCCCACCACCGTCGGGGCCCACCCCGGGTCTACCCCCACGGTCCCATCCGTATAAACACTAGCTAGCGCCGGGTCCGGGAGGTCCGCAGATGCCTAGGCTGGGGTGGGCCGGATCCGGTGCAGAATTCCGAGGGTCTCCCCGAGCCCGCCCGCTGGGCATAAGCCGGCCCCGAGCGCAGGCCAGGAGGGGGGCGCCGGGGTCCCCCGCGCCGCCAGCCCCCGCCCCGGCCCCCGGGCCGACCCGGCCCCCTCCCCCCCGGCGCCCCGCAGGCCCCGGGCTCCAGGTGCAGCGGCGGGCAGGGGGCGGCGGCGAGAGGGGGCGCCTCCCGGCCCCGAGGCGAGGCGCGGGGGTGCCGGCGCGCCGCCGCCGCGCAGAGCGACTCACCGTGGCGGACGCCAGGCTGTTGTCGGCCAGCGTTAGGTGGTGCGGCTCCCAGCGCCTCAGGAATTTCGAGGTGAGGATCTTGCTGAGAAAGGTCCGCGGGTGCCGGATGACACAGACCTGGATGTCGCCCTCCTGCAGCAGTTTGTACCTCATCCCGTTGCACAGCAGAAGGGCCCGGCGGCAGGGCACAGCGCCCATCTTCGTGCCCTCGGGGGCCGGCACGTCGCCCCCCAGCAGCGGCTTGGTCTCCTCGATCTGCCGGGGGTCGCCGCCGCCGCCCGAGCTGCTGGTCAGATCCATGGCCGGCCGGGCCGGGGCGGGGGCCGGGGGCGGGGAAAGGGGGCTGTCCCGGGCTGCCGGGGCGGCGGGGCCCCCGGGCGGCGGCCCGCACCCCCCCCACCGCCCAGGAAGGTGGGGGGGCGTGGGGCTGGAGGGGGGGCGCCCGGCAGGGGAGGGGCCGGCGGGCGGGCGGGCGGCCGGGCGGCGGGCGGCCGGCGCTCGGCGCTTCCTCGCGGCTGCGCTTCCTCCTAGCTCGTCGGCTGCATGCTGGCGGCGGCCGGAGCGGCGGGCGGCGGAGCGGGCGCGGGGCAGCGGCGGGGGCCGGGGCCGCGCGGGCGGGCGGGCGGGCGGGCGTGTCTCGGCCCCGCCGCCCGCTCGTGTGTACAGTACGTGTGTCTGGGCGGCCGTCCGCGGGCGAGTGTGCGGCGGGGGCCGCGGGGGCCGGCTCAGTTGAGAGATTGCAGAAGCCGCTCGGCGCCCGCGCGATTGGTCCCCGCGGGGTCATGTGCCCGCCCCTCTGACGTCAATGGCGGCAACGGCGGCGGCCGCCGCGGCTTCGGCCTCTCGCAGGCGGAGTCGGCCGCCGGGCGGGGACGCGAGGGGCAGAGGCGCGGCCCGACGGGAGGGGGCGGCCCCTGGGGAGGGGGCCGCGGCGGGCGAGCCCCGGCAGGCCCCGGGCCGGCCCCGCCCGGAACGTGGGGGTGGGCGGGGGCCGCGGGGGCGGGGCGCGTGACGTCACGCCGAGCCGCGCCCCCGCCGGTGCCCAGGCGGGTGCCCAGGCCGGTGCCCCGGCCGGTACCCCGGCCGGTGCGGAGCGCTGCGGCCCGCCGGCCCCCGCCCCAGCCGGCCGGGATCGGGACGGTCAGCGCCCCAGGACGTGCGGACGCGGGCGGCCGACGTGCACCCAGGTGCAAACCCGGGGTCCGGGGTTGGGGAGGGGGGGTGGCCGGGCCGGGCTGGAGGGGCGGGGGCTGGACCGCTTCACCTCTGACACCCCCTCCACAGCTCAGGCTGCCCACCCGGCTGGCTAGGTGGGGCCATAGGACAGGGATGGTTCCTCGAATTAAAAATGTCCTCTCAGCTCTCCGGTGATGAGCTCACACTGCCCTGTCTTAGCCTGCCGGGCTCTGAGAGCCCCCCGGCCTTTCACAGATGTCTGCGGGCCTCGGGCCCGTGTGGTCCTCAAGCGTCCCGGGGGTGGGGACAGACTCCCCGGCCCCCTTCCTGGTGCCCCTCGAGTCTGACCCCTCTAGGAACCTGACAACAAAGTCCCTCCCCAAAGTTCCTGGGCCCCTCCCCTTGTGCCTGAGCCCCAGCCGTGCCAGCTGCTTTGCCTCTCCCGTCAGACCAGCCCCTTCATCCCTGCATGGGCAGGCCCAGCGCGCACTGGGAGAGGATCGTGCAGGAAACACCCTTGTGTAAGAGCCACAGTGTCACCTCAGAACTCCAGCTCTGAAACAAAAACGTCTTCTTTCTGCCATCAGGAGCGGCACCTAAAGCCACCCAGCGAACGCTCGCCACCTCCACGGGGCCTTCTCACAGCCACATGCTTCTGCTCTTAATACCACTTAAACCCCCAGATTTTTGCCCTTTTTTGTTAGGGGAAGGTGCCTCTGTAGTGATGACATGAGTGTGTGAGTGTGTGTTGAATTGCATGGGGAATGCTGGCAGCTTGCCCACAGCATCCCTGTGCTGGGGATTACCCCCTCCCCACTCTCTCCCAAGAGCAGGCAAGATGGAGGGGCTCCTGGAGGATCATATCCCTGAGCCTGGCCAGGGCCAGGAATGGGGGGGCGGGAGGGGCGCACAGGGCCCAGCATGGGCCCCGGGTCAGGAGATGGGCAGAGCTGTTCCCTCCTCCTGGGCCCTGGGGAGAGGCAGTTAAGTGAGAAAATGGGGAATTGGTCAACGCTCCACAATTCGCTGGCAAATTCTGTTCTTGAAATTCTGAAGTTTACAGCCCTGAGACAATCATCAAGCAAGAAAGGGTCCAGCCCACGCCCCCACCTCAGGATATAGATGTGGCTTCAGAGCACAGTTGTGACCAAAACGGGCAGGCCATCAAGGGGTGGGATTAGGCCAGTTGTTCCAACCCGTTACGGAGCTCTTCCTGTATGCTAAGTGCTGTGCGTGCATACACCTGTTTCTTCTCGCAGCAACCATCATATACGTGCCATCACTATTCCCTCCGGCAGACAAGGGTACAGAGAGGCTGAAGCCAGGCTCACTAGGCTCATCAGGCTCAGAGTCTAGGACCTTAAAGCAATGTAAAGGCAATGACCATGCTGTGCTTGGGCTATAGGAATGGCAAGAGGACCCCTAATCTATACTGTGGCACTGGGGTACGTGTCCTGACTCCAGGAGGTCTTCAGGCATCAGGTAAAGGACAGAGGTGCTCCTGGAAAGGGAATGGCACATGCTAAGGTAAAGATATGGGAGACAGTCAGCCTGTCCAGGAAGCTGCATATGCATTTGCTAAGGCTTACAAAGTGCCCTGGGCTTACAGGGCAGAGGTCTAAGAGCTGAGAAGGGGCTGGGCAGGTAGTGCCCTGAAATGCAGGTCCAGGGACCAGACCTCCCTGTGAGAGCTGCAGAAAGCCGCCACATGGACCACGTGTGGGAGTGGCTTGTAGATGTCACTTTCGTAAGGTCACTTGTCACAGCATGACATGGACAAGGTTTGCAGAGGGGCAGCCTGGAGACAGGGAAGTCCGTGGGGAGGCTGCGGAGAGGACCCAGGTGGGAGATGATGAGGGCCAGCATGGAGTCGTGGAGGAGGACAGCCAGAGCAGCTGCTGTCCACCTTCGGGACATCTGTGGACCCTCCTCTCCCCATTCAAGAGGCAAACTTGAGCAGAGTGAGATTTACAAGGGTGCAGAGAATCCCTGGTTTCTTCCGGCGCCCTTCCACACATACTCAGCGCTGCTTGGTACTGTGGATGATTGGTGAATGTTACATAGGAAAGTTAGGATTAAAAATGAGCAGCATTCAAAGTGCCAGGTACTATGTGGGGCTTTCGTGTTCCTTCTTCTTCCTTCCTCCCAAGGAGCCTAGAAGGCAAGAATCACTATCATCCCCATCTTAAAGTGAGGAAGTGAAGACTCAGAGATGGTCAGACAACTATGGGAATCCAGCCAAGATGTGAACCCATAATTCCGTTTGACCTGAAATTCCATGTTGTCCCAACACCATCTTTGCAATTTTTTCCTGCACAGGTGCTCAGGGGAAAAGTGTTGAAATCAACCGACGTCATCCTTAAATATTATTTCTTGGTTTTCGTTTGAAGTCAGTGACACAGAGCCCCCACGATGCTCCAAGAGAGATCCATGAAGGCAGAATCCAGTGATTCCTGGCCGATGGAAGAGCTAGCTCAGTGCCTGCACACAGTCAGACCTCAACAAATGGGCAGTGACTGACCAGTTGATAGTCACACTCACCTATTCCCTGGGGCTTGGGCATGTGCAGGCAACAGGACTGGGTCCGTGCATTGGGCAGCGTCGATACTCTGTGGGTG
Organism: Mustela erminea; assembly: GCF_009829155.1. NCBI lineage: Eukaryota > Metazoa > Chordata > Mammalia > Carnivora > Mustelidae > Mustela > Mustela erminea. Next base: position 54,148,899 of record NC_045632.1, on the reverse strand, counting down.
ATATGCAGAGCCCCTTGCCTCCCACTGTCCCGAGTTCCTGACCTAAAAAGCAAGGAGTCTAGCTGCCAGATTCCATCCGAAGCCCCCTCCCTGCAAGCCCCCAACCTCCATAGGAGATGCACGCTGGTCGCGTCTCCACGGATGGATCACAAGTTGTCCTTGATGTCACTGGATCCAGACCTTCCAAAGGACAAGCCAGGCCCCTCCTGGGCCACACGGGTGGAGAGCCCACTCACTGTGGCAAAGCACAGTGCTGGGAGCTGGGGTTGTAGTGAACGGCAGTGGACTGCCGTGCGCTTTCGTCTCTGCTCCCAGTGCCTGAAGTCTCCCCCTGAGCTGAGAGCAGAAGGACAGAGCTGGCTGCCCCCAAAGGAATGCCATCAAGTGGCAAAGTCCCTGCTGCAGGAGGGGAACGTGGGACTGATGGCGGCCCCGGGAGAGGTCCCCCACACCACCCTCTTCCAGCACTCCTGCCCCTTCTGGGGGACATGCCTGGAGCTGGGTGGTCTCCTCCTTGGCACGCTCCCCAGTGGAGAGCCCACCAGCCTCTGCCCAGCCCCCATCTTGCCCCACTCCAGCACGAAATGGTGCACGAACCCAACACCCTCTACCCTCCAAGAGGGCAGGGTTCATTCCTGTTTTGCCCATCACTGTGCCCAGTGGTTTACTGGTAAATGTTTAACTGTCAGCTGACTGAAAGAGCATTTGGCTTCTCCGGTGGAAATACTCCCCCCATGGCAGTTTTCAGGCTCCCGAAGCGCATCACTGAACAGAAGTTGGGAAAAGATGCCACCCATTATAGGGTATGTCTGCCTGCAGATACGGAGTGCCAGGATCACACCGCAAACAGTGGCTGAGGGGCCAGGTTCCCCTTGTGGCTGGCAAAGCATAAAATACCATCTGGCCCTTTCACACATTTGGAGACCCCTGCAATAGACATCACCTTCAGAACAGAGATACTAATAGAAATAGAATAATTAGGAAGTGATGAGTTCTGGTACCTTTTAAAAATATAATTGTACAGTGGCTAACTGAACATAATAAAAAATATGTATGTATACATAAGTGTAGCTTTATATCATTTAAGCTTGTTTAGTGGCTGTTTGACAGCCAACTGGAAAAATTGAAAAACCAACAAGCAGCTCTCCTGAGCCCGTGTAGGGTCAGCTCCAGTAAGCCTGTGTCTAGGGCCTGGCCCGGAGGAGAAACACAGCATTGAATAGCTGGAAATCAATGCCAACATTCGAACTGCTAGGCCACACTGCCCTGCTTCCTTCCTTCCTTCCTTTTTTCTTTTGATACCATTAAACACCTACCTATTTGTGCCTCCAGAGGGCCAAGGACTTTGCCAGGTTCCGTTGGTTCTTCTTTATCTGCAGGGGATACATTCCAAGACCCCCACACAGATAGTACCAAACCCCATATAGACTGTTTCTCCCCACACACAGATACCTATGATAAAGTTTCATTTATAAATTGGGCACAGTGAGAGATTAACAACAATGACTAGTAATAAAATAGAGCAATTCTAATACACTGTGAGAAAAGTTATGTGAATGTGGTCTTTCTCAAAACACCTTATTGAACTGGGCTCCCTCTTCTTTTTTTTTTTTTTTTTTTTTTATAAAATAGCTTTATTTTTTATTTTTTTTTTTTAAAGTTTTATTTATTTATTTGACAGAGAGAAACCACAAGTAGATGGAGAGGCAGGCAGAGAGAGAGAGAGGGAAGCAGGCTCTCCGCTGAGCAGAGAGCCCGATGCGGGACTCGATCCCAGGACTCTGAGATCATGACCTGAGCCGAAGGCAGCGGCTTAACCCACTGAGCCACCCAGGCACCCTGGGCTCCCTCTTCTTGTGCTGATGTGAGACGATAAAATGACGGCATGACGAGAGGAGGTAAGTGATGTCGGCACTGACGCAGCATTAGGCTACTATTGACTTTTTTAAGAGATTTTTATTTTTATTTGAGAGAGAGAGAGAGAGAGGGGCAGCGGGAGAGGGAGAAGCAGGCTCCCCACCGGGTAGAGAGCCAATGTGGGGCTGGATCTCAGGGCCCGGAGATCGTGACCTGAGCCGAAGGCAGACACTTAACCGACTGAGCCACGCAGGTGCCCCCGCTACTGACCTTCTGACCATGTGTCACAAGGAGGATCTTCTGTTCCTGGATGGGAGTGGATGGCGAGGAACTGAGAGCGCAGAGAAGGGGTGCACTTGTGTGCTGCAGCCCCGGCTCACACAAGAGTCTGCCCTCAGAGAGCTCCTAGCTGAGTGGGGGGAACCAGACACCCCTCCCTGCCAACCATCTCCCTCCCTGAAAAAGAAAAAAAAAAAAACCCAGGCGGAAAACCAACTCCTTGCCCTTCCATTTCCCAGCTGTATTTTGTTGATTTACCCGAAATTGGGGTGGTAACGACCTTTTCCCAGATTGTAGACATCAAATGAGATCGTCGACGTTGGGCTCACGGCCTGGCACAAAGCAAGCACTTTGAATAAACAGTAGCTATCGGGCATGGCTACCATCCGTGTGGAACCCACATTTCCCCCGGCCCTGATCCCCGGCTCTCCACCCAGCCCACGTGTCCCGACCTTCCCCACCTGCCCCACGGCGGGGGCACAGACACTCCCGATACAGCCTCGCTTCTTCGCTGCAGGGGTTTCCGGCCGCGGCACTACGGGCACCTGGGGCTGGAGAGTTCTTCCTGGGGGGCAGCCGTCCTGTGCGCCGGGGGGCACTTAGCAGCACCCCGGCCTCTACCCACAGACACCCGCAGCAGCCGTAATCCGTGACAAGCACAATGTCTCCAGGCACGGCCACCGTCCCCTGGAAGGCTTCATCACCCCTCACCCCTGGCTGAGAAGCGCTGGTTTGAAGGAAGACGTTTTCCCACCCCTCAGCCCAGACGCGCTGCTCGCTGGGCATCCTGCAGGCTGCCGTCTGGGGGACGTTATATGGTCCACACTCATGCAGTGGCGTGTCCCTCCTCAGATGCCACCTCCCGGGGGCTGGAAACAACGCAGCCGGCTTTATCAGACTGTGAAGGAACACGGGGACCCACAGGAGGGAGTAAGTTGCCACCTGTGTTTCTGGAGCCAATTTCACCGCATGAGGCAATGCCAAGCACCAAAAGCAGGAGACAAGATTGTCCGTCAGTGGTCCCAATCCTGTACCTACCCATGGCGCTCTTTCTTCGGGGGCACTCTCGGGAAGCTCCGTCTGGAAACTCTGTCTCAAAAACTGCACCAGCCCGGAGAGCATTCCCAAACCGCACTTCTACCAGGCAAGACGCGCCAGCGTGATGGAACGCACGCTCCATCCCAACGGCATTTAATGTACTGATCAAATAATAAAACGTGCCTATTCTCCTGCCTCGAGGAAAGGAGTCGTGTTTTCAACCCAAAGTCGGTGAATAGCCTCCCCGCCTCTTCTGAGCTCCTGTGAAGTCAGCTCGTTTTCTAGGCTTCTGCGCGGGGAGGGTGGGGGAGGGGTGGGAGCAGGTCTCTTAGCAGCCTGTGATACTGGGTAGTTGAATGACCGTGCAACACACACACACACACACACACACACACTTCTCTGGTTTCAGAGGGCAGAGCTGGGCATCTAAAGAACATGAAGTGCCATCCTCTTCCCCTTCCCTTCCTCGTTTTCACCAAATAATTATGCCTGAGGTTCATAAAAAGCATTACAGAGGATCGTGTGTTTATCTGGAACTATTCTTTCTAACACACAATCAGCCGATTGATTGATTGAGTTACCCACACACAACAGAACCTTAACAGTGGTTATCTCTGGGGTGACGGATTACAGGTCATTTTTTCCACTTTTTAAGTCCATGTTATTGAAGTATCATTTACGTGAAATAAAACACACCCACTTTAAGAGAACAAGGTTGGTAAGTGTTGAAGAAGGTATACACCCATGGAACCACCATCTCCATCAAGATAGCAATACAGAACATTCCCACAGCCCCAGAAAAGTTCCTCTGTCGCTCCTTTGAGCTGACCTCAGCCACCCGCTTCTCGTCCCAGGCAACCCCTGCTCTGCTTTCTGTAACTATAGATAGTTCTACCCCTTCTTGAACTAAATAGAAATAGAATCAAAAGAGGGGCACCTCGCTGGCTCAGTCGGGTAAGCAACCAGCTCTTGGTTTGGGCTCCGGTCATAATCTCAGGGTCCTGGGATCGAGCCCCGCCCGTGTCAGGCTGTTCACTCCACAGGGACTCAGCTTGAGAGTCTTTCCCTCTACCCTCCCCTCCTGCTCGCTCTGTCTCTCTCTCTCAAAACTAAGTAAGTGAATCTTTAAAAAAAATAAATAGATAAACAGAACCGAAAGATACATACTCCTTTGGGTCTGACCTCTTTGACTCAGCATGACTGTTTCTAAGCCTCATCCAAGCTTGTGTGGGTTTCATGGTCTCTTTTGTCGCCGACTTACTATGTCCATCACATGGATGTAACATGGGTAAATGTTTTCTTCTTTATGCTTTCTACCCCCCACCACCAATATTCCTACAAGCTTGTGTTGATTTGTCTTAATTTTTTTTTAAAAAAGATCAGCACCATTTGTTTTTTTGTTTTCTGTTTTCTTTTTTAAATGCACGGGGACTTTACGAAGAGCGCAATCGCCAGGCTGCTCTCGAGGCCCGTGGAAAGGGATGCCTGGCACCGCTACGCAGAGGACTGAAGGCCACGGATCATATTTTTAAAAATAAAAACCACTGTGTTTTTCAGATTAATTGCATCTCTCTCCCACACCAGCCTTTGCGGTGAGCTGCTCAAATTGGCCAATTTAAATGTGACCTCACATCTTTCCCCTCCATCCGCTCTGAGTCCGTTGCTAAGAGGCAAGAAAGGAAGTATCGGGGGGAATGTGTTGCATGTGTGGAGTACCTGCCGCCCCCCCCAAAACTTGCCCACATCCCCCTTCGCGCACGGGCCCCTCCAGACAGTGCTCAGGTGGACAAGAACGAGGCTCTCCCTCCATCGGCGGAGCAGGAAGCTGAGGCGGACCCGCGTCGGTCTCAGAGCCCGCAGCAGGGGAGTGGGAGGATGCCCTCCAGGGGCTCCCGGGGGGACGGCAAGGGAGGCTGGTGGCACAGACTGGACTTGGATGCCCACTGGCCACCCTGCTTAGCTGAGCGACGCTACCCAACCCTCTTAACTCTCTGACCCTCACTGTTCCTGCGCGAAACAGAGATCCCACAGTGACCTTCCCCACTGAGCTTGTGAGACGACGTGTGCACACAAGGCTGAGTAGGAAGTTGGTGTGCCCCGTCGGTGGTGGGCGGGAATGGCTTCTCACTCCCGGTCTGTTCTTTCTTCGATCATAGCGCCGGACTAGAACTGACTCCAGCTTGCCCGGCCACAGCGAAAGGAGGGGACATCCCCCGCAGCCCCAGCAGAGAGGGGAGAAGCCGGCGTCCAGATGTAGCCAAGATCTCGGCAGCAACAGAAGCCAGGGCAGCTTCACGAAGAGTACAAATCAGGGGTGTCTCACTGAACCCCAATGGCGCTTCAGAAAAGGCAAGAAACCAGGGCCCAGAGCCTTCTTTCTGCTTCGCGTGTCTGCATTTCTCTGCACCACCCTCCCCGACCCCCCTGCCCTGGGTCTTCTCGAAGATGTCATCTCAGTATGAGAGAAGGTAGCCATTTGGGAGACCAGCTGGAATCAAACTAGGATCTCTTTGGCCCAGTTCCAAGGGAAGGACTTGGTCGGCTCAGTTTGGATCAGATGCCCTCCCCCAGCCGGGGTCTGAGTCAAGTTCAACCAACGTGGTTGTTGACAGCCACTCCCTAAAGGTGGGAAGGATGGTCCTACAGGTCACCGTGAGCCAGACAGAAACCCCCGCCAAGAAATGTCTTCTTACAAGTAACAACCACCTCTTTCATTGTGTTCCCCAACTATATGCATTTCTTTTTTTTTTTTTTCAAACAGTGAAAAATGCTTTACTGATTTTTGTAACTACAACTATGCCAGGAAAAAAAAATTATTAAAAATTAAAACATTGCAGAAACAAGATAAAAGTAATGGACTAATCTGTTTTAATTATAATGCAGTTTTTGAACAAGGGGGGAAACTATGCCTTCATGTTGGTCTGGCGTAGTAATGAATGACAGTTTCCACCCTTAAACCTTAATTTTGTCAAAACAGATCTTCTGCCCATATTCATGTTTTGCCAGATTTGTTGATCTACCTTCCCTTCCTATGCATTTCTTTTTTTAAAGATGTTTTAACTTCTGTATTTGTCAGAGAGAGGGAGAGAAAGATAGCACAAGTGGGGGAGCAGCTGAGCAGAGGGAGAAGCTGAGCAGAGGGAGAAGCTGAGCAGGGAGCCCGATGTGGGGCTCGATCCCAGCGCCCTTGGATCATGACCTGAGCCAAAGACAGATGCTTCATCGACTGAGCTACCCGGGCATCCCTGCATTTCTTTATCTTATTAATAATCATAACAAAAAACCACTATAGGGATTACTGGGTGCCAGTCACTGGTTTAAGCACTTTGCCTGTGATGACGCTTTAATCCTCACAAAAGAGCCACGAGATTTATTTTGTCCATTGTACATACAAGAACACCGAGGTACAGAGACGTTAAGCAACTTGCCCAAGATCACACCTGCCTTCGGCCAGTCTGGTACCAGACCCGATCTCTGACCATGCGTGTTACTATTTTAGCCCCAGTCATGCTTTTTTACAGTTCCTCTGTTAGCCCAAGTCTTTCAAAATGAGAGAAGCAAAAAAGGATGCGGAAGGAGAGGGTGTAATATGTGACATTTCACAGAAGCATGTAACAGCGGACAGCGGAAGATGCTGGGGTTCTGCCGTGGGCCTCCCTGCTGCCTTCCGCGCTGGAGGGGGGGTGCAGGTGCGGTCGCGCTGCCCATGCCTCTCTGCACAGCCCTTGACTCTCTGCTGGCCTGCGACCACCTGAAGCAGGACCTGCAGCTTCTCCACCTCCTCCCCTGACCCTGCACAGAGCAAGGTTCGTGGTTGTGGAGGAACGTGTGCCCCACCCCATGGCCCTCAAAACCCTTCTAGAAATAGGCAAGGAGCTCAGTCCAAATACGGCCGCTGCGAGACCTCCGGAAAAGGGGGTTTGTGGCAAGAATGTCCACGTGAGAACTCAGCCCACGAGGAACCACCAGCCAGGCCTTGGGAGGAGCAGGCATCAACGGCGGGGTCTGCACAGGCCTCCTGTCTCCCCTCGTTCTCTGTGATCACTGTGGGAGTCCGCTGGGCGCCTCACGGATCAGTCTCTCCTATGTGCCTGGCGCCGGGCCCCACATGGCCACCTCACCCCAGGCCCCCAGGGCTAAATCCTCACCATCTCCCACTTCCCCATCCCTGAAAGTCCACGTAGAGAATCTCATGACCCGACCTGACTTGATCTGGCCAGGCTGGGTCTCAGGCTGTAGGCCCAGGGCTCAAGCAGGAAAGCACCTTGCCTGGTGTCTCCCCGAGAGAAGGGGCCAAGCCAGGACTCTGGTCTGTCGGCGCCCGCATGAGTTCTGTCGGCTGCTGTGACAGAGCGGACCAAGGCAGAGTGCCCTGGACAACAGAAATGTATTCGCTCCAGCTCCAGAGGCCTCAAGCCCCAAATCAAGGTGTCAGCAGGCCTGGTCCTCCTGAGGGTGAAGGAAAGGATCTGCTCTGGTCCAGCGCCTGGTGGCCCGCTGGCATTGTTCCTGGGCTTGTAGATGCCCCCTCCCCCCCCATCTCTGTCTTCATGGTCAAAGCGTTCTCCCTGTGCGCGCCTGTGAACAAAATTCCTCTTTTTCTAAGGACACAGTCATATTGGATCAGGGGCCCACCCTACTCTAGCATGACCTCATCTTCACTCAGTACATCTGTGACAATCCTATCTCCAAATAAGGTCACAGTCTGAGGTCAGGGGGGTTAGGACTTTGCCCCCTAAGGGCCACTCTGTGCTGCCCGCGGCCTGTTCACCCCACAGCACGCCTCAGTCCCCAGGCTCCGGTCAGCCCCGGAGGGCGTCGCTCTTCCTGTTTCCTCTGGAACAGGCGCCGACACGAGTCTGCCCTACTGTCCTCAAGCTGACACCGGAGCAATGGTGATTCAAGGGGAGCCACTGCGGGTGCCCGGGGTGGGGCGTGACTCGTCTCTGCTGGGCGCGTCCAGAGACTTCCTGCAGATGGGCAGCCCATTATCTGTGCTTCTGCCCCAGCTCTGGGTCCACGAGGCAGCGTTAGTGGCATGAAGCCTGAACAGCACACACGGGGCTCAGGAACCCTTTCAGCGTGCACCACGATGACGTGTGAATCAAAGCCAGCAGTGTGACCCCTGACCACATGGCTTTACCATGTTGCTGGCTGACAGGTGCCTGGGTCCTGGACCCATCATTCAGGCAAGTGGGTTATTTCGATATTTATTCACTTTCAGTTTTGTTTGGATGAAAATCTGAAGCAGATTTGACCTAGAGGTTAATTGGCCAGATCGACCCTGAGCATTTCGAAAGCCCCGATCTGGGTTCAGGGTGGAAAGTCGGCCCTGCCCATCCCTCCGGCCGTGACAGACATCACCAATCCACCGCGGAACCCTACCTGAGATCACAGGCCAGGAAGCGGCAGGGTGGGGACCGGAGTCGGGGACTGTGTACCCTGGAGTCCGTGTTCTTTTTGTATTTCGATTTGGTGACTCACAGTTTTGAGCCCGTCCCTGCGTGCTGGCCTCCTCATAAGGGAAAATGCTAAGGGGGTCATCAGTGCGTCCGGATCCTAGAGGTCACGATCCCCACCTTCACCGCCAAGGAGCAGTCCGCGAGACGGAACATCTGCCTTGCCAGAGCGGACAGAAACCACCAGGGGTCTTCTGTCCACCCCTCCTGTTCTGCAAGTGGGGGAAGCCAGGCTTCCGAGAAGGTGAGGAGCCTTACCAAAGACCATGTGGGTGGCAAAGCCAGGCACGGAGCCCCTGACCCTCACCCCAGAGCTCCCTTCCGCCGACTGCTTTTCTCCTGCAGGGGCTGATGGAGGACGCGGTGCTTCTCATCCTGCTGACTGCTGTCCGAGCTCATGGTGTCGGCTCCCTGGGGAGGCCCACTGTCCTCTTTGTTCCATCTGCCCCAACCCCCTGACAGCACACCGCGTGGTTCCTCCCTCTCCCTAATGATGGATGCCTTCGCCTTCACCTCTCCTGGGATTGCTACAGCTTTCCCCCACGGCCCGTTCTTTCCTCTGGGCCCCCTTCGTGGTATCGCATCTCTCAGCCCCAGGGAAGGGGCCGATCCTGGCTCCTGCCCCCTATTTCCACGGAGCCCCTCTGGCTCCGGTTCCCACTCCCACGACCCCCTTGTTCTGCCACCTCCCACTGCCCACGGGGTCCTTCCTGGGGGCCTCATGGATGGGACAGGCCCAGCAGTCAAGCTGAGCACACCCTTCTGCGTGGCCACAACCCGGGGCAGCTGTGAAAAGTCCTCACAGTCCAGGGACTTTTTAGAACTTTTTACCTTCTTTACAAAAATGATATATTTTCACTTGGAAAAATAATCAGATATTTGTAATTTAAAAAAAAAAAGCAAATGAGGCACGTCCGGGCAGCTCCGTGGGTTGACTATCCGACTCTTGATTTCAGCTCAGGTCACGATCTCAGGGTCGTGAGCTCAGCGCGGGACTCTCCCTCTGCCCCTCCCCCCCAACAGTCTTTCTCTCTCATATAAATAAATAGAATCTTTAAAAATAAATAAATAAAAGAAGAAAGCAAGTCGTAATGAATATTAATTAAATACCTACTATATTCTAAACATAATACGCATGTTAGCTCTTTTTATCTTCAAAGGAGAAATTCCACAGGACAAATGACACGGTTTCTTCAGCAAATAAACAGCAAAGAAAAAACATGGAGGGGGCTAGCATTTAGATTTAAAAAGACTTAAAAGTGCTTTCTGCTGTAGAGAGACACGTGAGCAGGCGCGGTCATAGGTCAGCCCCTGCGTCTGGGGCATTGTGCCGAGGACCCACGGTAAAATGTACCACCTTTGCTGGATGTTAGAACACTGGCCTAATAAAACACTAGGGGAAAGGATATATTAGCCAAATGTAATATGTGGGCCTTGCAGATCCTGATTCGAGCAAATCAAATTAAAAAGGCATTTATGGGACAATCAAGGATGATTAAATACTGATTAGGTATTAGACGATCTCAAGAAATGGTTTTTAAAAAACTTCTAGGTGTGGGGCACCTGGGTGGCTCAGTGGGTTAAAGCCTCTGCCTTCAGCTCAGGTCATGATCCCAGGGTCCTGGGATTGAGCCCCGCATGGGCTCTCTGTTCCGCGGGGAGCAACTTTTAGGCGTGATCATGGTGTTGTGGCGATTCTTTTTTTAAAAAGAGTCTGGGATTCGCTTTAAAAGAGCCAGCAGGTGGAAGTGCAGAGGAAACGCCATCGCCATCGGCACTTCCACTGAGGTTGGCTAGTGGAGGTCCATTGGATGATTCCTTCTTCTTTTGTGAGGGTTTGAAAATGCCCATAATAAAGAATTTTAAAAAATACACCAACAGTCTGTCGGGGGAGGGGAGGTTTAGAGATGTCAGGTTACTTGCCTGAGATCAGTAAATCCCTTAATAGGGATTAAAGACTGTTTCCCACCACACAAGCCATCTCCCATTCTCCACCCCCTGGTGAATATCCATCTAAAACGTCTTTGCATATAAAAGGATTTCGCATACCTTAAAATATATATGTGCTGCGTGACTCTATCCTTGCTTGACGCAAATTATGTCAGTGTGTCCTTAAGCAGATGTTTCTGACGTAGAACTGTGGAAAAGGAGCTAAGCCATAGAGCACTTCCTGAGCTGAGCACTCTCTCCTGGGCCATTCAGAGGACACTCGCGGGGCCTCCGGCGTCATCCTCAGGGCCTGGTACTGTCCCCATTGTCACAGAAAAGGAAACAAACTCAATGAGGAGAAGTGGATCAGCCAAGCGGACAGAGCTAATAACTGAGAAGAAATTCAGGCACGTGTTTGAGGGTGTGACTGAGCAAGGCCTACCTGCCCGTCTCACCTGGAACCCCAGGAGGGCAGCCATCTTGTCTGTTTCCCTCACCACCTCACCTGACAGGAGAAATCAAGATTTGCCCAACGGACAATGGAACTCAGAGAGGCAGGAGGCTCTCCGCCAATGAGCTAAACACCTTTTTTGAGAAAAACTGTGGTAAAATACACATAACCTAGAATGTGCCATCTTGCCCTTTTTTTTTTTTTTAAGATTTTATTTATTTATTTGAGAGAGAGAGTGTGAGAGAGAGAATGAGCAAGAGAAGTGGGAGGGTCAGAGGGAGAAGCAGACTCCCTATCCAGCAAGGAGCCCGATATGATGGGACTCGATTCCGGGGCTCCAGGATCATGACCCGAGCTGAAGGCAGTCGCTTAACCCACTGAGCCACCCAGGCATCCTCCATCTTGCCTATTTTGAAGTGTACAGCTCTGTAACGTTAAATACATTCACAACATTGTACAACCACCACCGTCACCCATCTCCAGAACTTTCTCATCTTCCTAGACCGAAACTCCGTCCCCATGAACTGTGAACCCCTCTCGCCACCCACCAGCCCCTGCAGCCACCATTGGACTGCTCTGGTCCCTCGGAGAAGTGGACTCACACCGTATTTGTCCTTCAGTGGCTAGCTGATTTCACTTCGCAGAATGTCTTCAAGACCCATCTGGTTGTAGCATATATCAGAATTGAGGCGAATCAAGATTATTCCCTCGTTCGTATACACCGCATTTGATTGATTCGTGTATCCATCAATGGACATGTGGGTTGTTTCCACCTTTTGACTGTTGTGTGTCTAGGGCTGCTATGAACATAGGTGTGCACACGTCTCTTTCATGCCCCCCCCCTTTTTTGTTTGGGTAGATATCCAGGGATCTGGATCATATGGCAATTCCTTTTCTCGAGGAACCCTTCCGGGTCCATTTTTAGGCTGCGCTTTTCATCTAGTCACGAGCTCTTCTGTGTTGCCATGTTTTCGTGATTTTGGTGGCCAGTTGTGGGTCCCAATGAGGTGGATCTCCTATATCCTCCTTCCTGTCTCGGTCTGGTTCACCCAAGTCGACCTAGCTCTCATGACTCAGTTTCAGGGACTTGGACTCGCTTAGGGCGCCCAATGGCAACTGGGATTTCCCTTCCTAATCGACCCCTTCCTAATCTACCTTAGTTGATCCTTTGGGTGGTCATGTTGGAATGTTCCCTCCTCACTCTGGAGTGGGCAACAACCACAGTATCCTTCTCTGCCCTCTCCCTCCAGTGACTGACTACTGCTAAGTCTATCAGTAAGTTTGCAGGATCAAATATTATTGAAGTAATTAAGTAATGACCTCCTCCCCTGGGGGCTCTTTCCAACTTTCCAATATTATTAACAAAGCAATGACAAAGGGAGGGTTTTTGTTTTGTTTTGTTTTGTTTTTAATGCTGTTGAACCAGTTCCTTAAGATTTATTTCTGGGGATGGGATAAGACATCACTGGATTTCGGGTTGGGAAGAAGAAATGAAAGAAAATGGCGGACTGGGTGCTGGTCAGTGAGCAAGGGGCCCGGAGGAAGTGTACGTTGGTGAGGGACAGCGGTGTTGCTTGCTCCTTTCCCACCCCTGTGAGGAGTAACACTTCTCCCCATTTTAGATTGTCCCTGTGGTGGATTGAGTGTGTCCAGAAGATGTGTCCACCCAAAATCTGTAGATGTGACCTTATTTGGGAAAAGGGCTTTGGTAAATTAACTTCTGGATCTCTAGATGAGATCATCCCTCATGAGAATGGTCCCTAAATCTAATGTCAGTCCTCAGAAGAGAAGAGGAGTGGAAACAGACACAGACAGAGCAGAAGGTAAAGACAGAAGCAGAGATTGGAGAGATGCCTCTCCAGGCCAAGGGACGCCAAGAGTCACAGATAGCCAGAGAAGCTAGGAGAGCGTCATGGATAGGTTCTCCCTTGGATTCCCAGAAGGAACCAACACGTCAACTTCAGGCTTCTGGCCACCTGAACTGTGAGAAAACACACATCTGTTATTTCAAGGCCCCATGTTTGTGGTGATTTGTTACACCAGACACAGGACACGAACATGGTGCCCATCTCTGCAGACCCTTCCAGAAGGATGCAGCCACGGTTCAGGCTGTAGCTGGGCTCATCCTTGAGGCAGGCACAGTTGTCACTGTGTTGGGCGCGCACCTTGTCAGGGGAAGTCCCCAGGTATGCAGGGCGATTGATGTCGGAGAACTGGATGTGTGCCTCGGCCTGCTGGGGATACCAGAGTGTGAAATGGGGCAAGCAGAGCCTCTGGCAATCCATCTGGGAAAACAAAATGATGCTCTTTGCAAACACCACACACACAAATAAATTCCAAGTGCACGGAGGCCGGGACTTGAGAAACAAAACCTTGAATGATGTAATAGAAAATATAAGACGTTATTTCTATGACCTTGGTGGAGGGAAGGATTTCTTAAACAAGATAAACCTTGCTGCTTGAAGCATTTGAGCACGTTAAAATTAAAAACCTCTGTCCCTCCAAGGATAAACAAGCGTAAAGAGAAGGTAAAGACCAGCGGAAAAGTCTTGCAATGCAGACTAGGACCTAGGATTTACAAAGGACTCCAGAACTCGACATGAAAGACAACTCTTAAGTCCAGCTGTAAAACGGGCAAAGGTATGAAGAGGGGATCCACTGAACCAGAAACAATAACCTCTGAAAAGATGTTTGATTTCATTAAAAATCGGAAGGCGGGGGCACAGATTAAATGGCGGTCATGTGCCATTGGTCCGTCACCAGTTGGCAGAGAATGGAACAGTCCGACAACATTAGGTGGCCATGAAGATGTCGGAGAAGCAGGAAAGCCTGTGTCCCGTCTGCCACGTGCCCTCTCCCACCCAGATTCATACGTAGGAGCCCTAATCCCCAGAGCCTCTGAATGTGACTCTCTTTGGAGAGAGTTCTCTAAAAAGGTAATTGAGTTAAAATGAGGCCATATGAGTGGGCTCTGCTCCAGCACAACTGGTGTCCTTAGGAAAAGGGGAACATTTGGCCACAGAGACAGAAACGCACAGGGAGAAAGCCACAGGAAGAGTCGGGGGAGAAGGGTATTTGTAAGCCTAGGGATGCTCCAGGGCCACCAGGGGCTGGGAGCGAGGCCTGGAACGGGTTCTCCCCTCCTGGCCTTCAGCAGGAACCCACATGACAATACCTTTACTTGGGACTTGGAGCCTCCAGCACTGTGGGAGGATAAATTTCTGTTGATTAAGCCGCGCAGCCTAGAAAACCAATACAGCCACCAACCAAAGGAGAGTGGCTCCTTTGCTATGGGCCATCCACCCTGTGGAAAACTTGCTGGGGGTGTCAGCGGTCAGCCAAAGCGAGCTGCAGAGCGGTGCGGACGGCGTGATGCTGTTTTCATACACATGGACCCACAAAAACGCTGTGTCTAGTTTTTGCTAAATGAATAGTAGTAGTCTCAAAACATGCACGGGAAGGGACATACAGGAGCGTGGTGATATAGCCCTGGAGACAGAAGAGAAAACCTGGACGCAGAACAGCCCCTGAACTCAGGGCCTTCAGCTCTGATCTAGAAGGTGATGCTTCTTAAAAAGACTTGAAGGAAATAAGGGAAAATTCACGCATTCAAGAAACATGGCCCGCTAGGTGAAGGGCAGGGGTGGGCCTCAGGCAAAGCTGTACACGAGAGTCTGGGTACCTGCTCCTTAATTCTTGACCCTTCCCTGGGCTCACAGCCCCCCTTCTCCCAGCAGACGTTGCAAGGTTTCTCTGCATACAAGGTGAGTTTCAGAAAGCAGTATTCCCGAGTGCGCGCGCGCACACACACACACACACACACACACACACTCCAGAACGAGCAACACGACATAGCAATTTTCTCTCCCAATTTTTGTCTCCTAAAGAAACAGAAGAATTCAGATACACCTTCCACATCACGGCAACAGGAAAGAAAAGAACAAAAATATGCCAAGAAAGAAGCTGCCAGCAAGACAAAATGAACCCAGTTTCCAGCAACAAAGGCATGCAAATCCCAGAGCCTGTCAACTTGTGAAAGCCCAGGAGGAGATGCAAAGAGTAAACAAATTTATGGAAAACGCCAGAATCCCCCCTCCCACCCGCAGCCCCGCGCGCTCCTCTCAGGGAGCCCTTGAAGGGTCTGAGAGCAGGCTCTGAGTCCCCTTCGAATTCACCATGTGCCCACCTAATGAGCGCCTCCTGGGAGCCGGGGAGCCCCGGGTGGAGGACGCGGGGGGTGCTGGGAGGGAGGGGGAGGGTCCTCTAGCCGCTGTGGATCAGGAGGGGGACAGAGTCCAGCCCAGCTTCCCATCAGCTGGTTTCCTCCTCACAGCCTGCCTCGGGGCACGGGGCTCCTCTGAATTTTACTAGGCTCCGCCATGGGTCCCTGTCTGCCTGGGACACATTTTGCTATGGCACCGGAAGTCCCGCATCCCAGGGAACAGGGACTATGGTCACCCTACCTCTTCCAGATGAGGAAACAGGATCGGAGTGGGGAAGTGACCAGACCGAGGCCAAGTGGCCGAGCCAAGGTTGGGAGCTGGGCCCATGGGAGTCCGCAGCAGATGGGCGGGGAAGACAAAGACACCCAGATCAGAGCGACTTTGAGGAAGTCCACACTTGTGCTCTATTAGATAAGAGCAGGGAGTCCTCGGGGCTGCTGGGTCAGGTCTGGTGAGTTAGGCAGGCCCGGTGACCACCTGCGTCAGGACGAGGCGGACAGTCTCCCTGGGAACGCAATTTGGCAGCTTACAGTTAACACTGCGAAATTGTTCATACCCTTTGATTGAATAATATTATGCTTGGAAAACTATTTTAAGGAAATTATCCTTTTAAAAAAAATTAAAAAGCTATTGGAAAGAAAATGTTCTCTGCAGAATTATCTGGAAGAGAAAATAAACCTGAAAAGTCCACAGAGGGCACCGGTTTCGCACATTGTGACACATCTGGCCAGGGACGCTGTCACACAGCCACGAAAATGTAACTGATGACTCTGTAGCAACACAGAAAACTCTTAGGACGTGGAGCTGTAGCTTATGGAACAGAACAAAAAGCATAAGTGTCTTGGGGCGCCTGGGTGGCTCAATGGGTTAAAGCCTCTGCCTTGGACTCAGGTCATGATCCCAGGGTCTTGGGATCTAGCCCGAGTTCGGGCTCTCTGCTCAGCAGGGAGCTTGCTTCCTCCTCTCTCTCTGCCTGCCTCTTTGCCTACTTGTGATCTCTGTCAAATACATAAATAAAAATCTTAAAAAAAAAAAAAAAAGCGTTAAGTGTCTTGTGCCTGCAGCTTGGATGGAGGACCAGGCTGGAAATGAATCTGCAAAGTCGTGTGTGTGTGCGGATAAAGCAAGATTTTTTAAAAATAGGATTTATTTATTTATTGGAGAGAGAGAGAGCAGGAGTGGGGGAGAGGCATCGGGAGAGAATTTCCAACAGATTCCCCTGCTGAGTTCAGAGCCTGAGGCAGGGCTCGATCTCACGACCCTGAGCCGAAACCAAGAGTCAGATGCTTAAATGACTGCGCTATCCAGGCGCCGCAGGGAAGATTTTTTTTTTTAATTAAAGATTGTCTTTAATCGCCTTTTATTGTCTTCTGCAAATCAAGGAGGGAAAGCTAGGAATTTTCTGCACAGATAGCTTCATGCACATTGTATAAAGACATCACTTGCCAAGGTGGTTTGTGTGGCACTGGTGGAAATAGCAGATGATTGCAAGCACCCTGAATATTCATCAAGCGGGGAATGCTTCAATAAAATGGGTACTTCCAGACAGGGAGGACTACATAGCTGTTAACAAAAATAAGGCAGCTGTATGGCTACGGGATGCTTACTAAGATGCATTAAGAAAGGCCAAGTCCAGAAGGGCGTAGAGAATGCTGTGTGTGGAACAATGACACACACACAAACACACATACCTATATTCTGACGCAGGCAGGGACTGGCTCTGGAAGGACACGCCAGAACTCTGTGCAAGACAAAGATGGGAAGACAATCACCTCCACTCTGTGCGTTTGGTACCTATAGGGAGTTATACTGAATCCAAAAGGACACGTTCATGTCCTCATCCCCAGAACCTGTGACGATGACCTTCTTTGGAAAAATGAGTCTCTGCGGATGTAATTAAGTTAAGACTCTGCAGATGAGGTCATCGCGGATTACCTGGGTTGGCCCTAAATCCAATACCAAGTGTTCTTACAAAACCCAAAAAGGAGACATGCAGAGAACAGGGGAGGATGGAGGCAGAGATGGGCGATGCTGTCGCAAGCCACGGGATACCTGGAGCCGCCCAAAGCTAGAAAGACAAGGAAGGAGCTTCCCCTAGAGCCTTCAGAGGGAGGCTGGCCCTGCCCAGGCCTTGATCTCAGACTCTTGCCTCCAGAACTGTAAGAGAGTAAGTTCCTATTGTATTAAGCCCGCCAGCTTATGGTAATTCATTCTGGTAAGCCTGGCAAACAGGCTGGCCTGCTTTGGTGAAGGACCTGCTGGGTGCGTCAGAATGGGGGTTACTTTGGAGATGCAGATTGGGAGAGAGAAGTGGGCTTGGGGTCAAGTTTTGCATCTTGGTCTTAGTGGTAGTTTCATTGTAAATGTGTAAAAGGGCATGGAGCTGTACACTTAAGATGTGTTCATTTTATGGGATATAAGTTACACCCTAATTTTAAAAAAATAAACAGTAAAGGTTAAAATGTAATGATGGGTCAGGAGGCCAGGAGATCCCCTAAAAAGAGTTAGACCTCTCATTTTCACGTGCTTTCATGTGGAGACACCAAAAAAAAAAAAAGGGTTTTGTATTCCGCACAAAAAGTCGGAATACTGACTCCCGGGAAGCAGGCGGTGATATGCACACCTTCCCCCAGCAGGTCATTCACCACGCTCTGGTGGCTGGCCGGCCCACCCGCCCATCTGCCTGTCAGGGACCACACAAGTCCCTGCATCTGCTTTCAGCTTCCCACCCAGCTGGGTGGCAGAAGCTCTGAGGGCCGAGCTAGTTAGACACTGGGCACAGCCCTGCCCTCCAGGAGCCCCCAGCCTGGCAGGCGGAGAGCAGATGCCTGCTTGGTCACTTACGCGGACGCTGTGCCGGAACGGGCAGACGTCCGGGATGCTGCCGGGAGGTCCCAGTTAAGGTGCTCATTCTATGGGATGTGGAAGGAAGGGCAGCGCTGTGCCGGGGCAGGAAGGGAGGGGCTGGGGAAGGATTTTCTCAGGCAAAGGCTAAGTGCGTGTGCAGAGGCACAGAGCGGGGAGAAGGAGGATCCGGAACATCCAGGAAGCAGCTCCACGGGCACGTGGCAGCTGAAGCACGTGCCCATCATCCTGGAAACCCAGGGGTGCTGGGGCCCGTCCCTTACGGTCTGGGGGCTGCTTTCCTCCTCTGGAAGGTAGTGCTGACCTGGCCTGCAAGGACCCCTTGCAGGTCTGAGGTTAGCAGGAATATTGTGTGGATCGCAACCTGCTCTTACAAGATGGTTTTGGGGAGGCGATGGGGTAACTGGGTGATGGGCAGTAAGCCGGGCACCGGGTGCTGGAGGCAGCTGATGAAGCCCTGAACTCTACCCCTGAAACTCGCAATACAGCCCATGGTAACTAAATTGCATTTAGATAAATTAAAAAAAAAAAAAAGTGACTGTTTTCGTCTTTGGTGTCCTTATGAACTCACACTCTGGTAGATCGCATTCAGATCATCTGATCCAGAAAGCCGCTCATGCTTTCATCCAGTCATTCGGCATGTATGTACTGAGTGCCTACTATGTGCCCGGCCCCGCTCTGGCTGCTGCGGGCGGGGACTCGTGGCGGTGGGGGGGGCACATACATGAAGTCTCAAGTATTTTAGGCGCTGTTAGAAGCTAAGGGTTAACATAAAGTGGGGATGGCGGACAGGGAGTGGGCTGGCTCGATTTTAGGTGGGCTGGGCCCTTTCGTTTTGTTCTGGAACGCATCTCACTCTCCAGGTACATAACAGGTGCTCAAAACAGTCTGGCTGCAGTTGTGGGATAAACCCTGAAATATAAAAGGCACAAGAGACCTTGGCAATCATTTACTCCCAAACCCTCAGTTTACAGATGAGGACGCTGAGGCACAGCGAGGCTAAAGCGTCAGCCACTTGTCACCCCAGCTCTGGGGTGACCCAGCACGGAGGACCCCCCCGGCGGTTTGCTGTGTGACCCTGGGGCTCTACCAACCACGCTCCCGGCTTCTTATCCATCACAACTGACACAGGCCAAGCTCTCATCCACTCGGGGCTGGAAGCTTCCTGAAGCCTGTGCAGCTGACTCTGCTCTGAGGGAGGGGCCGGCTCCGTGCTGGCAGGAGACCCCGAGGCTCTCCTGCCCCCGAGTCCTGCTGGGTGACAGCAGCCTTCTCGGCAACTTTGGGGAGCCCTGATGATGCTGGGGCCCGCTCCTCCGCACCCCTGGTGTGCATCCGCGGTTTCTCAGCTAACAGGGAGCCCGGCCAGCGGGGAGCGTCCACGCATGGTCAGCGATGGGCCACAAGCCCGGCCCTGTGCCGGGGCCCCCCGGGAAGGGCTCAGGAGTGAGTAAGGCACGGGCCCCACCCTCTAGGCGCTGTTGTCAGGGAGGACCAGGAATGCTGGCTCTAGTGGCGTGGCCTGCAGAGCCAGGGCGGGGAGCTGGGGCGGGGAGCTGGGCTGGGGGTACAGCAGCTCTGGCAGCAGGGTGGCTGAGCTGGAGACTATGGGGACGGAGAGGGCAGCCTGGGAGGAAGGGGTATGGCTGTGTTCAGGAGCAGGGAGCGTGTGTGGGGAGGGGGCAGACACCCTACATCCCAGAAGGGCAGGGCCATCTGGGAGACTGGCGGGGGGCCCGTCCTGGTGTCTGTGCTGGAGAGCCACTGGCTGTGTTGACCAGGACAGCAAGAGAGACTGAAGGGAAGATGCCGACCTAGGGGATCTGCAATTCCAGATTGCTTCCCAGTTCCCTGTGTCCGACCTTGGGTCTGTCACCTGGCCTCTCTGAACGTCAGTCTCTTCTTCTGAAACAGCAACCAGATACCTCCTGGGCTGTCAGGAGGATCCAGGGGAGCACCACAGAGGCGGGAGCCACTACTAGGATCACGTCTTGGACAAGAATCTACGGAGTGCTTCCTGGACACCAGACGCTGAGGCTGACCTGGGGTTCAAAGGTGACGGCAACAGCTCTGGGCTTCCTGGGGGCAGATGGACAGAGTGTGGTGTGTGGGGCTGTGGGGGCCGAGAAGGGTGTTCACCCAGCCTGGCAGGGTCCGGGGGGGGTGCTCCCTGGAGGAATGGCACCTCTGAGAAGGACTACAGAAAATGCAGCCCCTCCACAGGAAGGCGAGGGAGAGACCAAACCTGCTGGGTGGGGTGGGGGGCTGACCCACCAGCTGTTGTTTTCCTGGGGGCAGAATTGCCCTTACCAGGGTTGGAAATTCGTCCTGGTAACAGGTGTGTGGGAGCCACGACAGCTTATCTGCATTCATAGAGGCAAAACCCTGCCTGACGTTATCTGTGTCTAGAATCTCACTTCATTGTACATATAAATGCAAATGTCCCCTCCCTGCCCAGATATTACAGTCACTGAATTTTCTAGGAGCGCAACCACCGTGTCAGCGAAGGGAAGGCTGTTCTTGGTTTCTTTTGGACATTAACCAAGAGCTGGCCACCATTTCTAAAAACCATGTCGCTGACGGCCTCAGCCACAGGCACACCTGTGACCGTCTGTTCTTGTAGCTCTTGCCTTCCTGGGGGGCTTCTAACTCCTTCTCTCCATCTTTGAGGGGGTCCAGCATCCCCACTCCATATGGTTTTATGGCAAATTATCTCCCTTTTAATCCTTCTCCTTTATAATTAGGGCATTCTATTGCTGGTTTGGAAATCACACGTACAGGTGAATTCTACACCTGTGATATCAAATTCAGGATAGAAAGTCACATTACAAAATACTCGTTTTGTAACAGAAGGGGCAGGTCTGAATGTTTTCGAGCCCCTGAGCTAGGAGCTGGGGAAGTGGGTTCGCGACGGGGAGCCGGGTCCAAAAGGACAGAACCGCCAGCCCTCAGGGCCCCCACCAAGAAGCACGCGGACCCTGGGAATGAATCAGTGGTGTGGCCGTGACTAGGAGAGGGGGGACCCGAATGTCACACTGCCCCCTCAAACAGTGCCCTTAGGTGGGAACAGAAAAGGCACCTCTGCCCGATGTTGACCCATCTGTGTTCTCATGTGTGAGTCTCATGTGAGGACACAGCTGAGAGCAGCCGGGTGCACACGGTCGCCCTGATTCAGTTCAGAGAGGTAGAGGCTCTTCAGGGCGGGGAAGACTTGGAACCGGAATCCACCTAACATTTGGTCTGTCAGGAGTGTGGCTGACTCACCTTAGCCACTGAATGAGGGCAGGAAAGGCCAAAGGAAAGACACTTTCAGATCAACTATCAATTCATTAGATGTTGTCCCGGGACTGAGTGCATGTTCTTGTAGTCCCCAAAAGAGAGAGAGAGAGAAAGAGAGATGTCCTTTCTATAACAAAAAATGTTGTTTCCTCGGGAAGAAAAGTGCACATATTTAAAAACTATGAAGAGGAGTGTCATACCTCCAACTGCCAGCGACCCCGAGGGTTGTGCCCTGTCACTTAGAGGGATGGGGCTGGACAGCCAGCCACGGACCCGATGACCAAAGGGCTTGTAAGTCACATTGGGGAGCTGCAACGTAACCCCAGATTTGACGGGAAGCCGTTGGCAGGTGTTGGACAGGAAGCTATGGGATCAAATTTGCATTTTAGAGAAGTCATTCTGCCCGCGGGGTGGACAGTGATGGGAGGGGCTGAGACCAGTGGCGAGGAGGTCTTCCGGGAGCCCGGGGGTCCGGGCAAGGGGAGAGGATGGAGGCCCAGATTATCTAGGGGCAAGAAATGACAGGAGGGGCTGTGCAGGGGGCAGATGAAGGTGGACAGAGTTGTCCGGAGAGTGGGGGTGAGGGACAGAAGTCTGTCTTGTCCTGGGGGTGGGGTGGCTGGAGGACAGTGGCCTGGATTAACAAATGGGCATGGAGGAGAGGCGTCCTGTGCAAGCCTGCAAGCCCTTCCCCATGCAGCACCGCCCCCATGATCCTCCGGCAAAGGCAGGTCCATTGGTCACCGTGTGTACAAGGAAAGGAGGACTCAGAGAACTTAAGCCCTTGCTGTGGGCACAGGGGCGACCACCATGGTCACAACGCACCTGCCTCTGGGAGATTCTAGACCTCTCCCAGAGGCCTCGCTGACAGTCCTGTGATTGGATTTGTGCTAAGGAAGCATGCCTGTCTGCACAGACTGCCCAGGGTCCGCATGACCACGTGCAGGAACAAAGAATGGGGCTTCTGCTGCTGAGCCTGGAGCCCCGAACTCAGACGCACTCCAGCGGCATATGCAGGAAGGCGGCCGCGCAGAGTCGCCTCCCGGAGAAGACTGTTCTCAGAGAAGCAGCTGAAGGGCGTGGGCACGGGCACACACCTGAACCGCCACAGCTGCCCTAAGCAGGGGGGTGGACCCGACCCTCCTGCCACCTGCCACCATCAGGGGTAGCCCTGATCAGGGCCCCGGAGCAAGCAGGACGCCCCTCCTTTCGAGCCTCCAGCATCACCCGCGGGAATCACCCGGCTCTATCCAGAGTCCGGAGGTTCCCCTGTTGAGACCCGGCTGGGAGAGGCGAGGACAGGACCAGCGACTTGGCTCCTCCTCCGGACATCAGCAGAGCCGCCCGGGGTAGGAGCCCTCGGCCCTGTGGGTTTGGGGCGCCCTCTGCTGGGAGTTTCCAGTATTTGCCGGATGCCGCCGGGACCCGCCTTCGGAATTGGATCTCCAGGTGTTTGCGGCGGGGGGTGGGGGGGGGCGGGATAGAGGGTCTTTCTCCTCGCGTGGGGAGGGGGAAACAGTCCCAGGGAGAAGGTGGCCGGACCCCCAGCGGTGAGAAAGAAGGGACGGGGCATATGAGCCTATGGTTTCCATGTTGGTGCCTGTGCACCCCATCAGTAAGGGTCCACGGTGCCAGGATCCCCCACTCAGTCCCTCCCACACACCGTGTTGTATGGACTCTCTTAGGAGTCACAGTAGCCCACGGTGATTACAGGATTACAATTGTTTTAATGGATATAACTGCTCTACTACCCATTTTATTGGATATTATTTACTGGACAGTGGAGTCACAGTAGTCCCCGATGCTAATAGTATTAACATTATTATTTATTTTATTTTTAACGATTTTATTTATTTATTTGTCAGAGAGAGAGAGCACAAACAGGAGAAGCTGCAGGCAGAGGGAGAAGCGGTCTCCCCACTGAGCAGGGAGCCCCACGTGGGACTCGATCCTAAGACCCCAGGATCCTGACCTGGGCAGAAGGCAGACGCTTCACCCTCTGAGCCACCCAGGCGTCCCAAGTATTAACATTATTTTAGTGGATGTAACTGTTACTCCAACTTATTTATTGGATATTACTTGAATGGGTAGAATTACTACTCTTACGGATATTTTATTCAATATTATTCATTAGATATTGGATATTGTTTATTGGCTATTGGATTCACAGAAATCCATGATAGTCATTGTAAAAAAAGTTATTTTAATGACCGAACTACTCCTCCTGGTTACTGGGTATTTATTTGATAATTTTTGAATGGATGGAACTATGAGGGCTAATCGCTATCACAGATTGAGTAGCCGTGATAGTACCTAGCTCAATCCTCGTTTATATGATGGGGCCATTTTCCAGATAAGAAAACTGAGGTTTCCAAGACCAAGTGCCACACCCAGAGTCACACAGATCCGCAGGTGCGGATCCTCGTCAAACCCCGGGCTGTACCCCAGGCTCAGTGCTCTCTCCTGTGCCTGGCTGGCCCTCTCAGCTGTGGGCAGAGCACCGGGGTCCCCGGGATGCTGAGGACCCCTCATTCACCCCAGGGATGGTGGGCTCCTGTGCTTGCGAAAGTTGCTTACCTCTGTCCTCCCTGGAGCCGCTCTGTCTGGTAGCTCCTTTGAGAAGCAAGTGAGGCAGTGTTTGTGCCAAAGACTTGGGGCCTGGTACCTGTGCACCCTGAGTTCCGGCAGGGCCCTCAACACTGCCGAGTGGAAAGTCAGGGCTCTCCAGGCAACCCGGAACCTGACCCTCCCAAGAATGACAGGACTGCATGGAAGTGAAGAAGGCATTGGGCCCATCCATCTCAATGATCGGAAGTGCTGAGTAAAGTAAGGTCCTTTCTCGGCTGGGGAAGAACAGCCTCTTCTAACAAGATGCTTCCAAAGCTCTGTAGGGTGAGTCCCAGGCAGGCATTGCTTCATGAAGACCCAGGAGGTCCAGAGGATCCCTTTTAGTTTTCTCTCTGGGGACACACCCAAGGTGGACATGAGGAGGTCAGGGAGGAAGATACACAATTATTCCTTACGGAACACTCTCCAGCCCATTTGCCAGGCTCTCTGTTGAGGGTTTCCCATTTGCCGTGTCAACAGCTGTGTATGAGGTGGGCACTCATTCACCCACGGGGAGACAGAGGCATGAAAATGCTAATTTCCTTGCCCAGGGTCACACAGCTGGGGAGTGACAGGGTGAAGGATTCGAACTCAGACCTTTGCCAGTTCCAAAAACATCCATGCTTTTCCCATTAAAGGGACATTTGTATTTGGCCTGTGGCCCACTTTGACGTCCAGATCTTCTTGTCTGTGTTTCCGGCGGTCAGTCTTATCCCATCTGGCAGCAGGTGCGGTGTTTAAGTGTAAGGCTCAGTGACCAGCTTGTTTGGGATTTAATCCTGGGCCGGCCACTCACCGGCTCTGGGTAAATGACATCACCACTCTGTGCCTCAGTTCCCCCATCTGTGAAATAGGGATGATGGTAATCATACCTCCTTCCAAGGGGTCATGTGGAGAGTAAATGAATTAATATTTATACATGTGAAATTCTTAGAGCCTGGAACAAGACAAATGCTCAGCCCTGAGTTTTTATTCACTGGCGTCGTAGCTCTCTGGCCTGGTTGTTAATCAGCTTTAGAAAAATGCCAATGTGTGGGTCCCACACCAGAGGTTCTGGTCTCAGGTCACGCCGGAGTGCAGGGGGCCGGCGTTCCCAGGCAATTCCAGTGCTCAAGCAAAAGCGAGGTGCACCGGCTAGAGTTTCCATGGCAGGGGTAGTGTCCTGGGCACCAGGGACAGTGGGTGGCACCCAGCAGGTGTCAGGAAGTGCTGGAGGCCGCTCAGGCGCCCTGTGGGTCTGTGTCAGTCTTTGCTCAGCATCAGATGCCGGTGAGTTTGGATCTCACCTCCCATCAGGTAGGAGGGAGGTCACCCACTCACACCGAGGTCATCGGCCTGAAATATGGAGACAAGCTCTGTCCCATCCTGCAAGTGTCTAACGCAAACATGAAGTCATCCGAGCTCTGCCCTGCCAAGGGCTGTAGGAGATCCGCCCGGGACTGAGCCAAGTTCCTGAGAATTCCCGAGAAGGGACGCACCCTGTTTCCTTCTAAGTCACATGCTGCCGGCTCCTGGCTTCCCTGGGATGTGCTGGGGCGGAGAAATTCAAGTCCAGCGAGGATGTGGGAGCAGACAGAGGCCTCTGAGCTCCGGCCTGTGGCTCTGGTCTGGGCCCACCCCTTGCACGGCACTCAAATCCCTCTCCCACAAAGGATGACACATGCTGGCTCCTTATTCCATTTTACGGATGACTTCAACTCTCTGGGTCTTTGTTTTCTCATCTGAAAATACCTCACCGGTTTCGTGAGGATAAATGACGGAAGACAGTACGCATTAAGGGGTGGCTACGCTTCAGCGGTCACGCTGGCTGTGGTGACGGGGGTGGTCAGGGGGCAGCCAGAAGGGCCCTTCTGGAGGTGGGCTGTGGCCCGGTCACCGAGGAGGGGCAGCTGGCAGAGTCTGCAGGCCTGGGCCCCTGAGGGAAGGAGCTGCAGGCTGACGGGGAGAGAGAAAACGTGGTTGGCGCGAGAGCCAGACGCATCCACTGCTGTCTAAGGTGCTAGCATTTCCTCCAAAGACAGAAGGGACCTTCCCACGCCCCCTCTGCGGGCCGGGCGGAGGGCAAGATGCGTACCTGGGTACTGCGTGTGTGTCGGCCAAGCTTCCAGGCAGCTTTTCAAGGGATATGAGCCTCGGTTTCCCTTGAAAGACGACGTGACGGAGAGGCGGGTGCTCCAGATTCCGAGCCCACATCTGCCGGGTGCGAAGCCTTAGCTCGTGCACTTTGTTCACACACTGGGAGGGGATGCGGGTGAAACGTCAGCCGGCGGTCTGAGGGACCTCCCGAAATTATTATTAATTTTATTTAGAGAGAGAGAGAGCATGAGCAGTGCAGGGGGGTGGTGGGGAACGGCAGAGGGAGATGGAGGGAGAGAGTCTGAAGCAGGTTCTAGCCTAGTGCAGAGCCCGACGTGGGGCTCGGCCTCAGGACCCTGAGATCACCACCTGGGAGGAAATCAAGAGTCGGACACTTAACCGACTGAGCCAGCCGGATGCCCCCCACCGTAGTACTGTACACTCATAATGGGGGGGGGCTGGGGGCCCAGGCAGGACAGCGTGCAACTCTTCATCTCAGGGTTGTGAATTCATGCACTATGTTGGGCATAGAGCTTACTTAAAAAGATGTAAATATAAACATAAGAGAAAAGAAAAGAATAAAAGAAGAGCCATAAGTCTAGGAAGCTTTGAGTTCCCTCTGGAGGGCCTGGGTCACCCTTCATCTCCAGCGTGGTGTCTTGTGACAAGGGGCTGGCATGAACTATGTTTGTTGAACTAAGCACTTACTTACTCATTCTTTCAACAAATATCGGCTGCGCACACACTGAGCCTCATACGAGGCACTGGGAACCCGACAGGGAGCAAGACAGAACAAGGTCGGCGGGTTAACAGAGCCCACACCCAGGGAGTGTGCGGGGAGTGGGGTGCACAGGGAAAAGAGATGCAAGGTAAGCACAGGGCCAAACAGAAGACATTAGAGCAAAAGCAGGAGAGGCTGGAGTGACACGGGGCCGCAGGCCAGGGAGCACGAGCAGCCTCCAGAAGCTGGAAGAGGCCGAGGGACGGGTTTCCCCGGAGCCTCCTGAAGAAGGACCACCTAGTGAGTGAGACCCTTGCTGGACCTCCGGCCTCCAGAACTTCGAGAGAATGTTGGCTACCTCTTGGGGCCAGGTGCTGTGGGAACCCCTGGAGGGGACACTTCCTTAGCGCCTGTCCCACTCTCCTGTGTCTAATGACAAAAAGAAATGACGCAAAGGCCAAAGGACAGTTGTAGAAAGAACACAGGCCCAGGTATCAAGAGACCCGGGTTCCAGTCCCAGCTCTGCCTGAGACCAGCCACATGACTTGGACGGAGGGACTCAAATAGCTTGTGACCTTCTCATGTGTTAACTGAGGGACGTGATCTTCAAGAATGTTGTGAAGATAACCAGCTGCAAAGGCCCCCACACGGGATGGTGGGCCCCAAGGCTCGGGGCAACTTAGAGGGTGCAGAGGAAGGCAGCTAAGAAGCCGACCCCCCAGGCAGGTGGTGTCTCCTGTTCCTCCCCCCTGCCTCCCGGCTGCAGCGGGGAAAACACAGCTCCTGTGGCAGCTCCAGAATCTGGAGAATCTGGCCGGGCTGGAATTGTTAGTCAGTTTCCCCTTTCCTGGTCCTAGCTGATAAGTATATCCGGCTGGATAAAAATATATCTACCCTTACGGTAAGATTCCCAGGCTGGGAATTCTCTGAGCATCCCGCCTCCAGACTGGGGGCACGGGTGCTGCCTTTTCTACAAACAATCTAGCGGCCACTCGGGGTCCCCAGGCAGTGGTGACCGGGTGAGCCATCTCGGTGCCCTGCCGTGCTCTGGGACCGAGAGGGGCTCTTACTGCTGCTGGGGAAGAGGCAGGCTGGGCTGGGCAGGGGCGACAGGATGTAAAACACGGCTCCTTTTCCAACCTGTTTGTTTATAAGCAGCCGTGCTAAGAGACAAAAGCGTAATAACCAGCACAAGGTCTTGCCGAGTGCGGGCCACGGCTCTCAGCCACTGCTGAATTCTACTCACTGAGTTCTCCCCGCGACCCTGGGGCCATACATCCTGTCATGGTCCCCGGGAGACCTGAGCGAGCTGGTGGTGGAGGCTGGGTTTGAACCCCGCAGCCTGGTGTTCAACCGGTGGGCAGGCTCCTCTCGAATCTAATTCAAGAAACATCGTTTGGAAGGCTCCTTTCAGTTTCCTGATCCTGCGGAACACCTCCGCAGTCACCCGAGACTGGCAGACCCACGGGGGCGTCTTCCCCGAGAGAGGCCTCCCCACACCTCCAAGGTGGCCCTCATTATCCCCATCTCTGCTCGCTCAAGGCCGCCTGTCAGCGGCACACGGCACTCTGCACTTGACCCCGGGCGCCCTCGTTCCTCAGTCTTCCCAGCAAGGCAGCCTCCAAGTTGATCTGTTTTCTTCACTGCTCTGGTCCATCCCTCATTGTTTTCTATTGAGGTGAACTTTACGTAACACAAACCACTGAGAAGTGCACAGTGCCGTGGTATTCAGTACAGTCTCCCTGGTGTGCAAGCCTCTCTACCTAGTTCCAGAACATTTTCCTGCCCCTCGTGCCCAGGAGCACTCACTCCCCAGCCGCTCCTGCCCACAGGCTCCGGCACCTGCGGATCGACTTTCTGACTCCAAGGATTGGCCTTTTCTGGACATTCCATACAAACGGAATCCTACGTGGCCCTTTGTGCCTGGCTTCTTCCCCGTGGCATCATGTTTTCAGGGTTCACCCGCATCGGAGCCTGTGTCCGTGCTTCCTTCCTTTTTCTGGCTGGATAATATTCCACCGCAGGGATGGGGCCCAGCTTGTGCGGCTGTCCGTCCCTGATGGACGCTCGGGCTGTCTCCACCTTGTGGCTACTCTGAGCAATGCGGCTGGGAATGGTCTCGTATCTGAATTCCCATCGGTCTTCCAAGGCAGCACGGGATTCCGATGTCACTACACCCTCAGCAGCCCTCGATCCCCTCTGCCGTTTTATGATGACTGTCCCAGTGTGTATGAAGTGTTGCCCCTCCACTTGGAAAGCAGAGCGGAGACGCCACCCGACCACCCCCGGGTGGTCCAGCCCAGGAACTGGATTCCCAAGGTCACCCTGGAACTCGAACCCTCTGCCCTCACAGCCCAGGGCCCTGCAGCCCCCCGGGGCTGACTTTATTTGCAGGGAATGTGTGGAATGCAGAGAAAGATCTTCGGGTACAGACTGGGGCCGGCAGAGGCCGCTGACCCCGCCCTTGGGAAAGAGCCAGGGCAGATAACTCGGAACACGCCCCTCTCACACCCAAACTTCAGAAGCTACTCTGGGCCACAGGCCGGTCACAGGAACGAACTCCCTCAGGCTCTCCAGAAAGCTGCAGGTTTCTTTTTTTCAGAATCAGAACACAAGAATGAATCACTTCTTTATTTTTTTTTTTTTTTAAGATTTTATTCATTTATTTGTCAGACAGAGATCACAAGTAGGCAGAGAGGCAGGCAGAGAGAGGAGGAAGCAGGCTCCCCACGGAACAGAGAGCCCAATGCGGGGCTCGATCCCAGGAACCCGAGATCATGACCCGAGCCAAAGGCAGAGGCTTTAACCCACCGAGCCACCCAGGCGCCCCAGTACAGGTCACTTCTAAAATAAAACACACACAAACCCACTCAAACTTGGTCTTGGTATTTTAAAGACAGACCTTGGCTCTTGTTGGCTTTTCTTTCAGCTAAGAACGGTGGTGGGGCAGCATGGACCCTCCTAACGGGCTCCCATCTGGGAGTTTCCTCCAAACTGACCTCTTCAGCCACAAAACTGTTTGATTTTCTACCCTCGGCCATTCAGGAAACAGATGAGCGGCTTTCAAAAAGGTCTGTTTTCCTCTCTAGAGAGACAGGTCGCTGGACAGCCAGCCTTGGATCCCATCTCGGCCCCCTCCTGGAACACTGGACCCGTGGGTTTGGCAGAGTGCCAACTTCTCTGGGTCTCGGTTTCTCTGCTATAAAATGGGTTGTTGGGAGAATGAAGTGAGTTAACATGTGAGTTGCTTATCTCTACCTGTGCCGAATCTCCACCTGCGTCAAAACCAGCAAGTACCCCTCCCTTACATAGAACAGGCAATCTGGGTAAATTTCTCCAGGACTGGGTTCATACAGACATATATAATGTGAAATACATATTCATTCCATTACATATGTTCCATTTGTTCTTTGGCTGTGATTTCAGGAGTGACTATGGCCAACTTACATAGCTTTGATCTTACTAATAGATTCTTTAAGCCTGTCGCCCCTGATCTTTGGTAGGGATCTCCCTCTAGCATGTTGTCAGCAGCACTGGTCATTGTAGGCGTGCTGTCTCTGGGCCAGGGAGTGAGAGGAAATTACAGAGACTTCCATCTGCCCAAGAAGGAATTCTCCAACATCTAACTGCACTGTTGGTTCAAGCTCCTCTATTACTCTGAAGTGTAATTTCTTTCCCTCTTCTAAGGAGGGTTGTGCTTTTTGGCGGGGGTTGGGGAAGGACAGAGTAGAGACTTATTCTTGTAGGGCTGGAAGCCACAAAGGCAATGACCGTCGAGAGTGGCTGTCAAGGAGTCGATCTTACTTCAAGAGTCAGGATCCAGGCAGCTAAGACCCAAACCATTTCAGCTGAGGCTCAAAAAAGACTAATCCATTCAGAAATCAAGTCAAGCTTTATCGACGATGTGGATTTACCAGGAGCCGCTGTAAAAATTGGAACCAACCAGAATGGCTTCTCCATCAAATTGTTTTATTAGGTTAATTAAACAGCTTAAAGACGATTCATTTTGTTCGGTACCCTTCTAGAAAATATTTCAAGTTTTAAATGAACTTCCAATACATAAAACAAAATTACTTTACCATAGACAAATTTCAGATCAAAATACAACACTCTGTTTCTGTTTTCTTACAGTTATAAAATCCAGTCGATACAAACTACATAAAAAAGATAAAACACTTTCACTGATCTTCGGTACAAGAGAACAGCACGACTGCAGATGTCCCCCAAGCACAATTCCCACGCTCGTGGGCGGGGATCAACCCGCAGTTACACCCCACAACACACTGAAGCAGGTGAACAAAGTGCGTGCTACCAGACTGGACACAGGGAACGGACCCTTTGTGCATCGGTATTACTTGTAAACCGTCAAGCAACTCTGTAAGAAACGTTACGAATTCAAAAAGTTACTTCCACTTTGCTAAATTTCATACCAGCAAAGGAAGAGAAAAAGTTACTCCACAACACAAACGGATACATTTGGACCACGGTAGGCTGGAGACGTGACAGTTCAGTGAAATCAAGTCAGCACAATTTCTCTACTGTCCTACTGAGTTTGAGGAGTACAATTCTACAAGCTGCAGCTTTCCGGTACCGCAAAGATTTTCAACTCTCCATACAATGTCTCTCCTTTAGCTTCTGTGCATTTCACTGCAAATCTTTTTTTTTTTTTTTTTCTTGTTTTTTTGTTTTTCAAGCAGGAGGTGTTTCCTGGAAGACCGGGATACCTGTCACACAACACAACCTCCAGCGAACACACATCTGAGCGGACTGCTCCACTTGGAATCTTATCAGATAGTAAAAGCTGCAGGGTTTAAACTAGAACGACTCTGTATGCGCCATGTCAGGAAACATAAATTATATGTTAAACGAAGACTGCTGTTCAACCAGATGAATTCGGATACCGTGTCCTCTGAACTTGGTATGTGTGAAATCTTCCTTATGGCACGGAAATCATCAAAATGGCCAATCAAGAGGGTGCTAAAAGCCAGTTCTTGACAAGGGCAACTACCACGCATTTATGCCTGGTGCCACGCAGGCCATGGGCCCGTCGCTGGCCGTTCTGCCAGGCTCAGGGCCCACCGTGAGGACCAGCCCTAAATATCGGGAGAGTCAAACTGAGCTTAAGGTCCTGCTTTAAGGAATTCCCTTAATCGTTTGCTTCCAGCGGGAGATCTGCCTCAGTGAACAAACCAAACGAACGTACCGCTGTGTCATGAGTTACCATGGGTCTCATT
The DNA here is from genome assembly GCF_009829155.1 of Mustela erminea. Classification (NCBI taxonomy): domain Eukaryota; kingdom Metazoa; phylum Chordata; class Mammalia; order Carnivora; family Mustelidae; genus Mustela; species Mustela erminea. The sequence continues at coordinate 54,116,881 of NC_045632.1, read as the reverse complement.
CACAGATCGAGACAAGCTTCTCCGTTACTGGGGACACACAGGGATGGCACAAAGTCTGCCCAAGCCTGCCTAACGTGCTTCCTCACTGTGGTTGCTGAGGAGGGCGGGAGCGGACGGGGGTGCAGCGGGGAGCTGCTCGTAGCAGAAGCAGCGCGGCCCGCCCCGGTTCAGGGAGGGACACCCGTGCACGGGAGGCTGCCGTGAGCGCTCGACTCCTGGGCCGAGGCCATGATTCCCGCTGTTCGGCTGTCAGAATTCACAAATGGGAGGATTCGAAACAAAATAGGCATTGCTGTGTCCCTGGCGACAGGGAGGGGTGCAGGAATGAGGAAACAAATGAAAGCTGTGTTACAAGGGAGTCAAAAGAAAAAGCATCCCATCAGCAGAAAAAGCCACTGATGGCTGAATTAAGCGAGTGTTGCTAAAGAGTCTGTGCTTGTCTCCATTAAAGGCCTCTTGATACATCTCCTGCCATAAAGTTACCTGCCCCGCGGAATGTGACTGTTTTCACGGAGAACCTGAACTCTGAGGTCCCAAGGAGGGAAGAAGATGCTATGAACCCACGTAAATTGGTTTTTAAGCTGACGACACCCTTTTGCCCCATGCACCAGTTCCTACATAGTTGTTTTTTTTTGTTTTGTTTTGTTTTTTAAACAAAGCATTAAGAGTCAAAGTCAGCAAGCACGTGCTAGATTAACAGTAATACATGTTATCTTCTGGAGTTTCTTCTGAAGCAAAAATCTCTTTTGAAAAAAATATGAAAAGATGGTCTCTCTGATTGTAAACGAGCAATTCTGATTTCTGATTCTACTCACAACTTGAGCGGCATGTTTTGAAGTCAGAGCTACGGAAAAGAAAAAGGAGACCATGGTCTTGCTATGCTCTCCCGAATGCTCGAGAGCACGGTGCAGGTCCCAAGCCCCCAGATGAGCCCCACGGCGGGTGTGCAGGCGGCAGGGGCCCAGGCCAGTCCCCCAGTAGGCCTCGCCAGGCGATGTGGGGGCCACACAGTGCCTTGAGGCTGGGTGCTGAGGTAGTACGTGTGGCATCTGGAGCCCCTTCTCTTGGCTCAGCGAGGAGCCTGTGAGGGAGGCGGCCGAGCTGGGTCCCCGCGAGGCTCTTCTTGTCTAGAGCTGGCCATGCCTCAGAGGGGAGGCTCTGGCCCTGAGCTCTACCCAGGGAGGAGCAGGGCAGTCTGGACTCTGGGAAGCTCCCTGGAGCCTGGGGGACAGGTCTGGCTCTCTTGCAGCCAGGGCCAGCTGGCTGTGGAAAGTGCTAGTCACAAAGGCTGGGTTAGGAGCTCCCAGAAGATGCCTTTTCAGTAAATATTTTCAGGCTAACAGGCTGGGAAACAAGAAGAGGGTTTTTTTTTTTTTGAACTTTTTTTATTTATTATTATTATTATTTTTGTTTGTTTTGTTTTCCCCTTTTCCCCCCTTCTGGGATACATACTTTATATGCAGTTAAAACCCCTAGTTGGGACAGGTGTGGGATGAGGAGCAGAGGCAGGGCGGGAAGGCCAAGCAGAGGGCGTACGTAAGAGGACCCTTGAAAACAAGACCGGAATGACCTCTCCCACCCTGACTGAAGTCCTAACTGGTGCAGAGAGACGTGTCAACTGAGGACGAGCCTGCTTCCTGGAGACCCTCCAGCAGGGTCTCTGGGCAACCACATTGGGACGTGGGGAGGAAAGCCAACACTGGTTCAAACAGAGCTTATTAGTAAGCCAAGACGACTCGAGAAATCAGAAAATGCACCCAAGAGATGGGGGAGCCCAGACAGCCCCCCTCCACCTCTGAGGACCTGGGTGCACACCTTGGCTGATGCTTGGTTCCTCTGTTTTGGGGCAGATCTTCGCCAAGGCCGGGGAGGGCCGGAAGAGACACATGGAGTGAGGGCAGCCTCCCTCCCCTCCAGGACTAAGACTGCCTTGTAGCTTCATAGAAGAGGGAAAGCAAAATCACAAGAGGAATCAGATCCCTCGGAAACTCTTCTCAAAGCACGATAAGACTTCATTGAGCTGGAAAGGGTCTGGAGAGGTTGGCCAGCCGGGGGGCCCAGCATACAAGCCCCCTCGAGAGCATTCCTGGCCTCGGTTACCTAAGTCCTACTTGAAAGAATGCAATTTTTACTTATCAGTTTTCTTACATCTGCAAAGATAACGACAGATTTCAAGCAAAAAGTAGATAAAAAGCAAGAATTGTGGTTCCAGTTAACAATACAGTTTTAGGGAAATCTCTAGAATTGTGCCTATTTTTGAAAGTTCTGCTGAAGAAGGATGTGGCTGTTGGCCAGAGGCCACAGTCAGGAGGCTGTGGACAGGAGGTGGTCAGGGAGGAAAGGAAGAGGGAGCACAGGTTGAAAGGAACAAAGGCTCTTCTCCCCCAAATCAGTGCAGAAGTACAAACTCACCCACCCCAATTTTTTTTTAACTAAGCTGTTTGTCTGCAAGGAGCTTTGGAGACGGTGACCCATATCTAGCCACAAAGCACTCATGCACAGACGTGGTCATGCCGCTGGTCACAGCTGCAAGGGCTCTCCTAGGTGGCATGTTCAAAGACAAGCGCTCAGTGCCACGGAGGGTTCCTACCTTACCGTGAGGCCACTCTGTCTCAATGTCCGCTGTTGGCCTGAGCCACGCACACCTGCGTGTTCTAAACAAGTCCCCACAGGCCTGTGTGTCAGGCCTCTCCAATGGTGGCACCTGGAACTGGCGGCTAAATGCCATGGTCCCAGCGTCCATCAGTGCAGCCGGGGGACCAAGTAGTACAAGACACTTCCTTTTCTGGCTACCAGTCCCACACACAAACACTATTCTTTTTTTTTTTTTTTTCCTTTTTAATTTATTTTTTAAAACTATGCTCTAAGCCCAAAGTGGGGCTTGAGCTCACGACCCTGAGATCAAGAGCCATATGCTCTGCCGACTGAGCCAGCCAGGCGCCCCATTCTTGTTTTTCAATACTTGGCTTATGTTCAGTGATTCCCCGCCCCACCCCTTTTTTCTTTTTCATTTAGGAACTACCTTTTCTAAACCTGGATATGAGACTATTTAGCCATCTATCAGATTGTCACAGCGCTGGGGGAGCCTCACACCCAACAAACACTTAATCCCTCCGAGCACTTTTCTCAGCCTTCTAGGTCTTTAAACACGTTGCTAAGAAAAGTGTCACAAACGGCCAGGGCACCTGTGGCCGTTTGCAGCAGCGCTGTCTGTCATGACTGTGTCGTCCACTTCTCAGCCCTGTCAGCCCTGTTCCTCCTTCCTTTGCTTATTCACAGAGAGAGCCGGAACGGCTTTATAGAATGCCTTTCATGCTGCCACATCTGCTGGTCCCTGGGTGGGAACCAGAGAGAAAGTGACCGTATGGAAGGGTTTAAGGAGTTCACTTTCTGAATCATCTACTTAAATAGCCCTACTTTATTTGAAGGTGCAAAAGTGCTACACATACACACACACTTGTAACACAAATTTTGTTTGTTTGTTTAAGTTTCACATGGCATCCAAGTTGAGAGAGAACAGGTATACTGATCTGGAGCAGAGATCTAAAATATCTAGTTTATGTGACCAGTGTAGGTCACTACCTGTGACATCTTAGGGGAAAAACAAAGATTAAACTTTGGTAAAGAGTTTTAAGGGTTTCATTAGGCAAATTCTTAATTGAGGTTTATCTAAAACAACTCTCAATGTTCCAAGCACATATTCTAGGATGGTTCAGCTCTACAGAATCACCCTGAATTCAAATATTAGAGCAGCGGAAGGACAGCAGTGGCAGAGGTCCAGAAAGCAAATCATTTTATCAACACAAATGTTCGTTTACTTATAGACCTCTTGGCAGCAGAGGTTCGAATGGGGAAGTGCGAAGGCCAGGATACACAATGAGGGCAGTGCTGTCCCCCTCCCTGGGGCTCACCATCAGGGACCCGAGGCTGAGGTGAGGGGCCACAGTGGCCATAGCTACGGGTGAAACATGGGCTGCCAGCTTCTCATCTTCATTATGTGCCTGATCTTCGAAGCAGCCCAAAGAGGTAAACACCCCCGTTTACCCTACATTTGCACGTAAGGAACTGGGCTCTAGGGCTGCAGGACTCCTGAAGGTCACAGTCTGCAGTCCTGGTCTTTGAACCCACCCACACCCAGCACCATGGCCTGGATCCTTGCAGCTACTAGGTTTGCCTGGGAAAGTACACCAAGTATTTATACATGTTTTCCTCAAAATAACTGAAATAAAAAGGTTGGGGCTCAAAGGCCCTAAGTCTTGGTTCGCTCGGAAACCACTTGGGGAAGGTCTCACGCCTGCTGCCAGCCCCAGGAGATGCGGATGTACTGTCATGTGGGGGGAAACTCTGCCTTTCGTTCTAAAAAAGTACAGGCTGGAAAACTAGATCACGTAGAGCACAATGACAGTTCCGTTGTTAGGTCTCACCTGGTCCATAAGTGATTGCCGGTACACTAGGTCTTTAGGAATGGGCGTAACTCTTTTGGGCCCTGGGGATGCTGGGTCATTCCCGTGAGAAACCACTCTGGGAAGGGAAGGTCTGACTGCAGGAATCGGTGGACCTCACGGCTCCCCCGAGCTTACGGACCAGGGAAGCTGACAGACACAGGCGAGGACAGAGCCACGTGCAGAAGGCACGTTCCACTGATGCTCAAAGCAAATCCACTCACGCATCATTTTAAGTAGAACACAGTTCTGTGTTGTGTGGTCAACCTCAAACCTGTACTTCGGAAACACTTTGAGATTTCATTTTAAAACCCTAGACTGGGGCGCCTGGGTGGCTCAGTGGGTTAAAGCCTCTGCCTTCGGCTCAGGTCATGATCCCAGGGTCCTGGGATTGAGCCCCAAGTTGGGCTCTCTGCTCAGCGGGGAGCCTGCTTGCCCCACCGCCCGACCCGCCTGCCTCTCTGCCTACTTGTGATCTCTGTCAAATAAATAAATAAAATCTTAAAAAAAATAAAAAGAAAACCCTAGACTGTGAGAACCAAAAGAGAAGAGGAATCTACTAATGAACCTCAATTTTCATCAAAATTAAAGATTCTTCGGAAACAAATTTATGGAATTACACTTAAGAGCTCCTTAAGCTGCTCGCAGTAGCACCTTGTAGACAACGGAGCACAACGGCCCCGAGCAAGTCCACTCCAAACGCTGGGTCTGATTCCACAGACACCTTCTCCCGTCTGGTCCTAGCGGGATGGGGCGCAGCCCTCTGTTTTACACAGCAGTGCTGTTTCAATATACTACTTCTCTACGTTATGAAAACACAGTCTTTTAAAGACTCTTTAAAGTTCAAGTTGAGTTTCAAGTAATCACTTTGCAGCAGCTCTAGGAGAATGATTGTTCCTCCTGATTAAAAGTGCCTATTAAAAAAAAAAAAAGTAGTAAAATGGAAAATATGCCTTAGAGAATTGTATTCCTCAAGGCCGCCCGCTGCTTGCTTCCAGGCTTTTGTTAAAGGACAGAATGTGTTGAATTCTCCTAAATTGGCAGGGGATCAAGCACAACACTACATAATGAGGTAGCCGAAAACGGAGTTTTTCCTATAAACACAAAGAACAAGGGAGTAAGTGCAGGTAATTCTCATCCCCCTAAACAGGAAACATGATAAAGAGAGCTACGTATAGTCATGTTTATACCAAGTTCACAGGTTTAACTGGAAAAAATGTAACTCAAGGTTCTAACGTTCACTTTATTTGTAATTGATGAGGAGGAAAAATAAAAACAAGGTATTTTCAAATCTATGATTTTTGTGGAAATGCTAAAAATAAAGATCTAATAAATGTAATTTGCCGACCAGAAAGAAGGATGAGCCTGCATCTGCTTGGGGTCCGAACGATCTGGAGTGGCCGTGTGTCAGTACGGGTCACTTGAATGGCCGGATCCGAACGAAGCCACGTGTGCACTGACTGCGCGGGCTGCCTCCCCCCTCCGGCTCGTGACTTCTCTAACACAGATCACACTGACGGAAGCATTTACAGCAGCTTCGCTGGGCCATGATGACATCAATATCGAACTCTATAATTAGCCTAAATTTCAGCTGAGCAGCAATTTTAAAGTATTGGTTTTTATCTCAAAAAAGAAAAAGCGAAGGTGACAAGGTGTTCTGCCATAGGCCATGATGCAAGGCTGTTTTATTTGCAGATATGTGATGTGATGAGGAAGGGGGGGAAGTTTAAAGACGCAATCAGATCAGTTAGAGAACTTCGGGGACAGAAGGGAACGCAAACACACTCGCCTCAATCGCGCGCACTTACAGCAAGGAACAGAGTCGTAACCGAGCTCCTTAGGTGTCACGTAAACACAGGGACGGCCCTGGGACAAAGCTGAGATAGACAGAGTTAGGATTCAAAATAGAATCGCTTCCGAAAAATACACAAGTTTTAAATGTTTTACCAGTTGGCTTGCCAAAAAAATCGCAGAAGTCTCTATTTCCATAGTATTGACTTGACCACCAGCAGGCACAAAGCCTCAACCTGATTTCATGTTCTTCTTCCGTATGGGCAAGTGGGTTACCCCTCACCCGCATACCACACATCTCTATCATTCCTGAACCGGCTAGAAGGAGTACTTCAGGCGTTATTAGCAAGCGAGCAAAATACCTTCTCCAACACGCTAAGACACAATCCCTTCTTCCTCACTGATTTCAGATGTGGTAAGAAAAGTAGTATAAATGACACTTCAGATCTTTAAAAGGAAAAAGTGCTTCTCTGTCAAACACGAATACTTAGTACTCCTGCTCTTACGACCTTCATAAATTCTTAAATTTCCTCTGGCTAATGGCCAAAGAAAACCAAACACCTTTCAGCTTACATCTGTGTAACTTGTGAAGGACACGTTTGGGGGTTTAAGTTATACCACAAAAGATTATTTTACGACTAAAAATACTTGTACACCTAGAAAACTAAGTGGGAGTCTCAAAGGCTGAACAGTGAAATGATAATGGTTTCTGCTCACATGTAAGGCAGGGAACGAGGCCGCATCTACTGGGCCTGAGAGACTGCTCCCTGTCCGAGGGCGGGGGGCGCTGCACCCATCACAGAGATGTGAGGATCCAAGCAGTATGTTCTGGAAAAGGCTTGGAACCACATGTACAAAACAATAACTAAAACCCAACACTAAGTGTGATAAACGGCATTACGATTGCTGAGGATAGGGTCCCCAAATCCTACACAACCATATGGACACCAAAGACGTCTGCATCCGTATGTCAGGCACTTTACATTTTTTTTTTCCTTCTGTACTAGGTTCTCACCCTACAACATGAGGCCAGCCCGTCCGTGCACAAAGTTCCAGCGAAATGAGTCGCTCATGGAGAGGACTTCTCAATCCAGTGATAAACATCATTTTGACAACAAGAGTACTGTACTGAGGTGGCCAACCATTTACTGGCTGCCTGGTGTGTGCCAAGCACTGGGATTAGCAGATGGCCAAGACAGGGTCGCTGCCCACAAGGAGTTGACCATCTAGAGGGAGGGCAGCATGAAAGCGCTCCAGAAATCCCAACAGACTTTTTGGCTGGGGCGCTAGAAGCATTTGCTGATTACACCCAGGACAGCTTTTCTGTAATAATCAGGAGTCTCCTCTCTCCTTGGCTCCCAAAGGCTCCCCAACTTTGTGAGGGGCAGCCCCAGAACAAGGCAGTCTTACCCTTCCCCCTCACCAGGTGCTTAAGGGGGTTCCAGCGCCTTTTAAATCCATGCCAAGTGCCACCTCATTCTTTCCCCAGATAATCAGATGTCTTTATCTGACCACAAGAGACTCTCTGGAATCAAGCAGGCCAGCAAGAAGGCAATACTGCAGTGTCTTCAGCACTCCTTGGAAAACTTTTTGGTTGGGTACAGTGAAGCAGGAATGCACCAAATGGAACCCCAATGGACCAAGGCAGCTAAAGAATGTCTCCAAAAAACCCAATTACTACCACAAATAATGAGGCACCATGGCAAAGACAGCCCTATCTCTACCAGGTCAGTGTAAGGATGTGCTTCCTGTATGTTGCCTAGGGAACCCCACCCTCAACTTATAAATTATAAAAATGGCACCGTCAAAGCGTTGTTGAAGTGGTGACGTAACCAGACGGTTCAGTACAAAGAATATACCATCCATCATTGCCCAAATACTCTTTTTTGGTTGTTGTAGTCTGAGCAAAGCCTACTGTTAGCTATCAATGCCTCACAGCAATGAAATAAAGAACTGATGAAATAAGCAATGAATTTAAAAATTTCTTAGGCCAAATCTTTATAGCCTACCAACTATACCAGTTGGCGAACACTGTTCTTAATCCCACTAAAGAAATGGAAACACCAAGTAAGATTTCCTACCAACTACAACTCTATGAATATTTACACCCAACGTGAGTTTAACTCAGTAGTATAAACTGAAGGGCCATGGGCTCAAGAATTTATCTGAAGCACCAGAAGACAGTAATATATGTAGTCTTGAACTACAATTGAAAAAGTAAACATATAGAAACACACTTACCAAGTCACATAACACACACACACATTCTCCCCCTCTCACGGGATACAAGCACTCTCACACACTCACAAAAATAAATCCCAAACAAACCACTTCATCTTAAATTAAACACTTACCTCTTCAAAAAATCTATATTTGGATGCATTAAACAAACAAACAAACAAACAAACAAGCCTACTTTAGACTGCAGCCTAGGAGAGATCCTTTAAATATTCACTGACTCTAACCTGAGACAACTTTCCTTCTGTTGGAGGGATAATGAAAATACATTGCACTTCCCCCAAAGGTATTTTATTTAAAATTTTAAGATCTATCCTCAACTGCCAATTCCAACCTATGCCTGGTACAAGTGCCTTGTGAAAAAGAAGTATTAAAAAATTTGTCAAGAAAAGATGTTTCAAGGCATAAGCGGAATGTTAAACCTGCATGAAATGAGTTAAAATTTATTTCACAATACCGAAGTCACGGTCATTTACAAAAAAAGGTCATAATTAATTTTCGAACATAATAAAATTAAATATATTCCTACACTTCAATGTAGTATTTTAATATATATATTATATATAGGAAAATAACAGTTTGGCACTTAGCAGCTACTGTTGGTGATAGCATCCCATATTATGTGGCAAATTTATTTTAAAAAACATAACCTAATTTCTGCAGCTACTGTGTCAATGAACTGCATAAAAAACTTAAAAAAGAACTGTTTTTATAAAATGAATTGACCAAGTCATGCAGGCACTGAAAGTATTGCAACAGGGACTCATTCACTCCTAAACAATGAACTGTCTCCTTGGAGAGGCCTGGCGTAAACTGGGAAGAATTTTAAGCTTCAGAAATTAAAGAAAGAGAGTTGCTGACTGTCACGGCTTCCATAGGACATCAGTCACTGCTTTAACGTACCCCAGCTGCAACTTCTGAAGGCCAAGGTTCTGTTCTGTACAGGATATGCTACCAAAGAAAATTCACTTTTTCAGCGATTTGTTTCCCCTAAAAAATCTCTAATTGGAAAAAGAAGTTTGCTTTCTCTGCTGTGGTCGCGTGGCTTGTTTGAAAAGATACCCCAGGCATCACTGGGAAGGTGTGCAGACTACAGCTGACTGGTACACAATACAAAGAAAAAAAGGTCAGCTTTGCTTTATACACTGGATTTGACTGTGTTACAGGAACGTGTGGCAAATCTGTGCCTCTGATACAGAAGATAAACACCACATGCCTTCTTCTACTAGGATCTCCTGCCACACACAACACTCTTTAGAACCCCCACAGGCAAGGCTTCTCCCGGCAACTTTTATAGCATTGTACTGACTCCTAGTAGGTGTAAGAAAAAAAAATCTGCAGAGAGGGGGTAATCCTTTTTTCTATTCATGGTGCTGGGGGAGGGGAACAGAAGCCATGTTTCATATGCATGTTGTTAACAGCATACAAGCATTCCATCTAGGAAGTTTCCAGAAGAAACTCCTATTCTCAAATTTGTAACCAAAGGATACATTTATACATTTATTAATTATTAAGACAAAATACTGCTTCTTACAGCCATTTACCAAGAGGCGGAAAAAAGCTGTAGGAAACAATTAGAAATGAAGAGCTCTGTATTAAATTGATTAGAAATCTGATATTGCATAAAATTCAAATTATGATGTCATCAAGCACTTTGAAGTCTCTGATTGCACACTAAGGTGGCATAATTTGAATGGAAAACGAAGTATCTTATAAAATAAGTGCTACTAACGACAGATTTCTTCCCCCAACGGGAAGTGGGGTGACATGGGAGTGGGGGGGGGCAGGGAGTGGAGGAAGAGATAATTCGCTCTACTATGAACAGAATGAAATTAAGTTGAGGTAGTTTATTCTACCAGCCAAACTTTACTTATAACATAATTTGTCTAAAACTCTTGCTAGTAAACGGCACTGAGAAAATTCTGCTATAAAGACTAGATTCTTACGCAGGTGTGCGTTCTAAGACAAGTTTTCAATCCTAAACAGTAGTAAACAAGACTTTGTGTGCTTTCGGACAGATTGAAGTTTTTGATCCCTATATATTTTGTCCGGACAGTTTTTGTAGTCACAGCAGACCTTTATGATGTGTCTGACTTATGTCTTTCTTCTAGAAAATCTCCTACTCTGCTTAATAACCTCGTGTTTATAAAATGGTTCTGATTATTTGCAGGGAGGAACAGCACTGCATGAATCCTTCACAAACTCCAGGAGAACTACCCCAGAAATTATGGCATGATGTATCTGAATTAATACAGAAGTTAGCAACTTCTCTTAAATTCACATGAGGGCTGCAACCTGACTCATGGATTTACTGAAACTTTAGATGACTAAGATAGAATGTCGTAAACGAGAAATTTTATCTTAGTTTCAATTCATGATAATATAGTTTAAAAAAGAGTCTTCGGACACAGTACTAGTAGTAAATGGACACTAACCGGCATACAGTCCAATCTAACATTTTAGGCACAAACCTTGATCGGTCAGGCAGGGTTAGGCATGACATTTCCTTCCAAGTGCAGTAGGAAAGCAATCTTGGTATGTTTGGATATGTTGATTTGCATATACGGATTTTTGTTTGTTTACCAAAGCCAGGTACTCGAACACAGCAGTCACTCAGATATGAGTTCCCTTCAGGGAAAATGCACCTTAGGATTTTAACTTCAATATTTTACATGATACCGATTCCCACTTCCCTTCTCCCTTTGACGGTGACTAGCCTCCATCTGTCTGCAGACACATCTAAGTGGAGGACAGGATTCCTCCAAGGGAGCTTTTTCCACAGTTACGGGTTCTCCCCACCGAGAGCGGAACCTCAGGCTTCTAAGCATGACAGTAAAACCACCAGAGTTACCATACAAAGCCCGGCACACAGAGCAAGTTTCGGCTGCCACCTCTGTTCCCCTCGCAGAAAGCTGTGTCACGGTGCGCTTGGTTGGGAGCTTTGCCTCTGCTCCGGCCCCCTCTTCAAGGTGAATGGACACGGATACGGAACAAGCCTTGCTGGAGCTGCAGGCGGAAAAGCTTGCAATTTGCAATGCGTAAGGCTGCGCACCCGGTGCGGCGAAGGTCAGACGGAAGGAGTGGCTTCGTGTGGTGCCAGGTCCCTGTGCTTCTTTTAAACTCACGCACGTAGTCGTAATTGGTACCTAGACCGCGAGAAGCAGCAGAGGTGACACAATGTGCCTTGGAGTCACTGGGAAACACATCCAGCAACATCACCACGAGGGTCTTACCTGTATCGAGGTCTCCGATAACGTAAATACTGGCTCCTATGGGTACAGCTCCGTACACAAAAGAGGAGCTGGCGGGGATGCACAAGTTCTGGTCGTTAAGATAGATCCATCTGCAAGCGAACACACGGGCAAAACCAAGGACGTCAAGAGGATGACCACAAGGTCTAGGGAGCTGACAAAACTCGGTGAGCCAACAGTACTAGGCACCGTGCCAGTTCAGCTCAACCCAGGTAACTGCTGAGTTCCTTCCTGCCACTCTGGATACTAGTCTGGCCTGTGCTAGAATGTCACCTGTACTGAAACGTTAAGAGCAAGCACTTTTCAACCTGCTTCTTTTGCTCAGCACCATGTTCCTGGGATTCATCTACAGTTGCTTGCATCGTTAATCTGTTTCTTTTTAAGTGGTATTCCATGACACGGAGAGACTAGAATTTATCTGCGCACCTGCCCATGTTCATCTGGGGAACTGCCAGTGTCTGCTTATGGTGAATAAAGCTGTTGTGGGCACTGGAGAGCGAATCGTCTTGGTGGATATCATGTCACGGAAGTGACTGGTTATATGGTTTAACGTATATTCCACCGGATAATAAAATGCTGCACTGTTTTCCAAAGGGCTGTGCCATTCTGCCTTCCGATTAGCAGCATCTGGGAATTCCAACCGCTTGGCATCACCTCCTGCTCTCACTCCTGACGGTGTTTCTGACTGTGGCCGTGTTAGTGGTGTGGGCTGAGAAGAGGGAGGCCGGCTGACTCCGTGTGCGCTCCCTGGCCACTGCATCTGTCTTCTTTTGTGAAACGTCTGCTCAAAGAGTTGCTCATTTTTAAAATTGGGGTTTTGTCTTCCCACTGAACTGTAAGATTCTTTGTCTTTTTATACAAGTCCTTTGTTAGATACATATATCATGAATACTTTCCTCAGCTTATCGATTATCTTTTCATTTTCTTAATGGAGCCTTCCAAAGAACAGTTTTTAATTTTGACAAGTTCCATTTTTTGTTGCTGTTGTTTTGTTTTTTAAACAGTTCTTGCTTTCTGTGTCCTTCTAGGAAATCCCTGCCTATCCCAAGGTTGCAAAGGTTTTCCTCCCTATACTTTTTACTGGAGATTTCATAGTTTCGGCTTTTACGTTTAGGTCTTACAATGCATTTCAAGTTGCATTTTGGGTATGGTGTAAGGCAGAAGTTCACTGGTCCTCCACACAGATACCTAGTCACTCTAGCATCATTTGCTGAAGAGATGTTTTTTCCCTCACTAAATTGCCTTGGCACTTCTGCTGAAAATCAATTTAATAGGCACAAAAAGGATCCAGGGCTCCACAAAGAGGTGGCTGATTCCCCCGCTGAGAGAGAAAACACGAGAGGCGTCTGAAGCATCTTATGCGGCCAGACAGGAAGTGCTTACAGAAGGGCGGTGTGTCCAAGGGACATGGAGCTAATAGGAAGGTGTTCCCAATGGCCAAAGTTGGAACAACTGAGCAACAAAATAAATAATGAGAGTACTGGATTTAAAACTCACAGAATAAAATAAATATTCCTGAGTCTATACTGATACGAGTAAGTAACTGAACACATCAAAAAAATAAACAGGGAGAAGGGACAGGTCTTTTCTTTATAGAATTCCAGTTAACAAATGCAGACAGAATGAGGGAGATAGACCAGCATCAGGAAACCACCACAGTTATAGTGACCGCAGCGTGGGTCCACCGACGGGTGCTTAATTAGTGATCAAAGTTTGAGAAGAAATGGTGCATATTCTCAATGATCGCTTCCAGGAACTTTGTAAAGTAAAAGGAAAGAACGGCAATGCTATATGTTATGCTGGCGGAACCCGAGAGACCCCACCTTAACCAGGTAATCAACGTTAGTGTCACCAGTACTAAGACATGGAGACAGCACGTCCTCCTCAACGGCGTGCATCACCTCGGTGGTGTTCCTGCCAAAAATGCCCAACCTCAGCCTGATCATGAGAAATCGTCAGACAAATCCAAATGAAGAGATACATACACCCATTATCTTCAAGAATATCGTGGTCATGAAAGGCAGGGAAAGACCAAGGGAACATCACAGGTTAAAAAAGACTAAAGAGGAGCGCCTGGGTGGTTCAGTGGGTTAAGCTTCTGCCTTCGGCTCAGGTCATGATCTCAAGGTCCTGGGATCGAGCCCCGCATCAGGCTCTCTGCTCAGCAAAGATCTGCTTCCCCCTCCTTCACCTCCTCCGCCTGCCTCTCTGCCTACTTGTGATCTCTCTCTGTCAAATAAATAAAGAAATAAAATCTTAAAAAAAAAAAAAAAAGACTAAAGAAACACAACGCAGTGTGTTGTGGGATCCCGCAAGGCATTTCAGAGCAAAGGGAAAAGAGAGCTGAGTGGACGAGCTGGTGTAATTGGAGTAAAGACTAGGGGCACTTGGGTGGCTCAGTCGTTAAGTGTCTGCCTTTGGCTCAGGTCATGATCCCAGAGTCCTGGGATCGAGCCCCGCATCAGGGAGTCTGCTTCTCCCTCTCCCTTCTGCTGTGTTCTCTCTCTCGCTGTGTCTCTCTCTGTCAAATAAATAAATCTTTAAAAAATAAAAAGACTATCGTTTACTTATTAATACCGTACCAACATAAACACCCTGGTTTTGATGTCGGCACTATGGTTACATAAGATGTTAACACAAAGAAAAGTTGGGTGAATGGCTTAATGGGGATTTTATTTTTGCAACTTGTAAGTGTAAAGTGTAAAATTAAAAGTGTAAAATTATTCCAAAATTAAAGTGGTTTTTGTTTAAAAAAACAACCTTAACAACCGTAGATTCTGCTTTGTAATTAATGTTCACTTAAGGTAACTGGGCCAATTTCCTTTTAACAGCTAACAACACAGCTGGGGTACAGCAGCCGTCTCAGACTCTGGAATGTATCTAAATCCTCCAGAACTACCAGTGTCCAGGTCTACACTCAGTATTGGAGCAAACAGCATGTGGGCGTTATTCCTGTATCTCTAACTCTGCCATCAAGTGTCCAAGAAGCCAGCGGCTTAGACCGAATCAACTGGCTGTTAGATACAAATGTGAAACTCTCTTATTAAGCACAGCACTTTGATTTCAAAGAACTCTTGCCAGATTGTTATAAAGTAGCAACTTCCATATTTTGAATTCTAAGACACATGGAAGCAAAATGATTCGAGATCACATAACAACTCAGAACACAGCTAAAGTACAGCTTCCATATTTGAAACACCTTCACTCAACTTCTGAGTCACATTCCATCTGAATGCTGACCGGTGTCCAGCAGTTTGCTGGAACTGGGCATACAGTTTGGCCGCTGGTGTCAAAATGACTCTAAGAAATAGGGGAAGGGAAACATTCCAGAACTATCATTGAAAAGTGAAAATAGGGACTTGAAGAGGCCTTTGAAAGAAAATGTTTGAAAATATCAAACTATAACTGGCTTATTCACATTTTATGTCTTCAGGGCTAAACACAAATATCTAAACCTTGACATTTAAATTCTTCCCAGGTTCTGAATCAAACAAAGCTGATGAGAGGGTCCCAGGCCTTGTCTGCTGCTGAACCCTACACCCAGGCCCAACCCCTGTGCAGAGGCACACAGCTCTTCTAGGCAAATCCATGATGGGGCCATGCGTATGCTCATCAGAGTTACTGCCACTTCTACATGAGCATCTACAACTAGACTGTTTACTGAAAGGCGTATCAGAATACAACAATACTTTGGCGTAATTTTGTAGCGTTGAGAATCTCACATTATTCTTCCCCAGAATAATTAAACAAAGCTCAAGAAATCAGGCTATGTAGATGATCTACCAAATTTGTTCCAAAGCAGATCAATGACTCAGAGCTCCCGAGTTCCAGAAAAACAATCCTAGATGATCTATTTCATATGACGCTGAAGCTTTGAATGAAATGAAACTAACACAAAAAACTGAATTGCAGCATGTCTTTAGCTGCAGTTTTGTTTGTTTGGTTTTTTTTTGAACAGGTATAAAAGGCCTATGGTTTTGCCTTCTTTCTCTGCCATCTATCACCTCGTTGACCTTGGACAATTTAGCTAACCATCATCTGTGAAGTGGGGAGGCCAAACACCACCACTAACATCCAAGGACTTGCAGGGATGGAAGGAAGCGGCCACTGTAAATTACATCACATAGCACCCAGCACCTAGTGGACATCACTAAGTGGCAGTCGCTTTTGTAATGGAAGAAGCAACAGTATGCCTTTAGTTACAATGTTTTCAAACACAGACTTCTCAGGACTTGAGACTACCAGGATGAGTCCTCTGGTCACTTAGAATTAGCAAGGAAGGAGACTTCAGACTACAGCCTGGCTTGGAGCAGCGAGTTTCAGCAAGAGCAGTGTAGGAGGGAAAGACAGGCAAGGAGAGATGGCAGAGGGCGGGGGGCAATCAGCTGGAGAGGAGAAGTAAAGACAGAGGGAGCTTTGGTGAGGTTTCTGTTTCCGGCGGGGGAGAAAGAAGCCCTCCCTTAACAAGCAGATCGCCCTGTGAGGAACTCTGGATAAGAGTTCCAGCTACAAACTCTGGGTGAGATACAAAAGACAAGTGCCTGAGGCCTCTGGAGACTGAGCAAAAGCAGGCAGATTTGAGAAAGAAAGGAAAACTAGAACCAGCAACCCAGGAGGAGGAGTTTCTGGATCTTTGGGTAGCTTTGGCCAAAGGCGGCATGATTCTGGCAGCTCCAGGGGGCAGAGACCCCGTGAGAAGACCTGCCATCTTTGTAGCCTCTAGAATCAGAGCAGCCAGAATCTCCAGAGCGTATGGAAATCTCAGAAAGACAAGAGGTAGAGAAGGATGCCCAATTTTACATGCATGTGCTTGTCTCAGGTCTTGGACTGACCCCGAACCCTGAGTGCTTGTAACTGAGACTGGCTTACAGGACCGGAGACAGGCTTGAGCTGCCGTGCGCTGCAGGCCTGACAGCCTGCCAGGAGCCGAGCCAGGGGCACGGCCTGCTAGAACTCTCAGTGCAACACTGAAGCATGGGAAGAGACTTTGGGTCCCCGACAACACGCCATTCACAATGTTCGGGTGCAACCCCGAATTACTCAACAAAAGAAAAGCCAGAAAAATGAGAACTGATTCTCGAGGTAACAAACCATACACAGATGCCAGCTCCAAGATAACTGAATGCCGGGAGATCCATCAGGTGGGGACCTGAATGTGGCCACTACAACTATGTTCAAAAAAGAAAGGGAAACATGCTTATGATGAAAAGATGAAGGTTTCAGTAAAGAAATGAAGAGATCTAAAATTCTACCTGAAGAAGCTGGCAAACAGAGGGCAGGATAAACCCAAAGAAGGTAAAAGAAGGAAATAATATAGACAAGAGCAGAAACCAATGAAACAGAAAACACAATGGAGAAAATGAACCGCCTTGAAAAGATAAATGCAGTGGTGGGCTTTGCCAGTAGAGGGCGCCGGAGGGACTACGAGGCTCGGCAGCACAAAGGGCTTCTTTGCCAGGGTTGGTGTGCTTTCCTCCTTCCCAAGGGCTGCTGTCTGCAGTGTGCAGGGGACCCAGAGGGGCCTGCCCTCAGCAAGGTCTTCTGCCACCCAACAGGCAGCGTCCTGAACCCAGTCGCCACACCATACCCTTGCAGGGCAGGGAGGTCTCTTCCCAGTTTGCCCCTACTTAGGGTACTGCCCTCAGCAAGGTCTTCTGCCACCCAACAGGCAGCGTCCTGAACCCAGTCGCCACACCATACCCTTGCAGGGCAGGGAGGTCTCTTCCCAGTTTGCCCCTTCTTAGGGTACTGCCCTCAGCCCTAAAAGGTAGTAGTGGCTGCACTTCCTACAGTAGCCATTTCTGCACTCATTGTTAACCACCTCTTCCTAGTAAATAATTTTGTGAATTCCATTTTCTCTGTTCAGATTACTGGTGTGGTTTCTGTTTCTTGACTGGGCCGTGACTGAAACAGATGTGGTCAGGAGCAGGTGCAGCTCCCCATGACTTGCAAAGGTGTCTGTAGTACTTGTAGCACTCCTAACCGTCAATCCCAACACCACAATGTCAATGGAGTAGACCGACATGATGCTTTCATGGGAC
Source organism: Mustela erminea (assembly GCF_009829155.1). Taxonomy (NCBI): domain Eukaryota; kingdom Metazoa; phylum Chordata; class Mammalia; order Carnivora; family Mustelidae; genus Mustela; species Mustela erminea. The sequence goes on along the minus strand of NC_045632.1, from coordinate 54,099,118 downwards.
ACCAAGGTGATCAAGATCTCCCTGGACTAACATATGGAAACAGCAGAAGTGATACAGCCCTGAAGCCAGACAGTGCAGGGGGCCTGTTGGCCCTGACAGGCAAAAGCAAACTGCTTCTAATGGGCCCTGCAAACTGGTACGAAGAAAAAGCACCAGGGGTCAAAAGCTGCGGACCAAGGCCAGAGTCTGTGTTGCATAAAGATACAATATTTGCAGAAAGACACTACATTCGGGACTAAATCTGTGATCAGTGTAACCACTGAATTATGTTTATGAAAGCACATGGACATTTTCCAAAATCCATCTGACTTCTCTACTTTTTCTAAATGACTTAAGTGGGGATATGAAAGGTAGCTCCATTCCTGCATTTTTCAAGTTCTTGATGGTGGCACTAATTTCTATAAATTCCTCAAGGATGTAGAACTGCTTTTGGTTTTCTGTCTTGGTAGGAAAGTTACAGAGACTTCCAAGCAGCCTCTCCTACCATAATGTCCACACCCCTCCTCCCCGCAGGCCAGAGAATCAACATGGGGATTCTGCCCATTGTCAAGCATTGTCTGCTCAATTACACATTCAGGGACCACAAGATGAAACTGGCAGGTCCTGATTTCAGCAGTCACCATGACTGTTCTAGAGAAACAAAAGCGGGCCATCCAGGCTGAGCATGTGCATGGAGGCAGTCAGACACAGGACGGATTAAGAAAGGAGCTGGAGTGCAGGACATGGAGGGAAGAGACTAGGAAAGACTGAACATTTCTCTTAACCTCAGACAATGGAGGACCCCAGCAGCGGGCTACATACTGTTAGCTTTGTTTGGTGAGCAAAGGGGAAATACCAAGAATTACCAGAAGGAGAACGAAATGACCAAAGTCAGATTAATCTTTCAAAAACACAAACAGACCAAATGCACAGGAAAACTAGTTAGAAGGCTAATGCCATTGCACACACAAGGAAGTGAACACGGTAGGGCAGGAGCAGAGAAACGAGGGTGAGTGATCTGGAAAATATTCCAGAGTCTACAAAAGAAGACAAGACTCGGCAACCGGTAAGATGTGAAGGATGAGAGAGAATCAGGATAAGCCTCACAGAGTACGGGTAACTGCGTGGACGCCGGTATTAGAAGAGCAGGGACACCGGGAATCCAAACAGAGCTGCCCGTCGCTCTGGATAATATTATTAAGTTGCTACTACGACGTGATAGAATTTATGGCAATTTCTTTGCTTTCCTTCAAACAGTTTTGCTTTTCATTAGAAACACAGAAAATAAGGTATGGCATTTTTCCAGGAAAGTTTTAACCTAAAAATAGGGAACAAAGGCAGGAAAGACAAGAGATTACTTAAAAACAATAAATGGTCTCCAATCTAATACAGATTGGTCCTCTGGCAACAGTTTCCACAATACGCAAATGTAACATACTTGGAAACATCTGCTCTTTTGAAAAACAAACTACTGCTATATGTTATTTTCTTCCTATAGATTTTTACGGGGAAGCCTGTATTTTTAATGCAATGTAGAGTGGTGGCTGAAAAGGTGGTCTCTGGGCCAGAGTGCCCAAGTTCAAATTCTAGCTCTGCTACTTGCTACCTGTGTGTCTCTGAACACATTATTTCACCTCTCTGTGTTTTGTTTTAAAAGAGGACTAAAAAGAGCACATAGGGACTGAGAGGGTTATTTTGAAGACTGAATGGGTTACAAATGAGTTAATACAAGGCACTTAGAGTTATGTATGCCTCTAGAGTCACTCAAACAAGTAAGAACCCTATAAGGTTATTGTAACTTATCAATATAAGTTATATTGATGAAATAAATTAAGCTTTCCTCATTCTATTATTTAAAAACTGGGGCGCCTGGGTGGCTCAGTGGGTTAAGCCACTGCCTTCGGCTCAGGTCATATCTCAGGGGGCTGGGATCGAGTCCCGCATCGGGCTCTCTGCTCAGCGGGGAGCCTGCTTCCCTCTGTCTCTCTCTGCCTGCCTCTCCATCTACTTGTGATTTCTCTCTGTCAAATAAATAAATAAATAAATAAAATCTTAAAAAAAAAAAAAAACAAAAAACTAACGTGGGTGGGCACCTGGTTGGCTCCAACACGTGGGTGGGCTGCTGGTTGGCTCCGTTGGTAGAACATGAGACTCTTGATCTCAGGGCTGCGAGAGCTTACCTTAAAAAAGTAACACTGGACGGCTCAGAAACAAGGAGGCTACTGATCCATGAATTTATTTGGAAGTGCTTTTAAATATCAAGGAAGGAGGCATATTCTTATGTCTAATACTTATGAACTGAAAGCAAGTACTACACCTACGTTTAAGCTTATTAACTATTAATATAAAACAACCTGACAGAAATAGAAAAGTTCTAGCAATTGATAGCAGATCAAGGGCAAACTGAGAAACTCTGCAGCCAGATTTAAGTCCTATCAACAAACAGGGACAGGGACGGGTGAGACATACGTGGCCTTGATTGCCCCACCAAACAAGTGGCAGTCTCTAGCTCACGCTGCCCAAGCAGTAACTCATTATGAAGACGGCACAGGTCCGTATTTTATCGGAGACCAAACACACTGACCACTGCTTATAAATGAAGTTGAGCAGACAGTCTCGAGAGTCACTTGGGCAGGAATTAACAAGCTACTTTGCACCTTGGACGGTGACCCCCACAATAATCCACGAAGAGAAATGGATAAAAGTCTGAAATGCTGCCCCACTCCCACCATAGCAGACATTCTCTAAACTGTTCTCATACTTTGTCTAATAAATTCTCCTAAGGGGGTCTACCCCTGCAATTGAGAGAAAGGCTATGCAAATATCCTCACTCTGAAATACATTAAAAGTTAGGTAACATTTGTATGTTTCTCTAAAGTCTCGGTAGCTGCTCATTGTTTGTTCTAATCTAAAATAGTATGAAATTAAACGTTGCCTTATGGCACCCCCTTCTGGTAACAGGACTGAAATACTATAACAAGATGAATTTTCACATGACCATTTCCCTCTATGATTTGGATAGTGCAGTTTAGTGGTTACCATAATAAAATGTGTGGGAGGAGAGAAGGGAAAGAGGTTGGTAGAAGCGTGCCTCGTCTACCAGACCAGTACAGCAACGTGAAACAGATGTTTTGAGACTCTGTGACACCACACTTCATTCACCGACTTAGCCTTCCATTGGGCATCTAACACAGGCCAGCTACGATGCTGAAGTTAAGATCCATGGACAGCTGAGCCCAACCTTGCCCTCAAGAATCTTATGGTTAGGGCGCCTAGGTGTCTCAGTTGGTTGAGTCTGCCTTCAGTTCAGTTCATGATCCCAGGGTCCTGGGATGGAGTTCTGCGTCAAGCTCCCTGCTTAGCGGGAAGTCTGCTTCTCCCTCTGGCCCTCCCCCCTGCGCATGATCTCTCACGATCTCTCTCTCTCTCAAATAAATAAATAAAATCTTACAAAAAAAAAAAAAAAAAAGAATCTCATGGTTAACAATTACAATGCAAGAGACATGACCTGAATGTTATGGGATCACAGATGGAGGAGCCTAAACCGGACTGGGAGGTATGAGGAGGCTTTTTTAAGGCAGTGATAATTACGCACAGTTTTGGAATAGACTGTATTAACTGGATAAATATTGAAAGGGGATTTTAGGTAAAAGGAATAGTATAAAAGCACAGAGCTGAGATAATCAATAACATGTTTTAGGGAGAAAATTTTGCTCACTGTAACTCAAGTGAAGCGTCTGTGTTGACTACAGCAGAAAGAATAGAGAGAGGCCACATCACAGAAGGCCACACTCTAGATTAAGGAGTTTAAATTTTCTCCTAAAAGCCATTGGGAGCTAATGAATTATTTTAAACAACCAAACAATCAAGGTCTGATATAGATTTCAGAAACACCATTCTACGGTTTTAAGCTACAAATACTTCTGAAGTCTCTGATAAAATCTCTAGTAAGCACTAGGCATATGTCCCAAATAAACAAGATAATTCAGTCAAGTAGCTTGAAAACAAAACAAAACAAATTGAAGACATGACTCTGAAGGCAGAAAGGAAAAGTTCCACAAGTTATGTGAAACCGTTCAAACTCACCGTTTAAACTCGTCATGGTAGAATTCAGACTTGCAAGTGACCATCTCATTCGACCCCTGCATGTCCTCACGACTTCTGACACCCCCAAACACGTACAGCTCCATGGCCACACCACAGGCCACAGCTCCAAATCTGAAAGGCCACACACAGTGTATCAGCTACTGGATTTACAACTCATGGCCCAATTCCCTAGCTCCTCTTCTGCTTATTTTAACTCTGTAGTGTTCAGGGTTCCATGAATAGGTGGGTCTTCCTTTTCCAGAAATGGATTTTTCATGTACTTTTATAGAAACCAAATGCCAAGACAAGTGAAAGGTTCATTTGAAAGAAATAGGGCACCTACATGGTCCATGCTCGCATTCTCGTACCTTCTCTCCTTCAGCGGACAGATAGCAGTCCACTGCTGGGTCCTTGGGTCGTAACATTCCACAGATTCAAAGAGTTTTCCATATGACCCTCCACCCATGGCATAGATTTTCTTTTTCATAGCTGCATAGCAGCCGATCTGGAAGGAGAAAGCGAGAGGTGGGGAGGCAACACTTACTACTCACGTTAGACAAGTACCCACTTTAGTCTAGAGAGCACCACAGGGTGTCTGGGAAAGGATTTGATTTCTAATAGTAGAACTATGGTATTTTCCAATACTAGGAAGGCGGGATTTTAAAAGCAAGTGGAGGAGGCTGTACACGTAGTGTTTGTTAACTCCATCTGATGTGACTGTGCTCAGTGAGATACGTAAATGACCCGAATTTTTTTTTTTTTTTTTTTTTTTATTTATTTGACAGAGAGAGATCACAGTAGGAGAGAGAAAGGGAAGAGATCACAGAGAGAGAGGAAGGGAAGCAGGCCCCCTGCTGAGCAGAGAGCCCGATGTGGGAATCGATCCCAGGACCCTGAGATCATGACCTGAGCCGAAGGCAGCAGCTTAACCCACTGAGCCACCCAGGCGCCCCAAATGACCCGAATTTTTAAAGGAGCTTTCCAGTCTCTCCATTCTTCCACAACTCTTTGAAGATTCCAAGATTGAGATTCTGTTGAGCAACATGTCATTCAATTCCTGCTCCAAATGAGTTAAGCAGAGAGTGGGAGCAAAGCACCCAAGGTGTAAATACCCACAAGACTGGAAGCTTCAGTGTGAAGAAGAGCCCTTCCCTCCCAGCCCAGAAAACGGGAATAAGGCAGCCCGTGCTCTGAACGGCTAATGGAAGCCATGTTTTCGCTCTACTCTGGATGCAGTGGCCGTGCTTACCTGCAGGCTATCCCCCCTCAGGCCTGCCTGATCATTAAGACAAGAGGGTTGGCAGACCTGGCTGCTTCCCAGGTTAGCGTGCTCACGAAGCGTGTGTCAAGCACAGGAGGGGGCACAGCGGTGCATCGCAGAGCCCCCGTCAGGGCTAGCTCTCACATGCACTCCGTCTCCTGTCCGGGTGTAGGGCTGATGACAATGAAGGAAAGCCACTGAAAGTGACAGAAGTCTGTGACCTTCCCTCTTCCAACACTATCGATTGTAGTGAAAGGTGGATGTGGGAAAGGAAGAAAGGCTAACTTTAAAACCCAATCTGTAATCACAAGAATGGTTCTCACCTTTCTAACCATGGTCAGGTCAGGTTGCTTCGTCCAGGTTTTAGAATAAATGTCGTAACACTCCATGGAAATTAGCTCTTTCTCCCCATCCTCTCCCCCTAAAATGTACAGCATTCCGTCTATCTCCACAATACCAAAATTATGTCGTGGCTGAAAAGACATCAAAGATCTCTTTATATAAAAAGCCGAACACCAGACTGAAAGCAGATATCCACACATTTAATAAAAACTACAGATACCATCACATTCCAGACTCTCAGCAAAGAGGTGTGATGCTCAAAACCATCTCTCTCAGACATGTACGATTTTTCGAGCAGCTCACCTTTCTGTCATGAGAGACAGAACCCAATCTAGGAGTTATTCAAAACAAGGGAATTACATGCGTGATAAATTCACTGGTGGAGTCACCATTTTGTACTCACCATCGCTCACAACAAGAACTATTACCTTCTGGTTCAATAAAACTGCGTTTAACAATGGGCTAAAGGGCTTCCAAGTTGCTGTGTGAAAGACAAGGAAGAACCCCAGCAAGAGCTCTGCCTTAGAGCCTGGGAGAGGCACGGGGAAGCCGGGCTCCTGCTATGGCCAACTAGAATGACAGAAGCCTGAGGGGACATTTGTCAACAAATACTTGCTTAGCGTCCTGCTGTCCCCTCTGTGCCCAGTGCTGCTCTAGTACTAAAGACGGAGCCCTCAGCAGCCAGACAAAATCCCCAGCCATCAAGGAGTTTGTGTGAACAATTAAAAAATATCCAGTATTTGAGAAGGTATCACGTGATACAAAGAGAAAGTAAATGGGCGGAGACAGAAGAGCTGAGGGGCAGGAGGGAAGGCCTCCCTGGGAAGTGCCACAGGGACAAACACCAATGGAAGCAGAGAACAAGCCACAAGGGTATCTGGCAAAGGTTCCAAAGCAAGAGTGTGTGTAGGCTTGAGGAAACACGAGGAGGTCTGATGGACCAAAGGAAGACACCAAGAGAGAAGCTGGGATGGTGGGCACTAGGGCAGTGAGCACAGGGTGTGGCAGGGTCACCGTCTCTCTCCTTACATACACACAGATGCAAAATAAATGAAAGTGCTCAAGGGAAGACAGACACTCTACCGAACAAATGAAAAAGAACGTTTTACCTCATTCATTGGTGGCAATGCCGTCCATGTGTTCGCATCTGGATCGTATTTTTCTCCTGAACTCAGGGTCTGCTTATTTTCATCTTGGCCTCCAAATACGAACAAGAATCCCTCTGTAAAAATCAAATGAGACACACGAGAAAGCTGAAACTTCAGTCTTCAATTCCCATCTCCTGCTGAGTATAAATGGCACAGCTGTAGAGACAGTATCTGGAGGTAACTTCTCTAATGACAACAGTGGATTTGAGGTTTTCATCACAATTCATTCGATCCTTGGTGAGAGAGGCTAATTCACATCTGTGGCTCACTTTGGCCATTTCACCTCACTCAGCACCTGAGTGGATTCCCACTACCCTATAGCGTGCAGCCCAGATTGGCACCACCTACACAGACACCAAGCAGCTCTGTCTATCCTCATCCACCTGTGATTCCCAGACAACCTTTCATCCACAGCCCACATCTGCTCGTCCAAGACCCAGGAGCACTCCGACCGGGGGCACCTGTGCAGTTCATGTTCAAAACAGGATCTAAGAGTCACTGTTGAACTTCTTATTTCAGGTAATGGTGGATTAGGTTATTCATACCAACTCTTGTGCAAAACAGCTAAACTGCTGGACAAATTTTTTTTGTTTTATTTTGTCCTTTTGGACAAAACATTTTTGAAATAAAATAATCTTAAAAGAGAAAAGGCAACAGGGCAGTATGGCAAAGCTGAAAGGAAAAGGGGGATCTGGAGAGGTCACCACCCACGGAAACCATTTTGCTTTGGGGGCATTCACCAATCTGGGAAATTTCCAAACTTTCTTATAATGGCTTTGAGGGCATGAAGGGACAAAAATCAAAACCCCAGGCCCACAGGAAGTATGACTTCTGGCAGGAGAGCCTCTCCAAAGTTTAACCAGAACCAGAAACCAGATTTAAATCTCCTCACTTGTCTAGGAGATCTCAAGGTTTGGGTTTGATTTATAGCAATTCAATTCCAAATGTGCAGTGCTTATAGGCAACTGGAAGAAACAAATGTAAAACTTGTATGGAAGAAAAGATCCTTACCTAATCTTTAGATTCTAATATTCTAAAATTTTAAAGCATCAAATTATTCCTCCAATTAATTCTTACTAAAATGATCACCACCCAACCAAAGATAGTCGGACACAGAAACTGGACTCCGTGAAGAACTGACAATAGAAATTGGTCTTACAGAGACTTTAAATTTCACATATTGGACTCTCCAGAAAGATGATAAAATGACAATGCCTACTATGTTTAAAAATGGAATGACAAATTTTTTTATGAAGATTTTATTTATTTATCTGAGTGTGAGAGAAAACGAGCGAGCGAATGAGCTTGAGCGTGGAGGAGGGTCCAAGGGAGATGGAGAAGCAGGCTTCTCACTGAGCAGGAAGCCCAAGGTGGAGCTCAATCCCAGGCCCTTGGGATCATGACCCGAGCCAAAGGCAGACACTTACCCAACTGAGCCACCCAGGTGCCTCCTGAAGGACAAAGTTTAAGAGAACTCTTAGAAAAAGGGGACTGTAGAAGAAACACAGCAGATCTGCAAAAGATTTAAAGAGAATCTCTAGGAATAAAATAAGAAAATAAAAACACAGGGGCGCCTGGGTGGCTCAGTGGGTTAAAGCCTCTGCCTTCGGCTCAGGTCATGATCTCAGGGTCCTGGGATCGAGCCCTGCATCCGGCTCTCTGCTCAGTGGGGAGCCTGCTTCCTCCTCTCTCTGCCTGCCTCTCTGCCTATTTGTGATCTGTCTGTCAAATAAATAAACAAAATCTTTAAAAATAAATAAATAAATAAATAATAAAAACATAAAATTTGAAAAGATTAACAGATGGGTTTAATGGCAGATCTGTCACAGTTAAAGAGAGAACTCATTAAGCGGAGGGGAAATCAAAAGAAATCATAAAGACGGCAACAAACAGAGAGACAAAAACATGGAAAACAAAACAAAGCAGAGGTAGGAGGCTAAGGACAGAGCAAAAAGGTGTAGCCATGTTTAATCGGACTTCCAAAAAAAGCAGGGGGAAAGAGGACAATGGAACAGAGGCAATACCTGAAGATGTAAAAATGAGTAAGAATTTTCCAGATCTGAGGAAAGACCAAGCCACAGAGTCAAGATGCCCTAAAATTCTATATCCAGTACAAGCATCCTTTAAGAATGAAGGCAAAACAATGACATTGTTAGACAAAGAAATCAATGTTTGCTCCCAGTAGACCCACAACAAAGGAAATTCAAAAGGATGGACCTCAGAGAAAGCAAATAATCCTAGATGGAAGGTCTGAGGAGTAAGAAGGAAAAACAAAGAAAGTGGTGAATATGTGGGTAAATCTACACACTTTCCCTCTCTCTACGCGCGCGCGCGCGTGTGTGTGTGTGTGTATTCAAAACAGATGAATCGAATTCATTTATATGTAGATACTTATTCATAAACAGTCATATATTTTAATACTGCAAGACTGAAACAGCAGAAATGCATTTGGGCTTTTATAACTTGAGAATACAGGCTAGGGTATCTATGATGACTTTCAAAGGAATATAGACAAAGAATGTAACTTCTATCCTGGAAGAGAGGGCACAAAGTGAATGACTGCCCTCCACCCCCCAAAATTCATCAATTTAAAAAAAAAAAAAAGGCAGGAAAAGAAGAAACACAGTACTGGCTGGACAAATAGGAACCACTCAATCATGTCACAGCTTTGCTCAGTACAACCAGACACGACCCCATCCTCATTGTTCAATGTTTCTGAAGTACTGACCCCTCTAGGAAATCTCAGAAAATCTGTGATATAGGAAACGTTGTGGCAGGTGTGCGTGTGTGAAAATTTTGAATAGGTGTACATATTAAGGGAAGGAAATGTAAGGAAGCTAATTCTGAGAAGAGGGAACAAGAAAATCAGACACATCCTGTCAGCTCCACTACTGCATTCGCTGCTTATATTATTATTGACAGTAAGTTCAACCATCTTGGAACCCAAAAAATGATTCCATTTCTGTACTATAGTATAGCTTTAGCCATTTCTATAATATGGAATGGGATGGTATACCTTTCAAGGTTCACTTTAAAGTAATGTTAGTGGGCAAGCAAAGACTATACGGTATGAAGGATTCCAGGAAGACTGTTGATAATAAATGGAATTTAGTGAAATGGAACTTGTGGGTGAACTCGAAAGAGCAGAGCAAGGTAAAAAGGGAGTAGTCAGAAGGCCACAAATACAACCTCTCCTACCACCTCCTTGAGTGAAAGCTTTGAATAAGGTAGAGCTGTTTTCAAACTCGTGGAGGTCAAGTGAAACACGCATTCTGTAGTAAAGTAACTTAAACCATTGCTAATGTTAAGTACTGTTTTATAAAGTCTCACACGAAATGTCTGCTTTGACAGAACACCTTTATTTTTCATAGTTACTGAAGTTCTAAATTGCATGAATTTAAAAAAAAAAAAGGGACTTTTATGGCTCAAGGGAATTCTGTGTTCCGGGTGTGGCCACATAGCTAACGGGTGGTAAGAGTCACTGAATGTTGCTCTTCTATCAGTAAGTCATCAAGTGAAATGCTCTTCCACTAAAGTCTTAAAAATAGCTACATATTAAAGATTCAGGAACAATACAGACTGACAGAAGACACTCTTCTCCTTACAAAGTCTTGAAAGCAAGTGCTACACAGAAGACGTCATCATGGAGATAATAAAATTATCTCTTAAAATTAAATCTCTAAAAGGTTTTGAGTCATTCCGTACAACCCTGAAATCACATATTTACTTGATCTTGTGTTTAAGTAAAATTGACCGCAGAATGGTACCTGCTGAGAGAACTCCGTGGTTAATTCTTGGCATGCTTAAAGGGGCCAGTTCAATCCAAAGCTGCCTATTAGGGTCATAAAGAGGGCACATACATCGCATCGCTGCTGTTGGTTTCCGTGAACTAAGGAAATAAATAATTGATTAGCAGTTAATGTGTTTTATATAGTTCTGCTTATAATAACTATGACTAGTTTTCTGCTCTAAAGAATGCTTAAAACATGAAAAAAAATCTATTGCTATTATGCTTAGACACCAAAAACAATACCACGAATTCCTGTTTACACGGAAAGAGCTCTTCCCCTCTACGACCTTTGAAACGAAGCACATCCATACTTACACTCTCTCTTCTCCGCCGACAGTCACAATGCACTCCGAGTAGCCCCGGGGCTTGAAGTTTGCGAGCATGGCCTCCCCCTGCTGCGGCTGGCTCAGTGGTATGTTGTTGCACTCTCTGACGATTTCTCGGACTAACGGTTCATTGAGCATCTGTTCCCGTAAGTAGCTGGAGTCTAACCCTGAAACCCACAGCGCTGACATCACGTCCTTCATGTGAACCTGCACAGGAGGGTAGGAAGGACGGGGAGAAAAAATGTAGGACGCAGCACATGGGGTTTTAGAACATGCGCTTTCTGACTCACGGAAAAGCCGAAATTGTTTAAGGTTCAGCAGTGGGCAAGTCACCAGTGCCAGCGCGGCCAGACGGTGCGTTACCAACCCCTTTCCTTTCTATTTCCCCATGGCCTTGATAAAGACAAGCTTAACTTAAAGAATAATCAGTTCAGATTTATACGTGAGGTATCGCAGGAAAGTTCCAAGCAGCTTTCTTTACACCCAAGAGGGTCACTGGGCTGCAGGTGCCTTATTTCACAGAGTTGGACATGCTAGGAGTTCAATCGCATTTACGGGAACATTATACACAGCAATAGCTTAATTTAGACCGGGAAAACAGAAAATCAAAATCCATCAACATTAACATTACAAGAAAAACAGAAAAGCGAGAGTTCAGAAAAATTCTGAGTACTATGTATTTCTTCATTATTATTGTTAAAAAAATACCTAACACATATAACGTGAATTATATACCTTCCATGATGGCTCATTAAATTTCATCTCATGGGCTACAGCATTCCACATACACGAGGTGAAACTCCTTAGTAGACTAGTTTTTCTTGGTTTTGGAACAGTCATTTGAAGGTATATTGTTCCATGTCCTGAGTGGTAAAGCCAAGAGTCCTTGAGGAATGAGGTTCAGATTGGCCAGAGGTTGGACTGCCTCTAGTTTCCACGGCAACCTCACCGGGACAGCTAGTGACTGTGGTCTCTCTGAGCAGCAGTGAACTGAGAATTCTCCTATCTCCTTTTCTCATCTACCCAACTAATGTGGAAAACCAAACGTGAGCTGTACTGCCTGTCCCGAGATTACAACCACACAGAAGTGTGGATTTCTTTTTCATTCCTGTGTAACAGTTTCCGTCTGTATTCCGTCCACAGTTTCTAAATAAGCCTATAGAATTTTAAAAATTACAAGATAGTCACTAAAACCTAAGTCAACAGTTGCTGAGAACCACTAACAATGCGATCATACTTTTTGAAAACTTCCCTGACACCTAACATGGTTCTTTCTTCACATACAGCAATTGAAGCTGGTGTCTATCAATACTGGTCTTCAAGCTCTGTGATTCTGCTCCCTCCCCCACTGCAGTGACAGTTTGGATCTAAAGCCTGGTATTCTCTGAGACCCTTCCTTCCCAGCTGTTGCTCCCAGAACCTTCCCCTCTGATTGCACTGGCCCACGGCAGAATGCTCTCCGGCTCTCTGCTGAGTGGTGTCCGTCACTCCAGGGAGAGCCCACACCACTGATGTTCCTGATGTACACTCCCCTGCCCCCTCTGCCGGAGCTGTGTGGGCCCCTCTCACTCTGCTGCCCGTGTCAGAGTCCTGGGTCCGCCCAGTAATGGTGCAAAGATGGGTACTGAACAAGAGAGTGGGAACCCTGAATTTCTAAACTCCCCAGCTTAAGCTTGAAATGCATCTTCCTGCTAAAAGGAATGCAGAAAGGATATTACGGTCCTTACAAGTATTAATATTCCCACTGGCATATTATGAGTTTCATAAGCTTTTGTAGTCTGGTCTGAAAGAAACAACCACTTGATCCTACGCAATGGCCCTAAGTAAAGATGTACCACAGACCTCTTTTATCTTATTTTTGTTAAAGATTTTATTGGAGAGAGAAAGCAAGAGAGGGCAGGGGGCAGGGGCAGAAGGAAAAGGAGAGAGGGAAGCAGACACTCCTCTGAGCACGGAGCCCGATGTGGGGTTCGATGTCAGGACCCCGAGATCATGAGCTGGGTGGAAATCAAGAGTGCGAGGCCCAACTGACTGCGCCACCCAGCCGCCCCGACATCTTTTAGATCACAACTTGGTAAGCCTTTCAAGTGGAAGGGGAAAAAGAAAACACCCACATGGCGGAGCCCATCAATAAATGAATGAGCGAACGGAATCAGGAAGGAAGCAAAAAGGCAGTCAGACCACGCTATAAACCACAGGTACCTTTCTCAGCTCTGTGTCATGTGCTATCCATCGAATTACCGCTTCGAACACGTATCTTTCGTTGCCGACATTTAACTTCTCGAGAGAAATCACTTCTTTAAGCTTCTGCGGGCTGAGTTCTAAGAACTCTTCTGTGCTGCTGACGTCGCGGAAATGAGTCTCCAGGTACTCCGTGGCCAGGTAGTGGACGTGGTGCAGGCAGTAGTGGAGGGCGAAGTCACGGATGCCGATGCAGTTCTCGGCAGCGATGCAGCCTTCCAGAAACTCACAGCACAGAGTTTTGAGATCCGTCAGCAGGAGCAGATCTGCTGCTTGTACAACATCTTGGATCGTATCTTCGTTCAGCCGGATCTGCAAGAGTATCATAAATATTTCATGCTTCGATGTATGTATTTAGAGCCCAGACCGCTAACCTACTGGCTGAACCACATGAAAGCTCCCCTTCTGTGGGCAGTTTCACACACTCTGGCCTGGTGCTTCTTTTTCAAGAGGAGCATCAGGGCACTGGAGAACAGAACGTGACTGGTTGACTTTTGCTTGCACGGCCCTTGCCTTATCCACATGAACGATCACGAACCCTTCCTGGGTACACGGTCCACGTTGCACGCTTCTAGAACTAAATGGCTGAAATGCTTGGGAGGTGGACTGTGCTGCCTTCTGGGGTAAACTGAAGAGGGTTTCTTTAAACGCCATCATCCAAACTGTGGCAAATCCTGCCTCCAGATACGCCACGTTCCGTCTTTCGCTGGATGGCATGGCAAACACACCACACTGGCCCTTTGGAGAGGGGAGGGCCCCGTCATTCCGAATGCCAAACATCGCATTTGGTACAACACATACGCCCTGGTCTCACAGCGACTTTCTGGAAGAAATCCCTAAAGTAAGATGGTTTATCATGGTTTATCATGATGAACTTCACTTTTCCTTAATCTTCTGCTGCTTCTTCCTCCCCCGGCTTGCAACACACAGGCGGTATGAAGAACCAAGCCTCAAAAATATGCCACAATCACAACGCCCCAGACTCTCATCTCCCACAGAACGGGCGCTGGTCCTACACTCGGAAATGAGGAGGGGCTCCAGAGTACAGGACAGCAAGTAAAGTACTGTCCCATTTCGCACACTGTGTACCGCAGACACAGAAAAACAATGTATGACTAACAATCATCTTATAAAGTGAGCAATAAAACTGTGGAAAGAAGTGTGTTGAGTAAGTCACAATTAAGGGAAAATCTCCCGTTTACTTGACATATTAAGTTCAGCCACAGGACAGCAGACGGCTGTACGTCGGTCAGACACAGACATGTGAAAAACCCCCACATTCCGTCCTGATCAAACTGAACTGCCAGGTCAGGAGTCCGTTCTAATTCACATTGCAACTATGGCTGTGAACCATAATTAATTTTTTTTTTGTCTATTTTTCTTTTCTTAAGCCGTAAGTAATTTTAACTGGGAATTAAACACAGAAGTCAATCTGTAAGTAAGGTTTCAAGATTCATATTGAAGCCTGAATGGGAGTATGTTCTTACTGGCTTATAACTTGTTATAGCTGCTGCTGAACTGATTTTGAAAAGTTAGAGGACAGGCTGCTACTCAGCCTGGTTTTATGATGCTTCAAATTTATAGTTTTATGATGCTTCCAATTATCTTTAATACTTTAAGGACTGTCCCCAAATCAATCTAAATTCATTTATTTTTAACAAGCATACACATAACCTTACATGCACCCCCACCCCCATGTTCAGAGCAAAGAGAAGGGGTAACATCATGAAATTAACCCAAAAACTTCAAAAAGAATGGCCATCACCAAGGTTGACTGAACGAATATAACCAGAGAAGGCAAGCGGTGTGTTAGAAAACAGGTAGGAGGTGGCTCTTACAAACAGGAAAGGTAAAATAAGATGAGGAAGGAATATGGGACCGAGTAAGAAAGAAGCCCTCAAAAAGAGTAAAGATAAAATGCATTCTCACATAACAAAATGTAAGATACACTAACTTCTTCCTGTTAAAAAACTAGCACCAGTTCAACCTATGATTATTCATAAGAGCCCCCATGCTACACTTTAAATCATGAAATCTGGGGTAGGGGCCTTGAGGATGGTAAAGAAAAAGAAAGAAGTCTAATCATTTAACACCTTCTTCCCTGGGTTTCGTTAAACCCCAGGAATGTAAACAGGCAGAGAGGTAAAGGGACATCAGCAAGAACGGGGTGCGACAGCGACGTCAGTCCTACTGACCCAGGCATCATGAATCCAATGCAAGGGCCTGTCATTTGTGTGAACCTTAAACTCTTTATTTCTATAAAATAATTCCCACTGCCCAAGGAAGCTCCCATTTCCAGGTGATGGGGTACAGAGCAAGATGGGAATTAAGGTTTGAAAACATAAAGACAGCCATGAAAGGAGCATCCCAGGCTCCTCCCATCTCACAATGGAAGGTGGAAATCAGAATGATAAATACAAACCTGGGACTGGGCTAAGATTTTACTCAGTCTGCTCTTCTTTTAAGAGCAAGGCCCCAGAAGAACAGTTGGGCAGCATTCCCAGCAGCAGAGATGCGTCACGCAGACAATGACAGATGAAGAGGACAGTGTTGCTGGGTCATAGAATGGATGACAGAGACCCTCGCCCTGAGCCTGAGCAGCTCAGGGTAGACTAAGTAGACTAAGACTACTTAGTCTTCCTCCCTGTGAGTCTCATCATACCTGCCCACTGAAGATGTAATCCAGGATCTCTCTCATAACCATTACCGATATCCCTTCAAGTTCAATCTTATAGGTTGATCCATCATCTTTTGGAGGATTATAGTTTAACTTTGTCCTAAGAAAGGGAAAAAAATGTAAAATTTCTATGAAAGAACAGAAATAGCTATAAATATTTATGTACTAAAACTCTATAAAGTAGATATTTATCAGCATATGAACCCCACCTAGGAAATGTAATTTGTTAACTTTAGATTAATATACATATACATATATTTATAACTTCTGACTACAAAATACTTCTTCTAGGATTCAGAATGCTATTTCTTAAAAAACAAAAGAGACAACCATAGCTAAGAGTCGCCTGAGTAAGGATCTCTAATTCACCCTGGGAGCCCCAGCTCTGTTAGGCTTACATTTTTTTTCACGTATTTAATTATCCAATTATTTTCAATAACATAACAAAGACACCATGAACATCGCACCCAAAACACAAGCTAGGATCTTGACAAGAGCCTGCTTCTACCCAGATGTTCCTTCTAACCATCCATCCCTCTGTTCTCCCCATCTGAAGTAACTATTGTCCCAAATCCCACGTCTGATTTTCCCTTGCTTCTTTGTTATTCCTGCACCCATTAAACCACTCTCCTCGGGGCTGTGATCTGTACCGCCCTGTCACTCAGGTGTGGAACAACTCTTCATGTCTGTGGCCATATGTGTTCCCTCTTCTGTGAAACACATGTTAAGTTCAAGTCTTTTGTCATTTTTAAAATGAAGTTAATTGTCTTCATATGGAAGTGTAGGAGTTCTTTATTAGATTCTTGATATTAAACCTCTGGCAGACTTGGCATGTTTGTTTAAGGCAATGAATAATTTGAAGAATCATTTTTCATGGTGAATAAGTTTTTTCTGTCTTGTTGAAGAACTGGTACCTTAACCAAGGTATAAACAATGTTTATGATTTAGCAGTGAGGAAAGGTAAGACACAATCTAAACTGCACTTAAGAACCCCCCATCCCTTGAGGCTGGGAATTGGTTAAATGAGGCAGCTGTGGAAGGAGGGTGAGAGATGAGCCAAACACAGACACAGGCTGACAGAGGTAAGAAGGAGCTGAATTCCAAGGTCCTGCCTCCCCATATACACACAATTCCCATTAGGTCCTCCCCACCCAGCTCCAGGGCAAGGTAAGCGATTTACATTGTAAAGAATATAAAACAGAGGGTGGGTCTCTGGACAGGGGGGATATCAGACACATTTGAGGTAAGACTACTGCACAAAACCAGACAGAACAAATAGAATGTTTACATAGTGAATGCTGAGACCATCAATCTTTTTTCCCTCAATTCTGTTCTTAAATGTTGAAAGCCAGAACTACATCCTCCAGGCAAGAAACTAGAAGACTCTTTGGAGGATCTGACCAGCCCTGAAAGGAAAGACCTAAAGCTATGGACATAGGTCTGCCCCGAGAGCACATGATCTCAAACTTCGGGAGGAAAACTATTTCAAATCTAGATTTTGATAACCAGCCAAACTACCAATCCAATGTCAGGACAGAACAGATATTATCAGCTACACATGGTCCCCAAACAAATTACTTCCCTTGCGACCTTTCTCAGTGTGCTGCTGGAAAATGTGCCTCAACAATCAAGGGAGCCGATCAAGAAAGAGGAGGATTTCTCAGTAACTAAAAGACATGCTCCAACAGGGGAAAAAAGGTAAGTCAATGTAGGGAATGGTACGGAATGTCCCTAAGCCAGCAGCTAGTAGAAGTAGAAGGAAGCCAGTCCACCCTGCTGCCAGGAGGAGGCCGTGGGAGACCCTGAAAAATGAAACTGATGGGATGAAATTGATGGGATAATGCATCTGGAGGTACCAAGAAAGTATTTAGGCAATCTTGTTTCCTTCCTGTACTTGTCTGCTATTCCTGCCTCTACAGTTTCTACTGTACTAAAGAATTTCACTCAAAAGGTATTTCATTTCTGCTCACTGCATCTTGGGTTTATCTCTATGCCTGACAGTTAGTAAATGAGGAGCAAAATTTCATCAATTCCCAACCAAGAGAGAAAAACCGTATTAGTGGTACAGCTAAGACCTAATCTGAAGTGCACTGTGTAGTCCTCCTGGCAGCACACGTGGCTCTTTTCACTTCGGATGTCATGACTATCTGAACTTCTCAGTTCGCTGTCGACACACTGCCTCTCAGCTCCAAATTCTCCCTTTTTGCATGCTCTCTGAAAATGGGTCTGAGCCTCTTAAATAATTTTCCTTTGTCAACTGGCACGACGTGAAGCGTTTCGTAGGGAGCGCCGGAAAGACGGTGCTTCCTGGTTCTGGTCTAGCAGCTTGGAAGGCTCCCACAACACAGCCAGGCTTCCCAGCATGGAGCGCCTGTGGTGCACGGCTGCTGGCAGCACACGGCAGTCTCCCAGGAGCTCCCACCGGCAGCTCCAACCTCTCATGAGCAGCTTTCCCAGGCACCTGCGAGGACAGACTTCTGGCAAGTTCCAGCTGTGCGGCTTCTGCGCCATGCAGGTAGCTGTGCTGTGTCCTGTCCACAATGTGTGGAGCTCAGCCCAGGCTGGAGCTGTTCCTTCTGTGGGCTGTTCCTGTATTTTTTAGAGTTTTCCTTACCTCTTACTAGCTAATCCCTCTTAACTCCAACCTCTTGCTGCAGTTTATTCTTCTTTATATTAGGCTTTCATTTGTGAAGTTACCATGTGGACTTCTTCTCTCAACGAGATCCAGGCTGAGGAAGTTGCTATTCAAAGGCTGCAGGCCTTTGACCAGAGGAACCGCGCATGTTGTGGACGGTGGAAGGAGGAGCGGGACTGGACTGGGGAGAGAAGGGGCTACAAGCAGACCTTTCCTTGCTGCCCCCTTTCAGCGTTCAACCACGCGACTGCATCGTTGCTGTGTTTGTGAAGTTGACTACATTGTCCTATGCTTTCACAATCAGAGTATTGTCTTCTCCCTCAGCGCGAGATGGCTAAGAGGACAGAAAAGAGATTCCTGTAGATACGAGCACTGGCCATTTTGGTCTTCTCTAAAATCAGATCCTTTTCAAAGCCCAGGAAAAATCAATCATTGTAGAGGTTTAGAGACATCTAAACATCTAATTTAAGCCTAAATTACAGAAGTTTAATTATGGTTTAAATTCAGATCCCTACACCTGCCCCCAAACTTTCCCATCTTCCTAGCCCACGTCGGATCTCTCCGGGTACCATCTGTGCACGTTCCGCTCCTACCCATCTTGTCAAGACTGGTGAAAATGACAGTTCCACAAAGAGTTACTCCGTATCACTCCACCCTGCCACAAGCTGCACCTGTACCCTCACCTCCAAAGTGCAGGTAAAAATCATTTCTCCTGCTACAGATTTCCCAAGCCCTTTATATTACAAGTTCATCAAGCTCTGCGGTGAGTGTGGTATTTAGGTACATATCCCATTCCCTATCCCCTTTATTTAACTGTAAGTTCCTGGAGGCCAGAGTCCTCTTCATCACTGTCACCTGACAATGGAGCCCAGTAGTTCACAAAGAACAGAAGTTCAACAGTTATTTGTAAAGTAAGTGTTGGAAGTGATAATGGTCTTCAAATAGTCACAGTACTGTCACATGAGATTTCCTTCCTACATGACCTCAGGTACTGTGAAGTGGAACCAGAAGTGATATGAGGAAGAGCGTCTCATAATCGCACCTGTCCAAGGCTGAAAGGATAGAAGCGCAGCGTTTCTCAAACTTTAATGTTCATCAGGGTCATCTAGGGGTCTTGATTCAGAAGGTCTTGGTGGGGCCTGAGTTTCTGCATTTGTAACAAGGTCTCATGCAGCACAGATGCTGCTGGTCTCCAGACCCCTCCGGGCAGCAAGGGGTTAATCGATGCTTCCCAAATAACCCACGGTGTGTTTGGTACTTGTAATCCATCTCAAATGAATACTTTGTAAGATATAATAAAAGTTCATTATAAATAAGGCAGAATGTACCACATGGCCACTCCAGTTAAGACTAGACTGCGTATTTGAAAGCTGCCAAGACAGCAGACCTTACAAGTTCTCATCACAAGAAAAAAAGTTGGGTAACTATGTAAGGTGACAGGTGAACTAGACTTACCCTGGCGGTCATTTTGTAATGTATACAAATATCCGAATCGTTATGATGTTGAACACCTGAAGCTAACACAAGGTTATGTTGCTTATACCTCAATTTAAAAATGAAGGAATTATGAGAAAAATGAAATAAAAACACACATAAAATGCAGGCCGCAATCATTTTATCATCAGAGTCAACAGATACAAAATTACTCTGTCAAATTGCTCTAAGTGCCTAAATGCTTAACCTCAGTGGGGCGCCTGGGTGGCTCAGTCGGTTAAGCATCCACCTTCTGCTCAGGTCACGATCCCAGGATCCTGGGATCGGGCTCCACATCGGGCGTCCTGCTCAGAGGGAAGCCTGCTTCTCCCTTTCTCTCTGCCTTCTCCCCAGCTCATGCTCTCTCTCCCTCTCAAATAAATAAAATCTTAAAAAAACAAACAAACAAACAAAACACACTCTCAACCTCCAAGCCTGTACTTGTATTACGGCGGCTTGTTTCTGGAACAACCCCAGTGTGCAGACATTCCTCGTAGGCTGACTGATCCCCCATCTGTCAAGAATAT
Source organism: Mustela erminea (assembly GCF_009829155.1). Taxonomy (NCBI): domain Eukaryota; kingdom Metazoa; phylum Chordata; class Mammalia; order Carnivora; family Mustelidae; genus Mustela; species Mustela erminea. The sequence goes on along the minus strand of NC_045632.1, from coordinate 54,078,633 downwards.
GGTGAAGGCTTGTCTCGAGTCTCTTCCAATCCTAGCTGGTAAGAGTCACTCAAATCTGTTTTGAAATAGTCTTGCTTCAGAGGCTCCCGTCACTCGTTACTGCCTTCTCTCAGTTCTTGGAGAGCCGCTATCCCTTTCCAACTCGGTGACCTCAAATGTGTCTTATTCTCCCTCCTTTTGTCTTCCCTTTTTCCTGATTCCCCGGCTAAGTCACTAGATCCCTTTAGTTTTTGTCATTCTATCTTACATTTCTTTCCTTCAGGAAATACCTCAATTTGCCCAAAACCCACCAATTGACTGTCCTCAACCTCCAGCCCAGTTTTCTCCATAACGTTCCCCTTTCTATCTAGAATTTTCTCATCTTGCATATCATCTCTCTCTCCTCTGCTGCAGAGAATTTGGTGAACTGGACTGAGGGAGTTAACAAATTAAAAAAAAAAAGAAAAAAAGCTCATCCAAAGCATTAATAACTGACAGTTCTATTTTGTCAGTTAGCCATTTAAAAAAAAAAAAAAACAGGAGGTAAATCAACTGTTTTTTTCAGTTCTTCATTTCTCCCCTAGGAAGCCATACGGTCATACCTAAATTTATTGGAAGTAGCAATATCCTTGTTTTTATTACGACATGATGTCAATGTACAAACTCTCTTCTGGAGAAGGCAGCAGTCTTAAAATACCACTTTGAGAATTTCATCACACGTGGAAAACACTAGAAATAATTGAGAGTATCATAAAATTGGGCCTCGGGTGTTCAGATATAAATATCCATGCCTGTCCCATTCTTCCCCGGTTTTGTTTCTGGGGCAAGACATTTCCCCTCTCTGCCTCCATTTTCTCATTTGTAAAAAGAAGAGGTTAGATGAGGTGATCTGAGAGCTCTCCCATCCCCAAACATCTCTGGACAGAACTGCCGAAACAGGCCACTGAGTTCGTGCGCGGACTTGACTTTGGAGGTGTCCCATGGAGTCCTAGAGGGTGAAGGCTGCCCCACTCAATCAGGGACTGAGGACTGATAACATGTGTGCCTGTGGGGCGATAACACAGGGTGAGTTTATTTTTCCTCCAATCACCTATCCTCTGGGCAGGCAAGCATTTATTTTCTGTCCTATTCAAACTGAACAGATGTGAAACAAAATCAATTTTTCTTTTTCTTGGCAACAGTGAAGAGAGATTTTATTTAAAAAAAAATTGTTGGTTCCTAGCTAATAAAGAAGCTGGTATTATTCAAAATTTTGCATCCATCAAAGAGGCCTACAACCTTTAAGTGAGTGTAACAAAGCCAAAGTAAACTGTTGGTTATAAATAGTTCTTTCCTCACCAGCTTCCAATTGCTGACAAAGTTCAATGTGTCTCATCGCCCAGGTAACCAGGCCTGGTTCTACTACTCTTCGAAGAACCACTTCAGACATCACTGAATGAGATTTGATGTGAGGGTGACTTTTCTTCCTCTCTGATGCAAAAGCTTGTCTCCAACAAAAGCAAGGTCATGTACTCAAATAGAATGCAAGAGAATGTAAGGTTTAAGTCAAGATTTGCAGAAATTCTGGGGTGACGCATGGGCATTACTCACATGGCTTTAAGTGATTCGTGTCGTCTCAAACCGTGTAGCTACTGACAGCAGGCTCTGCGAGATCTGAGCGGAGGGGCTCAGGCTCACCACTGCATTTGCCCATTTAAGCCAAACTCCTAATTCATATTCCTTGGGGGGACTCCTGTCTTACAGATGCTCCTCCCCTCCCCTTTCATCCTCATGAGCTCCTAAAAACCACATCAGAAATGGATGTTCAGGGCAGGGGAACCACTCTGTGTGGTCCTACAATGATGGACACCTGTCACTGTACAGTTGCCTTATCCCACAGAATGTACACCACCAAGAACGAACACTACCGTAAGCTAAGTTACGGGTCAGCGTGGGTCCAACAACTGTAACAAACGTCCCACTCTGGTGGGGGTACTGATAACGGGGGAGGTTATACGTGGGGGGGGGGCCTGGGATGGATGGGCCATCTCTGTATCTGAACCGAATGGTCAATTTTGCCATGAACCTGAACTGCTCTAAAACATAAATTCTATTTTGAAAGTGTATTGTTTTAGTCCCCATTCAACTTAATAAAATATAAATTGCCGGTAATAATTCCATCAACACAGGCACCCTCCCACGACAAGGCCTTTTTCTGGTATGCTTTTTTATGGATAGGAAAACAGGAACCTGGCTTTCTAATGGTTCCTGTCACCCAAGAACACCACCTACATGATTTACATGGGTATCTGAGACAGGAGCAAGGGTCCCAGAGGGAAGCCCCACGAAGCCCCAAGGACCGGCGGGCTATGAACCAGGTGCCACAGACCTTTAGGTGGGCTCCCTTCCCCCAGCACCGGGACCCACAAAGGCTCCCCAGCCAGCCACTGAGGTGCTCTTCCTATAGGAAGAATAGGATCATACCGAGTGGTCAGGACGCAGTGCGGAGAGGAAACCACCGGAAAACTCGGGCACGATGCCGCAGACATGGCCGGGATCTGCCACCAGCCTGACACTGCACACGGAGAGCAGGGATTTCCAAGTGGGAGTTAGGAAAGAACCAGCAGAGCGAAGACATGACCACATTCCTCATGTTATGATTCTAGGAGACAGCCTCACCCCCCGCGTGGCAATGCTAATGGAGCTTCGGCTTCATTTTCCCTTTAATCTCCCTCTGCTCCTTTCTCTTCACCTCCACTGGGCTCTTCTTGCCTAGATGGATTAGTTTTCCCTGTCTTACCATCAAAACTCCCCTCCTCACACAGATGCTGCAATGACTCATAATTTGAATGGGTTTTAAGAGTAGCTCGTGAATCCGGCTTCCCAGAATTTTCTGGCAAGCTCTTCTAGAAAAGCAGATGCCTGGGTCCCATCCCAGAGCAACTGAGTCAGGTTCCAAGACTGTGTACATTTTAAAGGTTCCCCCGCTTATTGGGACACATTCCTTCAGCCCTGGAAGCTTCCCTTTACCCTGCACTCCCCCTAATCACAAGTTTTAATACTTCACTCACTTCAGGTCTCTGCTCTCAAGAGCAGTCCGGGTACCACGCTATCCAAAGTAACACCTCTAGCCCCCTCCCTGCTTCAGGTCTCCACTGAACTTAGCACCATCTCATAAACCGCATCTGTGTGATGTCGACACCCGGGACGACAGGACCTGTCTTGTGTAGCATCTGTCCCCTCACCTCATCAACTGCCCGTACCGATCGGCTCCTGACAGATGCGCGTGGACTTGAATTAAGCGCAGCACGCAGCCAGGCTGGGGGACCCCCGGATTTCACCAGGGCAACGCCAGTCACTGAAACAAAAGGAGCGCGCCTGCAGAAACGGCATTACCGACCAGCCCAAGAGTCGTGAGCGTTCCTGAGCGGCGCCCCGCTGGTTCACCCACACTGAGGGGAGCGGATGCTTCCCCAGCATCCAATCCCCATGTGTGTGAGTCAGCAGTTCAAGAACTGACTGTCCCCCAGCTGCAAAGTCACCCAAATGTCCACGGTGCCATCACCTGCCCCCGCGCTGAGGGCAAATGGAGGCTGGCCTGGAAGGCTGGCTGGGGGGTAGGGCTGCGGTCCGTGAGCGACCCCGCCTGAATGGCCGGCGGTCCATCCCTGCCTCACTGCCCTCTGCTCACCGTCACTAGCACACTGCATGGCAAAATGCGAAGATTAGGGAAGGTTTCTGGAAAACCAAGCGTTTACCCCTCAGGTGTCATCCCACCAAGAAGCTTTTTAGCAATGAAGCTGAAGCAGAGCCACCTCAGGTCTGAAGAGGCCCCGGTCACCACGCCATCGTCCCTGACAACCTCCCGGCCCCGGCCACCGCTGGTAGGCAGCACACACGGGGTCACGGAACCGTCTTCCGTTCTCCTCCTGACAGCACGCCATCCACTCTGAAGATGACAGGCAGTGTTCCTATCTACACCTGCTCTGAGTAAGCATGTCCAGTTACATCAGTATCTGCAAGAAACACAACACAAAGTGTGTGCCTTTGAGTCAAGTGATCTGAACGAAGGAACAATTTATCTCAAGGGAGATAATGTTTTCAGATAGGAGAACAGGCGAGTGTGAACTACCTTCCGCAGGAGGAGAGCTTGAGAAAACTTCCGCAGGGTGTGCGTCTGGGGGACGGGGGTGGGGTGGGAGCGGTAGACACGGCACATCCCCGGGCCTGCGGACACGCACAGCTGTAAATGACCTCACTTACTCTCTTACACCTGCACAAGCACGGCGACCCTGAAGGGAGAGAGAGGCAGGGGGACCAAACCCATAAGAACTGTGGTTCTGGGCCACTGACCTTGCCCTGAGTCCCTCTGCTGGTCCAGGCACGGCATCAAGCACTAGGGATGGGTTCAGAAATCAGATCTCAACTAGCTGTTGAGCCCCAGTGTCGAGGAAATGATAAATCATCGCTTCTAACCTTGGGCTTCAGGTCAGTAAAATGCAATGTTACAAGTTGTTTCCGGGAGTCTCAAGCCTCTAGCATTATGTCCCAGAATAAATCTCTTCCCCAGCCCGCTGGAAGCCCGTTCCTCCCCAGGCCGTCCCCGTCTCAGGACAGGGTGCTATTCTCCATGCAGCCGCGTGAGCCTGACATCAGGAGTCTAATCAGTAACAGTTACAAAGTTACAAAGGCTGATACTCAAACTGGTGAGTGAAAGTTGATGAGGCATGGACTACTTCCATCATCTCCAAGTGTCGCCCTGTAAGTGCTAATCACAAAGAGAAAACCAGTGGATTAAACCAGTGGACGCCATCTTTAACCACGTGATCGACGAATGTCATCTAATGCTGGGACAAAACCGTGGTGGGGCTGTGACGGAGGAGGAGGATGGGACATCACTCCCCTGCTATTCTTGCCGCAGAATGCAGAACCGCAATCTAACTGGAAGAAATCAAACAAACCCAAGTTCCTTAACTGTCTACCAAATAACTGATCAGTACCTTGGCCTTGCGAAGGCCAAGAAAGATAAGGGAAAACGCTGGAACTGTCACAGGAGGGACAGAGGAGGAGGCCAAAGGGACAAGGCAAGTGAATCACTATAAATACTGTGCAGTGGGCGCTGTGCTAAGCAAAAGGGAGGCAAAAAGTCAGCTCTCTAGGGAGAGAGGTCAGAAAGGCTTCCCAGAGGTGGCACCTGCATGGGACCTCAGGTGAGTGTTTTACACCAAGGAGGAGGGACAGCACAGGCAGTGAGGTATGAGGTATTGTACGTCCAAGGAACGACAGGGGCGAGCAGGTTAACAAGGCTGGAGGGAGAAGCACATGGGGAAGGAGGGTGGGGACAAGCCAGCTTCTGGAGGACGCGCACCTGTGCGCGCGCGCGCACACACACACACGGACTTCACCTCAAGGGAAATGGAACTGTGCATGAGGAATTTTTTAAAAATCTTTTTATTCTGAAATAATTTTAAACTTACAGAAAAGGTTTTAATGGTAGAGTTCCTGTATCCCCCCTCAGGTGGCTTCCACTTGTGTTAGGATCGTAAATAATCTTAGTACAACTATCAACACTAAGAACTAAAGACTGGTATAAAACTGTTAAATAAATTATGGACTTTATTCACATTTCACCAGTTTTTCTCCTAGTGTCTTCTCTCTGTTCTGGGGTTCCATTTAGGGTTCCAAACTTCAGCTCATGATTATGTCTCTAACTTGTGACAGTCCTTCAAATCTTCACCTTTCAAGGCCTTGACTCTTTGGTGAGTAGTGGTTAATTATTTTGTAAAAGGTCCCTCAGGTTGGGTTTAATTTCTTAGACTGATAACATACTTTTAGCAGGAACCCTAGAGAAGTGAGATCATGTCCTTCTGTGCAGCATTTCACAATGCTGATGTGTATGAGGTCAACCTCGGCCATTTGGTTATGATGACGTCCGCTGGGCTTCTCCTGAAGTCACTATTTATCCCTTTGTTACTATTAAATCCACCAAAGAAGATAATTTGGAATATACAAATATCCTTTTTTTAAAAGGATTTTATTTATTTATTTGAGAGAGAGCATGAGAGAAATCATAGAGAGCAGGAAGAGGGAAAAGCAGCCTCCCTGCTGATCGGAGAGCCTGATGCAGGGTGGATCCCAGGACCCTGAGATCATGACTTAAGCCAAAGGCAGACGCTCAATCAACTGAGCCACCCAGACACTCCCAAATACCCTTTTTCTCCACCAAGTCTTGCCCACTAATTTGTACATCCACTGGTGGATCTTGCCTTTTACAATTATTGTCGTGCTCAAATGATGATTTTCTATTCTTTTATTCCATCTATACTTATTAATGGAAATTCTTTTGTAAGGTATCTCAGGACACCTTGGTGGCTGAGTCAGTTAAGTGTCCAGTTTTTGGCTTCAGCTCAGGTCATGATTTCAGGGTCGTGAGATCAAGCCCTGTGTCGGGCTCTGTGCTGGACATGGAGTTGGCTTATGATTCTCCTTCTCCCTGGGCTTGGTTGGGGCATGTGTGTTTCTCTCTCAAAAAAATTTCTTTATAAAACTGAAAAATAAAAGCTATCTCTTCTCCTACTGATTCACCCATTCATTCATTTACTCGTGCCTACACATGTGGATATGTATTACATTCTATGATTTATGATCCAATGTTACTGACATTCATTTCCTTGTTCAAACTGCCAAAGCTTTGGCCACTGAGAGTTCCTTCCCATTGGCTCTCTCATCTTTTGGGCACCTCCTTACTTTCTGGCACAAATACTCTCGGCTCATGGTGTATTTTTCCTGCTCCAGTACCTGCATCAACCTCATCGCGGAAGCCATTAGTTCTAGGCATTATCTAATTACATTCTAGAAGCATCAGCATGGCAGCAGCAGCATGGAGGACTGATGGGGACAGAGCACGGAGGCAGACGGACCAGTTCTGTCACCTTTCAGAACTAGTAACAGCTGGAATGTGAGCAGCAGTGACGGTGAAGAGGAGAAAGGCTGCAGATGTGAGAGGCCAAAACCACTGGCTGTGGCATCACGTATGTGTGTGGGGAGGGCACATCCCCAAGGTCTCTGAATTTCTCCCAGGGAGTCTGGCAGTATACTGACCACCCACCTGGGGGAGGAGAGCTGGCCTGGGGGTGGGTGGGGCCGAGCAGCCCCGCAGCAGGCTGTCAGGGATATTAGGCCTGGTGCTCAGGAGAGAGGCCGAGGTAGCTGCGTCTCTGGAGCAGATGATGTTGTCAGAGAGCAGAGGGGAGGCCAGAAGCTTGTGCCACATCACATATAGGGATAGACAGGGCGGAGAGCCAGAAAAGCCAACTGTACGGGAAATGGGACAAGCGGGGTCACAGAAGCCTGGAGACACCAAGTGTCAAGAAAATGACCAAGAGTGATAAATACAGCAGATGGGTTGAGCTGGATAAACACTTCCAAGTTTTCACCAGATTTGGCAATCCTATTTAGCAATTTGGAAAAACGGGTTTAATGGAGTGATAAGATAGGAGAAGAGGTAAGGAAAAAGAGGTGGTAAGACCGTGGACAAGATAAATAGACACTCTAGTTTGAAGAATTACGTGCTTCAATTACGTATGGGGCTCCTGGAGGGCTCAGGTGGTCAAGCGTCTGACTCTTGATCTTAGCTCAGATCTTGATCTCAGGGTTTTGAGTTCAAGCTCCACGCTGGGCTCCATGCTTGGCATGGAACCTACTTAAAATTAATTAATTAATATTAAATTAGATTTTTTTAAAAAGTCATGCACTTGTTAGCAGAGGACGCAGAGATACATCCGCTGGACATCTGCATGTCTGCCACATACCAGGCAGTGGAAGCGGCCCAGGCATGCCTCTGAGCCAAGGGAAGGAGCCAGAAGGGAAGGGAAAAAATAAAAGATACAGAAGGAAGAAGACAATGCGACAGAACAACCACCCAGAAGAAAGAGAAGATGGGAGGGTGGGTCAGGGAGAATCAGCCTGGACTGCAGATCTCTGCTCTACCCAAGGCTGGTACGCAAAGCATTATTCTATGATTTAGACAGCTTTAAAGGTGATCTTCCGAGTTAGTCTCTATGTGCAAATTCTTTAAAAAATTTAATACTCTAGGGTCAACAATCAACAAACTACAACCTATAGCCTGTTTCTGGAGGGCCTCTGGGCTAAAAATGGTTTTTATATTTTTAAAAGGTCGTTAGAACAAAAACAAAGAGGACTATGTGACAGAGGCCACCTGTGATCTAAAAAAGCCTAAAACAATGGACTCTACAGAAAAACTTCACCAAACTCTCCTCTAAATATTTTTAGAGTAACAAGCATACAACATTTTAAAAATCTGGTCTAAAAGATAGGCCAAACAGCAATAACTTTGAGAAAACACTTGCAAGAGTGACAAGGCCACAGTGATAGGCCTGAGGGAAAAAACATCAGATACACTGCCAAGGTCTTTCTGTGATAATCCAGTCTTCCTGGACGGTGATCTGGTTTTATTCTCCAAGAAGGAATCTGTTCTAGCTTCAGAAACAGATGTACTGGGCACACAGCCCCCAAAGTAGGCTTACATGTACCCACAAAAAAATACAAAGAAAAAAGAAAACACCCCCCTCTTTTTTTCCCCTAATTTGCTTATTATAGAGTTGCTATTGGGAAGGAAAGAAGAACTGGAAATTAACATGTCAAAGGGAAAGGATGAAACGAGTTGCATCACACAGCAAGATGACGGAGTACAACTCGCCATTAAAAAGGATGAACAGGGCGTGAGACTGAGCAGTAAGGAGAGGGAAAGCTCTAGTGCAAGTGACAGGTCTACCTGGGAGACGATGATGATGACGACCACAGCAATTAAGTACACTGTTCAGAACCAGAATAAAGGCTCACATAAATAACTCTCATGCGATCTTCTGTGATTTTTTTGTGTAAAAAAAAAAAGATTCTTAAAATTTAAACCTGGTTCTTATAATTTTGCAAGTAAAGCAATCCATAAAATTTACCTCTCAGAAGACAAGGTTTGAAAATGCATGTTAAAATTTTAAGATGAGTTCAAAGGCAGAATCATGATGCAGCAAACTTGTGAAGCAAAAAATTCCTCTAGAATGAAACAAGCCTAAGCCCTCACTCCGGTCACACCCTGACCTTCTGGAAACGCACATAAAAGACAGACATTTCATGCCACAACCTGTCAGGAGAGCTCCAGATTTTCTGCTCAGGATGCATTTCTAGATGCTATTTATGAGAGGCGCCTTCTGCGCCCTTTGAAGACCCCATGCACGCGGTCCTCCCTTTGGTTTGGGGGCACTTCTGACACGGATTCTCTACGGGGAAGCTGGCTCCTCTGCCTCTTTTCTGCGACAGGATACGAAGTACCACAGAACTTCTGCTTGTCTACTCACCTTCTGTTCCCTCCTTCCCAACGTTAAGAGTTAGAAGGAGGACTTACGCTCCTAAATAATATTCTCCTAAAGGAGAAGTAAGAATTTTTACAACTTGTTATTGTGTTTGTAGTTATCCTTTCAAAGCAGTTTCAAACCAGAGTATGAAGTGAAGGTTGAGAAATGGGGTTTTGGGTTTTGTTTTTTTGTTTTGTTTTGTTTTGTTTTTCTCCTTTTTGAAGAAGGAGATAGTGGAGGTAGAGAAAACCAGAAGCAAAACACAGCTTCCAACACGGCCCTTCAGCTCTCTTTCATACAGGGTGGGCTGAGCCCCTCTCCAGCAGCTTCAAGCCGCCTTCTCGCTTCTGGCGCCTCCATAATTTACAATCTACGGTTATAAACTTCACCAAACTACTTGAAGCTCAAAGTGCCTTCCAAAATGTTGTCAAGGGAATGAATGCTTCTCAATGAATTCTTTAGTCATGTCGTAACAAAAGCGCTCTCACTGGAGCTGCTCCTTCTGAATAAAGAATTTGGTCCCTTCTTCTCCAGGTTTCTTGGCACCAGAAATGGCTGGTTGGGTTGACTGTGCATCTAAAATGGGGCAAATTAAAGACTCTCTGGTAGTAACTTCTGTCACAGGACGGTTGATTCTGTCTCTCTACACTATCCCCAGCACACAGTCACTCAGCAAAATGTTACAGGAAAGAGTGTAGCCCTGTCTGGGAGCAGCGCGTCAGCACCCTGGACTCTGACATTCCACGTCTTCGTCAGGACTTACAGACAGCAGTCAACTCAGTGCTCTCGTGGACAGGCTTTCCGGTAATGAGCTTAGGGCCTCTGGCCCTGGAGATAAAGATGAGGCTCTGAAAGCACCCAGTGCACCTGTCTATTCTAATTCTCCCCACGGAACGAAAGACAGGCAGCGCTGAAGGCACAGGCGATATGCTAAAGGAGTCTGTAGGAGGGAGCGACTGTTTGGCCGAACTGGGAGAATGTGAGGAAGGGATATCGGAACCGGGGCCTGAAGGAGGAGTACAAATGTTATCTGTCACAAATGAGGAGGTACGGACGGCACAGACAAGAAATGCCGCAAAAATAAACATTCATATTCACAGATCTGTGGCACTCGTAGAATTTTCAAGAACCAGAAGAGTATAATGAAGATGTTTATTCAGCAATGTTACCCCAAATTCAACACAAAAACAGAATGTTATGCTTCCCACTTTCTTTACGCAGCCAGGCTTGAAATCTGCTACCTCCTCCTCCTCCGTCCCCACATTCAGAGAACGGCGGGCTGCTTTCTTTCCTAAGCCTGGATACCGGCCTCCACCCGGTCCCCAGGACGCTGCCATGGCGAGCCGTCCCCATCAGCCAGCAACTCCAGGGCCCCCCGAGCCCTGTGGATATACAACAACCAAGTCCCCTTCCAAGGCTCCAGTCATCGTACTAGTGCTTAATGAGTGCATCAAATCTAAACTTGTTAGCTGGCGCTCGAGAAGCCCGCTCTCACCTGCCTGTCCATCCACACTTGCCACCATCCCTACCCGAGCCTCCAGTCCAGTCCCATCAGTCTACTGACCGCCTGAGCACACACCTCCTGACGCTGTGCTTAACCTCCCTCCTGCCCCACTCACCTGCTAGTCCTTCTCTTCAAGGCTTTGTCCAAAGGCTTTGTTTTCCTGCATGAAACCTTACATGACAACCCAAGTACTCTTCCTCTGCACAACTCCTAGAGCCACAAGCATCTATCTATACAACTAAAATACAGTCCCATGCTTTGGGACTTGTCTTTGCACAAGTAAGCTGTGAACTTTGAGAACAGAATCTTTTAAAGTTATTCCCAATTTAATACTCACAGTAAGTGATAAGCATTGCTGACCGGTGAACCTAGCTTCTCTTGAGGCGTCTTCTCACCGACAAGTCCTATCACCACTACCCCTAACCCAGGCAGTTTACTCTGACTCTGACCAGCCCTAGTCCAGGGAGGGACTCCTTATTTCCCGTCCCAACAACGGCAGCACCCTCCTAAGTAAGAGTACATCTCCTCCTTCTTATAAGCCTCAGTGTCTATCCATTACCTCTAAAACAGCACCTCAACCCCTGCATGGACTAAACTATGTTGGGAGATTATATTGGGTCCTGTCTCCAAACCCCAACACCTCCCCAGTCGGCTCCCAATATACATCCAGCAAGTCAGGGAAATGCTACAGTGAAAGTTTCAACTTACCGGAGGGCAGTGTGAGCGCCAACCCAGGACAACAGGGCCCTGCCCACCCCTCTCATCTTGTTTCATGCCTTCCTACCTGCTGCTCACCACCTCGTCCTGCTGGTGTTCTTTTGCCTCACCCCCTGCCCCAATCCGGTGTGCCCGTCTGTTCCAGTCTCTGGACCGCAGCACTTGGTTTCCCGTGCCCCCTGTGTTCCGCACCCCCCCCAACCCGCCACTCCTGCTCAGGTCAAATCCTCATCTTCCACCTACAGACCCTCGGAGGGGTGCTCCTTCCACCCGGACCAGCAGCAACCATGCCCATCCCTGACATCTCTCTGTGGCAGACGTCTTCACTGTCCGCCTCCTCAGATGGACTCAGTGGGGGCTGGAGCCGCGGGCGCCCAGGGTACAGCTGTGCTGCACAAAAATGCTCAAGATAAGTTTAGTGAATGAACGAGCCAATTAGGGAACCTTGACGGAGGATCCATGTTCTCTACTTAAAGACAGTTGTTTTTGTTAAGATGATTAACTGAGGTCACTAATGTAGTACTGAATAATCAGATGAGTCCTTTAAATACACTTTTACAGCATTTTAGATGATCTAACCATAAATGAAGTCACTCCCGTCTTTCCCCATTCTTGAAATGGACAGTACACACAACATCAGGATATATTTCATCAGTATTGAAAAATTCAGCAAATGTCAAAAATACTTTGACAAGTCTTTGGTCCTAGGTTTATTTCCTTGACTAGCCCCATAGAGTAGAACAAGTAACTCGAGGGATTAGGTCTCCATGTACTCAGTCTCCGTTCTGACACTGTGTGTGGGAGACACACTCAAACAGCAGCCGCACACAAAAAAAACCAAGCCTCTGAAAGTGCTATACCCTGTCAACCAGTGAAATGCAAGCTCCTTGTCTGTCACCTGTCACGGGAGTCTCTGCAGCACCTAGCTGTCACTGAGTATCTTCTGGTGTATTTGATGAACAGACGGCTAAACCCATAATCAAGCCCCTAGACCGTGAACACAAATGACGTTAGGTCCCTTTATGGCCAAGTCTAGTTGCGATGAGTTAACACAGTACATTTCATACTTCAAGACAATGCTAACTTTTTTTCTTTTTACAATGGATTTTCTTTTCTTTTTTTAAAAAATTTATTCATTTGGGGGGGGCCCTGGGTGGCTCAGTGGGTTAAGCCTCTGCCTTTGGCTCAGGTCATGATCCCAGGGTCCTGGGATCGAGCCCCGCATTGGGCTCTCTGCTCAGCAGGGAGCCTGCTTCCTCCTCTCTCTCTGCCTGCCTCTCTGCCTACTTGTGATCTCTCTCTGTCAAATAAATAAATAAAATCTTCAAAAAATATTTATTCATTTGGGAGAGCTACAGACACAGAGGGAGAGGGAGAAGCACACTCCCTGCTGAGTGGGGAGCCTGACCCTGGGCTTGAACCCAATCTAGAGATCATGACCTGAGCCAAAGGCAGATGCTTAACCGACCAAGCCACCCAGGTGCCCCTCTTTTCTTTTTGACTTGAGTAGAACTGACACCTCATGTTACCTTAGTTTCAGGTGGACAGCACAGTAACTCACCAAGTGTATACACTATACTGTACTCACCACAAGCGTGGCCACCATCTGTCCCCATACAGTGCTATGACATATCACTGACTATATTCCTTATGCTGTGCCTTATATTCCCATGACTTACCCCTTCCATGACTGGAAGCCTGTATCTCTCTCTCTTTTTAACCCATTTTGCCCAAACTGCTCCCCCCACAGCCCCTCCTGCCAAGGGGGACCATCAGTTTGTCCTCTGTAATTTTAGGTGTGATTTTTTGCTTTTTGTTGTTTACTAATTTGTTGCTTTTATTTTTTTAGATTTTGCTTATTCATGAAATCATATGGTATTTGTCTTTCTCGGTCTGACTTATTTCATTTAGCATAAAACCCTCTCAGTCCTACCGTGCTGTCTCGAATGGCATGACCCCATCCCTTCTGTAGTTGTGTAATATTCCACTGCGTGTGTGTGTGTGTGTGTGTGTGTGTGTGTGTATACACACACACATATATATTCTATTGTGTGTATACATATGTGTGTGTATATACACACACACACATCTTCCTTATCCATTCATCTATTGATGGACACTTAGGTTACTTGCTTATGTATCTATTCTTAATTCTTTTAAGGAACCTCTATACTGTTTTCTGCAGTGACTGCACCAATTTATGTTCCCGGCAATGGTGTATGAGGGTTCCTTCTCTACATCCTTGCCAACACTTGCAATTTCCTGTCTTTTTTATTTAAGCCCTTCTAACAGGTATACAGTGATAGCTCATTGTGGCTTTGATGTGCATTTCCCTGATGGTGAGTGATGTATGATGTTGTGTTGTCTTCTTTGGGACAAAGGACAAAAAACCTTAACAAGATTTTATTTTCCTTAAGTAGTCTATTTTTCTAAATCTCTGAAAAGAGGGGAAAATATTATAATTTATTCCCACAGAGGAATGGAATCAGCGAACATTAGACCATCGTTTTACAGCTAAGTCACTTTTTGGCAGTCAATACCAAGAAAAGAAGGACTTCACTCTCTGCTCTTCTGGGCACAGGGGTCAAGAGCTCCGGCTGAGCACCGGAGGGCATTGAGACAGACACGTGACTTTCCCCGCCCAAGAACTACAGATGTCACCTTTACCTCAGCCTTTGATCCCTTCTTTGGACTCAGCCTGTCTCAGGGGATGGAGAACCCAGGTGAAGCACTTGAATTCAAGGTTGCAGCCACGGTCTGCCACTGTCACACCCCACACCTCTGCATCTCCACCTTTAACCTAGAATTCTAACTTACAAATTATTCATTTATATTACAGCTTCCGTACACAAAATGATAGACTTGTCTCCTGCCGAAGGATCATATGGCTCCCTGAAGGACTAACCTCACAGTACTCATAAGCCAAACGACTCCTTATTTGTCCTAATTATGTTTTCTTTATGGATTATAAATAGATTTTAACCCTCACTTTGATATCATGAGACAAACTGATTAGCAGTTTAAACAATGGATACAGTGGCTTTGTAATCTGTGCGCTTAGGCTATATTACCCAAATCTACATCCTAAGAACCAGAATTTGTGGAAATCGCTTTGCTTGACTCTCTAAATTGCACAAGAGAAATTACTTTAAAAACACTGAAGAGGACTTACCAGGGAAAATACAAACTGTGAGAAGAGGCAGAAGTTAAAGGCTATAGGTTAAAGAATGAGAACTTAATCAGTGCTCACAGAGATGTTTTACATCTATCACATACACTATTAATCAAAATAGCAATCCTCAGGAAAGTTCTACTGTAAGCCTAAACACTCAATGTTTCCCTTTATATCAGATCCACTAGTCTAACAAGAATTTCATTGATTTGTTTCACCATTTGAAACCTTCCAAACACCTCTCCAGAATTAGAACATTCACTGCTACTAGCAGGCAACCACTATCTCAGATGAATAAAAACCTTTAAGCTGAAATGAGCAACCTATGTTGGACTTAGAGCTCCAATTTGCAAGTGCTTCGTTTTCCTTAGAAGCCAGAGAAAAGGCTGCATTGGTCCTTCTGAAACAGAACATACTTTAATATCAGTTCTGAAAACCTCACATAAGAAAAGGGTTTCTTCCAACACGACTGCAAACACCAGAAAGGAGGGGAAGGTGAAAGAGAAGGAGGAGAAGGGGGAGAAGGAAGAAGGGGAGAAAAAGAAAAAAATAATAATTTTGCATTGATGACTGTAAGCCCTCAGGACAGACTGCATCTTGTGAAGTCGTCTGGGATGCCTTACAGCGGCTGGACGAAAACAAGGCCCAGATCCATTAAAAGATACTCAGGCCTGACTTACATCCCCAGCACCATGAAGGAACAGCAAGAGGCAGATGTCATCATTTGAATTTAAGGATGCTCACGTCTCAGCAAGAGTCTCAGAACTGGGAGCTTCTAGCTGAACCCTTAGGCACTAAGGAACTTCACAGGTTACAGTCACCATTCAAAATCCCGTGGCAGGAGCGGCCGCACCTAGGGGACCAAAAACCCAAAGCACCAGTGAAAGAAAAGGGACTTGGGCACCAACAGCATGCTCTGCACACAGCAGACAAACTAATGGATATTAGTACCGATCAAGTACAGGACAGGTTTCGGGTGCCCAAAGAAAGGATGTTGACAATTCCCACGCTGCTCCGAAACTTGGACTTCCTACCGAGATCATATTAGTCTCCTTAAGTAGTTCATCAGCATCATCTATGAGTCAAAGTTTAGATTTAAATGGCCAAACAGGCTCATCGATAATTAGGCCTTGGAATACACCCAGAGTAACAGCACAGAGTCAATGTTTGTTACAAAATAGCTCTATGGGGCTGGATTCCTAGAACAGAATACCCAACCAAATCATGTGTGAAAGGGCAGAGGAAATACCTTAACGTCAATGCACAACAAAGCTTTAAATGATACAATAAATCTGTAAGAACAGAAACAGACCCCTCTCCACAACATATACACACAAAACAAAATGAAAATAGCATGGAGCCACCCAATTCAGACTTAAAGGGGATTTGCTGTTCATGTGGCCTGGCCAACCTCACTTTGCAGATGAGGAAACCAAGTCCCGGAAAAGGAATCCAAGATGACCTAGATTGGTTTCTGGGCCCAGTGTCTCTACTCCACCTTCCCAAGACCAGCTTTCCCTGAAAAAAAAAAAAAAAAAACAAGGGGGGAAAGCTGCCATTCTTACCGTTGGCTGACTCAAGGGACCTAAAAATCTTGAGAATCTTTCTTCCCTTTACTCACCATGACGAAGAGCTAAACAATTAACACTCCAACAGTTCCCCAGAAAAAAACCGAAATTCTCAAAAGTGAATAGAGGCTTTTCTGGGCCCACAATGGTGGAGGTGGCAGCTGGTGTGCCCTCAACATGCAGAAGAACACGGGCAAGTTCGTGCACCTGTCCGTGCTGTGGAAATACTCCTCTAGCAACTGCATCATCAGCACCAAGGACCACACATCCATCCAGGTGAACGTGGCTGAGGCCGACAAGGTGACAACAGGCTCAATGGCCAGTTTAAAACCTCTGCTACCTGTGAGGCCATTTGCAGGATGGGTGAGTCAGGGGACTCTATCCCCTGACTGGTCAAGGCCAATGGCATCATTTCAAAGAACTTCTGACTGGAGAGGATCACAGATGTGGAGTATTTGCCATAAATAAATAGCATCTCCACCGCCCTCCCCGGCAAAAGTGACAAGATAGGAACACGCACGTGTTCTTGCAGAATCATACAGTTCCTTTTCACATACATAACTCCCAAAGAACCACAGCTCTTAAGAGTCTGAACTCTATATCAGATCAATGGGAGTGTGCCAGAATCATAAGAGCCTCAGACATGAAGCAAAGCAAACTTTGCAATATTCAAGAGAAAGGGAAATTTCCTATAAGCCTCAGGGAACCTTTCCCAGAAGGTCTCAGGGTTGCTGAGAAAGGAAAGATTCTGTGGGTCGTTATACCAACGAATTCAATTTTGTCATCCTTAAAGGTCGTCAGCTACATTTAGATTTAGTTTTCCCAACAAACTAAAGGAAAAACATCATTCAGGGATCAGAATGGGAAATAGCCAGAAAGAGGGCACACTGGGAAAGCAGCATCCCACTTACTGAGCTTAATGGTGGACTGTGGAAGGTCTTGCCCTCCTTCCAGTAGCATCTGTACCCTAAAGCTGCACGACATATACTCTACACAACCTTTTTTCAGGTTATCATTAGGATTCTACTGCTAAAGCTGAGTTTTCTGGTTTCTTCCTTTTATACTGAAAGTCCTCCTAGTGTCTGATAGCCGAGAGTAGCAGGAGGAAAAATAAATGCTAAACCAAAGACAAAGCACAGGAAATGATTAAACCAATAAGTTAGGTTAAAAGACTTTTCTCTATTAAGTAGAAAGTATGCCAAATGAGTTGCTTTAATTCCTATTCTGACAAAAGCTGAATTGGTTCCCTTTTTTGAGGCATTCAGAAGCAATATATAACATTGCTTCTAAACCATACAACTTTACTTTGCTTAGGATAGTTAAACCGGCCAACAAAATTTAATAAACAAAACTAAATTTTTATAAAATATCAGAGACTACTAAACTTTTGAACACCCAATCCACATATTAATGACATCACAGACCTTAATGCTTAAGCTTCAAAGGGAAAGAAACATCAAGTGCTAGAACATGCAAATGCATTTTGTTTCAGCAAAAACTCTTTACAGTTCCTTTCAAACAAAACAGATACATTATAAAAGCATGAAATCACAGCTATAAAAATAACTAAAAGTTTACTTCTAAGTAGTATTATATATTAGTCAAATTACTTTGAAGTAGACTTGGGCTTCCTCATTTTAAAGGACAACCAAAAACATTCCACCACTTCAACAGTCAAATAAACTTAATCAGTCACTGACAAAAATACATGGACTGATTCCTGTTTATCTATAAAATGTCAAAAATATCTGCCCTATGGAAGATGGAAGTGAAAATCAAAATGAGACAGTATGTACAAGTATTTGGTAAACATTTAAATTATATTGTGAATCGGTAAGTAGTAGAGCTTACACGAAGAACACTCAGGTACGAGTTAATTTCGTAACATGTATGGTTAGAGTAGGAGAGGAGGTATCATTAACTTGGAGTCTAATCTTAGTTCAACCACTAGGTACTAGTAACTTCATTATAATACAAATCACTAAGGCCCACCAAGCCCCATTTCCTTATTTGAAAAGTGACAGAACTAGACCAGAAAAGATCTGAAGTCCCTTTCAGCTTGGCTACTTTGATGAGTAGTATTTCACCCCTAAATTACTGCTACTGTAAGTAGGTAACATTTGACATTACTACATATTCTCCTTATTTGCCACCATGTCCCAAGAGGATACCACATCTTTCTGAATGCAGAAGATATAACAGCGATGACCACTACCTCTGTAGACTTGTGTGTCAACCTGGAGGAGTTCAAAGCACTATTCCATGTTCCTCTACAGGTCAAAGATTAAATGAGACAAAAACACATTTTATCCCTTATTTATCAGACTAGTGAGCTGAAGTCAAGTATAAGTCATCCGCCAAGAGATCACTGCTATACGAGTAAAAGGTAGAAGGAGAAAGCAGGCCTAGTGCTCTTCTCAATGAGGGATAACTGAGCATCTGAAATGAAATATAACAGAGCCAGTCATCTCAGGTACCAACCTGCCGGGGAAGAAAGGCAGGCCATCACTCATCCAACACATCTGCTGAACCACTAGGCCCTGTTTTTTCTGGCTGCCAGGGATACAGTAATGGACTAAAGAAAACTCCCTGGCTTCACAGAGCTTACACGGTGGCTAGGGAAGATGGGTAAAGTAAATGAGTGAAACAGAGGGTATATTACAGTGGTAAGCAGTATGGAGAAAACTGAAGCATGGGAAGAGGATAGAGAGCATGTGTTTGGTGATTTGTAATTTTCTTTTCAGTATGCTGGATGCCACTTACAACAATAATTCATCTATAGTAGTTGTGCTAACTCTCTCCCCAAACAGGGAATACTTTGTATACAGGGAAGACTGTGACCTGCCGATTCCAATTTGATACTGACTGCTCACACCTCCCAACGACCAGGTAGGAGCTGTCTAGCAGACTGGCAATCCAAATTCCATTCTAACAAAGACTCCCTGCACCCCACCTTTAAATCCACAGAGAGTGCAAGCAGATTTACAGAACGCAGTCAGGAGAAGTTACAAGAGCACCTGAACTGCTTCTGAGTTGGCAGAGGTCTCTCCTAATGCAAAGGATAAAATGGAGTTTGGGTGCCCAGCGGTGCTGGGACAAAGCCCTAAGAATACATGCCCATCATTTTGCTTTTTCTGACCTGTCAATTCTAGTGACATTCTCTACTATTAGTCTATATTTAACCCGCTTACTGGGCAGTTCCTCCAGCTTTTAGTATTTTTTTCTTCCTTTTGCTAAAAGAGCCACCCAGTTTGCAGAAAGTTGCTATAAGAAAATAGAGCCCCTCGCAAGATCGGACACACTTGATTAAGCACCACGTTATCAACCTTAGTTAACCTGGTTAGTTGACTTAGCATATCAGCTTAAGCTTTGTTTTACCTAAGTTTTAAAATGCCCTCTGAGTCTCTGAAATCTCATGATCCTGGCTTGTAACCGCATCCTGAGAATTACAGTAAGTGCTCTAAAATTAGCTACAGCTTAGTTTAACGTGTGCCTCTAACGCACAGCCCAGCTTTTACACGGAGCTCCCACCGGGCGTGGAAAAAGGCGCGTCTGACAGGAACTTCGGCCTCGGGGGTCGGATGGCGGACCCTGGGGAGAAGGTCCCACGGGCTCTTCCCTCCGCCCGCAGCGGGCGAGGAAGTGTTTGTTCGGCTTCTCCGCGGGAGGGGCGCGCCCGGCTCGGTTCGCCGCGCCCGCCCGGCCCACTGCGCGATTTGGAGGCGAGCGGCCGGCAAACTTCAGCCCGGCTCCGCGGGCCGGGCCCGGGCGAGGCTCCGCCCTGCTCGCGGGTGCGGGTCCCCGGCCGGCCCAGGACGGCGTCCCGGGGCCTCGGCGGCTCGGAGGCCCGTGCGAACGCCGGGCGGTGGGCACCGGAGCAGGGAGGACAGGAGAGCTGCGGCCCAGGCTCCGGGGGTCGACTCCAGGGAGTCGGGGGTCCGCGGGGGACACGGGACTGGCCCGAGGGTGACTGAAGCTAAGGGGCCGTCCCGGGGGTCCGGCAGGGCGTCCGCCCGAGGGACCCCCGCGCCGAGCGGTGAGCGGGGAGGAGCGGGGCGGCCGGGGGAGTGGGGACCAGGGGCTCCGGGGACACGCCCGGCCCGGCCCGGCCCACCCCCGAGCTCCGGCAGCGCGGCCCCGCCCGGCCCGCCGCGGCCCCCTCCTCACCTGATGTACGGGCTGGCCGCCGCCAGGATGTTCTTCTGCACGGGGATCTCCTCCCCGTCGAGGACCAGGTGCGCGTCGCAAAAGCGGGACTCCTCGCGGAAAGAGCTGAGCGCTCGCAGCAGACGCGCGGCATGCTGAGGGTCGGACACAGCGCTGCCTTCGGCCATCTCGGCGCCGCCTCGTCAGCCGTCTGGTCCAGCTGCCTCAGCCGCCCCGCCAGACCCCTGGAGCTGCCCGGCGCGCGCCCCGTGTGCACAGCCCGCGCGCGCGCGCGCCCGTCCGCCCCGACTGTCTGTGCTCGGAGAAGGAGCGGGAGCCCCCAGAACGCGCCTGCGCCATCGGCGGCGCAAGGGCCTGGCGCCTTTAAGGAGCCGCGGCGTTGCGTCATTTCTCTGCGACGCCCCCGGGCCCTCCGTCCCTCCCTCTCTCCAATGGTTGCCGGAGGCGGCCAATCAGAAGCCTAGTTCCTCTGCGGGATCAGCTGGTCGCGGTTCCCGCGCTGCCTGGGGCTGTCCGCCGCCGAGAGCCGTCGCTGCTGCGGTGGAAGGTGTGCAGGCCCCCGGGACTCCTCTGGCTCTGCCCGGGGCCTCTGGCGCCGCGAGTCTGAATCCGAGCCTTGGCTCCTCCCCTGAGTAGCTGCGTGGCCATGGGTAAGGTGCCCATCTGCCATGGCTCCGTCTGCGCAATGAAGGTGATGACTTCGTGTTTTTGCGGACCCGTGGGAGCTCACGCTTGTAAGCGAGGGAGCGGTGGGTGTAGCTTTTCCTATTCCTGAGAGAAGAGGCGCTTCCCGGGTGAGAGCCCAGAGACCCGAGAAAGCAGGCCCGCAGAATGAACCTTTGTTTGCCGGCTACGGAGGAGATGGAGCGGATGAAGCTGCAGAGCTGACTGACAGGCCTTGTATTTTGCGGAGCCCCCTGGTCGGTGGTAGGGAGGTTGGTCTTGATCCTGCAGGGGTCAGGAACTCTGAGAGGGTTTTGAACAGCCGCGGGATCCCCCAGCTGCGTGCAGAACGAGGAGGGGTCGTGCTAAAGGCAGAAAGATGCTTGAGTATTGCCGTACTTGAAGGAAGGGGCCCGGGACCTAAATCGGAGGATGGTGGTGGATGTGGTTAATCGTGGGCGGTTGTGAAGGAACGGACAGAATTGTGTGGGAGAGGGAGTCCGGGACAGTGTTCTGGTCGGGTAACTGCGTGGCTGTTGCAGCCTTTCGTGCGGACAGGAAATGCCAAAGGGCTGGAGGGTGTGTGTAGAGAACCAGATGCTCAGGTGCGTCCAGGTTCCCAACCCAGTGAAGATCGAACCTGTGACAGGAAGCAGCTTTGGGTCGGCTCAGTCAGGGCAAGCCCCTTGAGTCTTGGGTTAAGGGTACATTGGAGGTTAAGGGCACATGCGAGTGTGGAGTGTAGCCACCACTTTGTTCAAACACTACCTTGTTTGTACAAACATTAGTTCATTTGTACCACCCTCCATAAGCTTCTAAATTCAATTAATTCAATAAGCTTCTAAAGAATTAGCGGTTTTTCTGAAGAATTAGCGATTGGGACCGAGGACCTGAAGAATGGTCAGCATTTCAGATACGGCAGGAGGGGATTTTCACTGGATCAGTTCCCATCTTCTTCTTCAACCAACTGAAAGGGTCCAATACAGCCTTGAGTCTCCACCCTGAACCAGCTAAGGCTTCCGATTCGCAGCAGGAATCAGGGTGTGTAACTCCGGCAGAGCTGCTGGCAGAGTGGACGGGGAAAAGGAATTTAATAGTGGAAGGTCTAGACATTTCTAGTCCTTCTTTAAACGCAGCATTTATGGGTGAAATGATAAAGACGTCTCGGACTGGCTTCCAGACAAAATGGAGGGGTGGAGGGAAGCGGCGGAGGGTGCTGATGAATCAGAAGTGCGTATGAGTTACTAATTGTTCAAGCAGGTTGTGAGTACGTGGAGTTTCATTGTACGAATCTCAGTATTTTTATGTATGTTGTAAAATGTCACAATGAAAGTAAAACAAAAAACAAAAAAACCGAGATAAGCAGCTCGAACTTATCTTCTCCGTGATACTACCTGCCCAGTGTCCCTGGGAGAGGTCGACACTCGTTTCTCCAAGCTGTTGCTGTACCTTGAACATTGCTCTGTCAGGTAACTTATTATAAATGGGTTTACTTATCCATGTCACCGGCTAGCTTGTACATTTTAGTGGCTCGATTTCCGGGTGCTAAGCACAGTGCGGGGCTGTAGTAACACACACTGAATGTCGGATGGACGGAGAACAAAAATGTGAAAACCAAGCACTTAATAAATGTTTCCTGAATTTTATCTGCTGTTTTTACTTTCTTTGTCTTTGTCTTCATTCCCAACTGGGTTGTTGGGGTCAAAGGTGGTGTATATGACAGAGTTGTCTGTATAATATAAATACTTGATAAACACTTACTAATTGCACGGAATGCTGGTCTACTCTTGAACTATCAAGGAGGTTCCAAAACAAAACAAGGCTCAAATAAGAGAATTACCCTCAGGTAACCAGTTTCCCTGGAATGGGAGTGTTGCCTTAGTTGAAATAACTGGAGGTGACTGGGGATTAGTCAGGTAGGCTCTTCCTGGTAGAGGTGAACCTTCTCTGGCATTTTGACAAAAGGAAGGGGTAGGCACTGTCCCACAAAGGAAATGGTGCCACACTTTTTCTTTTTCTCCCATGCATCTTTTTCTCCCAAATGGAAGGAAGTACTAATGTTGAAAAACTGGGACATTTGACATGTGGATCTGAATTTTCAGATCTTAAAAAAATCACTGGATTTGGCCCCAGTGGGCCCTTGTCCCACGGAGCAGTCTGCTAGAGCTGAAGGGCAGCTTCCTGCTCTGGATGGAGTGTTCCTCAGCTCCCTGTCACCCCATGGCCCACTGGGTTAGTTACATCCTGCCTGCTGTGCTCATTTACCAGACTTGCTACCTCTAATTATGCAAAAGCACTGGAGCGGCATCTATTAAGCACCAGGCACTATGCAGGTCCCTTGAAACATAAGTGAATGCAACACAGCTCCTACCTTGGAGGAGCTCGCAAACCAGCCTAGAAACCAGTTAATTACAGTGCGGTAAGTTCAGCACAGAAAGCAGGAACGTGGCATAGCACAGGGACTCTGCCCTGGGAGGCTGCTTGGAGACCTTCCTTGAACGTCCTATTTGAGCTTGCTTTTGAAAGATGAATGAGTTACTCAGGCAGGTGGGCTGTTGGGAAATATTGCCAATAACAGGGCCATCTCTGAAAGCATATATATGGTCTTCTGGTCTGCTTGTTGCACAGGTGACCCTCTGAAGCTAGCAACTACCTTTTCCCCGATTGATGCAGGTCTCTCTAAAGCCTTCTGCCCAGATGTTCCCTGGTAACCAGAAAACCACCTTTTACTGAGAGGGAAGTTAACAATCAAAAAGATGCTAGGTTTTCAATAAAGTTTTGAGGTCAGCTCAGGTGCCCCAAGAAAACACCTCCTGGTGCTGTAGGGAAGGAAAAGGGCCCAAGCGTGGGAGGAAGGATCTGTGTGGCAGAACCTGCCCTCCTGTCGGCTGCAGGAGCCACTCCTGGTTAGCCCTTGGACTGTTTTGTAGGCTTCCTTGTTATTGCTCAAACTGAGCCACCCTTGATACTGTTTACAGCCTTCAGAATGGTGTATTTGGTGTTATTGTTTCCCCACATTCCATAGATTTCAGATCTCAGCTGTTGTGAAACCAGTAATTTGAGATCTGGTAGGCTCCCAGCCATTTTAGTCCCTGGTGACTGTAACCGACCCCTGCTGCCTTAGTGGCTAAACAACCCCCAGAGAAAGGATTTTTTCCTTCTTTCTCCTTCCTTCCATCCTTGCTTCCTTCCTCTTTCTTTCTTCCTTAATTTCTTTTTGACTAAAAGTCACAAATACTAGCTGCAGTCATTCATTCAATAAATATTCTACACCTCCCCTATGATACGTTGTAGATACAACAGATAGCGTTACCTCAGAGGTATGAGTGTAGAGACTTTACTCTCTTTGTACTTTTCTGATCGTGGATCGTTTTCTTAGAATCAGAAAAAAAAAAAAAAAAATTTCCAGTTGCAAAAAGGAAAAAAGCCTGCTTTACTTTGGTTTGAAAGATGAGCCCTCATGGAAGAGAAGAATCACCTTGGAGTTTGGAGTTTTGTTTTTTAAAAAACGTTGGAAAGAAGAATGAGAGTCCAGCAAGAGAAATAATGCAAAGAAAGAACTTAATAGTTTGGAGGCTCTTTAGAAAACACTGAAACTTACATTCAATTTATTGAAGAGAAAACTGACTCGGGATGAGTCAAGGACTCAGTCAAGGTCATACATGTGACCTAGTCCAAGCAGAACACACAGGCCCAGAGCTTCTGCCTTCCAGCCCTGAAAGCTTTTCCATTACACCAAGTTGACTCTTTGTAAACATTAATTTGGTTGAGAGACAGTCTCTTCTGATTCATTTTAAGGCGGTCTTCGCATATTTTATGAGTAAATCTGTCGTTTGTCCAAATCTATTTATGACTCTTTTCTTTCGGAAAATCTAAGCTCTTCCAAATTGCTGAGTCAGAGAGCATCTCAGTATTTATAACTCTTGAGAGTTGATTCTTTGTATTTACACATTCGGAGAAGTGTCTTAGAAACGAGTGAACTAATTAAGTTGTAATGAAGAGAGTGACGGTTTTTGACCAAATCTGTGCTGTACTCCCCAGCACCCAGTAGAGTGTGTGACACACAGTAGGTACTCAAGAAATATTTACTGAATGAATAAATGTTAATAATTAGGGAGCACTGAGATTTTTCTGTCCATAAGAGATTACTTTAGATGATTTCTTTCTTCTTGTTAATTTTTTTCAGTGTTCCAACATTCATTGTTTATGCACAACACCCAATGCTCCATACAATATGTGCTCCTTAATACCCGCCACCAGGCTCTCCCAATCCCCCCCCCCCCCAAAAACCCTCAGTTTGTTTCTCAGAGTCCACAGTCTCTCATGCTTCGTCTCCCCCTCCGATTTCCCCCATCTCACTTTTCCTTTCCATCTCCCCATGTCCTCCATGTTATTCCTTATGCTCCACTAGTAAGTGGAACCATATGATAACTGTCTTTCTCTGCTTGACTTATTTCACTCAGCATAATCTCCTCCAGCCCATCCATGTTGATACAAAAGTTGGGGTATTCATCCTTTCTGATGGAGGCATAATACTCCATAGTATATATGGACCACATCTTCTTTATCCATTACTTCAGATGGTTTCTATGATTCCCCCACCAAACACCAAGCAACAGCCTGCTACCTAATGGACATCTGCAATAAAACATGTCAGAAATTAACCTCCTGGTTTACCCCTTAAACCCCTTATCCCCAAATCAGTGGCAGCATCATTCATTTAAGGACTGAAGGACAGAAACTCAGGGACATCCTTGACCTCTGTCTCTCATACTCTTCTCACCAGCAAACCCTGTAGCTCTTCCTGCAGACAGTCTCCTGAATCCAGCTTCAACTTAAAACCTCTGCCAGTACCATCCTGATACAGTTGCTAATTAACTCCCCCTAGACTCCGGCAGTGGCCTCCTGGTTGCTCTCCTTGCTTATTTTCTTGATCCCTTGTGAGTTCTTTTTCTCCATAAGCCAACAGATCAAGTTGCTTCCCAATGCAAAACCTTCCAATGCCTTCCTTGCGGCTTACAAAGACCTTTTACTTTCCTTGGTGTGCACTAACTAAACTGGCCTTTTTCCTCTTCTCTGACCATGTATGCCCACCTCAGGACCTTTGCACTGGCTAATTTCTGATCCTGGAACTCTCTTTCGCCATGTTCTCATAGCTTGCTCTTTTGTTCTACTTAGATCAAAGCTTAAACATCAACCCCTCAGAAAGATCTCCACTTGCCAAGATGCCCTTCAACAGACGAACAGATAAAAAAGATGTGGTCCATATATACAGTGGAATATTACTCAGCCATCAGAAAGGATAAATACCCAACATTTGCATCAACATGGATGGAATTGGAGGCGATTATGCTGAGTGAAATAAGTCAAGCAGAGAAAGAGATAGTTATCATATGGTTTCACTTCTTGTGGAACATAAGGAATAGCATGGAGGACATTAGGAGAAGGAAGGGAAAAATGAAAGGGGGGAATCGGAGAAAGGAACTATGAGAGACTATGGACTCTGGGAATCAAACTTAGGGTTTTAAAGGGGAGGGGGGAGGGGGATGGGTAAGCCCAGTGATGGGTAGTAAGGAAGAGCACTGGGTGTTATATGCAAACAATGAATCATGGAACACTACATCAAAAACTAATGATGGACTGTATGGTGACTAACATAACATAATAAAAAAATAATTTAAAAAAAGATTAGGGGGCACCTGGGTGGCTTGGTGGGTTGGGGCTCTGTCTTCGGCTCAGGTCATGGTCTTAGGGTCCTGGGATTGAGCCCCGCATCGGGCTCTCTGCTCAGCGGGGAGTTTGCTTCCCGCCCTCTCTCTGCCTGCCTCTCTGCCTACTTGTGATCTCTCTTTCTCTGTCAAATAAATAAATAAAATCTTAAAAAAAAAAAGATTAGAAAAATACACATACATACAAAAAAATAAAGTCTTTCACCTAACTAACTTCATTTTTCCTCACTGCATTCAATCACTGCCTGGAATTATGTATGTTTATTTGTGAATTGTGTGTCTCCTCTGGCTTTAATACTGGTTTCATGAGGCCTGGCAGGAACTTCCTATTTTACTCATCACTGTATCCTTAACCTCTAAAACAATGCATGGAATATAATAGGTGTGTAATAAATATATACTTGTGAAAAGAAAGAAACAGAAGAGGAAGGTGGGGGGAGAGGGAAGTCTCCTGGATCTTTCATCCCTTTCTGCCTAACCTGACATTGCATGAAGGAAGACAAATTAGGAAGAGTGACTTGAAGTACATGAAATGAAACTCCCAGATCGTAGGAGGTCACAGTATAACAGCTCTTGGGATAGGTTGCCCCCAATATCTACTTTCAAACCAAGTTCAGTGCAAGAAACTTTACTTTCCCCCCTTCAAGCCATACCCTTTTGCACACTGTACCCTTTAAATTTAGTTTGGGTATTATATGCTTATATACCTGAAAACATTAAAAAAATACTCAATTTCTGCTCTTTTCCTAGGATTCTGGTCAGTATGCCGCTGGGTGGACAATGATCTGGTCATTCCTGCAGAATTTGTATCATGTAAGTAATCTGTCTGCTCCTCAGACCTGTTCAAATGTCTGAAGTCACTTGAAATCCTTTCATTCACTGGCTTTCCTACCTGCCTGCCCTGGGTCTCTTTCTCTGACCCTTGGAGACCCCGGGGAAGTTACTGCACTCTGTAAACTTGGGGTAACCAGAGTAACTTCACAGAGTGGCCAGAATGATTAAAGGAGATGACTCCAGTGAAGTGCTGACAGCAGGGCCTGGCCTGTAATAGATGCTCAGTACTCCTGTGGAGCGCCAGCAGCAGGGCCTGGCCTATAGTAGATGCTCAGTAAATACTTAGGGTTATGTCAGTCATTGCTTTTTAAAAATTTTTTTAAATATTTTTTTAGAAGATTTTATTTATTTACTTGACAGAGACAGAGAGATCACAAGTAGTCAGAGAGGCAGGCAGAAAGAGAGGACGAAGCAGGCTCCCTGCTGAGCAGAGAGCCCGATGTGGGACTCAATCCCAGGACCCTGAGATCATGACCTGAGCCGAAGGCAGAGGCTTTAACCCACTGAGCCACCCAGGTGCCCCTGTCAGCCATTGCTTTTAACACCAGTGCTCATTCTGGTTTTCAGTGGTATCCTTTCCAGCTCAGGAAAGATGAGCTGCTGCTTTTTTTTTTTTTAATTTAATTATTTAGAGAAAGCATGAGTGAAAGAAGGACAGAGGGAGAGAGAATCCCAAGCAGACTCCACACACAGCACAGAGTCCAAGGCAGGGCTCAGTCTCACAGCCCTAAGATCATGACCTGAGTTGAAATCAAGAGCCAGATGCTCAACTGACTGAGCCAGCAAGGAGCCCCATGAATGATTAGCTCCTAGCTGACTTCCACGCCAGAATCTAGTCTCTTCCCCTCCCGCCAGGTCCCCGGCAGGTCTGGGCTGATGACTTCTCTGAGGGTTTCTTCCTAGTGCTGGGCTCTAGGGCTTGTAGCCATAGTCAGTTTTTACGTGACTGTGACTATACCATTATTGACTGTGCCCCTCTACGGTTATCCCTTTTCCTGCTGATGGTTGTTTGGACTGTTTCCAGTTTGGGGCTGTTGGAACAGAGCTGTTATGAACAAGTCTTTGGGGGCGCTGTTGGCACTTTTTTCTTGCATTGATGTGCCCAAGAGTTGAACTGTTGGGTCCTAGGGTGGGAATATGTTTAGCATCAGCCAACTGCCGGAAAGTTTTCCAAAGTGGTTGTACCAAATTCTACTCCCACCAGTCATGCATGAGAGTTCCAGTTACTCTGCATCCTTCTGTAATTGGTGGTGTTGGTCTTTTAATCACACCCATTCTGGTGGGTGTGTGGTGGTATATGAACATATGTATGTGGGGGTTTTTTTGTTTGTTTTTTAAAACATTTTATTTATTTATTTGACAGAGAGAGAGATCACAAGTACGCAGAGAGGCAGGCAGAGAGAGGAGGAAGCAGGCATCCTGCTGAGCAGAGAGCCCAATGTGGGGCTCGATCCCAGGACCCTGGGATCATGACCTGAGCCGAAGGCAGAGGCTTTAACCCACTGAGCCACCGAGGCGCCCCCATATGTATGTGTTGTTTTTTTTTTTTAATTTGACAGAGAGAGATCACAAGTAGGCAGAGAGGCAGGCAGAGAGAGAGAGAGATGAGGAAGCAGGCTCCCTGCTGAGCAGAGAGCCCGATGCAGGACTCGATCCCAGGACCCTGAGATCATGACCTGAGCCGAAGGCAGCGGCTTAACCCACTGAGCCACCCAGGTGCCCCATATGTATGTGTTTTAAACTATGTATATATGTGTGTATGTGTGAATGTATTTATGGAGTGCATGTGTGTGTATATATTAAATACATGTATTTAAGTGCTTATTTGAGTTGTCCCTCATTTTTAAAAACTGGTTCTTCAAAGAGATATTTAGGAGTTCTTTATCATATACATGGGAACACACATTTCTTCTCTCTATCTGGGGCTTCCCTTTCACTCTCCAGATAGCATCTTTGATGAACGGACATTCTTAATTTTACTGAAGTCCAGTTTTAATGGAGTTTATTACTCTTTCCTTTTATGGCTAGTTTTTCTCATGTCCTGTTTGAAAATCTTGGCACCCACGATGCTGTTTTCCTATGTTTTCTTCTAGGAGTTTTTCCGTTTCCCTTTCACTTTTAGGTTCGCGACCCACCCCAGCTACATGCACTTCCTTGAATCCAGGCCACAGCTCCGTTCACAACCTCGGTTCTCCTTTACTCATTCACGCGTGTCATCACTCAGCCACCTGATTCTTCAGGCGCCTAGACTTGCCCAGCCCTTGCGGGAGAAGAAAAGCAGTTAGAGTCGACATTTAAGGAACTTACTGGCCAGTAGGGGAGAGGGGAGACTTGCACACACACAATATCTAGAAATTTGTAATTTAGTTGGAAAATGGGATATGGCCTGATGATTCCAATGGAGTACCCAGAGTCATTTCCTCCTTGAACCTAGCAGGTAGGCGCATTCCGTACGTGCCAGTGACCCTGTCTTCCTCATCCTTCATTGGTCCTTCATTTCTTCCAGGTTAAGATTCCATATCCCTATGCCTGGTATCTGAGGTGTCCCCCCTTCATCTTCTAGATCATCCCAAACTCTCTGTGCACAGCCGCCTGAATTCCCGGACAGAAAAATCTGTCCATCCCCCAAGCTGTTTGCAGCTGCCTTTTCCTCCTGCCTTGGGCTCCTTCTCTCATGACTGGTGCCTGAGGAACTGCTCACCATTCTAGTATCAGCTCTGTGAAGCCTCTTGATTTCTTTCTCTTTCGCTGTTGTGCCTTGAATTCCGGCTCTAGAGTCTGATTGCTGGGTTCAATCCCTTCTTCTTACCACTCTGCCGTGCTGTGCCCCCGGGCCATGTTACTTAAACTACCTCTAAGCCTCACGATGCCCCACTGGGAACAGTTGTGGTTCCTGCTACCCACCGTCTTGTGCAGAATAAATGAGTTTATCCAGCTACAATCATTTAGCACAGTATCTGGCCCACAGTAAGCACTCCGTAAATGCTTACTTCGAAAATAGTCGCACCCATCACACGAATGACATTTAACCTGTTAACATACTGGTCTTTTCACTAGACCCGAAGTTTCTTGAAATTGGAAATTACTTCCTTAATTTTTCCACAATTGCCTTTTTTTTTTTTTAGGGTTTTATTTATTTATTTGACAAAGAGAGAGAGAGGGAGAGCGCGCGTGCGCACAGCAGGGAGCATCGAAGAGGGAGAAGCAGGCTCCTGGCTGAGCAAAGAGCCCAGTGTGGGACTCAATCCCGGGATCATGGCCTGAGCCAAAGGCAGTATATTAACCAACTGAGCCACCCAGGTGCCCCACAATTGCCACTTCTTGTGCCCACCTATGTTCAGTTCCTTGTGCAAAGAGCTTTTTGTCCATCACCGCAATAAACCTTTACAACAACCTATAAGATAAGAATTAGGATCTCCATGCTGTGGTTTAAAAAAACAAGGCTCAGAGAGCTAAAAACCCCATTCTGCATCCCTCAGCTGATTCATGGAGGAGCCAGGATTTTGACTTCCCGTTTCATTGCCAAGTTTGTGAACCCTTCATCATGTACCCCTGCCTCTCACTGCATGGCCCACACAGACATAGTGAGCTAAGTGACTATGTGATGAATCAGTTTCAATCTAATAAGGCCAGAATCTACCCATGTTTGTCAGAAAGGAACATGGCTTTATCTGTGCCACTGAAGTTCAGAATATGGCCCTCAAAGGCCAAGCAATCAGAGACTGAGACCCTTCCGGCAGAATAGATAGCATCTAGAGCAGGTGACTGTGCTTTCAACTTTTCCCTCTTGGGAAACACTCGTTTCATCATCAATAATTTGTACTTTGCTTCTGCAAGGTGTGCTCTCTAACTGACACAATGCTGCCTTTCCAGAGGAACAGGTTGTCACTTTTCACAAAATTTGTCCTATTTAATGACACTTTTTATTTGGTGTCTAATTACCTACCATTTCTTCTATTGCTGCATTACAGTCCCAAGCTTTTAAAATGTGGTGCCAAGAGTCTTGGGAAGATCCTTTCCAGGCAGATTCTGGAAGCCTGGCCTCTCCAACTCAGTTGTAAATGTCTTGAGAGCAGTGATCCGTCTGCCTCTCCCACGGCACCTGAACTTGGTTAGGCAGGCATGCGATAAGTATATGCCAAATTCATGATCTGTGTGCTTGTTTCATGTTGGATGCTGGACTTGGTCTAAGGAGGGAGAAAGGAAGAATCTGATTCAGCTCTTGCCTTCCAGGAACTTCTAGTCCAATGCAGAAGATAAGTCTCGAAAATAACCAACATCTGACATGGAAAATGGTGTTTGGGGTACAGATTGTAGCAGAGCTTCTCAGAGTCGGGGAATCCCCTTCCCAGAACATTTATGAGACTTAAAGATTGCTGGGAAATTCTTTGATCTTCAGATGAGCATGGGCATAATATAGAATGTACTATAACATGCACATGCATTGTAAGGTAAAACACAGATTTCAAGGTGCCGTCTTTGGTAGACCTGTCCTCCCGCCTGCCTTCTGGGAGGTGGTTCCCCTCCCTTCTGCCTTCGGGAGTGTTTTTGGTGGGTGATGCTGGTGAACATTGCCACTGTAGCAGTCAGAAGTAGGTTTTCAATCAGGTTCTGCTGTTTCTAGGTTTTGAGTGAGGAACCCGAGTTCTCTGAATCTCAGTTTATTCCTGATGGATGGATGGATGGATGGCGGCATAGGAAACAATCCAGTCTATTGCCACATAACAAAATGAAGCACATTATTTTCTTTGTCATTAATATTTCATGATGATTCTAGAGCATTTTGTACCCTTGAAGAATTTTCACATTCACATACACACACACACACAAAAAAAAAATCAAAGAAAGTAGAGCAATCCCAATTCTACCATGAGAACAACTGGGGCCTCAAGAAATGCCCAGAGTCTTATGAGAACTGAGACCAGTCAACTTGAGATTTGAACCAGTGCCTGGTTCAGCATCTTTAACACAATAGCTTGAAGACGTGTTAGGGTTTGGGGTGATGAGAAGGGGGCATGCCTTACCTCCCTGAGCTGTGTGCGCAGCCTGTTAGTTTGAACTATCTGTCCTGAGTCACAGACTCACAGAAACCTCACAGCTGGGGAAGTGCAGAAGTTCTCCAGTTTTCCTGTTGAGAAGTTGACTCAAGCAATGCACTCTACTCTCCTTAAGAGCAAACACATACACAAGAGTTCACGTGCAGTTTCAGGAAGCTCATGGGCACCCTGAAGCCCTTCCACCATGCCCCCTCCAGTGCTTAAGATCCCTCTACAGCCAACCTCTTACGCCTGACCAACTGCAGAAACCACAAACTCATTAACTCCAGGTAGACTAGTTAGAAACAGTCTAACTCAGTATAACAAACCCCAGCGGCTTCTGGCAGGGATCGCTTACTCTCCCATCTCGGCATCATCTGAGTTCTCAAAAGTTTATCCTTCAGTAAGTGTCCAAGCCAAATCATCCATCGCCCTTCCAGACTTTCGCAAGTCTTGGTAGAGATAAGAATTGAGGCTATGTGTATTTTAGAGATCAGAATTGCCAGTGTGTTAATGGAATGGGGTGGAGACCGTGAACGGGCTAATGCATAGTTGCCTAGAATCGATTGGCTTCACCACAGGCAATGCCTTCGTTGTTATGAAAGCCTCGATCAAGCACAGAAGATAAAGAACCAGACTCACAGCTGAGAGAAACTTGATGAGGCCAAGCAGGTCCCGTGTTCATTCAACATTCACGTACTGAGCACCGGCTATTTGCCCAGCACTGCTCCAGACCCCTAGGAGACATGTGAGACTAAAACAGAAAAGTCCTTGCCCCAGAAGTAATCCTCGAGTCTCCATTCGGGTGAGGAAAATGGACAGATACCAAAGCCGTGATAAACAAGTACATTTTGTAGTGCTAGGAAGCCGAAAGTGCTGTGGGGAAAATGAAATTAAAGGGACAAGGGGATCAGGAGTGTGTGCAGTGGCGGAGTTAAGCTGCAGTGTTAAACTGGGGTCAGGAAATCCACACCGAAGGTGAGAGTGGAGCGGGACCTGAAGGCGAGGAGGCCACGTGTGCTGCTGTGGTCATTCCTGCAAGGGCCAAGCCAGGGCAATGCTTGGGGTAGGCTGGATAATGGCCCCCAAAGATATCCAAGTCCTAATTCCCGGAGCCTCTGAATGTAACCCAGATGCCAAAGGGACTTTGCAGATGGCGTGAAGTTAAGGATTTTAGATAGGAAGGGTATTGTCAGTGATCTGGTATGCCCTAAATATAATGAAAAGGGTCCTAATAAGAGGGATGTGGGCGATCCTGACCGCAGAGGAGGAGTGTTGGGATGCTGAAGCAGGGGCATCATGGCAGAGGCGGGGTGAGACCCAGAGCGGGGGGGATAAGGAAGCAGGAAGAGGCAAGGAAACAGACTCTCCCCTGCAGCCCCCAGAGGGAGGCTGCCCTTCTGCATCTTCATTTTAGTCCTTTGAGACTCATTTTGGACTTCTGACCTTCAGAACTGGAAGAAGAAACCTGGGTTGCTTACACCGCCATGTCTGCAGTGATTTGTTCCAGCAGCCACAGAAAACCACCCAGTGCTATTTCAGACAAAGGTAGGGTGTTGAACCGAACTGACAAAAATCCCTCCCGTGTGGTCTTCCTGTTTGTGACCACGCATCCTTGTGGCAGGCGCTGGCCTGTGCCCTTGGTACATAGTATCCCCTTTAGTTGTCACATCAGCTCCAGGAGATGGCTGGTATTCGAACTGAAACCAGGTAACTCAGAGACCTGCTCTCTCCCGAGGCAACCGTGTTCTTCCTGTGCCCGATGAGACTGTTTGTTGTGCGATGGCTCTTTGGGGTGTGGCAACGATCTGCTAATGTCATTTATGATGCCACTGGCCAGTGGGGTGGACTGACCCTTTCCTCTTTCACCAAAGCAGAAAGAAGGCCGTGCTCAGAGAGAGCAAGACCAGCCTTCATTGAGGGCTTGTAAGTAGCATCCTCTGCCTGAACTGCTCACATAACCTCAGCTAACTCAGATTAGGACTGAGACTTTAGGAACGCTGATTTATTTAATACTCACTGTAGCCCTGTGAGGTGCATTCTGTTACTGCCCTTATTCTACAGAGGAGGAAACAGAGGCACAGAGAAGTTAAATGACTGATCCGCTTCGTCCCAGGCACTGTACTAAGCCCCAAAGGTGGAGAAGGGCTAAGCACAGTGCCTGGAGAGCATCAGTTGTCAATACATGTCAGCTGGTGTTACACTGTTGTTAGAGTAAGGAAGCTCAGCACCTGCCCTTACCAGAGAAGACCCGCAAATGAGGAACATATCACTGTTTCTCCCATGTTCATTCCCACGGTAATTTAACAAACCCTGAACTAGGCTAAGGTCTCTAGCCTGCTCAACCCAATGGCAGACTGAAGTCAAAAATCAGGGAACTCCTGCTTTTCATTAGCCCCAAAGCCACCACCAGCTCTCCTTCTACCTGGGATAGGCTAGGATCTCTAGGAAGACTAGTCACCCACAGCCTTCCTGGAACACAGTGGATGTACTCAAAGAAAGAAAATACTGGAAAATCCCGCCAGAGCTTGTGAGTCCAAATTAAGCCCACATATGCTGGACTTACCTGGAAATTTGCCAGGACCCAGTGATGAAGATGGAGGAAGATAAGAAGCCATCACCAAGGAGCCATGCACTACTGACTGGGCCTTCCATTTTGGTTTCCTGGTTTCTGAACCAAGGCCTTGCTGGGATCAGCCAAGAGCTGCCTACAGTTTCTTCTTGCTGTTTAAGGAAACATCTAGGAAATGATGGAGGAAAAGCTGATACATTTTTTTTTCCTGCCTGGAAGATTTATCAACCCTAAAAAGTGACTCTTCTGCTGGGACAACTGGATATACATATGCAAAACTCAAGTAGGACCCCTAGCTCATACTGTAAGTGAAGGTGAACTCAAAATGCATCATGGACCTAAATGTAAGTGCTAAAACCATAAAACTCGTAGAAGCAAATGTAGGAGGAGATCTTTGGGACCATAGATTAGGTAATGGTTTCTGGATATGACACTGAAAGTAGAAGAAACTTAAAAAAGTTGCATAAATTGAACTTCATCAAAATTTTAAAACTTTTGTACTTCAAAGGGCACCATCAAGAAAATAAAGACTACACACAAAATGGGAGAAAATATTGCAAATCATACATTTGATCGGGGATTTACATCTATAATATATAAAGATCCCTTAACAACTCAACAATGAAGAGACAAATACCTGTTTAAAAGTGACAAAAGAGGGTTGCCTGAGTGCCTCAATTGGTTA
Source organism: Mustela erminea (assembly GCF_009829155.1). NCBI lineage: Eukaryota > Metazoa > Chordata > Mammalia > Carnivora > Mustelidae > Mustela > Mustela erminea. Next base: position 54,042,657 of record NC_045632.1, on the reverse strand, counting down.
AGCATCCGACCCTTGATCTCAGCTCAGGTCTTGATCTCAGGGTTGTGACTTTAAGCCCCATTGGCCTCCATGCTGGATGTGGAGCCTATTTTTTTTTTTTAAGTGCCAAAATATTGGAGTAGGTATACCTCCACAAAGAAGACATACACATGGCCAATATGCACGTGGAAGGGTGTTCAGCATCATTAGTTATTAGGGAAATGCAAATCAAAACCACAAGATACCACCCCATTGTATCTAGGATGGCTAAAATAAAAACAGCAGACAGTAACATGTCAGGAAGGAAGTGGGAAGATGGAAACTCTCATATATTTCTGGTGCAATGCAAAATGGTGCAGCCACTTCGAAAAGCAGCTTGGCAGTTCCTCAAAATGTTAAACCCACAGTGATCATGTGACACAGCAATTTCACTCCTAGGAATACACGTAAGAGGAATGAAAACACATGTCCATGTGATGTTCATAGCAGCATTATTCACAATAGCCCGAGAGAGGAGACAACCCAGATGTCCATCACCTGATGAACAGAGAGACAAAATGTGCATTATTCATAAAAGGGAATATTATTTGGCCACAAAAAGAATGAAGTGTTGACTCGTGCAACAGCTTAACAAACCTTGAAAACATTATGCTACGTGAAAGAAGGTAGTCACAGAAACCTCATACCTTGTGTGATTCAATTTATATGAACTGTCCAGAATAGATAAATCCACGGAGATAGAAAGCAGATTTGTGGTTTTCGAGAATTGGGAGGGTGAGGCACAGAAGGAGGAGAGATTGCTCATAGGGACAGGTTTTCTTTTGGGGGTGATGAGAATGCTCTAGTGATTGTTACACAGCACTGAGCATACTAAACAGCATTGAACTCTATACTTTATATGAGTGAATTTTATGGTGTGTGAATTAGATCTCAAAAAAATATTATTAGGGCGCCCAGGTGGCTCAGTCAGTTAAGCGTCTGACTCTTGGTTTTGGCTCAGGTCATGATCTCAAGGTCACCGGATTGAGCCCTGCATCAGGCTCTGTGCGGAGGAGGGTGGAGTCTGCTGGGGAGTCACTCTCCTGATCCCTCTGACCCTCCCCACTTCTTTCTAAATAAATAAATGAAATCTTTAAAAAATAGAATAAAAAGAGGGGTGCCTGGGTGGCTCAGTGGGTTAAAGCCTCTGCCTTTGGCTCAGGTCATGATCCCAGGATCCTGGGATCGAGTCCCATATCGGGCTCTCTGCTCTGCGGAGAGCCCGATATGGGCTCAGCGGAGCCTGCTTCCCCCCCTCTCTGCCTGCCTCTCTGCCTACTTGTGATCTCTGTCAAATAAATAAATAAAATCTTTTTAAAAAATAGAATAAAAAGAATGACTATTAGTCCTTGATTGTCCTTGAAGAGGCCACTGGAGATTTCTTTTGAGCGAGTGCCAATCCCATTTCTTACACGACTACAGATAAATTGGGGATCAAGCTAAAACTTGCCTTTTCTGTCCAGCTTCTTCCCCACAGTTCAGGTTTTTTGAATTTACTAACTTCTCCCCTGATTCCAGGCCTCAGCCCTGGAATTGCCCATTTCCCCTAGTTCCCTGCTGCCATCCTTCCCCGATCAGCCAGCCCTGGTTTTCAAGGCAGCATTGGGTGTCCCCTGGGGTGTTCCCTTTTCTCACCAGCAATCCACTGAATGGCATTGGTCTGTTTTCCTGGTGCTGTGTCCTTCATGGCGCCCTCCGTTCCCCGAGGACAGCTGAGGTGCTGGTTGTGCTCCCCATTAAATGCCAACACACTTTTGGTTATCACTGAATGGATGAATGAGTGAGTGAGGTGAATATATTCCTGGAAAAGAGCAAGTGTCTTCCCAGAATGGAAAGATATGGAGGAGGTGGAATAGGGGAAGAAGAGGGAGGGAGGATTTGGATGAAAGTCCTATTACCATGTACCCCCTCTTTTTTCTATTGCCTCCAACCACTTTGACCATGTGAGCCTCTTGGATTTTCTAATGGTTTCTCAGTTTCCTTTGAATCAAACCAAAACCCTAGGCCTTTCAAAGAATACCCAAAACCTTGTTTTTCTTCTCTTTGGCTCAGAAAAACCAAGTTGGGAATCTAGCCAAGAAAAATTGCAATAATAACTGCTTGAATACAGAGCCAGGGGGAGGGATGAGCTCTAGAAATATGTGTGCAGTTACTGATCTGGCATTACCTATAAGAGTAAAAAATTGGGAACAACCTAAATGTCCAGCAGTAGGATAGTGTACATCATGTCATGTCCCAAAGATGAAGTAACATGCTCCTTTTAGAAGAATTTAGTACTTTGAGAAAATACCTGCATTATATGTTCTGTGAAAGAAACAGGTTATAAACTGGTGGCTAGGTTATAAACCAATTGCTACTATGTACGCTGTGCACAAAAATATTTTAAATACTGAAGAAAAACCACACTAGAATGATTTCAGGGGTTTTCTCTTGCTAGTGGGACTATGGGTGTCTTTCTCATTTCTTTTTTAATGTAACCAGGTGCTCTACAACGAACATATATGATTTTTATAATCAGACACACACACACACGTACGTGCGCGTGCAAAATTTGCCGAATTCTCACACTCTTTCAACTGCTCTTTCTCGGGGAAATCACTCCCCACCTGTTTTGTTCAGTCAACCCACAACCATCCCCAAATCCTTTTCCTGAGCTATACTATCAGCCTGTAAGGACCAGCACTTGGCCAGGTCCTCCCTCCAAACACTCAGGCAGCTCCTGAAGGCACACTCTTCTGGGAAGCCTTCCCTGACCACCAAGAGGGAAGAAAGTTGGTTCATCCCTACCCTTCCCAACACAGCACCTCCATAGCTCTCTTTGCTCACCTGGTCCACGAACATCCCCAGCCTCTCTGCTGGGGCTTGACCTCAAGGGACTGTTTCCTGACGTGACCCAGCAGCTTTTGCCGCTGGCTGCGTGTGTGTATGTGTGTGTTTGTGTTTGTGTGTCTGCACCTGGTGGCCAGGCCAAACACCTAGAAGGAAGTTGAGCTGTAGAGGCCACAGGTCTCATTCCTGTTGTTGAGGAAGCTGGTAATGACTCTTCTGTCTGCGTGTCCTGATTTGCCATGGCAAAGACTTCTCTTGGCCATTTAAAAGCCACCCAAACAGTCTTTAAACAACTTAAGAAGTGATCAAAGGTGTTTGTTCTTAGCCTGGACCAGCAACCTTCTTAATGGAGTCAGCCTGACGCTCCGTAACTTTTGGAGAATGTGAGTGTGAACCAGTAATGCGGATGTCGCTGGAAAGCACTTAGATGTTTCGTGAGTTGATCTGTCCAAGTACACATCCAGCTTATTCCTGAACTGGAATCGAATTAGAAAAACCTTTGGAGGAACAAGTTAGTGGGTCAGCAAACATTTGAGGGCTCCCCGAGTACCTGACACATCTCAGAGCACTTGTGAAATGCTGTGGCTTTATCAAAGCAATAAACAAATCTGAGTGATTGTTCCTGTAGAACTTCCTGGTCATGTGTTACACCCACACGAAGCATAACAAGGAAGGCTCACAGGGGAAGACACGCTGTCTTGAGGTGCCTGAGAAAGCGCATGCGTCTTAGCTCCTGTGGCCTTTTGAGCTAATTACCCTGGCCTGTGTGTAATGAAACAGGATGGCGTTAAGGATCCAAGATAAATCGGGCATCCTGTCATCGACCTTTGGTGTTTTTGAAACTGAGAAAAAAAGATTTGGTGTGCCAGCCTTCCTCATCAGTCTGCTATCTCACCTGTCATCTCAAACGAGGCAAACAAACCACAGACATATTTTTCTTCCCCGCAGAACTGCACCCTTTTTCGTGAGTAGGTCTGGATCTGTTTGGCAATCAGAATTGAGGAGAATGGGGGTGGGGGAAGCACTTCTTAGTTCCACCCTCTTCTCAAATATCTGAAGAATAATAATAAGTAGGTGAGCGTCACATCTGTCGCCTCTTTTCCACTCCTGCTCTGTGAATGCAGACCTCAGTCACGTTTTTCTTAGGCCGGCATTTCCTCCCAGTAGATCTCATGAAGGCTGGAGGTGCTGGGATCCCCAAAGGAAGCAGAGATGGTCTTCCTTCTGCCATGTCCAGGGGTCAGGTTTTTGTTTTTGGAAGCCAAGGGTGAAAAGGAAACGCTGGGACAGGAGAGGGGGTTTGAGGAACTGACAGGGAAAGGGAGAGAGGAGGGATCCGGGATGGCAGGGAGAGGGAACCTGCACGGGGTGTCTTGGCTGCTGTCACTGGGTTCCCCGTGAACTGTCTTCCTTGTCGTCCCAGGAGATCATTAGGAAAAGAGCCATTTCTTGTTGGTACGCTATTAACCAACAACCAGTTTGTTGAAGGAACCCACTCATGCATTCACTCAACAAATATTTATTGTGAGGATAAATGTGCAGCAGGCAGTGTTCTAGGTGCGGAGGATACAGCAGTGAACAAAACCACCCAACACAGAGCAGGGATGAATCTCCAAGCAGTTCTGCTGGGAAAGGTCAATCCTCAAAGGTGATTCCATTTATAAAACAGCTTTGATAAAATTGCACAGAGCTAAATACACATAGCAATGAGTACCAGATGAGAGATCTGAAAAGATCTGTGGACTGAATCAGTGTCCAGGTCGTCCTGCTGTACTATAATGCTGCAGCATTTTCCAGGGAAAACCTGGTAAAGTCCTTGCAGGATCTCTTTTGTATTATTTCTTAGAACTGCACATGAATCTACAATTAGGCCAATAAAAATGTCCAAAAAAAACCCACTCCCCCAAACAAAACCCAAACCCCAGACCAGATGGAGCCTACATGTGAGTCGAGCTAAGTATGGCTTCATGGTGGCCAGAGGGCAAAAGCCAAGACTACCCTTGAGAGGGCTGCCCCCTCTGGGGTACTCCATGCAGTGTCGCCGGAGATTCCTTCCTGCCCTCAAGACATGTCACTGAATCCATACTGGTGACCGAATGAAATTCAGACTTACGGCAGGAGGCAGGTGCAGAATGAGGGTGGGCTCCCAGCTCCCCCAATCCTATGACATGGGCATGTTGGAATTATCCAGCCTGCGTTTGGGTGTCTAAACCAGGCACCCACTAGACCACAAAGGTGAGACTCGACTATCTGTGAAGCTCCCGGTGCTCACTTGGGACGCTTCTGGGCTTGTTCCCAGCTTCCACCGTCGCTACCATCACCTCTGTGCAGACACCTAGCCCATCCTGGCAGCGCATTCAGCTTGGGGAACCTCCTTTCCCATACAGACAGTGGGATGGCTCACTGCCATCGTTCTCAGCTAGGCAAGAACTCCTCATGCCAGCCCAGGCCTGGGCCTCAATCCTGGATTCCAGCCCCCTGGCCATGGCGAGCTGGGTGAGTGTCCAGCCCCTCACCCTTGTCCTGCAGAGGGGGATACCCACACCAGTCTGCCGTCCCACTGGTGTACAGTGGGGCATCTAGCAGGCTACAAACTGTCCAGCTCCTCTATTTTATTGCCTTAGAAGAACTTCAGAAGAAAGAAGCCATGGAAAAATTAAATAAGGTTAGAGCAGACTTCAAAGTTTTTATTATTTTAAATTATGCCATACCTTGCATGGAATGACCCCAAAGCAATATGCCTTCCTGGCCACATAATTTACTAAAGTCACAGTGGAGAAAGCTACAGCTCCTAGATCCACAAGCTAGTCTACTGGCAAGAGGGCGAGAAGGGGCGGCAGGAAGGAGAAGCGATGGATGTTTACTTGTCTCTCCTCTGAGATGTCAGTGGTTGCTCGTTCTAAGAAGGCTGACTATGTGACTTAGTACAGTTTCTAGTCACTATCATTGTCATAATGAAAAAGGCTTTCTTAGAAGGGCTTGAGCTAATCAATAAATATTGATCCACTTTCAAACAAGGTCTTTATGGCCAAAATAAGTGGAAAGAAAAGATACTAACAAGCAGGATTTCCACACCTTTGTCTCAAAGCAACCACAGAAAGAAGAAGTGCAAACGAAATGAAGGACCTCCCCTTCACCCAGAGAGGAAGCAAGCCTGCAGTCCCTTCACCCAGAGAGGAAGCAAGCCCGCAGTCCTGCAGGAGCCTGCCAGTGGGGCCCTTCTGCCCAGGGCCCAGAGCCCAGGCCCTACCCCAGTCAGGCCTGCGGGGCCCCGCAGCTGTCTGGAGCCCTGTCCCGCTCTTCCTGGGAAAGGGCCGGCTTCCTCGCGTCCCACTCTGTGTCCGGGATGAATAACCCATGGAGGTCCAGGTGCATCTCTACATCGATGGATGCACGAGCCAATTCTGTAAAACTTTTGGCATCCAGAATAAGCAGAAAAGGCAGCTTCTGGGGATCGGTAGAGACGATGGCTGATAGGATAATCCCTTTGGGGAAACAAAAAGAGACACTTGGTAAAAATGCAGACTGAAATTCCCTCCAGCTGGAGGGGCAAGTTCCTCAGCTGTATCTCCCTGTCCTCTTTGAAGTAAGCATGAAGTCAAAGCAAAAGAACCGCAAATTTGAGATTCTGTGGGAGCAGAAGGGAAAGGTCAGGGAAGTAGGAATCAGAAGACCTGATTCCAGCCCCGCCAGGGCCAGTCCCTTTACCTCTCTGAACCTTAGTCCATTCATCTGCAGAGTAAGGCGAATCCTCCCTGCCCTCCCCGGTTGCTGAGAGAGCCTCTTGCATGGTGAGTAATGAGCGCGTTCTGTAAAGTACTGCCTGCATTGGAGGATGGTTATTTGCCTAGGACTTAGAAAGTCTCATTATGGAGAATCAGTTTTGTGCTGCATTGGGCTAACAAATGACACTTGGCTAAACTCAGACGAGCCGCACGCAATGACATTTGAAGGAGCCCAGCCCACTGTACGCACATGCAGCACGCTAGCAGCCTCAGCCTTTCCCTCCGTAAAATGGACATATTCCAAGTACTCGCTCTCAAGGGACAGAGGATTAAATGAAATAATGCCCCTAAACTTCCAGCAGCTACTCGTGATGCCTCCCAAAGCCTCCTGGGTCTCAGGGTGGTTGAGCACAGTTGAAGTCAGACGGGCTTGGATTAAAATCCTAATTCTGTAGGCACTGGGTATGTGGCTTTAGGGAAGTTGCATTCCCTCGGCTTCTGCTTTGGTGCAATGAAGACGTTGCTACTCCCTGCCCACAAGAGAATGGAGGGGAGGCCCTGGGCCGGCCCACTGGGAGGCCAGCTTCAGCAGGAGGTGCTGCCAACCATCTCCCACCTCAGAGATGACAGGACCGTGGGGTCTGCCACCTGGCGTGCCATGCCATGTGGGTCCAGTAGGAAGACAGGGTCCAGGCAGAAATCCACTCCATTTCACCTAAGGGAAGCAGCTGGAAGCTCAGTGGGACAGCCCAAGCCACGGTTCTGGTGGCCCTCCTGAGCATCCCAGGAGTATGGGCAGGTATTTTGGGGGCAGAGGCAGAATCAAGGAGGAAAAGGATCATTTGGTCATGTGGAAATCTAGAAAAGGGAGGTGGGCCACAAATACACATTTACAGGTGCTCCATGCAGAAAATACATGCTTAGAGATGGTTAAGAATTCTGCCCCAGCCAATATAATGAATATTAAAGTAGAAAGGAAGTGGGCTTTTGTGTAGTAAACAATTTAATGTCCCCCTAAGGGAAGTCTGACCTTTGCTCCTAGGAGGTGACCTCTAAGCCCTTATAATGTCCTGCCTCATAAAAGTATCTTTATTTACCTGGGACCAGCCTGATGATCTATCCTAGCAAAGTGATTTAGATGTCACTTTGACCTCCAGAGAGGCTGAAGGCCAAAGGTGAACCACATAGCCAACCAACCATGACCATATGACCAATCCCCTAAAAAAGCTCCGACATGAAGGCTTGAGTGAGCTTCCCTGGTTGGTGACATTTCATGGACATTGTTGGAGGAGTTGGGGTTGGCCGTGACCTCCAGGGACAACCAGATACTCCATGAATGAAATTCTCCTGGATTCTGTCCCATGGGTATCTTTTCTTTCAACCTACAGTCCTTTCACTATGACAAACCAGAACCATGAACAGAACAGTTTTCAATATGTTCTATGAGTCCTTCTATCGACATTGAGGGTGGTCTTAGAGACCCCTCAACTTGCAGTTGGTGTCAGAAGTGAGAGTGTTTTGAGGGACTCCTTAAACTCACTGCTTTGGACTCAGACAGATCTGGGTTTCAAAGCCTGTTTCCATCAGCTCTGTGATACGGGGGTTGGAGAGGGAGGGTCACACTGCTCCCAGACGATGTCTCTGTTTGAGGAGTGATCGCAAGCAGAGTGCGGCAAGTGGGCTCCCCTTCCTGGGGTCTTACCATCATCCTCGTCCTGGGCACCCGGTGTGGGGACAAAGAGGGGTTCTGCTGGCCAGCAATGCTCCTGTCCCCATTTTAAGGATGACTTTGTGAGAACATCGTATTTCAGTATCTGTATATCCAAAGAGGAGAGACATGGGAGTGATTTGTTGGAGAGCATGTGCATTCCCTGGGAACTGGTGACATCAGTGCCCACAGACAGAGGGGATCCAGCCCCTCCAGCGTAGACTCCAAATGCCATCTACCTAGGGTCAGTGTAGCACCAAAAGTGAAAGCGGCGAGCTTCCTCTTGCATTTTTAAGCAAAGGTCCTCCTGTCATCCAATTTTTAAAAAATAAAATGTTTTACATACTGAAGTTTTAAAAAATAAACTGAGCCACCCAGCATTCCTGGATGATTCAGACTTTTAGGGATGACTTCTTGACTTTAAATATCCTAAGAAACACTCATTAAAAAGACCTTTCACGTACTCTTTTATAAAATGTTTTGAATCTTATGGAATAAAAATGGTTGTTCAAACAAACAAAAGCCTGAATGTATCTGGTATTTGGCTCTACACTGCCATTTTTGTATGTGTTGAATAAATGAATGTCTTCAATGCAAACATTTAAAGTGTAATACGATCCTTTTGTTGTTTTAAAAAGTGCAAGTCCCTGGACTTCTCTTAATCCCTAATAGACGTGTTTCCCCTTGGGGTGTGGGATTAGTGGGGAGTGTGTGTGTGAACCCTAATTTTTTTGCTTTGCACATTTCTGCAACGCTTGCATTTTTTAGAAAAGATATTCCATTTATTATTTAAAATTATATTAAAGACAAGTGATGTCTGTACATTTAACATAGTCCTTGGGGTACAGTAAGTGTTCAACAAATAGTAACAAGTAAAAATAACTAAAGGGTCTAAGTTTCAGCTCTCTGCTTGAACGGGCAAGCTCCTTGGGGGCAGGGACTGGGATCACCCTGTTCACCTCCTTATCCTCACTGCCACCATGCTGTCGCGTAACTGGTGCTCAATAAACATGTACTGAATAAAGAAATCAATGTAGGTCAGACCTACAGCTCTGACCTCTTTGCTGAGATCTCCCTGTCCATCAGATAGGGCTGCCTCTCTTGGGATGGCCCATCATCACTTCCATGGTATTCCGTCCAAACGGACTTCACTCTCTGATCTGCCCTCTGCCCCAAAGGGACCTCCTTTTTCTGATCAAGGTCACCCAGTCTGAGAACCTGGAGTTTAGCTTTGCAGGCAGACACAATCATCGTAGGGCGTGCCAGCCCAAGTCACGCAGGGATCAGTACCTTGGTTGGGATAGGACTCCACTGAACTTCGGCAGCAAAGACGTAGCGATATCGCTTCCCATTGTGAGCATAATTGATCCGAGGCAGCTCTAAGCCTGGAGAGAATGACACAACCAGTGAAGCCCCCATCGCTGAGGACTGGGAGCCTCCACGCTTCATGCCAGACTCGGCGTCCTGTCCACAAAAACAGCTCCCGATCCAGGATCGCTGAACTTGCTTCAGGGCCTGGATTAGATCAAGGTTGTAACAGTGCAGGGGGAGGGAACCTCTGATAATTACCCTGGCTCTATGAGAAGGTTCAGGAGCAAGGAAAGATAGACCTCGTTTTTTAAGTGTATAAGCATCTTTAATTATCCAAGATAGAAATCAAAAAGAATTGCATGATTAGAATCAGAGGCTACTGCAATTTTTTTAAAGCTCTTAAAAAAAAAAAAGTGCTCTTGTATGCGTGTGCATGTGTGGGGGTGTGGAAAAAAACTCTGAAGCCATGGAAAGGGGTGTCCATTGGGAATAGTTAAATAAATCTGGTGAATTCACATAGTCACCTAAGTAAAACTAATGTTTGCAAAGAATTTTAATAACATGGGATAAGTGCCAATATCATAAGACAAACTGTAGAAGGCTGGTTCTAGTATTATCTCCACTATGTTGCAAATGTAGAGAAAAGGTTCAGAAACATTACTGGGTTAGTAACTTCCTTATAGTTTGTATTTTATATTGTACACTCTAGGTTTCTCATTACATAAAATTTTCGTTGTGTCTATTAATTTTATAATAAAAAAACCTAAAAGTGTGTGTGTGTGTGTGTGTGTGTGCGCGCGCGCAAGCGCATGTGCCTGTGGGGGCAAATTAAATTTCTAAGTCTGAGGGCTGAAATGAAAATCCCCCATCTTATAGAATATTCCAGGCAGTCGGAGCCAACTGCTGGTGAAAATGTAATGTCCAAGAAAAGAGGAAGAAGATGTGGAAAATCTGCCACACAGAAGCCTCCTAAAAAGGAGGCATGAGAGGTTATCAGGCTTGCGGGGAGTGCAGGGGAATGGCGTGTTAAGGCGAGGAGATGTCCAGGCCCTCAGACAAGTAATCATGAAAATTTCCAGAGACAATACAGTGACTGTGAGCTGAAGGGACCACCCACATACTGAAACCAGAAAAAGGTGCCCACAGTTGACCCCAGAGTACCTCTGAGACTTTCCACGGTGCTCCGGGACCTCAAACCCGGTCTGGGGACCGCCAACCCCCCTTACCTCCACCCTGTCAATGATCAGCCTCAGGTACTTGGTTAAGTAAAATGGGCTTTCTCCCCGTGAATTCTGTGAGGCTGGTGAAACCATGCTCTTGAAGAATCTTCAGGATCTGGGAAATTCTCGGGCTATATTCACTCAGTGGAAGAAGCCATTTCAGAATATTCTAGATGGTACAGTATGTCTGCATTTTATAAAACTGTAAGTGCAGAGGTTAAGGGTTTTTGAATCCAAGAGACCTAGGTTCAGGTCTTGGCTCTGCTGCCTATCTTTGGGCAAGTTATGGAATTATCCTCAGTTTTGCTGTCCTCAGCTCTAAAACGAGAATGACATGTGCCAACACCTACCTCCCAGAGTTGTTCTGATAACTTCTACCTTGTGCTGGACTCTCACTATGCGCCAGGCCCTTGGTAAAGCACGCTATGTGTGCGAACTCATCTAATGTCAAGGTTAATGGGGTGAGACTGGCAGGTCTGGGAAGTTCTAGAAGAGGACCTGACATACGCCAAGCAACCCAGACATGACAGAAACACAACAGGTATTTCCAAAGTGTTGCCACCGGTGGAGGGATTATGAGGGACCCATCTATTGCCATACTTTTCAGCCATTGCCTGAGATTGCCACAATGAGCAAGAATTCTCTTCTTGGATATAAAAAGACCACAGCATTTTAACCCTTTAACCCTCCATCTGCCCCCACCATGTGGCAAGTGAGTGGAGATGCAAATCATCATCTTAAGGCAGCCAGCCTTAAGAACTGGGACCAGGGCGCAGCTGGGTGGCTCAATCAGTTAAGTGTCTGCCTTAAGCTCAGGTAGTAATCCCAGTGTCCTGGGATCAAGCCCCATGTGGGGCTCTCTGCTTGGCTGGGACCCTGCTTCTCCCTTTCCCTCAGCCTCCCACTCCACCTGCTGCTGCTCTCTCTCTGCCAAATAAATAAGTAAAACCTTAGGGGGGAAAAAAGTAGGACCAAGACCTACATATTCACTTCCAAATCCTCCCAGTGCTTGGGGTGCCACACGGAACCGGTTACGGGATCCTAGGATGCTGTTTTATAGCAGTGGTTCTTATGGACAAATCTGGGGTTGGTCTAACAAAGTCCCCAGGACAGTTTCTGCCCAGATGCATGAACCAGGCAGCAGCCAACGTGGGAGCAAAGCCGAGCCATGCCCAGCCACCCTCTAGCGAGTGTCCTGGACAAGTCCATTCATTCCACACCTGTGCTGAGCAGAGACTCCTCTAAGCCACACTTTTGTCATATCTGGGGATACACTGAGGCTTATATTCTAGGGCAGTGGTTCTCCATCAGGGTGATAGTGCTTCCACTGGACACCCGCAATGTCTGGACATGATTTTGGTTGTTCTAATTCCGGGTGTGGTTGCTTACAGTCAAGGCCAGGGGTGCTGCTCAGTATCCTATAGTGCCCAGGACGGCCCCCAGCACAGAGCATGACCCAGCCCCGAACATCAGGGGTGCCCAGGTTGAGAAGCCTGCTCTCATGGGTGCAATTCTTATTGGAGGGGTTTACACTCTGTGTGGAGCATAGCCTTTCTGAGCCATCTCCTCCTCCACTGAATGGGGCTGATGGCCCCTGTTCTGGCAGGGTGTTTTGAAGGTATAGAAATGGAAGTGCAGACACACTGTCCCTGTTCAGTAAGTCAGCATTCAATAAATCAGAACGTTTGCAGAGACCAGCCGTGAAAATCACCTGATCCAACAACCACCACCCCCACCCCAGTGCCTTCCTGGGAGCTGTATGAAGATATTTGAAAGAGAACTGTCACTCAATGACAGTTCTGGGCACCCCAAGAGTCTTGCTGCTTGTCCTCAGTTTTGCTGTCTGGGCACAGCTCCTCTTCATCAGAATGAGGTAGAGAGAGGTCTCAGGGGAATTCACAAAAGCCTGCCCCCCTCCCTAGGTGTCTTGCAAAGAGGATGTGTTTTACCTTCATAAAGCAACTCTGGCTGGCAGTAGACTTGGTCATCTTTTTCCTTTAGGGCTTTTGCTGTTGTAGATGTCAGTTTGATTAAATTTGAGCCCACTTCTGCATTCTGAGTTTAAAAAAAAAAAAAATTGAAAACAGGTTATCCAGAGCAAACACTTGTTTTACTGGGTACGTCATAAAACAAGTGCTTTAGTGGATGTCATCTTGTTCTGGCCTCACGTGAGCCAAAGGAAGCAGCTATTGCATTGCTGGTGTTTTATTCTTACTCTCTGAGACCTCGTAAACTGATAGCTACCTACTGGTAGGAAGGGGTCCCTAGACTCATGGCTCTTTTCTCCAACTCTGGGCTATCTTATCTTTCCCGGGTGAAATTAATGTATTGGTAGGTTCTCGCTTTTTAAATACTGGCTGATTCCCTTCCTGCAGGGAAGGCTGTCATCAGAAGGATGTTTATAAAGCGTTCATAATAACATGGGAAATGCTCATGGTAGAATACCGAGAAAAACAGTAGAGTAAATTGCATATGCAGTCTGAGCTCAATCAATCTTAAAAAGAACTTACACTGAAAAGATCCTGGGGGAGACACCAATTATTAACAAGACAGCAGGCAGTGGAATTATGGGAACTTTATTTTTCTACGCTTATCTGTATTTTCAGGATTTTCTCCTGTGAAAATATACCACTGCTGAAATGAAAACAAATAGGCACTAAGAATGGCTTGGGAGTGAAGGATCTGTGGAGGGCATTCCTTAGTCTCAGCTTATAATCAGACTTTGTTCGGTGTCTTACCATTATCACGGTAATTCAGGAGAGGGATTTAAAACAATTGATTAGATATTTACTGGGGTTCTACTACTCCCTGTTTCCCTACATACCAGCTATGGGGCCTCGAGCAAGTGACTTAGTATCTCTGGAGAGTTCTGTGTCTTCATTTGTATAATAAGTTTCAGTGGATGCATCATGCAAAGAGTAGACACATCTCCAAGTTGTTGTGCAGATTAAATAATCATACAGACGGTTTGCAAGAGGGTCTCCTTAACAGTCAGTGCTAAATAAATGTTAGCGGCAGCAGATAATGTTACTGTTGTTGTTGTTGTTGTTGCTGATTTTAGGATTTATTTATTTTACGGAGAGAGAGAGAGAGAGCATGAGCAAAGGAGTGGGAGGGGCAGAGGGAGATGGAGAGAATCTCAAGGAGACTCCATACTGAGCGAGGAGCCCAGCAAAGGGCTCAGATCTCACAACACTGAGATCAGGGACCTGAGCCAAAATCAAGAGTCAGATGCTTAACTGACTGAACCACCCGCGGCCCCTACATCAATTTGATGATGATGATGATAATGATGTTACTACCATTGGAGCAAGTCCAGGTTAGGCAATGAAGAAGTAAGACTGAGTCCCTGCCTTCATGGAGTTTACAGGCTGAGAATTACTGTTATGGCTGACTTCTTCTCATTTAAATTTCTCTCTACTTTCCAAATTTTTCAAAATGGAATTTTATAATTGAAAGGAACCTATTTGAATGAGAGCAGCTTTTTGCCGGGAAGGGGGACAGATTTGCTGCGTCCTAGCAGTTGCACTGCAGGGGCCCTTTGAGATTTGTTTAGTTCAATCCCTCAGTTGACAGAAGAGGAAAAGAAGGCCCAGAGAAGGAAAGAGGCCTGCCCACAGCCACACAGAGGGAAGGAGAGTCTGGGCTCTTCGCTTCGCAGTTCTTCTGCTTGGAAGCAAGAACACTGTAGGCCAGGCAGGTGCTAAGGCCACGAGGCTGGCCCATTCCCATTCTGGAGGTCTCTGCGCAAATTCTCCTTCCCCAGCAACTCCGTCTGCAATGTTGCCAAGGGATTTGTCCTGAGCTGTCATTATCTCCTGTATGGAGCTTCTTCCTTCTTTTATGTTGTCTTCCCCTTTTAGACTGGGACCAGATTTTGTTCGGTGCATGGCACAGAGCTGAAAGCACACACCGGAAAGTAAGCACTGAATGAATGAGCGAACGCATGACTCAATAAGCTTTCCTTCCGCTGTCAAGGTGCAAAACATGTACTGTGCAGGGATGGTTGTAGGAATTAAATGAGATGAAATGCGTGGAAAAAGTCGCCCGGCACTCAGCACGTCGGTGGTATCTTGTAAACAGCAGCTCTGAGTGCGTCCACCCGTACCGTATCACAGACCAGCGGAGGCTGCCTTGTGCTTTGCTAAGTCACCTGACAGCAATAGGCCTGTTGTGCATGCCCTGGGCTTGCGTCGCAGGGAGTCCGTCTACAGAGACGTCTTCTAATTCCAGCCTGAAACTGGTCAGACTGGTTGAGGGATAAACTGAATTTTTCCACACAGCAGTAATGAACATGACTCGGCTGCTTTTGGTGGCCACGTGCTCAGCTTTGAGAAGAGCTTTCTAGCCCAATATCAACAGGATCCTACAGTTTGCTTTGAAATCCCTCAACTTGAGGGAACTCCCGGAAGCAGCAGCCATCGTGGTAATTCCCCAAAACACTGGCATTGGGGTTTGGAAGCCCGGTCTGTGAAATCGGACTCTGCGGGTTTCTGTGTGAGCTTGAGCAGCAGCTCCCCAACCTCAGCCCCTAAGCCTCCCTGAGCCTGTTTCCTGGTTTGTAAAATATGGGGGCAATTCATTACTTTTTGATGGGTGGTGACATAAGTGGGGTTGCTTTGACTGATACCTGAAGATTATGGTTACAATTAAATAATAGTCATGAAAACACCTGGTCCAGGGCCAGGCACATCATAGTCAGTAATTCAGAGCCAGACCGACATGCATTCAAATCCCAACTCAACCCCACAGATGTTCCTGCAATGTTGGGCCATTTACTCTGTAGTCATGTAATAAGCAACACAGAGGGATGTCCTACTAACGAGGTGAGAAGCATGCAAAGCATTTAACAGTTCCTAAAATTTGCAGGACCCAGGACAAGAGTGGAGACCCACCAACCCTATGTCTAAATACACTGAGCACACTGTTAAGTGAGACACCGTTCTCTCCCCAATCTTGATACAGAGACCTTCATAATGTGGAACTGCGCTGTCCCATATGGGAAACACTGACCACATGCGGTTACTTACATTTAACTTAAAATTATACAATTAAACATCCACTTCCTCAGCTGCACTGGCCACAGTTCATTGGCCTGTGTGGCTAGTGGCTACTGCATTAGACAGAGAATGTTCCATCATTGCAATGGATTCTTTTGCACAGTGCTGGTCTGGAAGGATGTGTGAATTTGGAATTCTAGGACTCCTTGGAGTTCCGAGCCAGAGTCGGGTGGCAGAATGAGGGCCAGCCTCTGGGTCCAGGTTCTTTTTTCCCTGCCCTGTTTCTTCTCACTGCCCAGATTCCCCAGCCAGCACGACCAAGCCAATAGCTAACCCTGGCCACCTCATGGGTCTGAGGCCAGTACACCAGTGGCATAGCGTGCTTTTAGGAAGAGAGAAGCAGGATTTGGAAGCAGTCTTAAGGCTATTTGGGCAGAGAATTTAGGGATCCCAGTAGCTGGTTCATGGTTGAAGCAGGGGAAGGTAACTCTCTGGATGGGCACAGCTCTTGGGCCCTCTGAACTCCTCAATATGTGAGGAAGGGACACTGCCAAGGAAAGGCTGGATCAGCAGCCCCCCCCCCAAATGTCAAGGTCAGAGCAGGGGCCCCTCCTGCTGGGGTCTAAGAAGAAAAAAGGCATCTAACACAGGGCCTGACACATAAGGAGCTTTCAGTAAATGGCAGTTTCTTCTATTACTAGATCTTTGTTTTTGAATTTGGGGTCAAGACAAAAACCAAATCTACCGAGCCAGGAGTTGAAACTACCTGTTTTAAGTCCTCAGTGCCTCCGCCCATGACGGCCCCTTACACATGGCTAGCTGTTGAAAGGGAAGGCAAGTGCTTATGAACCCACCTAGAGGCAGTGCTCCGAGCCCCGCAGGAGGAGGGCAGGGCAGCCACCCGAACTGTCTGTACACGTCCACGCCCCTCCCAGCCCAGCCCCACCTTAGACAACCCTGTGCCACCCTGCATCAACAGGCCTAGAGTGCCAAGGGGCCCCACCTTCCTTTGACCCCAGCTGGCCCAAACACAAGAGAATCTGGGGCAGCTGGGAGGTCCCAGACTTTTAAATATACTGTACTACTGCCCATTCTATGCGGAAAGCACTTCCACTTGGGAAATGTTCCAAATGCTGTAGAGAGACCCGTGTCCTTTTAGGGAACCCCTGTCACATTTCTCACCCACTTACCACTCGTTCATGGATTTATAGTAGTTAGGAGTTTAATGAGAACCCTCTTGAGTGCCAGGCCCTGTGACGGATTTAAGGGATAAACAGCTGACAAGACCAAGAGCTTGTCCAAGCTTTCCCATGGCAGATGACTGAACAAGCTCATTTACCTGGGACAAATGTCCAGCAAGGAAATTCAGGTGATATCAGAACTTACAAACTCTTCTAAAGGGAGTGATGATCCTGACGCCTAAAGGCTGAGCAGGAATTTGCTAGACTCACTGCAAATTAGAAGCCCCTGCAGGCTGAGACCATGCCCCGCCCTTCCCCAATCCCCACGGCCCAGCCCAGGTGTGGTCTCAGAGCCCCCCAAGCTGAGTCCAACCTGAAGCCCAGATGGGAAGCGAGGCCTGATACAAAGAGGACAGTGTTGCAGGCAGAGGGACAGTGACTTGCAAAGGCCCCGGACTGATGGGTGCCAGAGAAACGTGGCGTTTCCCACCATCTGTCCTAAAAAGCCTTTGGATAGGACAGAATTAGAGCTGCCAGATCTGGACATGTCTGCCATCTGTTCAGCTTTTCGATTTCAATATGCAGGAGGGCAACTTGAAAGTGAAGCAAGAAGACGTTTTAAGGGACAATAAATAGCAATTAAACAGCGTGGCCAGAGCTACCCTTCCCAAGGTTCACACTTCTTTGTTAGTTTCAAAGCAGTAGATGGCTCACACGGCAGCTTTTCAAAATATACATGCTGAACTTCTCAGCCTGGTTCCAAGGAAGCAAATCATTTTTCAAGCATGATAAAAGGTTATAAAATCCCTCGGTGTGTGGGCAGTGGGAGGGAGCGTTTCCTTTCTCTGTTTCATCCCTGGGCTGAGGTCAGTGTGAGGCAGGGCCAGGCCTCGGGATTTGCCACCTGTGTGCTCTGTGACACCCCCACTGTTTCCTGGAACCAGGAGACCAAGCAAGGCACTGCAGTATGGTCCAGAGAGCAGGCCACAGAGGGCAGTGCCACATTATGACTTCGTGGAAGGTGGCTATTCATTCAATAGCCCTGAACCACGTGGGGAGGAAGTTCATTCCATTTCTCTTCCAGTCTTTCTGACTGGGTCAAGCAGAGCATCTCAGTGAGGTGCCACTATGTCTTTAACACCTCATACTTCTAGAACTTTCTTTTTTAACAAAGAGATTAACTCTTGGCAAGCAACAGTATGTGTCACTATGTCTTTAACACCTCATACTTCTAGAACTTTCTTTTTAACAAAGAAATTAACTCTTGGCAAGCAACAGTATCTGGCTAGATCTTCAGACCTCTGCTAATCATGGCTCTGTCCCTGGGGGCTGTGTGACTGTGTGCATATTCCTTAAGTTCTCTGAGCCTCAGTTGCTTTACCTGTAAAATGAGACTCATGTGAGGACCTCTCCCATAGGTTGTTTTGATCCCTAACTGAGGCAAGGAAAATAAAATGCTTAGCAAAGTAGCTGGCACATAGAGTGCATTCAGTAAATAGGAGCCATCAAAATTGAGTTGAATTGAATTTGCTTTCATTTAAATTAATTAAGTCATGAAGTCAGTGAGTTCTGGAGCCAGGAATCTCTGTAGCCTCTGAAACCAAGCCCGGAGCCTTGGTAGCATCACCCTAATTGAGGATAATGTCTGGCCTAGTGGTCATTTTTAATGCAAGAAGGGGACTCATCACCAGCAGGCATTAGGTAGGTGAATAGTGATGAATCCCAGTCTGGAACTGCCATGCAAATGTTTAAAACGATGTTGTAGAAGAATACTGAATGTCACGGAGAGATGTTTGGATAGCCACATAAGTGGAAAAAAGCACTGCACAAAACAGTACATGCATATTCCACCATGAAAAGGAAGGAAGGGCTGGTGTGCGTTGTGGCGGAGACGGGCCTCGGAAGCACGGTGTGGAGGGAAGCACCTGGCACGTGTGGGCCGTGACTGGAACAGGCAGGGCCCCTGAGACCGGAAGTGGATGAGTGCTCACCTGGGGCTGCGGGAAGGAGCCAGGAAGGGGGCTAGAGGGAGGCGTGCCAGGTTTCTTCCCGGGCTAATAAAAAGGTTTTAAAATCCAGTTGCTGGCACAACTCTGCGAAGTTACTAAAAGCAGCTGTATGGTGCATTTTAAATGTATGGTGTGTGAAATTATCTCTCAATAAAGCTGTTAAAAATTCTCCGTGATTCCCTTCTCTAAAATTAAGCAATATATAAAATATAAATATACATTTCTAAGTTTTAGAGAAGTCTTACTACACAGAATTTTTAACAGCTTTATTGAGACATGTATCCATAGGCATGTGTATCATATACACATAAACACAGACACATCGACATGTGTGTCAGTATGTCTGTTTGTCTATCTACTGAGAGCAACAGAGAGACAGGTGGGAGGCAACAGAAATATATCCACAATAGGTTCATGGGTTTTTTTTTGTTGTTGTTCCTTTTTACCTAATTGGTATTTTCTTAGGTTTCTATGATGAATATGCACCACTTTAGGAAAAACAATGAAAGCCTGTTTTTGTCTTCAAGAACAGATCATTGGGGATTTCAATGTCAATCAAGTGAGTATCAAAGTCACTCCCCACTGGGGCTCACGACTCCCTGGGAATGGCAAGGGTCCCCTTCCGAGCCATTACCTTGTCCACACCGAGGGGCACGGCGAACCTCCTGAGGGTGGGGATGGAGGTGAGCCTGCAGTTCTCCTCAAAGTCCTGGTTCAGGTTGGCCAAGTAGAAGAGCTCGTAAAGGCTGCTGTCCTCGTAGGTGATGACGTCAAACAGAAGGCAGCCATCTTCCTCGTAGGCGTTGACGTGATGAAAGACCACCATGGGGTCCGTGTAAAACTTGGTGGGCAGAGGCTTCCTGGTCCTCTGGTCGATGACATGAATGTAAGTCTGAAAGCAGAGGCACATCCAGGGGTCAGCTCTCCCTGTGCCGACATGGCACAAAGGCAGTGGGCCAGGACAAGACCCTCCCATACCGTCCACTAGCACGTGACCCTGGAGCATCCCCCTCCCCCAGAATTCCCTGCTCTCGCCGGTCCCTGATCACCTCCTTCAGATGGAGCAGAGGGAAGCTTTGCTGCAGGGGCCTCTGCATCCCCAGGAGGACAGAGTCTGGGGGAAGCCCCTGAGGGTACACCGTCCCTCCCTTCCTTCACTTGACTGTGACTCCAGGCTGGGATGAGCTTGGTCCCTGGCAATGGCATGTGGGGGAGAAACTGGCCAGTTCTCTAGCCCCCCTTGGGTCTACCCACAGCCAGGGCCCCTAAAACCCTAAAATCACACCAGCCCTTCTGGGGCCTGTCTCCCGGTGTCCACCTGCTGCCTGGTTGGCCAGAAAGCAGTTGTCACGGCAAACTCCCTTATCCTGGGGGCTGCGGTGTGGAGAGACCTGTTCTAGTTCAGGGGCCCACATGGGTATCTGCTCACACCTCTGGGTGTCAAGAGGCGGTATCGCTCTGCGTGGTAATTAGCCATATCTGCAACCCCAGTTGCCTCATCTGAAGTATGTGTGGGGTTCTTTCTTTCGGCAGCTCTGGACTAACCACCCTCCTCCTGAAAGGCAGGGAGGGACTACTCCGGGCTTTGGCCACCTCCTCCCAGCTCATGTGCCTCTTTCTCTCCTTCCCCAGAATCCAGCTCTGAACATTACGTGGAATTACAGAGGAGGAAGGCTTTGACAGTGTGGGAGGTAGGGGTGGTGGGCAGGTGAATACAGAATTATTTTAGTTCTTTTCTTCCCCCATGACCCAAATCCCTGGGTTGGGCACAGGGACTTTCCAGAAAGCTCTCTTCTAAACGCATTCCAAAAGCTTTTCCCAGGGCTTTCTGCCTGCCGCTAGCAAGGAGCTCGGTCTTCTCACTGTGAAATTCTCTGAGGGCCAAGGAATGTCCAGGTCCTGAAGACCAAACCCAACTCCAGCTGGCCTCCCTGCTGGCCCCTGGCCCCAGCGTTCAAATATAGACGGAGGGTCTAGGACACATCAGACAATTTTTCAGGAACATTTTTCCAGGAAACACAGACTAAAACCAAGGCACTTCTTTGATGGAACTTGTAAGTCCGGTGGGGGGAGGCCAGTAGTCAATGATCAGATAATGTGCCAAGGACAGTGAGCACTACTGAGAAAAATGAAGCCCGGCCCGGGGATGGAGAATCCTGAGGCGGGGTCTGTTGGAGATTGGTTTATCACAAAAGGCCTCAGGGATCTGGAGATTTAGCTGGGACGTGGGTTAACTGAGGGAGGAAGCCATCTGGGGAAGAACCTTCCAGGTAGAAGGGACAGAAAATGCAAAGGCCCTGAGGCAGGAAGGTGTTAGGCTGGTTTGAGATACAGGAAGTCCAGGAGGAGGCTGAGTGAGCAGGGAGCCAGTGGTTGGGATGTGGGCCTGTGAGGATTTGCAGGCTGGTCAGTGACGTTTTTGGATCTTTTTCTTAGGAAGATGGGAAATCACTAGAATGTTCTGAGCAGAGGAGGGACCTCACTCTCCTCCCTGAGAAGAAAGGAGAGGTCTTAGAGCTGCATAGTGGTGTTTCTCTCTGGAGAGGGGACTGGTGGCAGCAAGGGGGAGGACAGGGGACTGACAGGTGACTTCCTCTTCTTGTATACCTTTCGAATAGAGAACACTAAGAATTGCTTGATATTTATCACAGGTAAAAATTTACTCATTTCAACAGGAAGTAAATATATTCATATACACATATCCAAGCACAGATTCAGTCGTATTCATACATATGTGCGTGTGCACACACACACTCGTATACAGAGGCATGCACATACACAACAGGCACACGCACGTAGGCACACATCCACACGTGGAACACTCAGATGTGCCTGAAGATGTTTGGTTGTACCACGTGGTGGAATGTTCTATCATTAGGATGTCTAAATCATCTCTAGCACCCTTCCCTGACATTACCCGTTGGCTGCCGGGACGCCGGAAGGGCCTTGTCCATGGACGGTGCAAGCTGCAAGGAGCCCAGATGTGGGTCAGGACTGGGGAGTAGCCCTTGGCTGCTGGGCTGGTGCCAGTGGCCTGGCTGATGAAAGCCAGCTTGCCCAAGGTCACACGCTTTTCAGACAGGGATAGTCTGCTCTACTGACTCAGTGACTTGGGGTCGCAGTGCCCTCGCCCCCACCTGGGACCACTCAGCAGGACCATCCAGTTTCAGAACTCTCTGGAAGGCTGGCTGATGAATCTGGGGGACTACATGGTAGCTCCCACCCTAGCTCCCTAGGAAAACTCCTGCATGCCAACCTCCGTGTCAGTCTGCTTCCTGGGCCATCCTCATGTGGCTGGGGGTTCCCAGCCAGGCCTTACCTTGTCCTCCTTGTGGAAGGCCAGGCAGGAGGCCCAGTTTGCTCCCCGGATGTACGCGGTTGACATTTTGAGGATATCCAGCTTGAAAGGCTGCTCAAGGAAAACGATGTGGTTCTCGGTGACTCCGAAGCTGTGGTAATAGCTCGGGGAGAGTAGGGAGCGGGAAGTGATGGAGCAGAACACCTCCGTGTGCTTCAAGGGGTTCGTCCCCTTCTTGTCCTCTAGAGAAAGGCAAGCCTCAGGAGCAGCGTGGGACCTGGCCGGCCCCAGGCCACGCCCCATCACCTGCTGCTGAGCCTTTCAAACTGACCGGATCAGAACCTCTGGGTGAGAGCAGACAAGTAAACCAGTGAAGGAGCTGCTGCCCGCCTGACACAGGGGCTCTGAGTGTTCCCACTTAGGCCCGCCTGCCCTGCAAGACCTGGTGCTACAATCGGAAACCACCGAGCCCCAGAGCCAGGCCTCCGGGCCAGGAGTCTGCACGACAGCCTGGGCGCCCAACCCCTACCTGTGTTCCGAACAAACCCGCTTTTGCATCAAGGTTTGTTCAGAACACAGGTAGGGGCTGGAGAAACCTGGGCCTTCTTTATGCGGGGTGCATGGCTGCTGCCGCTCTTGAGCCGCAATGGCTCTGCTGAGGAGTAGCAACAGGGACCACGTGTCTGCAAAGCCTCAGATACTCGCTCTTGGGCCCTTTCCAGAAAAAGCTTGTCGGCCCCTGCTCTGGAACAATACCTCTTCATACCCATGGATCACCAGGGATCATGATCGAAGTGTGGAGTCTGATTCCGTATGTGGGGCTGGGGTGTCAGATTCTGCATTTCTCTCAAGCACCTGGTTATAGGCCGGCTCCCCAGGTTTCAACTTTGGTATTTTGCTGAGGACCAGCATTTGAGATGTACCTCATCACAGGGTTTCCATGAATTTCTCTTTGTGCTGACCATTCAGAAACACCTAGGGGTGAGACTAAGCACCCACTGTGATAAGGGGCTATTATGCCTCCTGTGACAGTGGAAGGAGACTGTGTGATCTGCATTTTACAGGTCGGAAACAGGTGCAATGGAATATGGTCAGTCGTTATGGCCCAAAGCACAAGGTCAAGCTGAGAAGACACAGCCCTCTCAGCCCGGCCACCTCCTCTGTTACTAGGGATAATAGCACTCACAGAGTGGAGAGAGAGAGAACACAATGAAATCATGAAGTAGTCCACGCAGCTCGTCCTGCTTCCGTGTGGCAAAGAAGTGAAAAGTACTTGTTCCCCGTCAGGATGAGTCACCGCTGGCCAAAAGGCCTCCCCGCCCAGGCCTGGGGCTGGTTCATAATGAGTTATCTGCCAGCGTCCGCACCTTTCTTGTGGCCACCTGTGCGCACCGTAAACAGCTGGCTGGTGGGAGGGATGCTGTGGGGTGGTTCTTTTCTTCACAAAACAAATGGAGCACAAAGCCAACTGAAATGGAAAGCACCCTGGCCTAGGAGGCAGGACACAGGAGTGAATCCCAGGGAAGCCACCAGGAGGCAGCAGGGGCTCAGTGGGGGAGCTGCTGGCATGGTGCTGGAGGCTCCTGTGAGCTGTGTGACTGTGTGACCTTGGGCCTGTCACCTGATCCCCCTGGGCCTTATCTATCCTCTTTTGTAATATGATGTGACAAACTTAAATGCCTAGGCTATCCCCAGATCTGACCTTCTAGGAGTCTGACGGGACCCTCTATTCCTTTATCGGCTTAATTCATGGGAGTTTCATTTAACAAGACTACTCACTGTGCCTTCTGACCTTAGGGGCTCACATCTGCCAATAGAGACTAGTAAGAAGCTCAGGAGGTACTACAGGACTATGAGGGAGGGGACCAGCAGGGATCCCAGATGGAAGCCAGTTTTCCTGAACTGGCAGGTCAAGCCAAGTACCCTTGTCATTCTGCCCCATCTCCTGAGCCCTGTGCAACCACCCTCAGAGGACTGGTATCCTGGGTGTGGTTCCCAAGAGGGTCCTGGACAAACAAGGGTCAGAAGCCTCCTCCTCTCAGGAACATGAAATCACAATTGACTTGGGCTTTGCGCCAGGTTCCTGGCCTAAATGGGGGAAGGTTCAGAAGGCCCAGAGAATGGGGTGAGGGGTCTGCAAGGTCTGAAGGTCTGAAGAAGGACTGAGCTCCCATAATAGCACTAGGAATCTGGCTTTAGGGGCTGGAGGGAAGTGGGCAGTACAGCTTTGGCATACAAAGTCATGTTAGAAAAGTTAAAAAAAAATGGATGGAAGGAAGGAAGATGGATGGAAGGAAGCATGTCTGATGGGCAGGCGGGCGGATGGAGGGACAGACGGGGGGATGGACGGATGGATGATGGAGAGCTGGATGGATGCTGGATGGGCAGACAGACAGATGGGTGCATAAGTAAATGGTGCACGAATAATGGATAAATGAATGAACCAATGAACTGGAGCCTAAAGAAAAGCAGGTTAGAATAGAGAAGGAATTCGTTCTTTCAAAAGGAAGCCTGGCAGCATCTCTTTTCCCCTGAAGAAGAAAGGTGTGTTCATGGTCATCTGAATCACCCATGAGGGAAAGTGTCAGACTGAGTCTTGTGTCATCAGTAAAAATCAGAACTCTTCGGAGGTAGCCACCCGTGGCATCTGTCCTTCAGGATATGCCCAGCATGGCCTACCTGGTACAGCGGCAGGGATCCTAAAGACCACATATCTTGTCTTCCCCTTGTCCATGATGGATGTGCCCATGTTCAGAACATTTCCGGCTGCATCATAATGGGGATGTGCTGTTGCCAGATTTACAGCCACGTATTTGCGATAGTCAACCTGCAAAATGAGAGCCACCTGGTTTTAAAAATGGGGGAAGGGTGAAACATATGAAAAGCACCTGCTTCTAGGTTCAGAGAGATGATGGCGACTTTTGCATATCTCCTGATGGAAAAATAAGGCAGACTTCACCTTAAAAGAGGATGTTTACCAGTGTGACCTGATATAGCCTCATGGGCAGCCTCCTACAGCGCAGAGAGCATAGAGGGGGCAGGGGAGTCTGGGAGCTGCAGGTGTTTTCTGTAGCGTTTGTTGCAACCCTGCCCCCTGGCCCTGCTGGGTGTCCTCAGCATGGTGACAGAATGCCTCACCACAGAGCAATGACCTGCACAGTGGGGCAGCCTTCAAGCTAATCTTAACTGCTGCTTTGTGTCTTTCTGGTTACCTCATTTAAATTCTCCCCCTTTTGCATGCCACAGAGGCGTAAATCTCCAGGCCTCTCTTGTAGATTATTCTGAGAACAGAGAGTTACAAAAACACTCCAGTCAAAGCCCACAACAGGGCACAGCCACAGAATAATGCCGGGCTGGGGGACCAACTGCTCTCCTCACCTCCCCCAGAATAGCATGACCTCCAGCCAAAAGTCAGGCAAGGCTTCATTCTCTGCTACTATTTCCTCTCTGTGGCTTTGTGGAAAGCATACATCAGTTGGACCTGTGCCGCCTAGCTTAAAAGGTGCTGGACATAATTTCACAGCTAAGAAAAGCATTCCCTTTAACAGATCGTTAAAATGTACTGAGAAGACACTGAGGCTTTGATTAGCCAGCTAGAGAAAAAATTCATGGGTCTATTGATTTTCACGAAAATGTTGACTTGATTCTGCCCAGGAAAGGTATCTGCTTGGACGTTTATTTTTGTCTGCTTGCTCTCTGCCTAAGGCCTTCCTCTTCAGGTCAATACAAGGTAGGGCTGCTCCAGTCCGGGCAATCCAGTACATTCATTCAAACTCCTATTAAGATCCCACTCAGTGCCAAGATGGTGGACACTGTTATGAGTTGAATTGTGTCTTCCAAAAAGATATGTTGAAGCCCTAACTCCTGGTACATATATTTGGAAGCAGGGCCTTTGTAGATGTAATCAAGTCAAAATGAGGTCATTCTGGATGGAGGTGGCCCTAATCCAATGATTTATATCTCTAGAAGAGACTGGAGTGATGCATCTATAAGCCAAGGAACGCCGAGGATTCCTGGCAGCCACCTGAGACTGGAAGAAGCCAGCCAGCATCTTCCCCTGGAGCCTTCAGAGACAGCATGGCTCTGAGAACACCCCAATTTCAGATTTGCAGCCTCCAGAATCATGAAAGAATAAATCTCTGTTGTTCTAACCCGCCTAGTGTGTGGCATTTTGGTTTAGTAGCCCTCAGAACAAACACAGACACAGAGATGAAACGACATGGCCCCCACCCCAAGGGAGCTTAGAATCTAGTGCTAAGTGCTGTGCTGGGGAAGCTCAGGATCCAATGGCAGTAAAGGACAGGCTGCCCCATGAATTCCTGCAGGCCACATGGCCCAACCCAGGGGTTCCCTCCCATGAACTAGGAACTGATGCAGTTATAGTAGATTCACTGGTACCTTCTCCAGGGTCTCCAGAGTCTGTGGGTTGATTTTCCTGATGTAATTGGTCTCTGTGGTCGCATAGAAGTCTTCTCCACACTTCATGATGTTAATCAGGCAGTTGTCTGTGAAATCGGGGATGGTATGGGACAAGTAGGAGAAAGCTCTGTGGAGGAAAGCGGATCAAGAGGAAATCAGTGTTCTGCTCAAGATGGCTTTAGTTTTAGTCTTCCTATCACTTAAAATGATCTACTTCAATTAAGGGGGAAAAAAGTTCCAAGTCCTAAAGGATCACTTGTGGAATCTGGAGGACTTGGAGATTAGGCTGCCTAAAGATACCACCATACTGAACTAGCTAAGAAGTGAGTCATCTGGGACAAGATGGCCGCCAACTGAACCCTCTTGAGCTCTCAAAAATCCAAAGTCTCCCACACCAGAGACACCAAGAGCTAATAGGCTGTTCTGAAGTATTTTAAGGAGTTCCACAGAAATCGTATGTACCCTTCCATAATGCTCCCCTAAGGCTAGCAAAACAGCTAATCCTTGCTTTTGGAAGGAATAAGTGTCCACAGTGGACACTCTGAATTTGTCCAGGAAATTAGTTTAGGGTTTTTTTTGTTTTTTTGTTTTTGTTTTTTAAAGAAAAGCAAACAAATGGTGAGAGGAAAAACTCATCATTACTTTGATCAGAAGATCCTAGATCCATGTGTTGGTTAGTGCTCCCCCTGCTGGCGAATAGTGAAGCAGCAAAGCAGCCCTACAGGTGGTGGTTTTGCGGTTTCCGCCTGCCCCCTCCCTGCCTGGCTCCTCCCCCGCCTGCAAATGTCAGGATCCTGGCACTGGATGCCCTAGCACTGGATCCTGAACTGGAAAGATGACGTCAGTCCAGAAAAGCAGGAGCAATCTTCCATCTCCCGACCAGTCTACTGCTAGCACATTTCCTAACTCGTCGATATCCGAAGAGTATCAGGAAGGAGATTCTGACAGCGGGTCTGATTCCCCCGCCAACTGTTTAATTGTCAAGCTTGTAATACATTCATAGTCATCCTAGCCCAGATGATCTGAAACGGATTCAACTAAAAAACTTTCCTTAACTTTTTCTCTCATTTGCCAGTTTCCCACCTCACAGATCCTCCCACTTTCTCTACGCACATACAAGCAAAAATAAATCCAGATTTCTTCCTGCTATTTTACACAAAACATAGCTTATCATATGTTCTTTCTGCACCTTATTCTGCCCTGTGTCCCCCACTCAACAAGGTACCAGGGGAATCTCTCCATTCAGCACATAGGGAGCAACCTCATTACCCATCCTGCCTTTTTTTGCTCCTGCCTGGTATTTTCTTGTACAGTTTCACTCTTATTTATTTAACTATCCTTCTGTTGATGAACATTTGGGTTGTTTTCAGTTCCTCATTATAACAAATGATGCAGCTGTGGATAACATTGTACATCTGCCATTCCAGACACAAGCAAGCCTATCTCCAGACTGAAGAGAAGGTGCATTTATAATTTTGGGGGATAATTCCAAATTGCTCTCCTATCAGCCATATGGAAAAATACCTAATAATGTGTCAGATGCCATTTGCTTCTCTTGCTATCAGTGATCAAGGACTGCATGGCATAGAAAGGCAAAGCCCGCGCCAGGTAAATGTTTTCATGCACCCTACAGAGAGGGTTGTCAGATGAGTGGGTACTGGTTGTTTTTACCACTGAGGATATTGAAAAACACGACCAGATTCAAAATGGACAGTTACTTGGAAAATATATTTTTGCAGGGGTCCGGATAGGCCATCGTTCCAAACTCTGACACAACAATCCTGTTGGCCTCGATGTTGGCTTTGTAGGTATCACTTCTTAGGTATTTGCTCCTGTAACAGACTTCACCTGAAAGAGAAGACACAGAATCAGCCCAGGCTGACAGCTTTACGGAGTTTTAAGGTCGATTTAAGGCATTGTAGGGGTATTACAGAAGGAAAGGTGAATTCACTAGGACAGTCCCCTTTAGTGTATACCGGATACAAAGAGCATTTGCGGTGAGCTCTCACACACATTTCCTCACTGGAGACAATAATATGGCAAGGTAAGTATCCTGATGAGCTCCATTTTACACAGCAGGGGACTGAGGCTCAGGCATGTTCAGTTGCCTTGCCAAGAGGTGCTGACCTGGCCCACTGATCATCTCTTCCATCATGGGTCTCTTCTACCATGGATCATCTCTTCCCTCCAGGGAAGGTCCAGATTTGGAGGACGGGTCCAAAGGCCTCATATTTGGGCTGGGTTTCTCCAGGACCTAGTTCTGCCTTGGAAAACTTCCACTGGTCATTTCAATCCCTGGAGTGACATTTGATACCTACTACAACCAGAGATGACCTAGCACCCAATTCCCTGTACAGTAGAGGGTCAGTACCTGTGTGGATGTCTAATTCATGCAGACAACGAAGAGAATCTAACTCACTGCATAAAAGTTGGACCTCTTGACCAGTTCATCAAGACCAACCTGAAAATGTTTGGAGGGTTCTAGGTTCCCGTGGCTATTGTAACAAATTGCCACAAACTTAGTGGCTTAAAAATACACCAATTTGTTATCTTAGCGTTCTGGAAGATATAGCCTGAATGGATCTCACAGGGCGAAAGAGCAAGGTGTCAGCAGAGAATCCGTTTCTGACTTTTCTAACTTCTAGAAGTTGCCTCCATTGCTTAGTTTGTGGTCACATCACTCTGACCTCTGATTCTATTGTCATGTCTTTTCTGACCCCCCCCCTTCCCTTGTGATGACCCCTGTGATTCCACTGAGCTCCCCTGGATAATCTCCCCACCTCAAGGTCCTTAACTTAACCACATCTGCAAAGACTCTTCTACTTTGCAGAGTAACATAATATATTCATGGGCTCCTTCTGGAAGAGAGAGGAAATTAGAGCTGGGGGAGAAGAGATGAGAGAGCTAAGGACGCCCATCTGGAAGTGGATGGATTAGGAAAGGCTTCCCGGAGAAGGTGGCACTTGAAATAAACCTTGGAAGATGAGTAAAACTATTTGCCTACCATAGATTGGGGAGTTGGCAAGTAGGAGAGAGTAGTGCATTTCCATTCACTCTTCCTTGAAAGTGTGGAAGCAAAGGCCTGGAGGTGGGAGAGGCACCCCACCTCCTACAAGAGTTGAGTGAGATGGCCTTCAGCATGAGGCAAGGGCTTGGGAGCAGTAGGAATGGGATGAGGTTAAGGGGCAGGGGCCTTCTTGGCATATCTGAGGACTTCAAACCATTTGGTGGACAATTTGAAACCTCCAGGTTTTTAAATTTTTATTTAATTTTGCTGTTAATTAGCAAGTGACATGTTGATTTTTCCCCACTCTAGAATACATTGGTTGCTGTAATATAATATATGCTTCCAATGCTGGGACAACTATAATATGCAAAAAAGTAGTGTCCAGGTCATATTGACATTTCATTCCCATAAAACAAGTTGATAAGAGAAATATCCATCATGTATCTGCTGCCATGATGATGGGCTTAGGAGAGAACACCTTCCCAAGAAATTCTTGTCTGGTGACTTTTTATATTTAAGAAAGGAAACAGAGCTAAGAGCTAATATTTTATTGTGCACATGTGTGCTAAGTACTGTGTGGACACTTTATGTGTATTTTTTCTGGTTAAATTCTAAAATATTAGAAATGTTATCAAATACACCAACCAGAAATATGTTCTTTAGGGGGAAAAATAATCAACCTAATGTAATTTGCTAGTGAAAAGCAAAATAAGACAAAATTTAAACAACAGTTGAAGGTTTCAAATTTCTTACCAAATGAAGTATAAGGGGCTTACACAACTTACGGCCCTGCAACCCATCTCCAGTGAGTAAAATCAAGGCAAAGACAGGTACCTTTCTTTAAGCCACACAGCTAGGGAGGGGAAAGCTGGATTTAAAGCTGACACAGCCACCGCCGTCAGTTTGACCATTCCATCTGATCCTGGTTATTAAAAACGCACCTATGGAAATGTGCTACCATTACTGCATGGCTTGCTGAAGCTTCACAAACAGAACCAACCCATATGAACTACATCCTCATTTACAGACAGAACATGAGAGCCCCCTGGAGGCCCCTCATAGCTTGTCCAGTCTCCATCCTGGAGAGCTGCTATCTTGACCTCTAATAGCCTTAACTAGTTTTGCCCTTGGAACTGCGTTTTCATTTCCAGACCCAAAGGACACAAGCATCCGTTTCATTGGTAAGGACTCTAGTCTGTGCACCTAGATGGAAATAATAGCAATAACGGCAATGCTAGTCTTCATAAAATTGGAAGAGACCATGAAAGACCTCCTAGTTCTTTCTCTAGACTTTGGGAGGTAAACTGTGTGCCCAGGGGCAGATAGCCACCTATCCTCTTCTCAAAAGTCTTTTTGAGGGTGACTGCTGTGAAAATAACTATCACTGAGCTATTTCAGGAGTGGGGGCTCTGTTCTGGGGCTGCAAGAAGAAACCGGGAGGAATGGCTTTGGTTATCCCGGCCCTGGGTTCATGTATTCAGCCAGTATCTACTGATCACTTCAGTGGGCCCGGAAGTGGGGGCAAGCAGGGCAGGCACATCTCTACCCCTGAGAGGATTCAAGTCTCTAGGTGGTTATGAATTCTGCTCTATCATCTACCAACCATGCACTAGACCTTGTGTCAGAGTCAAGACTCGGTCCTCTCTGCCATGAGGTAAGGATATATGTTCCTTATGGAGTTGCTGTGATGCTTAAGGCCCGTAAAGAAATCAGCACATAATAGGTGCTCAATAAAAGCTATATACGCTATTGAGATGCACTGGGTAGAGTGGGTGGGCTTCGGTTCTGGGGTTAGTCCTAATCCAAGCCATGTGACTGTGTGTGAATCTCTTTACCTCACTGAACCTCAGTTTTCTCAGCTGGATATTAGGGATCACATAGCCCTCTCCAGTATAGGATTGGCAGTTTTAAATGAGATGGGATGATACAAGGAGTTTGGCCCATGGGCACATAGCATGTTTGAATTGTCCAACAAAATCCTGGAGGCAGGAAGATGCAGCTGAGGGTTGGTGAGGCCACACACATTGGTCTTTGGTCACAGGCTACACAGACCTTACTTCACGGCCACCCTGATCTCCCCCTGAGCCAGCCTGTCCTTCTCTGGTCACTCTTTCTGTGGGTCGCCACCTACAAGGCACTGGAAAACATGGTTTGCTTAAAATGCTAAATTATGTTCACTTGAAGTGTAAACACCCATCCCAGGCTGGCTGTCAGCAGGTGGCCCATTTCCTATAAACAACCAGTCCCAGAGCACGCATGGAGGGCTCAGGGGCCACAGGAAAACGTGTCTCTGGAATTGCTCAAGGCTGACACTCAGCTCTGAGGCTGAGATTAAAGAAGGCCACCACACATTCCCCAGAACCCTGCTCCCTGCTGAGCCCCAATTAGCCACATTCCTTCTAAAGGGACATGAGTAAACAGATGTGCTCCTGCCTGGAATCTTCTAGAACTGGGTCAAAGTTTGATATTGGGAGATTTTATATATGTATCTACATCTATCTCCATTTTAAGCAAACTTCTAAAAGGCTAGTTTAGAGCTATAATAATTGAAAAAGCCAGCTTCAGAAAAGGCTAAGTTCTGGAGAGCTATTTTTGTCTCTAAACTTTGGTGATGCTGGCTCTTGGAATTTACATGTTCGAATCCTTGTGGGACAACTACCTTGCCTCTAAATAAAAAATTATTGACCATACTGCTGAAGGAGACTTAGATTCATTCAACTCTCTGCCTGCTTTATAAGAACTTTTAGTTTTGAAGTAATTTTAGGGGCATCTGGGTGGCTCATTTGGTTACATGTCAGACTCTTTCTCGATCCCAGCTCAGGTCTTGATCTCAGGGTGGGGAGTTCAAGCTCTGCACTGGGTTCCACGCTGGGCATAAAGCCTACTTAAAACAAAACAAAACAGGGGCGCCTGGGTGGCTCAGTGGGTTAAGCCTCTGCCTTCAGCTCAGGTCATGATCTCAGGGTCCTGGGATCGAGCCCCGCATCGGGCTCTCTGCTCAGCAGGGAACCTGCTTCCCTCTCTCTCTGCCTGCTTCTCTGCCTACCTATGATCTCTCTCTCTGTCAAATAAATAAATAAAATCTTTAAAACAAAACAAAACAAAAAAACAAAAAACAAAAACAAAACCCCACCCAAACTGAATTGACTTTAGACTTATGAGAAAGAGCACTCCTGTATACCCTTTGTCAGTCCGGCTTCTCTTCCACTCTGTTCCTTTAGTTAAGTCTTTATTGGGTTTTTAAAGCATTTACTTTCCTGGTTTCTGCTGAAGGCCACAAACCATTTTTTTCATCTTTCTGCTTTCTTATTCCAGTCTTTTCTTACCAGTTTGGCACTGATTCGGGTTCTCTGTGCTGCACTGTCACCTGGTGCTTTGAAACACTGGCAGAGAAACCTGAGCCCCACCTCCACGGCACACTGATGAACTTGGTCTTGGGTGGGACAGGGCAGCAAGGCTGGAGGTCCACTGTGGAGGTTTTCTGAAACCTGGATGTGCTCAGGGGCCAACTAGGAAATGTGTTAGAAAACACTGATGCTCTGACAGTGTCCTTTAGGATTATGATTCACTCAGCCCTGGGTGGGGTATCAGGATTTGCAACTTTAATCCTAGAGGATTCTGATTAAAGGTACACAAACCATCTTTTGAGAAATAATGGCTTTGTGTTATATGTAAATCAGAGAATCCTGCTCAGCCTTGCTTGTCCTCTTGAATCATGTATGGTAGCACTTAACATTTTTGTTTTATGCTTCTACTATTGTGGAGTAGAATGGGGAGCCATTGAGAGGTTTGTTTGTTTTTTAAGATTTTATTTATGGGGCACCTGGGTGGTTCAGTGGGTGAAGCCTCCAGGTCATGATCTCAGGGACCTGGGATCGAGCCCTGCCTCGGGCTCTCTGCTCAGCGGGGAGCCTGCTTCCCCTGCTCTCTGCCTACTTGTGATCTCTCTCTCTCAAATAAATAAATAATAAATAATATAAGTATTATAATAATTAATATTATTAGTTACTAATTAATTAATTATTAATAATTAAAAGATTTATTTTTTAATTTTTAAAAAATATTTTATTTATGTATTTGACCCAGAGAGAGAGGTCACAAGTAGGCAGAGAGGTAGGCAGAGAGCAGGTACCCAGAGAGAGAGGTCACAAGTAAAGCAGAGAGGTAGGCAGAGAGGTAGGCAGAGAGCAGGCAGAGAGAGGTAGGCAGGAGAGTAGGCAGAGAGCTCTCTCTGAGCAGAGAGCCCGAGGCGGGGCTCGATCCCAGGACCCTGACATCATGACCTGGGCTAAAAGTAGAGGCTTAACCCACTGAGCCACCCAGGCACCCCGCCACTGAGAGTTGTAAAGGAGACGAGAGACGAGGCCAGGCTGTGCCACACTCATGTTGGCAATCTGACAACCTCGAAAGGATTGGTTTGGAGAGATGAGGAGAGAGGTAGCCAGCAGGAGGGGGAAGTGGAACAGAACTACGTAATGCTTCTCTCATAAGATTCTGGATGTAGAGAGCTTTGGGTTTATATCTGACCTCCACCACTTCTTAGCTGTGTGCCTTTGGGTAAGTTACTTGGCCTCCCTGGGCTATAAAATTGAGAGGTACCTTCCTTAGGAGCTGTAGTGAGGACTGAATTGTGGTTGGGTATGAAGCACTTGGGCCAGTGGCCAGCAAGCACTCCCTGTAGTGAGCGTTGAAGAGATCAACTGGGAACGTATAGCTTCCTTCTCCCAAAACACCCTTTACCTTGTTCGTGTCATTTGGGCTCCATAAATAGTTTCCTAGTGGCCCCCTAGGCCAGGCCCGGTTCCGGGTGATGAAGACACAACAATATGAACAGAACAAATATTCTCCTAGGCAGGAGAATGGCAAGCTGATCGTTGCAAAGTAGAGTGGGGCATGTACCTTTGACACAGGCTAGATTCAAGAGCAGAATGGGGAAAGTTGAGAAGACTCTCTATACTTCCCATTTTCCAGCCAGTTCCAGATTATGCATAGAATTGAGTCTTTCATGCTACTGCGTACATATTTTTTTAATTTTCTGTACCTTATGTTTTGATATCTTAAAAAAACCTTCCTGCTTGGAGGAGACTGTCCTTCCCTGGACTAGTCAATTCTTAGAGGTAGCAAAGGGCCCAGCATATCTTTGAGATGAAAACTAACCAATTCAGAGCCAGATCTCCTCCCTCTGGCCCATGCACTCCCAGAGGCAATATTCCTCTGCCTTCATTACCCCAGGGCCAGGTGCCAGGCAACCAGAGACCACCCCCGTAGCCCAAAGCCTGCCAACACGAGCCATCCTGAGCTGTTTACTCTGCCCCGTCTTGTCTTTCCCTCAGAAACCCCAGGACAGGCGATGGCCTATGTGCTTCCCCTGCTCCTGTCTTCTGACTCTGGACCACCCTGGTGCTATCCGCTGTGTGCTGGTGTGACATGCTGTGCCTCCTAAGACCTGTGACTATAAGAGGCTTTGTTCCCAAGCCTCCCTCTGCCTCCTTTTGTGGTCACACCTGACCATCCCATAACAGAAGACAAAACAGCTACTTACCTTGGACAATGAATTTTTAGTTTGAAAATCTACTAGAAACTTTTAGAAAGTCTAAGCAGTGTGGGATAACGTTGGTCACATGCCTGTTTAGCTCACTCAAGGATTTTGGTGGATGGCAGCCATGCTTCTGGAAAGACAGCCATGGCTTGGTCATTCCCTGCTGGTTCTCTCGTCTCCAGAGTCTCTATGGAAGAATGTGGAAGCTGCCAATCAGTAAGCTGTGAGGCTCACTCAAGCCACCTGCCGTTTCTTAGGGGGATGAGTTAGGGTGAGAAGAAGATCAGGGATGATTGCAAACTTGAACCCTAGACAACACAAGTCAGAGCCCAGCCCTACCTCAGCGACCTCGCTTGGATAAGTCACTCAGCCTCTCTAAGGTTCCCATCTCTGCATCTGCAAAGAGAGGACAAGTGTGCCTCCCATGCAGCGCTAATCTGAGCCCCTGAAATGGACCACGAGGGACGTGACAGCCCAGCAAAGCAGGGCCTTATGGAAAAGAAGCCAGTGTACTTTTACCTTCCATGCACACTGTCCAGAACAGTGTTCATTTCCCTAGGAATCACTGGTTAACTTCTGTCTAGGAAAGGAGGGGACTGTTAAGGCTTTGGGCTGTCAGGAAATATGGAACCACCACTCTGTAGCTGAGTTTCAGTAGTATCTGTTAAGTTTTTGCAAACTCAGAGCTCATGGTTTTTACACATGGGGTCTCTATTCGCGAAATCTTACAGCAAGACACTGGCCTAAAGTCTGCATTCAAAAAAATAATTGCTGACTGGCTTAGAAGAAATAGTAATAAGCAAATATAATGCTAATGCTTATTGAGCATGTGTTCTGTGCCACGCATTATACCAAGCTCCTTGCATATATTAATGACTTTAAATTCCATGGCAACTCTGATATCTCCATTTTACAGATGGGAGACAGACACAGAAAGGGTCAGTAACTTGCCCAAGGTCACACATCTGAGGTGCATGTTAGCTAAGATGAAGATGGGATTCAAACCCAGTGACAATGATTTTCAATGTGTTTTGCACCTACCAGGTGCCAGGCCCTTGCTAGATACCCGGCCCTTCAAAGGATCGTGACAGCTCTGCAAAGGGGATCATCAAGCTCTTCTTACTGTGGAGGAAACAGAGGCCAAGGGAGGTGAAGTCACTGGCTTGTTGGGCTGGAAGGCGGGGGGTTAAAGAAAAATGTCATCAGGCTGAAGCCCTGGACGCGAACTTCCCCAGCATGTGACCCTGAGCCTGCTAAAGCCCCACGTGACCCTCCCAGACCTCTTTAAGAACTCGGAGTGTGCTGTTGTGACCTACACCAGCACCGTGGCCAACAGCAACGAGTTCACCGTTCACCTAGTGAGCCAGTCACCTGAACCCAGAATTCTGTCTTATTCAGTCATTTCAGTCTCCCCTCTGAGAGAGCCACTGAACTGGTTGCTTGAGTGACAGGCTCTCCTTTGCTTGGTGAGCAGTCTCCTCAGCTCTGTGCTCTTCCTGTTTTCATCTGAGGCATGTCTGACTCCAAAGCCAGTAATCTCCTCCTGTTCTCGCCCACCTTCATGAGAAGGTGTATCATTTGGCAGGCTGGACTCTCTGAAAGAGAAGCTTGGCCCCCTTTCCAGGGAGGTTTGTGTTTGTGGTTGGCTCAAGGATGGCCTCTGCAAGATGTTCATGTCCTAATCCCTGGAACCTGTGGAGCTGTTGACTTATAGGGCAATGCAGACATGATTATATTAACGATTTTAAGAAGGGAGATGATCCTGGATTATCTGGGTGGGCCCAGTGCCATCACAAAGGTTCTTAGAAGAGGCAGACAGGAGGGTCCGAGAAGGAACTGTGATTATGGAAGCGAAGGAATTGGGGAGAATGAGGGAGAGAGAGCAGGTGTGCAAGAGGCTCTGCTGTTCTTTGCAGATGCAGCTGGGGCCACAAGTCAAGGAAGATAGGCAGCTTCAAGAAACTGGAAAAGGCAAGGAAATGGGCTATCTCCCTGAAGCCTCCAACACCTTGAGTTTAGTCCAGTTTTGACTTCTGAATTCCATAATTGTAAGAATAAATTAGGGCTATTTTGAGCTACTAAATTTGTGGTTGTCTTTACAGCAGCAATCACAAACCAAACCAGTACTCTTACCGTCTCTAATTGTGAAGCTGTGGAGCAAGGCCAGGCCGTCAAACCAGTGGTTGTATCTGGTCTCCCCCACTGTGTGCATTCCAGGCCCATTGCGGAGCAGGGTGCCCTGCAGCCAGGGGGGAATCCTGCCTGTTAAGAGAAAGAGTGGTTTCCTATTTTCACATCTCAACCAAAAAGCTATGAGACGTGGCCATGGAAAGGAACTGAGGTCACGATCCCAACATGACTCGTAGTACCCACTCATTCCTTCAGCACTCATTTCCAGGAAGGGTAGGATATGCCAGCACTGAGGATACCGAGAAGAACTGACATCATCTCTGTCCTCAAGTTGCTTACCACCCACAGAGCAGATGGATGAACAGACACCCTAACCACACCACAATAAAGGAAGGCAATGTGACAGGCTCAGCAAGGGGGCTGCGTGGAACAGAACCTCACCCCCAGGTAGGGTTAGAGCAGGAGGGTGGGGAGGCTGAGTCTTGAGGGGGAGTAGTTATTGGCCTCGCAAAGGCATGAGGAAAGAACATTCTAGAACCATGCTGTCCAATATGGTAGCCACGTGCCTCATGTGGCTACCGAGGACTTGTAACCTGGCCAGTCTGCACAGAGATGTGCTGGAGACTTAAAATACACACTGAATTTCAAAGGCTAAGTATGAAAAAATATATAGAATATCTCATCAGCAATTTTTAAAACATTGATTACATGTTGAACCTATAATATTTTGGGTATGTTGCCTTAAATGAAATATACTGTTAAAATTAACTTCACCTGTCTTTGTTTTTGTGTTTGTTTTGTTTTTACTTTTTTTTTTGAGTGTGGCTATTAGAATTTAAAACTCTGCATGTGGCCTGCATTTTATCTCTGTGGAATAGCACTGCTCTAGAGGTAGCCTGCCGCAGTAGACACTGTCGGTGCCCCACCCTTGTCCTCTTGGCACTGACCTCTCCCTGAAGGTTACTTTCTGCCACTACCTGCAGCTCTCTGCCTGAGGGCTTTGTTTTCATGGCAGGAGCTGCTCTGCCCACACACTAGGCAAGCTGGAACACCTTGTTGTTAATGCCCCTCTAAGTGGCTGTCACCCAATGATGGATGGGGAGTTGGACATCGCATGTGACCACTTCCTTGCCCCCAGTTGGGACAATATGAAGCATGTGATATACTATGCCCAGAGGGCTCAGGTCTGATGGCTCACTTTATTGGTTTTATTGGTTTCCCTCCCAGTGTTTCTTGGGATCATGTCCCAAATTAAACTACTTACATCTGAATTCTTATCGCTGGGGGAACATAAACGGAGAGATCAAAGACCAGCTCAAAGACCAGCAGATGTGCCAGTTGTTTAGCAAGACTGGTCTGTAATTTTCGAGTGAGGAAGTGTAAGTATTGAGGCTTGAGCTAAGCATGAAGCATGACAAAAGTCAATGAGACCACACCAAAGGTGTGGATTAGAAGGTTAGCAGAATGGCACAGCTTGGCCAGTTAAGATAGGGAATGAGAGGATCAGATTTTTGTGCATGTGCAATTTTTTTCTTGAGATAAAATTCACATAACAAAAAAAATTCCACCATTTAAAAGTATGCAATTCAGGGTTTTAAAAATATATTCACAATGTTATGCAATCATCACCATCTAGTTCTAGAACATTCCATCACCCCGAAACAAAGTCTTGTCCTCCTGAC
Organism: Mustela erminea; assembly: GCF_009829155.1. Taxonomy (NCBI): domain Eukaryota; kingdom Metazoa; phylum Chordata; class Mammalia; order Carnivora; family Mustelidae; genus Mustela; species Mustela erminea. Next base: position 54,003,581 of record NC_045632.1, on the reverse strand, counting down.
AGCCACTAATCTACTTTCTAAACATCTACCTCTTCTGGACAGCTCATATTAATGGAATATGCTCCGATTTGGGGTTTCAAAAGTTGTCTCTGTGGTGTAGAGCATGGCAGAAGGAGGAGCCAAGAGGAGGCAGGAAGACCGAGCGAGGATGGAGAGAAACAACAGAGAGCTGGAGGACGCGGAATAGGTAGGACTGGGAGCTTGAGTGAATATGAGGCAGAGGGCCCCACGTCTCTTGTCCTGGGCAACTAAGTGAATAGTGGGGCTCTTCACAGAGACCCAGATGCAGGAGAAGGTGCAGGTGAGGCAGAGCAGAGAGAGGGGAATCTGAACACAAAACCCCAGACAGAAGGATGTGCCAGGCACCAGTGGGGGGTGGGGAGCAGGTGCATTAAATCATATTGTCATTGACCCTATGTGGTAGGTACAGGCAGACTATTTTACACAAGAAGGAAGGAGGCAAGAAATGCTTAATTAACTGGCCAAGGAGGTCTCAGAGCCAACAAAGCACTGTCCAACATGAAGCCTGGACATGGCCTTCATGGGCAAATGTGGGACAATCTTTAGTTAACAGGCAGCCAATGGTTAGATTTGACCCTGGACTGGAGGCCTGGACTGAGGATTGGGAGCACGTCCTTCATGGGCCGCCTGGCCTTGGGCAAGTCACAGCCCCTCTCCAGCCCTCAGCTTTGCTCAAGGAGGAAGGCATGATTTATAGCAGTGGTTCTCACACTTGGAAGCAACCAGAGGGCTTGTAGAAACACACATTGCTGGGCTCCACCTCCAGCGTATCTGATTCCGTGGGTCTGGAGTGGGCCCAGGAATTTGTGATTGTAACAAACGCCCAGGCAATGGGGAGGCTACAGGTGTGGGGTGGAGGTGGGGAGAACAACTCGTGTGGATCCAGGGGTCCACTCAGATCTGTAGGTTCCAGGATTCTGGCTTTCTAAAATTGCCAAGGATTTCCGTGCAGCCATTAAACATAAGGCTTACGGGCAGCATGTTTATGGTGTCCCAGAGCATAAAAGGATAGGTATTGGAGGCTCTCTTTTCTAAAATAAAATATTAATTGTAAATAAACTTGTGTTTTTGAAAAAAATATTTGTCGTCTATACAATCTCTTTAAGTAAAAACTTAAAGTGCTCCAGTATTAGGAATGCTTGAGATGGAAATACAGCTGCTTTTATTGCCCTGTGCTTCCATTAGCATATCCAAGTTTTTATATACGTGCATATACAAAACACACACACAGAGATCATACGTTATCTTTGTAATCAGAGAAAAACACACATAAAAGCTATTCTTTCAAAAGCCTTCCAAGGCAATTCCTTGGTTGAAAAGTTCCCATGTGACTTCCTCACAGAGAAATGCTCACTTGGGAAAAGCCTCCAGATCCAGGTATCTGAGGATGAAAGCACCTGCGTGCCTGAGCCAGTCACGCGCCCTTCTCAGGGGCAGCACAGGAGGGGAGAGAGCCGGAGGAGTAACAGATGAAGAAAATGAGACACAAAGCCCTCTAAAGGACTGTTCTGGTGGAGGGTCCCACTCTGGGTCTGTTTGACTTACGCTCTGCGGGTACCCCAAGGCCCCGGTCACACCTGCGAGGACATCAAGGTACGCCCTACATGTGCCCCAACCCCGCACGCACATGCAAAAGTGGAAGCCCATGTGTGCCTCTCATGCCATTGATAAGGTAACTTAGGGCGCACAGATTTGCACAAAGGCTCCACCCGCTTGGAACGGGCCATGCTCTGCAGAATCACTCCATTGTCTTCATGCGGTCGGAGCATCCCCAGGCTCTTCACCTCAAGTAGTGAGGATGACTCTCCCTCTCCCTGGAAACGGTTTCTGTGTATTAGAAGCACACCTAGATTTTCACAGAGAATACACCTGGATTGTGGATCATTCCCTGCTATAGACTGCATTCCAGATTTTCCAAAAATAATTTACAGTAAATTTTACCTTTATAAACAGAAAAAAAAAAGTGTATGTCTAAATATATGAGAGCCCGTGTCTGTACGAAATGCTTACCTGTCACTTTGGCCCTCACAGGTTCCAGCTGCTCCTTCTTATTTCTGCCAAATATTATATCCATGGCATGGGGCGCTGAGCAGGGGTGATACGGACAGTGCGCAGACACTTTGCTGTGTTCCAGGCAACCGATCTTCGATCTTTGGTTCCTTCTTTTCTTTCCTTTCTGCTCTCCAGCAGCTTCCTCCTACATCTCCTTCCCTCCTGTCGCCCTGAGAGCCTGGTATCTCTTCTCACACAGCGGGGGCTACGGAAGGGGGGGGCAGGGGGAGGCGCGGGCTGCGCTTTGGCTGCTGTTATTTATCTGTGGTCAAAGGTCAATTCCCTAGCCAGGAGTCCTGTCTAATCTTTAACCCTCCTACTGTAACCCCAACTCCCTTTCCACTTCCACATCTGGCTTAAGCAAGAAAAGCTACTCTTCCGCTGGGTTTAAACTGGCAGGATAATTCGGTGGGTGCATTCTGCGCAGGTATGCAACCTGAAATAATCCAGCCCAGGAGGTGGAGATGATTTATGATCAGAACAACAGGAGAAACTATCAGGGCCTGGGATTAGGGGAGCCGAGAGCGTGTTAATTGCGAGAATTCCTTCTGCACGTGGTAGGAACTTCTTCGGCAGAGAGAGCTTTTTGTTTTGTTTTGAATAAAGGTCCCTGAGCCTCCCCCTCCTTAAAATATCATATTCAAGATATTATTGAAGTATACTTTACCTAGAGTAAAATGCACAGATCTCAACTGTACTTCTTGATGTACTAGAGAGATGTCCATGTACATGCAACAGTCAGCCCAATTCATATTAGAGTGTTCCCATTACCAGAGAGCTCTTTTGTGATTCTTTCTGGTCAATTTCCAAACCCCACCCTCCAGAGTAAACCCCGATCTGATTTCTTTCACTAAAGATGAGTTTTTTTTCTGTTCTTGAACTTCATATAAGTGAACTCATAATAAACCCTTTTACCAGTTAAAAAGAGTCATATTCAAAGAGCAACTTAATTTATTATAGGTTTTTTAGGAGAAGTAAACATAAAATATTTACCCATTTAAACCATATATATAGGGAACCAAAAACGCTTCTCGAAAACAATTAAGAATTGTAAAAAACAAAAACAAAAACAAGTGTCAGTTGGACTTCCTGGTCTAACAGGAGAGAGAAAGGACGCCGATCTGTGATTTCAGAGTCCCCTGTATTTGTGCCTCTCCGTGTGATGCCATTGCCTAAAATCCATATTCAAGTGGCTTTGAATGTTGGATAATGAGTTAATGGACTCCTCTCTACTCCTCTTGCTTAAAGAAAGCAGCAGCTGTTTCCTCTCCGGGTAGACGAAGACAGGGTGTGGTGCTGGTCTTGACGTGGCTGCTGAGTACAGCTCCTGTCAGGTCTGGGCCGAGACCGCGTTCCAGGATCTGGGAGCCCAGTCCGGACGGCCGCCTGGTCTGGCTGCCCGCCCACCCCTGGCTGTACACTCCGATCACCCAGCTGCACGTGCTCCTGGGTCCCGTGCTAAGCCTCACTTCACACACCCCGACGTGAGACCTTTCAAGGGGGTGCTCAGCTCTGGGTGGTCCTAACCACGTGTTGGGTGATTCTGCTTCTCAGCAGCTGCTGAGGAGCTCTGGTCCAGGGAAGACGCTGTGTGTTTGGGCTGATGCTAGATTCACATTCTTCCCTTTCCTATGTGTCTGCCTTATCCTCTCTGAGCCTCCATTTCCTTAACTGTAAAATGGGGGTGTAATGATATCCAAGTCCCAAAGTACTGTAAATCAAGGGTCTAGTAAAGGCACCTGGCCCCAAACAGCTACCGATTAACACCCTTTCCTCCCCATTCGCCCAGAAGGCCGTTCCCTTGACCCACATTTTCCATTCAGTCCCGTAACTTGCCAGTTTATTCTTCTGTCTGGTCTAAACATGTGTATCTATGTCAGCGTTATTATTCCTAGATTGTGAAAGCTGTGTCCTTGCGGGGATTAAATGAGAATGTCTGGCATAAATGATGAGCTCAGGGGAAAAAAAATGCACCACCAGAGGCAGGAGCTCTGGTGCGGGGGGGGAAAAAAAGAGCTCAAGGCTTAGAGCTCAGAAGACCTATTTGGATCTCCGAGCTTTTGTCACAACCCCTCTGAACTTCACTTTACTCTGTGAAACAGGGTGGCAATACCTAGGCCACAGGGTTTGTGGAGAGGATGATATTGAAATTACAGAAGGGAAAACATGACAGTGTCTCCTTTCTTGTCTGTTTTGTATATCCAGCAAAGCAATGGCCCCCAGCCACATCGAGTGCCTTCTCTGAGTCAAGTGCTTTGCAAGGCAAGCACTCTACATGTGCTAGCTCGCTCCGACTTTATACAATCCTAGGAGATGGGTATTCTTAGCATCATTCTAGAGATGCAGAAAGTCAGGAAGGATAACCAACTTGCTTTAGGTCACACAGTCAATGATTGTCACATAGACAATCAGGAAGCCAAGCTGGGCAGCCTGACTCCAAAGTATACACTCTGTGACAATTCTACTCAGTGCCGACACATGATGGATGTTTGCTAGATTTCTGCAGAATGAAGTAATGGGTGGATGTGTTGATGGGTGGAGGACGCAAGAAGGCCAGTCTTAGGCTGATATCATTGCCCTGTTATATAATACAGAGAAACCCAGGCTAGCTTTCTTTATTCAGGCCCTCACTGCATCCCAGGGACAATTAAATGGTGACGTCAGGATTTTGTGATAATGGGGATAATAACTGATCATAGCAATGGCTATCTGTATTAGTTTTCTAGGGCTACCATAACAAAATACCAGTGGCTTCAATAGCACAAGTCTGCTTTCTTATACCTCTGGTGGCTGGAAGTCAAGATCAAAGTATCAGCAGAGCTGGCTTCTGAGGCCTCAACCCCGCGCCCCACCCCCGCCTCCCCCTCCCTGGGTAGTCATTTCTCTGGGCACATGCCTCCCTGGTTGTGTGTCCCAATGACCTCTTCTTATAAGGGTACCTGTCAGAGTGCATTAGGGCCACCCTAATGGACTCATTTTAATTTAATCACCTCTCTAAAGACTCTCTCTCTAAATGCAGTTACATTTCGAGGTGCTGGGGCTCCAACATGTGAATCTTGGGGTGGGGGAGGGGAAGACACAATTCAGCCCATGATGATATCATGAAAGTTCGAGTTAAGGGAAGGTGCTTTGGCTGGAAGTAACACAATATCTGCAGAAACTCTGAGGATATGTCTTTGTCTCAGACCTCAAGTCAACAGGGGGTCCTGGGTTGCCTGGAAACTCATCTGGGCCATCTCAACAGGCACTACCAGGCCATCCTCAGGGGGTTGGTTTCTCATCCTTGGGCTTGCTCTCTTTTGCTTATGAGTGATAGCCTTCAACCCAGGAATCATGCCCTTCCATAATAACGTGCTAAAGCAGAGACACAAAGTGCAGGAGGGAGGAGGCATTTCCTTTTTACAGCTCCCTCTCTTTATACCAAGGAAAACCTTTCCAGAACTGTCTGAGCAGATTTTTCTCTCAGTCTCCTGGCTAAATGGCATCACACGACCACCCCTAGACTAATTCCCAGTAAGGAGGAACAGGTGTGCCCTGATTTTCTTAAACCCATCAGGTGACTTCCCCAGGCAGCATGTTGCCCCCAGACTCACACTGGGAATCCATTAGCAAGGAACAAGGAGGGGATGGCTTGGGACAGGCAACCTGCAGTGTTGCTGCAGGCAGTGCAACATTCATTCACCCCCACATCCATTTATTCATTCAACGTGTATTTACTAAGCACCTACTATGTGCTGGATACAGCAGTGAATGAAGCAGGAACATAATTCTGTGTCTTCTTCGAACATACACGGACTAGTTGCCAAGCTCTGGAGTTACAGAGGTGGTTACTGAAACTCAGTTCTGCCTTCTTCACTCCCATGTTATTCCTTTTTTTGGGAGGCAGCGTCTTCATATCCCAAAGGACATACATTTCCCAAAGGGTTAGGGGTCCTGCAGTGGTTCCTGGGATAGCCTTCATGTTGACCGTCCAGCCTCCCTTTTCATAAACAGAGATAACAAGCAGCAGCTGCTCTCTGTCAAGAAGCTCTGGCATTGCTCTGGCCCCATGGAAGCCTGACCTCTGCTTTCTAGGTCTTTGCTAAGAAGGGAAGAGTGGGACAAGAGCCTTGTAGGAGTAGGAGCTGTTCTCCAGCCTCTAACCAACGCCATTCCCTGGATGCCTGACACGTACCAAGTAGCATGTGAAGTGTCTGATGAGCAGCATGTCGTTTGATTCCTACACACCCCTGCAAGGAGGTCATTAGCAACTTTGTTTTTACAACCTCAGAGATGGGAAGGAGCCCAGTTCTGGCCGAGAGCTCGTCAGTGCATATCCCTCCCCACCATACTGCAGAGCTTGCCGCTTGCTGACGTCTCTGGCTGAGGATCAGAGGCAGAGAGGAGAGCAAATGTGGGTATTCCACAGACAGGTTTTCTAACGCATCTGCTGCCTTCAGGTGGACTGAACACTGGCCAGTGCATCAGAGAGCAGGGCAACGGGAACACGGAAGGAAGTAGCTCACCTTAAACAAGAGGTTTGGTCATTCGTTACCGTGAAACAAACCACCCCGAAACATAGCGGTTAAAGCACCTGTCATTGTTCTTACCTCTCTGTGCTCAGTTCTGTGGGCTGATTGGGCTCTGCCGGGCTCTGACTGGTTTCTGCTTTTATCACTTGAGGTTCCTTTTGTGGTTGCAAGTTAGCTGGCTGTTGACTGGCAGGCTAGGAAGACTGGGTCTGGGCCTCTCTCCCTCTCCATGCAGTCTCAGGGCCTGGCCTGACCATCTCCATGGGATCTCTCCAGCAGGATAGCTGGACTCCTTCCATGACAGCAAAAGCCTCCCAAAAGTGTTTCAAGAGAGAGGCAGCAGAAGCTGCCAGCCTCCTGTAAGGCGAACCCAGGATTGGCATCATTTTACTTCACTGCCTGCTGCTAGTTAGCACAAATCCCAGAACTAGCCAACGTGGCATGGGAAAAGACTAAGCAAGGGTGTGAACATGGTGCCTGAGCAGTGTGGTCCCTTGTTGGGCCATCTTTGGCCCTAGCAACCCCAACAGACCTATGTGCACCGGAGGCCCAGCTCTTCTCCTTACTAGCTAAGCACCTGTGCTACTTGCCTAAATCTCAGACCCTCAGCTGCCTCATCTTGAAAAGAAGAATTATAATACCTGTCCCCATAGGTGGCTGTAAAGTTTAAATTAAACTGTAAAAACTCTGATCATGTCCATCATGGGGCTTGGAATAAAGCAGGAGCTTATAGCATGTTCCTTTCCTTTCTTTTCTTGGGCAAGAGAGAAAAATCGGAAAGATCAGCCAATATGATATTCAGAAACTTATTTTTTGACCCCATACAATGCATACATCTCTGGCCTGTCCCTGAAGGGAAAACAGACATCCATAACCTAGTCTAGGATTTGAAGTTAGCTCTAGGCTGGTTGTGAAGACATGTACACAGTAAGTAATAACTAGTTGACTATTACAGCTGCTCTAGAAGAGGCCCAGATAGCAAGTATTATGGAGTTCCAAGGAAGGAAAGTGTGCTCAGGCTAGGGAAGGTTAGGACAGAAGGCTTCCTGGAGAAGGGCTGCAGAGCTGAGCCCTTGAGAGTGGGAAGCATTTGGATAGGCAGAGAGGAGGACCAGTGTGAATGATGGTACAGAGCTGGACGGTTCTGGGGTGGAGAGTGAGGGCAGACTGGCTCTGCCAGGGACAGAGAGAAATAATGACAATTATAGGTGCCATTTATTGAGAGCTTCCTATGTATCAGGCATTCTTCTAAGCCTTCGGCACACAGGAATGCATGTCCTCCTCACAAAAGCCCTAAGTAGGTATCCAACCCCATTTCACAGATAACGAGAGTGACACACAGAGTTAAGTAACTTGCCCAACCATGGAGCTGGGCTTCGAACACTCCAGAGGCCATAGTTGTCATCACAGCTCCTCTCCACTACCACTGAGATGGGGATGGAAAATGGTTTAGGGATTGGATTGTGCACAGATGTACAATTTGGGCTTCATACTGTGGATAATGATGTCCTGAGTCAAGAGATCATGTCCAATGAAGGCATTAATGTGGGAGCTTAACTGTGCTGTCCAGTACCGAAGCCACTAACAGCACATGGCTGTCTATATAAATTTAAAGACAAATTAATTACAATAAAATTAAATTCCTCATTCATACTAACCACATTTCAAAGGCTCCAAAGACACGTGTGGCTAATGGCTGTCATACTGGTGTGCGCGGACGAGACATCTCCATCGTCAGGGAAAGTTCTTTTGACGGTGCTGAGCTAGGAGGAGAGTTGCTAAGATGGCATTTATATATGACCAAGGTGGACAGAGGTAGCTATGGCTGCATGACAGGACAGTTTAGTTGGTACAAGCATCAGAGACTTCTGTGGTTGGCAATGGGAAAAAAGCGAATTAGCCCATGTGTTTGTTCATTCACTCATTCATTCATTTGTCCCTCAAATATGGAGTGCCACCCATCTGATGGGAACAGGTGTACATCAGAGAGAGGGAAGAGGGGAATGATCACAGACTTGGGGCCTGGAAGCCGGGGTTGCTGGGAGACAGACAGGAAGAAGCAGAGAGCCAGTGGAGGACGGGAGTACCATGGAGGTACTGCCTGGCAGGGCTCCTTCTCGAGTCAGGTTGGGTATCTCCCAGGCTTCCTCCCAAGTCACACACACATTTGCCACAAGCTGTCCGTGTTGCTTCCAGGAGCGATACAGAGACTGCAGAAGGGGATTCACTCCCAGAGGGCGGAGGACTAGGTACAGGATCACACACGGTCTGCCCTTCGGAGGGTCCGAGAGGCTCACTGGGCAACCTGAAAGCCTTCATCTCCGCCCTTTGGTGAGGAAGAGAGGAGTTCATGGATGTGCGCCCCCTCCTCTGTATTTTGGACACACCATATCTTCTAATTCTGGCACAGACCTCGCAGGTACTATATTATCTCCTTTTTTTTTTTTTTTTTTTATTAAGGAAGCAACTGAAGCTCCCTGAGCTTATGCCCATGGGCTGTGGATCACATAACATGTGGCAGAGGTGGGAGATTTGAATGTGGGATCCTCTTACCTTATCATGTGGGGAAGGAGCGAGGAAGAGGAGGCTGCCTTTCCAGAGGCCACCTTTCCCATGGGATGTGTTGCATCCATAATGCAGTCATGAGGTATAGAAGTAAAAACTGAATTTGAAAAGTTTTTGTGCTATAAAAAGCAAAACAAAACAAAACAGCGTTATTTTGCAATTCTGTATCTCCTATTACAAAGTCATTGCCAAAAAGGCGTTAATATTTCCCTTTGTGGAGATAAGGTTATCATATCTAAATTACTTTGCAGCTTTCCAATTAAGTTAGCTTCTAAATGGTGCCTTTAATTAGCCAGGGTGATAAATTGAGCAGATAATGTGGAAATCTTGGTTGGCAGGGTTCAAGGTGACAGGCAAAGTCCCAGGAGAGGGGCAGCTGCCTCCCCAAGGGAGAGTGACAGTGGTAAGCTCCAGAATGCCATACTCTCCACAGGCCTGCCTGGCAGGGCAGAAGCAGCGTGTAGGGAGTGGTGGGAGGGCTACCCTAGGACTCCTGGAGTGCACGCTTCACCACTAAAATGAAAGACCATAATGTACCCCATTAAAACTTAGGAGGGTTCATCAATTCCACAAAGGACTACTAGATGCAGAGACTAGTATCTGTTGGGTATAAGAGATAGATAGATGGGACATCGTAACTACTGGACCCAAAGAACTCACAGCCTAACATGGGAGAAAAGAAGGCAAGTAAGAAGTATTATAACTATGTGCCACACCTAAGAGGTAGGAGGGACAAGACTGAAAGGCAGAGGGCATTACTGGTAGAGAAGGAAATGCCCTCTAATGCCTGAGCTGAAACTCTTTAATTTCTACTGTATTGTGCTCAGGCCCAGTCAGTGAAGCTTCACAAAAATTCAACTTAAATAACTGCTGTAGTCCTCATGTTTCAGCCTCCTAACTAATCTTTCCCATAGTTCCTCTTTCCTTCAGCCCCCTAGACACCGTCCGCCCTATTGCTCACCTCTTGGGAGCAGACTCCTCCTGGCCTTCCTGCCTCCAGTCCCAGCCACTCCAGTCCATCCTCTTTGCTGCCACCAGGTGACCTGGCTAAAATGCCAGCCTGATCACGTCACTGTCCTATTTAAAATCCAGAGTTTAGCACAGTGTCTGGCATGTAGTAGGTGTTCAACAAATATTTACAGAATGAATGAATGTCCCGTGACTGCACTGTGCTGTCACCATCACACTGGTTGGCTAGGGCTGTCGTGACAAAAATACCACAAACATGGTGGCTTAAAGAGAAATTTATTCTGTCACAGTTGTGGAGGTCAGAAGTCCAAAATTAAAGCATCAGCGGAGCCATGATCCTTCTGAAGTCTCTAGGGAAAAACCCCTCCCTGCTCCTTCTAACTTCTGGTGTGATTGCCAGCAATCCTGGATGGTCCCTGCATCCAGTCTCTGCCTCTCTCGTTAAGTGGTTTTCTCCCTCTGTGTCTATTCGTCTTCGTGCTCAGATTCCCCTCTTCTTTATAAGGACCCCTGTCACTGGGTTTGGACCCACCCTACCCCAGCACAACCTCATCTTGATTATATCTGCAAAGGCCCTAATTCCAAAGAAGGCACATGCACAGGTACCAACGGTTAGGACTCCCAATGTGTCTTTTTGGAAGACACAATTGAACCCACAATAGTCACTGAATAAAACAACTTAAAAGTAGAAATTTAAAAGGTTATACATGGACTTATTTTTATAGCCAAGTTCTCACAGTTTCTCTCCTATTGTCTCTTGCTCTCTTTTTTTAGGGCCAAATACTTTTAAACTGTGCTAACACAGAAGTAGATTAAATCGCTCTGAGGACATGGAAGCCATGGAAGTTAAGTCCTGTAAATCTCTGTAGAAGGCTTCAGAGAAGAGGTTTATAGTTGAGCTGTTCTTGAGAAAAGGATGCAGGTATACAGACAAGCATATAAGAGGAGACCTTTTTTTTTTTTTTTAGGAATTTATTTAGAGAGAGAGCACATGTGCATGTAGGCATGACACTGGGACAGGGAGAGAAATTGTCAAGCAGACTCCCCACTGAGCATGGAGCCCAATGCGGGGCTTGATCCCAGGACCCCAAGATCACAACATGCACCAAAACCAAGAGTTGGACATTCAAGTTGGACTGATCCAGCCAGGTGCCCCAAGAAGAGGCATTCTTGGAAAGAAAGTACATGTCCAAAACAGCAGAATACCCCTTGGGAGATGGTGAAGGGGGCTTCAGTTTATGTTGGTTCTGGGATACTGCCAAGAAATAAGGATTTGGTGTTATAGGGCTTCTCCCTGAGATACACTTTCTACTAGTTCTGCCCCCACCCCTATCTCCAACCCCACACCTTTCTTCCTGGCTAATCCCTCAAGACCCAGGTTACTAGCCACCTTATAGAAGCAAACAACTTAGCATAGGTGAAAACATGGACTCACCTACATACACATCTAAAAAACCAAGAAAATACCACCCACCATCTTATTGCCTGAGGTCATTATGAGATGGTCCCCAAGTATAAAATTGAAACCATCAGGAAAGTGTGCAAGACACAACTCACCTGTGTGAAACATGTTCATGGGATCTTATCTGGAAGTCTGAGTCTTCAAGTGGGATCAACAACATGAAAAACCCAAAGATAATTGATCTGGTTCAAATAAGCACCAAGTCCATAACAAGAATCATGAAGATGTTCATGTGCTGTGGGCTAGGCAAGGATTCAGGTTCAAGTAGCTTAATTTGGGAGCTGAAGCCAGGAAATGCCAACAAGGGCATGGGGAAGTGAAACAAAGAGGGAAAATGTCAACAGTGCATCATCAAGGCTGTTCCCATCGTGGGCAACTGAAGCTCGATCTGGCTGTTGGGCTGTGAGATGGGGTGTGAGCATGCTTTAGAGTTCTCTTAAGGGATCTGGGGAACGGATCCACCAACACTGGCCAATCAAGGCTGAGAGTTTCTCCCAAGAAAAACTCTTGGAGTTTCTTGGAGAAACGCTCCCAAGAGGTGCAAACTTCCAGGCACCATCATCCTGTCCATTGTGAGCAGAAGGGGGCAAAGAACTACAGGAGCATGCATTTAGAAGCCTAACATGGTAAGTGTGAGGGGTCAAGGTGAGTCCTTGATAATGCCTGCCACAACCCTCAGGAGATAGCTTAGGCTAGATGCCAAGAACAAGAAGATGTTCATAACAGCGTTGACCAGTACTGTAATACTGAACACATAATAAACAGATGAGGAAAACCATACAAAGTATCCAGCACTGTGGGAATGGTGTAGTAAATATCTATTGAGGGAAAGGAAGCACAGCTCCCACCATGCCTATTCCAAAGCCTTCAGCAGCATGGGAAAGGCCTACCATCTAAAGCTAAGTGGGAAGTGTCCTATGAACTAATTATGTGAACACTACAGTTGTGCCTGGCCAAACACCCATCTCCTAGGCAAGAAGCACTTGAAGGAACCACAAAGAAATAAAACTGTACTGGGGTGAGGGGACCATGGGGATTCTTTTGTTATAATGTCTTTTAGCTGAATGGAGGGCAAAGATTCAATTCAGTTTATGACCAATAAAAACGCCAATTCACATAAAGCAATGTACTCCCCAACTCTCCTGCCACTGTCTCCTGCAATCCCTCTTAAGTAAATTGCTTTCTCTAAATTTCTTGTCTCAGTTAACTTCTAGAAGAACCCAAACTAAAATGGATCTGTTCCCAGGACTGGGATGGCTGGGCCATAGGACATGAACAACTTTATGGTTCTTTTCATGGCCTTAAGTCCCCATTTAAACCAAATCCACTCTCTCTGTTTTCATTTGCTGGTCTCAAAAATCAGGGTTTGGAGGCCCAGGCAGCCGGATCAGACACTGGAAACAGACTCACATGGGTCCAGCCACGTCCTGTTTCCGTTCTTCATGTACACAGATGTTAAGGCACACTGGGAGCTGACATCACCAAGATGAATTCCGTGCCCAGGAGTCTGGAATTTATCAGAATGTAAAGAATGAAAAAGTGGAATTTAGCCTGCAGATTTGCGTTTGTTATCAAATGTCTCCAAGCATGTTGCATGAGGGTCATAAATTAAGCCTTTACCCAGGAGATACATTATCGCTGTATGAGGCCTTCCACATAGTTTTCTAATAGAATTCATTAGAACCTTGGCCCTCGGAGATAAGAGAGCAATGTTTTCTGGGTTGCAGGCTATGACTCAGCAATGACATCGAGTCCTGCCCTGGGCTACTGGCAGGGCTACTCTAGAGGGCATGGAAGGGCTTCTGGGAAAGCAATGGGGGCCAAGGGTCAGTCCTGGTGTTGGTTTGAAAACTGGCATCTTTACATGTAGGGCAGGGAGAGACCAAAGAAAGAAGCCAATCAGTCCAGACTGGTAGGTGGCAGATAATAAGCGGGGGACTTAACATAAAATGCTTGTCTTGCGTGCTGCAAGACAAGTTAATCTCTGTCCTCGCTGGCCAAATCTTAGAAGTTTATATGGATGCTTTAACTGGGTTCAATCATGTATACTGTCCAGATGGTTTCAACACCATATCATTATCTTAAGGCTGTGTCCTTGGGACAGCTTCTAGAAGTGGGGAAGGCAAGCAGAATGCACGTTCCAAGGACAGGGAGGGCGTGAGGAGCTTCTAATTGCCTGGGTCCCATTCATAGGTCAACTAGCAGTCACATCCTCTTGACCTCTCCCAATACCCAAGTTCCTGGGAGAAGGGGCCAGTCTGACAAAGGTTCATTGAGTCTTACTGTGGCCAGTCATGGGATGGGTAGAGATTAAGAGACTATCCCTTTCCTGCAAGAATAAAATGACCCAAATGTCCATCAGCGGATGAATGGGTAAGGGAAATGTAGTATATCCATACACAAGACATTATTCAGCTATAGAAGGGAATGAATTACTAATATACCCTCCAATGTAGATGACCCTGCAAAATAATTATGCTGAGTGAAAGCAGCTAGACACAAAAGGTCACACTTTTGTATAATTCCATTTACATGAAATGTCCAGAATCCATAAATTCATAGAGACAGAAAGTAGTGGTTGCCAGGGACTGGGGAGGAAAAAAAAGTTGAATTATGTCAGAGCAAGGGAATAATTTAAAGCCAGGTGTTAAACAACTGTGTTCTCTAAAGCCTTTGGCTACACTGCTATAAGAAACTATTTGCCTAATGCCTTTTCTTTTTAAGATGTTATTTATTTATTTGAGAGAGAAATCAAGAGAGAGAGAGAGAGAGAGAGAGAGCACACAAGCATGGAAGAAAGGCAGAGGGAGAGGGAGAAGCCAGTTTCCTCCTGAGTAGGGACCCTAGGATCATGACCTGAGAATGATGTGAGCCAAAGGCAGACACCCAACCAACTGAGCCACCCAGCTGCCCCACTTAATATCTTTTTTTTTTTTTAAAAGATTTTATTTATTTATTTGACAGAGAGAGATCACAAGTAGGCAGAGAGGCAGGCAGAGAGAGAGAGAGGAGGAAGCAGGCTCCCTGCTGAGCAGAGAGCCCGATGTGGGACTCGATCCCAGGACCCTGAGATCATGACCTGAGCCGAAGGCAGCGGCTTAACCCACTGAGCCACCCAGGCGCCCCTTAATATCTTTTTTGAAGGTTCTAGAGTCCTACCACATTGTGTAGTCAGTTCTCCAATCTTGAATCATTAACGTCTTATGCAGACCAGTCATCCAGCAGTGTGCTGTGTTGTAATAGTGCAAACCATACCCCTGGTGTCTCCCCATCCTAACCCAAATGGCCTATCAAGATATTTTCCTAAAGAAAATGTCACCAAGAGGAACTCTGGTGTTAGTAGTTAAAACCATTTTCCCACCACCGAAGCAAGTTATTGTGTCAAACTCAGTTAATTTGGAAAGCTATCACGAACAACAAACATTACTCAACAAATAAGGAGCTGAGGTGGAGAATATATTGGTTTTAGAAAACTCTTCATTTAGTTTTATCCTATAAACTTTTACTGAGTGAAAAAAAAAAAAAAAAGAGTAAAGTAATGAAGTAATGGTCCAAGCTACAAGATGGAGGAACCTTGAAGACCCGACGCTACCATGAGAGGAGCTGGTCACAAAGACCGCATGTTATGTGATTCTGTTTATATGACATGTGCACAGCAGGCAGACCCACACACCCATAAAGGAGATTAGTGGCTGTCAGGAGCTATAGGAGGGAGGTTTGGGAGTGAATGCCAATGGGTGAAGGTTTTCCTTTCCGGGTCATGAAAATGTTCTAAAATTGATCATGGTGAAGGTTGCACAACTCTGTGAGTATACTAAAAACCACTGACTTGTATATTTTAAATCAATGGATTGTATGCTAGGTGAACACTACCTTAATTTTTTATTGAAAGAAAGAAAAAGGAAACTCAGGAGAGAAAGGCATATTATATGAGGCAAATTCTACAAAATACATGAAGGAACTGATGTTTGAGATAAGTCGTTTAGGTGAACAGGGCAGGACTAGAGAAAAAACGGCTCCTGGCAGAGGGAACAGCATGGGTACAGAGAGGCATCAAGGAAGGTCACCAGCAGTGAACTATGATAGAAAGAGCTGGCACTTTGAGCTGTTAGGGGGATGATGGACTCATGGAGATGTTTTTAAAAAAGAATTTACTATTTTGAACAGGTAAGACATTCACATAGTACAAGACAGAAATTTTCAAAAACGTGGCCAATGAAACAAAAAGAGTCTTGCTCCTTCCTTTGTCTCCCACTCTCTTCGCTCCCTCCACCCCTGACCCAGACAATCACTACTGCCAGTCTCTTTTAAGTCCTTTGGGAGATATATTCCACAAATACAAATAAATGTTCATAGATATTTTTGTATAAATGGGGTTGAACCATTAACAATGTCTCATACTTTGCTTTTAAAATTAGCAAAAATCTTAGATATCCCTCCAAAGTTATATAGAAAGAAGCTGCTCATTTTTTTGTGTGCATTTGGAGAATGTACCAATTTTGTTGACCACTTTCTAATCAATAGACATTTAGGTTATTTCCAATCCTTCCTTCTTTCAAAATTCTGTAATAAATAACGTTTAACATACGGCATATTGCACATGTATGAATTTATCTGTAGGTAAAACTTCTAGAAGTTGAGCTCCTGCTTTTAAAATATTGTCAAAATCGATATGGTCCAATTGCCCATGATGGAGGTTGTACCAACTTACACTCCCATCAGCAATGGGGGAGTCTATTATCCCATACTTGGGGAATGTGTTTGAAAATATTGTCAGTGGCAAGTTCATACCAAGCATTGTATATAAAACTGAGAAGCTTGAACTTGATCTAAAGGTCATCACACCCACTGGAGGGTTTAGGAAGTGGGTGAGGATGGACAGGTTTGAAGTTTTAAGAACTTGTTTTCATGATGATGTCAGAACAGTTTTGTAGAAAATCTGTTTTCTCCAACAGGCATGACTAGTAATGTGATGAGTCAGAGAGGGAGACAGCCGTTAGGATTTAAACCGTGCTGGGCAGAATGTGATTATCATTTGGGCACAGCCACCACTCTAGACAATAGCACTGGAGATGAGTGCATCTTGTTTTTTTTTGTTTTTGTTTTTTACCATCCCATCACTCTCCCTTTCTTTCCATTTTTCCTTTATCACATACTTCCCACATGCTAACGGCTTCTTGCAAAAAGAACAACAAAAAACCCATAGCAAGGAATTCTTATCAGAAGCTAACAGCTGATCGAATGACAAGCAGACAGGTGAGACAGCAGCTATACGTTTTTCTCGAAGACTGTTTTGCAAACTAATTGGACTTGGAACAGGAATTGAACAAAGATCTGGGCAAAGCAAAAATGCAGACACATTCATCCTGAGGCTTTTGTTTCTTAAACAAGAGGTAGTACTATTATTTGATGACAAGAGAGGAGGAAAGATGGATGACAGATGGCTGTGAGGCAGCAGCATAAGAAGGACGTGAGGGCCAGCTCCATCCAGACGCTCCAGCGGTGGCTCAAGGATGAGTGCAGTGGGCTTGGTGCTCTTGGGGCTTGCTCTGAGGCTTAGGGCTACAATCTCTAAGCCAGAGGAGGGCAGCTTTTGCTCAAAAAGTCAAGTGGCCTTCAGAGACTCTTGCTATGAATTTGTGCCTCTCGGTCGCACCTTCTATGGTGCCCAGAGCTGGTGTGAGGAGCAAGGGGGCCATTTGGTCTTTATTCACGATGAAGACACCCAGCAGTTTCTGCAGAAGCACCTCTCCCAGGACAGGGAATGGTGGATTGGACTCACAGGGAACTCGGTTCAGAACGGAACCACAGAAGGTAGGTCCTGTGAAAGCTGTATTTCATGGGAAGCTTGTGGCTGTGATTCTAACTATTGCTTCTTACACAGAACCTCATGGAACAAATTAATATATCCTAATTCTCATGAGGATACCCTCGTCTTTGACTGTTTTGTGGATCAAGTGAAACAGCTCATGCACAGTACCTAGTGCAGAATCTGGCACTTTGCTGACACTCTGCAAACTTTCATTGTTTGAATGTTCCTGAAACTAAGACTAACTATGACTCCTCCAGTTCTTTCTGGAATAGTCCCAGGAACGATCCTTAGTCCTTCTCATCCATTATCACCTTCAATCTCTAAGATAACCAGTGAGATAACATTGTTGCTTCTATTTTACAGATGAGAAAACATCTCAGGAAATAATTAGGAAGCTATTTTCAAAGCACTTCCAGGGGGCCCCTGGGTGGCACAGTCAGTAGAGCATCTGACTCTTGGTTTTGGCTCAGGTTGTGATCTTGGGGTTGTGATCTCAGAGTTGTGAGATCGAGCCCCACGTCAGGCTCTGTACTCAGCAGAGTCTGCTTAAATTTCTCGCTCTCCCTCTGCTCCTCCTGCCACCCTCTCTCTCTCAAATAAATAAATCTTTTTTTTTTTTTTAAGAAAAAGGCACTTCTACATGCCTTTCCCCATTTCTTAAGGATTAAAGCAGGTTTAGAACTTGGCATCATTCCCTTCACATTAGACAGTTTCATTTTAATGGCTCTCTCAGAAACTCTTCCTTACCTTTTACTTTGTGAGGTCTCCCTCCTCCAACCCCAGTACAGTCAAGTCCTTCTCTCTGCACCTGTAGGGCCTTGTCCACAACCTGTGAGGTTACTTCTGGCATAACTGCAACTTTTTACGTGTCATCTTCCTTCCTAGACAATGAGTTCTTCGAGGCAAGGAAACATATTCTGGCCATTTTGTTTTCCCAGTGCCTGTACATAGCAGAGAATGGACAAATGAACATTCATATTTAACCCTTGCACCCGCCCACGAGGTACACATTGCTACTTTTATCTTATGGATGAGGAACTTAAAGTCCAGGGGGAGGAAATGGTTTGCTCAAGATGATGCTGCCAGTGAAGGGCAGTGAGGACTCTGCCCGTGTCCCAGCACATCACATCGCCCTGTCAAAGCTACTGGGTTTAGAAATGAGTCACTCGGTGTGGGCTTCTATATCAGAGTGGATGGAAAGGCTTAATTAGGGAACAGTTGGAGAAGCTTGTTTTAGGAAATTCATAGTCTCGGGATTTGAATTCTAAAATGCATCTTCAGGCAAGATCTATTGAATGGTTTCTTGACTTGTAGACGTAGCAGTTGTGGATTTCTGTATATTGAACATCCACTCATGTGGAGTTAGAATTGCGTCTGTTCGAAAATCACCAAGAGCTACCACATGGCTGTTACAGAGCATGAGGTAGCTCTGTGTGGGCTGACATGAAACCACTCCTAAGATTTAATGTTATTTAAGAAGACAGGGTGCCAGGTACAATACGATGGCATTTGTGTAAATTGATTTAAGGCACTCATAGATGCTGATAGGTGGATATCAGTCAGTCTGGATCAATTCACAAGAAACACACCAGTAATGGGAGTACCTTGGAGGTTGGGAGAAGGGAGATGTTTTCATTTTATATCCTTTTCAATTTTAAATTTTTTTAGAAAAAAATTTAGAAATTAAAAAAAAATTTTTTTTAAATCCATTTGTATGGATTTTTAAAAATGAATAAATACACGTTTGAGTCTTCAGAGTAAATATTTTGTTTGTTTGTTTGTTTTATTTTTTTTATTTTATTATTTATTTATTTATTTATTTATTTTTAAGATTTTATTTATTTATCAGAGAGAGAGAGGTAGGGGGAAAGAGCGCACACAAGCAGGGGGAGCGGCAGGCCGAAAGGGAAGCAGGCTCCCCACTGAGCAAGAAGCCCAATGCCGGGCTCGATCCCAGGACCCTGGGATAGTGACCTGAGCCGAAGGCAGACACTTAACCGACTGAGCCACCCAGGCATCCCCGAGTAAATGCTTTATATTTAGTGTTTTCTAGATTTCTAGTGTCTTCGAAATGCCTTTGTACTCCACACACATGCACAGGGCATTTCTTCCAGAGCACACCAAGGTGTTCCAGGGGCTGAAGAGTCTCGGAGTAAGGAAAACTGCTTCCATTTTAACTCAGCATGGCTCAGATATATTTGACAAGGGCCCCTGTCTCTCTACAGAACACCTTTGAACATACTTCTGTGCTCTTTTTTAGATTATGGTAAGACAGAGCTGGAAGCATCATATACTGAATCAAACCACTTTGTTTGCGCTTCCTGATGTGGCACCCTGGTTTGTAGGTTGAGTTCTTCTGCCTGGATGTTGGAAGGTAACAGCTAGCAAAGTCCCTTCATTGGCATGGGAAAGAGAGGTGTTCCGCCCGTCGGCCTTGACTGAGCACCTCCTGTTTCCCAGAGTTGAGCTGAGGCCAGCCCTGTCCATAAAAAAGGGTCAGAGAGGGGCACCTAGGTGGCTCAGTGGGTTAAAGCCTCTGCCTTCGGCTCAGGTCATGATTCCAGGGTCCTGGGATCAAGCCCCGCATCGGGCTCTCTGCTCAGCAGGGAGCCTGCTCCCTCCTCTGTCTCTGCCTGTCTCTCTGCCTACTTGTGATCTCTGTCTGTCAAATAAATGAATAAATAAATCTTTAAAAAAAAAAAAAGGGTCAGAAAAACATTTCTAAGTCTTGGTGGTTGTGTTCCCATGCCAGGGTCAGGGAGCTGGCTGGACACCTCAAATGTGAGCTACAGCCACTGGCGCGGAGGACAGGCCTCTCCTGCTCCAGACACCTGTGGTTACATCCAGAAAGACGCTTCCTTTGGGTGGGCGGCCTCAGACAACTGCACGCAGCCGTTTGCCTTCATCTGCGAGTTTGGTGAGCTGGTCTCTGTTGTGGGTCTCCCTCCTTCTGTCTCTTTGTGTTCTCTGTGTGTCTCTGTCACCAACTCTGTCTCTGTCTCTTTGACTTTGTGTCTCTGTCTCTGTCTCTGTGTTTCCCTAAATTTCCACCCATCTCTGTCCGTGTGGTGCTCTGTGCCTGTCTCATATCATCTTTCCAGCTCACACCCTGCCTCTCATTGTCCAGTTACCTGCCTACCTGCTTAACTGATTTCATTCCCGTCCCTTTTCCTCTCAGATACCTGCATCTAGGAGCAAATGCCCAGCCCTATTTACTCTCTTTTTCTACTCTTCCAATGAAGGAGATGTGGTCCCAGGAGGCTGTTCTCACTCACCCTTGATTCCTGCGGCCCTGGCCGGCCTGGGTCTGAGTCCTGACCGTCCAGCATCCCAGACTCCTGAATTCTCCCACTCTCCGCTCTTGTGTCCTTTCTAGCTGCTGTCCATGGTTGAACCCCTTTGCACCCGGGGCCCCTTCCCTGGGGACTCCGTGTAAGAGCCGGCATGAGAGGCCTATAGTCCCATCCTGTGTGCTGCCTGCCATGTGGGGCCCTGGTGTAGGGGCCTGGTCTTAGAGCCTCAGGGCCATGGCCTCCTGACTTTCAAGCCAGGCTTGACAGAAGCTTTCAGGCTTCCTGGCTCAGTCCCCTCCTCCAAGCCCCTCAGTGAAGAATCCTAGCTCCCAGGGCCCACTCTGGGTTTGGGTACTTACAGAGCCCCCTGCCTCACTTCCCCTATGTCTGGGTTTAAATAGGTGTCATGTAGGCCCCTAGCCTGGCTAATTCTGAAAACTTGCAGCTTCGGGGACATATGGGTCATAAAACGTCCCCATTTATCACAGCCCTCCCAAAGCCTGCTCCCCTTCTGCACCCAACCTGAAACGTGTCTCAGAATCTGCCAGCCCCCAGGATCTGGGAGTCAAGCTCCGAGGTCACACCATGAACAGCGAACACGTATCCAGCGGGACCTCCAGGCACAGAGCTGTGCACTCTGTGTGTATTCACCAGAGGTACTCAGAAGTGCCTCTGCTCTTCTGTTGCAGGCCCATTCTAAAGCTAAGAACAGTGAGGCTCAGAGAGGATAAGCTCCTTGCCCAGGGCCACACAGCTGGGAAGTGACAACCTGGGTCTGCCTATGGTCAGAGAGACTGGCAGATGCAGGGTCGCTGGCTTTGGGGATGGAGGAGGGGTCACAATCCAACAAACGTGGATACCTCTGGAAGCTGGAAAAGGCTAGCAAGCACACCCTCCCCTAGAGGGTCCAGAAGGAACCACCCCTTGATACTAGTCTAGTAAGACCCACTTTAGACTTCTGACCTTCATAACTAGAGGATGATCAATCTGTACTGGCTTCAGTCATTAGTTTGTTGGGAATTTGCACAGCAGCCAGAGGAAACAAACACAGATTTTGGTCTCATCCCCTACCCTGTGACGTTCCCACCAGGCAGACAGGACTGAGTATGGATCCAGTTTCCTACTTTCTGGCTCTGCTGGTCTGAGCCAGATTGTTCTTTTCCAAAAAATGTTTTCTGAACATGGACCACATGCCAGGAGCTAGCCTGGAGTGGGGTCTCAACACAGTGACCCCCATGACCCTGATGTTCTTAGTGAGGAGGACAGTAGCCCAGTTTCTAGGACTGGTATAAAGACTCATTCATTCAGCAAATGCGTGTTTAGCATCTATCATATGCCAGGCGTTGCTTTCAGAAAAGGCTCAAGGAAGGTACCCAAAATAGGAGAATATAGGGCACCTGGGTGGCTCAGTCAGTTAAGCGGCTGTCTTCGGCTTGGGTCGTGATTCCCGGGTCCTGCAATCAAACCCCACATGGAGGTGGGGTCCCTACTCAGCAGAGAGCCTGCTTCTCCCTCTGCCTGCTGCTCCCCCTGCTTGTGCTTGCTTTCTCCCACTGCCCCATGTCAAATACATAACTAAAATCTTGAAAAAAATAGAATATAGTTGCCAGTTGTATAGCCCTTACTCTGCAAGTATAAACTCATTTAATCCTCCTACAGGCCCTATGTGCTGTGGTGCCGACTCTCCCCCATGCTGAGGGGGCACAGAGAAGCAAAACAATTTGCAGAGGGTCACACAGCCAGTGCATGGGTGGTGCAGACCAGAGCCGTGTTCATGCCCACCACGTTCTATTTCTCACCCCTGTGGACCCAGCTCCTGCTGTGTCCCTTCATCACAGCCCTGACCCCGGACACCCTTCCACTTCCCATCAACCTGCCCAGGCATGACCGCGATCCCTCCTAAGGTGTCCCCTTTCCTTTGTCGCAGGTGCTGGCCAGAGTCTAGCCTGTGATGGCCTCAATGTCACCATGCACTGCGGCTCAGGGGAGGTCATCCGGATCCAGGACGCCTTCTACGGGCGCCACACCCCGCATTACTGCACCCAGGGTGCTACAGGCCCCTTGGAGGAGGAATGCAACTGGGCCAGCGTCAAGGACGAAGTGGCAGGTAGGACCCAAGGACAGCTCTGGCTATGGAGGAAGGGCAGTTCCTGGTGTCCCATCCTCAGCAAAAGGGTCTGGAAGGCTTGAACAAGCTTCATATCTGGGCCTCCAACATTAGGAAAATAGGCCAGTCTCTGCCCGTAGCACCATACAGGGAAGCAAGGAAGCCGTGGCTCACCTCCTCACGGGACAGCAAACCCACCTGGATGGGCGAAGGGGGC
This sequence comes from Mustela erminea, assembly GCF_009829155.1. Lineage (NCBI taxonomy): Eukaryota > Metazoa > Chordata > Mammalia > Carnivora > Mustelidae > Mustela > Mustela erminea. The sequence continues at coordinate 53,980,572 of NC_045632.1, read as the reverse complement.
ATTTTGCTCCCCACTCCACTTGCACGCAAGAAACATTACTTTTATAAAATTTTAAAACTTTCTAAGTACCCCAAACATATATCATATGTATTATATACAAATATTTCAGTGAACTCGCACAGATTCACTACTCTTCGTTGTTAAATCTTAACATTATGCCATATTTGCTTAACGTCCCCTCACTACAATAGTGAGTATGGCTTTAAATTTGCTCTTATCCACGTTGATACATATACCAGTTTATTCGTTTAGTCTGTTGTATAACTATACCATAATGTGTCTCTTTCTCTGTTGAGAGCTGAATGGGTTGTGTCTTAATCCTTGCTATTATGAATAATGCTGAAACACACATTCCTGGGGGTATCTCTTGTTCATATGGGAAGGGTTCTGCATGGCCTTGTTTTTCTAAATTAGATTAAATCTTCCTCTGAGCTACACTTGCCTGGTGATAAGGGCTCAGTTTCAGAGATGATGGGGGTTCCCTGCACCCTCCTGGGGGGTGGTGCAAAGTTCTCAGAAACTCTACTGTCCAGACACAGGGGCCTGCCTACTCTCTGCTGTGGTTAGTAGTGTCGGACCTGCAAGGTGCTAGGAAGGCAAGTGGTCTGTTGCTTCTGGGCCAAGTAAGGACACAGCAGTCTATGCCCAAGCTGAAAGCTCTGGGGCCCCAGGCTGGATCTCAACACATGGGCTTCTCAGCAGTTTGCTGAAGGGCTCTGCCTCTACCCAAAGGCCCTGTGAAGCTTCAGGGTAGAATGCCCTGTACTCCCAGAACTTGGCAAGTAGCCTCGTCCTCGGTTTGGGGAAGCCTGCCGTGTCTCCCTCTCCACGTCTGGTCCACATCATCCCTGGACCCTTAGAGCACATAGCGGGGGAAGGAAATGCTGAAATCTGCCACCTGGCTCCCACCCACTCTCCTCGTTGCTCTCACATTCCTAAGGCTGTGGCCCCTCTTGAGAGGGAAAGGCCTGGGCTGAACGGGCTGAAGGGTGTGCCTCCCTCATGGAGGCCTCAGGGGGACTCAGTGAGCTATTTAAGCAAAGGCCCAGAAGCAAGTTCCCAAACCTTGCAGCCATACCCCAGAGAGCACCTTGGAGAGGAGCCCTGCATCCTTCTGGGAAGGGTCAGAGGAACAGAGCTGGGCAGGATCCCAAGGGAATCTGTTCGTATCTAAGTACCATGCTCACTCATTCATTGTCAGGTGGCCAATAAACATTCGTTGAGCCCAACATTGTGCCAGGCTGTGCTCTGTGGATAAAGGGAGGAATCAAACAGTCTATTTTTCAAAGAGCTCGCAATCTAATGGGGAGACAGATATGGATACAAGCAATTACCTAATACTGTGCTCAATGCCACAAAGAAGGGAGCAAAGGTGCTATGTATTTACTCATGCAAAACTTATTTTGCATCTGCTATGTGCTGGGTACTGTTCTGTGCACTGGAGTAGAGATACAGCAGTGAACAAAAACAAAGCAAAACATTCCCTCTCTCTTGGAGACTGTAGTCTAGGGCTGTGGATGCACAAAGTAAGGGCACGGAACTCTGACTAAGGAGTATATCAAGCTAGGTCCCATTAGGAAAACAGAAACCATGCCAGGCCTTTCAGCAGAGGAAATTCAATGCAGGGAACATATTACCCAGCATGGAAGTGCTGAGAAATCCAACAGGGGATAATGATACCACCCCAAGATTAGCAGCAATGGATAGCCACTGCTACTCCTATGGGCCAGAGGGATGGCTGGAGGGGATGGACTTACCAAAACTGGAAGTCGGGGCCCTCCAGCCACTGCTAGAATCATGGTGGAGGCTGAGGACCACGAGGTGGAGGCGAGGACCACGTGGGAGGACCTGTCCAGAGACAGCTGCAGTCAGAGAGAGGATGAAAAGACAGGATGAAAAGCATTATGCATGAAAAAAGAAAGAAAGAGAGAGAGGGAGGAAGGAAGGAAGGAAGGAAGGAAGGAAAGGGAAGGGAAGGGAAGGGAAGGGAAAAGAAAAAAGAAAAACACTGCCCTCTTATGTATTCCCATCTGGGATAGGCAGAGGTATGGCCCCCGAGATTTGCTACCCTAATCCCTGGAACTCTAGGTATGATGAGATATCATGGCAAAGGGACTTTGCAGATGCATTTATGATTCCTAATCTGGATTATTCACGTGGGCACAATCTAACCACATGATCCCTTAAAAGCCAAGAAGTTTCTCTGGCTTCTAGAGAGAAGAAGGGGCTAATGGAGAAATCAGAGTTCAAGTGTGAGACAGATCCTATAGTACACTGCTGACTGGGAGATAAGAGAGGGCCACACACAAGGACCAGGGAATGGCCTCTAGGAGCTAAGGGGGTTCCCAGCTGACACCCAGCACAGAAGTGGGAGCTCAGTCCTACAACCAGGTAGCACCTGCCTGTCCTCTTCCTAGGCTTCTCTGTAGGCATGTAACTCATCTGCCTGGGCAGGAGGGAGAGGTGTTGGGATGACCTGAAGTTTCTGGCCTGGGCTCCCCATGCTTCTGCTTTTTGTGGGCACCTGGACAGGATTCCTGATCTTTCCCCTCTTTGCCAGTTCTCAAAACGTAAGTTCCCACGTTAGGCCATCTGACTGGATGCTACTGGATCGGTGGTTCTGAAAGTGGGTGCCTGGGCCAGCAACATCAGCATCACCTGAGAGCTTATTAGAAAAGTAAATTCTTACACAGCCTCCCCCCTTCTGACTCAGAAGCACTGGGTGTAGGATCTGGAAATCTGTGCCAACCAGAGCCCTCCAGGAGATGCTGGTGTATCATAAGATTTGAGAACCCCTGTGCTAGACCCCTGAGCTGCTTGAGGGCAAGAATCCTACCTCTCTCTCCACCTAGTACCTAGGTCACTGTCTGGTCTTCCGTGGATGCTTGCAGATATTTCTTGGGCGGATGGTGGGTGAATGAATGAATGAATGAATGAGAGGTCATTCATCTCTGTCTGAACCTGTCCCTTTTTGTCTTTCACACTGTTCCTGCTCCTGCTGGGATTCGGGCACTTCCCAGGCCAGTGCCAGGGGCTGCAAGTATGCCAGGTGGCAGCAGATGGGACCTACTTTGGAGACCTGTGCCCCACCCAGGGAAGCTACCTGTGGGTGCGGTACCAGTGCCAGGAAGGTGAGTCCTCAGCAAGAAACAAGGAATTCCCTTGTTTCTACACCAGGTCCAGCCCCACTTGGAGCAGAGGGAGGAGCCTCCCATGGGAGCCGATCTGTGTGCTAAGAGACTTCCTGACTCACACCTGATTCCCTGCAGCTGAACTCCCTGAAGTGGCCTAGTGTCATGGGGTAAAGAGTTTGAGGCTATTGTTGCAGAAATGAGCTGTCAAGCCAGAAATAAAAAATGTATAATTTTTAATTCCCAGGACCCTTCCAATGAAATATCATGGGCGACCCAATAAACATGTCAGACAAAACCAGTATTGCATGACTGAAAGAAGTTAAAAGAGGTCTCGCTGCCACACCCCATGCCCACTCAACCGCCACCCTGCCCGTAGGCTGCATTTTAGAACACACAGGGACTTTTAAAAACTACAAATTTCGAAAGCCATAAAAATAGCCCGTATTACTACACTTTATAAAAGTTTTATAAATCAAGAAAAAAGAATTTCTCCCTTCAATTCTACAATCCTACTCTCCTTAAGGAAACCACCCTTAAATGTTTAGTTTAGAGTAAGTTCTTCTCTGCTTTTTAAACTGTTTTCATAGACGTGACTGTGTATGAATATATATACATAAAATGTAATCATGTTAAATATATTAGTTTATAGCTCAACATTTTTTTTTTACTTCATAATATATTCTGGATGTCCTTCCCAGCCACAACCTTATTCTTTTAATGGCTGCGCAGTATCCCATCGTAGGACTGTGTCAGAATTCATTGGACCGGTCCCCTGCTGATGGACATTCAGGTTGCTTCTGATTTTTGCTGTTAAGTGTCACTCTGTAGCGCTCATTCTTGTGCATTTATCTTGACATGTGCCTGGTCATTTTTAGAGGCGAGATCCCTAGTAGAGGAAATGCTGGGTCCTAGGGTATATGCTTTTTAAATGTTAATCGAGATTGCAAATTACACTCCAAAACGGCTGCACTGATTTACATTCCCACTCAAAGCGTACATGAGTACCACTTTCCCCTACGCCATTGTCCAGGGAATTAGTCACAACAGCACCAACAGAAAGGAGAGAGCGTAAGTGATGGTGCAGGGAGCTCTGAAGGGAAGAAGTGACTCAGGGAATGCTGGGGTCCCCAAGGGCCATCCAAGAGAGCAGGGTCCGTGGGTGTAGGAGGGAGGACCGCAAAGAGATGAGGAGAGGACAGGTTTCACCAGCAACATCAGTTTGCTAGGCATGCTTAGGTGGAGTAAGAGCAGAATGTCTTCATTCTATTTTCTGGGAAGAAGAGGCCATGGGGTTTGGCAGTGGTTTCCATTTGGTGGTTTTGCTAATGGACAAAGGGTGCCCTTTGGAGGTCTGCCAGTTGCAGTGTGACTGTCATTGGACCAATGTGTTGCTTTGGCTAGTAGGTATATTAGGTCTAGAGACCTTGGAGCAGATTTCCTGCCCCAACTTTGATTTCATATATCCTGCCCCTTTGTGAACCAGTGAGTTCTGATCACAGTGTTTCTGATTTGTAAAAGGAGAGACTTTATCCAGCATTCCCCTATCCCGTGCCCCCCACCACAGTGCCCAGGAGGGCCTAGCAACAGTCCAAGTTTCCTCAGACAGCTGTGAATCAGGACAGCAACAACTTTCTGAGCAGCTCAGGGAAGTTCTTTTCGTTTACATTCAGCTCCTTCTATCTCTTCCTTCCTCGTTAGTGCTTGGAAACTGAAAGATTATGCTGCACAATTAGCCCAGGCCTGTATGAAACCCTGGCGAACTCTACCTCACTCCCCATCCTCCAAGCTAACTTTGAAAGCTCAGTTTTATAAAATTTAATGTGCACTAAATGGCTTACAATGAATCATTAGCCACCTTAGCCCAGTCAATTTTCCTAAAGGTGCTTGGCCTTTTGTCTTTTTAAACATGATAAAATACATTTAGACAATCAATAGAATCCTGGTTAAATAAATTAGGGTACATTGTGCAGCCATTACAAAGAACAAGGCAGCTCTAACTGAATTCATTCAAAACAATCTCCAAGATATACTAAGTGAAAAAAAAATGGAGGGTGTCAAATAGTGAATATACATCATGCACCATCTGTATAAATAGGAAAGCATGGATGTGCTTGGGGGGAATGTGTAGATATCCCGAAAGCGACCCTGGATACTGGCAACAGTGATTGCCTCTGTGTGTGTGGGGAGAATATGCTGAAGAATGGAAGGCAGGGTTTCTTTTCATTCTGAACCCTTTACACATTTCAAATTTTGTAACTTGGTCACCTATTACCTACGAATTCAAAACAAAATTCAAAAGAACTTTAAAAAGTAAAAATAAAATTAAGAAACCTTTGAAAGCCCCACCTAATGATGAAGGACAAGTGGATAGGAGAGAGTAGGTTTTAAATAGAAGCATGCAATTTTTATTTCTGATGGCACACAGCATTTCCCTTTTTGATCTGCAGGCCTCCAGCTGATGGTGTCCAATGAGAGTTTCATCTTTGACAATGTCACCATCTCCCTGACATGGCTTCTCTCTCCCTTCATTGGAAACCTGTCATGTATAATCAGTACAGGAGATGGCCACACTTTCGATCCCTACTACCCACTCAGGTAAGAGGAATCTGAGACTTAAGTAGGGCTGTATCAGTCAGTTTCTGCTGTATAACAAAACATCCCAAACTTAGTAGCTTACAGTATTATTTCTCTGGCTTCTTTGGATAAGCTAAGTGGCTTTGCTTATCTGAGCCAGTTCACCCTGGGGGTGGATGTCCTCACAATTCCTCACTTGCATGTCTGGTGATTAGCTCAATGTTGGTTATGGGTGTGTGTTTCTCATCACACAACAGGCTAGCTTAGCCTCACTGGCATGGTGTCTGAAGGTTTCTAGCAGCAAGTAAGAACAAGGCCTCATATGCAAGCATCTTTCAAATCTCTACTTGTGTCACGTTTTCTAATGTCTCATTGGCCAAAGCAAGTTCCATGGCCAAGCCCAGGTTCAACAGATGGAGAAACAGACTCCACCTGTTGATGGAGGGAATGGCACAGCCACAACACCAAGGGGCATACATTCAAGAAGGGGAGGAAGTGGCACTCACAGGTTTTCTCATGATGGAGGCCACATGCACAGTCACGAAGAGCTGGGTCCTTTTGGCTTGGTTCTGGGTAGATTCTCTCCCAAGTGACCATCCAAAGAGTCGGTAATGAGGTGAAGAAGCTCACCTGGGTGTGGGAATGTTTTCTGTTGGCAAGAATGATAAAAAAATAGTAGCAACATTAAAAACAGTCCAGCCAAGCAACTTTCACATATAATCTCACATATAATCTCATTTCACCCTCACTGCAATCCTATCCAATGGAATAGCCACCTGCCACATGCACTATTGAATAGTTGAAATGTGGCAGGTCTTAAGATACACTGTAGGGACGCCTGAGTGGCTCAGTTGGTTAAGCAGCTGCCTTCGGCTCAGGTCATGATCCCAGCGTCCTGGGATCGAGTCCCACATCGGGCTTCTTGCTCCGCAGGGAGCCTGCTTCTCCCTCTGACTCTGCCTTCCACTCTGTCTGCCTGTGCTCGTTCTCTCTCTGACAAATAAATAAATAAAATCTTTAAAAAAAAAAAAAGATACACTGTAACTGTTTAATACATGCAGGATTTTGGAGATTTAGTTCCCTCCATCTAAACTCCCATAAAAATGTAAAATATCTAATTTTTACGTGGGTTGCATGTTGGAATGAAAGTATTTTAGATATATTGGGTTAAAGAAAATAAATTATTAAACTTAATTTTACCGATTCTTACTTATTCAATGTGGCTATCAGAACATACACACCTACACAGTAACACAGCTCACACTGTTTTTCTATTGGATAGCGCTGAGCTAGGTAATCATTAACTTGTTTTTACAGACAAAGCCACTAAGGCTCAGAGGGGTAAAGCAGCACTGCCCAAGCCATGCAGCTAGTGAGTGGCAGCATAGTGGTGCAAGACAGGACTGTCGGGCATCAAAGCTGAGGCCCTGAAGCCCCCCCAAGATGGATTACACAGCATGGGGGCACCAGGGCCTGAAGGGACTGTGCTCTGAATCCTCTAGGGGAGCAGAGCCTCCCCAGCCTGGTAAGAGGCTGAATCGAGTTCATAACATTTCAAAGTCTTACCTGGGCCTGGGGTAAGCTCTTTTCTGCTCTGCTGGGTGCCTGAGAATGTTCCAGAATTTTCAGATGCTCATTGGGTTTGGCGGCTCCTTCCAGGGGTCCTGAGTTCAACATGAATCCCCAGGGAAATCCTGAAGGCCCTAACTCCACAACGTCTGCAGCTCTACCTTGTGGAGCTAGAGGTTCTGAATCCATCCCTGTGCATGCTCTGCTTGCAGGAAGCCCTGGGTGGGGCGGGTCCAAGAGGGGCCAGCTCTATCCGTGGCCCAAATCTGTCCCACTGAGTGCCAGTTTCAAACTCAACAGTCCTCTGTGGTCTCAGGCATCCTTCTGTGCCATCAAAATAAAATGCCTTCTCCAGAAGGTTCTAATGCCAGCAAGACAATCCCTGGTCTTGGGTTTCTATTTCCTTCCCTGTTGCATTTACATTGATGACTGCCTTGATTGTTTCCTGGAGTGAAATGAGAAATTACATGTGAAGATACTCTGGGGAAGAAAATGTTTAAGTGACATAAATGCCCATGGCCTTGTTCTGCAGGTTTCTTCCTGCTTGCTACCATTTCATTGGTAAAACAACAAATGCTCAGCTACACAATCTTCCAGCCCCCAAATTTTAAACAACTTGCTTTTGGCATTAGTCAAAATTGACTGTCAGTAGCTCTCTAAGACCTTTAGTTAAACAAGGACATTCCAGTAATGAGCAAACAGTAGCGAAAAACTGGAGAAAATGGGACAAAATGCTAGTATTTGTCAACTCTGGATGGTGAGGCGAAGGGTGTTTTTATCTTGTTCTCTGGATTCTCTGTGGTTTTTTGATAATTGAAGAGAAACAGTAATCAGTGTTTTACATTTGCAGTCCCTCTCGGCATTAGCTTGAAGCCAAAGTCACTGAAATTTTCTTTCCGAAAGAAATAGATGGTGACAGCATCTGCCATCACGCCTCTCAAATAACCCAATTTCATTTATTTTAAAAACTTGTTGGACTTTGAAACTACCTGGCCACCACCTTCTATAATTTTTGTTAAATTTGGGAGATGTATTTCTGATGCTTTTTTAGCATGAGCAGCCTCAGCTAGAATTTTAGGAATGGCATGAAGTTTAAGTACACAGAAGTCACATAACTTGTGTGACCATCACTGTGGTTTTCTCTCATGTGTTTGTACAGAACCCTGCTTCTGCTTAACTCCTTGTTAAGCTAAAACCTAAATCAGACGAGCTCTGTTGTAGACAGCATGAACTGACTGGGGAGAATCCAATCTCAAATAGAAACAGTGTAATAAAAGTCTAAGAATTTCTCTTTTAGAAGCTCCTTTTCACCATGCATTTCCCATGTCTTGTGTTCATTTGAACCTAAGGCTGTTTTGCTTTACTGTTTGTTGTGGAAAACTGTCTTTGTTTCTGAAATTTATTATGCACCTTATGGAACAATTTGTGAAGGTGAAAGTTGTCCTTGTCCAGTGTTGGGTAACTTAGCGCCACCTACTGACATATTCAGAGATTGTCGTCATTTTGGGGTCTATTTAGAGCTGCCTCTGCGCACAGTTGAGTCTGCAGGGGAGACTTCCCGGAAATCGGTAATTCTCAATACAACATGAAACGTAGAGTGACCTAGATGTACACAGAATGTTGGGAGGCTCAGAGGAATTATGTGGAGGGTGAAGTGATGGTCACAAAGGACTGAAGTCTTTTGGGGGAACCAGGCAGGACCAGAGGAGGTACAGCAAGGGAGGTCATGGATGTGAAGGGGTTGAGGTCCCCTCACGGAACTTAGAGCCCCGTAGTACAACAGGATTTCAGAGGTGTGTGGGGAAAAATGAAAGACAATGCTGGAGAACTCAAAAGGGGTCTGCTGATGAACAGCCTTGCTGCCAGCCAGTTTAGAGAAATTGTTTTTGGAGAATATGTAGGTTGGGTACCAGGAAACTGATTTGTGGCACAGGTTTCCTGGGGGGCACCTGGATGGAGAAGGGGCAGAAGTTGGACTAGGATACACTAGCAACACAGGCCCCTCTAAAACCCATAGAGAACTCTAGAGCTAGGACCTGACTTGATTGAGGCAAGAGAGTGGAACATTTGTATTCTGGCCCTGGGCAGCCATTGAAGGCAAGATGGCATTTTGTGGGAGCCAGCTCCCTTTAGCTAAGGGGAATTCCTGGAGATGGATTCAGCTGTGAGCCCTCCAGCACTAACAGGCCAAAGTGCTGGGGGGATGCAGACCTCGGTCTCGGAGGACAGGCTCTCGGTGACGTGCATCCACTACAGAGGATATATAAGAATCTTTAGGCATTCAGGTACATGATCTGTGATTATTAATATTATTGCAAATATTGCTAATATCACTTGGTAATTTAAGGACTAAATGGGACTAAAAAGAAGAAAAGAACCGGCACAGAGTTGATTCTCAGAAATGAACAACTGTGGCCATTATATTCACATTACATAGAAGTAGACACTACCTTTATTTCTAAGAGGCTAAGTGGCATAAATGTCATCCTATTATTAAAAAAAAAATACAATATTTGAGTCCATTACATGCCAGGTACTTACTCAGCCATGGTCTCATGTAAACCCTAGAATGACCCATCCGGGAATGGCTCTCGCCTTCTTATATGGACAAGGGCACTGAGACATTAGGTTATGCAGGTGACCAATGGAGCTCTGGAGACCTCACTTCCAGCTTCTGACCCTCTCCACTCCACCACACTGCCTGATCTGTCCACGAAGCTGGCTAGCAACTTGTGAGTGACATGAACAAAATGACACAGACCTTGGTATTCATAACAATTGGACGTTATGAGCAAAGATAAAAAATACGAGCTATCTTCTCCATTTTCTTTCTAAAAGCCACATCCCATTAATGTCAACTACTAAGCAGCATGTACAAATCAGTGAGTGGCAGTATCTTAAAGTAATTTTTAAACTTTTTATTGAAGCATAGATACATGCAAAAAAAATGCACACAAAGACACAGCTCAGTTAATTTTTACACAGTGAACACACCCATGTAACTAGCACTCAGATCAAGAAACAAAACAAGACCTGCCTCCCAGGAATCCTCCTCAGGCCCCTAGTAGTACTGATTCCTACCACTATCAATCAGTGCGACCCGTTTGAAGCTTCTATAAATGGAATCATAAAGTGTATTCTTTTTTGTGTCTGACATCTGTTCAACAATACCTTTTTGAGATTTGTCTATATTGTTTTGTGTAACCATTATTTTTTTTTCTCATTCTTATATAGCATTCCATTGTATGGACAGTCTTCATTTTACTTATCCATTCTAGTGTTGGCAGTCCTTTTGGGTGATTTCCCATTTGGCAATTACAAATTGCGCAGTTGTGAACATTTGAGCACGTGTCTTCTGGTGCACACATGTACATGTTTCTGTTGGGTTTGTACACAGGAGTGGAATTGCTGGCTCATAGCGTCGTAACAGAAATGTTTAGTTGTTGCCTCTGTTGCTTTGTACTCTGAGCATATCTTCTCTTTGTTGGCAGCAGTTTCTAAAACCACTTTGTTGTCTTTTCCCTTGGGTGAGCTCACTGGGAGACAAATTAGGAAAAATCCGTTTCTCTGCCTTTTAGTCCTGGGCAATTTCAGTTGGCAGCAGAGTTCAGAAAATGGAACGAGTTGCTTCTTCCAGGCAGATCCCTGAAAAACAGGCCAGATTTTGCTATTCAAAACCATCCTTCATATTTCTCTGAAGAGTCAGTGTTTTCTTGTTCTGAAATCTACATAGTCTGATATTAATAAAGCATTCTCCATCATTTTTTCATTAGTGTTTGCTGGTGTAGCTTCTATACTTGTACTTTTAACATATCTTTATCATCGTATTTAAAGTGGGCTTCTTGTAGACAGTCTTTGGTTGTGTCTTGGTTTTTTAAAATCCCATTTGGCACAATAATTGCTGTGTTTAGACTATTTATATGTAATTATTGATAAAGTTAGGTTTAGGTCTACTATATTTTGTTACTTGTTTTCTCTTTGCCCTTGTTTATTTTTCCCTCTGTTCCTCTCCTTTCTTGTCTTCTTTTGGAGTAATTGCATATTTTTAGTATTCCATTTTAACATATCTATTATTTGGTTCTCTTTATTAACTTTCTAGTGATTGCTTCAGGGACTACTATATATATATATATATCTAATCTTTCATTGTCCAAATGGAGTTAGTATTGACTTCAGTAAAATGTTGAAGCCTTACTGGCATATGGGTCCCATTGCCCACCCTCCTTTATAATTGTCCTATGTAGGACACTTACATACATCAAAAACCCTTTTCAACAGTCATACACATTTAAAGAACTTAAGGGAGAAAAGTAGCCTATTCATTTACCAAGGTAATTAACCATTACTTGTACTCTCCCTTCATTCCTGAAATTCCAAGTTCCCCTCTAATATTTCCCATCAGCTGTAAAAACTCCCTTAACCATTTCTTTTATAGCAGATTTTCTGACAACAAATCCTCTTAGAGGATTTCTTTATTCCTGAGAATGCCCTTATTTTGCTTCACTCCCTGGAGGACTTTTCTGCTGGATAAAGAATTAAGTGTTGAAAGTTCTTTTGTTTCGACACTTAAAGATGTTGCCACAGTCTTCTGACCACCATGGGTTTCTGAGGGGAAATCTACATTCATTCACATGTCTACATGTAATGTGCCATTTTTCCAGCAGTTTGATTTTTTGATTTATCTCAATAATCTTTAATTTTGGGCAGTTTGATAACTATATGTGTGGGGAAGGTTTTCTTTAACTTTTTTTCCTTTGGGGGGGTCTGAATCTTTAAATGTAGGGTTTTCCCAAATTGAGGAGGTTTTCACCATTATTTCCTCAGTATATTTTTCTACACCAATCTTTCTCTTCTCTTTGGTACGCCAATGACACAAATATTTTATCTTTTCATATTGTCACATGGATTGGTGATGCTCTGCTCATTTTAAACAATTCAATATTTTATTAATATTTAAATGTATTTAACATCTGTTCTTCAACTTGGATGCTTTCTCTTGCTCTATGTTCAAGTTCACCAACTTTCCTCTGTTGTCACTATTCAGCTATTGTAAGCATCTAGTAAAATTTTATTTCAAGTGTTGTGGTTTTCTAAAATTTTCATTTTTAAAAAAAAGTTTCTGTTTCTCTGCTCAGAATGTCTATCTTTCCATTCATTTAAAGAGGATTTACTTTTATGTCATGGAGCTTGGTTATGATGGTGGATTTCAAGTCTGTCTGATAATTTCCACCCCTGAGTCATCTACAGGCTGACATCTGTTATGTTTTCCCTTGAGACTGGATCAAATTTTACTCATTCTTTGTATATCAGGCAATTTTGGATTTTATTCTGGACATTTTGACAATAGGTTCTGAGACTCTGGATCCTGTTTAAATCCTCTGGAAAACGGCTTGTTGTTTGTTTTGTTTTAGCTGGCAGGACCCCTTGTTAGACTCAGACCACACTTCACGACTTGCCTTCTGTGAGCCGTGGTTCCCATGTCCATTCAGTTTCCAAAGCTGTTTGGGTCTGCCCCACACATGTGGCACTCCGGGTGGTGTTTATGTTGTAGTCTGACTTCAACAAAGCCTTGGCTGTGTGTCTTTGGGGCTGTTTTGCACCTGCATAATTTCTGGGTGAAGTCATGGTTTGTGCTGGGTTGTTCACAGAAGTGGGGGATCTCTCCTTTTCAGGGTTTCCCCCACAGTTTCCAGCTACCACAGGTCTTTCTCCATTGCTCCTCTGGCTAGAAAGATGGGTTTTCTCTTGGGGATTTTGTGTTTGTATCCCCTTAAGTAGTCAATGCAGCTCTGAGGGAGGATAGCCTAGTTCAGGGCCAAGAGAGAAACAAGAGAACACAAAACAGATATTTTCCCTGTGCTTTCAAGCTCATTGGGTCCCTTTCCCTGGTTCTCTGGCTAAACAGAGGGTTTTTCTCTTGAGGTTTTTGTTTTCTTCATCCATTGTGCAGTTTCATGATTCAGGCTACCCTATGGACAAAGCCAAGAGAGACAGGAGGTTAAAAAATACACAAAACAGGAAAATCCCATCTTTATGGATAATTCTTAAAGTTTTTACTTTCTTCCCCACCTGTCAGCTTTTGTTTACTTTTCAGTATCTTCGGGAAGTTTCTTTTTGAAATCTGCCCAGGGTTTTCATGGTAATAATCAATGGAAGAAATAGGCTGTGGTGGGCTTACACTGTGGTGGCCAGCACCAAAAGTCAGGTTGCTGTTTTCCATGCTTTTTCACAAATATGCTCATTTGCCAAATATTTCTCAGCATCCACTCTATTCTGGGCACTGTGTTGGTGTCAGATTTATAACTGAGAATTAGACAGACACTGTGTGGACAACCTTGCAGAAAGAATGAGAGTGACTGAGCAAGCGCACAAGGGATGAGTGTCACCCAGGAGAAGCAACGAAGCTGCAGCATTTCCTTCATAGGGAACCAAAGGAAGGTCTCCTTGAGGAGGCGATGTTTAAGCTGAGAACAGAAGGAACAGCGTGAGTGTGAGCAGACATGGGCAAGAGCTTTCCCAGCAAAGAACAGCACACTTGCAGGCCTTGAGGCAGACAGGAGGTGGTATATTCCAGGAACTGAAGAGAGGTGGGAGGAGGCATTGAGCTAGGGGGCTGTGGCAGGAGATGGGGATGAGGTCAGGAAGGCAGGTCATGTGGGGCTTTACAGGCCCTGTTAAGAGATTTTTAATTAGTTTCATTGGGAAAATGAGAAGCAAAACATACCCATAATTCTGATATATTTGGGCTAGGGTCCCCTTTTACATATGGCTCAGAAAGGTAGACTGGGGCATAGTATTTTACAGATGAAGCAAGGAAGACCCAGAAAGGGGATTTATGTGAGCCACAGAAGAAATAAATAGCAGAAAAAGGACTTGTAACCAAATATTCAACTTCCTGGCTGGTTATTGCTCTTTCTTTCACTTCTACCTGCTCCAGACATTCCCACGTAATCTTCATGAACACCAACAGCTTGGCTGAGTAGCATCTTTTTCTTCATTTATCTTTGCAGAGCAGGGGAGTGTGAGGCGGGTGAGTGCATGGGTGCACACATGTGTGAATGTATGTGTGTGTGTGTTCCTAACACTGGTAACACCGACTATTGCCGGCAGTTCATCCAGCAACATCATCCACCAGTTCACGGCCCCCGGGGAATTCACTGTGTTTGCTGAATGCACAACCACTGAGTGGCACGTGATGGCTCAGAAGCATGTGACGATCCGAGACAAGATAAGGCAGCTCAGTGTGACTGGGTGCTCCAGCCTGTCCCAGTCAGGAGCCAGCCCTCTTTGCCACGCTGTCTTCGGGGACCCATTGTGGATTCAGGTGGTGCTTGATGGAGGTGAGTCTACAGAAATGGTCAAGGTCAAGGCAACCTTGATTTTCCCCAAATCTATCCATCCAACTCCCAGGCTTTGGCACTCAGGTATCGAGTTAGTTTTTTAGCTCATTTACTTAGCACCTAGTATGTGCCTGTAACTGGTCTAAGTGCTTTATATGTACTAGTTTTATCTCCATGTACTGTTACACGTTACTACTATCATCTCTATTTTACAGATGAAGAAACAGAGGGAACATTCAGAAATTGGCTCAAACTCTTAAGCCCAGTAAGCTAGTGAAGCTCTCAGCCTTCTGAATGCCATTTTTGCACGCCCACAGTCCCGTAAGAAGAACTGAATTTCCAAGTCAGTCCTTGTTGGGGGAACTTGACTAGGACTGGGAGAGCTACCAGCTGGGCCTGAGGCCATCCCAGTTCAGCCAGCACTGCCCAGCTTGGCACAGTGATGCTGCCCCCAGTCAGGGCTGCTAGTCAGTGACTAGCACTGCTCCAGCCACAGCACCTCTTATGGCTGGCGTCTGCTCTGATTGGCCAGTTTCTTTTCTGATTGGTCACAGAGGCCATTCTAATTGGTCATTGTGTCCATTTTGATTAGGTAAGGTGTCCCTTCTGATCGGTCACAGCATCTATTCCGATTGGTCACAGTGTCCATTCTGATTTATCAAAATATCCATCCTATTTTATCGGGAGGGACCCACGCAATTTCACCTGTTGAATACTCTTGAATATTATCCCTTTTGTCAATAGAGACCCTACCAGCTAAGACCCATGATCACCGAAGGCAGCATCTTTCCTGCAGGCACAGGTCCAATGTGCGACCTGGACAGAAGCCTGTTGAGGTAAACTGCGTTGACGTGGAGCTGCAGAGGTGAGGACGTGACTCAGTCCGACCTCGCAGCTCCCAGAGCCTCACCCAGCAGGGACTTCACGGAGCCATTGCAGGCCCTTAAACGTGGTAGTTGGGGCTCCTCTCTGTTCTGGTGTCCTTGTCGGCTGAAGATGGTGCTCTGTGCACCTGGGAAACCTAAAATAATCCTTCATTCATTTTTCATTCTACAAATATAATTGAGTGCCTGCTCTTCGCCGAGTGTGGGGAGAGGGGGCAGTAAATGGGAGAGTCAGAGGGCTAACATTATTCTCTGCAGCGTTAGCTGCGTCGTCCTTGCTCAAACAAGAAAATATACTTACTTGGTTTCTATTGGAGAGAATCATAATTCGGTGGTTTAAATCCGATTTTCAGAGTCAACCACAATATTCCGCTAGACAGCCAGTGCCAGCCTGTAAGGGAGCCCCATCTTAATGGGGACAGGCTGTGTGTTCCTGAGGAGCAGGGTTCCAGGCAGTCTGCTACAGAGGTGGAAGGAAATGGCTTCAGCTGCTCCTGCCTAGCACAAGACTGGAGGCTAACTGTCATGCATAAAAATCAGCCATGCCTTGGGAGATGCTTCCTTCTTAGCCTTCTTCCAAGGCCAAACCTGTCAACAAAATGTTCTCAAATCTTTATTACAAACCTTTAAGTTTATGGGTAACACATGCATAGTATAAATTAGAATGTACAGATGAGCAGAGAGGACCCAAAAAGAAAAATCCTTCATGTACCCATTACTCAGAGATAACCACAGTAAATACTTGGGGTTGGGACTCACACTTCCACATGTCTTTATGGCTATACCATGCCCCTAGCTATATCCAGAACTTGATCTCAGAGCTAGTCTTGCCTACTTTGGTACAGTCACCAGCATGGTTGTTGCCAACATTCTTAAATATTTCTTATCCCACACAGGAACAGGGGTGACTTACACTGTGCTGTCAGGCAACACAAGCCTGGCTGAGTTCACCACACTGAGCGGCCTGCTGCCCTACAATCTGACCCTGGACCGAGCGGCCCAGCAAAGGATTGGCCCCGGGATGCACCAGCTGGAGATCCGAGCCACCAGCAACACCACCACCTCTGCACCCTCTAGAAACATTACAGTCCACTTCATGGAGCCTCTGTCAGGGTTACAGGCCTCCTGGGGTTCTGACCACTTGGAGCTTGGACAAGACCTACTGGTCAACATCTCGGTGGCTCATGGTATCCCAGAGGGGCTGACCTTTGAAGTGGCAGGACTCAATGCAACCTTCACCCACCAAGAAGAAAGCCTCAAGGCGCCATTTGGGATTTACCATGTGGCAGTTCCTCTTGAAGGTACTTGGGGTTGGCAGACCCCCTTTCCAAACTTCCTTCCTCTTCCCTTCCAGACTCGGGGGTCCAGCATCCTGCCAGCCAGTTTCAGTGTGTCCTGGTCACAAACCTGGTTCACAGCATCCAGCCTATGTCACAAAAATAAGGAAGAGACTTATTATCTGCCTTCATAGAGTTCAGAGTCACGGGAGTTCTCAATTCTGGCCCTTCTGACATTTGGGACTGGGTCATACTTTGTTGTATGACCCAATGGTCATACAACATACAATGGGCTGTCTCATACAATGGGCTGTCCTGCCCATTGTAGGATGTTCAGCAGCATCCCTGGCTTCTATCCACTAGATGCCAGCAGCTCCAGGCCCCTAAGTCCCAACAAACAGAAATGCCTCCAAACATTGCCAACTGTCCCCTGGACAGCAAAATCTCCCCCACTGAGAACCACTGAAGGAGGGCTGGAGTGGTCCAATTTTTCCACCATTTCTAGAGGAGTGTGTGGTTCAGGAAACTAGTCCATGCCCTTGGGGGAGAGAAAGAGGTAAAAACAAGAGTGGGAGAGGGAGGGAGGAGAGAGAAAGTGTCACGATGTGGCTGGAACAGAGATAGGGTGACAGACTGGCTGGCACCACCAGGGGCGGAGACCACAGCAGACATTTGCATTTAATCTGGAGAGAACAGAGTCCTTCAGGGCAGTGCGGTGAGGTCAGCAGGCAGGAATGTGATGAGGGTCACAGAGCCTCCAGCCCACCCAGAATCTTGTCCCCAGGGTCCCTAGCCCTGGGTCTCAGAGGTATGTCAGAAAGAGGGGAACACTGTGCAGGTGTGGGGTTATCATGCGTTCAGCAGCAGAGCTGGCAAAAGATATAGCAGGTTAAATGACAGATTTGAGAAGAAAAACACTGGAACTCTGCCAGGTATCAGAGGTCCAGCTTGAAACAGGGGGAATCCAGAATGGAATGAAATGACAATGGAAAATACATACAACATATAGGCTATAATTCAAATGCAAATTAATTTTTGTCTTCTATAAAAGTTGTTTGGCAGGGGATAATAGATAAAATCTTTGCAGGCCCTATGAGGTTTTGGCTTACTCTTAGATGACAAGTAGTCTTCTCCCCACAAGAAAAACAGATTTGGATGGCTCCAGGGATGAAGGGGGTGAGGAAGAAGGAGAGGGAACCAGGTAGAACAGAAATCCTCACTACCTAGTGGCATTGGCTCAGTCCTGGCTGGTCTTGCTGTCAGGGCCCAGCAGATGTTTGCAGCTGTCTTATGGGAGCTTCTCTGGGCTTCTGAGGCCTCTGCTGTGTCCCTCAGCTCCCGGGACAGGGGTGATGCCTCTCCCTCAGCTGGCCACAGCTGGCCAGCTGCTGCTGCTTCTGGATCACCAAGAAGGTCATTCTCTGTTCTCATTCTTTTTTTTTTTTTTTTAAGATTTTTATTTATTTATTTGATAGACAGAGTGAGATCACAAGTAGGCAGAGAGGCAGGCAGAGAGAGAGGGGGAAGCAGGCTCCCCGCTGAGCAGAGAGCCCAATGCGGGGCTTGATCCCAGGACCCTGAGATCATGACCTGAGCCAAAGGCAGAGGCTTAAACCACTGAGTCACCCAGGCGCCCCCTCTGTTCTCATTCTTGCTGCCCTTTCCAGCACTCCCTTTCCCCTAGACAAACATCTGGTCTGCAGAAAATTCTCACCTTTTCCTTGGCCAGCTACCAGTAGTGACTGTAGTTTTTTCCAAAGGCAGGAAGGCAGAACTTTTCCTCCCTCCCTCTCTCCCTCTCACTCCACCCTCTGTCATAGACCCTCTGTCATGACCCCCTGTCATAGACCATCCTCCCAGGGCATGAGTAAGGAACACTTTCATAGGGGTCCTCAACCTCAAAGAGCACACATTCATCTTTCCAAGCGTCCCCTCTCATGAGTTTCCCTCTAGACTTGAGAAGGTAGCACCTACCACCCTTCCCCATGACAGAAGAGGGGTGGGATACATATGTACCCCAAATAAGTCTTACAAATTCTTGTCTGTTTTCTACCCCGCAATCTTTTAAAAGTTCTGTCATGTCTTTCCTTCTGCTGGAATCTCTCCTCAAAGGATGGACACTATTTTTGTCCTTTGAACTTTAGTTTTAACCCCCTCCATGAACCATGATCCATGATCCATGAAGTGATCCCCTGCTCCGTGTCCACAATGCCCCCATACCAATTTCTGCCATGGTTTGGCACTTGGTCTCCTAAATATCTACTAGACTATAAGGACCTTGAAGACAAAGACCACATTTCATTCATCTCTGTGTCCCCAGAGCTTTGCACTATGTCTGGTATACAACAGGGGTTCATTAAATGCTCAGATGATGAAAGATTCAAATTCTGCCATCAGTGGAACTGAGAAGTACATGCTAAGAGAGCTGTCTTAGCGAAAGTCAAACAATTTATTACAACACCCATAATTGTCTACCCTTTGCACTGCAGGTACCTTTCTGGTCACTGTGATGGTGAGAATGCCTTCTCAAACCTAAGTTTGGAAGTCTGGAAGCATCACTGTCACAGGCAAGGAATTTCGGGGAAGTGGGTACAGAACTCATGACCAGAGTCTGGGCATTGCACTTGCTTGGGATCCAGTGAGGAAACTCTTCAAAACAAAGCTCTGAAATACTTACCTCGCTCTATAGATGTTAAGGGGCAGTGAAATAAGCAGTAAAACATTCAACCATTGTTAAGAATTCTGAAACATCCGAGTTTGTATTCATTATGTTGCTTTAGGCTCCAAGCAACAAAAAGCCCAACAAAGGAGGCTTTCTGCTCAAGGTTTTATTGTTCCACCTACTAAGAATTTAGGAGGTAAGTAATTCCAGGGTTGGTTCAGTGGCTTAGTGTCACCACAAGGACCCGGGCTCATTCTGTTGTCGTGTTCTTTTTTTTTTTTTTTTTTTTTTAAAAATTTTATGTATTTATTTGACAGAGAGAGAGAGCATAAGCAGGGAAGGGGGAGCAGGCAGAGTGGGGAGCTGGACTCAGGGCTTGATCCCAGGGTTCTGGGATCATGACCTGAGCTGAAGGCAGACACTTAACAGACTGAGCCATCCAGGCGCCCCTGTTGTCCAGTTCTGCCATCCTGAGAGCTTCTGCTTTGTTCTTAGGCTTGCATCTCATCACCATGGCTGCTGCAGTTCCAGACATCACATGTCAGCCCAGCATTACTCAGCAGCTGCTCAAGCTTTTTTCCCTTTCTGTAGCTCTTGCTACTGGGGTGGGGAGGGAGCATTTCCCCCGCTCATCCCTAGCAATCTTCCTGTCAGATACCATCACTCAGGGTCATGCACCCCAGTTGTTAGGAATGCTGGGAAGCAGGTATCTCGCACCTCCAGCTTTGTGGGAAAAGTAGATTCTGGCAACCGGGAAGAGTGGGGAACTGGCTGCTGGATAGGCAACCAACAGTGGCAGTCCACAGAGCTGAAAGTTTCATCTCAAATGTGTTTGCCAGGGCTCTTTGAGCAGCAATGGAGAGAAAAACAGGTCAAACTAGCTCAAGGTCAGAGGGAAGTTTTATCAACTCAGAAAAGGCCAGGGTTTAGTCACAGCTGGATCCAGTCACTCAATCATCAGTTCATCAGAAATCTGTCTCTTCCCATCTCTTCATTTCTACTCAGGCTTCATTGTGATTCCCCTCTCCCAAGCAGTAGCAGGATGGCCCCAGGCTTCAATCTTTAACCCTAGAGGAGGAGTGCCTCTTTGTGGATATTTCCAGAAGTCCTGAGGTTGCCTCTCCGGGTCCAAGCTTGGTTCATGTGCCCTCCAGGACCCAGTGCTGAGGCCAGGGGAAAGTGGTATTGGGCAGACCAGAATCACATGTTCACCCAGAATATGATGAAGGGTCAGCTTCACCCAAACCAAGGACTGAGAGTGGGGGAAGGAGGGTTCCTCAGGGAAAATGTCACCTGTAAGTGCTCTTACCAAGAGAAGGGGGACCCGAAAGCCTGGATGGGGGAAAACGACATCTGTCCTTGCTACTGTCCATGGCCCTCGTTTTCCACATATGGAATCTGAGGCTGAGAGAGTTTAAATGACTTTCCAGAAGTCACTCAGCTAATTCATGGCAGGATCAGAGGTAGCAACTACTTTTCCTGATTTCTTCACTCAGGGTTACTGGACCATCTTCCTTCTTAAGGTTAAGAATGGTGGGGCACCTGGGTGGCTCAGTGGGTTAAGCCTCTGCCTTCGGCTTGGGTCATGATCTCAGGGTCCTGGGATCGAGCCCCACATCTGGCTCTCTGCTCCGTGGGGAGCCTGCTTCCCCCTCTCTCTCTGCCTGCCTCTCTGCCTACTTGTGATCTCTCTCTCTCTGCCAATTAAATAGATGAATGAAATCTTATATATAAAAAAGATTAAGAACAGCTTCTGTGTCTAGCATCTTAGCTTTGCTTTGTATAATTTTTACAGACCTTCAAAGTTGGAGTTCTCTGAATGGGAATTCACTGGGAGAGAATTTTTTACAGATCAATGGTACTCAGATCTTAAAATAACCAGGTCACTGCGGTCTAGAGACGCACATGAATCTGCCAGTGCAGATAAAACGCATTCCTATCTTAATCACTACACTTTAACATATTCATGGTTTAGTATTTTCAGAGTATACCAACTGCATGTACATTTTCCATTTAGACTTGATATAATAATACTCTTTACAGATATATACAGATGGACAAAGCACTTAAAAGCATTCAGCCCTTGAGAAATGGGAATTGCCTTTCTGTAAGGGGTGAGAAACCTAAGACTCAGAATAACTAACACTCCGAGGTTCACACAGCCAGTAAGAGGCCAATAGAAGAACCCAGAAATGTACCATGGTGTGCTGAGGCTGGCTGCCAGCAGCTTGTGAGAGCTGGTTCTGTCCACCTCTTGCTCTACAATCACAGCGGTCAGCTTGGCAGCTTGAAATCTGCCTTAGTGGCAGTACAGACACCAAAGAAAGCAGCGAACACTACAAATCAGAGCTCCCCACTCCCTCCCTTAACTGGTAGTTAAACATTAACAACATACAGCCACAGGCCTGTCTCCAAATCTTGTGTTATCTGCATTGGCAAGTGCCTGCCTGCCTCTTTCCTAACAACCAAAGAGGTGTCTTTAGTCCAATGGTGGACAAGATGGTTTGAGTTTTTACCCATTTCTATGGCCTAAAAGTATGCTAAATTTCTGAGCATACCTCTGCCTCTGCTCTTTGGCAATCTTATCAACACTACCAAAGTCTGATGCCTGTTCCCACTGTGTTTGTAGCTCCTTCCAGTCTGCAAGAACCATCTGGAATAAATGCCAAGGAAAAGAATGTGAGTATTTGTTTTTTTAGACACTTAACACCTCACCACAAAAAGATGTCTAAGCACTCTGCTTTGGTTTTGGTTTTGGGCTTACTGGTGCTAATATCCAGAAAACTAGAAAGCATAGTTTCTTCCATTTGAAAAGAGATCCAGAAGGAATGGAATCAAACCAAGCATATTCTCCAACCACTACAGTATCACATTACAAATCAGTAATAAGATATCTGGGATAGGTACATACCTTTTAGACATCTTGGATATTCAAGAGCATATTTGAAAAACATCAAGAGGTCAAAGGAAAAATTCACAAGGAAAATTTTAACATTTTTTGAGTGATGATAGTACAACCTATCCAAATTTGTGGGATGAAGCTGAAGCAGGGCTCAGAGGAAAATTTATAGCTGTTGATGCTTAGAAAACACACCTGGGTTCCTTAGCTTTTACAGCAAGACTAAGTCCTCAACTCCTTGCTATTGACATTGTCTGTGCATGTCTATAACAAAAACTGTACATCTGCATTATCCAAGGCCTGGTGTTAGGGACTATAGCTACAAAAGTGAATAAACAGCCATGGTCCCCTGCCTTCTTGGAGACTAGTAGGTGAAACTACTGAATAAATTAGCATCTCGTTAGGAGTTGTGATAAGTGTCTAACTAGAAGCAATGGGGTGCAGTGACAGCAACCAACACAGGGTGGCCCAGCAAATGTGATCAGTCCTGTCGGAAGGAGACATTCAAGTTGGAACTTGAAGATAAGACAGTCAGTCATGCTGGAAAGCAGAATAAGAGCTTTCAGGGTGCACAGATATGAAGGCCCTGGGGCTGGAATTTGGCCTGAGGCCAAGGGGGCTGGGTAGGAGGAGCATGTAGGAGATTACAGAGAAATGGACAGAGGCCAGATCCCATGAAGTCTTAGGTACCAAGACAGGGACTTGGGTTTTATTCTTAGGCCATGGGAGACCACTAGGGGTTGAGTTCTGCCATGAGGCTTCCTGCTATACAGGCTGTCCTCTCAGGGTGGCCGTTTAATAGGTCCTACTAGAACTTACTCAAGGAGAATATCTTATGCCTCTTGATTTCTCCTCCTAGAACCCACAGGCTCATTTACTCCTCCTCCTTCACAACAGCTCTGTGATCCTGTCCTCTGGAGAAACTTGCCCTGACACCAGCTATCCACTTTGTAGAGGTCATAGCTCTGTGCCTTCCTCTGCACCAGATACAGTAGAAAGCATGTCACAACCTCCCCTCATTTAATCCACAGCATCCCAGGAATCAAATGATATCAAATCTTCATAGAAGCAGATGTTTTCAACCTACTGCCTCCCTCTTACACATTCTCATAATCCTCTGGACGCCCTCTCTCCGCAGCAGTTAGCACTCTGTATTTTGTCTGTTTCCTTGTCTGTCTTCCCTCCCAAACTTAAGGGCAAGGCCCAGGTCTCTATTTCTGTATCTCTGGGCGTCAAGCATGGGGCCTGGTCCAGAGCAGGCTCTGTTAAAGGTGGATGCATGGTGGACCCTTAACACTGAGCCCACATTCAGACTAAAGTTACTTACCCTGTGATTCATCCCTGGAGGTGAGCCAGGTGGGTCCCACAGGGTCTGTTTCCATTCCACACCCTATACTGTGGGTACCCTTGGCACAGATTGCTGTGGGGTGGGAGGTGGCGTGCCAACTGTGGATGGGCATCTCACCAGCCAGCTGCTTTTTCTGCAGAGAGAGAAAGGGAACGTGCAGGTATACATGGAACCTGGTCAGTATGTGGATCCTTTCACGACTGTGACTCTGGGCTGGCCAGACAGTGACAAGGATTTACGTTTCCAGTGGTCATGTGGTAGGTGTCTGCAGAGTTCTGGAACTATCCTATCTCGCCACAAAGTAATGGACAGAGGTCAGCTTTGCCATTTTTTAACCTTCACACCGGTATCACTTTTCCTGCCCCTTGCAAGTCAGATTAAGAATTCCATGGAAATGGCAGGGTGGGGGGAAGCAGTGGGAAACCAAGGCAGATGTAGCCTTGAAGGCAGGCAACAAGGAGATGCACTATCTGTAAAATATGTGAGAACAGTAATTAATCCTAAAAGTCAATCTGCTTTATTTTCATCACAAAAGTCAGTAATAAAATAAAAACAACAACTGCCCTCCTTTCACTTCCTTGCCCTTGATACATTGCCAGGAAGAGTCTAGAAGTGAGGAGGCATTTTCAGACAAATCAAGAGAGTAGCACCAGTGCCCATTACTTAGAAATGGTTGTCCTCCTCTCTATAGGGATATCGCCTAGGTGGGCAGTCATTCTTTTGAAAATTAATGCCATCCCTACTGTACATATTATTTTTGTTAACTGTTTTTTCTTTGAACAATATATCCTGTATATTTTAATGTCATGATATCTTCTCCATCTTGATTTCACAATAAGTGTATAATAGACTGTCTAGTTAGTATATGATCATTTATTTACTGGTACCCTATTTTTTGGACATTTAGGTTGTTTTGAATTATCTGCCCTTATAAACAACATTGTAATGAACATCCCTATAGTTCTATCTTTATTTGATTCTCTGGTTACTTTCATAAATAAATTTTTAGAAAATAATAAATTTTAAGAAATGGGATAGCTGGGTCAAAAGTCATGGAAAACTTGAAGCCTTTCGATATCCACTGGTAAGTGCTCAGTATACCCTTTTGAATATTAATTCTCATTATCAAGATTCATAGAGGATGCACTTATAGAGTTTGGGTGGTTGAGCTGATGGCCTGACCCTAGATCATGTCTCATGAATAGCACTGGTGGAAATAGCAGATGATTGCAAGCACCCTGAATATTCATCAAGCGGGGAATGCTTCAATAAAATGGGTACATCCAGACAGGGAAGACTACATAGCTGTTAACAAAAATAAGGCAGCTGTATGGCTACGGGATGCTTACTAAGATGCATTAAGAAAGGCCAAGTCCAGAAGGGCATAGAGAATGCTGTGTGTGGAACAATGACACACACACAAACACACATACCTATATTCTGACGCAGGCAGGGATAGGCTCTGGAAGGACATGCCAGAACTCTGTGCAACACAAAGATGGGAAGACAATCACCTCCACTCTGTGCATTTGGTACCTACAAGGAGTTAAACACTGAATCCAAAAGGATACGTTCATGTCCTCATCCCCAGAAAAATGACCTCTGCAATGAGTCTCTGCAGATGTAATTAAGTTAAGACTCTGCAGATGAGGTCATCGTGGATTACCTGGGTTGGCCCTAAATCCAATAACAAGGGGGACAGGGGAAGTGAGGTGATTGATGGATAAACATCCATCAACAGAGATGAAGGGCAAAGGATACAGGACTTACTGAGATGGTATCATAAAGCCAGAGGGGACATGCGGCCTCTCAGATGGGATACAGGCCCCAGGTCCCCAGTGTACCCACAGGGACATACAGCTGAGGTCAGCCTTCCAGGTGGAGTGAAATTACACCAGGGACAAGAAACTGCCTCGGTGCTCACCCAGGCAGAGCTGTCTATCCTCCTGGCCTCTCTCCTGCTGTATGCCTGGCCGCTCATTCTTCAGCCAGTGGCCGGTGCCACATGGAGTAAAAGAAGCTGACATCCCCTGCAGGTGTGCTCAGAGTCAGGGGGAAGCACCACTCATTTCCCCAGGAGCATCCTTCTGCAGCACTGTCGCCACACCCTGCAAGTGGGAGTGCTCCTCAAATTCTCTCTTTGAAGCTCCTTTTCTTATCTATGTCTCTTTTCTTCCCCAAAATGCCAAACCGGAAGGGTCCTTGGATTGGTAACAGCATTTTCCCCCTTCCCCTCAGGACGCTGCTGGGCCCAGTGGAGCTACTGTGTTGAGAGGCAGCTGCTCCGCACAGACCAAAGGGAGCTGGTGCTTCCTCCGTCCTGCCTGCCACCGCCCAACTCCACCGTCACCCTGCGCCTGGCCACCTGGAGAGGCGGGGAGCTGCAGAACCGGGAGGAGCAGTGCCTCTATGTGTCTGCCCCCCCGGAACTCGGGCCTCGAGTCAGGTGGGGGCAAGAGAGCAAACTCCTGTGGCATTGCCATCCCTTCAGCCACCATTTACTGAAGACCCAGCTCAGGCTGGCATAGACATAGGGACCAAGTCTTATAGGAGTGGCCCAATAGACCTGGTCACAGTTCTCACATGGAGTGCTTCCTGGTGGTCAGCAATTATTGGCCCCAACGAATGCAGGGAGGTAGTGTATCCCAATGACAGCATCCTGGACTTGGGACCAGGGAAGGTTTCCCTTAGCAGAGATGTGAAGGAAGAGGAGCTATCATGGCAAGAAAAGGGGGCAGGAGAGGAAACTGGATGGCAAAAGTAAGGAGCACAGAATAGCTGGAAGTGAAAGAGACAGGTGTGGCTCAAGTATGGAGGGAGAAAGAGGGGCAAAAAGAAACTGGGAGAAAAGGCAGGGCCTGGCTCTGGTGGAACCTTGTGGGTTATATCACAGACATCATTTTGTAGAGTTCTGGAAAAGTCACCCAAGAGTTGCAAGTAGGCCGGGGAGGGGATCGTGCCTTACTTCAAAATTCTGTGGTAACAGGGTGGAGAGTGGGTTGGAGGAGGGCAAGAGAGGGCTCCGGGAGATCACTTGAGTTCTTGCAGGAGTCAAGGTGAGAGCTCAAGGTAGCCTGGTCTATCAAGTGGGTCCGAGCAAGAAGTAGATGTCTCAATTATCATATGATCTCCCTGATATGAGGAATTTGAGAAACAGGGCAGGGGGTCAGAGGGGGAAGGGAGGGAGAAAAAAATGAAACAAGTTGGGACCATGGAGAGAGATAAACCATAAGAGACTCTTAATCTCAGGAGACAAAGTGAGGGTCAATGGGGCGTGGGGGAAGGGACAGGGTGGCTAGATGATGGACATTGGGGAGCGTATGTGCTATGGTGAGTGCTGTGAACTGTGTAAGACTGATGATTCACAGACCTGTGCTCCTGAAGCAAATAATACATTATACGTTTAAAAAAGAAAAAGAAGTAGCTGTCTCCCTCAAACTGGGAGTTGATGAGAGTTGGACAAAGGGTCTATGTACAGATGCAGGCAGGGATAAGGGAACAAACTAGGGTTGGCAGTGCAGGACTATAATAGGAGGAAGCCACTTTC
This sequence comes from Mustela erminea, assembly GCF_009829155.1. NCBI lineage: Eukaryota > Metazoa > Chordata > Mammalia > Carnivora > Mustelidae > Mustela > Mustela erminea. The sequence goes on along the minus strand of NC_045632.1, from coordinate 53,953,338 downwards.
CTTCTCAGGACTGCATAGGAAAGGAGGGGGGATGGCATTGCTAGGACCACCGGGAGCTGGGGTCTTGGTTAGAGGAACAGCCTCTAACCCTTAACTGCCCACCTGTTAAGGCGCAGGGCCATTGGTAAATAAATACCCACCTCCCCCACCTTCACCATCTGATCCCCAGCCAGTGCCTCCCACTGCTAGACCCAACCAGAAGCCAGAGGCACGGAAACTCAGGTGACACAGTCCATGGAGATTAGAGTCCATGGAGATTAGTCTCCTAGTGCCCAGAGCCACAAAGATTTGTAGGAGAATGTCTGGTACACCTGTGCTAGGATGGATGTGAAGACAGAAGTAGGGAGATTGAGAGTTGCAAAGAAGTTAAAGCTGAAAGGTCCTGCACATGGACTGGACACACGGCAGGCGCCAGAGTGACCTTTTATTGGCACTAGGGAGGGAGTGGGATCCTAGAGAGAAGGCCCAGTGTGTGAATATAGACGTGTTGGTGCATGTTCCCTTTCCCCACTAAGGAGTTATGTGACCTGGGACAAATCACATTGGCTCCCTGAGCTTGCTTTGCTTGTCTGTGATAGGGGATTCTAATACATTGCTCCTAGGGGCGTGGTAAGCCCTGGATAAGCAAACAATGATGCAAATCATTTATAACCTGTGGCATGCATGCAATAAAACCACAGCATTCCTTTATTATTGTTAGAACTAGAAGGAATCACGGAAATATTGTCTGCTCGTATCCCTCCCACGCCCCCTGCCACTTTGCAGGTGAGGAAACTGAGGCTCAGAGAGTTAAAGTGACTCATGCAAGGTAACCATTCTTACGAGACAGGGACAGGATCTGAGGACCCTAGGTTTCATGCACTTTCCATACCATTGTCTTTCATCAGGAATGAAGTGGGAATTCAGTCAGGCACAAATCATTCCATCTCCATGACCAACGCTATGTCCTGGTTTTGGTTGGGGCATGGGTTACTTTTATTTCCTCTTTCACTTGAAAAAAAGCCCTCTGCCACCTTCACAAATGACCTGAGAAGAACCAGACAAAAGACGACGAGGCCACAAGGCTGAAGTGAACTTCCACACTCTGTTCTATCTCCCTCTCAGCTGTGAGAACTGTGGACCAGCGAATGCCAGTGAAGATGTCGTGCTCAGAGTCACCATGGGGGATGACTCCTCAGTAGCCATGTTCAACTGGGACTTAGAGGATGCCTCTCTGGGGAAGGTGAGGACCACTGGGGAAGGTGGCAGCCACTCCTGTTTTGGCTGACTGACAGCCACATGTGTCACATGCCCAGGACTGAGCTGGGGGTACGGGGATGGGGTGGTGGTGTTCCCCAGAGGAAAACCAGGGCACTGGTCAGAAGGGAGAATGAACACAAGGGAGCAGAAGCAATGGGGAAACATCACAGCAAATGCTGCGGGGGCCCCAGCTCAGTCCCTCTGCCCAGGCTGACACACCCATCCCAGCCTCTGTGGAGGGACTGCTCGCTGGTCACCGATGGACGTGGGGGTCTAATGGCCCAGCCCCCTGCCTCTGAGTAAGAGAACTTCTGTGGTACAGCTCACACTCACTGTGGGATCAGGCTGAGGCTGGCTGGACACCTCCTGAAACCATTTCTCTGCCCTCTGCTTGCCTCTCCGCTCTGGTTTTCCCAAGAGCCTCCCTCAGTAAATGACCTGCATATGAATCCCAGTCTAGGGGTGTCCTTCAAGGGACACCTTTTGTCTGATCTCAGACAAACACCTACATTGGGCTAGAAATTGGGTATTTGGGCTGACTCAGGGAAGCGTGTGGTGTCTTTGCTCGAAGGCCCCAGGGGTGAGAAGCCACTGCCCTGCTGAGTCCAGGAGCCTGGTTGAAGCCTCAGGGTCTCTTAGCTGCTGCTCTCTTTCAGGCTGAGCCTCTCCCGGCTGCCTGCAGATTCCGGGGATTTTGGCCGAGTGCTTCAACCCTCCCTCAGAGCAACACCTCCACACTGCGGTGGAACAGCTCCTTCTTGCAGACCTGGGGCCAGGCCACCCGGATCAGAGCCACAGGTGTGCAGGCCCCCGCTCAGTTTCTTGTCATGGGTCCCGTCTGCCACAGAAAGTGAACCAAGACAAACCCAGAAGCCCTGAAATGTGGGACTTCGGTGCAGGGTCAGGGGCCAGACACAGGCTCTGGGGTTCATCCCTTTGCCACCACTTTCTAGCTGGGAGGCGAGGCACTTCAACTCTCTGCACCTCAGTTTCCTGCCTCTGAATTGCATTATGCAGAGTGGAGGAGACAGATTGTTCCGGGGTGGTGCAGTCCGCGTGTCCTGCCAGAAGATTCTCACTTTAAACAAGCCCAGTGCTGTAGGAAATGTAGATTCTCAAAACGACAAATGATGGGTGATTATTCTTTTGGGGATGGATTCACTTGACTCAGTTTTTCTCAAAGTGGCCCACGGACCTCCCATACTGGAACAACCTGAGGTACTAGTTCAAAATGAACACTCTGAGGTGTGCCCCGAACCTTTTGGATTAGGTCTACACTAATCATTTTTTTAAGATTTTTTTATTTGTTTGACAGAGGGAGAGAGACATCGAGAGAGGGAACACAAGCAGGGCATAGTCAGAGAGGGAGAAGCAGGCTTCCCGCTGAGCAGGGAGCCTGATGCGGGTATAAAGGACTCGAGGGTCATGGCCCAAGCCAAAGGCAGATCCTTAATGACTGAGCTACCCAAGCGCCCCTACACTAATCATTTTGGTTAAAGATTGGTTAAAATTGGTTAAAAATTGGTTAGGAATTGGTTAAAATCATATTGGTTAAAATTCTCTTTATGCCCAGCTCTTCCAGGTATATACTCTTTTTGAAATACCAGTGATATAGGATGCTGGTGCCGGTGGAGGCCTGGAAAAAGCAAGGCTTTGGGCAGAATCAGCCTGTTTCTAGATTCTGGGCATGGCCCTTCTGAGCTCGGTGACCTTGAGCAAGTCATTTTGTTTCCCAAATACTTCCTCCTCACCAAAGCTGTGAGGAAGCTACTAATATTAGCCCTTTTTGGGTGCCTGGATGGCTTGGTTGTTAAGCGTCTGGCTTCAGCTAAGGTCATGATCCCAGGATCCTGGGATCGAACCTCACATCGGGATCCCTGCTCAGCAGGAAGCCTGCTTCTCCCTCTCCTACTTTCCTTGCTTATATTTCTTCCCTTGCTATGTATCTCTCTGTCAAATAAATACATATAATCTTAAAAACATATATAAAAATGTGTGTGTGTGTGTGTGTGTGTGTGTGTATATCAGCCCTGTTTTACAGATGAAGGACTGACTCTCAAAATGTGAGGCCCCGGGGCACTTGGGTGGCTCAATGGGTTAAGCCTCTGCCTTCGGCTCAGGGTCCTGGGATCAAGCCCCGCGTCGGGCTCTCTGCTCAGCAGGAAGCCTGCTTCCCCCCTCTCTCTCTGCCTGCCTCTCCACCTACTTGTGATCTCTCTCTCTCTGTCAAATAAAATCTTTAAAAAAAAAAAAAATGTAAGGCCCCAGGATACCCTGCATCAGGGAGAGCTGTGAGATATGCAGATTTCTGGACCTCAGTCCAGAACCTCCAGAGAGGTCTGAGGCTCAGGGTCAGGACACGGGCATGGGACTCTGCATGCTTAACAAGCTCCCAGGGCAATCCTGAAGCCTGGTGGTCTGTGTGACCCACAGAACCCCTCAAGCACCCTTCGTCTTCACTCCCCAGCAGTAACCGGGCACGCCCACGGAGAGGACACCCATGTTACCAGCTCTCTGCCTCTCCCTGTGGTGCCCACGTGCGCCATCACCCCGGAGGAGGGTACCATTCTGACGAGCTTCACCATCTTCTGCAATACATCCTCGGCCCTGGCCCCCTTGGAGTACTGCTTCTGCCTGGAGTCAGGTACCGGCCCAGGGCTCCTGCTCTCCCTTCAGCTACTAGGCTCCACTTCTCCTAGAACAGGGAGCTGCAAAAAGTGTGTTGCATGTGTGAAAGAGGTTTGCAGAATAAAGAAGCGCCTACACTTTAACCCCAGCCCCAGGAACACTGACCCAGCCACACACCTGCAGGGAGGGGGTGCTATTTTTAAGGTCTCCTCCTCCCCTCTTCCTCTTCCTCCTCCTTTTTGTAATTTGTTTTGTTACCTTTTTTTTAAACCTGTAAAGAGGGAAACAATTTTTGAAATTTTTTATGGATTCCAGTAAACTTATTCCAAAGTCCTAGCAGCATATGATTTCCTAGGGAGGCCAGCGGATCAGTATAGGTGGCTGTCTTCTCTCTGAAATCATGGGGTCCCTGAGTGCCTGCCATGTCTTCATGAGCTGTGGGTTTTGTGTCCTTGTCAGCAGGCTCTACCTTGGTGGGTTTCCAGTCTCCCTGGGGCCTGGGAATGCCCCCTAACTGTTCAGTTTCCATTTACCAGGTTCCTGTCTACACTGTGGCCCTGAGCCTGCCCTCCCGTCAGTTTATTTGCCACTTGGGAAAGTAAACAATGACTTCATGCTGACAGTGGTCATTTCTGTCTCCAGTCTCGCAGGGGACAAAGAGCAGGCCCACGCAGTGGTGAAGGTGGGTGGTGACGGCCTTTTGTTTCTTCACTGAGAAAACTTGTTGACCCAACTTAACCTCACCAAGTTGGTGACTGGATTGAAGAGAGCCAAGGGCATGACCAGATGAGTCACTGAGCCATTCCTTCCTTCAACTAGTATTTTCAGAGCACCTGCTATGTACCAGGCCCTGGGGACACAGCTGTGAACAAAACAGACATGGTCTCTACCTTCGCAGATCCTACCTCTCAGTGGCCAGAACAGGGGAAGGGCCTTGGATGAGACAGACCAGTGCCATCAGAGTCTAGAGGAAGGAGGACCCAAATCAGCCATAATGAGTACATGGCTGAGGCTGGATAAAATCAGGATAAATTTGAAGGGTGAGGGGCCAGGTGGAACAGGAAGGGATTGGGGGCACGATGAGGTGCGTGCGTACCCATGATGAGGGTAGAGCAGAGACTTGCCCAAGGCTTGCTTTCAGTGGCTGTTTGCTGTCTGCCTCCAGTGGGCCCAGCTGCCCTCAGCCTCAGGAGAGACTCCGCACCAGGTACAAAGCCTTCCAGCCTTGCTCTGGTTTGCCTCGAGAGACTGACTTCAGGCTCCAGGTTTTGGAACAAGAACTGGTGAGCTGAGGTCTTCAGTGCACTGAATGTGCTTCTGGTTTCCCTGTTAGGTGGGACTTGGAGACACCAGTGTTGAGAACATGGCATTCCAGGCTGCAGTGCTGGAGAACATCACCGCCACTCTGCAAAGCGAAGGGGACCCTGAGCGGCTCTTCCAGCTGGCCAGAGCCGTGTCATCTGTGCTAGACCAGGAGTGCCAGGGGCAGGGCTGCAGACAGCTGCTGAACATGGACGTCAGACAGAAGGTGCTCAAGATGGGCCTCTTTCATGCTGTCCGCTGGGCCCCGGGGTCTATACAGAGCCATTCAGGGTGAGGAGTGAAATTCACAGAGCTGGGAAGCCTCGGTATCTGCCAAGTTGATGCCTGTTGACATCAGCTCCCTCTCTGGTCCTTTCGCAATAAGTGACCTAAAATGATGGAAGCCTGCTTGCCCTGCTCGGCCTCATGGAGTCAAAGGCTTCTATGGCAGGGGAGAATTTAAGAGTATTGCTCCAGGCCTTCCTGTCAAAGATGACAAATCCGAGGCTAGAGGAGAAATGTGGCCTGGCCTCACTCATATAGTTAATGGTCTGGAGTTAGACCCTGAAGGTCATCTCACCTCTGCCACTTGCCATCTGTACTGTCATGGGCTGGTGAATGAACTTCTCTAAGCCTTAATTTCTCCATCTGGAAAATAGGGATAATAAATAGTATTTTTCCTCATAAGGTTAGGTCAAGCCATTTGAAATTACTGACATTCAACCAGTGTTAATCCACAGAGCGGCCATCTCACGTGTTACAAGCTGACAGGACAAACGGCTATTGCAGAGTGGACGATAACTTCCACTCCTGGTATCCGCTGTATGAATATGTGTGGGTGCAGGTGTACACACGTGCGTGCGCACACACACACACACACACACACACACACACACAGCATCACATATACCTGCTGGACATGGAGAAGAAAAGAAAGACTTCTCTCGTCCCCTGAAGGGTTGGCATGAAAGTACTTAGCATGGTACAGGACATGTGGGAAGTGATGGCTGTCATAGTAATTACTTAGAGATAAATAACTGACATTTACTGAGCACCTACTATATCCTGCCAGCCCCAAGAGCTTCAGGGATATATAATTCTCACTAAAACCCTACAAGGTAAATGGTGAGATCCCCATCTATGTTACAGAAGAGGAAATAGGGCAAGAGAATTTTAAAAGTCTGCCCAGGCCAACATTTCTAAGAAGGTGGTGAAGATGAGGTTCCGACCCAGATTGGCTCTTCCCCGTCCACCTCCTGCCCTCCTACACCTCTCACCCCTACCCTTGTTTTACATTCGCCCCTCTCTACACCCCCACACATTCCTGGTTCTCAGTCTGGGTTGCATTCACTCTGAACATTACCTATGGCAGACTTCCATTTGGATGTCCTGTGGTCCCCAAGACCACAGATTATGCAGCTTGACCCAAGGTCTCCTCATGAAATACCGGGGTCCTGACAGGAGGAAGGTATAAAATTCTAATGGAAGCACTAAGAAGAATTTAAAAAGGGCTCTGTTGATAAAAATTGGAGTTCAGCCTGAAGTGACCAGAATCTGGAGGGGGCAACTGCATGGTAGGGGTTCCCTGATGGAAGCAATGGCTGCTGAAGAATGAGGCAGTTGACCCACCAGTGGCCCAGACACCAGGAGAATAGCTTCTAGCTCTCTCTCTTCCTGCCCTCTCATCTCCCACTGAATGAGCCCACTGGCCGGAGAGGCAGAAGCCAGTAGCATCTCCACAGAAGCTGCCTCCAGGACAGTGATGAAGGAGGGAGGGAAGAACTGCAGAGGCAAACACAATTTCTCCTACCAGAACATTCTGACCAGAGTCCCCTCATATACTGGCCTATTCTCTCCTCCATCCAAGCCAGAGCCTGTTTGCACCCTAAGCTAACAGCAGACACACCGGAACTCTGCAGATCCCGGAAGGGCGGTCAGACAGGTAGGCTGAGTGAGCAGGCCGGGGGAGGGGGACGGTTCACTCAGATCTGTGCTGTGCCAAATGGTCGCCACTCGCCACATCTGGGAACTTACATCTGAATTAAACATTAAACATTAAATTGAAATAAAGTTTAAAATTCAGTTCTCCAGTTGCACTGGCCACATTTCATGGGCTCAAAAGTCACATGTGGTGAGTGGACAGTGCAGAGAGAGGGCTCTTTCGTCGCTGGGGAAAGTCCTCCCTGGCAGTGCTGAAATTATATTCTTAGTTTTTCTCTGTGGCTGCCAAGGCCAGCCCCCAGCCAGCCCTTCTTAGGGCTCTGTGGCTTAGGAAGCACGGTCCCCAGAAGCCTCTGTGCTCCTCTCCATCTTCAAAGCCAGCAGCTCAGCACCTTCAGATCCTACCCCCACTCCCTCCTCCTCTCTCCAACGCCTCCTCCCTCCCCTCCCCCAGCTTACACTCCTCTCCCTTTCCCTTCCTCCTCCAGCCTCTTCTTCACCTCTGCCTCCATCCACACATCTTCTCTGACTCTGATCATCCTACCTCCTTCTTACAAAGACCCCTGTGGCTACATTGGTCCCACTTGGTTCATCCAGATCCACTCCCATCTCAGAACCCTTAACTTAATTAAAATTCCAAAACAGGCGCCTTTAGATAGCTCAGTAGGAGGAGCATGTGACTCTTGATCTCAGGGTTATTAGTTTCAGGTTATTAGTTTCAGGGCAGAGAGTACATAAAAAACAAAACAAAACAGAAAACTCCAAAACAATTTGATAAAGTGTCTTTTGCCCTATGAGGTGACATACTGGTGTGTTTCAGGGATTAGGATGTGGACATCTTTGGGAGGCCACCACTCTACACACCACACATCCAACAAAGCAAACAGAGGTCTCTTGGCTTTGGAAAAGCTTTTGGAAAACCCCAGATGAGCCTAGTCCTTTGCCCTGACTCCAGATCTTTCTGAAATGGTTTCATCAAGCCACTGGAATTACACTTCCTCTCCCCATCTTTCTCCTTCTGCATCAAGGTCAGAGAGCATGTGCTGGGGTCACTGTCTGCGGTCTCTGCCGCCCTGGGGGACATACAGAGGATACAAAGCTTGGCCCAGGTGCTAAGAGAGGTGACCCACCCCCCTGAGGAGCTCACGCCCAAGGCCCAGGTAAGTGAGGCCTATCTGCTGTCTCAGGCCAAGTCATGCAACACATTCCCCCTCAGTGGGTAAATGACAACTCATCCCAGGTTGAAGGTCCCTCAATCACAGGGTCAGCGAGGCTTCAACCTCTTGTTTCTAAGGGTCCTGCATGGGTGGTGCCAAGGGAGGGATGATGTCCTCCTGCAGCTCCTGTATCTTATTCTGGATGTCATAGCCTGTGTACTCATACACCCACTCCCTCACCTACCAGTGGCACCTCAAAGGAGTAGCTGACTCTTATCACTGAGTGACATTTAAGTGTGTGCCCAGATGCTGCTGCTAACCTGCCCATGTTCCCCGTTTCATATGTTCCCATGTTCCCTAGTACATATCAGACTGATGTCCAGCTGCCAAGTCCTGCCTTTCTTTCTTCTACGACCCTGACTCACCAGTCACTCTGCCAGCCCACATCTTAAATTTGTGGCTCAGGCTCAGCTTCTTGGACGACTCAAACTAAATCACCATGCTCCCAGTGTTATTGTAGCTAAAGGTTAAAAAACAAGAAGCCCTAAGTCAGTAATAGGGGAGACCTTACCCTGGCTCTGTTCCACCTACTGTCAGCAGGTTGTGCCTTTCAGATTCTCCATCCTGAGGCCAGCAAGGCTGACCTTTATTTCTGGGGCCATGATGCTATTAACGTCACACTTGCCACTGACACACCCATTTGCTCATCCATCCATTCCACGTGCATACATCTATTCAGTGCCTGTGTACACCCATTCCTCCACCCTTCCATTTACTTGTCCGTGCATGAATTTACTCATTCACTCAACAAATGCTTCCTGAATGTCTAGTATATACCAGGTACTAGGCACATACTGTGCATCAAGAATATGCACTCAGCATATACTTGCTGAGTGCTGTGAAGTGTGTAAGCCTGACAATTCACAGACCGGTACCCCGGGGCACATAATACATTATATGTTAATAAAAATAACTAATAAAAAAAGTTTTAAAAAGTCACATTATAAAAAAGAATGCCTGGGGGCACCTGGGAGGCTCCGTGGGTTAAAGCCTCTGCCTTCAGCTCAGGTCAAGATCCCAGGGTCCTGGGATCAAGCCCCACATCAGGCTCTCTGCTCCACAGGAAGCCTGCTTCCTCCTCTCTCTCTGCCTGCCTCTCAGCCTGCTTGTGATCTCTGTCTGTCAAATAAATACACAAAATCTTAAAAAAAAAAAAAAAAAGGAATGCCTATAAAGCAGATCGCAATGAAAATATTTCTTTTAGTTAAAAAAAAAAAAAAATTCAGCAAGTAACACAGACATTGTCTCTGCCCTCACGGCTCTTTCAGGGCACTGGGGCAGCAAGGCTTTACACGGTTTCACAAATACAGACAGAATCACAAAACGGGAATAAGCGTCTTGTCCATCCATCCTTCCATCTATCCATCCCCCACCCGCCCATCCTGCCGCCCATCTCCTCAGTTAGCGAACGTTTACTGCAGTGGGCTAGGCGTTGTGCAGGGCACCCTGGAAAGCCTCCGAGGTGGACGAGGCTACTCTCCTGAAGGAACTTAGCACATTGTAGGGAAGGAGAACCTGACTTCAAGTCAGTGACACAGGCAGCCTGTGCAACGGGCCCAGATTTCCCCTAGTTTGTCTCCCCACCTCGCTCCCCTCTCTTGCAGCCCTTGTCCTCTGAATGGTGCAGGGGATGGTCTATCAGGCAGGGGCTCACGCTGCCTTTCCTTCTCCCTTGGGTGAAACCAGCGGGAGGCCATCTGGGCTCTGCAGCATGCCAGTGAAGCCCTGTTGGCAGTGAGTTCCAAGGTCCAGCCTGAAGACCAGAGGTGCCAGGCGGCCACCAAGGACCTGTTTCAGGCTGTGGGAAGTGTGCTGGAAGCCTCCCTGAGCTTCCAGGGACCAGAAGAGCCTGCAGAGGCCAAGGGCAGCCAGGTAGGTGTCTCAGCCCAGAGGCGGATGACACGCCCACATGCTACCCAGCTACTATATGCGCAGCTCACACCAGCCTTTCTAGATGGATCTTTCTCCTCATCTTGCAGATAAGGAAACTGAGGCTCAGAGGTTAAAGTCCTCTCTGGGGAGCTGGAAGAAAATTTACAGAGACCAGAGCTTCTGGAAGGCAGAGCAAAGGCTCTGGAGTGAGGCAGCCTAACTTCTCATCCTGCCTCCATCGCTTTCAAACCTTGAGACTTGGGCAGGGTACATAACTTCCCTCCTTCTCACCCCTTATCTGTAAATTGAGGCATTCCACCTCATCCCAGATAAACTGCCAACTGGAGAGATCACATGCCTAGCCCACAGAGAATGTTTTTAGAAGAGAGGCAGTCCGTAGAGTGAGAACAGATGAGGCACGGTCTCGTGCAGCCCCAGCACTCCTCACGGGGTGCAGTGGGGGGAGGGCCTCCTAGGACGGCATCATGATGGAGCAGGACAACCTTTTCTTGCTGCTCCGGAGTCCTTTAGCATGTGGGGAACACACACACACAGTCACACTCACACCCTTAAACCCATGCACTCACACATATCCACAGACACTAACACATTCACTCACACTCATACACTCTTACAAGCTTTCACTTATACTCCCACACGTGCCCTGAAGCACACAGTCTTGCACACACTCACAGAGATGCACGTTTATCTCATATCTTCACAATGGCCACACAGCCACACACACTCACACGAACAGACTCACATATGTGAGTCACATACAAAAAGCACATACACTCATTTATGTTCGAACACTTATACTCACACGCACCCTCAAACCCACATCACATTCAGACACACAATCACACACTTAAAACATGCAGATACTCACGGACACACGATTCCTTATTTTCACAGGTCCCCCTCAAACACGCACATACTCACATTCACTCAATCACACACACACAATCTATGCGGACATCCGGCCCTTCTCAGACACTCACACCAGCCTTGGCTGTGGCAAGGCTGGCAGCCTCATCTGGGGTCTGGGTGTAGTGAGGAGCAGTCTGCGTGACCCTTGAAATGGCTCTGCCTGTGGTTTTTTATCTGCCACAAATAAGACCTGGGTTGTGGCTGGCTGTCAGGGCCAGAGAAAGCACCACAGAGGCACACAGCGGGATAGCTCAGCACAGACTCGGGAGCCAGAGGCCTGGTTGCCTGTGAGTCCTGGAACTTGCCTTTATCAACATGTGACCTCCGCAAGTCACTTAAACTTTGTGTGCCTTTGTTTTCCCATCTGCCAAATAGGTATAGAGATCGCACTCACCTCCCAGAGTTGTTCTGAGGATGAAAAGGGATTCACATTCCAAAAGGGGTTGGAACCTTCATAAATGCTTATTTTTCACTCCCCACTGAGTCTGGTACTCAGTAAACAGCCGTGCTGTCCCTTCCTCTCTCCTCTGCCCTGTCCCCGTCTCTGCTGAAGGTCCCACACTAACATGGTGACAGTAAACAAAGGTGGCATACAGAGACAGGTCTCCAGCAGTATCCCCTGCTTTCTTTTCCAGATGGCCTCCATTCCCCAGCTGCTCAGAGTTGTGGAGCATGTGCAGGATGCCCTCCTTCTGGGGACACTGCCTGGGGACCTCCCAATCACTCTGGCCAACCCCTCTATCTCCATATACACAAAGAGGTAACCAGCTGCACTGAGGTCCTCAAGAAAGCTTGTCCCCTGACCTGGCTCGGTCCACACCCACATCCCAAGACGTTGTGATGAGCAGAGCCCAGAAGACCAGCCTTGGAAGTGGGAGATGTGAGGGGAGCTGGAAGTGGGAGGGCTTTTCACTGAGAGAAGGTCTGGGTGTTTGCACAGCGTAGGAAGGGAGCTGGTGAGTGCCAAGTCCCATCTTGGAGCCACCCACAAGTCCTGAAAGATGGGTCATGTTGGAGCCATGCAGGGAGGGAGGCCGAATGAAGGAGGCCTGCCCATTTTTAACTACGTTCCCAGTGCGCCTGGAAAACCCATTGTTCCACAGAGCTGTGGGGATTCAGGATGCTCTGGCCTTGGCAATCCTTTACAGAGCGCCTGTCTCTCACTATGCCCTCCAGAACCTGAGGATACCCCCACCCGCATGCCTCCACCTGATAAGCAGGGGCAGGCACTCCTGGGACCCCTGCAGTGAGCACCCTTCTATGATTCCTTGTGCCAGGATTACCCTGTTGGGGGCCAGGGACAGTTCCCCAAAGCAGCATTCTTATCAGAGCTAGGGTCTGAGATAGCTCCCCAACCTAATCAGATGTACAATAGCAAAGGCCAGAGAAGATGGGCCTAGAAGCCCATGACATCAGAATCAAGTAGGTAGAGGGGATAAGCCTGGAGAAATGTCCACATCAAAGCTCATTTATTCATCCAACAAAGTATGTGCTGACCACATTACACGCCAGGAGCTCTTCTGGGCATTGGGGGCGCAGCAGTAAACAAAGCTAGCTAACGCCCTGCCCTTGTAGAGCCTCCAACCCGGTGCTGGGGGCGTCAGCTGCCTCTCCTGTGGCTCCTACTGATGCAAACACGCAGAACCATCTAAGGGGACTGAAACAGAGCCACCTACTCCGATAGCAATGCCAGGGTTCCCTGCAGTGCAGGAGATTTTCCTCTGACACTGGCTTTCTTTTCTCCCTCGGCACCTCTATTCTCACCCTGTGGCCAGAATACAGCCCAGGAGTTGGCGAGGCTCCTCTGTGCACACTGCAGCTGCCAGCTCTGCAACCTTTATCCTGCCTGCTGCCTCCTATTTTGGCTCCATGGAGGACAGCCCAGAGCCTGTGGACATCAGGGTAACAACAGCAATAACCTCTTTGGGAGCAGCCCTCTACAGCTAATATGGCACTTTCACAAGAGTTTGCTCAGTTTTGTTAACAACCCTGTCGGTTCCGTAGTATTACTATACCCATTTTAGAGATGAGGTTCAGTGACTCACCCAAGGCCACAAGCGAAGTGACAGAGCTGGGATGCAGATTCAGGCCTTCTGATACCCAAGTCCATCCTTCTTCCACCGCATTGTGGAATTTCTCCAGCAGCCTTGGTTCAATTAGTTACTGGAAATAAAGCTCTTCAGACTTCATTCCATAAGCAGGAAATGGAAAACCCAGTGCTCCTTTCGCTCCCAAGTGAGGGCACATCTGACTGTGATCCTTGAACCCCAGAGAAGGCAGACAAGTATCTCTCTCCTAGAAAATCGTTGCCTTTGTCAAGAAGAAAGGGTTGGAGAGCTTCATGGTCCATTGGCTGCAAAGCTCTATAGGTCTGAGTGGGTCCTCAGCCCTGAAGGGCAGACACACACCAGGAAGGCCAGACACAGCTAACAGCAGTGTCCCTCACTCACCCCATTGGGTCACTTGTCTGTTCTATCTTAGGAAACCTTATCATTCACATAAGGACGCATTCACCTTCCAGCCCTTGGGGGCCTTGGCCAGCACTCCTTGTTCTTGGTTTCAGGTGATGAGTTTCCCAAAGAGCCCCTTCCTGGCCCAGAGTCGCTTTGATGTCAGTGGAACTGTTGGTGGCCTCTGCCTGACCAGCCCTAGTGGACATCTCATAGCCATGAAGAATCTGTCGGAGAATATCGAGGTAGAAGTTGGGGGTGCTGTCAGAAGTCCATGTGACTTCTGTTTTCTTCTTCAACTTGGTTGGGACCAGAAGTTGAATGGTCATTACGCTATGTGACACACTATATTTTAACTTAAAACTATAAATGTATATCATTGTCAATCTTTGGGTGTACGATCGAAATGTTTCTTTAAATCTGTTGATTGGAATTTTAATCATCTTCATTATATAAACCATCCTTAAAAGGCAGCCTCTAAAATGCCAGATTTTCTTTAAAATGAAGCAAAAACGTAAGCAACCCATGGTGCAACAGGAGTTCAGATTCTTTTGAGATTTTAGTGAGTTTTTTAATCTTCCAGTTTCCTCACCAGTGACCACTAACAAGGTTTAGGGATTCATCTTTCCTATGTCTTCTCAAAGCATTCGACTTAAGTTCTTATGCAAATAATTCTTTTCACACTACTAATCTGCCACTCTCTGTCACTCCGTGAAATGTATCTAAAATGGACCTTTACAAGCACAAGTACAATGAACATAAGCAGCTTTGGGATCAAACGTAAGTGTTGGTTGGTGAGCACACACCTCGGCTGGCAGGGGAGAGCTACCATGGGCTGGATTCTCTGGAAGCAGGTACTGAGGAAGAGCTTGGGGTGCTAGATGTTTGCTTAGAAACAGTAAACAGCGGGGGGGGGGGGGTGCGGGGCGGGGAAAGACAGCAGAACTGGGCAGAAGAGGTCAGATTGCAATCCAGACCTCACAAAGACGCAGTCAAGCCAGAGGGAAGCGCTGTAGTAACTATTAGCTATCGGGCCTGTATTAATCAGCCTTTTATTTTTTTGTAACTTTTGATATTCTGATATCTTAAAAATCTTGCTGCTAAGAAAGAAACTGGCCCCTACTGAGGCCAGCCATCCTTTCAGATAGCAAAGGGCTTTGCCAGGGCACGCCTTTCATATGCAGACTAACCAATCCCAAGTCCATACCCTCAACCAGCCCCTTTATCTGACTCTCACACACCAACGCAACATTTCCTATCCTAAACCATCCTGAGTCCATGTTCCAAGTGACCAGAGACCATCCCTATAGTCCCAACACTGCCAAAATTATTCAAATGGGTTTACTCTGCCTGCCTGCTTTTTCCCGTGGAGAACCCAGTAACAGCCCTGACCTGAGCGTTCCCCTGGGCCTGCTCCTGCCCCCTAACCAGGTATTTCTCCTCTGGCCCTGCATGGCATTGTGGTCTCCTCCTCTCAGGAAACGTAAGTAATAAATTCTTCTTTCAGTGGCATTGGCCCCTCCATGTCATCACTCAGACATCTCCATAAATTTAAATCCCACAGGTACAAATGAGAAAAGTGTCCCAAAGCAGGTCAGTGTGTCAGAGCCTTGTACCTTCTTCTTGACCACTGGATACAGGTGGCCCCAGGGAGGGTGTGCCTCAGACAAGCTAGGTCTCTGCTGCCAGGACTGACTCTTAAGGAACTGCCAGCTGGAGCCTGTCTGTTGGCCACACTCCCTGTGACTGTGTAGCAGGTCCCTCCTGGAAGGCGAAGTAGGGTGGACCGTGCCCATGTCTAACACAGAAGGCCACCAGGAGTAAACAGTGCACGGTAGGCATCAATCAGTCTATTTTAAAAAGGGAACACAGAGCATCAGTTAATCTGGAAAGCTAATTAAATAGAGAGTGGTTAGGAGAACTTCTAATCTGCGAGTAAAAGCAGAATAGTAACAGCTGCTAATTTTTTAGTCTTACTGTGTATCTGGCACTTGGCTAAGTATTTTGTATGTGATACCATTTTTAATACCGTCAATGAATGTATGTGTTCTTTTCATGACAAGGAAACTGAGGCTCACAGGGGCTTGTTAATTGGCCAGATGTCCCAGGGCCCACATAGGACAGAGCTGAGATCCCAAAAGAGCTCTCTGCCTCTGGGGCCTGTGCTTCTAACGAACACTTTACCTTGCTTGGACACTGTCATCAACATGACCACTAGTTCACAAAGCACCTTTGAGCAAATTAGAAGTCTCCCCTCTTTCTGTGCAGATGCAGCCCCAAACCATGGTACATAGCGTGGTAGGTTAATAACAGCACCTCCAAGGATGTCCATATTCTCATCCCTGAGCCCATGGATTTACCACCTGACATGGCCAAATGGACTCTGCAGGTGTGATTAAGGATCTTGAGATAGATGATCCTGGATGACCTAGGCAGGCCCAATGTCATCATGGGTGCTCACAAGAGACAGACAGAGGAAGAGTTAACTACGGATGAGAAAAGGCTGATTTGATGACAAAAGCAAGAGGTTGGGTGATGTGAGGAGGGGCCATGAGCCAAAGGACATGGGCCCCTCCAGAAACTGGAAAAGGCAAGGAAGGGATTCTTCCCTAGAACATCCAGACAGCATAAGCCTGCCAACATCAGCCCCTGTGAAACTGATTTTGGACTTCCGCCTCCAGAACTGTAAGATAGCAAATCAGTGGTGTTGTAAGCCACCAAGTTTGTGGTCATTACTTAAGCAGCCCCGGGAAACTGACAGAATGAGCACAGCACAGAGTGGATCTCAGTTCCCCAGGTGCTCCCCCTGCCCTGCTCTGTCCAGCAGCCCTGAAGATCACTGGCATTCTCAGCCCCGCACACCCCTGATTTGACAGTTTTTGATAACAGATCCTGCTGCCAAGGCTTTCGGAAGGACATGGTGAGCCAACTGTGTTAAACCTGACCAGTCCTGAAGCTTTGTGGGTGAACCTGACTTCAGATGGGGCAGCTTTGGGGATCCAACTGCACTGGAGACCTGATATCCCACTCATACTCAGCCTGGGCTATGGCTACCACCCCAATGAGACCAGCTATGACGCCAGAGCTCAACTTCCACCAGTGGCTACTGCAGGTATTCCAACAACTGGGCCAGCTTCTTGAGCTTCCTGGGGGATGGGGAGAGGGTGACCAACTTAAAACGTGAGAATCAGAAACTATAGAGAAAAAGCAAAATGATTTGTTATATTCAGTGCAGATATTTTTGATGTTATTATTACTGCTACTATTGTTGTCATTATGATTTTTTTGGGCAACATTAAGTGAGCACATACTACATGCCCTGAAGAAACTGACAAGCACTTATAGAACCAACCTCATAATCCTCATTACAGTCCTTGGGATAGGCACTATGGACATTTCCTCTTGCCAGATAAGAAAAGAGAGGTTAAGTAACCAATACAAACTCACACAGCCAAGAAGAGGCAGAGTGAGTATTTGAGCCCTCATCTATCTGACTTGGCAAGTGTGCTCTGCACACTGACCTGGAAGTGCCTCCGCTCCTCTGCTCCCAAGTCTTGGTGGGGAGAGGGATTTCCTAGGACATCAGAGAGACCGTCAAGATCAGCTTCCCTTCCAGCTCACCTTTGTTCCTCTCTTCCATGCCATTAGCCCCAGTCACTATGAGGCTTCAGGTTGACCTGGATCCCTCTTTTTTGCAGATGGGCAGTCCACGTGGATCCTGAACCCAGAGGACCTGCATTTTGGAGAAGGTGTCTACTATCTGACCGTTGTCCCAGAGTCTGACCTGGAGCTGACCACTGGCAGGGACCTCACAGTTGGCATTACCACCTTCCTGTCCCACTGTGTGTTCTGGGATGAGGTCCATGGGACTTGGGACAACTCTGGGTGCCAGGTAAGGAAAGGACACAAAGGAGAAGATAGAGCAGCTTTTTTGGGTATGTCCAGCTCATATAGGGTCCCCTTTCACTGGCTCTGGTGGCCATTTTGCACCCCTCCAGCAATGTCTTTGTCTACGCTATTCCCTGTGCCCAGAATGCCCCTCCTCCGCAATCTAGTTAACTCCAACTTCAGATCCTGCCACAAGTGTCACTTCCTTGAGGAAAGTGTTACCCTGGCTAAGTCAGATTTCCCACTATAAGCTCTCCTGGTACAAACATCCACTCCTCCATAGCACTAAACACAGCACTATTCATTTCATATCTACTTAGGAGGCCACTGAGATCATGTCTGTTCCCTCAGTGAACTGGGAACCCCACAACTCAGGAACAGTGTGCTTGCCATTGGGAACAAATGACCATTAAACAAATGGAAAAATAACTGGGAATCCCTGCTGACTCTGGGCTTCTGGGGAGCCAGGGTGTCCTCTCCAGGGAACCGAACTCAGAGCTGAGCCCTTTATTCTATGCCAGGTGCTGTGTTCTATGCTTTACTTGCATTACCTCATGAGATCTCCACAATAATCTCTAAGATGGTATAGGTTCTACATTCTACAGGTGGTAAAACAAAGGCTCAGGAAAGTCAACACATTTACCCCAAATCCCTTGCCCAGCAGGTGGGAGAGTTGGGACTCAAACCCAAGTCTGTCTGTCTCCAGAGCTCTAGGCACTGTCTCACCAAGTCCCAGGATAGCATATGGCCCTATCAACTGCGATCAGATTACTATCTCAGGTCAGCTCAGCTCAGCTCTACCCATGACATGTCCAGACATTGGTTTAGAGGCCATCAGAGACCATCTCTGGGGCATTATTGTTCCTCTTCCCCCTTCCATGACCCTCAAATGCTGTTCTCTCCCCCGGGGACAACATACCCTGCCCAGAAAACTCCTATTCACCCTTTGATCGCCCACTCTGATGCCACCTACTCAGAGTCTCCAGACATCAGGGGTCTCCCTCTGCTGGACTTCCACAGCACTTCACACTGTCCCCAAGAACAGTAAGCTCTGCATCTAGCTGAAATTTATCACACATCTGTCTCCATCTACTAGATCATAAATACCTTCTTCCATTTATTCAAAAAATATTCACATGTGCGAGGCAGTAGCAATACAATGGTTAGAAAAATCAGTGAGCTTTCAGTCTGGCAGGGAGCATAGCCAAGAAGCAAATGGCATACAGGATCAAATGACAATGATCACAAGTCGTGTAAGAAGCCAGGCCCCAGGGGCAACTGGGTGGCTCAGTGGGTTAAGCTGCTGCCTTTGGCTCAGGTCATGATCTCAGGGTCCTGGGATCGAGTCCTGCATCGGGCTCTCTACTCAGCAGGGAGCCTGCTTCCCTCTCTCTCTCTGCCTGCCTCTCTGTCTACTTGTGATTTCTGTCAAATAAATAAATAAAATCTTTTAAAAAAAAAAGTGCTTTAAAAATTAAAAAAAAAAAAAAAAAAGAAGCCAGGCCCCAGGAGAGCTACAAAAGGGGACTCGAACCAAGCTCCTTTGGGGTTTGATTCTGCCACAGCTTCAGCTTCCTTGTCAACTCCTGCCCTGGCTTCTGTCCACCACTCAGAGCTCCCCAAGTGCCTATTAGTGCATTGGGCGCTTGGATGGCTCAGTGGGTTAAGCCTCTGCCTTCAGCTCAGGTCATGATTTCAGGGTCCTGGGATTAAGTCCCGCATCCGGCTCTCTGCTCGGCAGGGAGCCTGCTTCCTCCTCTCTCTCTCTCTCTCTCTCTCTGCCTGCCTCTCTGCCTACTTCTGATCTCTCTGTGTCAAATAAATTAAAAATTAAAAAAAAATAAAAATTAAAAAAATATTGTTAAAAAAACAAAAAAGACATGGGTGCCTTAACATGTCCAAGAGACAGCATGTTCCCCACACTTGCAATAGAGGCCTTTGTACCTCATTAACAAGACACTGGATGTGCTGCAACCTTCCAGAGCCTTCACTCCCAGCAGCTGTCTGACGCCCAAGCTGCTGGCCTGGGATGTCCTACAAGGCTGTCCTCGGAGACCTGATGTTCAGAAAGGGGGGATGGTTCAGCAGCTGGGGCATGGGCTCTGCCATCAGACAGACTGGGTCTAATCGCATTTCATCAATATCAGCCAGATGACCTTGAGTAAGTCACTGGACCTCTCTCAGCATTCCCATCTGAAAATGGGGATAAAGGGTGGCTACCACTTACAGTTGGGGCAGGGACTAGATGAGACAGGCAGAGAAAGTAGTTAGTGTGGTGCCTGGCCCACAGTTAAGTGCTCAGCATAAAGTGATTGCTATGTTGAACAATCTGAACATAGAGAAGACAAAACTACATATAAAATGGAAATCAGGGAAATAATGAATGTGGGATTTGGGTGGTGGCTAGGAGGGGGAGGACGGACTGAAGGAGGACCATTTAGCCAGGTGTAAGTTATTGGAACGTTTCTAGCTTTTGAATAGATAGGGGGTTTTCAGGTCCTTATTATGTTATTGAAATATACACCTACTAATACTAGCATACATGAATATGGGAGCATGTCAAAGACCAAAAGTTATATGAATCCAACAATATGTATTTGATGCTCATTATACAGACAAAGACACGGATATGGATACAGATATAGATATAGATATATAAAGATCACTGAGGAACCATAAATAAGTAAATGGGATCATCAAGTTTGGGTGGAAAAGCAGCACCAAATTCTCTAAACGGCCGAAGAAAGCTCCAAATCTATCGTCTATAGGACCTTCTCAGAGGGTAAAGGCAGAATTACTGCTTATATATTTTCTCAAAGATACTAAAGGTACCATTACTGTCACAAGAGAATGAGCAGATTAATTCCCAGTGTTCGAGAGACTCTCATGCTGGAAGGGTTGGGAAAGCCCAGAGGCAAACATGTGGGCATAAAATGCCTGGTCCCTGAGTTCACAGCACTGACTTGGGTTTCTTCTCTGAAACCAGCTGGCCCCCTGCAGGTGTGCCAGGTGTTCCCATAAGCCCCATAATTGCTGACCAGGAATGGGAAATGGAAAAACAATGAAGCAAATAAGGAAATAAAATCTATCAATAAATAGTTGGGCATCTGTAGTGCAAAATTTAAAGAGGGTTTCATTCTTGGGGTCACCTAGGACCTCGCCCTAGACACAGCTGGGTGGTATGTGCTGGGATGGGCACATCCCCAGGGCCCCCTGACTCCCCATCTTGTGCAGACGGGTGCAGCCTGAGGACAGCTAGAGTGGTACTGCTCAAAGAATGAGCCTAGGATAGGGGCCCCTGGTGTGTAGACCTAAGGGGTGAAATTTAGAGAATGCTTTCTTAGTGCTGAGACACCGGCTTAGGATTTAAACATCTGTCTTTCCCATTTCTTTACATGATTCCCCCAGCCTCAGTTTTTTGTGGTTTTTTTTTTTTTTTTGTGAGATGACCAATCATCCTAGTGTGGCTGACACTGGGGGCGTCTTAGGACACAGGACTTTCATGTTTAGAAGAAGGAAAATCCCTGGGGAACTGAGATGATCTGATTACCCCAGATTTCCTCTCAGCACCCAGCATGTTGCCTGACCTAGAATTAGCACTTGACATGTATATCTGTCCAGTGAGTAAGCATCAGGCAGAGAATATACTGGAGTGATACGTATCAAAGTTGTGATAATGGCTGCTCATGGAGAGTGGGCAAAGGGAACTTCAACTTCACCCATATTAGTTCTTTAAAAGGGTAGAGAAGACTGGCCCACTGAGAATGGGGTATAAATTGCTCTAGATAACATTTCAGCATTTTAAAATTTTTAGTTAAATAAAAAAGCTCAAGGGAATCCTACAGCTGGTCTCCCCAGTGCCCCCTCACAGCAGCGTCCACCTCCCCTGGGCTGGAGCATGCCAAAGATATGCTGGCATCCCCACCAGGGCCTCTTTGGGGTTGCAGGTAGGGCCACGGACCACCCACTCTCAGACACACTGCCTCTGCAACCACCTCACCTTCTTTGGAAGCACGTTCCTGGTGATGCCCAACGCCATTGACGTCTGCCAGACTGCCGAGCTCTTTGCCACCTTCGAGGACAACCCTGTGGTTGTGACCACCGTGAGCTGCCTCTGTGTGGCCTACGTGCTGGTGGTGATCTGGGCAAGGAGGAAGGATGCTCAGGATCAGGCCAAGGTGAGGCTGCATGACCTTAGGAAGGGGAGGGGAGGAAGAAGCAAGGTGTTCCCTTCAGAATCTCCAGGGATGGAGCCCAGGTGGGGAGCCAAAGGGCTAGCAGAAAACCCGTGTTGTCCCACGCAAGCCAGTTTGCCAGCCTCAAATGTAAAATGGCGTTTCTTATCAAACTGTCCGGACGATTCTGTTACTGATCCTTCATTGAGGTTTTACTATATGCCAGGGATTATCCCATTTAATGCTCCCCCACAGCTCTAAGAAGAAGGTACTGTGTTGAGAGTCCCCAAGACCCTCCTCAAGTTCAATGATTTGCCGGAAGGAATCACAGAATTCAGAAAAGCTGTTAAACTCATGATTATGGTTTATTACAGTGAACAATGCAGGTTATACTCAGCAAAGGGAAGGGTCCAGGAGAGATCCAGCAAGAGCTTCCAGCTGTACTCTCCCAGTGGGATTGTGTGGACATACTTCATTCTCCTAGCAATGGTGTGTGACAGGACAGACGAGCTGCCAACAGGGGAAGCTCAGCTGTGCCCTGGTGCCCAGGGTTTAAGTGGGGGTCAGTCATATACATTTGGACTGCTCATATGACTCAGTTTGGTTAAGCAAACCACTGACCATCACCACCACCATCCAGAGGTCAGACTGTTTCAGGATGGCCCAAAGCCCTCACATTGTCAGCAGAGACTTATCATGCAGGATATTCTAAAGACATAGAGATGATCTTTTTGGAGCTGCCCAAGAGCCAGGGCTTTCTTTGAAATGTGGAGAGTTTGGACAGCCCAGGCCTTCTGAGACCCCCACTCCCATTTACTGCAGAGTAGAAGAGACCAAAAATCTTCCTACAGATTGAAAGAGACCAAAGACCAGAGAGGGCAAGTAACTGGTCCAAAGCCACCTCCTTGAAGCCAGAATTCAAACCCAGACCTACCTGATGATAAGACAGGTCTCAGGATAGAAGTGAGTTCAAACAACAAATTGCCAACAACAAAATTCTGATTATTTTTCCAATATAGGCACCATGTCTGACATTTAGTAAGCCTTCAATAAAATGTTGTGTGTCTTGAGTAAGAGTGTACCTTGTGCTCATCAACAAATGCAAGGATGCACTCCCCAAAGCTCTGAAACATTCTCCATTTCCTACCCTCCCCCAACACAGCAACACCTCCTAGGAAGTTAAGGTGGCACGAACCTTAGTAGTAGCTGCAACATTTATACTGCTATCTTCGATCCACTCAAGGGATTAAACATTCATAATTTAAGTGCCTCACCTGTAGGCTGGTTCCCAACATGCAGACTCTGCCATGGAGTTGAGCATTCAGTGTTGCACAAAGTGCTTAGGATCAGCCCCTGGAAAGGGAGGGAAGGACACAAGATGAGCAGAGAGAGAATCCGAACTGGGAACTCCAGAGACGCCCTGAGTTGGGTTAAGATGCCCACGTCTTGATACCACCCAGACACCACATCAATTTGCCATTGTGTGTCAGCCTCTCCAGGAGAGCAGGAGGTGGCTCTTGCATGCCTGACATCTGGCGGAACAACCCCTCCATTGGCGGGAGATCTGGGCGGCTCATCAATCTACAGAGTCTGGCTTTGTTTTGCTTTGCTGCTAAATCACCCTTATGTTCATTCCCTTTAGATTCCCTTGGAGTCCCAGTCTGGTCACCAATGTTAGAAATTCTCCATAAACAGAATTTGTGTCATTCACCAGATCAAACATTGAACAGAGTCTCAACTTAATGCCAAGTTCATTTCCAGTTTGACTATTTTGAGCTTTATTTAATATTAGATGCATTTTGTACTTTTTCAAAAAGCTTTTTATTTTACTTGGTCTCACCTAATGGAATGAATAAATAACGTACATAATTTTGCTCTATCCCTTTGTCACGAAGACCAGTCCCCTCTTAACTGTCGTGCAGTGGATGAACCCCCTGAACAGGGCCCTCCTAATGCCATCCTTCTGTCCAGGTGAAGGTCACAGTGCTGGAGGACAATGATCCCTTTGCCCAGTACCACTACCTGGTGACAGTCTACACTGGACACCGGAGAGGGGCAGCTACTTCCTCCAAGGTACGTGACCATGCAAGTTGATCAGTATGTCCCACCTACAAAGCACTTGC
This sequence comes from Mustela erminea, assembly GCF_009829155.1. Taxonomy (NCBI): domain Eukaryota; kingdom Metazoa; phylum Chordata; class Mammalia; order Carnivora; family Mustelidae; genus Mustela; species Mustela erminea. The sequence continues at coordinate 53,929,573 of NC_045632.1, read as the reverse complement.
TGGTCCACTGTTGAGTTGCCTTAGCACAGTGGATTTAGTGTTGTAAATTGTTTTATTTCTTTTTGTCTTTGTTTTTTTAAAGGAAAGAATCTTTTGCCAAACAAAACATCCCCTCCAAGTCCCAATATTTAAAAAGATAAAGGAGAATAGGTTAAGGAATAGTTGGGGTCTAGCACTGTGCCACCGGTCATCTCCCTTATCCCTACCAAAGAATAACTCAGTTAGTTGGTAACCTGCATGCAAATCTGCTCACATATGAAGAACAGTCAGTAAACTGCTATCAATGAATAAAGAGGAAACAGAATTTTTAAGAGAGAAGGGAGAAAGGAAAGAAAGGAAATATGTGTACCGTTTGAAAGCAATGAGTCTTGAGTTACATTTTTCTAGGCAAACTGATTAGCAGGCATCTAGCTAAAAGGTCAGGCTGAGCCATCTCTCCTTCAGCAGGATGACTAGAAGTAGTGAAGAAACTATTTCACTCGCTTATAAATTCTCTGAGGTTCTTGAGCATTTAGCTGTGGAACATATAGCAGGTTGTCTCTGTAACGTCTCACCATTGTTAGTTAAGTCTGGCCTGTGCCACATCACTCATCAGAATATACTGTCCTCTGCAGCAGTTTTCAAGTTTCCTTTACTAAAACTGAGGGCCTCGTGGAACACAGCTGGAGAACCACTGGCACTGTGTATACTAACCTGGAGAAAGCTCTATTTTTTTTTTTTTTTTAATAACAGTAAGATTCATTAGAGTGGAGCATTTGTCTTTTTACTTTTTAAATCCTATTTTTATTTATGCATTTGTTTTACTTTCATTTTAAAAACTGTTTTATTTTGATTTATTGCTGTGTCTAGGGCCCTCAACCAGCTGTCTAACACAGAGTAAATGCTCAGTAACTACTTGCGGAATAACAATAGGAATTAATTTCATCATCTAATGAAACATTCTTCTCATTTCCTTTAAACATTCAATAGTCCATCTTAATAGGAAAGGAGTGAAAACTTGCAACCCATAAGCCAATTCTTTTTCTGGAGAGTTGCAGTCACTTTTTAATCTAATATTGTCTTAGTATGGGTATCTGCCAGAGGCTAGGGATGCTGCAAAACATCCTATGGCGCACAAGAAAGCCCCCAGAGCAAGGGATTATTGGGTCCAGAATGTCTATTGTGGAGAAACCCTGTGGTGGAAACAGAGTGAAAACAAGGATTTGAGTGTGAGTAGTTGATTTGGCACCCCAGTAGAGGACTGAGAAGATGACAAGGAAGAGACAGAACCAGTAAAGGATGCCAACCCATTACCTATCTGGGCAGCTGCAGCTAATCGCACAATAGGACTTTGGAAAATAGTAAACAGCATGGGCCTCAAAGTCATCTCCACTGATGGCTGAGGGAACTGGCTTATTTACCCACCAATCCCATGAGTTGTTGGCGGAGGACAGCTCACAGCACCATTAATTCTCTGCCACTTCCAGTCTCCACTCTGAGCCCAAGAACCTCCAGGAAAGCAATGCAGCTGCTGGCAGCTGGACATGGGTGCAGGGATCGCTGCAGCAGTGAGGCTGAGGGATGTGGGCCAAGCACAGGTGACAGAACTGCCGCTCTTTGGCTCAGGAAATCAGGCATGCTCATCAGCATCACCTGGATAACTGCAGAAAAGCAGATTCCTGGGCCCTGTTCCCAGCACTTTTAGTTGGTAGGTCTGGAGTGGGGCCTAGAAATATGTATTTATGAAATAATGGGCTCTCATGCATTCATGTCTCAGTGCCAGGCACCCAGGCACGTTGGGAGACCCTGGGAATAGAATTGTTGGGGCAGGGGGAACCAGTTCTTACACTAGAGCCCTTATAAACAAACATGAAAGTTTAAAAAGGTTGCTGAGAAGTGTTTTATAATTCATGCTGAAGACAAAAATGCAGGTAGTGTTATCCTAAATCTTCATATACCTGAAAAATAGCTCAGGCAGGTCCAAGATGGGAAGGGAGGAGAGAATGAAGGGGCCTTGCAAGGTTGGTTTTCACTGGGTTTTGGATCCTTCCAATGAAACACGGCCACTGGGGCTTGGTTATCATGTGGAATGGGCCATTCCTCGTCTCTGAATTTCAGGTGACTGTCACCCTATATGGCCTGGATGGAGAGAGTGAACCCCACCACCTGTCAGACCCTGACATCCCAGTTTTTGAGCGAGGAGGAGTGGATGTCTTCTTACTCTCCACCATGTTCCCCCTGGGGGAACTGAGGAGCCTGAGGCTGTGGCACGACAACTCAGGGGACCAGCCATCCTGGTAAGTCAGGGGTGAGCACACCATGAGAACCCACTATGTGCCACACCAGGGCTGGGCATTGTGCATTTGCTGCCAGGCTAATCCTCACAACCCTCCTCAAACACACAGAATGGATCCCCATTTCACAGAAAGAGACACGGGGGGTTAGAGAGACCCAACCACCCATGAGCCTCACGGCCTGGATCAGTAGCTAGGACAAGGACTAGAGGTTGCAAGCCTGGGGTCCAGTACTAGCTCCACTCTTGGCACATTTGCAGCACTGACCTTCATTTAGGCCCCAGTTCCCCATCTGTAAAATGGGAATAGATGCCCATTTTGAAGGTAAACTTGCCCAATAAGAGGAGACTAAATGAGACATTGGGCTGGTTATTTAGTAGAAGAGGTGAGAACAACTGCCACTCTGAGCATTAAGCTAAGCCTTCCCGTTTCTGTGCCCTTTTCTCATTGGCTCCTCAAGGGCAAGTATTCTCATTCTTGTTTTACAGGTGGGAAAATTTAAACTTAGGCAAGATAAGTGACTTGCCCAAGGTCACAGAGCCAGCAAGCCCGGAGAAGAGAATCCACCTGAGGATTATTTGGCTTGTGAGGCCAAAACTAGTGACCTAAATGAGTCGTTTCCAGCCTGACCACCCATCAGTGGCTTGCAACTTTAGAAAAACAGAGCACTTCTATTGATATCTTCAACTTACCTAAGGGATTAAACATTACTACTTTAAGTGTTATATGTTGGTTCCTGGGAAGCAGACTCTGAGATAGAGTTCAGGGTGCAGGGTACCTAGGCCCAGCACCTGGGAAGGGAGAGAAGGAAGCAGGATGAGCAGAGGGAGAAGAGCTTTGATGCAGCACAACAGCTTGGCTGACCTCCATGGGGAGCTCTGGAGCGTCCCGAGTTGGGTTGGGATGCCCAGGTCTTGATCACACCCAGGCACTGCACCCATCAATCATTGGATGTTGGCCTCCCCAGGAGGGTGTGAGATTCAACAGAGGTGTCTTCCTGGAAATGAGAAAATGCATGTCTGGAGCTTTCAAGCATAGTCCTTATTACACAGTAAATACTCAGTAAAGAGGGGCCCTTGATACCGCTGTTCTTCTTTTTTTTTTTTTAATCGCTATTCTTATCAGCCATAAGGCAACTGGGGAAATGGTGGCTCCTGCATCTGACATCCCAGCAGAGGCGAGATCATTCCATTTCTTCCCCAGGTCTCAAAGACCTAAATCAGGTTAGATGACACCCATGAAGTTCTGAGTCTCAACTAGATGGCTCACGCCCTGGGTGTGCGCCTGCATGAAGACCAGCATTTATGTACCTGTGTTGGTGTCTCCCTGAATGCCCACAATGTAGACAGCTTGGCTTTTCTCCCAGGCCTCTGGACTCTGGTCCTGGACTTGCAGGCCTACAGCCAGACTAATAGTTTCAGAAGGCACCCTCTTGCAGCATACATCTGTGAAAACGTGGCAGCCTCCAAGAGCTGGCTCTCCACACTAGCTGAGCTCCCACGTGAGGCCACTTCGCCCCCTGATTGGGGCATTTTGGTCAAGGCACCAAGAACAAGGAAGAAAAATATAAAATCTGTCTTTTCAGGAGTTCTTGTTCTTAAACTCAGGTTTGCAATGGTGTTAACCCTCACTGTATCCAAAGAAGCCTCACCCCCGCCTCAACACTGTCCTCAGAAGTGTGGGTCCCTTCCCCAGGTATGTAAGCCGGGTGCTGGTGCATGACCTGGCTAGGGACCGGAAGTGGCATTTCCTCTGCAACTCATGGCTGTCCATTGATGTTGGAGACTGTGTTCTTGACAAAGTATTTCCAGTGGCCACAGAGCAGGACAGGAAACAATTCAGGTACTTTTTTTTTTTTGTAAGCAAATGCTATTTATCTTGTTTTTTCGTCTCTAGGGAAGATGCATCACAATCCAGCTGAAGCAGAATAAAGTCACGTTTCAGCTCTCGTGCCTCGGTAGCTTCGAGTGTGTGACATTAATGACCAGTTTCTCTTGTTGGGGCTCTGGAGGGATACAGACCCTCTGACACAGAATTATCTTGGAGGTGGTGAAATGGTTGAACAGCTATTCATATTTCCTTACACAGGACATAGAATAATATGTTTCATATGAGTGAACAGAGTGGTTTGAATGGTGATGTCACGTCTGCCCATCTGAGGCTCCTTCTTCAATCAATTTTACTCTAAATAGGTGTTTCAGCATGTGTGTCCCTTGGCTTTCCTTCCTTCCTCTTACGTCTGGTCAAACACATCAAAGCAGATACAAATGTACACACACATGCTCATGTGCACACACACAATACCACAGAATGATGCTTATTTTATATCTTTTAAAATGGTATTACTCTAAATATGTCATCTTATTTCTTTGATGACAGACCATGAACATCCTTCCAGGACAGTATGCTTGGGTCAAATGTGTCCTTACTGACTACAAAATATCCACAGACTGGATGTCCCACAACTAATTCAACCATTCTTCTCTCAGTGGACATTAGTCTGTTCCCAACCAATATTAAAAAAAATTCAAGAGACTCCACAAGAATCTGGCAAGTGTGAAGGTGGTGAGCCAGGGTTCCTGCTTGGTACCAATTTGCTAGAGCAGAGTACCAACATTTTTCTTTGAAGGGCCATGTGCTCTCTATTTTACCACAGTCCTTACCCACCCCTAGTACCTCACTCCCACCCCCCTTCATTTAATTTGACTTATTTACATCTATCCAGGCCCCTTTAGCATTTGAGTTTGTGACCTCTACTTTAAATGGCTTCTGAGTTAGGTTCAAAACAAAGTCTGTTACCAGTGTATTTACTGAAAGGTGTCTTTCCCTCCCAGCTGCCACTGGGAACAGCTCAGCCTGCAAAGGGAAAAAGTCCAAGTCAGAGACACTTGGACCCAATGGCAGACAGAACACTGATGTGGGCACATGGCTCCCAGTTTCACATGCATGCTTCTGACTTGCTACATGCCCCTGCAAAAGTCAGTTCACCTCTCCAGGTCTCAGCTTCCACATCTGAAAAATGAGCTGCTCAATGTGCCTCCCCCAAGGAGACCTGTGCCGGTCCTGTGAGGTGATGTGGGTAGTATACTCAGCACAGTGAGCGGCTCAGGGTAAGTGCTTTATTACATGAGCAGATATGATCCTCCCAATGCATCAGACTTGTGATACTTGAAAACCAGACAAAGAGCTGTCTAAAGGCAGGGCCGTGTCATTCCCTCATGAATCTCGGTGCCCAGCAGGACACCTGGCACACAACACCAGGCTCACCAAATATTTGTGGAACTATCAGCAGAATATTGAGTAGAACAATCACATGGAAATCACTGTTGTTGATAGCCGACCTCTCTCCTTATGCACCTTTACTGAGTCCAGGCCACTCCCACAGCACAGACTGTGGGACAGTCAAAGTACCATGCAAGTCTGAGGGGTGCTGGCATCAGCCACCAGAATGGGCACCAGTCGGGAGTATCAGTTCCACACAATCTCAAGGTGAATGGGGGCCCCTTGTAAGTCCTGCGGTTAGACTAAATTCGGGACCAAAATCCTAGACTAACAGAGATGCCTAAGGAGAATATGGTACCATTTTCAGAAACCCTGTCTTGCAATTTTGATTCTCTTAAACTGAATCTGAAGCTAAAGCCTGGGATTTTTAACCAATATCATCTAATGCACTAGTTATAATAACCCTAATAATACTATAGTTATAGGATTATATTAAAATTACAACAAAAGTGATAATGGCTAATACTGACGCGCACTCACATAGATGTTGGCTACTTTGCCAAATGCGGTACAAAAATCATCACTTAATCCTTTCAGAAATCACATGAGGCAGGTTCTATTATAGCCCCCATTTGACAGATGAGTAACTGACGTGCAGAGAGAGAGTAAAGTAACTTGCCCGAGGACACACAGCAGGTAGGAGGGCCGCCTAGGATTCCAACCTCCTCTGTTCAGAACCCCCATCACTAACTAAGTGATGTTAAGATGCTGTATGTCTTCCACATGAGAGAAAACAGAGGATAAATCTTAGAAGCAAACACCTCCCTCTTATCCCAAGATTGCTCTGAAGAGACCAGTCTTCTCCCATCTCTGCCCCCTTTCACTGCCTTTTTACAGGCACCTGTTTTTCATGAAGACGTCCACAGGCTTCCAGGATGGACACATCTGGTATTCCATCTTCAGCTGCGCAGCTCGGAGCAACTTCACCCGTGTCCAGAGGGTGTCCTGCTGCTTCTCCCTGCTCCTCTGCACCATGCTGACCAGTATCATGTTCTGGGGTGTTCCCAAGGACCCAGCTGAACAAAAGATGGACTTGGGTAAGTCCCAATGTCATGACAGAGCTAGTGGTCAGTGGGTGTCACACAATTCCAGAGGTCCCAAGACCACCTTCAGGTTCAAGAAGTCTCTAGAACTACTCACAGAAGTCAGAAACACCATTATGCTCATTACAGAAAAAAGGATACAATTAAAATCAGGAAAAGAATGAGGCACATGGGGCAGGGTCCAGGGGAGACCAGGGCAGAACTTCCAGTTGTGTTCTCCCAGGGAAGCAGTGGCAATGGTCAGTCGTCCCAACAATGATGTGTGACAACACACATGGAGTATTGCCAACAAGGGACACTCCCTAAGCCCTGGTGTCCAGAGTTTTTACTGCGGCTTGATCACATAGACATGGCTGACCCCCGCATGCCTGACCTTAGCCAGTAGCCCCTCCAGAGACTGAGGTGACACTGTGTGGTGAAGGCCCACACCATAAATCACTGTTAACATAGACTATACAGTGTGGCCCAAGACCTCGGGTAAACAAGGTGTATCTATTAGACAGAACATCCCAAGAGCTTAAAGGTCACCTCCCAGGAGCCACTCAAGGGCCAGGCTCTTTTGGGCAAGGTCGGTCTTTACTGCACACCCACCTTCTGGAAGTGGTGGAGAAAACATTTCCATGAACCCCTTTCTTCCTCTGTCCTAGGTAAAATTGAATTCACTTGGCAGGAAGTGATGATTGGACTGGAGAGCTCTCTCCTCATGTTCCCCATCAATCTCCTAATCGTTCAGATCTTTCGAAACACCTGTCCTCGGGTCACTAAGGAGCAGAACACTGAGAAATGGGATAGGGGCTCCCCTAGCCTGGCCTCCTCACAACAGCCCATGGAGAATGGCCTTCTGACACTTGAAGTGGTGACCAAGGCATGTCTTCAACCTTGACGGTGTGGGGGTGCTCTGGTCTGGGCAGAAATGGTTGGGAGAGGACTGGGGCTTGAGATCTGGCAACCCCACGATGGATGACAGCATCAGCCTCCAAGATTCATCAATGACACACACATGTGTGCGCGTACACATGCATGCATGTTCAGTTGGGCACATGTGTGCACACATGTACACACTGTGCAGGTGCATGTGTATATATGCACACACTTATAGACAGGCATACATGCATGTGCACATACATATACAAAGGCATACACAAACACACATATATATGCCTTTGCATACCTGTACATGTACACACATACATATGCACACACACCTACCATAGACATACATACACACACATGAACACACACATACACACACCTACATATATACACACACTTTTTGGGTACATAGTGTGTACACAATATTATACCTTTATCATAGATCACAGCTGGAAACCCAGAGAAGGGACTCCCTCTGCATTCATGCACTCAGTAAACATTTCCTAAGCACCTACTACATGACGCACTTTGAGAAATACAACCTGGAATGTGTCAGTTCGAATCCTAGAGAGAAATGGCTCAGGATGATCCAACATCATGTATCTGTGGGCAAAGCTGGGATTCAAACCCAGACTGCCAAGCCCCAGAGTGAACGCTCTTAACCATGATACTGCCTCCCTCACCTTTGCTCATGTTCCCCTTACCCTACCTGGGCTGACTGGCAGGATATGTGGAGACTCGTCAGCTCGCTGTTGAAAGCTCTGAAGGTGCCATCACCTGCCTCCGGTTGGGACTCAGCAGCGCTGATGGACATCAATCACCTTCTGGCCTTGGTGCAGGAAGTCGTCTGTCTGCAGAACATGGCAGGGCCGGAGCTCTGGGAGGAAGCCAGACAGAGAGAGGACCCTTTAATGCTCCCTCTTGGGTCTCTACGAGCAAAAGGTAAGTCATTATGTTTCTGAGCTGAGAAAGGGGGCACATCTGGACCAGGTGGATACAGGACTCAGGGCCGGCTCTGTATCACTAGGGAGTGAACATGTCCTACAGGGTCTCCTCCCACACCGACCTCCACTGCAACCACCTGCCATCACTTCCCTCTCTCTGCACACAGGCAACCCGCTCTCTTCACAACACCAAGCTGCCTTCCCACTAAAGACCATCCCACATCTTGTCCTTCCATCTGGAATGTTCTTAGCATCTCCTAAGCATCTCTTGCATTGCTTTTATGCCGCCGTGCCAAATCATGACTCATGGGAAGAGCTGTTTAAAGTCTGCAGCCAACTTTGCTGGACTGTGAGCTCTGTGAGGTCAAAGCCATCTGACTGTTCTGTCTCCATCGTTTCCCTAGTGCCTGGCCCTGTACAACACATAGAAAGCATGCAGCAAACATGCATGGGGTGATGTCAGCATAGGAGATCATTATGGAAAGCACAAAGCAAAAAGGCAGGCTGGTCTTTCCTATATGGTAAGAACAGCATTGGCCAGCCTGGTAACTCTGGGTACTGGCTCTGCCATTAATGGGCTGTGTGACTTTGGACAGGTTACTTCAGTTCTCTGTGCCTCAGTTTCCTTTTCTGTAAAGCATTGGGGGATGCAACGTCAAACCAGATCCATTTCCAAATGTGAGGGGCAGGACACAAGATGATGGACGGGACAGTAAAAACATTAAAGAACACTGAGTTGTAGAGTGAAAAAGTCCCTCCTCCATTCTGTTCCAAACTTTCCAGAAGCAAATCTCAGTTTGGTACAAGTGTGTCTTTAACACCCTTTTAACACTTGTTCTGTTTGGCAGAGAGATCGCAGGTCTCAAACTTGGAGCTTTTTCAAAGAATATTCAGCTAGAATTTAGTACCATTATTTCTTTCCTGTCCATCTTCCACCCACATCAATGCCACCAGTGTTCAGACCAGGCTGTCCAACAGAACTGCCCACAGTGCTGGAAATGTTCTGCATCTCTGCACTGCAGTATGAAAGCCACAGGCCCCATGTAGCTCCTGAACACTTGAAATGTGGCTGGTGTGACTGGAAAACTGCAGTGCTCATCTTCTTTTTTTTTTTCTTAAAGATTTTTATGAAATTTATTTGAGAGAGAGAGAGAGAGAGTGAGAGAGCATGAGAGGGGAGAACGTCAGAGAGAGAAGCAGACTCCCCGCAGAGCTGGCAGCCCGATGTGGGACTCAATCCTGGGACTCCAGGATCATGACCTGAACCAAAGGCAGTTGCTCAACCAACTGAGTCACCCAGGTGCCCCTGCTGTTCTCTTCTTAATTTCAATCAATTAATGGGGCCAGTGGCTGTCATAATGGCTGGTGTGGGTTAAGAATGCTGCCATTTTTGATACACCAGGCTGATCACTGTCTAAATCTTGTTTAGAACACAGAAATGGATGAGGTCTACAGAATGGGGAATTTGAATTCATAAACTGTTGGCCACACTGATGTAGTGAATTACATTTCTAGGGCTGAGGTCGGGATCTGCAGTTTTAACCAGTCACTCAGGTGACTTTCGAGCACACTTAATGTTGAGAGTCAGTGCCCTCAAAACAAAATCCCACATCCTTATTGGCCAGGGTCATGCTGACCCCGTGGTCAGCCCCATCTTGACCTCCGTGATCCAGCCACCCTGGAGGATTTGTCCCAGACAGTTGGACTTGGGCTGCCCATGAAGGCTGTCTTGCAGGAGCTCTGCTGATGCCTGGACTGGACTCCTGGCCTTGAGTCTGGGGACTTTGGTGTTCATAGCAGAGGCCTTAGAACAGCGACTCTTGAGTCAGCCAGACCTTAGGGCTCTCCCTGCTGCAACAGTAGCTGTGCAACTTTGGACAGGTTGCTCAGCCTATGACTCAGCTTCCTGCCCTGTAAAATGGGAGTATTGATCCACTTTGCCTCTTGGCTCATTCTGAGGACTGAATGAGGTCATAAGACACAGGAAAACTTAAACCCAGCCTGGTACAAAGCAGGTATTCAGTAAGCGGTGTTACAATTGATTGGGAGTGATGGTATCTTCCAGAAACATTGCCAGAGGGCTTGCAGCATGAAGGCTGTTGATGTCAGAACCTGCAGCTGTGGCTTCAGCAAGGAGGGTAAGGGAGGAGGCCTGAGTCAGAGGGAGGCAGAGTTGATGTTGTCCCAGACCTTCACTGTCCTCTAACCCGAGCCCAGTTGCACGCTTCTCCACAGTGCTGGTTACCTTCCCACTCATTCACATCTCACTGGTGACTGCAGAGGAGCCGTGGCGTGAGTGTGCTCTCTCCTGCCACCTCCCATATCTGGTTTCACATTCCTCTTGCAAACACCGGTCCAATCAGCCTGGACACTGACTGCTCTGGGAGACAAGCCCAAGCTTCCCCTAGAAGGAATCAGGAATAGTGGATATGTTCAGGGTTTTTTTCTTGCAATGAGTAATTTTGTTTTTTTAAGATTTTATTTATTTATTTGACAGACAGAGATCACAAGTAGGCAGAGAGGCAGGCAGAGAGAGGAGGAAGCAGGCTCCCCGCTGAGCAAAGAGCCTGATGTGCGGCTCGATCCCAAGACCATGGGACCATGACCTGAGCCGAAGGCATGGGTTCATTAACCCAATGAACCACCCAGACGCCCCACAAGGAGTAATTTAAAACAGAAAAACACCTTTGTTTGTTTTAAAACTTTTTAGAAAGCTGAAATTTGAACAAACCACTGTATAAAAACACTTATGAGATATTCGGGGGAAACTTGACCTCTCACTGGGTATTTCACGCTATTAAGGGATTATCGTTACTCATTTTAAATGTTGATAACGACATTATCATGGTTTTAATTTTAAAAAGAGTCCCTACATTCTCTAGAAGCATATTAAAATTAAAATATCAGTGACATGACCCGGGCCTTGGAATTTGCTTCAAAATCATCCACATGGAGAGAGTAGGCTGGGTGCCGGGGAAACACAACTGGTCATGAGTTGATAACTTTGAATAGTGAGTGTGTGTGCAGGTTCGTCTCATTACTCTACTTTTCTAAGTTTAACATTTTTCATAATAAAAAGAAGTTGAAAGCAAAAGATTAAGACTAACACTATCTTTGGCACCAGGCAAACCTTGTGTATATTAAAATAATAATTTATTTGCTGGGATGCCTGAGTGGCTCAGAAGGTTAAGCGTCTGCCTTCAGCTCAAGTCATGATCCCTGAGATAGAGTCCCGTATTGGGCTCCTTGCTCAGCAGGGAGCCGGCTTCTCCTCTGCCTGCCATTCTCCCTGTTTGTGCGTGCACTCTCTCTGACAATAATAAAAATCCTTAAAATAATATTTGCTGATGAGCTAATACCATATCTAGGATTTGCTTTAAGGTATTCCAGAAAAAGAAGAAAGTCGGGGGAGGGGGCAGAGACAAAATAATATTGGCAAAAGGTTGGTGCTTGCAGCAGCAGGTGATAGATACTTATTCTGTTCTCTTCTGTCGATGTGTACAGAAATTTTGAGAATGCCCTTGATAAAAGGTGAAAGAGGAACGTATGAATCCTAACTGGCCATGGAAGCCTGGTAACTTTGCCCATCTTTCTAGATCTCTCATGCCATGGTGCATAGGAAGTGTTCAATACTGAAAGCTGTTACTAACGTTGTTCAATGGCAGGCAGTCGGCTCTGGCATTCAGCACCAGCTAATGCTCTCTGTCCCATCCTCCAGAACAAATGCGATGCCTGATGCCAGAGGTGGGCCCAAGTGACCCTCAGAAGGACAATGCCTACAAGCAGTGTCTCTACCTTCAGCTGGAGCACATGGAGCAAGAGCTTCAGTTGGTGGGGCCCTGTGGCTTTCCCCAGAGCCAGAGTCACGCCCAGGCCCTCAGCCAGTTGCAGATGCTGAAGGGCTGTCTGGGGGGACAGCTGGGCACCCCACCCACAGCATACACCAGGTAATCCTCTCCCCTGGGTGCTGAGTGGGCGCTGCCCCCCAGTGGGGTACCTGCAGAGAGACTATACCCCTGGCCACCTTGGAAGGATGTTCACCCAGATCACATGTATAATATGAATAATATATTTCCTCAATTCTAAAGATCCTTTTAAAGAGAGATAGGCCAAAGACTATACTTTCAGGGATCATTTCTGACAAACCATAAGAGACTCTTAATGTCACAAAACAAACTGAGGGGGTCAGGGGGAGGAGGATAGGGAGAGGGTGGTGGGGTTATGGACACTGGGGAGGGTACGTGCTGTGGTAAGTGCTGTGAAGTGTGTAAACCTGGAGATTCACAGACCTGTACCCCTGGGGCTAATAATACATTATATGTTTATTTAAAAATTTAAAAATTAAAAAAATAGAATAAATATGTGAACATGGGGCGGGGGAGTGAGATAGGCCAGCAATTTACAGGAAATTTCCCCTCAGAAAAAAACCCAAACACCAAGTTATTAAAACTGCCCTTTGAGGTGGGTACCCGATACAGAGGTGGGTATGAGAAGCCAGAGAATACAGAATAGCCCTTTGAGTGGGTACGAGGTACAGAATCTGAGAGGTCAAGGAGCTTGGCCACAGTCACACACAGCTGGGGAGGGTAACGTGGGATTTGAACTTGAGCCTGGCAGGTGCTACTCTGATCGTACCCATCCTGCATTTCAGCTTCCCGATGGCGAGCAAGCGTCCTTGCGGCCTGCCCTGGTGGTTCGTCGTGGTGGGCTGGCTCCTGGTGGCAGCCACCAGCGGCGTGGCAGCCTTCTTTACCATGCTCTACGGCCTGCACTATGGGAGGGCCAGCTCCCTGAAGTGGCTCATCTCCATGGCCGTCTCCTTCGTGGAGAGTGTGTTTGTCACCCAGCCCCTGAAGGTCAGGCTGCCCTGGACCCCTCCGCCCACACTTTCCCTCCTGCCAGCTTCCCTGTCCTTAGACTCAGCTGTTCTTTGTCTATTCGTTACAAACATACACAGCACCTTGCTGGTGGTGCTGGTAGCAGGTAGGGAATTATAATGAGCTTAATCACTAAGATAACCCAAGTTCTGGGACAGGGGCTCTGGGACAGAGATTCTAGGCCAGGCCGAGTGGCTTATCAAGATGTGGTGGTCAGCATCAGAATCACCCTCAGGAGGGTCCCTGCCTCTGTTCTATATATGACAAGAGGTTAGGAAGGGAAGGTCACATGTATATAGCATATTTCCCCAATTAATACCGTATCTCCTCAATTCTATATTATATTCTATAATATATAATTATAATATATATATTCCATAATTCCTCAAATAATACCATATTTCCTCAATCCTAAAGATCCTTTTAATTGTGAGATAGGCCAGCAATTTAGAGGAACTTTACCTTCAGAAAAACAAAAACAACAACAACAAAAAACACCAAATCATTAAACCTGTGTGTCATTTGGAAGACACACTCCTATTTCTGAAATGTAAAGTTACTGTTAGAGTTGGAGAAATACTGAGCCCCAGCCTGGAGCTTGGAGCCAGGGCTCCCCCTAGAAGGAGTCAGGTGGTAGGAATATACTGTGTGTGTGTTGGGGTGAGGGGGCAGTGGCTGCAGAAAGGAAGGGACATTGACATTGAATCTTTACACCTATGAGACTCTCCAAATCCCTAACCCCCATTTTACCTGATAGTCCCCAGTTCTTTCCTGAATACCCTTTATCTGCTGATTTAAACAACTCCCGACATCTCCTCCAATCTAGTCTGAGAACAGTAAGAATGGAGACGTGAGCCATTCTGTTCCCAACCAAAGCCCAGACTACTACTAAGCTCGTGCTCTATTGGTGCAGAGGTGAAGGCATGGATGGAATGAAGAAAGGGGGAGGGGAGGAGGGAAGCAGGAAGGGAGGGAGATGTAATTCAGCACTAGAGATAGTATAAGAAATAAGAGGAGACAATCTTTTTTCCACTGTATATTTTTTCCCGTTTTGTGGAAGATTATTTGACCATAGAGTTGAGGGTCCATATCTGGGGGCTCTCTACTCTGTTCCACTGGTCTATGTGTCTGTTTTTATGCCAGTACCATGCTGTCTTGGTGATCACAGCTTTGTAGTAAAGCTTGAAATCTGGTAACGTGATGCCGCCAGTTTTATTTTTGTTTTTCAACATTTCCTTAGCAATTCGGGGTCTCTTCTGATTCCATACAAATTTTAGGATTATTTGCTCCAGCTCTTTGAAAAATACTTGTGGAATTTTGATCGGAATGGCATTAAAAGTATAGATTGCTCTAGGCAGTACAGACATTTTAACAATGTTTATTCTTCTGATCCAAAAGCATGGAATGGTCTTCCATCTTTTTGTGTCTTCAATTTCTTTCATAAGTGTTATGTAGTTCCTAGAGTACAGATCCTTTAAAAAAAAAAAAAAGAAAAAGAAAAAAGAAAGAAAGAAGAGGGAGCTCTATCAGCAGGGGAGTGCAGGTGCGAAAGTGCAGTGGGACAGCTCTGGTATGAGAAGCAGGGGGAGCTCAGGATTCACTGTCTCTGCTTGGTGGCCAGGTGCTCTGGCCCTTTCCCTTCACATCCCCTCTTGGCACAGAATGGCCTGGTTCCTACCTAACTTCCTCAGAGCATGGTTCTGTGCCCAGGACACAGATGTGGCCTTGATCCTGACCCCTCTCTGATAAGGAGCTGGCAGTGTCCAACCCAGGCCTGGGGTTCACAGTGGGTGTTTTTCAGGTGCTGGGCTTTGCTGCCTTCTTTGCACTGGTCTTGAAGAGAGTAGAGGATGAGGAAGAGCCGGTGGCCTCTCTCCCAGGACGTCTGTCTGGCCCAGGTAATAGTGCATAGGTGGAGGCAGGGGCCTAAAACCCGATGAAGATGAGACGGCCCTACAAAGCCCAGTTGCTGACTTTTTTGCCCCATCATTTCTTCACCCCTGACTGAGGAAGCACCCCCAAACCCTCCAAAACTCTCTAAAGCAACCTTATTCCTTCTCTACCCCAGCTTTTGTCTCTGGCACCAAAGCACGACCCCTTGGCCAGAAGAGGCCCCTTGGGGGCTGCACTTTGCACGGGCGTCCTTCTCTGTGTAATCACAAGCAAGCAGCTTTCTCCTCCTAGGCTCAGGGCCTTAGTCTTTAGAATGAAAACCAAAACCAAAGATGCTTACAGGTGGGCTACAGAGTTCCAGGACAAGGGTCTGTAAACTACAGCCATGAGGCCAAATCTAACCCACTTTCCATAAATGAAGTTTCCATAAATGAAGTTTTATTAGAACAGAGCCATACTGACCCCTGCTGGATGAGGCCACTGAGCAGCCCCCTGTCCCGCAGCCTGGTCTCTCATTTCACAGAATGCCTACAATAAGATAATCACAAAACAAGCGAACAGAAAGAGTCAACACTCCAGCAGTGTAGGCAGAGATTCTGACATTCGGGGAAAATACAACGGGAATAAACAAAAGGCATACCCATATTATTGTACTGATATTATTACATAGTGTGGTTTCCTCCTCATGGGCTGGTATTCTTCCACTCTAGGATAGGGTTGGAGCTTGTTTTGTTTTGGCTTTGAGGATCCAAAAGGTCCATTA
Organism: Mustela erminea; assembly: GCF_009829155.1. NCBI lineage: Eukaryota > Metazoa > Chordata > Mammalia > Carnivora > Mustelidae > Mustela > Mustela erminea. Next base: position 53,913,625 of record NC_045632.1, on the reverse strand, counting down.
AAATCTTCCCAAGACAAAAGAGTAATTTTTGTCCTAAGAGACGCCAGCTTCGAGAACAATTAAATATTCATTCAGTCATTCTTTTGGCAGCCACTCAGGGAGTACTCGCTGTGTGCCAGGCAGTTCGATGGCTTAGGACCATGATTTACATAAAACCCACTCATTGTGAGTGTGTAACTCATTGGTTTTAGTAAATTTCTAGAGTTGTGCAACCATCCTCCTAATTTGTCATCCTCAAAGGTTCCCTCTTGACCACTTAAAGCCAATCCCTGCTCTCATCCCTGGCAACGCAGCACAGGATAGAGCAGGTTGCCCTTGGAAAGCACAGCCCACAGGGAGACACACATTTAACAAGTAAACAACACAAGCGCAAAATGTGAGAACTCAGGGAGCACACAGGAGAACGCAGGCCTCTCTGCTCAAGTAGTACCTATGTTGGCTACTGGAGCCTGGCGAAGGGAGGGAATGCACACTGGGCCCTTGCAAAGGCCCTGAGGTGCAACAGAGCTTGTCATTTTACAGTGATTACAGACAGTGTGGACTAAGCAAGGGGAATTAGGGGGAGAATGGTTCAAGGTGACGACTGAGAGGTGGGTGGGGAGCAGAGCCTTGTAGCACCCGGGTGGGTGCTGGGATTCCAGAGTGCTGCAGAGGAGAGAGGCGTGATCTATCTTGTGATTTGAGAAAGATCACTATGGCTGCTCTTAGGAAACCAAAAGTACTGGGTCAAAAGTACCAGTGGGGAAAAGACTACTGGAATGGTCCAGATAAGAGGTGACATGTCCTGGCACTGGGGGTAGAATGGAAGGCATGGATTCAAAAGACATTTGGGGCAATATGCCCCTATCAGAATGGCTATAAGTAAAACGTAAAGTAAAAAATGCTGACAAGGATGCAGAGAAACTGGAGCGTTCACGCACTGCTGGTGGGAATGGATGCCGTCACTCTGGAAAAGTTTGGCAGTTTCTTTCAAAAGTAAAAATGGACTCACCATATGCTGCAGCAACTGCATTCTTGGGCATTTATCCCAGAGACATGAAGACTTATTTGCATGCAAAAACTTGTATATACATGTTCAGAGCAGGTTCATCTAAAAGAGCCAACTGCTGCTCCTAGGAATCTACCCGAGAGAAATCACCTGTATGTGAATATTCGTAGCAGCGTTATTCCTAATAGCCAACACTAGTAACGATCTAGATGTGAATGCATGGACAGGAGTGTACCCATACCAAAAAAGGAACTAAATACTAATTACACAACAACATGGATGGACGCCAAAACGTTATGCTAAGTGAAAGAAGCCAGACACAAGAAACGATGCACTGTAGGATTCCATTTATATGTAATATCCAGAAAAAAAAATCTATAGAGACAGAGAGCAGATTAATGAGGCTAAGGGTAGGACAGACTGGGAGTGGGGACTGACTTGACGGGGACGTGAGGGAACTTCCTGGGTTGATGAAAATGTTCTAAAACTGGGTTATGGTGATGGTTGCACAACTCTATAAATGTACTAAAATCATCGTATTGTAGACGTCCCGTGGAAAATTTATGAAAACTATAGTTCAATAAAGTGGCTTAAAAAAGAAGATACTTAGACATGACAGGACTTTGAAATATTAGTGACCCTCCTTCTTCCATCCATTACAGTTTTGGGAACACTGGGCTCTCTCTTAGGGCTCAGGAGCACAGGGAGGGGAGGGTGTTGTGCTTTCAGTATGAGGGGAATCCTCCAGCTGGAGTAGGGTCAGAATTTTGAGCATAGGGATGGCGGCGGCAGAGGCATGGAGGGCAGCATTGGGAAATGGCTCCTGAGGAGTAGGAATGGCGGATCCTGTTGGTCCTGGTGAAGACAGGAGGCTTCTGGTTGCAAAAGTTGAGGCTGGTTCCACTGCCTTTTGGGAGACAGTCCTCATGTCCTTGCTTTCACAGACCCCTCTGCCTTGTTCCGAGCACGACGATGCAGCAGAAAGGACATTTACCAGCCGCCTTTGGCCGCTGACATCGAGAAGATGAAAACCACCCATCTCAAGGAACAGAAGGCATTTGCCTTCATCAGAGAAATCTTGGGTAGGCAACCAAGGTCACCCACAAGCAGTCTCCTCACTCACTGGTTGTCAGCACAGACTTCAACAGATAACGGTATAATCTTTGACAGACCCACACTGTCTCGCCCCAGCTTCTCCCCTATACTTAAAATCCCTTGGTTGGCCCCACATGGCCCTTAGGATAAAATCCAAACTCCCTACTGTGGCTCTGCCCACCCTGGGTCACCTCTTGCAGCCCGTTGCGCTCTGAGCTCTGGACACACCATGTCCTGCTGCTCCTGGGACTCCTTCACTCTCTGGACCCCAGGCCTTTGCCCAGGCTAATCTAATCTGCCTGGAATGTGTCTCCTCTCCTCCCCATCTTTTCTTTTGACTAAGTCCTTATGCTTTAATTCTCAGCCCAAAGACTATGTCTTTGGAAAGACTCCCCAAGCCTGCTTTCAAACATCACTGTGTATCTTAGTCTGCGTTCTCCCATAAGCAGATTGGGGTACAAGTAGTTGCTTTGGAGGTGATCCTGGGAAACACTGGTAGAGAAAAGGAAAGTATAGAAGAGAAGGGAGGTGAAAGAAGGTGTGGTGATGAGTGGGTTCTGTGTGAGAACTGGAGCTCAGTCCTGCTAGGGACCTCTGTGGGGGTTTATAGTACACACCTCCAGGTTGTCACACAGGTCACTGGTGAAGGCTGCTCTCGGGGAGGACATGGACCCTGCAGCACTCCTGCCCTGCCCTCCCAATGGTTGAGCACATACAGCCACACAAATGCAGAGAGCAGGTGAGCTTGCATAGGAGTAGCAGCATGTTACAGAATGAAGAGAGCCTAGAGGTGTGGGCAGAGCCCCAATTCATCCCAGGGAGGGCTTGCTGGGATGCATATTCCCAGGCCCTGAACCCAGAGATTCTGGGCAATACTCTGCACCCCCCACATTCTGATGGCTGGCCTCCTAAACTAAATCTTTGTATGTAAGGGGCCCTTACATCACACTCACCTGTCCACAGGTGAGCTCCACGAGTGCACAGAACACAACTGTCATTTTCATTGCTCTATCCTCAGCATTATAACATGGCAGAGCCCCATTTTCAGAAGATTCTTTTTAAGAAATGTCCATATAGCATGAACTCTGGGCAAGCCCTATTTTTAAGTGCTTAATAAATATTAATTTATTATAACCTTATGAAACAGAATTATTATCCCCACTTCACAGATGAGGAGAGTAAAGCAGAGGGGTTAAGTACTAGTTAAGTCACTAGTAAATCTAGTAACTAGGGGTTAACTAGGGGTTAAGTCACTAGTAAAGCACATAGACAGGAAGTGGCGGAGCCAGAATTTGAACCCAGGTGGCAAACTCATATCTGAGGATTTAACTCCTTTCCACTGTCTAAGGATTGGTTCCACTGTCACTAGGGGGCAAGAAGCTGGTCTACAAGACCTCAACTATTCTGTATGCCATTCTGTTTCCTGCCTTGGGCTTGGTGGGATTTAGGAACCCTGCCTGACCGGGGGTTACACCTCCACTTTCAGCATACCTGGGCTTCCTGTGGATGCTGCTGCTGGTCGCCTATGGGCAGAGGGACCCCAGCACCTACCACTTCAACAGACACCTTGAGCACAGCTTCACCCAAGGCTTTTCAGCTGTGTTAAGCTTCAGAGAGTTCTTCGTGTGGGCCAACACCACCCTCCTGAGCAACCTATACAGTTATTACCCAGGTACTTTTCCCTCACCTGAGGACAAATGTCAGCCCCCTTTTGCAGACGGCTTTCTAGGAACAAGAGTGGGTCACCATCACCATCAGCCTCACAGAGAGCCAATAACCACAGGACCATATGCTTTGAAAGAGAGACCCTCAGAAGGCTGTGTGTGCACAAGAGAGGGGCCCTAAACCTCCCCTGATGCAGAGTGGAGGACATTCTAAGTGAGAGATACATGAGCATGAATCAGCTAGGCAGAAGCAGTATACCGGGTGCAAGGGACAATAGGGGGAAAGGCAAGCCTGAAGTAGCACAGCACGCCCCTGGAATTACAAAGTGCTGAGTGTGGCTGCAGTGTAAGGTATGAGTTGAGGACCAGTTAAAAGTAAAGCAAAAGAGGAATAGGGGTCAGATCATCAAGGGTCTCAGAAGTTCTATTTTATGCTTAAGGAAATGAGGCATTGACAGTTTCTTCGGGAGGGAGTAACATAATGGAATTTGCAGTTAAGAGGGATCATTCTAGAATCATGTGGAAGTTGGAATAGAGAGTAGTTAGGATGCTAGAAATGATGGGGCTGATGGAGGCATGAGAGGAAGGGGTGAATGGAGAAATGAGCATGGGAGCAGACAACAGTGAAGAGGTAGAGTTGATGAGCCTTGACCATTAGGATAAGAGCATTGAGAGAAAGGGCACAAAAGGTCTCCAAGTTGATGACCAGGTGATGGGGGTACCATTCCTCAAGAGAAGTTATGCAGGAAGTAGACCACACCTAAGCGTGGAAGATGGTGATGAATATAGCCTGTGATTGGCCATGAACTACTTACTCTTGACTGTTTTTACACTGGGTACACTGAAGTTCATGTTAACATCCAGGCCAGGATGCACTAAGACAATTTTGATGGCTAGGCTGACCCACCTGTTTTTCATCTCCAGGCTTTATCACGGATGGCAATTCTAAGCTGGTGGGCAGTGCCCAGATTCGCCAAGTGAGGGTCCGGGAAAACTCTTGCTCTCTTGCCCCACAGCTGCAGGCTTCTCTCAATGGATGCCATGCACCATACTCTCTGGATATTGAAGATCTGTCAGATTACGGGGAAGGCTGGAATGCCTCCATACCCAATAACAGCAGTGGCTTTTCCCAGGCTTGGCAGTACCAGAGCCAGAGCCAACGCCGAGGGTATCCCATCTGGGGAAAACTCACTGTGTACCGGGGAGGAGGTTATGTGGTCCCCTTGGGGACTGATCGCAAAAGCACATCAAGGTAAGACTCACTTGACTCACGTATACCCAAGGAAAGCCATTTCCTAGGGTCTGGGTCTTATAAGCAGGTGCAGCAAAGCTCATTCATGTCATTGTAGGGAGGAACTAGGGGACGCAGAAGTATTCAGATTGTATTTCTGGGTCCCTGGAAACTACAATCTCAGAGTCCCTCTCCAGCACTTTCGGCCTGGTGGCTGAGTCTGGTGGCCTCTGCTAGAGCCAGTGTAGGGATATGGAGCTCTACTACACAAAGACATCTACTACCAGGCAGATAGGAAGTGAGTGGCTAAGGCTAGTAATCTTAGCCAAGAATCATGCTTTTATGTGCAGTGAATTATAGTAGCAAGGAAGAACACTGAGTTTGGAGCATTCACTGTTTCTATAGTGACAGAAGCAAACCTGCTCTTTATCTGAAGGACATTACCTTATCCCTCAAGGTTTCTCACTGCAAACACAGCCTTAAGAAATGGCTTGGGTAAAGCCCAGCCAGGACCTTGCATTCCTGGAATACTCAACACGGTGGAGCAGGGACACCTATGCAGACTGCCTCTCCCAGCACACTCCAGAGTTAGACAGCCCTAAGTGTGAAACCCTGGCACTGCTCCTGTTAGCTATGTGGCCCCAGGCAAGTTAGTGAACCCATTTGCACCTCAGGCATCTCAAGGAACACAGGAAACAAAACCCTAAAGAGAACAACTGACAGGGGTCAACTGACAGGGGTCCCCTGGGATTCAGGACAGGACAGGAATTGTCAGTTTCCGTGTAAGAAGTGTTTTCCTGCCACTTGCAACAACTGATGTTCTCTCTTCTAAACACGAAGCAGGACACAGACCCAGTGGGCACAGGGCATATCTTAAAACAGGCCCATCACTATTAATGCCAGTAATAACAGCTGTCCCTATTTCACACAGACAAACGACACACTGTTCCATTTTCTCTTCACAATGTTCCCAAAGCACTGGTGTTAACACCACCGTAGATAAGGAAGCTGAGTCTGCTTGCCTAAGCCCCTGATTTTCTATGTGGCTCCTCTCACACGGGTGGTCCTCAAACTTTAAAAAGTATCACACTCACCTGGAAGGCTCATCAGAACACAGATCTGCAAAACACAGATCCCCTAGAGGAATTTGTTTCCAAAGATCTGGGATGGGGACTGAGAATCTGCATTTTTACTGAGTTTCCAGATGATGCAGATGCTGGCACTATGGGGAGAAAAGCTCCTATAAGTGTGGTCCCCAATGTCCAGGAGACCATGCGTGCCAAGACACTGCACCATTGGTGGGAAACTGATCACTCCCAGGAGGAGCCCCCAGGCCCTATGGCCCAGGGGACGGAGCAGAGCCAAAGGGAGAAATTTCTATAGGAAACCCTGGCCTCCTTCCTGGACAGGGGGGGCAGGGAGCCACTGTAATTGGAGATGTCCCTAAACAGTCCTTTTCCTACAGAATTCTCCAGTACCTCTTTGACAATACCTGGCTGGACAGACTGACCAGAGCTGTTTTTGTGGAGTTCACCGTCTACAATGCCAACGTTAACCTGTTCTGCATCATCACTCTGACCCTGGAGACAAGCGCCCTGGGTGGGCAGCCTCACCTGTGACCCCATCTATAGTGTTCTAGAAGACAGACACCCCTCCCTCTGGGCCAGGGCACCTGACCAGGCTGGCCCTTGCTGCCCCAGGGCCAGAGTTCTGGGGCCAGTGTTGTTTGGGAGACTTGGGGATGGGTCTTGGTTCTTCCTGGGCACCCAAAGGTCGGGTTCCAGCATTGCTCCAGCCTTATTACTAGTTGCCTCCACTTCTCTCTGGCCCGTCTCCCAAGATACCCTGAGGGAACCAAGCTGGGAGTCTGAAGACAGCTCATCGTCTTCAGCTTCCTACTCTGGGGAAGGCAGGCTGGGGGGCTGGCAGTGAAAGGCTGGAGAAGGGGTGACCTAGTAACAGATAATTTCACCTAAAACAACATTTTACAACTTGTACCTCAACCTACAGGACGAGGTACATTTTACATTATTTTCCAATACACTCACATACAAATATACATAAACTGAGACAAAAGCTTCAAAAATATTTTCCTTCACTACATGCAGTATACTCTGATATTTTCTGTTCTGTTCCATTTCTTTCTTTCCATTTCCCGCCTTCCACCTCTTTTAAAGCTATCATAATCTATTGAAAACACTGACCCAAAGCTTCCTCAGCTAATAACCGATTTTCCTAAAATTCAACGATCTTTCCTCTAAAAATTAAGCCATTTTTAGTATCAAATTACATTTTTAGTAAAACAAATACTCGTAGTTTTTAAAATTTCAGAACCATGTAAAGTGAAAAGTAAAAGGCCTTCAACTTCCATGATCTCTGGCCACTATGAAGTGCTTATTTCAAACCCTTTTGTTGGGGGGAGTAGTATTTGTATCCCCGTGTTCTCCTACTCTTTTTGCCACCTTTGTGGCTCATAAAGACCAACTAAACAGCCTGTCCCCAAACACATCTGATTAAATTATGTGTTTCTACAAATGAGAAATGAGGAATGGGTTTCAGGTCTGGTTGGTTCAAGCAGCCCACTGATGTTGGCAAGGACTCAGTTTGTTTGTGTCTCTCCGTTCTGACATTCTCATGGTTGGCTTTGTCTTCAGAGGCAGTAGCTTTATCAGTCAAACTGTTTTTTTTTTTTAATCATTACAAAATATCATTATAATACTCCCCCAAAAAGACAAAACACACAAATGGATGAAAGATGATTCAAAAGAAGGCTGAATTTCAGGAATACTGGCCAATAGATGAATTGATCTTCAGTGAACTCTCTTTAGGTGAACCAGTTTTAAGTGAGCCAGCCTGGAGTAAATGAATGTTCAGTGGGATGGTGTGCTTTGGCTGGAGGTGACTGAGGACACAAATGGCTGATACCAGAGGCAGAGGATAGGAAGTGGCTCTTCCAGCTATGCTTCCTGCATCCCCTCTAATATGTTCATTGCCTTTGACATCCACTGTGCACCCAGTCCCTTGGGTCTGTGGGTCTGAAGGATATTTACCTTCTCTTCTGCCTTGCCAGTCCTCAGAAGGGCCCGAGCTTGCATCATGTCACTGATGCCTTCTAGTCAGAAGTGGTGGCTCTGAGCGGACGGGTGACTGGGTGAACAGAACACGTTTTGCTTCCCAGGAACCTTCCTTACACATGTGAACCTGCAGAGCCTGCGCCTGTACCCCTTCACTGACGGCTGGCACCCCTTCGTGGTAGCAGCAGAAGCCATCTACCTCCTGTTCCTCCTCTACTACATGGTTGTGCAGGTGAGGGGTAGATGACAGCTCCATTGGATGGAAGCAGCAGTGTGCTTGTCCCCTCTCGTGGACCTCCCCTGGAGTGAGGGCTGAAGAAGGGAGAGGGGCACATTCTGCTAACCTGTTTGCCATGGCACCCTTTTGGTCCTTCTGCAGTCCTGAGGGCTGACCCAGCTCAGGGACTAGCTTTCAGGACCTCTCAGGAACTGAGACTCAGAGGGTGATCCTTCCTGGGTGGGGAAGGGAGAAGAACTAAGACCCTTCAAAAACATCAAAGGTAGCCAGTGGTTCACCTGTGGTCCCTGGCAATTAGGGAAAAAAATCTCCTTTGCTACCTTTAAATACCACCATGTTGCAAAATGAAGGTGCAAATGTTGATAATGATGGAGGTTTGAGGAAGCTGGGAACTCATTCCAAGCTCAGTATATGCCCCTGCCCCACCAAAAATACAAATCAGACATCTTGAAAGGGCATCCCCATCCCCTGCTCAGCAGTCACAACAACCACTTTAAAGTAAGGACGGTACTTTGAGAGTTTACCACATGAAAGACATTGTGCGAAGAACCTTTAATACCAGGAGGGGGCGCCTGGGTGGCTCAGTGGGTTAAGCCTCTGCCTTTGGTTCAGGTCATGATCTCAGGGTCCTCAGATGGAGGCCTGCACAGGGCTCTCTGCTCTTCGGGGAACCTGCTTCCCCCCCCCCCCCCGCGCCTACTTGTGATCTCTCTCTCTCTCTCTCTCTCTCTCTCTGTGTGTGTTAAATAAATAAATAAAATCTTAAAAAAAAAAAAAATACCAGGAGAAAGGTTCTATTGGCTCCACTTCACAGAGTAGGAAGCTGAAGTCCAGAGACATTTAAGGAATTTATTCAAGGCCAAAATTGAATCCAGAGAGTCTGCTCACTGAACTTGACACTCAACACCTCTGTTGCACCTCAGACTTATAAACCTGGATCCCACGGGGCCTCTGGGCATCACCAATGCAAACCGAACAGGGAACAGTCATCAAATAACAACCCAAGAACATCAAAGGAGGCCCATCCGGTCCCCACCCCACCACACCCCCCAGATCGCTCCTCCCTCTCTGGGTTGCCCTCACCCTCTGCCTGCAGGGGCAGCACAACACTTATCTCCAAAGCCCTTAAATCTTTCTCAAAAACGCCCTTAAGCAGTTCTTAAAATCTTACCCTCCTTCATCCCTTTTTAATGGAGGTAAACTTTAGCCTCTTAGCAGCCACACACAAATCAGTTCTCCTGAAGAGTAGGGAAGAAGAGGGAAATGTAACAGACCTGGAAGATTCTCTTTAGTGGGAGTGAAAAGCAGGAGGCTTAGAACTTGCACAACATAATACCTTTGACATGTGACACCTGATGGGGAAAGATGATTAAAACAAAGTCTCCTATCAATCTAGAAAACCTGTCCACAAAGGTAGAAAAAAAAAAAAACTACTTTAACAAAATTACCCCATTTTTAAAAAATTTTTAAAAGATTTTTATTTATTTATTTGACAGACAGAGATCACAAGTGGGCAGAGAGACAGGCAGAGAGAGAGGAGGAAGCAGGCTCCCTGTTGAGCAGAGAGCCCGACGCGGGGCTCGATCCCCAGACACTGAGATCATCACCTGAGCTGAAGGCAGAGGCTTAACCCACTAAGCCACCCGGGTGCCCCAAAACTACTCATTTTTAATTGTGGTAGATAAAGATATATAATATAGAAGTTACCCCCCGCAGCCTCTTTAAATGTACAGCTCAGTGACGTTGCGTACATTCACATTGTCATGCAACTATCACTACCACCCATCTCCAGAATTTTTTTCCTCTTACAGAATTGAAACTGTATCTCTTAAACAGTAACTCCTAACTTCTCCCAAGAAAACAACTTTTCTTATTGAATAAGCATGATGCTAAACTGTGGTATGCGTCCCAGGCAATCCAGTAAGAAATTCCAAAGACAGAAAGGAGTCTCACTTTTGCATACTGCAGAGCTAATGGGATCCATTACATATTCATCCTTAAGATAAATAGTAATGAATCCTCAAGAGGATGCATGGCATCATCTGTCCTACTAGTCCACCCTAAATTCAGCTAGTAATTGGGATGGCCACTTTTGTAACTGCCTTTATTGAAAGGAAAAATAAATGTACATGTTCACACTAGGAGGTAATTGTGCAACCTGGAACCAGGTGCCTACCACTTGGTTCCTACCCTCCCAGAGAAACTGCAAATGAAGGGTACTACCACCCTTCAAAGAGAAAGCTCCCAGGTCCTTTAGAAAAACATTCCTGAAGCTAGTTTAACTTTCAAGAAGATTTACATACATCTCAAAGGGGCAGAGAAAGATTTCACAATGATAGGTTTTCTAAAGTAAATGCTCTATGAACGAGTGGGTGGCTCTTTCCCATTCCCCAGTTTTGTTTTGTTTTCTTTCCATCAGAGGTAATTAAATATTTTTCTTGTTAGATGCTGTTACTCTTATGTGCCCCCAATTCTACAACCCACGCTGGTGCTGAAAGCAGATGAGGTGTGTGCACAAGGCTGGGGAGAGGCCCCAGGTACTCGGGGCTTCTTTATTGAGAAGCTTCTCTAGGATACAGTAGGCCCCCGCTGGAGGGTCATCTTGGGTGCTTTGAAGAGCCATGGTGGAAGGGGTGGGGAGGCACAGTTCTGGCTACAGCATGTGGTAGAACCTCCAGCTCTTCTCCCAGGGCAAGCTCATGAGGAAACAGAGGTGGTGCTATTTCTATAGCAAGTGGAATCTTCTGGAGCTAACCATCATCCTGGCCAGCTGGAGTGCCCTGGCGATGTTTGTGAAGAGGGCCATCCTGGCCGAACGAGACCTCCAGCACTACCGGAACCATGGGGAGGAGTAAGTGGCTCTGCCTCGGGGCCCAACTCCCATATTAGACCTGTTTCCTCCAGCTCTGTGGCCCCAGGGTTGCAGCGGGGGTAGGGGGGGTGGTCTGCAGGTGGTGGTGTGGCTTTTGAAATCTTGTTGATCCTCAGAAGATCAGGGTCACTCTTGAAAAACATAACTATAGCTACTACCACTTAGATTCAGGTTTGCGGCCTAACACATCTGTAGTTGAGAAAGCTCTTTAAGACAAAATAGAACAGTATCTTACTTTTGAAAATCTTACCAAAACATAAAACCATGTGACACCCTGTGAAGGTCCCTGCCCAGAAGATGTAGCAGCACACCAGTCTGCCTACATCTGATACCATTTACAAAGTGTCCACTCTGCTAGGCATGAGGCACTAGCCCACCAGATGCTCAGGAGAACCCACAATGGTACATGTTGTTACTACTTGAACGTGAGTTTGCCTCTTGGTGGATGTCCAGCCAAAACACACCACCAAGCCAAAAGAGTAGGAAAAGGGAGAATTTTGTTTGCAGCAAGTGAAGGAGAACACCAAGGATCTTTTCCAAAGCAGTGTCTCCTCAAACAACAAAACTGGTGGTTTTGAGGTAAGGGGGAATGCATATTCGGAAGGGGCTTGCAGGCACAATGGGAAATATACCACGGCCTTGGGGCAGAAGTCATCTTAGGGTAATTGAGTCCAGGTCAAAGTCACTCGGGCTGGCAAAGGTCAGCATTATCAATTCCCTGGCTTTAGTTGGTCTGGTATCTGAGTACTCAAGGAGGTTTAGATCCTGCAAAGAGAACTCAAGAATGCACATCAAGTCAGTCTTGCTTTTGTTTCAGGCTGACTGCCCCTGATATGATGAGACTATCTCCTGGCCTGATAATGGCTGTTTTATTCTTACATTCATTCACAAGATGGCTGGGGGCCTAAAATGACTTCCTATTGTCAAGAAAGCTAGGTCTTTCTGTTTCTGGGGACACTAACTCTTTCTGCTTACATTAACACTACTCCATTTTACAAATAAAGAAATTGAAGGGATGCCTGGGTGGCTCAGTCATTTAAGCCTCTGTCTTCAGCTCAGGTCATGATCCCAGGGTCCTGGGATACAGTCCTGCATCCGGCTCCTTGCTCAGCAGGGAGCCTGCTTCTCCCTCTGTCTGCTGCTCCCTGGATTGTGCTGTTTCTCTCTGATAAATAAATAAATAAAAGATTTAAAAAAAGAGAGAGAGAGAGAAAGAAACTGAAGCTCAGAGAGCTAACTTCCAAGCCACAGAGTTAAAAGGTGGCAGAGAAGTAATGTAAACCTAGCTTATGAGAGAGGCTCGGTCAGTAGACCATGCAGTTCTTGATCTTGGGGGGTATAAATTCGAGCCTCATGCTTACAAAGTAATTTTAAGATTACTTAAAATTAAAATCCTTAAGGAGTACCTGGCTGGCTAAGTCAGTAGAACATGTGACTCTTAATCTCAAGATCATGAGTTTGAGTCCTATGTTGGGTGTAGAGATTTCTTAAAATCTTAAAACAAAACAAAACAAACAAACAAAAAACCCCCAAACCTAGCTTGTGTGTCTATAGGATCCCAATCCTTACTTCAAACCATTTTGCAGTCTTGACTCATCCACTGATTTTATTGATATGGAAAACATTTATTTATTGTTGGATGCTGTACTCTGTTATAAAAACACTTTAAAAGCATCATCTTATATACTTTAATCTTCCCCAAACTTCTAAAAGATGGAATTATCAACATCCATCCCCTTTTTTTTTTCAGGTAAGAAAGGCAGGCAGGAACAAAGCCCCGCACCCCCCAACCAAAGAGGAAAACAGCCTTAAAAGCATTTTACACCACCCTGGAAAGAGCCCTCCATTCTTTCCCACTGATGGATGACAAAAACCTGATTGAATGACAAATGCATGGAGGGTTTATCAGATTAAAACAACACAGCAAGCCCATAAAGACCCTTAGATTTAGAAACTCCCGTGGCAAGCCCAGAGGTCCCCTCCCTCTTCAGGAACTTCGTATTATCACTCGACTATTGCTCAGGAAACTTTGCTTTGCTGCCCACCACTCTTTGGTCTAGCTCTTCATTCTTCAAAGTGTTGTGACCCAGAACCACAGGCACCAAAGGAAAAGGAAATCCTATAACAACAACCTGTTCTCCATCCATGTCACCAGATATAGGTCTACTCCATTTTACTTTTTTTTTTTTTTCCCTTAAGTAGGTTCCATGCTCAGTGTGGAGCCCAGCACAGGGCTTGAACACACAACCCTGAGAACAGAGCTGAGCTGAGATCAAGAGTGGGATGCTTAGCTCACTGAGCTGCTCAGGCACCCTTAGTTCTATGTCATGTTAATGACACAACGACATTAAGACTGAATTAAAAGTCCAAATATAGGAAGAGAAGGGAATGAAGGGCAGAGTAAAATCAGACATGCCTGGATTCCAACTCTCATCCTTCCGCCACTAGTTATGTCACTAGCTCTGTGACCTTGAGCCAATCCTTCATCCTTATCTGTAGAACGGAGACAGTAATACTTACCTCATCCAGTGATCTTGGAGGTCAATTGAGACAATGCAGTTGAGGTTCAACAGACCCTAACTTAGCAAAGAAACTGAATGGTACTTCCATCCTTCCTTCAAATGCAAGGGCAGGGCAGGCACACACTCAGAAAGTGTGAGGGAGAGCAGGGCATCTAAACCATGGACCCCAAACCAGGAGGGGAGGCTCACAGAATGCCCTTACTTCCATCTTCTTGACACTGGGAGGTTTCCTCCTTTGCTCTTCTTCCATAGCTCTGAAGCCATTAACCAAAAATGCTAGGTAATGGTCCCATGACTACCATCAACAGGCATCATCCTCACCATCATCCCCATCATTATCACTACCATCACTATCGTATTCACATCATAACCATCATCCCACCATCACCATCATCACCAGCTCACCATTACCTGGCTGGGGAAATTGGACCAGTTCTCTCTCAGACCTATTATGGGAAGTGGTGGCCTCTGGGATCATGTTAAATCCAATCCAGCCTCCTACGCTGAGATTCTCATAGTCTCTGAGACCTAGTCTCCCCTTTCGGTCCCACAGGGGGATCAGTTTTGGTGAGACAGCAGCGACTGATGCTGCCCTTGGCTACATCATTGCCTTCCTGGTACTGCTGTCCACAGTGAAGCTTTGGCATCTGCTCAGGTTGAACCCCAAAATGAACATGATCACTTCAGCCCTGCGCCGGGCTTGGGGGGACATTTCAGGCTTCATCGTTGTCATCCTTATCATGCTTCTGGCTTACTCCATTGCGGTGAGTGGTTTCTTCAGTAAAACCTTCAAGTCTGGTCTCCTTGGAAGCAAAGGCTTCTCAGGGGTGGGGGGTTGAGGGTTAGGGTTGAGAAGACTTCAGTACCTGAGGAAGATGATGGGGCTTCTAAGTCCAGGGCTTTTCAGCTGGGAGCTCATAAACTGGCCACCCCAAATGAAAAAGGCTAGAGACCTCAGATGGGTAAGAGTGAGGAGGTATAGTCTCTAAGACTGAAATGGCTAACTACCTCCACCAAAGAATTCCCTTCTGTATCTCGACCCTGTCTGGATGTGCCAGGTCTCCTGACATCCCAACTGCTCAGACATGCACAGAACATTCCCTCTGTATTGGGGGATGTGGAGATGACTTGCGCAGATGGGGAAGGAAGGACAGACACATCTGCAGACTATGTCACTGCCTGATGCCTCGCACATGAGGCATGAACTTAATGGTGCCGAAAATCATTTCATTCAGTCCCTTGACAGTGAGAGGTGTTTGGCAATCAAATCTCTTTTGTGAATGAAAAAAATGTTGCACTATCAACTCTTTCATTTTCAGTTAATGTGGGAAACAAAGACCCTCTGCCACATTTTGATCTCCATCTAAATATGCCCCAACCTCTCCAAGTCCACATTCTCCATAGTACCAGGGCCCCCACTCCTCTCTGACCCTTCACCCAATCCTGACCCACTCACTACCCCAACTCTTCTCCCAGTTCTCGCCTTGGCCCCATCCAGTCTCACATTCCATCATCCCTGACCACCCAGTGGTGTTTTCCATGGCCTCTCTAACCCTCTCCCATTCCTCATCCTTTTTCTGTCCCTATTACATCAACCCTGACTCCCTAGTCTCTGAGCCTACTCCATCTTCCTCTCTCACCCTGAGAAATGGGCGAGGTGTGTCGATGCAGTGATGGAGGGTATATGCTAAAAAGCTGGAGTCTGGTTTTATCAAAAATACTCCACCTGACCCTTCAGTTGACACAGATTTATTCAGTCCTCCATCTGCAGTGCAGAAGCTGGGGATACTGCAGTGTTCTCTGGGACCAGAAGTCACCAACTCAGAGCCAGGGGAGTGTTGGGTCTCTCTGACACAATAGTGGAAATGTTTGGGGGGAAAGGGAGGAGGAAATAGGTGTGTGGGGGTGTAAGGCCCAGGCAGAAACCTGGGTTCGGTTTTGTTATGCAACCCAACTCCCCGAGAGCAAAAAGGTTGGGGCCTAAAGGAGCCTAGTTTCATTGTGGATTCTTAGAGCAGTCATCTGAGTGAACATAACAGTGGCTTAATGGGTGATGCCTGAGCCCCAGAAATGCATATTCATTCCTTACAGAACTGGGTATGTACACACACCCACCTGCAGGCCCTTGTAGGAACTGGCAGTAGGGGTACAGCTAGGCCAAGGATATGGCTGACCCAGAACACTGACTTTACTGTCAAACAACAGGCGTTGGGGGTGGAGTGGGGAGGTCACTTGGTTTCTTTCTGTGTTCACAAGGACTCTTTCCATAACAGTCAAACTTAATATTTGGTTGGAAACTCCGTTCCTACAAAACTCTCTTTGATGCAGCAGAAACGATGATCAGCCTTCAGCTAGGAATCTTTAACTATGAGGAGGTAATGGGGTGTGGTGGGTTGGGGGTGGGGGACACAGACATTGCCATCTACATAAAGCCTTTATGAGAAAGAAAAATCGCCCTCCTCAAATGCCTCCTCCTGGGTGGATGTTATCCCTTGAGTCCATGTCAGATAAGCACAGGGTAACTTTGGACAAATAAAATTGTTCCCTTTCCTCTAGGCAGATAGTCCCATACTAGGGCCCATAGCTCACCCTGGGGACACCTGCTTACAGGAGAACATCAGGCACTGGCTACTCAGGAGAGGGCTGTGCTGGTCTCTAGAATGTTCCTGGTCCTAGCCAGAAATGGTAGCCATATTTGGAAATGATGGCAGTAGGGAGTAAGGGGTGCTGGCTGTCCTTTTTCCTAGCAGCTCTTGAGAACACTGCCCATTTTCTCAGCTGCCAGGCAGAAGCAGACCTTCCTGGCTCCAGGCCCTGTCTCATCTGGGAACCAGTTTTTCCTCTGAGGGTGCCTGGGGGAAGTGGCCACTAGGTCACAGGACTCCTGGGGATGAGTCTTGCTTTCTTCCCCACAGGTCCTGGACTATAGCCCTGTGCTTGGCTCTTTCCTGATCGGGTCTTGCATCATTTTCATGACATTTGTGGTGCTGAATCTATTTATCTCTGTCATCCTGGTAGCCTTCAATGAGGAGCAAAAATATGATCCGGTGAGTCCCTTTGGTCTATTCTTCAACAGTCACTGACCTTGAACTAGGAAGAGATTGAGCAGCATTAGACATTATGGGTATTTGAGAGACCATTGTCGCCCAAAGCCCCTGTTTCATGGGAGGGGAAACAAGTCCAGAAGGAGGAAATTACTTCCCTGAGATTACAAGCAAATGAAGGGCAGACTAGAATTGGGTCTCCTGATTCCCAAGGCGGCACTCCGTTCACAACCCCAGTGATTCTGAGCCCTACTTGTACGTTAGAATCACATGGGGGCTTTTGGGACATCTGCCGCTGCTGCACTGGGACCAATAAACACAGAATCCCTGGATGAATGAGTCAAACATTGGTATTTTTGAAATCTTCCCATGTGATTTTAAAATACAGCTGAGGCTGAGAATCTGTTAAAAGATGATTAAAGCAGAAAACTTAGGCGATACAAACTTTAACACTTCATGAAGTGGACAGTCTCTATTCAGAGAAGTACAAATCGGGCAGAACACACAGGAAGCTTTACAGGAGAAATAATAAAGAACAAGGAAGAGAAAAACTAAAAATATATATATATCTGATTGGCTGGGGCCACATAGTCAACCTTGTTTGGGGTGAGACAGAAGTACAGAGCCCAGAGGTGGTTTTGTGTTTGGGGACTGGCCGACCTGATATTCTAGGCAGGGGAGCATTTACAGGGACACCAAAAGTTCTGTAAGCTTTGGTTTGCTGTCATGGCACGCCAGGCAGAAGCAGCTCCATCTTGGGCCTAGAAATGTATTTCAACCAGTCATATGGTAACTGGTTTAAATTTTGAGAAGTCAGCAAACTATTTCCCAAAGCAGCTGCACTGTTTCACGTTCCCAGCAGCAATGCACAAGGGTCTTTGCACATACATTCCTAAGAGTCTCTGTTGGGGGTGAAAAAGGGAATTTTATCATTTTCGTCTTAAGGGAAGAAGGAACCTCCTCGGGATAAAGGTGGGAATATACACCCTTGGGATTTGCAGAAGAAGGAGACTCCCAACACAAAGTTGACTAAATACCAAAGTGACTTTGGCAGAGACCCAACTGGACAATTATACCATGGTTTCTCCTTAGAAAGAAAGAGAAGCCTCCAAAGAGGATGGTTCTATGTACGTCACATGGTTCTTTTTCCCTCTTCAGCTGTCGGAGGAAGGAGAGGTTGCTGATTTTTTGCTGATGAAAATACTAGGTTTCCTGGGGATTAAATGTAAAATAGAGGAGCCTGGAAACAGCAGTGAGCTGCCCAAGTAGCGGGTCAGAGGCCTGGCCCCCTCCACCTGCACCAGCTGCACCCAGTGGTTACGCTCTTCATCCAAATATAAGCAGTTATAGAAGGGGAAAGCCAAAGCCTCAGACCTATGTTTACTGGTGATTCTACATTCTCTCTGGATGTTTTCCTGTGTGCATAGAAAAGGCATCACATCCGGCAAATGAAAAAATAAGAAAAATATATATAGAGATATGTGCAATTGTCATTACTGTGATAGACTGTTTGTTCAAATGTATTTCCTTCTAGAAATAAAACGAGTATTGTCTGGAGTTTGGGAAAAATAATGTCTGTGGACTATTTAATCTTCTTGGTTGGTCAGGGATTATTTCTGAATGATTCTAGTTCAGAGTTTCCCAAACTGTGTTTGGGAAGAGAGGTTAATAGCCGTCATATAAATTGGCTACAGTTGCCAGAACAAAGTAGCACAAACTAGGTGGCTTAAAATAACAGATATTTATGGTCTCTGTTCTGTAGGATAGAAGCCAAAATCAAGGTGTCAAAGGGGACATGTTCTCTTCTGGCTTTTGGTGTTCTTTGGTGTTCCTCGGCCTGAGGATGAATCATTCTAATCTCTGTGTCGTCACATGGCCTTCTTCCTTTTATCTGTCCCTGTGTTTCTTATCCTCTTATAAGTTCTCTAGCCATACTGGATTGAGGGCCCATCCTACTCCATTATGACTTCGTCTTAACTAATTATATCCTCAACAACCCCATTTCCAATTCTGATCTCATTTTGAGTATTGGGAGTTAGGACTCCAATGTATCTCTGTAGGGAGCACAACTCAACATAACAGGTGTCATTCCCTCAGAAATGTTCTGAATCAAAGAAATGTGAGAAACACACTTGTATAAAAGGTTATACAAGTTCTCTGGGATGGGAATTGTCATTGTTTTTAATATGCTAAAAGGCACTGCTGGGATGAGATGAGCACAAGAGAGAAAGTGTATTGATACTCCCAAACCTCTCTGATCCAGGGATCCAGTACTGCAGCACCTCAGTCAAAGCTAGTGTTCCTTAGAGGACACTACGGGAATTGTTGATCTACACCAGTGGTTCACAACCTGGGCCACACGCTAGAATCTGCAGACTTCATTCCAATACATGAGAACCTCTGGGCTAGGACTCAGGCAACAATAGTTTTAAAGACTCCCCAGGTGATTCCAATGAGCAGTCAGACTTGATAACCAGGCTCTAAATTCTTTGAACCACAGATCTAGACAATAAAAGGGTTGGTTTGTGCGACTAAGGGCACATTATCCTTCCCCCATGCATGGGACACACCTCACATATCCTCTCCAGCTCACATGTCTGGGCCCTCCTCTTCACATACCTGTGATAACAGATCCTCCAGGCTGCCTGCCCCAAATCCATCTCATGCTTTCCTCCTCACTATTGGAACCCAACTTTGTTCTGGTAGACCTCTACCCTTTTCTCACATGACTCATGGGAAGGTGACCCTGTAGCGACCTAAGGTAAATCCTGATTTGTCTTAATAATCCATTCCCTTGATGTGAGGGAGTTAGGATAGTCACATGACAAGTTCTAGCCAATGAAAACTGAAGTCTCCAGGATACTGCCTGGAAAGGTTTACTTGCTAATAAAGAGAGACACAGAGATGTGGGGTCTTATGCTGATAGATATTGTCTGGTCTGATCAAGACTCCTGGAACTTTGGAGGCTACCTTGAAATCATGGGGAGCAATCCGAACATAACAGAGCAGGAAGATGAGAGGAACATGAATGCTTGATGACTGACTTAATCAATCCTGGAGTAGTTCAACTGCTTTCTTTCTGGATGAGAACTTAAATGTCTTTTTATGACAGGTCAATCAGGATCCCACCCTGACAATAAAAACAAAACAAACACAAAAATACCCTGGATCCTTTATAAAGAGCCATACAACATGGACACTGGGGATTTCATCATCTTCTATACTACCAAAAGCCCATCATCCATTCTTTATTGTGTCAGGTATGAACACTAGCTTTATGTGCACAGATGGTCATCAAATAACCCATAGCTAGGTGTACACACATTCTCAATAGACTGGTACAGAGACCTACCCAGATAGGTACAGTCTGTTTTTGTATTTTTATTTTTTAAGATTTTATTTATGAGGGTGAGGGGAGAGGGATGTGGGGGAGAGAGAGCATGAGCCAGGGGAGAGAGAGAGTGAGAAGCAGACTCCTTGCTGAGCAGGAAGCCCAACTTTGGGCTCCATCCCAGAACCCCGGTATCATGACCTGAGCTGAAGGAAGATGCTTAATCAACTGAGCCTCCCAGGTGCCCCATACAGTTTGTTTTAAATAGGAAAAGTTCTAAGATCTGGAGAATTTCTAAGTTCTTCATCTCTCTCATCTTTCCCATCTACTCTACAGTCCTAAACTGACTGTAAATATCAAACTGGCAACTCCTTCAGTTGTATTGTTATGAGAGGGGAAAAATAAAAGCTTTAAGACATGAGTGGGTCCCTTTTGAGGTGTTTGCAATTTTCAGGTGTCTGTACCAAACATGTTATGAGATGACCTTTCAAATCTCAAGCCATGGATGTTACAAAGGTTATCGGTTATGAAAAACAAATTTTTTTTGGTTATCCTAATGCTTATTAAAAAAATTGACACATTTCCTACTGTTTTAGTGGAAGGGCATGTGATATTGTCCACAGACTGGTACGTGACCTTGTTTTTTCCACCAAATGCATTAATCAAACAAGGAATAAATATTTTAGGGCATGGTTTGCAGTATGCTATGATGGCTTACAAGAAAACAACAATAAAAACAGAATATTGACATTATAGAAGCTAGCCAAGATCTGGACTTTAGAGAAGACCACTGTGAGCCAGTCAGCTTCCCAAAGGGAGGCACATAGTAACACAGTTTAAGAGCAGTTGACCTTGAATCCAACTAGAGGTCAAGTTCTGCTACTGCCATCTAATAGCAGCTTGAGCTATAAACGCTTTCCACATTCCACTCTTGGGCAAGTCATTTAACCTTTCTGAGCCTCCAGTTCCTCACCTGTGAATCAAAAGTAATACCTATCAGAAAGGGGTTTGGAGAGGATTAAAAAGGTAATGTTTGCACAGTCCCTGGCACATAGCAAGGGAAAGGAAGATGGAACATGACAGATGCGTGGACAGTGCCTATTTTATGAGTGGGTAGAAGCTCAGTGCAACAGCATGGGTCTTCTAAACAACCCCCCCCCCCACCAGACACACAC
The DNA here is from genome assembly GCF_009829155.1 of Mustela erminea. NCBI lineage: Eukaryota > Metazoa > Chordata > Mammalia > Carnivora > Mustelidae > Mustela > Mustela erminea. The sequence continues at coordinate 53,892,391 of NC_045632.1, read as the reverse complement.
ATCACTTTAAGGTGCCCACCCTGTTAATAATGAAGATGTGCAGCTTGAGGTGTTTTTCACTCTGGTGTTTCTTTGCTGATTCCTGCACACTCCATAAAATTTGTGTTGAAGGTAAGGTCTCTCCCAGAACTTAATTATTTTCCCCAGAACTTGATTATTTCGTCTCTTGAATGGGAACATGTCTTCTGCTTTTCTGGAAAGGCCTTGGTCATGGGGCTGGCTACTTAAGCAAGGAACTGACCATGGTAGGTTTCAGCTTTTGATTGCTCCTGTATTAGCTAACTGGCTTCCACGCATCCACCAACGAGACATTTCCGACCCTTAGACAAGTCCTTGCACCTCTATGAGCTTCATGATTCTGTCTGTCCCATTTGGGGTACCTAAGCCTCTTGGGATCTGTAAAGTAATAAAGTTGGGTTCCTGGATTGTTTCCAGTATTTTTAAGTGTCAAAAAGACACTGTGCACGGATGCGCGCCCCGAGAAGCCATCTCTATCGGGAACCCTTCTCAATGCCCCCTAGTGTCTCTCACTCAGTCAAAGCTGGAACTGCTGACTTTGCACTTTCACTCGCCGGAAAGCGACTCCCGGGGACGAGGTCCAGCCACGCCCCACTCGCCCCCTCCAACCAGCTACTGAGCTTAGGCCCCGCCCCTCACCCCCCCACCCCTTCCGGGCCGCAATTCTTCCGCATATCCCCGCCCCTCTCGCACTTGTCCACCTATCCAGGGCGTGCCTGGCCTGGAATCCCCACCCCCCTACCAGCCAGCTAGCTCCGGCTTGCTCCGGTCCGGGGCCGCCCCCGCCCCGCCCCTGCCGGCTGGGGTTCCCGCACGGCTTGCACTACGACCCCCGCGCGTCTGTGAACATGGCGCTGCGAGCCTTGCGGAGCGTGCTGGCTACGGCCTGCAGCTTGCGCGTCACGTCCGCGCCCACCGCACCCTGCCTGCTGCGGCCCTGGGGACTGAGGACCGGTACGGTCCGGACACTGCGCACAGGCTCGGCTCTGCTCTCCGGTAAGCGCAGGCGGGCACGTGGGGAGAGCCGGGCTGCTTGGGGCGACGGAGTTGGGTGCCTCCCTCCCCCCGGTCGCTGCTTACCTCGATTCCCCGGTGCTGACCACCTGGGTTAAGCGAGGTGTCCCCTACCCTCGCTTCTCCTGGGATCCCTAGTCGCGTGGCCGATGCTGCAGCCTTTGTCCTGCGGGTTGGAGAGCCAGGAGGAGGAAGCCTGGAGCACACGCGCGGCCGCCGAGAGCAGCGGGAGCTCCGGCCGCTCGCTTCTGGAGAACCGTGCAATCATCGCTAAACTCCTTCGCAACCTTAGGTTATCTCGTGCGCGTGTGTGTATCGTGGGCCCTAAAATTGGAGACATGGTAGGCTTTAGTTTGCTACATGGACTGTCACTGAGAACTCTGTTAAGTAAAACAAAAGCAAGAGCACTTAATAAAATTAAAGCACTGGAGCTAGATTTTTACTAGCAAAAGTGAGCATAACTTTGAATACTCGGCTGTTTCCTAAAAACAGAGAGATAAAGTGTTTTGGACCCTTACGTTATGCTAAAGTCTATACTGAGTTATGGATGTGTTGGGACAGAAATGATGCCTCACATAGACATGCAGTTGAAGTAACTGGGGGCCCTGCCCACAAATGTCTTGGTCATCTATGCTACTTTATACTTTAGCACAATTATTGCAGCGGGAAAAGTTTTCTAACTGCGGGCATAAATGCTTGAGATGCTAACTGTACCTCCAAGAACTCTGGCTTCTTTCTTAGCGGTGCATAGGCCTGTGATGGCTGTTGTCTCATTAAGTTCACTGTTTCTAGAAACCTGTTTGGAAATGGAAGTCTTGATAACATTGATTTGTTACAGCCTGAAACATAAAGATGCTTTTCTCCTGTTCCTAATGTATTCCTTTAGTTCTGCTGGTGACACGTATCAGTAATTACATATTTGAATACAAAGGGAAAAGCATGTCTCAGAGAAGAAATGAATTTCAAGGTTTTTTTTTCTTTTTGTTTTTGCTATTCATTGTGGCACTACTGCTGGCATTTTGCAGTTTCCAGTTAGCTAGTTAAATATTGTCCAAAACATCAATACCCATGATCTTGTTGAACCACCAAGGTTTTTAAGAACAGAGAGAGACCCAAGTTCCCATTTTGATCCTACCTCTAATAAGCTATGTGATCTTGGGCAGAGTCACTTAACTTCTGTTTCCCTCATCAGAAAAATGGAAATGATAATAACCTCTACCACAGAGAGTTGTTGGGAGGATGAAATGAAATAATGTAACCGCTGTACATATAGCCTGACACATAGTAAGTACTTGGTAACCCGCTGTACATATAGCCTGACACATAGTAAGTACTTGGTAAATGTTACTCATTTTTAAATATTATAGAATCAAGTAGATAAAAATTGGCCAATATTTGTTATCTGACTAGTGATTGGAATAGTTGTGGGTTTTGGTGGGGTTTTGTTTTTTTGTTTTTGTTTTGTTTTTTAAAGATTTTATTTATTTATTTGACAGACAGAGATCACAAGTAGGCAGAGAGGCAGGCAGAGAGAGAAAGAGGAGGAAGCAGGCTCCCTGCCAAGCAGAGAGCCCGATGTGGGGCTCGATCCCAGGACCCTGGGATCATCACCTGAGCCTAAGGCAGAGGCTTTAACCCACTGAGCCACCCAGGCGCCCCTGTTGTTGTTTTTTTTTTTTTTTTAAGTAAGCTCCATGCTTGCTTACCCCATTCAAGTGTGGCTTGAACTCACGACCCTGAGATCGAGTCACATGCTCACCTATTGAGCCAGCCAAGTGCCCCTTGACTAATGACTCTGAAAGGAGGAAAATGCATACTTTTCATAAATTACTGAAAACGCTTCATTTTGAAGCAAAAAATGATGTTCTTAAAGACTCAGTAAGAAAGTAATTATTTACCTAATCCGTCCACTTTTTTCCTATTGGGCTTGAGGGTTAAAGGAGAATTAAACTAATCATTGTCTTTAGCCTTAACAGCTTGACCTTGTAAATACTCTCCCGGACTTTGAAATTAGTTGGACTTAACATGGATTTACCTTATGATGTTGCTGTCTTTCCTCTAAATTTGTGGTTGCTGAATCGTTAAACTGAGTGTGTGTGAGCAGCTTTACTCCTAGGATTATCTTTACAATTAGGCAAGATGCCAAGACCAAAATTGAGACTGTAGTCTCAGAGAAGTCATATTTATTGTTGTCTGCCCCTAGACTAAAAAATTTTAAAAAACTTTATTTAAAGTTCTTGTAATTTGTATTGTAATCGACCAGCTCTAGAGTTGTAACAGAGTGGTAGGGAGAACTGACTGTAGCCAAGTACCTATACAGATTATTTTGCTCAGAATCTACTTAATTAAAACCAAAGAATTACTTCACTCCTTAAACCTCTGAGTGCTTACTGTTTGGTAAGCACTATGTTTGAACTGGGAATACAAATGAAAATGAGATAACCCATGCTTTTGCTTGCCTTGTACTTCATCTCCTTGCTGGGGAGAATGGATAAAAGGGCTATATGAGTAGCTCCTTAAGTGCTGGGTGTTGTAGGGTCAGGATCTGGGGATAGTGGTACAGAGTGCTGTGGGAGCCAGCTGGATGGCCTGGGAATCTTGGAGGGCTCCAGAAGGCTTCTGGCAAGAAAGAGCTTTTAAACTTGGAAGTAGTCAAGAAAAGGCAGTGTGGGGAGAGAGTTGGTAGTTAGAACACAAAGTTAAACTTTATGGAAAGATCAGATTGACCTGAAGCATTTTAGCTATTTGAAGTGGAATGAAGCAAAACAAGTTCCCTTTGTGAGAGATTTTACAAGTTCTTCCAGTGAAGTATATGAAATTAAAGTTTTTTAATGATGAGGAGAAAAAGAAAGCAGTAAGTTACATTCTGCTGTGGATCAGAGCTGTGTAATCAAAGCATTTTAATGCTGTTTTAAGGACAGCTATCTTTGGGGTAAGGTGTATGAGTGAACCAGAAAGGCATATTCTAAAACAGCATTTGAATTGATGAACCATTGTCCTATTAACTTCTGAGGCACTGTTTTTGGAAAAATATTTGGCCTCAGAAAGTAATACATATATTTAAGAAGATAGTATATGCTTTTTAAAAAATTATTCTTTAAAGCAGGTACTATGAACATTAAATTCTAAATAGCTTTTTTTCACATGTCTTGAACTTTGATCAGTTTTTTTTCCAGGAATCCTTGACTAGTTCGGCCATGTCTTTGAAGAGAAGACGCTCATAAAGCCAAGGGCTAACCTGTCCATTGACGGTTGAGCAGAGCTTGACTTTCCAGCAGTTAATGCCTTAGCTCTGAGGTGACTGTTGAGTTCTGATCTTATAGTTTGCTTCTCTAAATAAATGATAGTAGCCACTTTCTTCAAGGGCAGGCTTAAATTCAATGAAAATGGAATTTTAGTAACTTAATCAAATTATAGTTGCTGGTCAGTTTCATTCATGTAAGATTCCACTTTATGACCAAGTTGCAATGAAACCCCCTTAGGTTAACTCTACCTAAAAAGGTACATTTTTTTTTTTCTTCAGGTTAAGTAATCTATGCTCATTTATGAACACTTACAAGCATTATGAGCAAATTTATGCCTCCTCACCCCAAGTCTACAGAGGGATAGACTACCTTCTGTAAGACAGACCAGTAATAGATGAGTATACATTTGAAGTACGCTACAAAATATGAATGATTTAGACTGATGTTGGAATAACCAAATCTCCAAAAGATACACAAGGCGTTCATTCACATCAAGCCATCTTCGCCTAAATGATGGTACTCGAAAGAAGATGTTCCGTCTTTACACGTGATCTGGTTTTTCCTGGGCAGTGTGTTACTGAAAGGCAGTGTCAGTAAATCAAACACAAATACTGGGAAGGTCTTGCCTTTTGACAGTATTGATATGAAAAGTGCTTTTGAAGAAGTGATACCACTGATTTTCTGAAATATTGGTCTTCTGTTTTAGTGCGTAAATTCACAGACAAGCATGAATGGATAACAACAGAAAATGGTATTGGAACAGTGGGAATCAGCAATTTTGCACAGGTATTGGATTGTCTTGAAATACTTAAAACAGTCTCCTCTTGCCTAAATTGGATTGCTCTACCTTTTAAAAAAAAATTGTTTATTCTGTCCCTTGTTATTTTGGGCCCTTTAAACAACATCAATCAAGTAAACAAGCAAAAGATAAATTAGGGCAGTATACAGTGTTTTAAGAGATTATTAAAAGGTTAACACTTAGAAGTAAATATACCTTATTCAGGAAGGAAATGTGTTTCATGTTGGGGCAGTTAAGGGAGGAAAAAGAGCAGGCAGAAGGTGTGGGTGTGTTGATGGCGTTTGTGGACACTGTGATATGTGCGCGACCCTAGGGATGAAGAGGGAAAACCTAGACTGGCACAGATTAGACAAAGGCAAACCATTTATGTAGCCAATATTTTTCTCTTAATTTCGCTATTCCCACTGATCCCATATTGAGAAATTATACAGAAGGAAATGAGAAGCCAGATAGCAAGTATGAGTCCATGATTTTCCATTGGGGTAGGAAGGGAAACTGTAACTGAAAGGAGTATATAGTATTCTTCAGAAGTGTTGGAATCTCAGTTATTGAGTATCATTGACAATTGTATCTTCACTGACCTGTGTACCTACTGAGGCCCAGTACACGGTACTGTGGACAATGCTGTACAAGTGTTGTCTTCCCCTCCTAGAGTTTATCTATGAGGGGAATCACCTACGTGGAAAATCACACACAAAACATTACATGATGGATGACCTGAGTAGTAGTACAGGGGTTGTAACTCACCTGATGGAGAGCTTACTTCTTAACTTGGAGTCAAAGTCTTTCAGAGAGTGCAAGGACTATGATGTACAGATCAGTGGGAAGGATTTCAGCAAATACTGCAGGCAGAAGGGCCTAATAAGCAAAACTAGAGGTGGAAAAGCACAAGGTGTGTTTGTTTTCAGAGGAGCTAGTATCTGGGGTGAGGGGAATATGGTTTGTGACACTGCTGCTTGTGGGCCAGGCTAGCTGTTCTGCATTTTTTGAAGGGTTGTAAGAAAAACTAAAGAATGTGGCTCCTGGGGTGTAAAATACATACTGTCTGAATTATAGAAGGTTAGCGTTTGATTTGTTTCTATTCACTGGAAGGTTTAATTTGATTTCTTAAAGGTTTGTGTTTTGTTTGTTTTAGGAAGCTTTGGGAGATGTTGTTTACTGTAGTCTGCCTGAGGTCGGGACAAAACTGAACAAACAAGGTGAGTATTTTTCTCATCTTGGTATATTATTCATGCCATATGTTTCCTTTATCTTGAATAATAACTTATTTGCACCTAGGACCAGTTAGAGTGCTTTTTATCCAAGTAACAGAAAACTCACCTAAAAGATTACAGTTGGGGTTTATCTCCTTCAAGAAGTCTGGAGATAGGTGGAAACGGGGGATTAGCTCAGTGGTACAGTGGTGGGTCATCAAGGACAGGACCTCTTTTTCATGCTTTTTCTGCGTCATTGTGTCAGAGGTCACAAAATGGCAGCAAAATCCTCAAGTATGACTTCGTCATATGGCCATATCCAATAGTAGGATGAGAAGGTAAAATTTGTTTTTCTTTGGAGCCAGTAAAGAATCTTTTTCTAAATATCTTGGACAATATTGGCCATGTTTTTTCTACTTAAACTTTCCCCAGTCATTTATCTCGTTTGAAATTTTTCTGCTTTCTGGTTCTCATATTATATTAGGTCATATCTTCCTTTTTGAACGTCTTCTTAGGAACATTTTCCGGTCATAATAAGACACTTGTGATTAATAATCTTTATCTCTTCATTTTTCTGTGTTCTGGGCATCAGAGATCAGTTGTTCCTTTCTCATAATGTTTTGTACCCACTCTGCTTCTCTCAAGCAAGAGATCCTGATTTGAACATCTCTTTACAGCAAGTGAGCAGCATGAACCTGCTTTCTGTGGTTAAAAACTTATGTTAACGGAAATATCCCTAAGAAGTACTTTAGACTTTTCTGACAAAGGCTTTTATAAAATTATGTAAAATTTACATAGTGAATTCATGAAGTGTATAATCCAATGCGATTAGACAAACACTGTAAACCTTGTCAATTAAAACCCTTCTTGACCCAACTAATTTGTTTTTTTTTAAATTTTAAATTTTTACTCCCCATTTTCCCGTGCAGCCATTAATCTATTTTCTATCTCCACAGAGTTGCATATTCTAGATACTTCATGTAAATTCAATCATATAATATGTGGAGTTTTGAGACTGGCTTCCTTCACATAGCATAATGTTTTCAACATTGATCCATATTGTAGGGTGTATCAGAATTTTATTCCTTTTAACAGACAAAAACCATTCCATTGTGTGAATATACTAAGTTGTGTTGATTCATTCTTCAGTTGATGAACATTTGGATTTTCCCATTTCTGTGCTATTATGATTAATATTGCTGTGAACATTTATATACAAGTTTTTGCATGGACATATGTTTTCAATTATCTCGAGTCTATACGTAGAAGTGAAACTGCTGGGTCATATGAATTTTGAGAAACTGTCAAGCTATTTTCAAAAGTGAATGTAATATAAGGAATAACATGGAGGACATTAAGAGGAGGAAAGAAAAGGTGAATTGGGAGAAATTGGAGGGGGAGAGGAAGCATGAGAGACTGTGCACTCTGAGAAACAAACTGAGGGTTTTGGGGGGGGGTGGGGGATAGCTGAGCCTGGTAGTGGTATTAAGGAGGGCATGTATTCCATGGAGCACTGGGTGTGGTGCATAAACAATGAATCTGGAACACTGGAAAAATAAAATAAAATTTTAAAAAGTGAATGTAACATTTTGCATTCTCACTAGAATGTAATTTTTAAAAAATTTACATATAATGGGGCGCCTGGGTGGCTCAGTGGGTTGAAGCCTCTGCCTTCGGCTCGGGTCGTGGTCCCAGGGTCCTGGGATCGAGTCCTACACCGGGGGGTCTCTGCTCAGCAGGGAGCCTGCTTCTCCATCTCTCTCTGCCTGCCTCTCTGCCTACTTGTGATCTCTCTCTGTCAAATAAATAAATAAAATCTTTTTTAAAAATCCCATTAAAAAAAAATAATAAAAAAATAAAACCCTTCTGGAGACAACCTGTTCTCTGATTTCTGTCACCATAGGTTAGTTTTGTGTATTATTTTTCTTCATTAAAGGCACCACACAGTTTTTATATTACATCTGGCTTTTTTGGTTCAATATTATGACACTGAGGTTTATGTTGAGTGATCAGTAGTTTACTTTTTTATTGCCGAATATTGTACCATTATGTAACCTTTTCATCTTATCTCCTGTTGATGGATTTCTGTGTTATTTTTAGTTTTTAGCTATTAGAAATAAAGCTGTTGTAAACTTTTTTGTAGAAGTGGTTTTTGTAGATGTCTTCATTTCTCTTGGGTGGGTGTTTATGTATTTGTGTATGTGTGTGGAATTTCTGGCTTGTAGTGTAGTAGTTGTATGTTTAGCTTCGTAGGAAACTGCCAAACAGTTTCCCAAAGTGGCTGTACTATTTTACATTTCACCAGTAATATGAGAGTTCTAGGCACTGCATATACCACTGTGAAATGACAAATTATTCTTGAGCACCCATCCATGTGCTTTGCTACTCATCTTTTTTTGTTTGTTTATAATCTCTAGTCAAGCCTTTACCAAATTTATTTGGGTTGTCTTATTACCATTGATTTTTAAGCATTCTGTATATTTTTTTAAAAGTTTTTGATTTTGCCTTATCATTTTCATAACTTTTTTTATAAGCTTTAATTTTTAACAAGTCCAAGTTATTAGTGTTTTTATTTATGTATAGAACATTGCATCTTTTCTAAGAATCTTTGTCTCCCTGGTTCCCATCCTATATACCCTGGAGCTATGGGATATTTAAAATCTTCAACCTTTTTTGGACACCACACACTGATAGCTCAGTAGAGTTAGTTCCAATATTAGATTAGATTAGGTGTTATCTTGAGTAATGTGTCTTTGAAGCAAATACTGCATGAAAGTAAACAAGGATCATAACACAGTGGTTGGTGTTCAGTCTGATTCCCTGATGGAGAAGTTGTAGAGTATGCAGCAGACACACATTATCAGTAAATAGGTGTAGGTTTTTTTTTTTTTTTTTTTAAATAGGTGTAGTTTAAAACGAAAAATCTGTTACTAAAATCTTAGGGCAGTATAAACTGAGAAAGTTTGACCAGCTGGGGCATATACCAAGTTTGCAAAGGTACTCTCCATGTTTTTTTCTTGAAACTTGTCATAGTTTTTGCTTTCACTTTGGGCCTTATTAAATTCAATGATTCTTAACATTTTCTAGATTCCTTTGGATCTTCTGTGTCAACAGTACTGTAATCCATAAATACAGAGCTTTAGGGGTGCCTGGGAGGCTCACGGGGTTAAAGCCTCTGCCTTCGGCTCAGGTCATGATCCCATGTCCTGGGATCAAGCTCCACATGGGCCTCCCTGCTCCGCGGGGAGCCTGTTTCTCCTATCTGCCTGCCTCTCTGCCTACTTGTGATCTCTGTTAAATAAATAAATAAAATCTTTTTTAAAAAGTAAATAAATTAATAAAAAATAAAGAGCTTTATTTCTTTTCAGTCTTTATGCATTTTCTTTTTCTAGCCTTATTGCACAGCCCTGAGCTCAGTATGATGTTGTATAGAAGCTGTGAGGTGGACATCATTGCTTTGGCCTTGTTCCTGATCTTGAGAATTCATTAAGATTTCATCATTTAGGCATGATAGTTCAACTGGATGCTCATTATCAGAGGAGGAGGTTCCTTTCCATCTAGTTTGCTGACTGTTTTTAATCATTTATGGATGGTAAATTGTTGAATTTTGTCACATTTGTTTTATCCATCTTACTAATTTCTCATAAGGGTTTTCTCCTTTATTCTGTTAATATGATGAATAAGGTTATTTTAAAATGTTTAATCAGACTTGCCTTCCTGGTAGTTGTGATGCAAAAATTATCTTTAAAAATATACTGCAGGATTTGATTTGCTAATTAATCATTTTTATATTAATATTCATGAGAGATACTGGTCTTTTATAAAGGCTTTGTCAAATTTTGGAATTAGTTATATTGACTTGCTTTTTTTAAGATTTTTATTTATTTGTTAGAGTGAGAGAGCAAAAGAGAGAGAGAGCATACTTGCATAAGCAGGGGGGAGCATCAGGCTTTCTGAGAGAAGGTGCAAGATTGGTATTATTTCTTCTTTAAATGTTTCATATAATAGTTAAATCTTGAGTCAGATGATTTCTTTCTGGGAAGGTTTTTGATACACCCTCTTTGGTTTTGTTATGTTTTGGGGGGAATTTTTCCATGGTATGTTGTCAGATTTAGTAGTAAAGATGTGGCAATTTGTGTGTTTTCTCTCTTTTTTTTTAAATCAGTCCTGTTAGCTATTTATCAATCATACTAATCTTAAAGAAGCAAATTTTTACTGTTAATTTTTTTTATAGTCTATTTATTTTGTGCTCAAATCTTTGTTTTCTTCCTTCAACTTAGACTGAAGGTGCTCTAATTTTTCTTAAGGTAGCAAATTTAGTAAGTACTTTTTACCCATACTGTAAAATACTGTCTCCCTTGTGGTGGGTAGCAACTAAAATCTAAGTATAATTCTTCTAGCCTTAGGTGGGACACCAGGTGTGCATGCATGGCTCAGGCATCATTCAGAGAGACTTGGATAGAGTTTATGCACAAGATTTGTGGCTCTCCCTTATTTAGTCTCTTTCTTTTTGGAATTTCCCACCTCACTTTCCAGTAGTTACAGTGGCCTCAGCTTGTCTTCTGGTTCCTTATGCCAACTAAGACTGAGATTTTCTCTCAGAATTTTGGCTGCCCCAAATGACAGGTTGGTGCCTGTCTTCAAGCCAAAGGCCTTTTTTTTTTTTTTTTTAAGTCACTATTGTCCCTTTCAAGTATTATCTCCTTCCCATGAACTGACTGCTTTTGTTCATTTTCTAGTGTCTTTAGAACCCAGGTCACTGATTTTTAAGATGTTCTTTGTAAATGAGGCCTAAAGAATAATTTCCTTCCAAGCACTATTTTAGCTGTATCCCACATACTTGGGTATATGGTATTCTCAGTATCATTCAGTTCAGATCACTCAGTGTTGTCCCACAGGTGACTAAGTCTCTTAAATTTTCAGTCTTTCATTTCAATCAAAAGGCTGAAATATGGTTGATTTCAGGTGCTCTTTGTTGACATTCACTGACCCTTCTGTTGTTCCTGCCTTCCAGTGAATTTCATTTTAGGTATTACACGTTCCAGTTCTAGGATGTCCATTTTTAAAATTTCCATTTCTTTGCAGGTATTCCCCCATGTGTTCACATGTGATGATCTTTTTAAAGTTATTTTAGGTTCTCTCCTTATTCCGTTATGTGGGTCTGTGGTCATTTTGGGATCTGTTAACTACTTTTTCTCAACCATGGCTCCCTTCTTTATAGGATTTCAGCCCTCAATTTCCAGCTACCTTGGCAGAGTCATGTTCCATCCTTTGACCTCTCAAGCAAGCGATACTGGTTTTCTCTGTGTTCTGGTTACACTGTGTGCTTTGAATGGGGGCAGTGTTGTCAGTACAAATTATATAAATGAAGATCACACTCATTTGGGGCTCCTTTTAAGGACCAAAGGACTCCTCCTTTGGTCACTCTTCAGAGCCTTCATATTTGTTTTTTGTTTTATTCAGAGTTTATAATTATTATCTGCAAGAAGGGTGGTCTGATGAGGTAGTTCACCAGTACTAGAATCCCCTAAAATTTTCATTTACTTTTTCAGAGCCATGGTAAATTGAAAGAAAATTGAGTTTTACTGGGTTTCAGAACATCTGCTATTCAGATACATCGCCATTTGTTGTTGACTCTGTCTAAAACAGGTCTACTTTATTGAGAATATTTATACTCTAATCACAGGTGCTATGAGCATGACAAAGTCTATGATTTTTAAAATATATTTGGAATGTTTTGGGGTGCTTGGGTGGCTCAGGTCATGATCTCAGGGTTCTGGGATCAAGCCCTGTGTCAGGCTCCCTGCTCAGCGGGAGTTCTGCTTCTGCAACCTGCTCATGCTCTCTCTCGCTATTGTCTCTCTCACAAATAAATAAGTAAAATCTTTAAAGATATTTAAAATGTGCTATCATGCCTATATTAAGGGTGGCCACTTCTCCGTATTTTATATTTTCAGGTCATTGACTTTTGATATTTTTTTAATTTTCTCAATTCAGATGAGTTTGGTGCTTTGGAAAGTGTGAAAGCTGCTAGTGAACTCTATTCTCCTCTGTCAGGAGAAGTAACTGAAATTAATGAAGCTCTTGCAGAAAATCCAGGACTTGTCAACAAATCTTGTTATGAAGATGGTAAGTTGTTGCTAGAAATTTTTTCATAGGATTATTGCTGCAGTTAACATTTAGAGTTTAAAGCGAGCTTTAGCAGATAGTAACTCCATCTTTTTCACTTTTTAATACTAAATAGGGATGTTTTGCTTTAAAAAAGGGAAACAGAAGCTGAATATGTAAGGTCAGGTTTAGATCTCTGTCAAATAAAGCATTGCCTTATTTATAGAGTTCTTAGTGTTTCAGGTGTAGACTTTTTATGAACACTTGCAAATATTTATGTCTTCACACATTAAGGTGTCCAATCATATTGTGTGGTATAGGTGATAAGAGAATAAAACTTCGCCATTTTGTACACGAATTGCCAAATTAAGATTAGCTTGTAGTTCTCTGTTGCCTGTCACCTAGCCCTTCTAACTCTAGTAGTGCTTTCTGCTGCCAGCTCCCCTTTACCTCAGCCGTAGAGTGTCGGTGTTCCTTCTGTTAAAGAAAGATATCCCTGGTCTTGTGTTTGGATCCCTCGGTGTTGCTGATAGTTAGGACAACTTGAGGTCTTGTTTTTTGTTTTTTTGTTTTTAATTTTTAAAAAGTTAATTCTAGTATTGTTAACATATAGTGTTTATATTAGTTTCAGGTATACAATACAGTGATTCAGCAGTTGTGCACTTTTTACTCATAGCTTATCATGATAAATATACTCTTTAATCCCGATGCCACATTTCACCCATTCTTCCACCCACCTTGCCCTGATAATCACCAGTTTGTTCTCTAAACTGAAGAGCCTCTTATTTTTTTCCTTTGTTTTGTTTCATAAATTCCACATATCATGGGTGCCTGGGTGGCTTAGTCGGTTAAGCATCCAACTCTTGACCTCACCTCAGGTCTTGATCGGGGTCATGAGTTCAAGCCCCATGTTGGGCTCCATGCTGGTTGTGGAGCTTACTGTAAAAATTTTACATATGATTAAAATCCTGTGGTATTTGTCTTTCTCTGACTTATTTTGCTTAACATTATACTCTTTAGCTCCATCCATGTTATTGGAAATGGCAAGATTTTGTATTTTTCTTTATGGCTGAGTAATAATCCATTCTGTACACCATCAACACATACACATAACCACATCTTCATCCATTCATCTGTTGATGGACACTTCGGCTGCTTCCATAATGTGGCTAATTGTAAACAATGGTGCAGTAAACATAAGGGTGCATATAGCATTTTGTATTAGCTTTTGGATCCTTTGGATAAATACTCAGTAATGCAATTACTGGATCGTAGGGTAGCTCTACTTTTGGCTTTTTGAGGCCCCTCCATACTGTCTTCCAGTGGCTGCATCAGTTTGTATTCCCACCAACAATGCACAAAGGCTCCTTTTTCTCTACATTCTAGTCAGCACTTGTTTTTTGTTTTATTTTAGCCATTCTGACAGGTGTGAGGTTAAGAGTTCTTAAACTTTTAGAGTAGAATCTATGTACTTGCATTCATTTCAGTTGTGATATGCAAGGATGTTAACTGAATTCTTAAGGCTAAAATATAAAGCTCCTTAAACAAGTAATGAGTGATTTACATAAAGAATACTAGATTAATTATGAGGCTCAGAAACTTCACATTTTGAATGAACTTTTACTCTTTAAAAAGGTAATTTGGAATATGATACTTTTTTTTGGTTGCAGGTTGGCTGATCAAGATAGCACTCAGTAATCCCTCAGAACTGGATGAATTAATGAGTGAAGAAGCATATGAGAAATACATAAAATCTATTGAGGAGTGAAAATGGAACCCCTAAATAAACTAGTATGAAACAACTTAATCTAGCATAGTTGTCTTAAATTAGTGGTACACAGAGGATTTTAAAATAGCAACTATTGACAATAACAGTAGAAAAAGAAACTACTTGCAACAATGCTAATGGAAGAAAATACCCCTTAACTTTATAATGACTGCAGAAAAACACAGTATGCCTCTGTTTTGCAACACCATATGATTTTTATGCTCCATTTATGATATGCAGAATCCTGAAATTATCTGTGGTTAAAAACTAGTTTTAAAAATCATGTAATTGAAGGATGACATTGTTATATTAAGCCTTAGGAAATACTGTTTAACTTCCTTACATCTATCCCTGGATGGGGATCAAAATACTTAAGTAATCTTTCCATTGGAAATAACTGGCAGTAGAGAAAGGTTTGTTAGTTGTTCGGTGTCAGATAAAAACAATACTACCTTAATTTTGCAATATACTGCACTTGCTGGTGCTATTTTTATACAGTGAAGCAACAGCTTTGCAGGAAGATAAATCGTTTAATAGTAAAACATTCAACTTCTTCATTAATCATGTTTTTTTGTTTTGCACTTAATATTTCATTTAATGACTCTGCTACTATTTGTGAAAATGCTCATTTTAGCAAATGCTGATTTTAACTTATGGAAAGTTACTTTTTTTAAAGGAAATTTAAGCCATACAATGAAAGTTTCCAAGAAAATGTTTCCTTTTAGTCACAAATCTGGTTTTTCTTAAAAGACCTAATTGCCTGATAGCATTAAGTACCATTTTTGGTCGTCTTTAATGTAATCAAAAAAGACACTGAATGGTGGTTTTTGTTTTATTTTGTATATTTTTTTTAATACTGCTAAGTGAGAAAACAGAAGAGGAAAACAAGGAAAGGTAAAAGTTTGCTAAGCACAACACATGGCACCCTTAAGAAAATAAACCACATTTAGGTTTCTGTTTTAAGTAATGGGAACAGAAATGGACATAGTGGAACTTATAAGCTCACACATGGACTTAGTGAATATTCTTCACAGCTTAAGCAAATTCACAGTGCCTAGTGGTGTTTTTTAAGTAGCTAAATAGCGTATTTTCTAAGCCAAGTATACTCCACTGATATTTTGAAGGGGATATTATATATACACACATAACTATAAATATATAAATACACACATACACATAATAAGAGCAGACATACCTCTTAACGTTTTTCCCAGTTAGTGCAGGAAGAGGGATGTGTTCAGATACTATCACCTTCTGATCGTGAATAAACTGCAAATGTGAAAACCTAGAGGAGATAGGTAGGTAAATAAATTTTTCCTAGTCCTTAGGAGAAAGAAGCCATCTTTTATGGCCATGTCACTGCTGAGCTATATCTTTACACCCTTATCAAGAAAGTATCCAAAACAGTTTGGATGACTGTTTCCTTTTTTGTATAATTATTCATCAACTTTTAATTATTAAAATTAATTTACTCTGCTTTGGAAATAAATAAGAATGAGTAACGATTACATAGACTTACTCTTTTGTTTTGAAGTACTCTCACACATTACCTTTGATGGTTACAGCAATATCCAGAGGTAGGTGGGACAGATCCATAACTACCATCATTTCACAGAAAAGAAAGGTAGTGGAGAGGATAAGACACTTGAATATTCCTGTTCCATTCTTTATCAGTTCTTTGCTAATGTTACTATAAAAATACTGAAGTTGGAATAGGGGTGGTAGGGAAGGAGGATCAATGCAAGCAAAAATGGCAATTCCAGCATGAAAGGACATCAGTGATTATCATCTGAAAGAGATGGGCAGTTTATTATTCTCTCATCCTTTCCCAAAGACACATTTGCTTTGTTAGGATCCCTGTGAGCTTTTTCAAAGAGCCAGTTGTATGGCAAGTTGGTCTTTTGCTATTTAGAATATAGAACCATTTCAACCGTGATTTCTACTATAGTGCTGTCAAAAATAACAGGCGTTGGGGGCGCCTGGGTGGCTCAGTGGGTTAAAGCCTCTGCCTTCAGCTCAGGCCATGATCTCAGGGTACTGGGATCAAGCCCCGCATCGGGCTCTCCACTCAGTGAGGAGCCTGCTTCCCTTCTCTCTCTGCCTGCCTTTCTGCCTACTTGTGATCTCTGTCAGTTAAATAAATAAATAAAATCTTTTTTTTTTTTTTTTTTTTTTTAAAGATTTTATTTATTTATTTGTCAGAGAGAGAGCGAGCGAGAGCGAGCACAGGCAGACAGAGTGGCAGGCAGAGTCAGAGGGAGAAGCAGGCTCCCTGCGGAGCAAGGAGCCCGATGTGGGACTCGATCCAATGACGCTGGGATCATGACCTGAGCCGAAGGCAGCCGCTTAACCAACTGAGCCACCCAGGCGTCCCTAAATAAAATCTTTTAAAAAAAATAAATAACAGGCGTTGAACGGCCTTTCAAATGGTAAATCAGCAGAGAATTTAATTTTTCTGACCTTATATTCCTTTTGAATGGTTTTGGTCTTAACAGTTTAATAAAGGTTTTAGATAATGTTTGCTAATAATTAAAATTCAAGAAATGGAACAGATTACCCTAGAGGTATTACAAATTTTTATCACCTTAAAAATCTTATCACCTCCCAGAGTTTAAAGAAATAAATGACATTAAGTTTTAAGAAAGAAACTACTTGGGGCACCTGGGTGGCTCAGTCGGTTGAGCATCTGATTCTTGGGTTCAGCTTGGGTCATGGTTCTGGCATCAGCCTGCATGGGGCTCTGCCCTCATCAGAGAGTCTGCTTGAGGTTCTCACTCTGCCCCTCCCCCTGTTTCTGTGTTCTCTCTAAATAAATATTTTTTTTAAGATTTAATTTATTTGAGGGGCGCCTGGGTGGCTCAGTGGGTTAAGCCTCTGCCTTCGGCTCAGGTCATGGTCTCAGTCCTGGGATCGAGCACCACATCTGGCTCTCTGCTCAGCAGGGAGCCTGCTTCCCCCTCTCTCTCTGCCTGCCTCTCTGCCTACTTGTGATCTCTGTCAAATAAATAAATCTTTAAAAAAGAGAAAGATTTTATTGAGAGAGCAAGAGAGAGCATGAGTGGGGCAGAGAGGCAGAGGGAAAAGGAGCAGCAGACTCCCTGCAGAGCAGGACCCAGGTGCCCCTAAATAAATATTTTTTTAAATTATGCTAACTGTAACTGTCCTCATTACTGCTTAACAATCATGGCATTCGAGATCCCAGGTGGCTCAGTCGCTTAAGCATTTGCCTTCGGCTCAGGTTATGATCCTAGGGTCCTGGGATGGAGCCTGGCATTGGGCTCTTTGCTCTGCAGGGAGCCTGATTCCCCATTGGTGCTTGCTCGCTGGCTCTCTGACAAATAAAACTAAAAGCAAAAACAAAGTAGTCATTCTGTTCTTTCAGACCCAATCACACATGCTTTCCTCAGAAATGATCCTCACTTTACAAGGTGATTAAATTCTTTTCCTTGCAAATGGTTTTATTATTCACTACCTATCACCATCAGTATTTTCCCTTTCTAGGCCAGATTTAGGTTCAGAGCAAAATTAAATAGAAAATAGAGTTTTCATATATCTCTTGCCTCCATCTTTCTGCTTTTGAAACATTCCTGGGCCAACTCTAGGATTTTATTCTACTAGGGCTTCTCATATCTTGATTCAGTCTATAATGGCTTTTTGTAATAATAACTGAACAGTTGTCCCTCAACATTTCTGCTCAGTCATGCTATCTGGTTTTTACCTGCTGAACTTCCAACAGTGATTACCACTAGCCCATTTTAAAGGCCCATTTAGGGGTGCCTGGGTTGCTCAGTGGGTTAAAGCTTTTGCCTTTGGCTCAGGTCATGAACCCAGGGTCCTGGGATCAACCCCCGCATCGGTCTCCCAGCTCAGTGGAGAGCCTGCTTCCCTTCCTCTCTCTGCCTGCTTCTCTGCCCTACTTGTGATCTCTTGTCAATGGATAATAAAATCTTTTAAAAAAAAAAAAGCCCATTTAAAAGCAAGGTGTGCAGGCAGTTATTGTTAAGGAAATCAGTTACCACCTTCCAACTTTCTGATGTGCTTAATGAAAACATGGTCACCGTCAAGTTTAAGAGTCATTTAGTAAAACTGTTTGTTAAAATGTTTGGTATACTTCCCAGAAACAGAAAGTAGCTTTAGGGGCGCCTGGGTGGCTCAGTGGATTAAGCCGCTGCCTTCAGCTCAGGTCATGATCTCAGTGTCCCGGGATCGAGCCCCGCATTGGGCTCTTTGCTCAGCGGGAGCCTGCTTCTCTCTCTCTCTCTGCCTGACTCTCCGCCGACTTGTGATCTCTCTCTCTGTCAAATAAATAAATAAAATCTTTAAAAAAAAAAAAAAAAGAAAGTAGCTTTAGTGAGTTGGTAACAAAGCCGCCTGCTAGTCAGGTGATTTCAAATTTTGTTTTCAGAAGAAGTGAAGGAGGACATAGCTGAACTGTCAGTAAAAAAATTTTTTAACAGATTTCTGTGTGGAAAGGAGTTTTTAAAAACTTGAGAGACTGCTATAACAAAACCTCTTTCATATGCGTCTTCATATGAACAAGTTACCAGATTATACACGTTTTAAAAGAATAAAATTGGGGCTGAATATGTCTCATTCTAGCAACATGTGATACGTATCCACAGATAAAAGAATTGTGGAGGGGAGAACAGTGCCACCCATCTCACTGTGGTAACTTCCAGCAACATTAATAACTATCAACACATGTAATACATTCCTACTGTTTGTCAACTTAGTAGGAATAAGGACATTTCTCCATCTGGAAAAACAAGGCACTGCTTTATATTTTAGCCTTAGGGTCTTGAAGTTTCACTTTCAAGTTAGTTTTCTTTTGCACATCAAACTGACACGAGTACTCAGTAAGTCTTGACCATTTGATCATAAATATGCTAGAATAAAGTTCTGTGTAGAAAGGAGAATCTGCTAAATATGCTAGAATAAAGTTCTGTGTAGAAAGGAGAATCTGAATACAATTACAAATTTAAGAAGAAAGAAGAATTTGTTTTAATCAGTTCATATTTTTAAATAGATGTTGATGGGTATCAAACTGTCCTTAGATTTCAGTACTTTTCAAAGAGGGTTGTAACATTTTATTTTTAAGATTTTACTTAGAGAGAGAGAACATGAGCAGCAGAAGGGCCAGAGGTAGAGAATATCCAAGCAGACTCCCCGCTGAGCAGAGCCCAGTGCAGAGCTCCTTCTCACAACCCACGAGATCAGGACCAAACCCAGACTGGGACGCTTAACTGCCTAAGCCACCCAAGTCCCCAGCGATGTGACACTTGTAAATGCCAACATCTATGATATTTTGCTACCATTTAAATTTATGAACGTTTTATGTTTTAAAAGTGTGCAGTGAAGTAATGCAGTTTTGTACAATTGTGTTCTTAGAAGTCTGCAGGCATACCATTTCTTCCAGGTTGTGAGATACAAGACCCAAATGTGCATCTTTTAGGTAAAGAAATGACACCTAAAAGTCATATCCAGAAAAGTACTTTGTTCTAACTTCCTGTTAGATGTTAACTGTTACTACTGTTAACAGTAGTTCTTCTGTAGACTTTCCAGGGTAATTAGGGGGGGGGGGGGGCTTGTAAAAAAAAAAAAAAAAAGGTCATACATAGCTATCTTTCCAAATGCCTCTTAATCGCAGTGCTATAAAAGACATGCAAATGCTTTTACACAACATAAATACTCAGACTGAAGGGAAAACAACAACTGGAAAGCAGACCGACTTTGGAATCAGACGTGAGTTGGGTCCAGGCTCCACCTGAGGAACTGGCTTGGGCCATGGGTTCCCACCCCCGGCTGCACTTCCGAGGCCCTCCAAAGTGCGAGGACCAGAGGAGGGGAGGAGTGGGGAGCTTCGCAACGTCTTCCACCAGTTCGCCCTCTGCCTTAAGGGCCTGAGGCTACTTCCCTTCAGAGCTGTACCGCCACAGGGCAAGCTCCAGGAGCGCGCCGTGGCAGCGTCAGCGGATTCAAACTACCGCCCCGTCGAACAAGCCGGGAGTGGATTCCACTAGGAGGTTTCGGCCCACAGCCGCTCTCCGGAGTAGGGGTGGTTTGGGAACCGCTGGCAAAGCTGGAGAGCTTTGTGGCTGCCGGGCATCTAGAGGGTGGAGGCCACGGCCGCTGCCGAGCACCCTACAATGCGCAGGGCAGCCCCTCTCCCCCCGCCCCAAGCACCCTCCGGCCCGACGGCAACAGAGCGGGGCGTGGCGCCCCGGGTCTCCGAGGGGAAGCCGGTCCTAGGACCCTCTCTAGCTCCACGGTCCGCGGGGCATCCGGCCGCGGCGTCTGCCTCGCAGCTGGGTCTCACGCTTACCTCAAACGCGTCTTCCGGCGCCCACAAGAGGCGGCGATTCGTCAGGCGCCGCGGGCAGGTGCGCAGCCGCGCAGAGCCTGCCGGGAGCACGTGCCCACAGCCGTCAGCCAGCGTCGCCTCCCGCGCTCCGGCTTTGTTACGCCAGGCGGGCTCTGCATCACTTCTGCGACAGCCCCCCTCCGGCCCCGCCCCCAGCGCGTCCGTCACCCAGGGCAACTGTCGCCCTCGCCTCCCGGCGGAGACTTAGCTGTCCCGGGGCCTTGCATCCCGTGGGGCCCACAGAAGGGTGTGAGCGGCCGCCGCCGCTTCCCCGCCTCCGGGGCGAGGCCCCAGACCACTCCACAGGCGGCAGAGCGACAGGCCCCGCCGGGTCGGAAAGGAAGCTGCCCTCGGTGGCGGGAAGGCGAAAGCTTGAGGTAGTGTGGGCGGGGGCTGGCATAAGAGTGGGCGGGCCCCGGGGAGGAGCGGCGAGGAATGGGTGTGGCAGTGGGAGGGGCTGTTGAAAGGGCGGAGCCCTGGGAGGGAGGAGCCAAGGGAGGAAGGGGAAGGTCTCGTAGGCAAGGGGTTACGTTTCGCGGGAGAGGACAGCTCTTGAAAGAAGGGTAGGCATCTTTTGTGGCACGGCAGGAGCTGCTGGATGACGAGGAGGAAGGATCTTGAAAGAAGGGAAGGAGCCTCGGGGAAGGGGAGGGGCCATTTTGAGAAAGGGAAGAGCCAGGTGTGAAGCGCCTGGGCTTTAGGAGCAACAGGTGGATTGTGTGTGTTTGACGACTTGTGCTTTCATGTAGACTTGGAAGCTGAGAAGACAGGCATTGCTTTACTATTTTATTACCAGAGCTAGGCATCTGATAGGCACTTAGCAAGTGAACGGGTGTGAGTGGAAAGAGCGGAAGGGTTGGAGACTGGGACTGCAGTAAAAACCCAAACGGCTGATCTGGAGCGATGGTTGTATGAATCACGCCCTTAAGATTCCTTCTATGGGTCATCGAAGCTGCTGTGCTCTGTGGGCACGAAAGAAGCATAAGGAGCAAGATAATTAACGTAGAGAGATAAGATTTATACTCCTGAAAATGTGAACAAACTGTGCAAATTGAGTGGTGCATGTGCTTAACTTTGAGGCAGATTCAACTCCCTGCCGAACTGTGTTCCAAAATTGTAAATTAGGTTGAAGCCTTCATATCATTTTCCTTTAGAAACTATATGACCAGTGATCAGCGTGCCCAAGACACTCTTCAAGACCTATTTAACCACTTCATATGCCTGAAGCTTAGCTCTGTATTAAGAAACTTTGCTTCCACCATAGCTAAAGGTGTTTCTGTTCATTGATTTCCTCACCCAACACATGTTGTTAAGGATCCACAAGACCGCCCATTCCGTATTCTAGTTGAGACTATGAGAAGCCTATCTTTCCCAGGCTGAAATTCGGACGTAGATTCAAGATTCTTTTAAACCTGAAACTTCCAGAAAGAAGTGGGGAGGGTGTAGGGCGTGATATAGAGCCAAGGAGATGGCAAGGAGTTTTAAGGGATCATAGCTTGCTTTTGACTTAAGTGTCCTGGGCTTTTCACCTCTCCTGGCCCATTAACACCCCCCTCCTTAATTACCTGAGAATGTGTCAACCAGGTGTAGGAATCTAGAATAAGGCATTTGGAATCTGACTTTTTATATAAGCAATGGCAAATAGGTAGCATGTGTGTTACCACTCTTTATTCTCTAGCAGACATCATTAATCAACCACAGAACTCTTTCCTGCAGTGGCCAAGTCTTAACACCCTTTTCAATGCAACGCTGTAGTTGTGTTGGGACTGTTTGGAACCAACAATCTTCTTCAAGCCTAAGATAGAGAGTAAATATTTTAAAAATTAATAGACATCAACATAAATGTGAATTTCTAAACTCTTGGTAGTCCTTTTTTAAAAAAAAAAAATAAAGTTTACCTAAATCGATGGATCACGAATCCTATAGATAAGATTTATATGCATAGGCCAGATAATTCTATACTGAGGTGAATTTGTAGCCAGTTGATAATTAGTAAATGCCCCAGTACAAGGGATAAACACATGGCATTATCCTTTACCCTCTCCTTGCCAATATTTTATCGGGGAATATTTATCGAGGAAGTTACAGGAGGTATGCCTATCAAATTGCAAGTCTTAAAGTGGGAAGGAATGACCAAGCTGTGGGGAGTCACAGTCAGACTGACAAATATCTAAGCAGGTTGGAATGATGTCCAAAACCAACAAGAGGAAATTTTGGAAAGATCCGATCCATCCAGAGGTCTATATCTAGTGGGAAAAAAAGGGGGGGGGATAAATTTGTTGCTATTTTTTAAAAGATTTTATTTATTTATTTGACAGAGATAGCGAGAGAGGGAACACAAGCAGGGGGGAGTGGGAGAGGGAGAAACAGGCTTCCCGCTGAGGAGGGAGCCCAGTATGGGGCTTGATTCCAGGACTCTGGGATCATGACCTGAGCTGAAGGCAGATGCTTAACCATCTGAGCCACCCAGGTGCCCCAAAAAGAGAAAAAAATTTTTTGAAGAAAATTAACAGCATGGATATGGAGTGAAAAAGGCAAGGATTATTAACAATTCATGTGGGAAAAAAATATAGAAGTTATAGATGACCTCCAAATCAGTGTTAATCAGGATTGAGATATTGCTTTTTTTTAAAATGTAGTAGTCTGGGGCGTCTGGGTGGCTCAGTGGGTTAAAACCTCTGCCTTCCGCTCAGATTATGATCCCAGGGTCCTGGGATTGAGCCCCACATAGGGTTCTCTGCTCAGCAGGGAGATGGCTTCTTCCCCTCTCTCTGCCTGCTTCTCTGCCTACTTGTGATCTCTGCCTTCAAATAAATAAAATCTTCAAAAAAAAAATGTAGCAATCTTTGTTCAATTAATAGGTGTAGATTTCAGATCAAAGGGAGTCAGTTTTCAAAATAGGCATTTCTAGCCAGACCACATTTGAAATATTACCCTCATTTCCAGGTACTGTATTTTAATTATCTTTATAATTATACATTATCAGTAATTATACATTCTTAAGATGAGGGAATTTGAGATTCTTTTCTGAAGAAATAATAGCTGTCTTCAATTATTTTCAGGATTATCATGTCACTTTTGGGGGGAACACCAGGAACTGAGGAGCATGAGTTTCGGGGTTGCACGTGTCATTCTAATCTTTAGAGTGGAATGAAACAAGATGCTTGTAAAGTAATAAGCTCTCAGTTATATGATTGTAAAGCTCCACAGAAGTTGGGAAGTAGTATAGAATGACCTATTGATTGACTCCAAATCTGTAAACTAGGCATAATTTTACTACCAGAAAATATGACTATTACATCCCTACAGATTTCTGCCTTTCAACAGAAAAGTAAGAATTCATACAAGAAATCACATATCCACTCTTGATATTGTTGATCTTTGATTGTTTCGTGTATACTTCTGTTTGTTGTCTCTTACATGAGCCAGAAGATAAGAATGGGCAATACAACTTGAAGGCATGGTTATTGGAGAAAAATTTTAAATGAAGATTGTTCTTTCCACTAACTCAGTTCTTTTCTTTTCCTTTTTTTCTGATTAGGAAAAGACCGCCAACATTCTGTTTTAGTAGTGGAGCATCTTAATCCAGTTTGAACACCAGTGTTACTGAGGAGCACCTAGCTATCTGGTATGCAGTAATCTGGCCATTTGACTAAGAATAGTCTGTTTACTGACTTCCCAGATGATTTTTTAGTGTTTGGTCGTAAGGCATCAATACTGTTCCCATGATCTTCCCTTAAATGAATAAAGTACTTATAAAATGCAGTATTTATAACAAATGTGTGAAGTGCTTATAAGAATGCCTGGCGCTCTCACTTTTATTATTTAATATTATCATTACCTGGGTTTCTTTTGGCATTTTGGAGTATAATGTGACTGGAACTTCTTCTGGTTTGGGAGTATAATGTGGCTGGAACTTCTTCTGGTACCCTCACAGGGTCCAACTTCTTTCTATTGACTCCAAAATAGGGCCTTCCTCACTACCACATCTTTGGCCTCTGCCGTTTGTCTGTCTTGATACAGAGATTATATTGTCTTCCTCTCACATTTCACATATTCTCACGACATGTGAGAAATAGTTGAAGTTGCTGGAGATAGTTAACCTGACAGACATAAGAGTACGTGGAAACTTTTCATCCATTTCAAAGGGCTGGCTGGGAGCTGAGGCAACAGGCCATCTTCAGATCAATGACTCTTCAACCCTTTGCAGTGACAGACAGCTCTGTACCTCTAATGCAAGCCCTTTTCCTGAGAAAAATGCTTGAGCATTTTTCAAAGTGTCCTAGAGCTCCTCAAGTCCATTCATGGATGGGAAGGCTTCCCATCACAGAGCCTTGCTCTTGAGGGCAAAGTGAGGAGGACACGAGGGTGGAGGATATTGAGGGGGCAGGGAAACCTGTATTGGGGTCAGTATAAGGAAGATCTTCCTAATAGCGCTGCTGGATTATATAGTCACGGAGGGCGGTTTTGAAGGTTGTGATGGCCAGACTTGGCCCAGACCAGTAAGAATCAGAATCTCTGTGGGTAGGGTGTGTGGCGTTATTCTAAGGTACAGCCAAGTTTGAGACCCAGTAAATTAGAGCCACTAGAACAGGTAGTTCTATTAGGACCCTGCCAGCAGAGACGCTTCAAGCACAGAACTTTTTTCTTATTGACTTGAACATTCTAGCTATACTTAATCCCTCCTAAACATTACCTATTTCTTTGCTACATTAACCTCAAGTGTATATTTATTTTCTTATTTAAATAAATGGCTTTGCTTTTGATTCTCTACTTTTTTTTTTTTTTTCCTTTTTAACTGTATACTTGTTAAGGCTTTGGGCTTTTGTGGTACAAGCGAATGGGTCATCCAGAAGAGAACACGACTGAGTTAGGAGCTTCTTGGGCCTGAGTAGTGACTGAAGTGAAATTTCACAAGATGGAAGGATCAGGCTGGTTTGTAGTCTAGTCCTTAATCATGCTATTCTTGGCAAACAGAATAGCACTTCTGGGGGTTTAGCCACTTCTTTTTTTTTTTTTTTTTTTTTTTTTTTGGTTTAGCCACTTCTGATATCATTTTTTTCCTTTCAGATTTCTTTCATTTCCTCTGATCTCATATTGGAAACGATTAGGATGTCCAAAGATATTTGAACTTCCATAGGTAAATGGAACTTTATTTGCTTCAAAATGCTACTTTAAGCCTATGTGAAAAAGCCAAAATGGTAATTAAACAGATAATATTTTAAGAAGTTACTAATCTGTACCTCAATAGAAAACTTAATAAGTGGGTTTCTGGCTGGGCTCACCAATTCATTCAGCCTCTCAACAGCCCTAGGAGGCAAGTGTGTGGCCTCTGTGTCATTACAGGCAAGGAATCCTCCAGAAGGCCCTGGCTGCCCATCAGCATGCAGCCGGACCCCTGGAGGTCACTGCCTGGGCCCTGGGATTCATCTCTGTGGTTTGTGGGGTGCTCAGGAGGAGCCTCTGTCTGTAGGAAGGTGCTATAATCGTGCCCTTCTTAGAGATGAGCAAACAGACCCGGAAAATTGACTTGCCCAAGGTCATAGAGCTACTGATAGGATTGGAACCCTGGCTTTTGGGCATCCAAGTCTGTGCTCCTGATCAGGATGATAACTTTCCATGGGTGGTTCAGTCGTTTAAGCATCTGACTCTTGATTTCAGCTCAGCTCTTGATCTCAGGGCTGTGAGTTCAAGCCCTGCGTCAGGCTCCATGCTGGGTGTGGAGCCTACTAAAATCAAAAACAAAAATAAAAAGGATGACAACTTACCTAACTCTTTGGCTGATTATAAATGCCAAGCTACATTTTTCAACCTGGACAAACATCAGTGAAGGCTGGACAGTATCGCGTTCATCATCATTCCTGCTGAGACCATTACCACCGTGAACGGTACCAGTGTGCTGGGGCCACCTTCACATAGGACCACAGACCAAAGACCATGGGGAAGCTTAACCAGCAGAAATGGATTGTTTCACCGTTCTGGAAGCTGGAAGTCTGAAATCAAGGTGTCAGCAGGCTTGGTTTCTTCCAAGGGCTGTGAGGGAAGGATCTGCTCTAGGGCCCCTCTCCGTGGCTTACAGTCTTCTCCCTTAGACTCTTCCCATGGCCTCCCTCTCTGCATGTCTGTGCCAGATGTCCATTTTCATAAGGACCCAGTCATCCAGGCTGGACTGGGATGAGCACACTGACCCAGCCTAGACCACATGCTCCCCAGCCTCGACCGGTGTCCAGAGTTGCCAGGAAGGGAAAGAAGAGAAAGTGGCCAGGTCACACATGCCCACCACAGTTCCCATGGTGTTTGCACAGAAGCATCTGGACTTTTTTTGGAATGGAGGACAGGGGTGCTTAAACCTATATTCCTTGCCTCGCTCTACCCCATCACGAGGGATAAAGCCTCCGCTAACATCTTCCTGTCCTCTTTTGTTCAATCCCAACTTTGGTCTTTAATTAAATCCATTAGTCTTTCCAAATAGCTGTATCTTTTATAGTATCAATATCTGGCAATGGCTGGTTTTGTAATATTTCTTACAGTCTATTCTGGAATGTGTCTTGTTATTTTGCGTGAGTTATAGATTTAGGGTTTTTTTTTTTTCAGTTTTTAAGAAATGCATATTACAAACTAAGTTCAGCCCGCATTTCATGCTACAGGAAGAAGATGTTAAAAACCTTCAGCCCCAATCACAGTAATGGATCTCTGTCAGAAAAATGAGACGGAATCAGAAAATAGTGAAAATAATGAAATTCACAGCCCAGAAGAAACAGAATTAACCTATACTTGCCCGGATGAAAGAAGTGAAAAGAATCATGTTTGTTGTCTTCTCAGTATCAGTGATATTACGCTTGAACAAGATGAAAAAGCCATGGAATCTGTCATCGGAACGGGGTGGGAAGAAGCTGTGAGTATCTCCTTGACCGAGGCGCCTCGGGCATCTGTGTTTCGATGCCAGCCTTTCCTTTTACTTTTGCCAAAACTAGTTACTACCAAAAAATGTATAATCAACGAAACATAGAAACTCTAGGAATAGAGGTAAAATACACAGAATAGCAATAGCAGTACCTTTAATTGGGTATTTGTGGCCCATTAGTGCTGGCAAGTGCAGGACCAAATGCTTCCCGTACACCAATTCATTCAGCCTCTCAACAGCCCTAGGAGGCAGGTGTTAAGAACAGCCACGATGTCACACAACTGCAGGTGAGGGAAAGGGGTGCTACTGGCATCTACCGGACAGAGGCCGGGGGTGCTGCTCCACATCCCACAGTGCCCAGGATGCCAGGACACCACAAGGAATGACCCAGCTCTGTCTTAGTTCGGGGATTCTCTAACAATACCATAGACTGGGGACATACGCAACAGACATTTATTTCTCACAGTCCAGAAGGCGGACCTCTGAGATCGGGGTGCCAGCATGGTTGAGTCCTGGTGGGGGATCCTCTTCCTGTTTTGTGCTCACATGGCCCTCCTTGGTGGTGCAAGTAGACCCTTTATCTCCACCTCCTCTTATAAGGGCACTAATCCCATTTTGAGGGCCCCGCCCTCTTGACTTCATTAACCCTAATAACCTCCAAAGGCCCACCTCCAAGCACCATCACTTTGGGGATTTGGGCTTCAAAATAGGAATTTGGGGGGAGACAGTCATGCAATCTGTAATGTGCCCCGTGCTGAGAATATGTTTGCTGCTCAGTCTGTTGGGGACGATCGTGCCATGCCACGTGCTCCCGCCTGCTGCCGGTAGCTCTTCGCTCTCTGCACACCCGTCCTCCCTGGCTTCTCAGGCCACCTTGTCCCAAGTGTCAGGGGCCTGTCCCACCAAAGCCAGCTTCCTGCCCGGGCTTATGGCGCTTGATATCTCCTGAGCTGGTGCCGGGGACCGGTGGGCCAGCATTTAAATGAGGACAGAGAACACTTTGCTGGGAGCAGTTAGTGAGAGTTTCCTATGTTTGCAGAACCCAGGGGCCTCTCAGGATGGGGTGCCTCAGGACTGCACGTTTTTGACCCAGAGCAACCCAACCAACATTTAGCTTACCCGTGACAGCCCAACTGTGAGAACCAAAAGAGTCAGGGGTCATTGACCCCCATCTCTGGACTCAGATCCCCGCCAGACCACCGGAACACCCCGGAGACATAGATCCTCTGTAGAGGCTCACCTGGGGTGTTTTTAAATCCACGTGCCCAGGTCCATCTTGTGAGTATGGTCTTAGTAGGCCATGGTGGGGCTCAGGAGTCTGGATTTTTAGGCAGCAGCTCAAGGTCAAACAAGTAGAGAACATTTGCTGGCTCCTCAGGTCCACCTGTTTAACAGATTAAATAGAACATCTGTAAACATCATAGAAAGATTAAAGTTCCAGAATTTAGATTTCCCTCAATAAGTATCCACCTGAATAAAAGCTGGCATGCTACAAAGCAGAGCCGGGAGACACATCCCCCCTTGTCTGGCCAGAGGAGGATGGTGGGGAGGGTGCAGGAGGGGCGCTCGGGAGCGTGGGACTTGTCTCGTTCGAAGCCACCTAAGGTAGAGAGGCCGGTTAGCCTGAGGATCTGTCAGTTAATGTGCTGGGGCCCTTCTCTGCAAAAGCTGGAAAATCACCTGGAAGTCAGGGTCAAGAGCAGTGAGGTCTGAAGCAAGCAACATGATCCTCTCGAAGACCCAGCACCAGCTCAACAGCACATGAAGGGACAGAGTTTCAGAACAGAAGGCGGAAGAGTAGGCTGGGAGAGGTGTCCTTAGGCATCTCAAGAGTGCAGCACAGGGCAGCGACCTTACAGCCCCCAAATATAATTGCCATCTAAGAATTAGGACTTGACTACGCCAAAGAAAATAGACAGGTTTTTTATTTGTTTGTTTGTTCGTTTTTGGTTGTCATATATTTGAGGTATCCCCGTGGCTTTGATAAGGGCCAGGACTTTGGAATAAGAAAGATCAGTTTCAGATTCACCACTTACAGACAGCTAACCTTGGGGAGGGCTCCTGTCCCCTAGCGCCCAACTTCCTCATCTGTAAATTCTGGCCAGAGGGGTGTATGAGGAGAACAGGAATGCCCGATTCCATGTCAGGCACTTACTAGCCTTTTTGAAAAAGCAATGCTTCCCATTTCGGAGTTTGGGGGGCTGAGCACGTGTAGCAAGAGGGTGCAGAGGTCTGGAGTGAGTGATGATGGAGGGATGGTTTTGTGCAAGATGACTAGAGAGGCTGGCCCCGTGGTTGGGCCCAGGAGACATTGTGGTTCTCACAGCCTCTCACTGTCCCCTGCATGGGAATGCACAGACCTCCTGAATGTGCCAGAACTTACCATTGGCTATAGTAACATTTTGAAGGACAGTTTCCAACTCTGTATCCAGGACATCAGGATACCTAAATTACAGTGCTATGGCATGGGTTAAATAAACGAATGTCAATACCAGTGGATCCTTAGCTTGGTGCCTGAAACATGGTAGCAGCATGAGAAATATGTTTTTTGTTTGTTTGTTTGTTTGTTTGTTTGTTTTACATATAAGGTTGCCAGATTTAGCAAATGAAGACACAGGATACCTGATTAAATTTGAATTTCTGTTAACAGTACCTAACATGTTTCCTATTAAGTGAGCCTCAAATGTGATCCTGATTTCTACCTGGCAACTCTGTTTAACTGTGACATTTGTGGCACGCTCAGCCAGGGGACTCTAGGTGTGGACGGATGGGGGGGGCAGGTTGCACAGGGGTGCTGGGGGTACCTGCCTCTGCTCCTTGTCTCTCCCTCCAGCCCCTCCACACAGCAGTCTCCTAAGGTGTGGTAACAGCCCGGTGGTCTGAGAGAGCTTAGGGAGATAAGTACAAACAGCTCTGATTTTTTTTTAAGAGTCCTAACTTTATTTTTTAAATTTTTTTAAAGATTTTATTTACTTATTTGACAGATAGAGATCGCAAGTAGGCAGAGAGGCAGGCAGAGAGAGAGGAGGAAGCAGGCTCCCCGCTGAGCAGAGAGTCCGATCCCAGGACCCTGGGATCATGACCTGAGCCGAAGGCAGAGGCCTTAACCCACTGAGTCACTCAGGCACCCCTCCTGACTTTATTTTAATGTGCATCTGAAAACATAAAGAGTCAGCACATCAAGATGGCTATTTATAGATGTTTTTGCTTAGTATTTTAGTTTTAAATCCAATTGCTAGTATTTTAGATGAACAGATACTGTTAAAAATGCTATTACTATGAGGCTAAAATAGTATTAAAATTAAAAAAAAAAAAAGGTGAGTCAATTTTAAGAGAAATACCAGTTCAGTTAGAATGGCCAAAATGGGGCTGTGGCCACAGCTGGACAGCTTGAGTTTGAGCAGCTCTGCCGGGAGTAACCTGCTGCTTTATTTGCAGGTCCAAGGCTGGGGAAGGACTTCTCCAACTGCCTGCATCTGGCCCAGGAAGAAGCTTAAAAAGGCGAGGGTGGGAGAAGGTGCCGGTAGCTGCTTACTCTGTGGCAGTCTCTCCCAAGGGAGCGCTGAGGCCAGGCCTCAGGCGGAGGCGGAGAAGTTGGGGTCAGGGGCTCCTGCTGAGGTGGGTCTGGAGAAGGATCAAGGCAGCCCCTCCCAGACTCGGGGAACCTCTCTGGGCTCCACCACCGCCACCTCCAGGGAGGTTAGCAAGATCTGCTTTCCCCGCTGCGGTCAGGGAGAGAAAAAGAGTCTGCAAATAAAGGAGTTTATGTGGTGCAAGGAAGACTGGGCCACCCCTGAGGCTCTTAGGGGCAAGGACCCCAGAAGCCCCAGCAGAGGTCCCTCCATCTCAGACTCCTTGACTTCCGGGGCCCTTTTAGTTCTGCCTCCCCTGAAGGCTTCACTCCCAAATGGCTTGGATGTTCTGGGTAAGAAGAGTAAGAACTTCTTGCAGCCGGAGAAGGTGCTGAGTGTGGAAAAGGATGAGTGTGTGGCTTGTGCATATGGATTGAAAACAGTTGATGGGAAAGGTGAAAAGAGACCCATTGAGCTGGCCAGTCACCCCAAGGTCAATGACACACTGCCTTTTCCTCCCCGGGTGGCACCGACATCCCTGCTGGCGCATCAGGAGCGGTGCTGCCTGCACTGGTCCCTCCTGCCTGAGAAAAACCTGGTGTGCCCTCCTGACCCCAGCAACGTGCGCTATCTCGCCACCGTGCGGCTTTTGCAGAGACACGGAGTACAGAACTACAAAGCCAAATTCAAAGCCAGGGAGCCAAGGCCTCCCGTCAACACCCAAAAGTGCATTCTCACGGAGGCCAAGCAGGAACACAGGCCCCAAACGTTGGAGACCAAAGTGTTCCCGAGAACTCTCTTGCCGTCCCTCACCGTGAGCAGAGTTGTCATTCCTGTCTCCGCTCACAGACTGCTCTGAGTTGCCACAATAGAATTCCCTGGGAATACGCACTGTTTGAATTCATTGATCCTCTCCCTGTCTCTCCCCTGCCCCGTCCCATCCTTTCTTCTTTTCTTCTCTTCTTCCATACTCTTACCACCCACCCACCCTCCCCTTGCCTTTTTTTTTTTTCCAGTAGAACCGGGGGAAATGGAACTTCATGGTAGGAGTTTTGATTTATTCTCAAAACCCTCATATTTATGTGCCCTGCTTCCGTTGCTGAGCCATTTACAAAATGCAAACTGTAGAGCCAGTGTCAGCCTCTGCCTGCCTTATCTCTCTACTCCCCCTAGAAGCCAAGTGCATGGTGGGGACTCTGAAGGGCTTCCCTCAGTGATGCCCTTGGCAGCCCCGTGCCAGCTGGCAGGGGCTCGCTCTGCCCCACTCTGGTGCCCTAAGCTAAGTGTAAGTGCTTATTTTCGATCAAATTGTATCCTGATCTTTTGAACCAGGCAAATATCTGTCTGTTGATTTCTTTTCTCTTGCAACAAAGATCTGAAACATTGTTTTAATAGAAAACTCCAGCCTGTGTCCAAATAAATATCCTTCTGTCCGAGGCATCATATGCTGATACCCATGGATATATCATATCTGCTACTTGCTACATATCTCAGGGTTTCATATGCTTATGTGATAGCCTCATGCTAGTCTCCAGGTCTGCAAAAGTTTTAGCTACAGCTCTATAAGGTCCATCCTGGGAAGCAGGTCAAGAATAATTATTTGAACAGAAAAGTCAGTGTAATTATAACTGTCACCCCACAAGCTTCCTCCAGCCTTACTTTGCATCTAATTTCTGGGAACTTACAACCCCACACAGACACTTGTGGAATAAGGGTGTCACTTTCTCCTTCTGCCCTTCTTCTTCTCTCATTTTACCTATTCAATGCCTATTTCCTGAAGTTGTATATAAACATTTGTAAATGAGTTATGTTTTAAGTGCCAAGTAAAAATGCTATGTAGAGAAGTGCTCTGAAAAACCATTTTGTAATATGAATAACCATTTAGCCACTCTGTAATTACATAGTTTGCATTTGCTTAAGTAGGTTGTACTTGAACTCTGGACTTCCTGTCCCCTAAATGATGGGTAGACAGAATATATGACTGTATTTCTAAACACCTGCTTTCCACAATTGGTCTTTGTAATGCCTTTTCTCTTAGTTTTAGATTTCTTTATTGTTTTGTGATTTATTTACAAAACACCAGAAATGCAGAAATGATTATAGTACAATGGTCATTAAAAAGGTGTGTTTTGCCTGTTGAGGTTGGTTACTTTTTTATAGTCTAGAAGTAATTTTTAGGTTCTACCCACCTCTTCTTCTCCGAGTGAAGAAACCATCTGGATTTTGCCTACAAGAAACTCTGACTTCAAGGCACCTGGGAGGCTCAGTGGGTTAAAGCCTCTGCCTTCGGCTCAGGTCATGATCTCAGGGTCCGGTCCTGGGATTGAGCCCCACATTGGACTCTCTGCTCAGCAGGGAGCCTGCTTCCCTCTCTCTCTCTCTGCCTGCCTCTCTGCCTACTTGTGACCTCTGTCTGTCAAATAAATAAAATCTTAAAAAAAAAAAAAAAAGAAGCTCTGATTTCCCACTGTATCTGGACCATGAGGTGTTGGATCCCGTGCTGTGTGAGGACCCTCCAGCTCTGGCAGCCTGCCCACCTAAGTCAGTGGTTCTTCACGCCCCCTCTTATGAATAGCAAGATCATGACTAAGCTCAACATGTAAAACAAGCAAGAGTGTCGACTGGGGGAAGCGTGTCGACCAGCATGAGCGAGGGACAGAGCCCATGAACTCACCCCAGAGGTGCTTACATTTTGAGATCTTGAGGCATCTGAAAACACTAAGTTAAAATATTTTTGTCTTTTTTAAAAGATTTATTTATTTTACAGAGAACGAGAGAGAGAGAGAGAGAGCACAAGTAAGGAGAGGGAGCCAGAGGGAGAGGGAAGGGGCGAAGCAGACCCTCCACTGAGCAAGGACCCCTATAAGGGACTCAATCCCAGGACCCTGGGATCATGACTTGAGCCAAAGGTAGATATTTAATCGACTGAACCACCCAGACACCCCCAAAATATTTCTTTCTTTCTTTCTTTTTTTTTAAGATTTTATTTATTTATTTGACAGATCACAAGTAGGCAGAGAGGCAGGCAGAAAGAGAGGGGGAAGCAGGCTCCCCGCCGAGCAAAGAGGCTGATGCGGGGCTTCATCCCAGGACCCTGGGACCATGACCTGAGCCGAAGGCAGAGGTTTTAACCCACTGAGCCAACCCAGGTGCCCCCCAAAATATTTCTTTCTTAAGAAAGACCTTTTTGTTGAGATAAGGGTTATAAATTCTATAGATTTTAGGGTAAACATAATGATTTCGAATTAAGAGGAGGGCTGATCTGAACAAAGGAACTGCCCAAATTTCAAGATGTGTAGTATCCTTTGTTTTGAGCAAATAATTAGTTTGGCTAGCAAAATATTGACTAAGAGTCCTCTATGAATAGATAGATATGAGGGTTTTGCCTTGGGCATCTCTTTTGTTAGTTTTTCAGTTAACGTGATTAAGCCCCGCTGGGATCTTATTTCCATCAGCCTGGGTTTAGCTTGTTTTCTGTTGATAAAATCACTCTAGGTTTTGCCCATTTCCATTCAGATTAAATCAGGATGTCCTTTCAGGCGAAATTCTGCCACTGAAGGGCAGTAAGCATGTTATAACGACGGCAACAGCCCTCTTCCTACCTCAGGGTGATGGTCTTAGTTAGGTTTTGGATCCTTTAGTCCTCTCTAAACCACGCATGGAGAGCTATCTCTCATCTCTCATTCTATTAGTTTTGGATGTCTCATTAATCAAATTTTCCAAACCCCTATTTTTCTCAAAACTTTAAAAAATCATCAAGTGGAACTGTGGCAGCACCTGACACAGGGCTTCTGCAGGGCCTGAGGTCACCTTCTGGGTGAGGTTGGGTTGAGGCCTGGGGGTGCTGCTGGGGGTTTGGGTGATGGCAGGGAGGACCTGAGGGGCAGGAAACCTGGATAGACAGAATGTTTCCTGACAGAGATGCAGGGGTTGCACTTCCGAAGGGCAAGAGGAAGACTAAATCGGAAATAAGGTCGGGCTATGTTTGGTCAAGTACGTAAGACTCTGGCTACTCAGGGAGACATTCCCTAATTTTTAGCTGTACTCTCTTTATTCTGGACGTGGCCCCCTTTCATGAAATTTACCTGTACTTGAAGGACCGTGCTATAAAATGATTGGAACCCAGAATCAAATGGGCTTTCTCTTCCTGCCTCCAAATTGAAGAGCTTTAAGACCTGGAGAGATCACAGAAGCCCAGCCCATCTCTCTGGGAATCCCCAGCTGGCCAAGGCCAAATGCACAACTGGAGAAGGTCTTACATTTAGGGATTTTTGGGGTGTCCGGGTTTGGGTCAGGTGCAACCTTGGTGCTGCAGTTTAGGGGCTACTGAGAAGCAAGGTGGGGAATAAACAGAGGGGCTCCTGTGGCTATGACCGAGGGTGTATCAGGGCAGTCGCTGGTACCCCAGGGAATACTCTACCAGTCGGCCAAACTTACTGGGACGCTGGTGCCAGGAGACTCAGTGCTGGGCTCCTGATGTCCAGACTCAGCTCTGCCCCAAGCTCTACTACCAGCCACACAATACAACAATGCCTTTAAAGTTACAAGACACTAAGAGTGCTAGGCCCCTTCTGGGAATTAATTATTCTCTTTATCCTGGGCAAATGCACGAGTGTCAAAGAAAGATCTTTTTCTCCTTCCTTTGTAACAGGACTGAATAATTCTTCGTAGGGACTGTTTTGTACAGGGTAGGATACTTAGCAGCATCTCTGGCCTCTATCCGATAGCTGCCAGTAGTATCCCTTAGTCGCGACAATCAAGAATGCTTCCATACATTACCAAGTGCCACAAGGGCAAAATCAGCCTAGTTGAGAACCAATGTTCTAGGGAATTCAATCTCTGTGTTTGCAGCTTCTCTGACAGTTTTACTTACCGAGCACAAGCCTTGGCACAGGGACAAAGGAAAAGTGGGCGATGCCTGGATTGCGGCCTCCTGGAAAGCACAGGTGCTCTGAATCTAAAGCCCTGTGGTGCTCTCCGTGTTGTCTTGGTTCTTCAAGGCCTTCTGGTGGTGCCTGCCTAGGTTCCCCATAAAAGGAAGCAACCACAAGCTTTTTCTCTGAGATGATCTCATAATGATAGCGGGCCCACTTAGCCGGTGTCCAGAAAAGTCGTCAATATTCCCATATTCTGTCTTTTGAGAACGTGCATTATTGCTTTGGCAAGGTTTTCAAGGGAATTCTATGATGATAAGCTGATGTATTTACACATGCTATTATTCAGAATTCCCTACTATTTAAGCAATACTCTCAACATTCACTGTTTATGCTAAACCAGCATGAGTATTATATATGTATATGCTAATAGCGCATATACCACTCTTTTGCCCCTGGCAAACTGATACATCACACATATATATGAATATAGTTCTTGTTCTCGATTTAGCTCAAACTAGAGAGGTTTCTTCCCTGTGTATTTTTAAAAATGAAACAATCTCTGCTTATGAAAACTTTGACTGTTAACTTGAAAACATACCATGAACTAGTCATATTTTTAATACCATAGGACTGTTTACCAATTTTATTTTAGGCTGCATGTATTCTAAAGAAAACCAGAAATCAAACATTTATTCAAGATAAATACCACCAGTTCTGATACTGTTCATGACTCTATGAAGGCTTAGTTTCACTCCTCATGACTGATTTCTCTCATATAATTCCAAGAAAATGGAAAGTCAGATCCTTATTGTGATAGCTAGAGAACATTAAATCTGAAGACTTACGTTAGAGAACAGTGATTTAAATGGTTTTAAAATAGAACACGTCTTACCAAAAAGGTAAAAAGAACAAACAGCAGCTTACAATTAATAGCACTACACTTTCAAATTTAGCAAAACAAATATTGTTCCCATGAACTGAAGTAAGGCAATATAAATAATCCCATATTAATCCCAAAGCATGGCTGGCTTAAGTTTGGATGGTTTCTAAAAAGTGTACTTTAAGGGGTGCCTGGGTGACTCAGTCAGTTGTGTCTCACTCTTAATTTTGGCTGGAGATCAAACCGTGTAGGGCCCAGCAGAGTCTTCTTCTCGCCCTCTCCCTCTGTGTCCTCCCCCTCCTCACGCTAGTGCGCTAAGTATTTTATTTTTTTAAGTGTACCATAAAATCTTAATTTCTGAAGGCTCACTTTATTTTTTTTATTTTTTTAAAGATTTTATTTATTTATTTAACAGAGAGAGATCACAAGTGGACAGAGAAAGAAGGGGAAGCAGGCTCCCTGCTGAGCAGAGAGCCCGATGCCTTGATCCCAGGACCCTGAGATCATAAAGCGAGCCGAAGGCAGAGGCTCAACCCCCTGGGCCGCCCAGGTGCTCCTGAAGGCTCACTTTCAATAGGGAGAGGTTACTGCAGGGCACTGGAAGGTTAAATACCCTTTGTGATTACTTAAGATATTTTGACTTCTGCCACGTTTTTATTACAGTACAAGCTCTACATTTTCTGAAGTCACTAAATTTCTCGTTACAGCACAGGATAAAGAAGATAAAGAGGGGGATGACTTACAAATTCAATCCTAAACACAAACACGTTTGAGAGGCAATCATAAAACCAAACAAGGGATGGAAAAAGCAATGGAGCACCAGAAAGCAGAGAGTAAAAAAGCTTCCAGCAAAAGCAGTAAAAGATGCCACGCTTGGAATAACGTCTGACACATGCCATGCGAAGAAGGTCATGCCTTTATGACAAAAACACAAAAACAAAAACAAAAAACCCAAAACAGCAAAACAACTTTGTTCACATTGAAATGGCATATATACTTTTGAGAATAACAAAGTCACCATGGAGATATATTTTTTCAAAAAATATTTCTCAAATATTTGACCACTTCACTGATAAACTAAAAATGAGTATCACTTTTTACGATTGTTTTCTTGTTTCTTTTTTGTAGCCTTCTGTCCCTTAATAGTAACTTTCTTGATAGTTACGATCCAAGTCAGTGGCAGGGCCTAGGCAATGTTTCTGTTATACCAGCCCTCACTATTTTGACTTTGTGGACTTAGCACAAAGTTACAAATGTGTGTATTTTGTTATTAGTAAGGCGATACAAAATTTAGAGTTTTTTTCCCTGCAGTTTGTTGAAAGGAATGAATATTGGTACTCTTCCAGTTCAAGCATTACAGACAATGCTTGAATTTATTCACATAGTTTGGATATTTGCTCCTTTCACACAGAGAGGTTATCAAATGTAGGGCCACAGACGTTAGTCTGGGAACACTGACAACCTAGGAATCCCCTTCATCTTTAGCCTGCCTCTCCCGGTATGTAAGCTAAAACATCGGCGTGTCTACTCATCAACACTGTTGATACAACTGAGAGAACCCTTCGGGTTGAAACACTGCAAAGCAAGCATATTTACTGGACTACTTCTTGGCCGTAACTACATTATACTAGCCAACATCTTGATGAAACTCCATGTCTTTTGACAGTCTTTTAGATGTTGGGAGTATGAAGCCAGAAGATCGACATGCTCTTTCCCAGAACCAAATCTTACCAAGCGACACTTGAAAGCACTTCCAATGGGAATGAATACTTGAGACTACAAAGCCTTTGTCCCTAAATCCCCAAAGGTATACATTTCCTCTCCTCTTTAAGAGGCTTCTGAGGACCAGAGTGAGAAGCATTGCTTGAAATAAAGCAGAGTAAATGCTTAGAGTCAGTATTAGATGGCAAGTTTTGGTGAGTTTTGGACTGGAATTAAGGTAAACCTTCTAAAACTGAGGCCATAATATATTACTTGAAAGCATCACCCTGTCAATTTGCCACTACTAAGACTACAGCTTCACAACTGGACTGACATGGATATATTTTCTTCTGATAAAAAGAAGCTTCAAACCTTACTCAGCATCTTTCAGGTAAGTCTACAAAAAATTTGTTTTTATTTCCCCTTTATATCAAGGAATCAGAAATACATTGACTAAGGAACTACTCATATTCTAACCCTCTTATTTTTGCTCGTAAGCTAGAATTATATTATTTACGAAGATAAACGGCATCGTGTTATAAAATGGTCGCCTTCAGCAAATGCATGAAGTAGAGTAATCTCCTTTGAAATCCTTCCAAAACTTAAAACCGTAAGATGTGTTACTTTTATCAGATAAAAACTTCACATCAAAATAGAAAGTTTAGTAACGGCATGTCTTTTCATTTTCTTCTACTAGGACAATTATTCGTATATTTTCATGAACACAGGTAAAACAGTTATGAAGATAACTAGGCACACCATTGCATCCTGTGACTATCAGCAGATGATGGGTTTGTGAAAGTCAAGGCAACAAAACAGGTCACATTATGAGTATGTCAAAGAATTCACACACAAAAAAGGTAGAATTCTCACTTCTCTTTAATCACTGAATTTCAGTTATTACGAATAATCTTAGGACAATTCAGGTAACTAAGGTTTTTGGGAGGGAAAACAATTCTTGTACATAAAGAACTATGACATGCTCAATTTTTCTGTAAATAACTCTACTGGCTGGATTAATTAACAAACATTTTCACAGGAACGAATTTTTTAAAGCCAAAGATCACTGCATTTATATTTACAAAAAAGCCATAAACAAACATGCACCTCTCCTTTGCTGGGAGAATTTAAATCAATGTTCAAACATTAAGGCAGTGACAATTCTAAAACAATGAAATTCTAGTTAAGGCTTTATGTTTGTTTTGAAACCCATAGTCATAGGCCACTGTGACCAAAGCAAACTCTTATCTACCAGGTTGGGTTCATCTCTCCAGGATATGTTTATTCACTACCAACTATTCTTCTATGGGACAGGAATTAGTAGTAATATCATCTATTTATTTGGGGTTATTAGTCCACACCTTAAGTTTTATTTTGAGGATTTAGCCTTCAGCAGCATAAGCGTGCCACAGAAGGAACTTTTTCTTAATAAACTTTGAAAATGTACAGGCTGCACTGATTTTTTCCTTGGCTGAAAGTTGGACAACAATCCTAAATACAGTTAACCTCCAAAGCAGGTATGACCATGCTCCTATCTAAAAACATGGATGTCCTCGATCACTGACATAACTGGTCTTCACCTCCTTTTCTTTGAAGACTGGTCTTGCCGTCTAAACAAAGCAACAAAATGCAGAATACCATTTCTTAGGTGGATCTCTTCTATACTTGCTATCCTCAAGGCACAGATAACATCCTTGCTAGCCCAATGTCTTTCCTTATTCAAGGAAGAGATGAGAAGTGGATGGGAAGATTCACTTTAGAGTAACTGTTGATTGCACTCTTGCCCTATCACTTTACACTGAAATTTAGCTGGGGGGGGGGGATGTCCTTTTTCTCTTTCCCTTATTTTTTTTAAACATTTAGAGAGACAAAACTCAGATCCAGCCTATGGGTACATATTTTGAGAAGCAGCTGTGGAGTACCACCCTTGCCTACTGGGGAGAGCAGGAGGGATGTTCCCAGGGCACACTCCAGAATGAGTTTCCACGGCTGGAATGACGTACAGTTACTTGGACTAGAAGGATCGCTATTTACACTAAGTGCTTGCCGCTACTTCTCGAAGCAGTAATTGTACAGCAGCAAGTCTTGTGAGGAAGTACTGTACATGTGGGTTGGTCTCAGTTCATGTAAAGGAAGAATGGCACTGACTACATGGAGATGGTCTCAGAAGCTAAAGACGGCTGTAGTTCTCCTTTGTCTTCAAGTCAGAAAAAAAGCGGGATGTCAAAGCAGAAGAAGCCGTAGGCAGCATGAGTCCCACACCATCTGAGCGCCGGCTTTTACATCTGATGTGTGGTATCTGATTTCTTTAGATTCACTATCAGGAAACAGGAATTTCTAACAAGCACTGTCAAATATTTTAGGAGCAATTTAAGTTAAGCAAGACACATTTCCACTGAAGTGTTTTGAAGGTCTGAAAAGTCTGTACCCTAGTACCTGGTAAGCTTGGCTTCAGCTAATGCTAGATGGGTTTGAAAGGCATGAAATACACTTGTGTTTTGAAGATGGGAAGACTAACCATGACAGGGCAAATGTAGGCAACACAGAAACAGTATTATTTAGACCAACATCTTACACTTTATCATACACTCACATTTATACACAAATTTCATGTTTACAAGTACAAAAGGCAAAGACCCTCCAAGAACTGAAGTAAATGCATCAGTAACTACATTTAATAGCGTTAACACTGTTGTCCCACTCTCCATTTTCCAAACGCAGAAGAAAATCGTCAATGCCGTTGCACACTCGGACTTCACTTTTAGAAGTCAGAGACCCTGTGTAGTTCTGCACATGTCTGGGTTTCTACAGAGCTGAACTGAGACTCCATTGTATTCCAGGCCAAATCGGCCAGAAGAAAGTCATCCATTGCTGTTTGAGTTTCGTTGCTGGTGAAGAACAAGCTCCCCAGGGTTTCGAAGCCAGAATTCATGGTCTGTGTCTCTGTACTGTTCAACTGAACTTTGCTCTCTACAGCAGGTATGTTTTTAGCAGCGGAGATTCCTTCAGTCTGGGTCTCTGTGTCAGATGAATCAGTACTCATGGAAAAGCTGGAGTGTTTCAGAATACTTCCCAGAGGCAGGTGGGGGCTACTGTCTAAAAAGAAGTTTAAGTCTGTCTGTGTCTGCGTGTCAAACATTTCAAGGCCCAAGAAGTTAGAATTTCCCCTGCAACTATAGGACTGAGCAGATGTGTCTGCAAGGAAGAAGTCCGTCTGGGTCTCTATGTCCAGCGATTCCAAGACAGGCTCGGTGGTTATGGTGTTAAGCTCACTCTCTTCAGTTTGAGTCTGGATATTTGAGGCAGACAAGAACTCTTCAATATCAAAATCAATTGCGGGATTCTGGGTCGGGCCAGATGGGAGCTGGGGGTCAGGTCCGGTACTTGTGTCAGACAAAAGACCACGATTGTCCAGTGTCTGACTGGGGAGATTACTTGACAAGATGTTTTCTAAATCGCTTAATAAATCTATAGTTTGGGTCTGATTATCTGTCATGTTCTGTGAAGGAAGCATGCTGTGCTGTGCACTGAAGGTTATAATTGGTGCTGATTTCTCAAGATCTTGATTTAAAGTCTTAGGGTGGGTCTGAGGTAACAAATCATGAGCGACGGTCTCTGCTACTAAGCTGCTGCTTATAATACTATCTGTAGAAACACCGTAGGATGAATGGACGCTCTCAAAAATGTCCCCACCTATAACAGCTTGGTCCATTGGTACTCCGTCATCTGTCAGACTTTGCATCCCACTCGTCTGGGTTTCTCTGGAGATCCCACCTGACTGGTAACAGGCATCCATAAACGCATCAGTCTGAGCAGCAATGGACGAGGTCACCTTGGAACTGGGCAAAAACGTTTGCGTATGAACACTAATGGGAAGGGAGACTTGAGAACCAAACGTCAAATCTGTTTGAGAACAAGAAGATACAGAGGAATCAGGCCCAGCCCACGGCGTGGAAGGTATGAAGTGCTGCGTGGCGTAAGACAAGTCTGTCTGTACGTTGATTGAAGAAATACTGTTCTTCTGACATGTGTTCCCTAGTTCTTGTAAAGGATTAGACAGACTCTTACCCAAGTTCACTTGAACGCCTGTACTAATTGGCTCCATGGCAATAGGACTTACAATTTTTGGAAGAGGGAGACTTTCCTTCAGACAGCCAGCCTCCGAATCGAGGCCGAGGATCAGGGTTCCAATTGACAAGGGCAGTATGTGCACAGCGCCAGGGGCAGAACCCTGGTGGTCGACACCCAACACCACAGGCTGGGCCAAGGAGTCAGCTGTAGGCACGAAGATAGGCATGGGAGAAAACTGCATAACAGGAAGTTTCACCACAGCCACTTTGGGCTTGGGTAAAAGCAACTTCTGAGGGTATCTTGGAGGTGTTGTAAGAGTCTGCTTTCCGGCATTAGAGCTGCAAGAGTCTTCAAAAGAAGTGACCAGCTTTATATCTGAAGTTTCCAGTTCTTGAGTGTCTGGTCTTGCAGCTGGTTGGGTGCTCAAGGCCTCAGTGGTCTTACTGGACAACTTCTGGCTGTGCAAGCAGCTCTCCATTTTCCTTTTCTTACTAGGTGGATCCCTGAAACCAAGGACAGAGTTAACAAGAGAAAAACAAGAGTTTAGGCTGCAGCTTTCTTCAACCCTGGTGCAGTCTCTTCAATTATTTACAAATGCTGTTCCCCACACCTAGAGCAGAGATCAGAATCCACCAGGGGAGGGGAGATCCATCCTTCTGTGCCTCTATGACAACTGGGACTACTATATGGTGGGCAGAAGTGGAGGAGCATGCAGGCAGGGAAGGAGGAAGCCCATCTTTTTCGGGGCATACCTCTAAGTACTCTAGTACTCAGCTTAGCTCTATAAGCACGAGGGAGCTAACAGATTATATAATGCAACTTTTACTGTTCCTAAAGTAGGAAGCTATTACTCCAAATATAAATTTGACCTTTAAGATGAAGTACAGTTTCATGATAAAACTTAACTCTTTAGCAATTTAATAACATCCCTCTGATGAAAAATGCTTCAAGCTGGGCTTTTCAATTGGGAAGAAATAAGGAAGAACAACCAGGTTAGACAGATGTGGATCCTTTGCTAGTACCGTTCGCCTTTCCGAAAGTTCCCCCCTTTCACGTCATGTTTTTCGCTGTGAGTCCTCCTTTCTCCCTGCACTAATGGCTTTCCAGGAGTTTCGTCTGAAATTCTTCCCATAGCGACTGACTCCCGGGCCACCATTTCTTCCCCTTTACCTGTGCTCTGCCGGGATCTCATGGCCAGTGCGGTAGACGTGAGACTGTAACGCAGTTCTGCTGGCGTAGGGACAGCCGCACGTGCACTGGAAGGTCTTGCCGCAGTCCTCGGCGTGCCTTTTCAAGTCCCACTCCGTGCCATAGGAATTGCTGCACTTACTGCACTTATGCTTCTTTTCGGCGTGCATCTTCATGAAGTGCTAGGAAGAACACAGAAGACCAAAGTGGAAAACCACATTGCTCAGAACATGTGAAAAAACCATCCCTGTACGTGCATTAATAATGAGTCTACAGGACAAGCGAGAGCGGTCTACATCAAAAGAATGGAAAAGCAGGCAAACTGCAGTTTACCGCACGCCCCTTCTCCCTGTCACTGCCGCTTTGTGAAAAGTGAGAACCCTGTTTTGGTGGCAATTCATGGCACCCACTTGGGTTTACGAACTAGTGCTGCAGGCAGGAGAAAGTCCGCCAGGCTTTTCTCAGGATCCCTTGAGCCAACCCTCGGGAGAGTAGTTCAGCTGCCAGTCCCTGCCAGTCCTACGTGACCTCTTTCCCCACTCACTGGGCCCCTCCCTCCTCCGAAGGCAGC
Organism: Mustela erminea; assembly: GCF_009829155.1. NCBI lineage: Eukaryota > Metazoa > Chordata > Mammalia > Carnivora > Mustelidae > Mustela > Mustela erminea. Next base: position 53,848,121 of record NC_045632.1, on the reverse strand, counting down.
TGCTTCCGGAACTCTTCCTGACTTCTGCGGCTTCATCCTTCCTTAAGAGAATTCTTCCTCTGTGCCTTTGCTCCTCGGGCCTTGGAGGCACACAGTCACACAAGAGACGTGGAGCACACATTTCTCATTTGCTGTGGAACCGGTCTTCTCGCCCTTCTCTCCAAACCCACTTCTGGACGTCTTCTCCAGAACAAGCCACGTCTCCTTCACTCTTGTTAAACCCCACTCCCGTTTTCCCCAACACGGAGACTCCCGGGTAGGGCTATCCTCACAGGCAGAATTTGAGAATTCTCCAGTTATGGTTTCGTAAGTGATTAGAATGCACATTAGGTTTGTATCACCTGCATTTCACCTTCAGAGAAGTCTACTTAAATAAAATACCTGTTTTACGAGAGAAAATTGAGAAAATGGTCTGTCAGGGCCTCTAGGACATCCTTCAATGGGACAACAGTAGAATTTCGGTACAGTTTTCAAATCCTTTCTTATTGTTGGATTTACTATGCCATCCTGCAAAAGAAAAAATTACTTTACATAATTATTAAAAAACAAAACAAAACAAAACAAACCAGTGGAACTGACTGGGACCAGAAACAAGGAATGACTAAAGATGGGCATAAGAGATCTTTTAGGGGAGATAAAAATGTTCTAAAATGATTGTCGTGCTGCTGGCACAACTATGTGGATCTACTGAATAATTAAATTTTTCACTTAAAATGGGTAGATGTTACGGTGAATCAAACTGTAGCTCAATAAATCTGTAAAAATTTTTCAAAACAGGGGCACCTGGGTGGCTCGGTGGGTTAATCGACTGCCTTCAGCTCAGGTCATGATCCTGGAGTCCAGGGATAGAATCCCACATCGGGCTCCCTGCTGAGCAGGAAATCTGCTTCTCCCTCTGACCAACCCCCTTCTCATGCTCGCTCGCTCTCTTTCTCTCTCTCATTCTCGCTCTCCCTCAAATAAATAAAATCTTAAAATTTTTTTTTTTTCAAAACCAAAAACCCCTCCATGTTGTTTAAAAGTTTCTATCCATTCCTTTAAAACTCCTCCTTCTAAACTTAAAATTTCTGTCCTTAAAGCCAGCTTTCTTTGTTTGTAAGTGGTATATTCCATTTCTCAGGCTCAACATTTTGGTACCACCCTAATTCTTCCCTTCCCTTCTACCCCACCCTCAATTATTGGGAGCCCCTAAAAAACCCCTCCTTTGACTCTGTTCTTCAGGCCTTCCTCCTGGCACCCTGACTTCCTCTGATCCTTAAACCCCTGAAGTAGGTGAAGGCAGCTGACACAACTTATATATATATATATACACACATATATAATATTAACTCATATAATCCTAATCATCCTTTGTTATTAAGTATGTGATTGTCTTTTTGGCTGGGAGTTTAAAATACCTCGTGACTTCATTTAGCTTGGAGTGCTCTGTCCTGGCGCCCATGATAAGCTCACATACTGCAGGTGTGACACACCTATGACCTCCAGCATAATTCCTGTCTGGCCCTAAAGGGGGTGGGGTGGGGTGGGGAAGGACCTCTTGACAGGTCACTGGAAACAACTAGAGATGTATTCATGTAACCAGGGCTCAAGGGTAGAAGAGCACCTGGTTCCGGGGGTCCCAAAAGAGACCAACTTTGGCCACTCACCACAAAGGTAGTGAGACAAGTGGTGGTGACACAAGAAAAGGGATTTATTTCAGTGAATCCAGTACCAGGAAGATAGTGGACTAACTTCTCTATGACTGTCTCCAAAGTGCTGAAAATACTTTCAGGTTTATGTAAGGAAAATGTAGGACAAAGGTCAGTGGATACGGGCAGGCAGGCAGAAAAGGTCAGGTCAGTCGCTCTCTTGGGGTCAACCATGCGGGGTTCTTGCTGGTGTAAAGGGAATCCCTGTTGCTGGAGGGAATAGTTTTGGGTCGCTATCATGGGATGCCCCTCCCCTGGATCTTTTGCCTGAGTTAAGAGATGAGCTGGAAAGAAGAACATAATCAGAAAATACAGACTGAGGTCTAAGTGGAAGGGGTAGAACTTCCCTTTGACTCAGGCCTCAGCTGTTGCTGCAGCGCTCAGGTAGGTATCCTGGTCATCTAGTGTTCTGATTAGCAAGGATTCAATACTGTTGGAACATGTCCACTTCCCTCTCTACCAGTAGTGCTTCTGGAGAAGTGAGAAATGAATAATCACGTGGCTAAGACTCCTTCCCTTTGCCTTCCCAGTGGATCTCAAGAGGAACATGTTGACCTTGTTGAGTTTGTGTCCACTCATTTAGAGGGAAAAGAAGCTGTTCTTGTTTTATTTTTAAACAACATAATTTATCTTTCCATATCAAATTCAATTAGTCCTCCATGTCTTCCACACTGGTCCATTCTTTTCCAATCCTACTGCGCCATACTGCCCAGATATTCATATTCACTTGGGTTATTTACATGGTCTCTTACATAATTTTCCTTCCTCTTCTAATGTTATAACAAATGTGACATTCTGAAAACTTATTTGTATGTATCACCTAACTGTGTTATGCCTCAAATCTCCCATTATAGCCGTATCTTTTTCTGTTCCCTTTTCATACACCACCCTACTCAGCCTCACATTCTTCCCACTTCCAATTGCACAGTCTATGAAGGCCCAATTTGCCCTACATTCTCCTGGCTCTCTTCAGGCAGACTGCGATGGTGGAAAAAGCACCTGGCATTGAAAAACCTACAAACCACTTCTACCAGTTAGGGTTGTTGCCTTAACCTCTCTGAGTCAGTTTACTCATTTCTGAGATAGATACAGTAGTTAACTCTCAAGATGATCTTGTATTGGATTAGCATAAAGCCAAGCCCAGATCATAGCCTCAATAAACAACACTCCCTTGTTCTGCTCACCACCACCCAGATGTAGAGATCTGTTTCCTGTTTGAATTCTGAGATAATGAAACTTAAGCTATTTTAAATATTACCATTTTTCCCCCAGAATTCTTTCTCTCCAACTAACTTTCTTAAAGGGAAGAGACTATTCTGTACACCTCTTGGTATTGTCTTAATGCTTAAAGAAGAGAGCATTTGCCTGCTAACTGGCATTTTTTGAAAGGCAGTCCAGCGTAGGGTGGTGGTTTTCAACCCTGGAGTCTGAAAAATCACAGGAGACACTTTAGTTTGGAGTGGGGGGGATTAGGGATCCATACTTGGTTTTTAAGTCTCCCCACATAATCCGAAAATACAGTCTAGCTTTGGAACCCCTTGCATAGTGGTTAAACCCCTGGGTTCTGGAATGTGGACTGCCGTAGTTTGAATTCTCTACTTTGCCACTTTCTTGTGACCTTGAGAAAATGAACTGCCTTGGTTTCCTTACCTGTGAAGAAGGTAAAACAGGATCTGCTTCATGGTTGTTGTGGGGATTTAGTCATTAACACAGTGCTTATCATGTGATCACTCAATTAGTTATTATTGCTATTTGTTATATAGAGTTTCGTTTCTTCTTTTGCTTTCTGCCAACCAACTTAATGCCAAAGATCTAATATAAACCAGTACTTTACATTAAATTACTGTCTTTGTGAAAGTCAGACTGAAAGGCTCTCTGTTAAAATACTGGTAGCTACTAGCTTTAGTGACAACTGACATGGTCTCTTATCACCAAACTCATTCCTACTCACCAGTTCACCTAGTGTTTTGTTTCTTTTTAATGAAATACTTTGTTAACTTGATATTTTTCCAACTAGTGTTATTAGCAAGAAAAAACGACATGTGGGGAGAATATTAAGACTGAGAAATTCTTCATTCACCTGACAATCATCAAATTCCTCTTAGTGATACGCCAGGGACATGACTCCTGTGTACGTTCCAGGCTGTTCAGATGCTCCACAAAATTGCCTACAAGGTCACTACAAAATTCATGCTCACTTCTAATACACTCTCAACTCTGCTTTGCATGCCTTTTTAAAAACTTAATTTTTATTTTTAAGTGTTTTATTTATTTATTCATGAGAGACAGAGAGAGAGAGAGAGAGAGAGACAGAGGGAGAAGCAGGCTCCCCGCAGAGCAGGGAGCCAGATGCGGGACTCAATCCTAGGACCCTGGAATCATGACCTGAGCCAAAGCAGACACTTAGACTGAGCCAACCAGGTGCCCTAACATGCCCCCCCCCATTTTTAAAATATTTTATTTATTTATTTGACAGATCACAAGTAGGCAGAGAGGCAGGCAGAGAGAGAGGAGGAAGCAGGGTCCTTGCTGAGCAGAGAGCCTTATGCGGGGCTTGATCCCAGGACCCTGGGATCATGATCTGAGCTGAAGGCAGAGGCCTTAACCCACTGAGTCACCCGGGCACCCCTACCATGCCCTTTTATTATCCCCTTTTAAACTCCCAATCATGTTCTCAAAGACATGTTCACTTCACTTTTTAAAAAAAGTTAACGTTTTAGAGATGTTTTAGGTTCACAGCAAAATTGAGCAGAAAGCACAGAGATTTCCCATATATCCCTCCCTCCCCAAACATGAATAGCCTGTTCCGCTATTAACATTATCCCCTACCAGAGTGGTACATTTGTTCCAATCAATGAACCTACATTGGCACATCAGTATCACCAAAAATCCACTGTTTATATTAGAGTTCATTGCTGCTGTTGTATATTCTGTGGCTTTTGACAAGTGTGTAATGATAAACATCCACTGTTACACAATCACACAGTATTTTCACTGCCCTAAAAATCCTCTGTGCTTACACCTATTCCTAATATTCCCTTAAACCCACATGACAAGGACTAATCTTTTTTGCCTTCTCCAGAAAGTTATACAGTTGGAATGATGCAGTAGGTACCCTCTTCATATTAGCTGCTTTCATCGAGTATACTCCTGACCTGAACTTCTGCCACGTCGTTTCATGGCTTGATAGCTCATTTTTTTTTAGTGCTGAGTAATATGCCATTCTCTGGAGGTACCACAGTTCATCTATCCATTCACCTACTGGTGAACATCCTGCTAGATTCCGAATTTTGGCAATTAGTCCCTTCTCTTTACGTGTCTTCCACCACCTCCCTCAACTTTCCGTTTTCACTGTTACATCATTAGTTCAAGTCATGATGACTCTGTTTGGACTTTAATCATTAGCCTCTTGACTCATTTCTAGAACTTCAATCTTTTTTTCATTCACTTTGCCAGATTCATTTTTCTAAAGTATAGCTCTGATCATGCCATTACCTCACTTGAACATTTTTAGTGGCACCTCATATCTTGCTGGGTCCAAATTGCTCTAGCTTGAGACATTCAAGTCCCTTACTATAAATACTTCGAATTGCCTTTCTCTTCTGTTACTTACCTGTTTTGTCTAATGGAACTACTTGAAATCCCCCAAACCTTTTCAAGGGGAAGAAAGTATTTGTATCATCTGTTGCATTTGGCAATGTCTGGACAGAGTAAATGTTCAATAAAAACTGGGAGCATTATACTGAACATGTTCACGTGGCCATCAAAGCCAAAACTGTATCATGCACTAGGATGAAACACTAAAGACAGCTGTAATGGACACCAACCATCCCCTGGTGGCCTTTATTACAGGAATGGCAACAATCTGAGAGCGTTCACTTTCCTGCTTTCTGAGGGCCAACTCCTCACCCTCCCTATCACCATCTCCCCATCCCAGTTCCAGGGCCTTCCTGTCCTGAGACAATAAACTCAAAAGACAGGATGGCTGGAGGGGGTGCCTGGGTGGCTCAGTGGGAAGCCTCTGCCTTCTGCTCAGGTTTGTGATTCAGGGGTCCTGGGATGAAGCCCCGCATTGGACTCTCTGCTTGGCGGGGAGCCTGCTTCCTCCTCTCTCTCTGCCTGCTGCTCTGCCTACTTGTGATCTCTGTCAAATAAATAAGTAAAATCTTAAAAAAAAAAAAAAAGACAGGATGGCTGAGATGAGGATGGGGGAGATAAGAAATGGGGGTGGCACAACACCACATGAACCGCAGTGAGAGTCATGTTTTGTTCTGGTATCCTCTATCTATGTTCAAAAACAAAATTCACCAGACTTCTTGTACTTCATCTTTTGTATGCATGACTAAAAAGAGAACACAAAAAATACTTCATGTTTTGCATTCCGTTTTTGGGTACCTGTTACACAAAACATTTTAAAGTAAAAAAAAAACACCAAGCATTTCAAAAATGTTTATGAAACATTTTAACTAAAAGAATTTGGGGGGAAAAATCTGTGAGAGGAAATAATAAAAAACAAGATGGAAAAAAGTAAACACATGGAAGAAGAGAAAACCAGGAGTAAGGATGCACTTTAAGGAGAAAGGGTAAAAGGAAAAGATTTTAAGAACAGTGGCAAAAACTGGTGGGGAAAAAAAAGGCACTTTAACTATACCAGCACCTGACTGCCTTCACAGAAAGCATCCAAGAAGAAAATCAGTTCGCTCTGTTGTCTTCTTACTGTAAATTTAAAATTGCAGGTCTTTGTATAATATGGCCTGCAGAATGACCTGGAAACTTTCTTTTCCTTTGTTTTTTCCTTAAAACAAATTTCCTTGCAAGTCATTAAAAGCAAACCCTGGACCGAACAAATCCTTTAAGCCAGGTTTCAAAAATAAAAATGCTGCTGGGTTAGAGGTTCTTTAAGGGCCCACCTGTCCCCTTCACTGCTTTCAAACAAGAAATAAAAGAATCTCTGAGAAATGTCCATTTACTCCTACTCTTCCTTTTCCTTAATCCCCAGCTTTCATTTCCTCAGGAATCCCCCTGTAGGCAAGGGAGATTTCCTAGGAGGAGATTTCCTACCGGGAGATGAAATAGAGACACGTATCTTAAGAACCCGCATAACACCAAAACACAGCTGTCCCTACACCTTACAATCCAATCCCTATTCTTAACCACTATCCTTCAGAAGGGTTGGTTAATTATTTACATTAAGAAGGGAATATTTGTTTGGGGACAGGGTACCCTGTGAAGAAAGTCTAGAATAAAATAAGGACCATACAGCAACTAATGGGGAAGGGGATAAAAGAGTATCATAACCCAGAAAAAATAAAAACTAGGAAAGAAACTAGAATTTTGCAAGTGGCGGTAACCAAGAGAACGAGCAGGAAAAATTCCCACTGAATATTATGCAAACCTGCCGAGCAGCTAAACTCAGACTACCTTCAGAGCAGTAAGTAGGCAGGCACTCGACTGGTACCCGAGTAGCTCCAAAAAGCTTTCAAAACCACGGGGAGCTCCCAGGCAGCTCTTCTCCCCAGGCCTCCTCCTCCTCCCTCCCTCCTCCCAATACTTTGAAAACAACAAGTGTCAAGAGTAATGTTTGAACTCAAGAGCCTTCTCCTCAGGATGCAGACGGAGAGTAAGAGATTCACCCCACTGGGGCACCTCCGTAAAGGTACACAAAGGCTGCTGTGTCACGAAGGTCACGCTCGTGAAAGAAAATGAACCCCTTTCCTCCCATATAGCAGATGCTCATGGTTGGCTGAGTGCTGTGGTTAGAAAGGCAGAACAAGGCAGCAAAGTGAGCCTCTCCGACAAGAAAAAAATAAAAAACAAAAATAATGATGGTTCTGGGTGAGATTCCTTTAATTCCTCCTGAAACAAGTCTCCCTAATGACCTATGAAGGAAAATCAGGAGAGTCCACTTTTCCCTTCAACATTTTTAGTTCAGAAAGGGATCTGGAGGGCACTGTCCTGGGTTTAGACAAGAGAAATCTGAAAACCGGCTTAGAATTGGGAGAATGACTTCACATAGGTTCTAAGCAAGGGAGGATACTGCCGCTCTGAAAAGTCCGGGTAAAAATTTGACTATCAAAATTTTTATCTGCCTCAAACATACGCCTCCTTTTTAATCTCATTATACTTTGTATGTGCACCGTATATTGTATGTGTTTGTGCATTTTGTAAATGTACGGGTATCTCTAGATATTCCTAAACTTAACATCTTTTAAAAACATAATTAGAAATAGACCTCCTATGCTATCACGCTAGTCCTGAAGAGTAAATGGTATCTTTGTGCTCAACAGATGCTTCGCAAAGTCTTGAGAGTGAAAGAGCTCCAGACAGGAACTCCAGACAAAAGGACAATAAAACTGTGAGAGTCAATCTCTGGACCAATCCAGTCCTGGCCAGACGGGCAGCTTCTCTTGGGCTCAGAGATGTGAAGTGTCCTGGCTGGTTCTCAGTGAGGACACGGTAGGAGAGGTGGGCGACGGCCGCTGTCTGTGAGCCCAGAGAATCAAGGCATGTAGAATTTCTGCAAACATGTGGTTCACCCACTCAAAATAAAAAGGAAGAATTTCGTTGAAATTTAGTATGATAGAGAAAACACAAGGTCGAAGACCATTCCCAAAGACCACGGAACAGGTACTGCACTCGAGGCCTGGAAGAAACGGCCTCGGTTCTGAGGAAAACAGCAGCCCCACCTGCAGGGTCCCCCCCAGCACACCTCCTGGCCCGGCTCCCTCATCTTCACGGGGGACCCGTGCTGCATCTGTTCAGCCGGTGCCCGACGGGGTCGGCCTCTCATGGGCACCAATGTTTGGGCCACTAGAAACTACAACCTCTGATAAATTCTCCCCGGAAGCCCGATTCTAAGGAGGTCTCCAAGGAGGATCTCCGTGAAGGGCAGACAGAACCTGCAACACGTACTCCCGGAGGCGTTCAGCCCATCCAAAGCTACATTCACAAAACTGCTGCGAGTGTCACGCTTCGGAATTCCGTCACTGTCGACACGGAGAGAAGCGAGTAAGGAGCGGGGGGAGGAAACTGCCCGTTGTAACGACGGGGAAATTGGGACTTAACAGGTGTCGGGTGGGGCCGGACCTCTGGATTTTCGGGGAGCTGAGCTCTCCATAGACGCGCACTGAGGGGTAAAAATCACGGCCCCACGTCACAGACCGAGGAAGGGACGGTCCCACGACTGTCATGTTAACGTACGGGCTCCCTTTTTAAGCGAAGTCCTCGGGCAATGCCCCTTACGTCTCCCTCCTGGGCACACCCGATTCTACCCACACTGGGAAAGCGAGGCAGAGCTGCGGCGCCCTTTTAAAAGCCGGGCAGAAGCTGAAGGCCTCTCGCAGGTACTGTGGGTGTGGTGGAAAGCGCTCGGGCTGGACAAGCGCACACCGGGTTTCAACTGCTGCTCCGGTCCGGCTGCGCAATCCGCTCCTCAGCAGCAGGATGAGGACGCGACGGGCCTCCGCAAGTTACTGGAACTAGCGAGGTCCCTGCGTCGAATGCCCGGGCCGCGAAGCCAGAGGCCAGCAGTCCCGGCTCGTCCGAGCCCCACCGCGGAGGGGCATGACACAGTGTTTTCTACTGGGTGTCCCTGCGTGCTGGCGCCCACTCTGCCCCGCCGGGACTCCCTGGCCGGTCTGGCCCGTTTTGTGGGTGGACGCCAGCCGGCGAGGCTACACGCGCGCGCGCACACACACACACACACACACACACGGCGCAATCCCGGGCGCGGGCCGGGATCCCGCACGCCCCGCACGCCCGAGCCCGCGCCCAAGCCCCGGAGCGCCAGGCCCGGGGAGGCGCCGTTCCGCGGCGGGCTCACCTGCAGGCGGTGGCTCTTGACCAGGTGCATGTTGAGCGCCGGGCTGTTGGGCAGGATCTTGCCGCAGCCGCGCACGGTGCACAGGATGTTGGTCCGCACGGCCCGGGACAGCTCGCTCACCGACGGCTGGATCAGCTCCCGGGCCGGAGGCGCGGGACCCGCGGGCTGCTGTCTCGCCGCCGCGGGCCGCGGCCGGCTGCCCCTCAGCCGTCCGGGGGGCCCCCACGGGCCCGAGGCGGCGGCGGCGGCTCCCCTCGCGGCCGTCGGGGCGGTCGGGACACCCGAGGCCAGAGCCGCGGACCCCGCCGCCGCCGCCTCAGACGCCGCCATGGCTCCCGCACGGCAGAAGAACCGAACGAACAGGCCCCGCCTCCCGCCGCAGCCACTTCCGGCAGGGGGCGGGGCCGCCGGCCTCATTAGCATCCGGCGGGACCGGGACGGCCGCGGCGCCCCCTGCCGGCCATGGAAGGCGTGTCTGCGGGAAGCCGCCGCCCGTTGAGGCAAGAGGGTTATGAAACTTCACAGGGGTTCTTGGGAACAGGTGGAAGGTATTGGTCCCACTGATTCATTTTCATCTTCCCAGAAAACTTAACATTGGGCATTAATTGTATAGAAGAAAAAGCAATACGATCAGGAACTTTATTTCCCCAAATATTAGAAACAACCCAAATATTCAATGGCAGGAGAGGCAATAGTATGTTAATTACATCTATTGTTCATTGAGGGTTTACCATGTGCTAGACTTCGGGGAAGGCACTTTTCACTTTGTATCTCATTTTGTCCTAAAAACAGGTGTCACGGGTATGTACTGTAAGTGTTACCCCATTTTGCAGAGAAGAAACTAGCCCCAGGTCGCATTGTACAAATAAGTAAGTTGCTATGGTTGAGTTAATCATTTTAAGGGAGACTGGATTTACTTGCCTGTTATCTTTTTTGTTTTTGCCTCTTCACTGCTGAAGACATACTACTACTTAGGAGACAGTATGACTCAGGGCAGGGTTCCAAAACCTAAATACTTGGACGGACTAGCTAGACCAAGGGAGAGAAGGGAGGACTGGTGAAATGAAAAACCCATCCTTTGTTTAAAGGATGCTACTCATCTTTGGTGTTGCTAGATTTATTTTTCAAGGTTTTTATGTGAAAACTGCTAACTTACATGTATCAGAAGCCATACTAGTTTTCTATTGCTGCAGTTACAAGTTTCCACCACCTTAGTGGCTTTAGTCAACGCAGATTGTGGCAGAGTTCTGACACAAGTACTACCCTAAGATAAAAGTGTGGGCAGGGCGGCATTTCTCCTGGAGGCTCTACAGAAGAATCTGCTTACTTGCCTTTTCCAGCTTCTCAGAGTCAGTAATGGTGAGTTGAGTATTCATCATATCATGGACTTGTTCTCCCTCAGATCTCTCCTATTTCTGTTCCACATTTTCCCCTGCTGTTCCACTTTTGAAGATCCTTCTGATTACAGTGACTTCATTCAGGAAGTCCAGAATAATCTCCCCTTTGCAAGTCCCTTCGCCTTGTAATGTATTTACAGATTTCAGGGATTAGGATATGGACATCTTTGAGTAGGGGGCATTATTCTGCCTATCACAGAAATTACTTTTGCTTTTAAAAGTACTGGGGGACAAACAAACAAACTCTACAGCTATGTGTGTGGGGGATAGCACCTACAGGCTCTTGTTTCTTTTGGCATGTCTCAGAGTGCAGGCTCTCAAATCTGAATGCCCGGGGTTAATGTGAGCTCAGCCACTTACTAGCATCGGCTTTGGCATTCACTTGAGTGGAATAAGACTAGTAATGCTGCCTGCCTTATAGGATTGTGGTGAAAATAAGATAATGCACATAAAATACTTAGGACCGACATAGCAAGTACTCCAAAAAGGTTAGCTATTCATTTTTGGAGACCCTACCTAATGTGCCATAAAGTCCTTTGGCAGTAGAGGTCTTTGAGTCTACACTTACTGATCCATCTGTCCCCAAGGCTGCATCTGAATGCAGTATGTGTCCCTGGATTATCAAGTACATAACAGAAGTTCCTGTGCAAGACTGCGGCCTAAGAAGAAACTGAACTCACCTCCTCCATGGAATACACCAAATTGTATTTAAAGAATCATTCCTCCTAAAGAAGAACTGAGGGCCGACTGAACATCAAGTACATAACAGATAAAGAGTTCCATGTATTCTCATTTCCTTAAGTAGGTACCTCTGTCTGAGAGGGCCGTAGGGTACAGCCTCAAATGATTCTACTATGGCTGGATATTACGATTAGTGTCTTCCTTTTCAGGCTCTAACTGCATATCACTGCCAAGCACCAAGGAGGGCTGTGAGCCTGTGAGAATCCATCTAGGAACCTGCAGAGCCTCTGTGCAGACCTAATAGAGGGCTTCAGGTGCCAAGCAAAAATGCCTACCACATGTGTGCACATAGGGACAGATGCTTGATACCATGTCTGCGTCTTCAAAGAAATTAGCATTACTGAGTCCCTGCAGACCCAGTGCCTCACTCTGAGATAATGGAAGTATCAATGCTGTTTTGCTAATTATGTCTAAATATGTATTCTTCCCGTATCTGTAATCTATAGACAATACCATTACATTATAGAGCACTGTTCAGCCCTGCTTCTCTGACTATATTTACATATCTGTATATTAAGCCGGTTTTGATTTTCATCAAAAGTAACAAATGTACCAGTTTTTAAATATCTTCATTCACAAATTGGTGTTCTCTTCTCTGTTTTGTTTTGTTTTGTTTTAAAGATTTTATTTATTTATTTGACAGGCAGAGATCACAAGTAGGCTGAGAGGCAGGCAGAGAGAGGGAGGAGAGCAGAGAGCCCGATACGGGGCTCGATCCCAGGACCCTGGGATCATGACCTGAGCCGAAGGCAGAAGCTTTAACCCACTGAGCCACCCAGGCACCCCTCTCTTCTCTGTTTTGACCACTGGCTGACTTCAGTCTAACTGTTCAACTTTCTAGCAGCTGGAGGCACCGGACCTGTGTGTTGTTACATGGCTATTTTATCTCTGGCTTTATTCTGTCTTCCTTGTTTTTTGTTTGCTTTCCTATTTGCCCAGAGTGCTTCACCTTTTATCATCATTGTAATACATGTTTTTATACCCCAAATCTTTTGTGGAACAAAATAGGAACTATATTTTGAAATGTTATTAAAAAAGGACACATTATTTAGAGATGATCACTGAAAAATTTCTGTCAAAAGTAACTGATACACCAGTTTTGCAATCTTTATTCACAAATCAGATAGTATGTGAGTCTGAATATATCATAAAACAGATTACAGAATGTATCATATTTACAATGAAACTATTATTTTATATTACTGAATCATCTGATATGCTACCTCCTGCAATAGCCTCATGGACCCAACTCTACCTTTGAATGGACCAATTTTATGATCTTCCTAGAAAGTTTTGAGTTGAGGATGGTTCCTTGATGCTGCTTTCCAGGATCCAAGGTTTCAGACAAAATCCTTGGAAACAAGCAATTAGAACCTGATCTCTCCATGACAGAGGAGAGATAGGAGTGAGAAAAAGGACATATCACTCTTTAAAGGCCCACAAGGGCTATGCTTTGCAGGATATGGGGGAGACGGTACATGTGGAGGAGGAAAGAATCAGTCCCAACAATTATACTGAATGTTTCTGAACTGTCAATTTCAAGAATTAATTCCTAAAACACAAGTTCATAAACAGAAACTATCCAGCTAGCTGTTGACTGAAATTCCTAGGAAAGAGTCAAAGAGATGCTGTGCTTTCAAAACCACATATATCTTATTTATCTCTAATTTTAAAATAATTCATTCCCTTATTGGGTATGCAAGTAAGCAATGGAGAAAGCGGTGCATCTGCAATACCTGAAATTAAAAAAAAAAAAAGAAAAGAAAAGGAGTCAGTTTAACAATGGCCGAGATTCGAGGGTGGATCACGGACCCCCATGAGGTGTGGAAGCCGAACACGCAAAATAGGGCAAGAGGGGATAGCGGACCGGAGCCAGGTGAAAGCTCAGAGGTAATCAGCCAGCAAAAACAGAGGATCGAATGTAGTGGGTTGCTAATACTGTAAGATAAGCTGACTACTTACCAGCTGGTGCTAAGGCTTTCAAAGCTTCCAGGAGATGCGGGCTGGAAAACTTTATTAGGCACCGGAGGGGCTCTTTTCTCTCTGCCAAGATGTCTCCATTGAGTTCACTTTTGAATTTTGTTTCAAGCTGTCAACACACACATTTACAAATAATTACTAAATATTTCAGCTGGAATGGTAAACTATAATGAAATGAGGTTTGCATTTCGTTAATTCTTGTCATCAAGAAATACAGAGATGGGGGGGGTGCGGGCCATTTAATTTGCAAACTGCAAATGCACAAGGCAACCAGTGTGTCAAACGGTATCACACACAAAACACGTTGATGCTTGACACACAGGGACCTGGGAGGTGAGTTCGACCCTCGGGGGACCTTTACCTGAGCGTTTAGTTTGTAGTCCCTGTTTGTTTGTTTGTTTTAAGATTTTATTCATTTATTTGAGACAGAGAGTGCGAGCATGCAACCATGAATGGAGGGAGGGGCTAAGGGAGGAGAGAGGCAGACTCCCCGCTGAGCCGGGAGCCTGATGCCTACTCGGAGCAGGGGGGGCTCAATTTCAGGACCTGAACCAGAGGCAGACACCAAACCCAGGCACCCCCTAGTTTGCATTCTTCTTCTTTTTTCAATTCAATTCAATTAGCCAACATAAAGTACATACTTAGTTTCAGATGTACTGTTGTTCAACAATTTATCATTTGCGCCTAATACCCAGTTGCATTCTTTTTTTTTAAGATTTTATTTATTTATCAGAGAGAGAGAAGGGGGAGAGAGCGAGCACAGGCAGGCAGAGTGGCAGGCAGAGGCAGAGGGAGAAGCAGGCTCCCCGCCGAGCAAGGAGCCCGATGCGGGACTCGATCCCAGGACGCCGGGATCATGACCTGAGCCGAAGGCAGCTGCTTAACCAACTGAGCCACCCAGGCGTCCCCCCAGTTGCATTCTTAATGGCAAATTACCACTATCTGTTGTAATCTGTCATTTTGATGTATAAATGTCACGTCTTGGGCGCCTGGGTGGCTCAGTGGGTTAAGCCGCTGCCTTCGGCTCAGGTCATGATCTCGGGGTCCTGGGATCGAGTCCCACATCGGGCTCTCTGCTCAGCAGGGAGCCTGCTTCCCTCTCTCTCTCTCTCTCTCTCTGCCTGCCTCTCCACCTACTTGTGATTTCTCTCTGTCAAATAAATAAATAAAATCTTTAAAAAAAAAAAGAAAAAAAAAATAAATGTCACGTCTTCTGAGAAAGGACCATGATTTCTTTTTACCTTATTATGGAAGATTTCAGAAGTACACAAAAATAAGGAGCACAGTATAATGATAGCCTGTGTGCACATCCCCCAGCTGAAACCACGATCAATTCACAGTTAGTCTTGTTTCAACTATGACCCCACCTCCCTGCTCCTTACGGACCACCACCGCTGGATTATTCCGAAGTAAGTGCAAGACACGATACTATTCCAATGGCGAATATTTCAGCATGTATCTCAAAAAGACCTAAGAAGACCTCTTTTTTAAAAACTTTACCCCCATAACCTTATCACATCTAAAAAAAATTAGTAACAATTTACCAATCCTTTAATATCATAAAATAGCCAAGTATTGATGCTTTAATAGGTACTTGAGTCTTAGATTTTAATTTCATTTTTTTTTTTTAACTTAAAGGGACTCTTAAAATTTAGAGGCAATATGCTGAAATATTTAGAGGGTTAGTAATGTCTGTGACTGTTGCAAATGGTGCAGAATAAATCAACAAAAAGTAAGTAAATGTGGCAAAACGTTAACAGGTGGGGAACTGAAGCAAAGGGGAAGTGGGTGTTCATTGTGATATCCTTCCAGGTGTTCTGAAGGTTTGGCATTTTTCTAAATAGAAAAGGTAGGGAGAATTCGTAGAAGGTATGAATCAATGTGTACCTTGGCTTACAGAGTAGCGGTATTCTAAACTGTATATATGGGGAGATTCTTGCAGATTCTTATTCCCAATCAGTGGTTCTCTTTAGCGGGCAGAATCAGCCAGAGGGCTTGTAAGAACAGATGGGTGGGTCCCATCTCCAGAGTCCCTGATCCAGTAGGACACTGGTGGGGCCAAGAATCTGCATTTCTTACCCGTTCTCAAGCGATGCTGATATGGTGGGACCAGAGACTACATTAAGGAACCAGTGACTTAGAGTATGGGCTGTTCAAAGGAACTGGGTCAAAACTGCCATGTAGGGAGCCCAAAGTGAAAGATATCAACTTTTCCCACTAAAAGAACCAATCAAAGAAAAGAGGTATTGGGCCTGAGTGATCAAATCAATGATGGATTTAAAGCATTGCCTGTGGCTATAGGGGCTGCTAAGCAGAAATGATTTTATGGGGGGTGGATGTTAGGAGTATGAGCGCAAATATTAGATTAGGTAATCGTGATATAAACCTTGAATTCTTCTAATTCGGGGAGTGGGCTTGCCCCCAAGCTGGGCCTCCTGGAGGGCAGCAGCATACTTCTGGAGTGAGGTAGGTTTGTAGGATTGACTAGGCTACTGGTTTTTCTCCTAGGATGCTGACTGGGCTATGCTATGACATGTTTATTTACTCACTCTTTTATTCAATGAGTATTTGTGCACGCTATGTTAAGTGTCACTCTAGGTGTCGATGGACTAGAGGTATAGCCTGCAATTTTCTCCCCTCAAAAATACAGATTGTGGCCAGTTCCGCATAACTGAATTAATATGTAAGATAAAATAAAAAGGCAAAGTCGTGATTTCTAAAAGTCTCCTTTGTTAACAGAGGCACTTAATCAATATGATAAAGAAGTCCATTCTAACTCATAAATTCATCATACAAAATTAAAGTGATACTGACTACGCTTATTGTGGTGAGCCCTGACTAATGTACAGAATTGCTGTATGCCGGAAACTACCATAACATCGTGTGTCAACTCTATTCAATAATTAGGAAAGGAATTAAAAAAAGAAAAGAGTGATAAAGGAAGATAAGATAAGTTTCTCATAATTGTTTTCCACTTAAAGTTTTAAAAACATAGGGATAACTCGTAGTTCACATTTATAGCAATGTCCCACCTTATACTGTGCGAATTCTAGTCTTGGTTGAGGATAGTCTCCAAAAGTTTCTTGAGTCACTCTCTGGACTCTCTCTTTTTCTATTCTGTTTTCATGAATGATCCGTGAATCCACTATAAATGGAAGATTTCAAAAGAAAACAGGTATTAGAAATGTGTTTCAGCCATAAAATATCCTCTTCTCATTCCTAAGCTTTCAATTTGCTGGCCTCATTTAAAAATAATGCTTACTGTTTCTTCTCTTGATTGCAGTAATTCCTTTTGTAGGAAAGTTGCAAAGTGCAGGCTGATAAATAAAATAAAAATCCTGCATAATTCTACCAAGGCAGAGAAAACACTGTTAACATTTTAATAAATTTCTGTCTAAATTATGATATGATCTCCATGGGATGCCTGGGTGGCTCAGTGGGTTAAAACCTCTGCCTTCTGTTCAGGTCATAATCCCAGGGTCCTGGGATTAAGCCCCACATCAGCTCTCTGCTTGGCAGGGAGCCTGCTTCCTTCTCTCTCTCTCTCTCTCTGCCTACTTGGGATCGATCTTTACCAAATAAATAAATAAAATCTTAAATTGTCATATGATCTCTCTGATATGAAGCATTTGAGAGGCAACATAGAAGGTTTGGGGGGGTAGGGAAGGAAAAATGAAACAAGATGGGGCCAGGAGGGAGACAAACCATAAGAGACTCTTAATCTCACAAAACAAACTGAGGGTTGTTGGGGGGGAGGGGAGTAGGAAGAGGGTGGTTGGGTTATGGACATTAGGGAGGGTATGTGCTATGGTGAGTGCTGTGAAGTGTGTAAAACTGGCGATTCGCAGACGTGTACCCCTGGGGCTAATAATATATGTTAATAAAAAATCAAAAATAAAAAGAAATAAATTTCTGTCTAGCCTTTTTCTTAATGAATAGAAAGATAT
Source organism: Mustela erminea (assembly GCF_009829155.1). Lineage (NCBI taxonomy): Eukaryota > Metazoa > Chordata > Mammalia > Carnivora > Mustelidae > Mustela > Mustela erminea. The sequence goes on along the minus strand of NC_045632.1, from coordinate 53,830,546 downwards.
ATATTTTCTAAACTGGGATTATAAAATACACACAATTTTGTATTTTGCTCTCTTTTTTTTTTATTTTTTTAAAGATTTTATTTATTTATTTGACAGAGAGAGATTACAAGCAGGCAGAGAGGCAGGCAGAGAGAGAGAGGAGGAAGCAGGCTCCCTGCTGAGCAGAGAGCCCGATGTGGGGCTCGATCCCAGGACCCTGAGATCATGACCTGAGCCAAAGGCAGCAGCTTAACCCACTGAGCCACCCAGGCGCCCTGTATTTTGCTCTCTTAAGGTGAAATCACTGGCAGTTCTTGCAACCATCGGAAGGTCATAAAAATGTTTACTCATAATTGCTGTGCCATTTCATTCGATTGCCAGATCACTGCTGAGAGATAGAAAAATGCTCATTTCTAGAAATCTAGATTGTACCCCACCACTCTTCTCAACTTTCTGGTCCGCTACAGCAGTTTCTTAGTTTCTTCTCCTGGGTTTTCCACGGAGAGACTCCTGCCATCTGCGGGTAAGAACACAGTCCCAACTCTGATTATTCAAGAAGGAGTTTATCCAGTGGATTCAGAGCTGGGGCTCCAGACTCCGACAGATTGGAATTTTATGCCTGGCTTTGGCAATTCCTAGATGTGTAACTTCGCCTAGCGAGTTACTAAACTGTTCTGAAACCCAGCTGTCGGCTAAACAGGGATTTTTCAGGGGACGATGATAAAGAGGAAGGAAGTGATACCTGTGAGTGTTTGAGTGTGGTGCTTGGCACACCAGTAATGCTTGACTATTAGTTAATTTTTGTTTTTAAGGGTTATTATTTGATGCTCTCATAAATTCTAAAAGGAACCTATGGTAGCTTATTATCCCTTTTCTTAAAAAAAAAAAAAAATTTTTTTTTAAGATTTTATTCAAGAGAGGGACACCTGGGTGGCTCAGTTCATTAAGCATCTGCCTTCAGCTTAGGTCATGATCCCAGGGTCCTGGGACTGAGCACAGCATCAGGCTTCTTACTCAGCGGAGAGCCTGCTTCTCCCTCTGCTTGCCGTTCCTTGCTTGTGCTGACTCTCTCTCTCTGACAGATAAAAACATTTTTTAAAAAAATCTAAAAAAAAAAAAAAAGATTTTATTTGAGACAGAGATAGTGAGAGAGCGAGCACAGTGGAAGGAGGCAGAGGAAGTGGGAGAAGGAGACTCCCTGCTGAGCAGAGAGCCCACGTGGGACTTGATCCCAGGAGCCGGAGATCATGACCCGAGCAGAAGGCAGTTGCTTAACCGACTGAGACACCCAGAAGACCCTTAGTTTATCTTTTCAACAGAAAGTTAATTTTCAATTTTTCTGAAAGCAGTGGATAGTTCTGAATCCGGCTCCAAGTGATTAAATGTTTTACCAAGTAACAGAAGCCTAGAAAGGAATGATTTCGGTTTGATCTTAAAACACACATACTGTGTATATCCAGCTCCAGGGTTCTGTCCTGCAGAGGTACAGTGGAGTTGTGAGTTTCAAAGGTCTAAAAAAAAAAAAAAGGGAAGAAAGAAAAAAAAAAGGTGAAACTTTGCCTGATTTTAACATCTTAAAACATGAGTAATAAATGGTTTTAGTACCTAACAGTGTGTCGAATCTTTATTTTTTTCAACCAAAAGAGATTTGAGGCCACATCCAGGCTGAGTTAAGCACTTCTCCCAGACAGGAGACTGGCAGAGACTGCTGGGCCAGCAACATGCCTGTTTCCAATGAGGAGCTCTGTCCTTTGTTAGCATAAAAATGGATCTGGATGAAGCCCGGGTGGTGAATGCAAAAGCTAAAGGAATCCTGGGCAGGATTTGCAATGTGCTGCTTCAGCTTTATAGCTCCGTCTTCATCACTGTGAAATACTCCCCAAGGCTCCTTCTAGAAAAATCACTTTCCTACTGAAGTCCATCAATCGTTTTTCCCTTTGCGGCCGATGTTTTTATAATTAAGTGCGTGACAGTGTGAATTATCCTAGGGATGCAAATGTCACAGCAGAACAGGTGGAAGGGTGGTGGGTAAGAGTGGTGGTTGCTGTGGGCGAAAACCACTAACTTTATGTTACATTTTTATCTTTAAAGAGTGGCTGGCAGAGAGCTGTCACTTCTTTCTACTTAGAACAGATGAAAATACATAAGTGTAACATACCTAAGGGCTCAAAGTTAGAACCAGAGCATTAACAATCCACCTACAGAAGTCTTAACATGTAAGCACACTGTTGCCATGCATAGGAAAAAATGACCGAGTCTGTAAGGTCAGATCCCTTCTTATCATTGAAGGAAATAATGCATTCATTATTTTAAACCAACATTAATTTAAACCAACAGATTAATTATGGGACTTCGTAATAAGCCAGTGCTTTCTCCTTTCCTTCTAACTCTTGTATCACTTGTATGACTGATAGGACAAAAATGAAATCGACTTTTCTCTTGCATAATCGAATAATATAATTAGCTTAGAAAGATAGTGTCGAGTTACTCTAAAGATAAAATAAATTCTAATTGGAATAGCTGACTTGGAAATGGGGATCTGTAACATAAACTCTAACGACTAGGGAACAGTATAAAACAATGCGATTATAACAAGAGGAAAGTGAGGCACTATGATTTCCTTTCATGTTAACTCACTGAAAGCCTTCTCCACTTCAGTAATATCTGGAATGATCTTCTGTCCGAGGTGGACTTCCACCTGCTCAGACACGTCTAAGTCAATCAAGTGTGAACCAGAAAATGGAGGTGTAACTTGAAAGAGCATCACTGATAGGCTCACCCGATTATACTGTTTAAAAACAATAGCCTTCAGAGAGTCCAGATATCGGCTTCTGAGGTCCATTTTCACAATCTTATGGTGATTGCTGGCAACTGTCAGCGCCTGGAAGTGAAAATTTGCAAAGACTATTAGGATTACCCAATATTTATAGTATTACAGCCTGATACTTATAGTATCTATAGTATTTGGTTGAATTTTTGCATTAAGCACATATTACTTCTAGATGAAAAGACAGTAACAGAGAGCTCCAAACCAATGCTTGTGCCATGCTCAGTTTCTAGTAGAACAGTTTCTGCTCCTTATTTTAGGAAATTAAGAATTACATGTGGCATTTTATATAAAATGCTTACTGAGCAGTTTAACCCTATGCAAACCTCTGAGATAAGAATAATAAAAATATTATAGCCTAGGGTACTTGGTTCCCTACCTGACCCAGAAGGGGCATATTGCTTTTCAGAGGACAAAAGGAAGTGAAGGCGTAGGGAGTCTGGGAGTAATACACCACATAGACAGGTTTGTACTGGTTTGGCTTTCTATACTGTGTTCCCCAAGCAATTCGAATCCATACGGCATTCTCCTCAGCATCTCGGAAACTGACCGTCACCTTAAAAAAAACAAAAAACAAAAAACAAGAGTTAAGTTTCCTAACTGAAGTCTGTGGCACCAGGGGCCTTCACTGACTCAGTTGGTAGAGCATGGGAGTCTTGATCTCAGGGTCAGGAGTTTGAGCCCCACATTGGGTGGAGAGATTACTTAAAGAAAAAGAAAATTCACTTTAAGAAAAAATATATGGCACCAGCAAGTGTTCCTTAGGGGTGAAGGATGTCGCCATAACCTTGGACATAGGCTGAGACCCAGCAGTCTTTCTACTTTTTATGACAGTGTTTGGGGGATCTTTGGGAGAAGATTTTGTGGTTGCTTTGGAAAGACACATTTATGCCTTGCAGAGTCTTTTGGAGGGAAAACACAAATTTTAAATCCTACAATCAAGGTATCACAATTTTTCAACAATTTCTTGGGCTTGTTTCTAAAAAACTCTTCTCTGATACGTATGATTTTATGAAATAAGGCAGCTTAACAAATGACATACCTGTTTAATAATGAAGGTTTTTCAGCATCAAACACAGCCCTATTGTGCACTGTAAATTTAATAGTAAGATTTCTATGTAGTAATGGACTCAAATATATTATCTTAATGCTTGTATGCATTTAACTCAGATGCTAACAATTTAAAGTAATATGGCAAGCATATAGAAAATTCTATTTCATGGATAAAACACAGATCTTTCTCAACTAAATGTGACTGCCAGATGGTTTTGGATTCTTAGATTCTTAGCTTCCCCTTGATTCAACTTCCCCCAGGGAGGTCAGAACCTGGATGGGAGGCATCTGAGACAGGTGCATTTGGCTTGCCCACACGTCTTGACTTCCTTCTCCTTGTACCTGACTCCAGAAAAAGCAGGCTGCAGTGTAGCTTCCAGCATTAGCAAAGAAGGCAGTTATTCCAATGCTGCCCACTGTTTATCTGGCTGCTTTCCCACATTCCCTCAGGGTACAAGACAATGAACCCTCCCCAGTCCGGGGTGCAGGCTGCTCGGAGTGCGTGCTGTGCGTGGAGCTGTCTGACCTTCCCAAGTGAGCAACATAGCCCTTGGCCCCAACAGGCACTCAGTGGACCTTTGCTGGCTTGAATGGAAGAGGGCAGGGTCTGATTCTGAATAGTCTCTTTGTGTCACATTATAAAAGCAAAGCCCGACCAATTGAGATTGAATGAGGTATGTGGAGGGCACAATTTTACCAGAGGGAGAAAACTGATTGCACTCAACATATTCAGGTAATCTCTGTAGCCCAGAATGAGGATAGCTGAAGTAAAGCCTCATGGAGAAGCTTAAAGAGCTCTGTGTCCTCTTTATAGTGGATGCAGAGTTGGGCACACATGTCTAAGTGTATACTTGCCCAGAGAGAGGTGCTGTACCACTTATCAAAATTTTCATAAGGCTCTATGATCTAAAAAAGGTCAAATTAAAAAAAAATCAATGGGCTAAGAGAAAAGGATATTCACAGAGTTGGTATAATCCTGGCTCAGATGGCTTTCAGATTCTGTCTCACATTCTTCTAGTAAAGATGACATTCAGATTCCCTAAGAGGCAGGGCCCAAATGCAGACCTTGACTATTTTCCCAAGAAACTACCTTAATAGATATCATCCTTCAGTAGCCAGGAGAAAGCATTTTTCATTGAGGATAGCGCAGATAAATACTGTTCAAGCTTAACTGGGACACTTGCTGGCCAAGAGTCCTAAGAGGTTTGGTTAACTTGGGACTGTCCTGCTGGCCAAGGTACTCTGGCCATAAATTGGTTAGAACTGGCCATGACCCACAAGCTACTGACATACCACAAACAAGTTCAGTGTGGGAATCACATGAAGCTTACAACGAACAGAATTGCTACATATTTAACCAAACTAATATATTTAGTACAGACTATCATATGAAACTACATGATATATAGGTACAAAAAGGAGAGTAAATGTACTACCTTTTTGCAATTGAAACATATTTTTTAGCTTGTATTTTCTTTCCCTGTAAGTTTTACTTTCTTTTTAAAGATTTTATTTATTTGTTTGACAGAGAGAGAGAGAGAGAGTGAGAGCAGGAACACAAGCAGGGGAAGTGGGAGAGGGAGAAGTGTGCTTCCTGCTGAGCAGGGAGCCCGATGCAGGGCTCGATCCCAGGACCCTGGGATCATGACCTGAACTGAAGGAAGACATTTAACCACTGAGCCACCCTCTCTGTAAGTTTTCTAAGAACACTGTATTTTGAATAGTTTAGAGTGGTAAGATATACGGTTAGTCTCTTTCTTTCTTGAGTGCAGAGACACACACACACTCAAAGGCTCTGGATCCCATTCCTTGTAGTGGCTCAGCCCATAGCTCCCCAGGCAGGCTCTCAGCTCCCTCTCAGACCAGCTTCTCTACCCAGGTGGCTCAAGGGCAGGAAGTTCTTAACCTATAGTCCCTGCTTAGAATTCAGGGTGTCTCTGAACTAACTGAAATGGAGCATCTCCTTCAGTTGTGAAGGTACGCAACAAAACAGTAAAATGTTAGGACCTGTTACTTTATTATCTGTAGAAATCCCAAATATTTTCTTGACACATTATAACTGTTGAGCCTGCCTCAAAAATACCATTTATGCCCATCACTACTTTGAGACCAGTCATTTTTAGACCTACTGTGAGATCATTTACTGTTATTAAAGAAGCACATGAATTAGCACAACTTGGTATTTTAATATCTTCATAATGGTATTTTAATATAGTTGGTTTTCCTTACAATTCTATGTATTTCATTATAGCATTTAAAATACTCTTGTAAGAAGGCGTCTGTAACTTTCACTAACAGCAAAAGGGGTCCTTGGCATAGAGAGGTTAAGATGTCTATCCTACAGCAGCAGGCAAGTCACTTTTCAGTCCCGGAGACTCAACGTGGCCTGAAATCACCAGCATCAGCCTTTGGGCTGCTAGTTATGAGGAAAGTGAAGTCGAGCTGGGAGTCCCCGGTCAACTGAGAAATGGGGTTAGCACATGTGGGCCAGCTCTGAGCAGGGGAGACAGAGAAGACACAGGGAGGCGGGCCTTTGTGGCCTTTCAAGACAGAGAAGACACGGGGAGGTGGGCCTTTGTGGCCTTTCAAGCAGGAAGACGTGACTAATAAAAAAAGCTCCTTTGTTCTCCCAGGCTTTCCCACTCACTAGTCTGCCTGAAATTCATTCAGGAGGCAAAAGCTTTTAGAACACAGCGGTGATGAAAGAGGAAATCTCACAACTGAAAGACGTGGCCATTGAAGCAGGACGATGTGGGAGCATTTCACTCTTCTCCTAGAATGGCTGGGGCAGGAGGCGTGGGGTTCATATAAAAGAAGTTCCCGGTGCCAAAGAGAAGGGCAGGAAAGACTGTCGAGGAGGAAGAGGGCACTGAAAGCGAGCAGGTCTCTAGGCTTCTGATGCGGGGTGAACAGGGCGGGAACATGGTTGCGGTGTTTCTCAGGAGGAGTTAGCCAGTCATGTTTGGCTTCTATGGAGGCTGCTTCCACCAGGGTCCAGGCCACCTATCCCCATTTATGGACAGCTGGCTTGGGATTCTGTGCCAGTAAGGCTCTTTGTTCAAAAAAAAAGCAGGGGCACATGCCATACCCACAGTCCAGATAGGACTCTCCTTTAATCTCCGAAAAGTGTGTAATTTCATGGTAAGAATATTTTTCAAATAATATAATAAAAAATATCAACTTAGGAACAGAGTAGCAAAGAGTGCTTATTCATAAAAGAGAAAAACAAACAAACAAACAAAAAACAAAACAAAACAAAAAAAACCAACCCAAAAAAAGAGAGGCATACCTTCTCTTGGCTCACAATAACCCTTGAATTAATTTACAGATCAAAGTGGACCCACACTCAAAATGATGAAGTTTTTGTTTTGTTTTGTAAACTTGATAAAAATGATTCTAAGGTTCATCTTGAAGAATAGTCAGGACATTTTTGGTAAAGAAGAGTAATTACGGGTAGGGACAGGGTTGCCTTCCCTTAATGGTTATTAAAATATTTTACAAACTACAGCATTAAAGGGATAAGGACTTTGCAAAGAATGTGTCCAATCCATTCATTCCCAGCATTTGTTCCGCCCTCGCTCACTTGTGTCAGAGGGGAGCAGGATGGTTGGCTTCCTCTCAGGGAGACTAGGGGGAGGGAGGAAGGCTGACCATAAAAGCAGGAAGAGGCAGGAGTATGGTGACAGGGGAAATGCCATCTGGGTGGGTCACGGAGACTCCCTGAGGGAGACCTAGTTAAGTGGAGGCAGAAGGATAGGGAGGAGGGGAGGAAGGAAGGAATGAGCTGTGCAAAGGCCAGGTGGCGCAGGTTGTTCCAAGGAGAGGGAACAGCCTATGGCAAGTTCAAGAACTTGCAGATTGGTTCAGTTTGACTGGAGCTTCAGATTAACACTGGAGAGGCAAGCAGTGGATCAGGAGTGCATGAGCAGAAATGAGGAGAAACAGATCAGGAGTAGAACATAGACTCTAAGAGCATGAACAAATCAGAAGGATCCAATGATGATAAAGCAGTGGAAAAAGCTACATCAGTCAGCAAATGGTGTTGGGACGACTCATTTGGTTTTGGAAGGGAAGAGGCGAATGACTCTCTCTCTTCCTCCTTCCTCTCTCCCACTCAAGTTAAGTTCCCAGAGCTGAAACTCATGGGGGGAAGACTGCAGAAGCTTGGGGAATGCTCTAGCAAAGGGCAGAAGGAAAGGAAAGGAGCTGGTCGTGGAGACAAGGAAGATGTCTGAACAACAGAAAAAATGATTGCCTGAACCTACAACAAGACAAGGAAGAGCAGTTCAGGATGGCCAGAAGACAAATATTCAGGATCAAGGGGTCCGATGGGCGATTCTCTGACGGCATGACCTTCCTGAGCATGAGAAACTGATGTTATGTGACTGGTGCATGGCAGTGCCTGAGCCGTGAAGAGCCAGTCAGTGTAGACGTGAAGAGCATGAGCTCAAGTCACCTGCTTGGATTTCGACCCTGGCTCTGACGCGCACCACTGTGCGACCCACCCTGCTTTATCAGTAGGGTTCAGTGAGTTAGTGACCGGCAAGGGCTTAGCCCCGGGCCTGGCATGCACAGGTGTTTGCAATCAGCGCTACTGTTGAAAGAGAACCATCCATGGGATTTTGTGACGTCACTGGTCCCTCTGAACAGGGAGTTTCTCATGCTTGAGCAGGCATTAGCATCACCTAGAGGGCTCTGGCCCACTCCTACTGTGTCTGAGGGAGCCCAAGTATTTGCCCGTCTAACATGTTCCCAGGTGATGTTGATGCTGCTGCTCTGGGGATGACACAAGAACCACCATCTTTCACAACTCCGTTTCGATACAGAGGTGAGAGCAGTAGCCTGAATACGAGGGGCTTAAGCATGAAGCTGGCAAGGACGCATTACCCTTTTAAAGGGTCTTTCTGAAAAGGGTTTTGAGGGGGCCAATCTCTCTCCTGTCCTTCTGGGCCCACCGAGAAATAAGGCAAGAGAGTTGGTAGGCGGAGGCCAATGCATATTACAGAGACACTGGTGGTGGCTCCTCCCTGCAGGCAAGTGACCCTCCAGATAGGAGAATCCAGTCAGGCAGAGCTGCCCATATGGTCACTGACAGAATGACTCCGGGTAGCCTCCTGTGCAGGGGCCGAGCTGGACCCGGGGCAAGAGAGAAGAATAGGTGTCCCAGTGGGCATGACAGCTCTTCTTCAGGCCAAGTTAGTGGTCCTGCCAAAAAAAGGTGCACGGGATGGTAAGGGGGGGGCAGCGCCACTGTGCCAGTGGACATATCAGGAGCAAGAGAAGAATATTCCCTCCAAGAGTGTTGTAGAAAAGACAGAGCTTGAGGATGAGGACGGGGAGGGGCTGTCCTTCCACCGAGACTTGAGCACGGTTATAAGCAGTAGAGAAGAGACCGCGAGTGTGAAACAGAACAGAGAACGGCAAACAGGGGCCTTATGGGGGCGCAGGGGACGGACTCCAGCTTCACACTGAAGGGACACTGTGAGAAAGGAGATGGGGGAATAGGCCAGGGACAAGGGGTAGGTAGAGGTCCGGCAGAAGTCATAGAGGGTGAGCTGAAGAGATGGGAAGCCCCAGTCAGGGGGTTTGTGTGTGGAGAGGGAACGCTACTATTCTGCAGAGGATGGCTAGAGCACGGTGACTGGGACAGGTTTTTGGGAGCGTCTTGCTCTGCAAGGAGGACTAAGGCAGACCAGAGTGGGAAGAGAATGAAGGAAGGGAGCTCTTAAAAAAAATGATTGCCTGAACCTACAACAAGATATTTGGTGGAGGGGCGTCTGGGTGGCTCAGTCAGTTAAGCATCTGGCTCCTCTTGATTTCGGCTCAGGTCAAGACTCAGGATTGTGAGATCGAGCCTCGCCTCAGGCTCTGTGCTGGGCGTGGTGCCTGCTTAAGATTCTCTCTCTCCCTCTCCCTCTCTCCTCACTCTCCCTCAAAAGGGAAAAAACAAGATACTCGGTGGTACTTGTGGAAGTGGAATGGCAGCTGAAGGTACTAGGGGTGCACTAGGCTGCACTGACCGGTCCTGGAGCCACCTGCCACCCGTGGCTACTGCACGAAAATTCACTACAGTTACCAAAGATTAGCATTCCAGTTCCTCCGTCACACTGTCCACATTTCAAGTGCTCCGCGGCCACGTGCGGTTATTAGCCGGTGTCCCAGACAGTGTGGATGCAGGACACTTCCATCACGGCAGAGGGCACACAGAATATTACTAACTAAAATTCTTACACATTAAAAAAAAAAAACCAAAAAACTGCTCAGATGCCTTGACACTGAATTTCATGGAAATGCAGGTAAATTGTGTTCTTACGTTTTTTAATGCTCTCTGAAGAATTTTCACAAATGAACTTTTGAATTGTTCCATATCAAAAAGGTCAATGTCTTCACCTGTCAGAATGAAAAGAAAAATAAAAGCAAATCAAGGGAGTACAATGTTCAAGAAATACATCTGCAAAGACACCGAAGGTGAGCATTTTATGTGACCTCAAAGAGCTACGGTGATCAAGTCTCACCAACCGATACCTCAGACAGAGCATCACCAAATATATTTCTCATTTTTCCCACAAAAGAGCAATTTTGAAATTACTCATTTGAAAGAAGAGACATTTAAGAGGAACATATTGCTTTTCATTTTAAAATTCCCAGAATATCAAATACATAAAATGGAGAACACGGGGGCGCCTCGCTGGCTCAGCTGGAAAAGCATGCGACTCTTGATCTTGGGGTTGCGAGTTCGAGCCCTAGGCTGGGTATAGAGATTACTAAAAAATTAGGGAAAAAAAAAAATGGAAAGCATTACCTGGTTCTTTACTCATCTGAAAAACATCCCAAACTTTCTGGTGCCGATGAAACTGAGTATCTGAGAGAGAGGGGAAGAGCGGATTACTATTATATCCTAGAACTCCCGAGGAAAGAACTTATGAATACATATTTTAAGCATGTATTCAATATAATATAACACCAGCGAAAATACTAGTAGTTTACAAACTAAGTCGTATACATTTTTATTCAAAACATAACTTTTATATGGATTTAATTTTCTGCAGACAACTAAAATAAATCATGAAGAATTAGTGATATAGTCAAGATTTGGCATTTACTCACACTTTGACCACTTCTCCTCTTTCCACATGACTCTACTCCCCAGACCGTGGCACTCTCCCAGCATGGCAGGGAGGACGCGTTCCCCACGACTGGCCTTGGCACTGGCTGCTCCCTCTGTCAGGAGCCCTCGTCTTCCAGCTGGTGGTACACCTCCATTCTGGTCTCTACTGACAGGCCCCCTATGCAGACTGGCCTATCCCAATCCCCTGCCCAAAGCCACCCGCCCTCCTCCCTGCTTTGGTTTCCTCTGTAGCACTTACAGAGCACTTACTACCTGAAGCCAGCCGTGTTCCTCCCACTCACTCCACCCTGACCAAGCCACCAGCAGATCGGGTCCCCCATAATCCTTGCAGTTCTTGGTCCCATTCGGCTCTCTCCGTCCCACCCCCGCATCACCGTCTCGCCCAGGCTACATCCCCCTCTTGCTCAGATGCTCTAACAGACTGCTCTAGGGCACTCCCACCCTCCCTGGTCTCTGTCTCTGCACCGTGAGCTCTGGAAAAACAAGAGCCTGATTCTTTCTTGCTCAAGATCTTTAGAAGGCTTTGCATTATTCTTAGAATAAAGGCTGAAATCCTTTGAGAGGCCTCTAAGTCTCCATAGCATTTGCCTGCCTATGCGTCATTTGGTTTGACCCCTCTGGCATCACTGAGCTCCCCATTTCCCGCCTTCTTTCCACTCCTCTACTTAGCCCTCCTACTCCAAGACTTCCAGCTCTGTGCCCTTTGCCCTCCTGCTTCTTAACCTCCCTTCTCCTCTCTGCCTAATTAATGGCACTCATCCTCTGGCTCTCAGCTCATGTCCTCGAGGAAGCCTTCCCCAAACCCTCAGTGTGGCAGACCCCACTCCTATGCTCTCCTTCACAGCACCTGCTACTGTCTGCAAGAAGGTATTTGTGTGATTAAGCAACCTGTCTCCTCCATCAGATGGTGACCTCTTTATTTATTTATTTTTTTTAAAGATAGTGACCTCTTAAGAGAGAATGAATCAGCCTGTTGGAGCCACCAGCACCTAGCACACAGCCTGCCACCGAGTGGTGCTCAATGATCATTTGAACAAACATGTGAGAAATGGGAATTACGTGGATCCACCTTATATGGTCTAGGTATAATCCAATCCCTGAAAATTAGACTTAACCAGAGGCAGATGTGTAAATGAATTCAGTTATTTCATAGTTGGAGCAAAACATAAAGCTGACTTTTGTTACACACCAGGTCACAGAAAGTAGTTAATATAAATTGATAATCATTAGTAAACACCAGGCTTTGTTCTAAGAACTTGACCAGGAGTCTTATTTCATCATCATAACCTTATGCAATATCATCATTATGACATAGGTTTGTCAAATGACAATACTGAGGCACAGAGATGTCAACAGCCTCTCTGAGGACTCACAGGGAGACAATGATAGAGCCACGAACTGAATCCAAGAAATCTGGCTTTGGGGCCTGTGTTCTTAGACCCTATACTCTGGTGCCTCCTGAGGAGGAGAGTAGACGTCTTAAAAAAAAAAAATACAGAAAAGAAAACTAGGACACAAAAGAAAAAACCCAAAGAAAGGGAAGGGGAGGGGAGGTAACAAACAATGTAATAAGAAAAAATTCTTGTAAATATATTTTCAAGTTCTGTTAATAACATTTTCAAGTTCTGTTAATAACAAAACAAAGCCTAACAAATACCTACTAAGTACATCCACTAGCCAGCAACTGTGCTAAGAGCTTTCCAAGCATTATCTTAAGCCTCTGAGCTTCCCTATGAAGTAGGTATGACTGCTTTCTCCTTTTACTTAGGAGGAGTCTAGGCTCAGCAAGGTGATGGGACTCAGGCCAAGGACACGGGACTGGTAAGTGACACAGGAGGGAGTGAAACTAGGTCCACCTGACTGAAGAATCAGCCGTTACGTACAGAACGACCTCACTTATGAAACAGGGCTGGGGTCTTCAGGGCACCTGGGTGGCTCAGCTAGTTAAGTGTCTGACTTTGGTTCAGGTCATGATCCCAAGTTCCCGGGATCGAGTGCCACGTAGGGCTCCCTGCTCAGTGGGGAGTTCCGCCTCTCCTTCTTCCTCTGTTCCTTTCTCTGCTCTGCCCCCTGTTCCGTCTCTCTCACTTGTTCACTCTCTCAAATAAATAAGTAAAATCTTAAAAAAAAAAAAGGAAGAAGCGGGACTGGGGAAGTGTAACTACAAAGCACGGACACTCACAAATGATGTCTAGAAGGGCAGCATCATGGATACTTGCACGCCTCTCCTGAAAGAAGAGAGAAAATACTTCGTGAGTGCAGTGATGGTTTGGTTCTGCTCCATTCACAGTAATCTTAGGGTTGCTTGAGCAACTGGGTCCAGTCTATGCTGTCTTGCCGAGTGTCTCGGTCCGGGCACTCCCCACTCTCCCCCCAAAGTCTACACCGTGTTCATCTCTTTCGTTTTCCATCAGCGGTACCCTTCTAAACTTCCTCCGCATCAGGGGCTCCCAACTGGGCACGACTGACATTTAGTCAGACAACTCTGTGTGTGGAGGGCTGTCCTAGGATGTTAAGGAACGTTCTGGCCTCTACCCACTACAAGCCAGGAGCATTCCCACAGGTCTCACTACTGAAAACATCTCCAGACGTTGTGTTCTCCGGGAGACAAAACCGTCCTAATTGAGAACCGCTGCCCTACGACATACATTTATACATTTTCAGGTATACAGTGTTTCTCAATGTTGTACATAAAGTTCTAGCTTATGCATTTTAACGTCTGAAGAATATTTTGTTATATGGATGTGTCATTATTTATTCTCCTACATAGAGCTGTTTCTAATTTTTTGTTTTTTTTAAAAAAGGCTAACATCTTTATCTATATATAAATATTTATACGTTTGTATCTAGGTATATAAATGTTTATCAATTATAATACGTATATATACCTCCTAGTTTTTTATTAACTTTTTTAATATAAATTTCCCGCAGTGGAATTGCTGGGTCATAAAGCGGATTTATTTAAAAGTGAATGAAGGAAGAGTGTACATGAATATGAAAGTTCCATATTGAAGTGCCTGGGTGGCTCAGTGGATTAAGCCTCTGCCTTCAGCTCAGGTCATGATCTCAGGGTACTGGGATCAAGCCCTGCATGGGGCTCTCTGCTCAGCAGGGAGCCTGCTTCCCCCCCACCCCCTCTGCCTGCCTCTCTGCCTACTTGTGATCTCTGTCAAATAAATAAATAAAATCTTAAAAAAAAGAAAGAAAGTTCCATACTACACTTGCTACTTTTCTGGAAATCTGAAATAATTTTAAATTAAAAAGCAAATAAGTTAAAAAAAAAAGTGAAAGATGGGGTCTCTTTTCATATAGCTTTACCAACCCATTTGAATATTATTTTTTCATCTTTGACAATCTAATAGGTAAAAAAAGAATACTGCTCATTCTTTTAACTTGTACTAATTATTTTTTCTCCCATGGTGTTCATTATCTTACTGATTCATAAGGCTTCTATGGAAGTTGCAAAGGCTAATCAAAAATTAGTTTCTTTTTCACTGTAGTAGTACATAACCCGCATTCCTTCATGGCTTAGCAGCTGCCTTAAATCTCTTTTGGACTCAAAAAAGGAAGAAAGAAAAAACCAAAGGGGGAGTATTGTACTTAAGGTTTATCATTTTGATCACTGTTACCTCACAGAGCAGAACCAAGTCCTGAACAAGAGATTCCTTTCTCTGTCGGAAGTTTACAGTCTGCAGCTGCTTTTCAGACAAAAAATCCCAGGCTTTGAGGATTGGCATCATTTCAGTTATTGGAATTTTCATGATGGTCCTCTTGATAAACTCGACAAGGGTTTCATCCATCTCTTTGGCACTTTAATAAAAACAAAAACAGCACAACAAAGTATGAACCAAATACAAAAGTTTAACTTAACTGAATTTTTCAGCCTATTTTTAGCCAGGATTTTGATTTGTAGGTCAAACACCCAAATGTTTACCTTTTTTTAGGCACTCTGCAAAGAGTGTTTCAACAGGAAGATTTTAACTATTTTATCCTTAAGCTGTATACTTATCTTTACTTAAAATTTTAAAAAAAATTTTATTTATTTGACAAAGAAAGTGCACAAGCAGGCGGAGTAGAAGGCAGAGGAAGAAGCAGATTCCCTGCTGAGCAGAGAGCTGTACCTGGGACTCAATCCCAGCACCCTGGGATCATGACCTGAGCCAGAGGCAGACGCTTAACTAACTAAGCCACCTAGGTGCCCTATGCTGTATATTTAAATATGCTTTGGAGGTTTTAAAAATTAGTCTTCTCTCTCCTTGATTGGCTAGAGTATTTTGATCTTTTGATGGTAATGGTAAGTAAATCATTCGTTCATGGACTGATTCGCATAAAAAATCTGAGCACCTGTGTGTACCAGGCACTTTGGTGGGCATTGGGGACAGTGACATCTTTAACCGCAAAGTCTAAACTCCCTCGTGGTATGGAGCATCCATTCTAGTGGTGAGAGAGAGGGAATAGGAGAATCATAAAATGTGATTAAATGCTGCAGAGAGAATGGAATAGAGATAGGAAACTAATAGTACTT
Source organism: Mustela erminea (assembly GCF_009829155.1). NCBI lineage: Eukaryota > Metazoa > Chordata > Mammalia > Carnivora > Mustelidae > Mustela > Mustela erminea. The sequence continues at coordinate 53,815,033 of NC_045632.1, read as the reverse complement.
AAAATGGAGCAGGCTGGGAATGATATGGGGGTGGAGTGAGCAGTTCTCATAAAGAAGGGGACATTTGGAGGACAGAGTGAGCCACATGGCTAGCTCATGGAAGAACTTGCTAGACAGCGGGAACAGCAAGTGCAAAAGCCCTGGGGCTTTCAAGGAACAGGGTGAAGGATGCCTCTAGCACCCCTCTACAAGAATCCAGGGTGTGACTTATTTTTACCATTTGAGTGTTTGTTGAACACTGCATATAATCTATTACCACTGCCCACTTCCAAAACAGATAATGATAGTCAACAAGATTTTAAGGTACTGAAAACAGCAGTTAGAACAAAAATCAACTATAACGAGTTGTGAAGAAGGAGTAAAACAATTGAATTAAGAACATGAGAAGATAATCAAGATCATGAAAACTGAGCCTGATTTATTTTCTTATCCAGATACAGGACCAACTTCCCTTAATGTCAAACTAAAATCCTTACCACAGTCTACAAAGCCCTGCATTTGCTTCTTGCATCCTTCCCCATACCTACCGCTTTCTCCCTGGCTTTCTGAGCTCTAGCTACATTGGCCTTGAGTTCCTCTAGTACAAAAGGATCCTTCCAGAGACAGGTCATTGTCCCTGCAGTTACCCCCGGCCTAGAAGTTTCTTCTCGCACATATTCACATGTGTGGATCTTGTAAGTGAGGTCTTAGCTTAAATGCCCTCTAGTCTGAGAGACTTACTCTGACCACCCATTCTAAAGGTAACTCCCCACCTTGCATTACTTATTGTCTTTACAGAACTACCTAAAATTATCTTGTTTATTGATTACTGTATTGCTTTACAATATTGAGCCACTAGAGTAGGAACTACGTTTGGGTTATTCATGGCTATATCCCTAAGTGTGCCTGAGGACTTAAGCACCCTGGTGAGAATTAGGGCCCAGCAGCGATATATTAAACCAACATCTGTCATTGAAAACACTGGATTTGGGGGAAAGCTTATAAAAATGCAGATTCCCGGACCCCATCTATTTGAACTGGGAGGTGGGCGGGCACCAGGTAGGGCGTTACACCTTGCCTTTTTTTTTTTTTTTTTAAAGATTTTATTTATTTATTTGACAGACAGAGATCACAAGCAGGCAGAGAGACAGGCAGAGAGAGAGGAGGAAGCAGGCTCCCCGCGGAGCAGAGAACGGAATGCAGGGCTCGATCCCAGGACTCTGGGATCATGACCTGAGCGGAAAGCAGAGGCTTTAACCCACCCAGCCACCCAGGCGCCCCTAGACCTTTAAAAAAAAAAAAAATTGAGATCTTGCATTTTTAGAATGCTTCAGAAAATTCTTAATTCCGGGTAATGTTTGCGAAATGCCTTTCTACAGACTTCTGGTAGGAGCACTCAATCTCACCAATAAGGCTGGTAAACCCCTGCGTAAACCCAGCTGATTCCCGTGACTATCTAATTTCTTTTTACTTCTGGCTCTTCGTAGGACAGCGCTTGGCACGTATCAGGTGCTCAAGAACTCTGCTGAATGAAGGAACGCATGACAAAACAGAACTCTTTCAGGATACTTTTCTGTAGCTCTCCTCTTACACTGAGGATCTGCCAATGGACCATAAGTAAGAACACGAGAACCGCATGTACGGAAAAAATACGGAAGCTAAGCCTGATTTAAAAAAAGAAAAAAAATAAAAACATCCAACTCTGGGGATAGCCTCAAGCCATGCATCGGAAAGCACAGCAGCCCGTCACGTGACAGCGGGGGGGGCTCCGGAGAGGACGTAATACAGTTAAGGCTCCGCCCCACTGAGGGCGGATATGACGTCATGTGCAAGCGTCGCTAAGCTTTCTTATCCCAGCTTCAACAGTCGTCCGCCACCCCTCACCTGAGGCTAAGCGCCAAATCCGTACCTTGGGACGTGTGGCAGTCGCGGAAAAGTCACCCCACAGGTCTGGGATGTGGCTTCCTCAAGGCTCCCGCCACATTCAAGGGCCCGATCCCACGCCGCGCGCGGGTCTCTTGCAGTCAGTCATCGCCGGCAGTGTCTTGTCAGCCGCTCTTCCCGCCCGCTGCGCCTTCAAAGCCACCAATTGCAGTTCCCGCCGCCCTCCAGCCCCGCCCCCCGGAGCGCTCTCCTTGGACTGTACCCTGGGCACGGGGGTCGCGTGGGAGAGCGGCAGCAGTGAAACTCGCCGAGTCTTCGCATCACCCTTGTTAGCGGAGAACGTTAGTTAAATGCAGTTACTCTCGGCCCCTTTAATCTCGCTTGTCCGTTCGGGTTGCTGTTTTTAGGCCCCACCGGGCCTCGGGACCCTCGCTCTCCCTCCCCGACAGCCCCCGGAAATGGGCCCGTCCAGGCCGGGTGGCGCATGCGCCTCAGAGGCCAGGAGCGGCGGGGGCTGTTCTAGCCGTGCGAGGTCAGCTGTGGAGGGCGTGAGAGCCTTCGCCACCCGGCGGTGGCTCAGCTCCGGCGTCCTGACTGCCGCCTTTTGAATGGGGAGTCTTCGCTGGTGACTGTCGCCTCAGCCCTCCTGTTGTGGCCGCGAGTCCGGTGAGTCTCGGCAGTCCGGGCCGTTCCGAGGACCCCGCGGTGTCCGGGGAGGCCGTGGGACACGCACCCGCCCCTCCTCCCGTCCCCTGCTGGCGCGCGCCCCGCCGTTGCCACCCGCCCCGCCGCCGCTCTCCGAGGTGGGGACCTGGAGGGTCCGGCCGTAGGTCTTCAGGGTGGTGGTGGCTCTCGGCTCGCCGGCAGTCCACCGCGCGGGCGCCTGGAGGTCTGTCCGGGGCTCTCAGCCCTCAGGCACTTGCTGAGGACGCGCGGGTCGGTTTAGGGCACGCTTGGCCCAGACCTTTCACTCTGCTGCAGTCTGTCCCGCCACTCGCGAGCCTAGTGATCCCGGGCGGGCTGCTCCCCTGCCTGAGCCTCGGCTTCCACGCCGCTAAAATGGTCGAACCCCACGGCATCGATGGTGAGAAGGGAAGCGCTTCCCCGCGTTTGGTACGGTGAGCGCCCAAGGAACTGGAGGATTATTATTGTTACCAGCTGGGGGTTTAGCATTTGTTTGTAGACGGTGGGGGGCTTGTTCCGGCACATCTCAGCTGCACAGTGGCCCCCAGTCCGTCTTGCGAAGTGGGAATCCGGTGAGATCCTCATCAGTACACTTTTTTTTTTTTTTAAAGATTTTATTTTCATCAGTACACTTCTGAAGAAAAGGAGACATTCAGATCCCTTTCACTGGGTTTAAAAATCACCGTGCTTGTAGGCTCACAGTAGGTGCTGGTAAACCGAGTTCTGGAAACCCAAAATCTTAAGTGCTTAAAAGAAGTTCGCACTGGCCGACTTGTGTTGTGACGCCCCTTGTAACTCCTTTCCATACATACAGGCTTCTGCACTTGCTTAGTTTATTTCAAATGAGCCTTATTTTCGTCTTTTTTTTTTTTTTTTAACTATGTTGAGGTGTGAACCAATTCTCAGATCTATAATAATCCTAAATCCAAGATTTGGCAAACATTAATTGGGCATTTACTGTGTGTATTTACAAGAATATTCCTTCACTAGCCTGTGTGTTCTTTGGGGGGTATATGGACTGATTTTATATGGCCTGGTCTGTATTTGGGAGCACTAGTCACTCAAGAGCATATGTTTAGATTTGGTCACTTTGCACCTGCAGATAAAAAGGTAAGGTATGGGGTGCCTGGGTGGCTCAGTTGGTTAACCAACTGCCTTCGGCTCAGGTCACGGTCCCGGAGTCCCAGGATCGAGTCCCGCATCAGGCTCCCAGCTCCATGAGGAGTCTGCTTCTCCCTCTGACCTTCTGGCCTCTCACGCTCTCTCTCACTGTCTTCTCTCAAATAAATAAATAAAATCTTAAAAAAAAAAAAAAAAAAAAAAAGGTAAGGTAGGTATACCCTGCTATGTCTGCTGCCTCTGCTGAATGTGGTGCGTAGTTTGACATAGTTGCAGAAATACTATTTTAACTAATTCCAGTGCTTTCTGAGAAGTACACTTTAAAAAAGATAGGTTTTACAAAGCATTAATCCTTAAGTGTTAAGTGCACAGTTTTTCCTAGAGAACAGCTTCTTCAGACTTTGCACAAGAGACTTTTCTGGACTTGTTTTTTGTTTGTTTTAAAATGACATCAGAAATTGCAGCGTAGTGTAAATTTCTTTCTGGTGCAGACACCAAACAGCAGAATCTTTTGAAAGAAAACCCAAGTGGCATTAAAATAAGGGGTTTCCTCCTTGTGACTAAAGATTTGCTGAAGTGTTATTAGAATGCTTCCTGCTTTTTCTCTACCAGGGTTAATGTCTTGGTTACTCTTGGTTTATTTTCTAAAATTGTGCCACCTGGTGGTTGAAATCTGTCTATCATGGAATACTCATTAGGAAGATTTTAGCTCAGTGTTGGTAGAATAGGGTGAAGGAGTGATTAAATAAGCCTAAAATTTTTATGCCTTTAGTGAGAGTAACATACTGCTTCTTTTCTCCCAGCTCACCCCCAAATATCAGTTCAGATTGCTTTGCAGAGACCTGTCACCCAGTTACAGAACGATAAGCTTGTCCCAGCTGAACATCTTTTAGAGTTTCAGTGGCTCTTTTGGTATAAATGTGTGCACACTTCATTCAGGCAATGGGTGGAGTTGAGGTGGCGAGGGAGGCATTGTAACTGTGACAAGTTAACCCTTCTGATGTTTTCTAAATGCCGAAGTAAAGGTGGGACTGAAGTTTTGTGTTTAAATGATAACATTTTGAACGGAATTTATCCCTTTTTCTTTATACAAACACCCATGCATGAGGTCTTAGTACAAATGAATGTTCCCTTCACCTTTGTTCAGCAGTGCGCCTGGTGTTAATTAGTTTGTTACTACCCTTTTGGAATTGTTCCTTGTATTTTTAGTGGTGACAAGTTTTTTATCCATTGACTGAATTTTATTTTTGGAAATAGGTTGAAATCATTTAGTTATGAGCTTAGGCTTGAGAAGAAACTTAATGCAATGCAAGAATACGCTGTGGCATCCATAATTGATGTAGCCAGTCTCCTTGGGGTACATGAGGACAGATAACCGAGAACTTCACATAGCACCCTGTTTCCTTGTTGGACAGCTCCAGGAAGAGGACACCTGCCTTTGTTAACATCCACCCTTTGGTTTCCAGTCCTGTCCTGGAAAGTGCCTTGGAAACACTACTGTAAATTCAGTTCAGGCTTTCCCATCATGTGACAAGAGTATTTCAGATATACAAATAATACTTTACAGATGTCACACTCACTGCTCACTATTTCAGATTATCCCACATATGTTATCTTAAACCTCAGGACCACCCAGAGATACAGGTCAAGAGCTAATTCCAATTTATGGAAGAAGAGACTTAGTCTCAGATTAAGTAACCAAAGTGTTATAACTTACGGACTGATAAGTCTACAACTTTTGATTGTAAATCCATTGTTTGTCTTACTGAACCAGGTTGTTTATCTGTCTCCTCTGATGTGCACTTCCCTAAATTGGCAAATATTCCCAGTTTCATTAATGGCTTCCTGTTTAAACCTAGAGTCAAAGCCATCTTAATCCTGAGCACTCTCTCCAGATATTTACTTTGTCAATATTTGGACCGATCAGGACAAACATAGTACTGTTTTTTTTCTTGAGGGAGACAGACAGGATAATATTACATTGACTTCTTTGGAAGATAGGCCTAGAATTATTGTCTGTTGAACTTGTAACCAACCAGAGTGTCTTTGGGAATTAGTTTTTACTCTCTGTATTTATTTCTTACACAAACTGCTGGGAAGGCATGTCTTTCCTATTTTGAACATGGGAATTATCTGTCCTGATGAGAGATTGCATTGGGTAGTAACTCTACCACTTAATATGTGATCTGGGGCTTAGTTTTACTATGAAAATGTGAGTAATGCGTATTTGAACTATAAAAAGGCAATTTCTTATGGTTTCACTGAATTTATAAAGGTACCTACTTGCTACAGTTCTGGAAGGATTGTAAGACTTGTGCCTAGTGTGTGGTAAATGTTTAACAAATAATTTTCAACACTAATAATGTAGATATATTCTTATGGCTTTGAAGGAATCTTAAAAGAATATGGAATATACATTTCGTTTTCTTCAGTTCGTAAGTTACTTCGAGTTATAATAATGCTGATTAGAATAGGCTTTTAAAGATGACTACTGGAAGATACCAGCACTCACATCCCTGTGTTCTAAGAGCAGTGCCATCATTTTATAGCTGTGCTTTGTAGATTAACTCCTGAGAGTCCGGGAGTACACCTGTGTGTGCACCAATGGTTACAAGAAACCAGAGGACATTGGGTGCCGTTAGTGTGGGTACAGGGTCAATCGAGGGAAAGAAGAAAAGCATATATCACTAAAAAGATAGGGTGAAGGAAAGAAGGGAATGACTGGTAAGGCAAGGAATTTGTTAGATAAGGAATTTGGCCAGTGTTTAGAACTGTAAGTTAAGTAGTAGCTTAGTTTTTTACCAAGAAGACTAGGAAAAGGAAACCTTATGAAACCCATTTTCTTCTTGGACGTAGTTATTATGTTGGATAAGTATGTAGAAGGGAAGACGTCTTATTGGTGCCCTGGCTGGGTCTATAGTGACATAAACTTTTGTAATAGAGGGAGGAAAAATATACATCATGATACGTTTGCATTTATACTTGTATGCCATGTGCAGTATTTATCCTACCAGCCAAGTGTCTTCTAGAGTATTTAATTTACCAATTAATGAGGTCATTTCAGTACATTGTGAGTTCATTTCCAAACTGTAAAAGTGTACATTTGAGGGTTGGTTGATGGAAATATGCAAAAATTTTTTGTCAAATATATTTACAAAATATAAAGACATTTTCTAGGTGGCTAAGCCAGTATACATCTTCCTTCAGAAAAAAGGGAGGCAGAAATCAGATAACCAGATAACTAATAGGTGTAAATGTGATATATTGGTATAATATTAAATGGTTTAAATTGTTAGACTATGTGAGATCTTGTTTTTCTGAGGCAAAAACATTATGTCATTAAAAAGATTTTGTAGTTAGTGGCAGGCAAACCAAACTTGAACTTGGCTGCATTTCCAGTTTCCATTTCAAACACTTAACTGGCCCCAACAGCCCTATGTGGGATCTTCAGCTGTGGTATGCTGTGTGTGCGTGTGTGTGCACGTGTGTCCTTGAGTAAATATGCTCAGTTGGAAGTCACTCAATGGAATAGTGATCTATTGATGTTTTTATTAATTGAGTTCTGCAATAGTAGGAATACTGTAATTCTCTGGAATTAATTTGTTTAGATATTTTTAAGGATTTTACTTGTGAGTAGAAGGTAGATAAGCCTTTTGGATTTCCTGAACTTTTTGGTATTAGTTCTATTAAGGTACAATTTACGTATCATAAAATTCACCCATTGTATGTGAGTTCAGTGATTTTAGTGAACTGCAATTGTGCAACCATTACCGCAATCCTATTCTAAATCATTTTTATCATGTAGAAATACTACTTTGTGCCCAAAGGCAAATAATCCTCACTCTCACTTTCAGGCCCAGGGAACCCATCAGCTTTTTTTTTTCTCTACAATTTTGCCTTTTCTGGACATTGCACATAAATGGAATCATATAGTCTTTTGAATCTGGCTTCTTTCATTTAGCTTGGTGCTTTTGAGGTTACCCCATGTTGGTGCCTGTATCAGTGCATTCCTTTTCCTCTCCCAAGTAGTATTCCATTGTCTAGATACACCATATTTGTGTGTCCAGTTACCAGGTTATTGTATATTTGGGTTGTTTCCAGTATTAGTTATAATGAATAATGCTGTGAATATTTGTATACATGTCTTTGTGTGCCTATGTGTTCTCATTTCTTTTGGGTAGATTCTTAAGAGTGCAGTTTCCGAGGTCCGGGTCATTTGGTAAGTTTGTGTTTAAGTCCTTTAAGACACTGCCAAATTGCTTTCCTAAGTGTGTACTATTTTTTGTTTCCACTAGCAATGCAATGAGGCCTGTTTTCTCTGCATCCTAACTAATGCTTGTTATTGTCTGACTTGTTGATTATAGCTTTTCTGGCAGATGTGTAGTTACCATCTCATTGTGTTTTTAGTTTGCCTTTCCCTGTGACTAATGGTGTTTAGCATTTTCTCATGTGCTGAATTAACCATTCCTGTATCATCTTCTATGAAGTATTTATTCAAATCTTTTGGCTGTTTTTGGGTCCACTTTTAAATGTTGGGTTGTTTATAAGCATTCTTTATATATTTTAGATAACAAATCCTTTTTCATATATGATTTGCAAATATTTTCTCCTAGTCTGTAGCTTGTAGGTTATTTATTTTTTAGAGCAGTTTTCGGTTCACAGCAAAACTGAACAGAAAGTACAGAGATCCCACTTGCCCCCTGCCCTACACATGTGCAGCCTTCCCCACTGTCAGCATCCCCCACCAGAGTCATGTGTTTTTATAACTGATGAACCTGCATTGACATGTCATTATCACCCAAAGTGTGGCTTGTCTTTTTTTTCCTTTTTAAAAAATTTATATACATTATGAAATGCTCACCACAATAAATCTATTACAGTATTATTGATTACATTTCCTATGCTGTGCTTTTCATCCCTGGGTCTTTTCACTTTCTTAATAGTGTATTTTGAAGTGAGAAAGTATTTTTAAGTTTGATAAGTTTGTACCAATTTTTTTCTTTTATGAATTATGCTTTTGACCTATATAAAGAACTCTTTGCCCAACTAAGGTCATTATTTTCCCTTAGGTTTTCTTTCTTGAAACTTGTAGATTAAAAGAATTAATTGTTTTTTTGTTTTGTTTTGTTTTGTTTTGTTTTTTTTTTGGTAATGTTTTCCAAGTTAAAAACAGTAGGTTAAAGGAAGGAATAGGTAAATAGTACTACATAACTGTGGCAGACATTTCAAAATAGTGTTTTTCCTTTGACGTTGGCTGCTGATTTTCTACTTTGTGATAAATTTAATTTCTGGAATTCAGCTTCTTCCTTTCATTGTAATAATTGCATTTTATGACTATCTCTGCTAAAATGAAAAACTTTTTTCCCCATCTGCTTTTTGTTTCTCTTCATTGTCTAGTTGGATTTTTCTCAGCCAGATGTTCGGAATAAGAAAGCAGTCCATATGAACTGACATTAGTGTGAGATTGGCTAATGAGGCTTTAGCCCTCTCCCTCAGGAATATGCATTTTAAAAGGATTAATAAACCAATTCTCTTATTTCATAGAATTTCATCTGAACAAAAGGAGTTGTAGTTAGTTTCAGGTATGTGAGGAAAATAATTGAGATTAGGCTTGTTAATATAGGCTAGCTGTTTCTACTGGAGCACTTATTTCTAGGATTGGGTCTCTTGAGCACTTCTGCTTTTTTCTGAACCTGCAGGTTCTCCAAACAACACCTGATGGCTTGCTGAATCTGTGAAATTGTTGGATAAGGAAGCTGAGGCTCAGGTTTAATAATCTGCCAGAGGTCAACATTGTTTTCTGATAAAACTCACTGCACGTTTTTACTGAAATAGTTTTAGGTCGCATTAACAAATAGAGTCACACATATTCAAGACACTCTTGTATCCACAGGTTGCTCTGCTGTGCTCCGTCACCTCCTAAAGATGCATCCTGACTTATCTCCACACTTGCACACTGAAGAATGCAACGTCTTGATTAACTTACTTAAGGAATGTCACAAAAATGTAAGAGTTCAGAAAAATGACATTAAAGCAAAAATGAAACTTAAGTACAACACACTGATATAAAATGTTATCTCCACTAATGGAAAGGAATGGTAATATAGTAGATCTTAGTTTACCAAAGATTAGTAACTATGGTTGTGATTTTCAAGGCACCATCTCATTTCTTGATTAGTAAAAATCAAGCATAGTGGTTCATTAGGGAACTTCTGAGATGATATGTAATAGTTAGAATCCATGTTCTTACCATAAAATACTGTTTTTTTTTTTTTAATAGGGCGCTAGAACAGTTATGTTAAATTCTAACTCTTCTGATCATATTGGAATTATTTTAAGATTTTTCTAAGATTTTCCTTGGTGTCTACCATTCTATGTTTAAAGGAGATTGAAACATTTTTTATAATAGATGTTAGCTAGATTTAAATTATGATTGGCCTAATTTGGCAGATTTGCTCACTTGTTAGTGGAATGGGAGTAAAATTCTGTGGTTTAAACCAAAAATAGAAAGGATGCACATTTTTGGAAATCATTAAATTAAGCTGATATTTTTACAGATGTTAACTGTTTAGCTTTTTTCATATACTTGATATGTGAGATGGTTATAAGGAGAATGTCTGTTTTTTCTTTAACTTTTCATGATGTGTTATTTTCCTCATGATATTCATAAACTGTAGATATATCAAATTATACTAATAAGTATTATTTAAATGAGTAAAATTTGAAGACTAATGGTAAGGTAATGAGTAATACCTATGACCTTTGAAGTTAGATATTTTTGTTGGTTCGATGAATGTTGTTGTTTGACTGTATACTTTAGGCAGATTCTTTTCAGCATACATCTAGATCAAGAATTGATACTGTCTTTTTAACTTTAATCATTATATGGGTATGCAGTAGTGTCTCATTTGATTTTAGATTTACTTCCCTGATGGCTAGTTTTTGAGCATCTTTTCATGTGCTTATTGGCCATTCATATAAAGTCTTTTGGCCATTCATATAAAGTCTTATTTTATTTTTTTAATTTAAATTTTATCTATTTATTATTTTTTCTCTTTTGCTGATGTTTTAAAATTGGGTTGTTTGCTTTATTATTTAATTTTAAGAAATTTTTTTTTTCATTCGATATGCAAGTCCTTTGATGAGTGTATTGTGAATATGTTCTCCTAGTCTGTGGCATCCTTTTTCATTTTCTTAAGGTTGTGTTTCAAAGAGCAGTTTTTAAGTTTGATGAGGCCTGATAACCAGGTTTTTTCTCTTATGGTTTGTGGGTTTGTGGGAGGGTTTTTTGCCTTTTAAAGATCTTTGTATGTTTCCTGGTCATGGAGATTTCCTCCTAGAAGTTGTAGAGTTTTAACTTTTACATCCTAGGGCTGTGATTCATTTCAGGTTAATTTTTGTGTACCGTGTGAGATATGAGCCAGTATTTCTTTCTCTATGGATATTGTTGTTCCAGCACCATTGGTTGCAAAGACCATCCTTTCCGTACTGAATTATCGAGCTGTCTTGGTCAAAAATCAATTGACCATATGTGGCTGGGTCTGTTTCTGGGCTCTGTAGTCTCTTCTACTGATTTATGTGTCTGTTCTTAACACCAGTTAATTCCGCTGTTATCTTACTGGGGCCACCCTGGCCCCCTGGCCATTTTGTCCTCTTCTCTGTCCCCTTCCACTTGACTGGAGTGATCTTCAAATGTGAGCTGAATCGTTGTTTCCCTCTAATGTCTCCCTTTGCCTGCAAGTTATCAAATCTGAATTTCTTATTTTGTGTTGTTTCAGGGCTTTCATGGACTTGTCTCCTACTTACCCTGTGGGCCTTACCACCCTCCTGCACCTCATCTGCTTGCTCCTGTGTGCTCCTGTGTGCAATTGTGTGGCAACACACTTCCCTCTTCTAAGCCTTTGTGCTTGCTTTCTCCTTGCTGGTCTCAGAGCCCTCCCCACTGTCTCACTTCCTGTGTGCTAGACCAGATTTCCTCCTCCTTCAGGTTTGCTTCAGCGTCACTTGTTACTTCCTCTTCCTTTTCTCCTTTCCTGGCCTGCATTCTCTTAGTGTAGTCACTCTGTACTCCAGTAACCCCACACATCACATGGTTCCTACTTTAAGATAGTTTTCACACTTTTTGGTTTCATGACTCCTTTACGCTTTATTAAAGACCCCAAATAACTTTCGTGTATGTAGGCTATAGCTACTAATATTCACTGAATTAGAAATTAAAACTGAGGAATTAATAATATGTTTATATAAAAATATAATAATAAATCCAATATGTTAATGTAGTAAGTTTTCATAAAAAACCTTATTTTCCAGGGACGCCTGGGTGGCTCAGTTGGTTAAGTGGCTGCCTTCGCTCAGGTCATGATCCCAGCGTCCTGGGATCGAGTCCCACATTGGGCTCCTTGCTCGGCAGGGAGCCTGCTTCTTCCTCTGCCTCTGCCTGCCTCTCTGCCTGCCTCTCGGTCTGCCTGTGCTCGCTCGCTCTTTCTCCCTCTATCCCTGACAAATAAATAAAATCTTTAAAAAAAAAACAAACCTTATTTTCCAAAACAGAGTGAAAAGAGTGGCATTAGTTTTGCATTTTTGCAGTTCTCTCATACCTGGCTTAATGGAATATAGCCAGATCCTCCTATCTGCCTTATGTTCAGTCTTTGGTGATATTGCCCTTTGTGCAGCCTCTGGAAAATTCCACAGTAGCCTTGTGAGAGAATGCAAATGAACAAAACAAATAAGATCTTTGATTATCAGGCTAATAGTTTTTACCGTGTTTATGTACACGCCTGGAAAGGTCTTGGGAACTCGTGGGTGTCGTTGGACTACACTTGGAAAACTACTACCGTATAGCAATCTCTTTGTTAGCTGGCTCTTCCGTCTGACCATGTACTGTGAGTAGGGCCCAGGTGCACCTTCCTCATTGCTATATCCCTGCTGCTTGGTACATTGTCTTCAAGGTATCAATTGATTGATTCGTTTATTCAATCAATTGCTCAGTTAGTTTGGTTCTCTAGACATAGACATCGCACACTAGACGCTTATGCCATGTGTGTACAAGAGAAATGTAGACCCCAGGCATTTCATAAAGCAATTCCAATGGAGCACTTTGGGTTTGTTTTTCATGTAATGTCACAAGAATATAATTCTTCTTTGGGTTTAAATGTTGGGAAAGAAAAAAAAGAGCTTCTGTCTTGGATTTAAAAATAAGATGTCTGTTTATGGATGATATGAGTCAATGTAAACCAAACTATGAAATACTGCCTTACATTCTGAAAGTCTAATCCTTTCTGTTCTGCTTCACCAGAAGGTGTGTGAAAATGCATGGTTCCTGTTCATTTGTTGCCAAGGAAATAGTTTAGGAAAAATACATAGGAAATAGTTATTCTGAAAAGGTCCTTAGGAGACCAGTAGTAGATCTTAGTTTACCGTAAATGCTTGCCAGAAAAAAATGACCCATTTTTCCACTGTGGACCAGAAAAGGACATTTACAGTGGCAGGGAAAGAAAGGATTAGCATGAGGCACAGCTTATTAATTACGCGTTGTCTGGTTTCCATGAAAGCCTTAATTAGAAAGAAAAGGAGAAGGTGCTTATTATTACAAGTTCAGCACTTGTGGCATGTCATTATAGGACATCACCATGCTGTCTTACCCATTCCTTAAAAATCGTGATATGCAAACACACTAATTATAGCCCGACTAAAATTCGTGTTCTTGACTTCATTCTTCATCTTAATCTGCTTCAGAGCATTCATACTTTTGCTGTGCTAATTGTCATAGGCCTTGAAATCACTAGGAGATTTTTATTTTTCTTGGCAAAGAAAGCAGACTTTGAACTTTAGATCTAGGTTTTCTTACATTTTGGATTAGTGGCTTACTTACATGGCCCATATAGGCCATTTAGTAACGGTGTTATGTGTTTCTGATATATTTTGATGACATTTTGGATGGAGGCAAATGAGAAAATTAGTGTTTGCCCTGAGCATTTATTGGGTAATTCTTCAAAGGGACAGAATGTTTGCTAGTGAAGAAGTCACTGGTCATGTTAATATGGCCACCCCACACTTTGACATTGCTTCCTGTGATAGATGATGGTTGTGCTGTGATTTTCACCTGCCCTTAAAAGGGTATTAGAAAACAGAATTGTTTATATTCTGTCATTTTGAGGTTTGGGCAGGTTAATAGACTTCCATTTTATCAAGGAGAGGTCTTTTTAGTTTTCATTTCTATCTATAGAGCATTTATCCCTTCTTTTAAGAAGGCCAGGATAAGTCCATTTATTTGTATGTTTTATACCTATGATTTAACTCTTTGCTTATTAACAAGGTGGTAACACATCAAATTCATTTCTGTAAATATTACCAAAATATTCCATTTATTTCTAGAATAAGTATTTAAATTCTGTGTGCCAGAGATCTTAGTATATTATGGGATGAAATATTTTACCCCTCTTCTTCTTTTAGCACAACATTCTGAAATTTTTTGGTCATTGCAATGATCTCGATCGGGAGATGAGAAAATGCTTGAAGAATGAGGTAAGAAAAGTGTTAGAGGATGAAAGTGGTTGAACAGTAGAATAGAACCTTTCTGAGCAATATTTAGAATACCCCCATTACTAATTTTTATTCCAAATTTTAGTATAACAGAGAGAATTGACACTTTATATGTATGTCCTCTCCTAAAACCAAATGGAGAAATGAAAGACATTACTTTTTTATTTTTTCCATGCACATAAATGAAAACAGTTTCCTTATTATAATCATTGTAACTCCTCTGGATGAATTGTAAGGGCTAGGAAACTGGGTTTGAATAGTAGAAAGACTTCGGTAAATCATCTCTCAGCTATAGCAGGTAACTAACAGGGCCTCTCTTTCCTCGTAGAACATGGTGGGACCTGGACTTGGGCTCCTTACTGGTCTAAAATTATGAATTTCTTCATAACCATGGCATGTACGAGCCATGCGGATCTAGCTTGACTTGGTTGGAAAGACTCATTTCCTGGACCTGGTTTTAGACCATGACTTTGACTTGGGCATATAGCAGAGTGCTTTTGAAAAGAAAGTTAACTCCATTTCTGTTCTGTTCATCCGTTGTTTTATGTCTCAAACCTTTAAAAATCTATACTAAAAACCGGCCTTCCTGTTTTCTTTCCTTTTCTGTATTTTTGAATTTTTTTCCTATTAGCCTCATATTGAAAGGTGTTAGTTATAATATTTGAAGCTGTGCAGCAATTATCTATCTTCAACTTTTGTATTTTTAAATCAAGCTTTTTTTACCCCTCCATTCCCAGAACCCCTTTCCAATGTCTTTACCGTTTGAAGAAGTTTCTAGAGTTCTGAATTCAGGGTTATAATTTTCTTTGCACAAATGTGTACATATAAAAGTGATTTTTTTTTTTTAAGATTTTATTTATTTATTTATTTATTTGACAGAGATCACAAGCAGTCAGAGAGGCAGGCAGAGAGAGAGAGAGAGAGAGAGAGATGAGGAAGCAAGGAAGCAGGCTCCCTGCTGAGTGTAGAGCTGGATACAGGACTTGATCCCAGGACTCCGGGATCATGACCTGAGCTGAAGGCAGAGGCTTTAACCCACTGAGCCACCCAGGCGCCCCTCATCCCTCTTACTTTTTTGATTCAGTTTGGTTTGGGTTTGTTGTTCAGTGAAGTTTTGTGAATAACATCTTATTCATCCTTTTTTTTCTTCTTTTATTCAAAGGCCATCTGGACTCCCTTTGAGAATATTTTAACATACATTTTAACAGATTATATTTAATTTGCTCTTTAACTTATTTTTTTTGTCTGCCTCTAATGTATCATCTTCTGAAGATTTACCCTTAAGACCCTCCTCCCAGCCTGATTACTGGAGGCAGTCTGGTATATGTGATTCAAGATCGATACCAAATATTTTTCTCAGAGTAGGTATCCCATTACGTTTTAGAACAGTGCCTTTAAAAAAAAAATGGTTTTTAAAATGACGAATGCGGGGCGCCTGGGTGGCTCAGTGGATTAAGCCGCTTCCTTCGGCTCGGGTTGTGATCTCGGGGTCCTGAGATCGAGCCCCGCATCGGGCTCTCTGCTCGGCAGGGAGCCTGCTTCCCTCTCTTTCTCTGCCTGCCTCTCTGCCTACTTGTGATCTCTCTCTGTCAAATAAATAAATAAAATCTTTAAAATAAAATAAAATAAAATAAAATAAAATGACGAATGCCCTTTCCCCCAACAATCTTAGGAGGAAAATTAATGAGTGACAGATAAAAGGAGTGATTTTGGTTAAAGGGACCTGGTGTTTCATCTGCAATTTGAAGTGGCCCTTTGATGAAGAAGAAAAAAAAAGTTTGAAAACTATCATTCCAGAGGCTGTTAGAACTCTTCAGTCAAAACTTTAGATCTAGAAATCTTCTTAGAGATGATCTAGTTTAGCTCCCCTTATTTGAGGTTACGAGACCCGAAGATGCAGTAAACACAAACCTTCCCAGCATTGCCTCAGGTGTCTGGGCAGGGGGCCCAGTCAAGTTCCTGCTCAGCTCTCTGTTACTGCTTTTCATTTCTTTGGCCTTTTCCCATATCTCTGGCTCCTAAAAGATTTTGATGTCTAGCTGTTCACATATACTTAGTTTTTTCAACTTGAATTTACTTTTATTTTTTTTTTCCTTTTTCCATAGGATTCCTTCATTCCCTAGTGAATAGCTCCTTTTTCCATAGTGATTCCTTCATTCACCTTTAAAATATGTCTGTCGGTGTATATAAGTCTATACATATATCCATACAAAAGCACTTATATTCACGTTTCTCTGCTTTAAACAAGTGCTTTTTCTAAGTGCCAGGCTGTGTATTTCCTGTTACTTATAATCTTCTGGCCAGATCCAAATACAAGGCTGGAAACCTCCAAGGCGAAATCTGTACTTAGATCCAACTGACTGCAGAAATGTAGGATTTGGAGAGAATCCTGTTTGATGGCTATTCATAATGAAAAAATCCTGGGAAGTTCAGCCGAATATAGATTTCCGTGTAAACTAATAGGATAATGTGGTTGCCAAGAGCCAGTTACTCTTGATAATACTTATAGAAATAAAATGCGTAGGTCATAAGAACCAGAAGGTCCTCTGTAGTCCACATCTGTCAGACTGTATGGAGCACTGTATTTAATTCTGGTTGTGATAGTTTTTATAAGGGCTATTAAAGTACCTTCTAAGTGGTACGTGGTAGCTATTAGAAGGCAGAAGCCTTGTTCTGTGGTCCTTTGTAGAAACCAGCAATGCTCGGCCTAAAAACAGAGGTAGTAAGTGGGTTTTTTGTAATTAGATATTTGCATGAAGAAATGGAGGGCAGTAGGAGAATTTACAGGGAAACACTTACTGGTTCAACATTAAAAAAACCTTTGGAACAAGTAGAAGTGTCTGACAAACAGCCTACCTCAGGTAGTGAGCTGCTCATTACTAGAAGTGTTCAAGCAGAGATTAGATGACTTCGATAGATTGTGAGTTCCTGCAGAAGAGGGATAAAACTCACTCATCTTAAATATTTACTGAATTTATATTTTGGGAGAAAATATGAATTCAGTAAATATTTGTACAACTGTTAGGATGTAGATGCTGTACTGTGTTTGCAGTTTCAGATTCAGTGAAATAAAAGACAAATGAGAATTTTACCAGCAAAAACTATTTTGCAAATATTTTAAAATATTTAACTCAGCTGATACTAATGGTAATATAATCTGCTGTCTCTTTTCTCCCCCCTTCCTTTTATTTTCCAGTACATGGAAAAGAGGACCAAGAGCAGGGAGCGTGGCAATGCGATGAGAAAAAGACTTTTTAATCCCGCAGAGGAATCTGAAAAATAAATTAGAGGCATACCTCGCTTTATTGTGCTTCGTTTTACTGAGCTTCACAGATAATGCATTTTTTCAAATTGAAGGTTTGTGGCAACCCTGCGTCGAGCAAGTCTATTGGCGCGTTTTCCAACAGCATTTGTCACCTTGTGTCTCTGTATCACATTTTGGTAATTCTCACAGTATTTCAAACTTTATAATCACTATCATATTTCTTATGGTGATCTGTGATGTTACTATTGTAATCGTTTTAGAGTGCCACAAGCGTGCCCATATAAGACTGTGAACTTAATGTATGTATTCTGACTGCTTACCAACCAGCCGTTCCCTCATCTCTCCCTGTCCTTGGGCCTCCCTCTCCCCTGAGACTCAACATATTGAAATTAGGCCAGTTAGTAATCCTGTGATGATGGTCTCTCAGTGTTCAAGTAAAAGGAAGAGTCCGCCATCTCTCACTCTCAGTCTAAAGCTCGACGTGATTAAGCTCGGTGAGAAAGGCACGTTGAAAGCTGAGATAGGCTGGAGCCAGGCCTCTTGCACCAGTCAGCGAAGTTGTGAATGCAAAGGGAAAGTATTTGAAGGAAATTACAAGTGCTACTCCGGTGAACACACAAAAACGTTAAGAAAGCCAAACAGCCTTGTTTCAGTGTTCTGGACAGAAGATCAAACACCCCCTTAAGCCAAAGCTTAATCCAGAGCAAAGTCCTAACTCTTCAATTCTGTGAGGGTTAACAGGTGAGAAAGCTGCAGAAGAAAAGTTTGAAGACATTGGTTTGTGAGGTTTAAAGGAAAGAAGCCATCCCTAGGACCTACAAGTGCATGGTGAAGCAGCAAGGGCTGGTGTAGAAGCTGCAGCAACATTGAGGCAAGACCCTCCACCAGCAAAGGATTATGACTTGCTGAAAGCTCAGATGACACGGTTAGCACTTTTTAGCAATAAAATATTTTTTAAGTAAGGCATGTATGTTGTTCTTTAGACATAATGCTACTGTACATGTAATAAACTACAATATTATATAAACATAACTTTTATATGTGTTGGGAAGCCAAAGAATTCATTTGACTTGTTCTGTTGTGGTACTTGCTTTATTTTGGTGGTCTGGAAAGAAATCTGTGGTATCTCTGAGGTTTGCTTGTATCCTTTCTCTGGATGCCGTGGCTGAGAGAAGACCTAAAGACTCTTGGTCTTAACCTGCAAGAATCTTACCTCATTTGGTCTCCAGAATCTTTTGAATGGGAAGTGACCCACGGAGAAAGACAGAAACCCTGATTCTGAATATTTGTTGGGTGGAACCTTAGATACGCTCTCTCATCTGCCAACATACCTGACTCCCAACACGTTTCTTCCCTTTGCCAGCAGTCAGTTAATATTTATGTAACTTTCTCCTTCATCAAAATAATTGACTTTAATTATATTTTCTCTGTTCTCTTAGACTTTCCTGGAATTAGGGCAAAATGGTCCCATTAGACTTTGCTTTTTGACAATGTGGTGATTCTGGAGCTTTAAACATTGAAGACAGAAGTTGGGCAAAAAGAGTTTGGAGAAGTCCTAGCTATGTTAACGATACGAAAATGACCCAACTTTATTGTTCCCAGACTCATTTCCAGCAGGTACCTGCACCCCTTCCCCCAGTGCTCTTTCTGCTAGGTGTTTCTGAAACCAGTGACAATCTGGAAGTCAGCAGCTTCCCTCCACAGCCACAGCAGGGACTTGATCTTGTCAGATGAGGTGTCAACAGACTGTGAGCTGTGAGCTCCTTCTAACGAATTCTGTGTGTATGTCCAGAATGAGGCTTTGCTGACGTCGGTGTTTAATAAGTGACTTCCCCATCATCAGTGGTGTTCAAGAGGCTGGACATTCCCTTAGCAGTTGGTTACACAGGATAACAGGCGTTCAATGAAGGGATGAAGGAAGAAATAGAGTTAATTCTGAGGACCTTTTCGAGACTGAGATTTATAAATATTTATTTAGCCCCTTCCTCCATGTCAGTACAGGTAGAGAAATGAGACATTTTGCCTTTAGAAGCTTGTAGTAAACTGACGAGTTGACTATTACAGTACTGTTGTAGCCCCATCATGAGGTAGCTATCATGGGAAACACAGAAAGGGTATCCGTGCCCGGCCTTCAGGAAGAAGGAGCCATTCTAGGAAAGCTACTTTAGCAAGGGAACCTTTGACAGACAGTGAAAGCAGAATACATTCTGGGGAGCTTCAAAGTTGTTTAGCATGACTGGAATGAGAAGGTTGGTGGTGGAGGAAGATAAGAAATGGCTTTGTGAGGCGCCTGGGTGGCTCAGTGGGTTAAAACCTCTGCCTTGGGGGCGCCTGGGTGGCTCAGTGGTTTAAGCCGCTGCCTTCGGCTCAGGTCATGGTCTCAGGGTCCTGGGATCGAGTCCCGCATCGGGCTCTCTGCTCAGCAAGGAGCCTGCTTCCCTCTCTCTCTCTCTCTCTGCCTGCCTCTCCATCTACTGTCAAATAAATAAATAAAATCTTTAAAAAAAAAAAAAAAAAAAACCTCTGCCTTGGGCTCAGGTCATGATCCCGGGGGCCTGGGATTGAGCCCCACATCGGGCTCTCTGCTCAGCGGGGAGTCTCCTTCCCCCTCTCTCTGCCTGCATCTCTGCCTACTTGTGATCACTGTCAAATAAATAAAATTTAAAAAGAAAAAAAGAAATGGCTCTGAAATCAGTTGGAGTTTGTCTTTTTTTTTTTTTTTAAAGATTTTATTTATTTATTTATTTGACAGAGAGAGATCACAAGCAGGGGGAACAGCAGAGAGAGAGGGGGAAGCAGGCTCCCCGCTGAGCAGAGAGCCCGACGTGGGGCTTGATCCCAGGACCCTGGGATCATAACCTGAGCCAAAGGCAGAGGCTTAACCCACTGAGTCACCCAGGCATCCCCTGTTGGAGTTTTTCTTCAATGGTGTTGTGACTAGTTGCAGATTTAATATGGTGATTAGGGATTTGTGGAGGGCTCTTAGTTGGAAGGGTGATATGTTATGATTTGTATTTTAGTAAGATTGTTCTGGTTATAGTTTGGGGGATAGATTGGAGAAGGGAAATTACACCCAGGGAGTCCCCTTCGATTTTTGCCTTAACTTAGGTGGTAAATGAAGGCCTGGAACAGAGGAATGGCTTGAGGATCCAGACGAGTGGCTTGATTTGAGGGGAATTTGGACACAGAATCAGCATGGCTGATAGGCGGTCTAAAGCCCCTGTGTCTGCATGCTTTTGGGGCCCTGCCTCGATTGGGAGGGGGTGTAGCAGAGGGGCGGGGTAAAGTGCTGGGTTTGAGGTGTGTGCCGAAGACCCTGGGTGGAGGTGGCTTTCCAGCTTCAGAGGATGCAGATCTAGAACGTAGTAGCCTGGACGAGAGCAGAGTTGGGAGACCACAGCTTGCGTGTGACCCCAGCACCCTGTGGGCCAGTGTTGACAGTGGGCCACCAGAGTTTTATAGAGCAGGATGAAACTTTGGGGTCACTTGATTTTTTTGAATTCCACATTTTGGTGGAACATGTGGACAATCTAAGTTTTATAGACTTTGCACCCTCAGCCCCCCAGCAGGATCGATAGCTGCCAGTTGGGTGGGTCTTCTATGTATTTATATCACTGTTTCAGGACAGGAAAAGGAACCCCGTATACGGAGAAGGATGAGACATAGAGAGAGAGGGCAAACCGCAGAGAATGGGGCCACGGTGTTCCAAGAGGCGTCCAGAGGAGGGAGTGTCCCTGGATCAGATAAGGACTGAGGTGCCTTTGAGGCTTTGGTACCTCCGTCATCCCTGACCTGAGAGCTGCTTTCTGTGGTGAGGAGCGGGCCGGAGCTTACGGAGAGCTGGGGGACACAAGTGTATTTGGAAAGGCTTGGCTCTGAAGGGGAGGACAATGTAAGGTCGAGAGAGGGTCTTACAAAATCAAAAGGAAATGGTGAGTGACACTCGGGGATGGACAGATTTGAAAAGAATGCTGGAAAGGAGGGAGGGATTGATTTGTGGAGTGAAATGGATGCAAAAGTGAGTGAGACTCAGGGCCCTTGCTGATAAGGATGCCACTTTTTTCCAGAAAACTAATGAGAAACGGAAAACTTGAAGCACCATAGGAAATGGTCAGTGTTCCTTTCAGAGAGCAGTAAGTGCCAGTCAGCACGGGATGCACTGGACCCAAGTCTGAGACTTGCCAACAGGGTTACCAATAACTAGTTCTATGCAGGTGACTGTATAATAACTCACCCTGAGAAACGAACTTAAAAGGCGCTGCTTTGTGGCCTTTGCCATTGTCTGTGGTGTACACCTCCTGCCAAGGCAGGTAGCTGACAACCAAGCTGACGTCACCCCAGTGGAGCTGGGAAGACGTGCCCATGGGAGGCTCTCCTGAGCTGGTCCCAGCTGCCTCCAGCCCTCCCGTGGCACACCACCCTGTGACAAGGAATGCAAGGGATCATCACTGGTTGCCCACCGATGGCCACCTCTCCTGCTTCTGGCATTTTGTCAGTTGGAAGTACCTGTCGCCGAAGATGTGTGCTAACGCGAGACTGCCGTGCCTCCTGCGACAGAGCACCTACAGGCCAAGACGGCTGGTTTCCAGAGTCTGCAGGGCCATGCCTTTTTGTGCAAGAGAGAGGAACCTTATGCCAGGTGGACTAGGGAGGAAATGGGACCTGCCTGTGCCTTTGTGGCTGGATTTGTGTGCCAGCACTTGACTGTCTGCATTTGTTTCTGTTGCGATACCATGTATGACCTTCTGGTTCAGGACATGTCACCAGTTGCCTGCTTTTCTCAGCTTTCTATGGATCAGTGTGAAATCTCATAATTTTCTCCTTTGCGGGGCAAGTGCACTTTCCTCCTGGGGATTTCTGGGTGGTAGTGGCTGTTGTTTTTAATTTTTAATTTTTTTTTTTATTGCCACTTGTAGGAACCTAAGAGGCTAGAGGGAGATGGGGTGGGAAGGAGAAGAGGTCCTGTGTCCTCTCGCCTTTATTGATTTTAAAGATTTTATTTATTTGACAGAGAGAGAGATCACAAGTAGGCAGAGGGGCAGAGAGAGAGAGAGAGGGAAGCAGACTCCTTGCTGAGCAGAGAGCCTGATGCAGGGCTCGATCCCAGGACCCTGAGATCATGACCTGAGCTGAAGGCAGAGGCCTAACCCACTGAGTCACCCAGGCACTCCTCCTCTCGCCTTTATCAGGCACCTGGCACTGCATTGAGTGCTGATGTTACAGGGATGAACGAGCTGGACCTAGTCCAGGTGAGGGCTTGGGTCACCAAGGACCACCTAAGTCCTGGTAAATTTCGGTTTCCTTTCAAGGGCTCTGGGGAGACATTGTCAGGTCTAGGCAGGATGCAGAGTGAAATGATAGAAGTACTTCACTGAGTGTGGATTTCTAGTGGCTTTGGGTCATAAAGGACCATCTCTTGAAGAGCTCAGGCCAAGGTTTTCCTGAGAAATCTAATTTTATAGACAGCCGTGAGCCCTGATTCTCTGTTCACAACAAATTTATTAACGTTTTGCTGCAAGAAACATGACACAGTTTTACTTAAGAGTGAGTATAGAAAGTCGAACCTTTTCTGACCCTTCATAAATGGAGTTTAAAATGACTTTAATCTCCATGGGGTTTTTGGCTCAAAGCTCAGAGTTTGTTTCCTGAGAAAGAGTTTGGGGTAAACTAATAAAGGTAATGTCATTGGCTTGCCAGGGGGACACACCAGAGAGCTTTCTGCGCTCAGCAGAAGAACAAGTCCGTAAGTCCCAGGCGAGCTGCCTTTGCCACCACCCTCAGATGGAAGTTGGTGCCCTTTAAATGATGTTACACCTGGGGGCTCACATGTGCCAGATCCTGCTTTCTGCCATGGTCATGGCTGCTTTCCCCAGTGAAGTCACTGAAGGAGGTGGTCCACAGTGGAGGGCACAAGAGGCGGCAAGAAGAAGGCTTGTCATCAGTCTCGTGTCTTGGTGGCATTCCAGGTGGGGCAGGTGGCCTAGGCTGGAGGCCTGTGGGTACAGAGTACCACTCTTAAGTGGTACTCTAAGCACAGCTGGTCACCTGGGAAGATGGGACACGGGACACGAGGGTTATGGTAGCGAGGCAGGGTGGGAGAGCAAGCTGGCTGTGCTGCTCTCCCTCGTGGAAGACTCTGGCTCAGTGTGAACCTCCTCTGACAGCATGAAGACAAGAGTGCCGCATGCATGTGAGTCACTTTGGCTAAGCTCGCTAACGTTGCCATTCTCTTTGTAAAGGAAACATCTCACGTTTGCAGAAGTATACAGACTTGATGAACACCCACATACCCACCCTCGAGCTTTATTAACTTTGACGTTTTTGCTGTGTTCGTTTCGGGTTATTTTTTTAAATAAAACATTACAAATGTGGGTGAAGCCTTCTTGTGTGTCTCACCCCAATCCTATTCTCCTTCCTTTATCAGAGGGAACGCCCACTCTGATATAGTTCATGTCCGTGTATGATTTTGTACTTCTAGTATACATGTAATTTTGTACTTCTAGTATACATGTACTGGTATACATACTTCTAGTATACATATACTTCTAGTATACATGTAAGTATCCATAATCTATCCTTTTGCATGCCTAAATATTTTATTTAGAAGTTGTCATGTGTTTTGCCTTCTGTAGCTTGCTTTTTTTCACAGTTATGTTGATAAATGAAGCTCTTTATTCATTTTAACTGCTATGTAATATTCCATTGTATAACTGTGCCACAGTTTATGGAATTTTCCTGTTGAGGGTCATTTTAGGTAGTGAGTTTTTGCTGCTTTAAAGCACTTCCATTAGTATTCTCACATGTCGTCTTGTGCAGTCTGTGACCGTGTCTCTTGATTAGAAACCTTAGATTTTGTTGAGCTGTAAGAACACATTTCCAACTGTACTAGAAGTTTCTAAATTAAACCGCCAATAGTTGCAGACGTATAATTAATCCACCTTACCTGATACTGAGTTGTTTAAATCTATGAACATGGTCTATCTTGTCCAGTTTTTCAGGTCTTTTATGTTTCTCAATAAATTTTTATGATTTTTAAGTGACAGTCTTAGGCATCTTTTGCTAGATTTGCTCTTAAGTGGTACTTTAAAAATTGCATGTTTTACGTTACTATTATTGGTATAATGTGGTTGATGTCTTTATATTGATCTTATATTCAGAAGGCTTGCTGAATTTTCTTAATTCTAATAGTTTGTGGATTATTTTGGATATTTCTGTGTAGACGGTCATGTTGCTTGTGAATATATGAACAGTATTACCTCTTCTAATGCTTATGCTTTTTTAAAAAATTGCACTTAGTTCAGGCATCTGGTACAATGTTTAATGGAAAGATCAGACTGTTTTTGATCCTGACCTGCGATCCTAACATTTCACCAATATGTACCGTGTTTGCAGTAGGTTTCTGAAGGATGCCTATGCCTGGTTAAGGAAGTTCTCTATGTGGTTGGTTATGTAATACTTGGTAGTAAAAACCTTGCTGCCATTACATGCGTGATATGTGTCACACTCTTTCCCTTTTGGCTTCTATCACTTTACGTCTCTGCATTGCCTTCTTGGTGATTTTTTCAAATCTGTTTTCCATTGTATTAGCTTTTCTGCTGTGTCTTCTCTGCTGTTTCAATGACTATCAAGTTTTTACTTTCAAGGACTGTTGAAATACCTTTTTAGAAGTTTTATTTGATTCATTTTCAAATCAACCTATTTTCGTAAAGATTTTAAAAATATTTTTAATTCTTTGTTTTATTTTTCATTAGTTTTCCTTAAGGGTTTTTTAGAAACAGTTACAGTATTTGAAGTTTTTGGCATCTTACACTTCTTGTTTGATGTCTCTTCCTTAGAGCAGATGATTTCCTTATGTGTTTTTCTTGACTGTTAGGTATCTCTAGTGGGTTTATTTAACTGGACTTTGTGCAGTGCAACTCGAAAGTCTGTCTCTATGCCCTTGAGAGCTCTTGCATTTGACTCTGCTAGGTACCCCAGGGGTATTACTGACTCAGAGCCACCTTTTGTGCTAATTGTGTTTAAGGATTCTTGGACAACTTGAGTAATTACTCAAGTTTAGGTGTGGGAAGATTCATGGTTATGAATTCTGGGTGAACAATTTTTTTCTCAGAGCCCAAGATAAGTCAGGTTTTACTGTGGTCTCCCTATGCTGGTGAGTAGATGGCTGTTTTCTAGTTACCTTTTCTTAGAGGGGTACCCTTTGGTGGTCCTGGCATGTGTGACATTCTTATTTCTTGTACCGCACCTCCTACAGACCCTGTGTCTTTCATCTTTGTCCTGTGTGTGAATGAAAATCTCAGTTTCTAGGTTTACTGGGACTGGTCTAGGGTGTCCAGCCTCTGCAGACGCTTTTACCTTTTTGGTTCATAGTTTTCTGGGTTCGGCCTCCAAAGGTTTTCTGTATTTTCCTCTGTCGTCAGCTGTGCCTTAAAACTTTCATTTGAGGGCACCTGGGTGGCTCAGTGGGTGAAGCCGCTGCCTTCGGCTCAGGTCATGATCTCAGGGTCCTGGGATCGAGTCCCGCATCGGGCTCTCTGCTCAGCAGGGAGCCTGCTTCCCTCTCTCTCTCTCTCTGCCTGCCTCTCCGACTACTTGTGATTTCTCTCTGTCAAATAAATAAATAAATAAATAAAAAAAACCAAAAACTTTCATTTGAAATATGTTCTTTAGGGACATGTGGGTGGCTTAGTGGGTTAAAGCCTCTGCCTTCGGTTCAGGTCATGATCTCAGGGTCCTGGGATCGAACCCTACATCGGGCTCTCTGCTCAGCAGGGAGCCTGCTCCCCCCCCCCCACCCCTCCTGCCTCTCTGCCTACTTGTGATCTCTGTCTGTGAAATAAATAAATAAAATCTTTTTTTTTTTTTTTTTTAAAACTTGTTCTTTAGTATTTTCAAGTACTTGTTATTAGGAAAGTTTTCAGATAACCTGATCAGCCACATTTTCAGGAGCAGATGTCCTGTGCTTAAAATTTGAACCTACAGAGATGGTCGCTTGTAAGGACTGGTTGTGCTTTGAACAGTTAGAGGTCTAGGTCTTCATTCCTAGAGGACAAGTGGGGAGTGAAAGGAGTTGGGAGGATGTGGGGAAGTGGGAAAGGCATGGCAGAGAGGGGTTATAAGGGAACATTCTCTTTTCATAGGTCTTCATCTGAATCTGAACTCTGGCTGGCTGCCCAAACTGTGGTCCATGAACCAGCAATTTCATCATCAAATGGGAGCTTGTTAGAGATGCAGAAACCCAGGCCCTGCCCCAGACTTACTGAGAATCTGTATTTTATTTATTTAAATTCAGTTAGCCAACACATAGTACATCATTAGTTTCCAATGTTGTGTTCAACAATTCATCAGTGGCTTTTAATAAAATCCCCAGGAGAGAAGTATCTTAAAAATTTGACTTATGGGACACCTGGGTGGCTGCATCAGTTAAACATCTGCCTTGAGCTCGGGTCATGATCCCAGGGTCCTGGGATCAAGTCCTGCATCGACCCCTCGCTCAGTGGGGAGCCTGCTTCCCCCTCCGCCTGCCACCCACCCCCGCTTGTGTGCACAAATGCTCTCTCTGCCCCCCCCAATAAATAAAATTGACATAAACTATCTCTGATAGTTTAAACTACCTTCCGTAAAGTGACTACTTCTTTGAGGTTAAGGACCTTCCTCTTGTCTTCTTGGCCACTTCTCTAGCTTAGTTCTCTTTTTCCAGTTAATTTTTTAAAAAAAAGATTTATTTGAGAGGGAGAGAGTGTCAGTGGGAGTGGCAGAGGGAAAGGAAGAGAGAATCTCAAGTAGACTCTGTGCTGAGGTAAACTTCACCCTGAGACCGTGATCTGAACCCAAACCGAGGTGGATGCCCCACTGGCTGGGCCGCCCACGCATCCCCTTTTCTCTCTCTCTCTCTTTTTAAAAAAAAGATTTTATTTATTTATTTGACAGAGATCACAGTAGGCAGAGAGGCAGAGAGAGGGGGAAGCAAGCTCCCCGCTGAGCAGAGAGCCCGATGTGGGGCTCGATCCCAGGACCCTGGGATCATGACCTGAGCCAAAGGCAGAAGTTTTAACCCACTGAGCCACCCAGGCGCCCCAATTTTTAAGCATTTTTAAGCACTTTTCTGAAGTGGCTTTTGTACCAAAGTTTTTCTTTTTTCTTTAACCTGTTATTTATTTTATTTTTTATGTTTTAAAAATACTTGAATTTTAAGTAATTTCTACACTCAACATGCAGCTCACACTAACTACTCTGAGATCAAGAGTTGCGCGTTCCACCGCCTGAGCCAGCCGGGTGCCCCACGCTGAAGGTTTTGTTGTTCTGTTTTTCTTACTGACGCTTTTGAGAACAGTTCCAATTGGTAATAACATTGAGGGAGTGTTAATAGGACATACTGGCATATTGAATATGACAGCAAGATCTTAACTGGAGAGCAGAGCCATTATGAAACTCTAAGAGCATTTGCTTTCTATTCAGCTCTTCTGGGCAGGGAACAGAGACGCTGAGGCATTCCGTGTGGAGAGCTTTAGACCCAGCTGACCTGGAGCGTTTGCTCCACACACAGACCATTCGTAATTCCCAATATCCCCAAGTGCCAACATCCCATTTTGTCCCCGTCCTACCCCACACTTACTGTCTCTTGTCTTTTTGATGATGACCAATCTAACAGGTGTGAGGCGATGTCTCCTTGTTTTGGTTTGCATTTCTCTGAAAACTGGTGACAGTACCTGTCCACCATTTTTATGTACGTCTTTGGAAAAATGTCTGTTCAGATCCTCAGGTCGTTTTTTACCTCCATTGTTTTTGGTTTTTTTGCTTTCAAATTGTCTAAATTCCTTCTATGTTTTGGATAGTAACCCTTTGTCACATATGGCTTGCAAATATTTTTTCCCACTCTGTAGGTTGCCTTTTCATTTTGTTGATTGTTTCTTTTGCTGTGCAGAATCTTACCAGTTCAATGTAGTCCCACTTGTTTATTTTTGCTTATTATTGCTCGTGCTTTTGCTGTCGTCTGCAGAAAATTGTTGCCAAGGCCATCGTCAAAGAGCTTTTTCCTAATTTTTTTTTCTAGGAGTTTTAGTTTTCAGGTCTTATGTTTAAGTTTTAAATCCATTTTGTGTTCAGGTTTGAGGGTGGGGTAAAATTAAGAGACTCCAGAAACTCAATGAAATGCAATATATTAACCTTGCTTGGATTCTGATGGGAACAAAGTAACTGCAAAAAAGACATTTTGGGGGACAGTTGGAGAAATTTGAGTATAATTTGGTTTCAGATGATAAGAGATTACTGTAATTTTGTTAAGTGTGATAATGGATTATGATTACCTTGAAAAAGATGTCCTTATCAGTTAAAGATGCATTATGGAAGTATTCACGGGGGGGAGGTGGTAGATACGTGGGATTTACTTTAAAATACCAGCAAACAAAGTGAGTGCAGAGGGGATTCGATGAAACAAGATCGGCCATGAGTGGATAACTGTAGAAAATAAAAGGTGGAGTCCTAAGGGTGTATGACACTTTTCTCTCTAATGAATGCTTGAAATTTCCATAAAATTTTTTTTTGAAAGCGTCTTAGATTCTTTCAGTCAAGAAGCAGTTCATCTAGAAATACAGTGTATCATCAATATGTACTTTTCTGAGAAAAAGACAATACTGTAGCTTCTTCTTTTCCTAGGTAGGATTTATTTTTGTTTTGTTTGATTCTGATGGTTCTGGGTTTTTCTGCTAAAGGCAGAGGGCAGCCTGGGGAAAAAAATAACAGGCAGATGTTGACGATGGAAACACCGAGTGTGGAATTAGGAATATGTTCAAAATATTATATCTATATCTATATCTATATTTATATCTATATCTATATCCTCATAGAACCCTACTCGTAACTATTTTCAAGGCTTTTTTTCTCCCCAGGCCTTATTTTCCATGACAGATTCCTGTAAGTCCAAAATGTCTATTTTATACTTTGTTGACAGCCAGAGTACTGCCGTGGTGGGAAGGACTTTAGAGTCAGACCGACCTGCGTTCGGTCCCAGCTCTGTCACCGATGAGCTGTAGTGGTGGAGGGCAAGCTGACCTAAACACTCTGAACCTTGGTTCCTTCAGCTGTGAAGTGGGACTGATTCTTGTACCCACTGCACGGAGTTGAGGTAAAGATTGAATGATCGCATTTCAGGCGTGGTGTGCTTTAAGTCATATTCTTGGAATACCACAAATCCTAGCATGGGTCGGGCACCTGGGTGCCTCAGTTGGTTACGTGACTGCCTTCGGCTCAGGTCATGGTCCTGGATTCCTGGGATGGAGACCTGCAACGGGCTCCCAGCTCCGGGGGGAGTCTGCTTCTCACTCCGACCTTCTCCCCTCTTATGCTCTCTCTCACTGTCTCTCTCTGTCTCTCAAATAAATATATAGAATCTTAAAAAAAAAATCCTAGCACGTGTGTATATATGTTAGAAAAACCCCCAGAACATGGCCATCAGGACCCAAATGCCTGCTGTCTGCCCTAAAAACCCTTTCTCAATTGTGGCACATAGCTTTCTGCGTCAGTATAAAGAACTCGCTTCTCTGAAGTGAATTTGAGAAGCATTCCTCTGTTTCTGGAGTTGACTACCAAGAAGTGCATTTCCAAGTATTTGTTTCACTTCCCTTTGGACTTGATTTGTCTTCTTAACTTCTCCTTGGGGAAAAGAGTGAGATGGGAAAACCAAACTTAAGCATTATTTGATTGATTGAAGAAGGTACGGCTAGATTTCACGGGGGCTACACCAGTGAGCAGGACTCAGCCTGGGTTCTCAAGAAGGAAGAAGAGTTGGTCGTGTGAACAGCAAGTTTCTCGAGTCAGAATTTTTCACTAGAGTCTTGGCTTCTCCGCATATCTTCGGCAAGTCATCTCTCTTTACTTCTTTGAATCTCAGTTTTCTCAGTCATAAAGTGGAGACCTCTGCTTCACTAGTTGTGTGGATCAAAGGAGACCGTGGCATTGCTTTTGAACTTTGAAGGGCCGCACATACACTCTAGAGGGGGTGTGTCAGCCTTCTCTGGGCATCCCAAGAGCATCAGAACAAGTTAGGAGCAGCCCCGGAATGTGCTCTAGACTCTTCTGGGACATTAGCTGGGTCTGAAACAGTCTAGCCCCCTTGTCTTATTCTTGATCTCCCTGTGCTGCTCCTGGGCCTAGTCAGGAAGGGGCACAGGGTGTGGTCCTTGGCCCATGTTGCAGGATCCCTCTAAGCCAGCAGAAAAGCCCTATTCAGCAAAGAGAAGGTGTCAGGGGTAACAATCCCTGTTGTCACTCTGCACCTTCTTATAAGTCCTTGTGGGATTCCCAGGGAAGGCCAGCTAGTGTACTGGGTGTTGGAAATACAATATGAACAAACAGACACGGAGTTATTAAGTTCAGTGAGAAGTTGGCTGGGTGTTCCGTGTGTCTGATGTAGCACTGTCCAGTAGAAATTCCCGTCATGATGGATATGTTTACCTGTGCTGCATAATTCAGTAGCCACTGGCTGTCTGTGAGTGTGGGGCTCTCGAAATGTGGCTTGTGTGACTGAGGGACTGAATTTTAAATTTAATTTTAAGGAATTTAAATTTAAATAGCCACAGGCAGCTAGTGGCTACCATATTGGACAATATTGGAATTGGACAGTGCTGGAAATATTCTGAGAAGGTTAAAAGAGCACCCAAGCAGGCCAGAGGCTTGATTTCCTTTCTTTAAAAAGTGCTTTGAGACAGAAAACCAGGCTCTTAGCTCTGCCTCCCACTGCCTGCCACCTCTTCTCTGGTGTAGTTTCCTGGTCCGTAAAACGGGAACAGAGGGAAGATTGGATTAAATTTTTCCCCGTGTTAAATTTTGACTCTCTTATGATGTACCTTTTATTTTTATAGTACATTAGTATCCTGTGGCCACTGCAGCAAAATGTCACAGACATAGTGGCTTAAAACAACAAAAATTTATTCTCTCGGTTTTGAAGGCCAGAATTCCAAAATTGGTTTCATTGGCCTGAAATGATGGTGTCGGCAGGACTTTGTTCCCCCCTGAAGCTCTAGGGAAGAATCCATTCCTTGCCTCTACGAGCTTCTGGTGGCTGCTGGCATTCTTCGGCTAGTGGCTGCGCCCCTCTAGGCCCTGCCTCCGTGGCCACGTGGCGTCTTCTGATGGATCTTCATATGCCTCCTTCTGATAAGGGACCCTTGTGATGGCATGTAGAGCCCGCCAGCTAATCCAGGATTAAAGTAGGAAATCGGGGCTTTCCCCATCTCGAGACCTTCCATTTAATTACGTCTGCAAAGACCCCTTTTCCAAATAATGTAACGTGTATAGGTCCCAGGTTTTGGGACCTGATCTCTTTGGGGGCCATTCATTTTTTAGCCTCCGATACATAGTAATATTTAGTGATAGTGGGTTTGCTTTAAACCTATGTGATTTCATGTGTGAAAGTTGCTGCCTGCCCACATGTTCTCCCAGGGAGAATTTTCCTCAGCTTTCTGAATAGGGAGTTGAATTTGATTTAAAAAAATAAAAGCCAGCCTTCCCTGCTCCTACCTTGATTTGTTTATGCCAGAGCATCTTCAATAAAAAAGTCAGTTAACTTATGAATGTGCCCCTTTGCCTACACTGCCGCCATTGAGATACTCCCCACAGCGCCCCCAGTCTCCAAAACGTGTGGAAGCGGGCTTTGACTGGGATTTGAGTCAGGAAGAAGACTATTGCGTGTGCACCAGAGGAGAGAGCATTTGTTGGATCAGCTGGGTAAGTGATGTTTCTCTCATAGCATACTCATAAATTGGAAAATATAAAGGATTGGCCCTGACACAACCCCAGAACAGCTTGTTACTCTGATTTGGAATGTCATGTTTTAGTGTTACTTAATCAAATCTGAGAGCAGTGGTTGGGGAAGAAGACTTTGTAAATATTGCTCTGAAGCTTTCACATTTCAACAGAAAACAGATGCCAAGTGTTTTCGTTATTATCAATGTTCAGAGTTATTGGAATAAAGCACAGATCTACTCCTTCGTACACAGCAAACTGCCAGCAATGGCCTGGGGTAGGGGGCAGGTGGAGGATGGGGAGCGAAAAATGATTTGTGAAGTTTGAATGAGGAATAAGTTGGCTGGAAGACCTGCATTTTTTGGAAAATAGACCTAAAAGTGAAATATTTATCACCAGAGGGATATAAAAACGCAATTATAATTTACTGTGAGTCACAAACACTGTTGTTCAACCAGGGAAGAAAATGACTCGGAGGCAGAATAAAGTTAATTCATCTGTGTCTTTTAAGAACAGGGTGTTCTCTTGGTCTGCTCATGTCCTTGGGTTAAATGGCTAAATGTCTGTTTTGTTCTGCAAGGCAGTCATTGGCTTTATTACTGGCTATTTGATGTTGCTTCAAATAATGAATAATAATAATAAAGTAATAATGTGTTAATATATTAAGTGCCAGGCCCTGTGCTTTGTGCCTTATGGACTCTTTCATTGAACCCTCATGTTACCCTATAGGGTAAATATCATTATTCCCATTTTATAGATGAGGAAACAGGCTTGAAGAAGTCTGACACCTTACCCAAAGTGTCTCAGCTACTGGGCATCACAGCTGAAGTTTGAACCCTTTGCCTTCTGATCTAGAGCCCAGCACTGCGTTACTTGCTCTCCCCTCTCCAAGTAAGGCGGGCTTAGGAACTCCTTTCACTTTCTCTGGAAAGCCCATGTAACCGCTCTGGCGAATTTTGCTGTGTGGTGTCCATTCATGGTCATTGTCATATGGCGGTGAGGGTACTGTGGTGCGGGGAAATTGATTTACGTATGGCTGCTTTGTAATGTCAGAGCCTATATGCTCGCCTTTCTTTCTTTCTTTCTTTCTTTCTTTCTTTCTTTCTTTCTTTCTTTCTTTCTTTCTTTCCTTGCTTTCCTGTGACTGTATCTTTTCGACTCCCTCATAATTCTTAGTGGGAGAAGAAATAGGATTGCACAGCTTTCTGGGGATAGAGAACAAAATCTTTTCCCCACATCTAAAGACTATTTCACTTACTTCCTGGCAGAGAGGATATTTCCCCTTCAGATTCCTAGTCAGTTTCTGATGGATGAGTTAACACTCTGGTTGTCAGCGTGTGCTTGGAGCGGGCACTTGAGTTCTGTGAACTGGTGCCATACAAGACTGCATTCACCCATTCTTTCTCTCAAGCTTCCACCATGTGCCAGGCTCCCCTGGGGGGAATGAATATGGCAGGCCTCGTTCTCAGCCTCCCAGAGCCCACAGCATTTTCACTGGGGGTAGTACTGGCATTTTAGGTCAGAGAGTTCCTTACTGTGTAGCTCTGACCTGTTCATTGTGGGCATCCTTGGCCCTGACCCACTAAATTCCCAAGCAGGGGGACAGCTGAAAATGCCGGCACATATTTCCATGTGCCTCCAGAGGGCGCTGCAGCCCCTGGTTGAGAGCCACGGCAGGGGAAGCTGGATGCGGACCAAACAAGAAGTTTGGATGCAGTCCCCACTGTCTTGGGTGTGGTGCACATTTGTCTTTTTCTAGGAATTTGGCCCAGACTAAATTAGGACAGTAGAAGGAGGTATTTGAAAGAGGAAAAACCAAATCCATTTATGAGCTCAGAAATTTGTTGATACGCTCCCCACCAAGATGGGACCAGGAAAGCTGCTTTTCTTCTTTTTCATCCCTTCCTCCCCACTCCCCCATCCACTTCCCAACCCCCATCGCCAGTAAGGGGTAGACAGGATGGACCTGAACAACTGGACCTAAGCCAGAGCCTGATGGAGGCCCTGACCAGGAGGCTTAGTGTGGGTGAAGGTACCCAGAGCCCCACGGGAGAAGGAGAGAAGAGAGGAGGAGTCCTGACTGATAGATAACTTGAGGGCAAAGGTAGAGACAGCTTTTCTCCACAGTCCAGATCCCATGAGTGTGCTGAGTCAGCACGACAGGAAAATCAGTAGGATTTTCCCAGTAACTAGACTATACCCTCCCTCCCTTCTTACTGTTAACAGCCCACAGCAAAGGGTTTATGCAGAGAAGAATGAGGCTGGGAATCTGCCCTAAAAAAAAAGCTCAGCGTCTGCCCCATCCCTTCATCACAAAACCTTCCAAGTGCTAAGCATTGTCTGGGGTTTGGGAGTGAATGGAGTAAACACAGTGGCTGGTTGCCCATCCGTGTAGAGTTTGGAGACTAGCAAGAATGACAGACCATTTAAACAAGATTTAGAAGACTCACAAATTTTAAAGTAAGGCTCAGCATGTGTTGGCAAGGGTACAGAGGGGCAAAACTCATCCCTAGCTGGTGGGATAGAATTTGGTGTAGCCTGTATGAGAACAGTGAAAGTTAACGATTTACACACCTTATAACTCAGTGATGCTACTTCTATTCTATCCCCAAAAGAAACTCTCCCAGGAATACAGAGTCACACACTGAGAATGTTCACAGCAGCTTTCTTTGTAGTAGTTAAAGGAAAAAACGTCAACCTAAACATTCACGGCCAGGAGAATTAATCCATTCATTGGAATGCATCCATGAAAATGTGAGAACTGGAACCTCACATATTCCTGTAGGCGTGACTCACAAATGGCGATGATGATCTGTAAAAGCGAGTTGCAGAATAGTATGTACACATCCCATTTATATTAAGTTTAAAAACATACAAGAGGGTGAAACATATTGCTTCGGCATACAAATGTATAAAAACAGAATGAGATCCATGGGAATGACAAACCCTAAATTTACAATGGCAGGTAACTCTACAGAGGAAGAAGGGATGGAATTGTGCCAGGGGGTGCAGAGATGGTCAACCGTAGCTGTGTTTTGTATTTTAAAGTAGACGGGATGGCGGGCACGTTGGTATTGTTGCACCATCATTTATATACAATGCCTAAACATCAGTGTTCCCTTCCCTGTCCTTCCTCCCGGACCTCCATCTTGGTTAGGTATCTACCTCCCATTTAATGCATTCTGGGGAGGCCTTGGGGAACCTCACCCACCTAGGATGCGGGGCCTCATTAGTTTGAGCATGACCCATCATTCTTATGATTGGTTCAAAAAAAGGGTGGGCATGTGGTCTAGTTCTGGCCAATGAACTTGGAGAGATTTGCTCAAGTCATCTGGAAAGTACCTTCTCTAAGGAGAGAGCTACAGAAAGTATCTGTCTCTGTCTCTGTCTTCACATTCTCTGACTCTCTTCCTGGATCTAGAAGAGGAAGCATGGAGCCCTGCTTGCCTAGGACAGTCTTCTTCCCACAGTGAAGGGAACACCCTTGGGGAGTAACCAGTGCTGTAAATGGCAGAGTAGAGAGGTAATTAAATCTGTCATCTTGATCACGCTGGCTCTGAAGTCCATCCCAGCTCTGCTCTTCCAGAATGTGAGCCAGTAAGCATTGAGGTTTAAGGCACTTTGGTTTGGGTTCTCCATCATCCTGCAGTTGAAAGCATTCTCACTGACCACCTTGGTTGCTGTGGAAGCACACAATAATCACGTCCTAATCAGCAGAAAAATGAGGTGTTTCTGAATTTCTCAATTTTAAGTTTTTCCCCTGTTTTGACTTAAACATTTGTAGTCTGCTCTGATGGTTGGCTGTCGGTAGTAGAAAGTGTTAGCCATCGAAGAAACCCATCAACAAGAAGGAAACCGAATGTTAATGGACAAGATCTTGAAAAGTCCGGTGTGGTTAGTGTGTCAAATTGCTTTTTTCTGCGAATATGTATATTAGTGTCCTGTGTCCACTGTAACAACTTACTACAAACTAGGTGTCTTAAAACAACAAAAATTTAGTCTCCAGAGGTGTGAAATCAAGGTTTCAGCAGGGCAGTGCTCCCTCCGAAGGCTCCAGAGGGGATTCTCTTCCTTGACTCTTCTATGCTCTTGGGCCGTTGGCATCACTCCAATCTCAACCTCCATCTTAATGTGGTCTCCTCCTTGTGTTACTGTGTCTCTCCTCTACAGCATCCTATAAGGACAGTTGTCACTGGATTTAGGACCACCTGGATACCCAGAATGACCTCAACTCAAGATCCTTAATTATATGAAAGACCAGTTTCCCAAATTAAGTCACATTCACAGGTTTTGGTGGTTTGAACATATATGTACAATGTGGATGGATAGATGGATAGAGTGATTTCTCGATTTTTCTTTTTTATTTTTCTGTTCAGCCCACTACAATGTAGTTGCTTTTTGTTGTGATTTTGTAGTGCGAACAGATAATGTGGTTCTGTTCTCAACCTAAAAAGTGGTTCCTAATTCATAAAAACAGGAATAAATAGACCAGTATTCACTGGTGTTCTGCAGAAAGCATTCAGTCTTCTTTTTCCCAAGTTGGATAGCTGCTTAGTTAATGGTTGAAAGATTTTTTTCCCCAAGATTTTTATTTATTTATTTGACAGGCAGAGAGGCAGGTAGAGAGAGAGAGAGGTGGAAGCAGGCTCCCCACTGAGCAGAGAGCCTGATGCGGGGCTCGATCCCAGGACCCTGACATCATGACCTGAGCTCAAGGCAGAGGCTTAACCCACTGAGGCACCCAGGCGCCCCTGATTGAGAGATTTTAAAAGAAGATTTTAACAGGAGGGGTACCCGTCTGGCTTAGTTTGTAGAACATGTAACTCAGTATTGGGGTTGTGAGTTTGAGCCCCACGTTTGGTATAGAGATTACTTTAAACTAAAAAAAGTCTTAAAATGACTTTAAC
Source organism: Mustela erminea (assembly GCF_009829155.1). Classification (NCBI taxonomy): domain Eukaryota; kingdom Metazoa; phylum Chordata; class Mammalia; order Carnivora; family Mustelidae; genus Mustela; species Mustela erminea. The sequence goes on along the minus strand of NC_045632.1, from coordinate 53,777,911 downwards.
AGGAAATAAAGTTGTATGATATTAATGTTGGAAAACATTTTCTTGACAGTGTAAGTTCCTGGATCCTTGGGAGAGAGGCAGTGTTCAGCCTCACATATGTCCCAGGACAAATGTGGACAAAGAGGTCCAGCACCAGATGTGGATATGCCAGTAAAGGAAAGTATGAATGAAATTAGCAGAGAGCAGATGGGTGTGAGAAGGGAAAAACCAGTCACGTTATAAGGCCATTTAATCTCCTCTGAGAGGTGGTGGATAGATCCCAGGAAGACAGCTGCAGATGCTGGAAAGGAAAGAAAGGAAACCAGACTTAGACTTGGAGAGAACCCACTCATGTTTCTGATGTGTTCCCATATGATCCCTGGATCTGTTTTATCTCCCCTCCATTTGAGGAAAATTGCATTTCCTGACCCAAGTTTATGCATAAAAAATGGGGGAGACGATGCACGCCTCTCAGGGGTTTTATGCAGATGAGTCCAGGGAACCTCGTCCACGTGAGAGCTCGGTTCATGTCTGTTGAATGAGAATCTGAACTAGAAATGTCTTCAGTGAGTGGCTAGTTGGGGCCACCTTTGGTGGGTGTTACCATAATTCTTCAGATTCACTAGTTCCTGCAAGGTTTTGATTAGAAATGGAAAGACCAAGGTAAACACACTGGACTTCACTTTCTAGCCATAATGGAGTAACGGTACAGATTAGCCCTCTCACCACAAACAACAAGGCCTGACAAACTACGTGCGGCAACTTTGGTCAGCCAGTGGACAATAGGTGTAGCAAGATTGATCCCTGAAAGGTAGGAAACTTGAATCGAGTCCTGTAATCATTCAGCTCCCTGCTTGGGGATGGTGTTCTAACCGTGGCATCAGGAACTGGAATTCGAGCAGAGCACCATGGTCCCACTGACTGCAGGAGGCATAGGTCAGAGTTGAGGGCAACTGAAGAAGCTAGAATCCATGGGGGGGGGGGTGTGTGTGGTGGTCCCCTCTGAGTCTGGCTGAGAGACATGTGCAAACAAGACTACTGGAGGTTCACCAGAGAGTGGCTGCTCCAGGTCAGAGAGGAGAGGATAGGTACTAGAGGACCAGCAGTGCTGGTCTGGGGCTCATTGCATTTTCAGTCCTGCCAGAGTGGAGAGAGCTAATTGATGACTTGTTAATGGCTCCTTAATGGCATCTGGCTGAGGTCCTAGGAAGGTTGTGCCTTAGGAGGAAGGACTGTCCTAGAGCAGGGTTTCTCAACCTTGGTTCTGTTGCTGTTTTGGACAAGAGAGTTCTTTGTTGGGGATGGGGGGCGAGGGGAGCAGTGGGGAGACTGCCTGGTGCATTGTAGGATAGCTAGCATCCTGGCCTCCATCTCCCGGATACGAGTAGTGCCACACCACTGACTTGTGAAAGCCAAAAAATGTCTCCAGCCATTGTCAAATGTCCTCTTGAGGCAGATTCACCCCAGTTGAGAGCTACTGCCCTTGGGCAAAACCCAATTTGTACCTCCCCTGGCAGAACCCAAAACAAAGTCATGATATGATGTGCAGTAGACAGGTGGCTGGTTGTCTCAGTTGGTTAAGCATCTGCTGTCAGCTCAGGCCGAGATCGAGCCCCACATCAGGCTCCCTGTCCAGTAGGGAACCTGCTTCTCCTTCTCCCTCTGCCCTTCCCCCCAACTCGTGCACTGTCTCTCTCATTCTCTCTCAAATAGATAAATAAAAATTCTAAAAAAAGAAAAAATGAGATTTGCAGTAGAGGCAGAATTTTGCATGCTCGTGGTTGAGTCCTACCAGTTGGATGAGGTTGGGAAGCACTGGGATTTCCACAGATCTACACTAATAGCTCCTAAAACTAAACCTAAAACCAGTTCAAGATGATCCACCAGAACTGAACAGTGGAAGCAGTGCCTTTGAGGAGAAGATAACGAAATCCAGATGTGTCGACAGTCTTGTGTACTCTACGCGCGGATTAATCACGATACCCAGTGTTTAGTCAAGAGATGCTAGTGTACAAGCAAACAGGAAATTGTACTGTTTAGTCAAGAAAAAAAGCAGGCTTGGCCCAGATGTTGGGCCTAGAAAAGGAAAACTCTAGGGCAGCTATTATAAATGCATTCTGAGAACTAAAGGAGTGAGCAGGTGATCTGTGCTAAGAAGTGAAGAACACAGGAGCAAGTGGATGTTCTAGCAGAGGAAGTGAGAAGTGAAATGAATACTACCTGAACGTTCTTTGTGCCAGATGTGAGAGAGCAGAAGGCATGATCCAGGAACTGGACGGCAGATGAGTAATAGTCGTCCGCTCTGAAGAACAGAGAGTGAAAAGATGTCCGAAAGTGAACTCAACCTCAGGGGCTTATGGGACAACATCTGGTGGTCTTTTGTGTGTGTCCGTAGAGTCCCAGAACCAGGAGGAGGCCGCGAGAACTCACCTGCGGCAGACCTATATTAGAGGAAATGCTAACGGGTATCATTCAGGCATAAGGGAAATGATACTGAAATGTAAAAACCAACCCAGGGACCCCATCATATTATAGCAACAACAATAAAAAATTTCATGATCAAGGCAAAAAATATTCCAAGCTTTGTCCCCCAATAATATTCAAGGGAATCAAAGTCACAGTCCACAGTGATACACCCTTAAATCCTTCCAGTGATTTTAAAATATGTCCACAAATTCTTCTGTGTTCCCCCCTTTCAAAAAATGGAGGCCAGTTCCCTTCCCCTTGAGAGTGGGCTGGACTCGGTGGCTCGCTCCTAGTGGACAGAATAGAGTGGAAGTGACGGTGGGGCATTTCCAGGGCTGGGTCCTGTCCCTCCCGTTCCCTCAGCTGGCCCACTTGCCCTGGGGAAGGCAACTGCCACGTTGCAAAGACACCCTAGCAGCCCTCTGGGGAGCCCTGTGGTGAGGAGCTGAGGCCTCCTGCCCACAGCCATGTGAGGGGGGCTTCTAGTTGTCTCATCTTGAGGTGACTTTAGCCTCGCCTGGTGTGGTAACTGCACTCTCATGAGAAGCCTTGGGCCAGAATAACTCAGTCTCCCCAGTTCCTGACCCGCAGAAACCATGAGATGATACATTTGTATTGCTATGAGCTGCTGAATTTGGGGAAAATTTAGGCAGCAATAGAGAGCTAATTCATCCCCTTTCCTTGGCGCATCTCGGTTAGCCACTCTCTCACGCTATCCAAACGGCCCCAGAGTCATCCCAATTTTTGTTTTCCTCTCTTCAAAACTCTCACAGATCCCTCGCTGTTCAGGCCCTCTTCTCTCCTTTCTTTCTCTCTCTCTTCTTGTTTACTGTTTGCTTATTTTTGTTTAGCCTTTTCCACAGCAAATCTCTATCCCCATTTCTTTTGTTCTTCTCCTGCCATTAGCTGATTTTCCCCTAAGTGGGGAAGACCCCTAAGTGGAGGCGAGCTGGGAGATGGGGCAGAAGGAGGAAATGGTGACCAGGTAGCACCAGCTTTTCTTACACATACGTCCATCATTTTGTCTCTATTACATTAGTTATTTCTATCTGAATTCTGTTATTTGCCTACTGTCTGTCAGGTGAGGTGCAATTCTCGGAATTTTAGATGTGTGTACTCCATCCCCAAAACACATCCCAATGAAGTAGATGCTATACTGTCCCATTTTTCAAGGAGAAAACTGAGGCACAGAGAGTAAACGACCTGCCAAGTGTTGCAGAGCGGTCATGCAACAGGGCCAGGATTTGAAGGTCTGTGTAACTCGGAAGCCCAGCACTGAGGTCTCTGTGCACGTTACACCAAACTGGGCTCAAATCAGCTCAAACTCATTGTTAACGTCCGTAAAATCCCAGGGCTGTCTTACACATTCAGTGCAAACTAAGACGTTTTTAAGCCCTGTGACCTAACTTCCTACCTTGGGCCAGAAGGGAACCCAGGATGTCCAACTCATACTGAACTCCTGGTCGCCTTTCTCTTTCTTCAACTTCAAGTGGGATCTGAGCAGAAAATTCCTGGAACATCTTGGTTGGGGACACACACACACACACACACACACACACACACACACACCCTTCCCAAGGAAAAAATTCCTGACCATTACCTTTCCATTTGTTAGTCATTACCGTAAGTGGCATTTGCCCCATGGGATTGAATTTACATACCCTTGGTGCATCACCTAACTTTCATACCTCCCTCCACACCATGTGGTTTGGCATTGGAAGCAGTTGCCTCTGCTGTCCATACCCCATTAGTCTTCAGGAAGGGCTCATGACTTAAAAAAAGAAAAAAAAAAGATCGCTTATTTTTTTTATAATTAAGAAAATAGCACAATGACTATAGAAGGGAAAAGTTCTCAAAACCCAAGGCCCAGAGACAATGATTATCCTTATGGCACACTTACAGGCATTCCGTTGGGCCACTGTATTCTGGTCTTTGGTGAGTTCTCTCTTTGGGTACCAGATATTGAAAGCTTTAGCTCTCAGGACTTTCTATTTTTGCCACTGAAACCTGGCCTGTCTGCCACTGGGTCTCTGTCCTTGTTCAAGTCACAAGACCAATCGCTTTGTGTCCTCTTCCCGACAGCCCTGCTGGAGGGTTCCCTCTGATGGAAGGTGGATTTGTCATATGTTCTGTTGTTCCAGCCCATGCTTGTTTCTTGGTCTAATTGATGGTGTTATTGTTTTCAGCCCTCTTCTTCCTCCCTCCCAGGGTTTTGTGTATCCATACCATTTGCCACATGATTTTTAGGAGCGGTTCCAGTGAGCGGAATATATTTCTCCCAGGAGTTATGCCAGTTGGCGGAATATATTGTCAGGCTTGGCCATGGGACTTGTTTTGCCAGTGTGATGTGAGGGGATGTGACTTTATGCCACATCAAAGCAGAAGCTTTTAAAGATATTGGATAGTTTGGGTTGGCCTCTTGCCTTCCTGCCTTCCGCAGTATGACGGGCATGTCGTCGATGGCGGCTGCTCCTTCAGCCTGAGCCCTGGAGTGAGAAGCCGCAGGGAGCAGAGTGGGGCAGAGATGCAGCAGAGTGCAAATCCGAGTGCAAGAAATAAACCTTGTTGTGGGAAGCCATGGAGATTTTTGGGGTCTTTTGCTGCAGCAGAACACTGACTAATACTTTGGTTCTCTAGGTAAGCTAGGAAATGTCCATCTTCTGGGGCAAACTTTCTTCGTTGGAAGCATCTAAACTACTTGCAGCTCCCTCTCCAGACTGAGGCACGACATCACTCTGCTTTCACTGATGGGGGCCAAATGCTGGCATGCACTTTCATCATGTTGATGGAAAGAAATGCAACTTGGTGGCTGAGTTGGAGCCCTGCCCCCTTGGTTCTGCTCTGCCTATCACCTCTGTGTGATCTTGCCAATCTGCTGAACCACTTGGTTCCTTTATGTGGCTCATTTCGTTAAAACGAATAGCACCTACTTTAGAGTTTTGATGTGAAGAACACATGCAGTGAAAGGTGGCTGTGAAGCTTGTTGTTATGGCACTTCCTGTTCACTGACTCTGTCCAGACTGTTATGAGAGAAGATCATAGAATGCAAAGAACTTACGGAACTGGAACTGGGCCTCCAGCTGCTGGAGCTCCTGCTACCTGTCTCATCTCTTCTGGTTTCTGGCCGATGTTATTCTCTCCTCTTGAAGATTAGTTTTCTCCAGAACTCAAGAGGCAAAGGGCCTTCCATGCTGTCTCCATTTACATAGTCCAGGGAAGATGGCATGGACTCGGGTCATGTTTCCGTCCCTAAATCAGCCTGTCTATCCAGAGCATGTCCTGGGTAGCTCTGTGCCTGGGTTCACATTCCCTGTGGCTTGGGGCAAAGGCAGGGGTCCACTGCTAGAAGGAAGTCACGGGTTGTGGTGGGGGGGATCAAGACGGTAGCGCCACAAGTGAAGTTACCTCAAAGTCCAGTGTGTGGTTACCAGCACTTGGATGTGGTTTATGGTGGTTGTTGGCAGCACGAAAAAGACATGTCTTGGACGTCAGGGAGCTGTGTGACCCTGTGGAAATTTCTTAACCTCTGTAAACCTCGATCTCATATAAAAATGGGGATGATCATTTCTGTCTCACGTTTTTATGATTAAGTGAGATAACATTTAGGGAAGTGCCTGGAACATCTGCTCAACAGATACTAGTGACTCCTCCCCAGGTCCTGCTGGGGACCCTCAGATAATGTGACTCTCCCTTCCCCTGAAGTAGTTTCTCTTACTACATTGGCAATCTGTAATCTACTTGGTGTAATGAGCCCCCCATGAGAATCCGAATGAGGCTATGGATGTATTTCCCCGAAAGATGTATGATTGTACATACAATTTCAGGAGGTTTACAAGACTCCAGGAAGCCCAGCCGTAGGACCCCCCCACACACACACCCAACCAGGTGCAGAGCCCCTGCAGTATATGGGGAATTTTGCCAAGGGAGCTCTGATACCTGTTAACCTGTATGATGCTTGGATGGGTACTGCCAACTCTTCCTCCTCAACCCTCTTTGTCCAGGCACGCATGTCTAACCCACCCTGAGAAGCATTTTCAATGTCAGGTAACTGAGACTCTAGTCACAACATCTGCCCTCAATAAGGCTTTGTTCAACTAGGTTGCAGTCAAGTCTTGCCAGCCCCAGGGCCATTCTGCCTCTTTGAGTTGATCCCATACTTGTATCTTGTGGATTTTGAAGTTTATCTCCCAATGAGTATTCTTATTTCAGTGTTCTTTGGGGCTATCCTGACCCTTCCGCTTGTGATAGCTGGAAAATCCACCTTTAAAATGGCTTAAGCAAAAGGAGGGAATGGCTTACACAGCTGTTCAAGAGTCATGTCTGACTTCAGGCACGGCTGCATCTAGGGGCTCCGGTGTCACCAGGGAGACATGGTCTCTTGGGCAAACTGTCTTCCTTTGTGTCAGCTCCCTGCCCAGGCAATGTTTTCTACGTAGCGGTAGCATGGCTGCCAGCAGTTTAAGGCTTATATCTTCATCACTCTCAGACATGTAAACCAGCTTCCCACAGTCTGCCTGAGAAAAAAAGCAAATGCAAGACTATCTCCTTCCCCATCTCCAACCAGAATTTACTCATTCCCTCATCCTACCCTGTTTGAGATGATGTGGTCGTTAGAGGGGCCAGAGTGAGAGAGGACTTGCAGGATAAATGCAGTGCAGTTTAGCATGTGGCTGGAGTGGACCTGGGGAGCAGTGAAAGTGTAAAAAAGCAAAGAATGTCCTGGAGTCAGTGAAAACTTTCATATGGATGGAGGAAGGTGCTTGGGTAGGAGTGTTGAGAGAGAAGAAATGGGACAGCGTGGCAAGGGATACGAGACCTTGTTTACTATGATAAGGAGCCTGGGCTCTTGGAGGATCAAAAGGCAGGGTCTCGAAGAGCTTCAAGCTCCTGACACAACCACATGGAAGATTCCAGAAAAATCGCCCTGACTGCAGAGTGAAAGATGAGTTGGAGGAGGAAGGCCCCAACCTAAGAGGTGTCTTCCTGGAGAAGCTGTTGCCATCTTCCAAGAGACAAAGGTTGGAGGCCTGAACTGAGGCAGATGAAGGAAGAATGGGTTTCCAAGCTTTTAGAAGGCAGAGCTGATAGAGCTGGAGACCAGATGGCCGGGGATGAGGTGGGAGGGTCTAGGGTAATCCCTAGGAAACTGGAAGGACGGTGGTGGCCTGCACAGAGACAGGAACGTGGGAGAAGAGCCGGTGGCGGGGTGACAGGGAGACGGTGCATTCCCTCCTAAACCCGTTAGTGCCCTTGGGTCATCACGTTGCGCCGTCCAGCTGTTAGCTGGGGTCCTGCATCTAGAGCTCTACATGAGCAGACATGAAGGTTGTGGGTGGTGGGTGGTGGTGGGAGCATTGAGAATCTAGATGGGGCATCACCAGCACGAAGAAAATGCCCCACTGTTGCTATAGTTTTACGTTTTTATTAGTGTTTTCTTCTGTCTCTGTGTCTTCCCTTTGTGATTCCAAGTCCTGGCGGGGAGGGAGAGTCCCCTTGGCCACGTTGGGTCATGGAAATACACCTTAATGTGGGGAGGGCAGGAGACTTCGATTTTCAGCCACTCATGATGGCACAGAGCAGGTGAGGTAGTTTTCCCAGAAGAAAACAAGATGATATTAAGCATAAAAAGGGGGGAATGGATGCCACAGGACCCCCAAAATGACAAATACCCATTTATAACTCCACCACTTACTTCAACCCATTTTCCTCCTGGCGATTGCTGCCGAGGTGCTAAGAGTTATTTCACTTAAAGCGCTGCCACCCTCACTGGCCTCGTGGCAGTTTATTATTTTTTATACCAGTGATCCAAAACAGTTCTGTAGGTAGTGGGCGCAGGACCAAAGAAGTTCGTAGGAAATATTTCAGGAAGAACACATTTCCTCAAGCACTTGGTTACTTATACTCTCAGGGCACAAGTGACTATGACATAGACCACTCCTGACCGCTGCGGACCAGCACCTGAGGCCATCAGTGGTGCCCCCTACAAAGCACTTCCTAATGAGTGGATCAACTAACATTTTATAGGGAGCTCTAGGCACCAGTCCCGGTCAGCCCAGGTGGTCACGACCACCTTTTTTATTTACTCCTCACCCCGACCCTGGGATGTAAATGGCATTTTCTGAACTTAAGAAGAAGAAGGATGAGAGCCAGAGGGGAGGCATCGGGTGACTTGCCCAAGGACATCGGGCAGAAGGTGGCAGAGCTGAGCTGATAACCCTGAGCCCGTCATTCTACAAGATCTGGGCAGGTGCTGGGAGGCCAGCTGGAGCAGGAGGAACTCTGTGCGCGTCACCACGTGGGGATCCCGGCGGCCTGGAGTGGGGGGACACCAGCCAGAGGCTCGGGTCCCAGAGCACGGGGCTCTAGTCCTCTTCCAGGGAGAAGAGCCCCTTCTCTCTGGCCGCAGATCCCACGGAGCGACTCGGCTTTAATAGACAAGCCGGCTGATCTCTTCCAATAAGGCTGGCCGCACTGTCCGCGTGGGGATCCCCCCTTCCAGGGGGTGCCGGCGGGGGGTGAACCTGACAGCTGCGGGCGCGGAGGAGGCGGCCGCGGCCGGTCCAGGTTGGCCTCCTCGGGAGCCCGTGCGTGTCTCCGAGGCTTCGGACTGTCTCAGCAGGAGCTCTGGACACAAACGGATGGGCTGGAGGAAAGTAGGTCAGCCTGGGGCCGGGCGGTGCTTGCTGCGGGCGCTGGCGCCTCCCGCCTCCCGCGCTGGCTGGGCTCCTCCTCCCGGAGCACCGCCCGCTGCTCTCCGAGCGCTTTGCTCTTCTCCCTGGGCTCCCCCTCCTGCAGCTCCAGGTCCTGCCCCTTCTCTTGGGGGGCGGGGCACCCTGTCCACCTGACGCCCTGCCCCTCCCTCTCTCCTCCTGCACCACCTCGCACGTTCGCTTCTGCTGTCCCTGCCTCTTAATACAGCCCATCTAGAGTCTTTCTGAACAGACAACGTGCTTGTTCTAAACGGATCAAAAGATGCACAGAAGTTGACGCAGGAGCAAAGGAAAAATCCCACCGCTCAGAAGTTACCATCGCCGACACTGGGCGAACAACGAACTGTTCCAGATATATTTTTATGGGTTTTAAAAAAATTCTTTTTAAGAGGAATGAAAGGAGGCGAGGGAGGGACAGAGGTGGGGCGGGGAGAGAATGAAAATTAAGTGATTGGAGATTTTATTTATTATTTTATTTTATCTTATTTTGAAAGAGCACAGAGGAGCAGGGGGAGAGGGAGAAGGAGAGAGAGAATCCCAAGCAGGCTCATCACTCAGTGGGAGCCAGACATAGGGCCTGATCACACCACTCCATGACCAGATCTGAAACCAAGAGTCCTACACTTAACAGACTGAGCCACCCAGGCACCCCTATTTATTTATTTATTTATTTATTTATTTATTTATATATTTTTTATCGAGCGGTTGGAGATTTTAAAAAGATACATGTTCCGGTTTTTAGCCAGTAGAATTACTCTTGCTAAGAAACATAAGACCATTAACATGTAGGAGTTTCCTCCTATCACTTCCTTTGCTTCTTGATTTTTAAAAGTTACACTATTTTTAAATTTTCCAGGTTTGTAACATTCACATTCAGTTATTTAAATATATTTTCCCATCGTTCTTTACTCTTAGTTCCCTATTGAAATAGACTCAGTGCTCATGATCACAAGTCTTTTGCATCCCTGATTTATTTATTTAAGGTCTTCTCTCAGTTGTCTGGATTTCCATGGAGGTCATTGTTTTCAGAATGATTTATAGGTCCTGTATTCCTTGAGCAGCATCCTGAACTGGATATAACATTCTCAAGATACACTTTCTTCCATTTAGAACCTTGTAGACATTATTCCGTTGTCTCCTGGCATTGAATCCTGCAGTGGACCTGTCTGAGGATAGCTAGGAGTTTTCTTCTTCCTTTTAGGAAGTGTTGTTTTTGTTCCTGGGTATGGGAGGAATTCTTTCTGATTCTATATAATCCCAGCTTAACTGGAATATATTTGGTATTGAGCATTTCAACAAAATTTTCCTGCACTAGAGTGTGCCTTTTAGAACTGAAAAGTCATCATTCTTTTTTTTTTAAATCAGGACAGTTTTTTGATACTATATCTGTAAGTACATCTTCCTAAATCTTTTTTGGATTAACAGTTTAAGGATCAAATATCCATATGTTGGAGAATTTTTGTCTTCCATGTCTGTTAGCTTCTCTCAAACAGTTTTAAGATGTTTGTCATTATAATTGTAATGCAAGACTTTCGTTTCACTAATTCAATTTTCCACACAAGATCAGTTCCTTGCTTGCTGTCTTGAATTATTTAGTGTTCCATAAATCGTCATTTCGGTTCTCAGTTTGTTTCCTTAGTTCTTAAAACTCCATTCAGAAAAATCTCATTCTATTGTTTTTATTCCCATGTTTGGAGCTCTCACTTTTCTTTTGTATTTATTTATTTATTTCAGAGAGAGAGATCATGAGTAGTGGGGGAAGGGTAGAGGGAGAAGCAGACTCCCCAGGGAGCAGGGAGCCTGATTCCGGGACTTGATCCCAGGACCCTGGGATCATGACCTGAGCTGAAGGCAGACAGTTAATCCACTGAGCCATCCAGGAGCCCCTGGAACTGTTGCTTTATTGAGATTTATGTTCTTAATTGTTGCTGGTATGAAGTAGCAATAAGGGATTTCCTCCTCTCTTTTGAGTCATGTTTTCTTCTTGCTCAAGTTCTTTGTTTTATATTTACATGTCCCTCCCTCCCTCCCTTCTTCCTTCCTCCTTTTTTTTTTTTTTTAAATTCAGTAAGTCTGCATAGTTTCTGTGACATTTCTTTCCATCTTTCTTATACTTGGGCAGGTCTGACCAGACATTCTGTTTGCAATTATATAGTGTGGATGACTTCTTGACTCTCTTCCTACCCTATCTGAAACCAGATTGTTTTCCTCTGCAAGCTCTCTTTCAAGGGCTAAGTATTTTGTACTCCATCCACTTATCTGTGACCTGGGGGAATGGTGAAGGGAGAGAGAGAGAGAACTAGGGAAAAGGACTAGGTTGCTTTATCCTGCAAGGGCAAAAATGCTGTGTGTTATAATTGGCTGGGCTCTATTCCCTCTTCTAAATTATACCAAATATCCTGGATCAAGGTATACCCCACTCAGTGGGGCGGGGGTTGGTGAATACTCATCTCCCTAGAGGTTGGAATAAGCCTGGTGTTTTTGTTTAGGTTTGGGTGTTCCCTTTTCTCTGTTGTACCTGTGTAAGGACCTATTTAGCCACAGCGATGTCATCGCCATCCGGTTAAACAGTGATTTTGTTGTTTATGCAGTAAAACTTAAACTGACCCTGCCCCCTGCTTGCCAGGGGACTTACTTAAAAGCAAGTCCAGGAAACCAGTCCCAGGTAACAGAGGCCAAATACAAGGGTGGGTCAGGCCAGGGGGAGACATCCAATCAGTGGGGCACACATACTGTCTCCCTAGCTACGAAGGAGAGTGGGCCCCGCCTTTTCGGCGCCAATTCTGACCAAGGTGATAGGCTAGTTCAAATAGCTACTATGGGGTGAATTGTAATTCAATTGGCCACCCATGTGTGACCTACCATGACTATGCAGCTTTCTCTGTGTGTTACAATCTCATTGGCCACCTGTGTGAGGCCAGGCCCAACCACAAGTCCTTTGCTCTATAAAAGTTAGTCTGTGAGGCAGGGAGGGGTTGCACCTCTCTGTAAGAGGTGACCCTGACCCGTTGGTTTGATTTTTGATGCTTGGCATGAAATAAAGCTTTGCTTGAGCTTCCCTTTGTATCAGTCTCGCTCCTTTGATTACGGACCTAACACCTGTGCTCTCCCTGTTTCTTTCCAGCAGCCCTTTCCCCTATTTCTCTATCAGAACAGAAAAGGGAAGAGTTGGGAGATTAAGTAAAACTTTCCTGGATTTTGTTGATTTAAAGGGACAGCTTCTGGGGGATGAGGGTGGTTTGAGCGCTGCGCCGTGTTGTACCTTTTGCTTTCCTCCAGAATTTTTTTGTTCCTTCCTTTAGTTGATTTTTCATTAGTTTACCTTTTTGGTGTTTGATTGCTATTGATGACTCTTTTTTAAAAAAATTCTTTTTAAAAAAGATTTTGTTTATTTATTTGACAGACAGAGATCACAAGTAGGCAGAGAGGCAGGCAGTGAGTGAGAGGAGGAATCAGGCTCCCCACTGAGCAGAGAGCCCAATGTGGGGCTGGATCCTAGGACCCTGAGACCATGACCTGAGCCAAAGGCAGAGGCTTAACCCACTGAGCCACCCAGGTGCCCCGACTCTTTGGTTTTATACTGGTTTACCTGTTTTGCTCATTGTGTTAGGTGTTGGGAATGGGGAATTTTGAAATGGAATTTCAGTCACTGTCTCCAACCTCTTAACCTGGCATTTCTGATGTTGTGTTCTGCATGTGACCACCAATTGCCCACAGGCTCACGCTTTCATTTAAAAAAAAGAAATCCTTCCTGGTCCTTGTCGGTACTCATTCAGGGGATCATTCATTCAACAATAGTTATGTTTAAGACACTGTGGTAATTATACTCTTTTTTATTATTGCTTCCAAATCACACATACTGTACATTCCCACACATCACATTGCTCCAAACAACCTAAATGAGTTGAGAACATTTTCATGTCATGTAAGAACTACCAAAAAGAAAAGAAAAGGAAAGGAAAGAAATAAAGAAGAAAAATTTAAGAAACATTTTCCAATTTATTAAAAGGTAGCTTAATTTTTAAACACATTCTTTCAATTTTAAAACGTCTCCTGGCAATGTTCACTATAGAACCAGCTCCTAAACAGACACATGCACCAAAACCAAAAAAACAGAAAACAAAAAACCCTGGAGTTGTTTAAAACTTTCTGTCATCAGTCCTGCTATTTATTAGTCTTCCAACTTCCTGTTGAGCCAATGCCTTAAGTTTTTGCTATTTCCTGATACTTTTGCAACATCTTGTTTATATGGTGCGTTATACTTTAGAAAGTATTTTCCATTGCTTTTTTTTTTTTTTTTAAACTCAACACTCATTATTTACCTCAACTTACTAATGAAGGAACCAAGTCTTAGAAGGTGTGATTTTCCAATACTGCTGGTAAGGGAGAAGCAAAATAGAAATGGAATTTGACATGATCCCTGTCCTTGTTTTCCAAATAGTTCTGCCTCTTGGTTTCTTGAAATACACGGGAGATGTTTTTGCTTACAGGAAATATAATTTAGAACTTGCTTATGGTGAAAAGCCATTATGCATACAATTCTGTACATTTTTTTAAATCCAAGACTACATCGTTAGCATTTTTTAATTCTCCTCAGTGTTCCAGACATCATTTTTAGTGGCCATGTCATAATTTACAATGCAGTAGTCTCCTGTTGGACATTTAATTTCTAGTTGTTATTTTCCTGTAATAGCTGAAAAAGTAATCAACATATTTGAGACATGTAGCTCTTTGCTTTTGTTGAGTTATTTCTTTAGTATAAGTTTCCCGGAATGAAGTTATTGGGAATGTCTTATAATGCTGCTTTTCAGAGAGGTCATCTTGATTGATAATGGCATCTGTAATGAACAAGGTTCTAGTTTCGCTCCAACTTGGCCTGCGTTACATATAGTTTATTTTGTGAAATGTTGCCAAATTGGGTAGGTTTAAAATGATATGTCCAGGTTGCTTTAGCCTGCATTAAAATTTAACAGCATGGATATTTTCCCCCCTTGCTTCTTTATGATTTCTACTGGCCCATGCAAATTACCTATTTATATTCTTTACCTATCTATTATTGGGTCTTGAAGTGTTCATATAAATCTGAATTACCTGGGGTTTGACATGTTTATTCTAAGTATTTTCCCCTGTTTATTTTTTCCACAGTTAAATTTTTAAAACTTGAGGCACAATTTGCATATAGCAAAAATCCATCTTCTCTAGGGGTTTTGATAAATGCATGCAATTGGGTCACCACCACAACAGTCAAGATAAATTCCATGGCCCCCCAAATCCCCTTGGGGCCCTTTGTAGTGAACCTTTCCCCAGACTGTGGGGAGACAACAGACCACTGATCTGTTTTCCGCCCCACAGTTTTGCCTTTTCTAGAATGCCAGATAAATGGAAACATGCCCTGTGTAGGTAGCCTTTTGAATCTGGTTGCTCTCCCTTGAATGGGCTGTGTTCCTCCTCGCTGAGCCCTACTCCATTCTGTGGCTGGAGCAGCTTGTTCCTACCCCGTTTCTGCTTTAACCCTTCTGTTTTTAGTTCTGTGACAGCTCCCTTTCTAAATTTTTTGACTTTTCAATACTTACCTGTCAGCCAGCCCTTTCCTTTTGCTATCACTTCTGTTGAGATTTTACTTCAACAATTTCTTTACAAATAGGAGAATTCTAGGAAGACTAATCCATACATTTGTCTGCTGTCCTTTCCCAGAGGGGCTGACAGTTTGTGGACGCCTCCACTTCCACCACCGTGGGCCAATTCATCTTGGATAAAATGGCACAATCCTGGGGCTCCCTTGCTGTGAGCTTTCAATTTCAGTGGAATTTTAATTGTTAGTGGCAGACATGAAAATGCCAGAAATAAAACATGTTCTCCTGGAGGCAAGGGTAGATGCCTGGCCCAGCAGGGATGCGGTAGCACCGAGGAGTGTGAGGAAGCCAGGTGACATCTCACCTGGTTGGGATACTTGGGCACGCTGAGAGTAAGCATCAATTTAAATTCAAGGAAATGGTTTGTTTTTTACAGCTGTTGAATAGTCAAGTAATCAAACATTCTCCTTGGCAACTTCTCTTTCTCTTTTTTAAAAGATTTTATTTATTTATTTGAGAGAGAGAGTGAGAGCGAGCGAGCGAGAGAGAGAGCACAAGCTGGGGGAGCAGCAGAGGGAGAGTAAGAAGTAGGTAGACTCCCCGCTGAGCAGGGAGCCCATGTGAGGCTTGATACCAGACCCTGAGGTCATGACCTGAACTGAAGGCAGAGGCTTAACCGACTGAGCCACCCAGATGCCCCTCTCCTTGGCAACTTTGTAGAGCATCTCACAGATTGCTTCCAGTTCCTTACATGGGCCATTATAGGAATCTAAGCTTTTGGAGCTTCCTTGGAGATACGTGGGAAAAGAAGAAAGCTTATGGGACCTGGTTAGCATGAGAATTCTTGTACCCTACAGGAAGTGGTCCACGTGGCAAAGAATCTGGGGTTTTTCCAGATCTCTAGTCATGGCCGGAGATGCATGAAACACCTTGTGTTCCCTTCGGTAGGTGACCTTGCTGAATAGGAGCAGCCTTTCTGAGTCCCGGGATGAATGCCTGTTGCCAACACTGGACTGTGACCTCCAGGAGGGCAAGGCCATGTCTGTTTTTGTTGCTTTTATAATCCTCAGAACATAGTGCTTCCTGAAGGTTTTATTAAGTAGATGGATGGATGAATGGATGAATTAATAAACTGAAAACTTTCTGGCCCATTTCCCAAAGCAACAAAGGCATGCATCGCATAAATCCATTCAGGAAGCTGACCATGTTCCCCTGCTGGGGCGGTTGGAAACGAGTCAGCAAGGCAGACCTTGAGATGGGGCCAGAGGAGCGACCTGAAGGCTTTTGGCTATAGCTTCCGAGAGGCCGAAGATCTGGATGAAAAGGGAACCCACACCTGTGCTGGGGGGGCTCAGAAACGTCCAGATTCTCCGTGCAGAGCTAACTCAGCAGCCTGGGGAGCGTCTGTTCATGTACAGTTTGGCAGTCGAGGTTAGAAGGGCAGGGCTCAGTCTAATGGGGGATCTCTGCCACTTTCAGGGAGCTGGGACAGGGGAGATTCACAAGAGTCGACAGAAGACAGCTCCTTGGCACAAGAGGGTGCCAACACTGGGCTACTATTTGAGTAAAATACTGGCACATTTTCGGAGACTGTTTCCTGAGCCCCGACAGCCACTGTTCACATCCTGTCTTCCTTTCTTTCTTCTAAAGATACCTTGTAACCTCCACCAGGAGGTGAGTCCTGGGAAGGCTGTCCTCATGGATTGTTATTCTCAGCCTCACCCTGAGCCCCAGTGGAATGCACACCTGGTGACGTGGGTCCCTTTGATAAGGATATTGGCATGTCCTTGGGTTGGCAGTGCTGTGGTGGAGACCTTACAAACCCAAACACCTCCGTGAATCTACTGGTGACTTTCTATTTGTTTGCGCGTTTGTTTTCAGTATTGATACTCTGTCGACAAAACAAGTAGTTTAACTTTTTCTTTTTGCAGATCTTAGGGTTACACAGTCCAAAACCCTGTATCTGAGTAGAGTCTACCAATGCGGAGAAGTTTGATAGAGACAGAGGCTATGCAGGGAACCTGAAAACCAGCCACAAATGACAGAAACACAGGCTACAACCACCTCCCCACTGTTGAGCTCCAGCCGAGTATCCCATAGAAACCTGGAGCGCTGTGTGTCAGAACTGAGTACATTCCATGTCCCAGTGACCTCTCTGACCTACAACACCGTGAATATATCCGCTCGTTCATGCGGATACCCATGAGTCACTTTTGACTTCCGTCTTCCTTCACCCTCATATCCAGTCACCCATCAAGTCCTGATGATTCTTCTTCCTAAATGTCTCCCTAGGCTGTGTGCTTCTCTTCTCCACCATTCCTCTAGCATGTCCAAGCAGGGCTACTCAGAGAAGAACCTTCTGACCGGTCTCCCTGACTTCGTTATAAGCTCTCCTCAAATCGGAGCTTACCCCAGGCCATGGATGTTCTGCGTTCTCTTAGGAGAAAGGTCCTTTGTGAGCTCACCTTTTCGACATAGCCTGGCTTTATGCCCTTCTTGCAATCCAGGCTCCTGCCACACAAAGCCTCTCTCAGTTCCTGCAGTGTGTGGACCACTGTCTGTACTTCCCTCCATCCTGGCCCCAACATCTTATTCTCGCTGCTTGGCTAATTCCTACCCATCCCTTAAACCAAGTTAGACACCTCTCCTTGGCGTCCCAACATGGCAGAGCTGGGAACCTTCCCACGCAACCCTCTAATGCCCTCCCCCCACCCCCGCCATGGCAGACATCACGCTCTATCATAGTTGCCTGTTCATTGTCGCAGTTTCGTTGTCCACGACAGAGCGTGGCGCATAGTAGGTGCTTAATAAATGTTCATACAAGGAATGAATGAACAAACACAAGAGAGAGATTAGCTTGGCAAAAAAATAAGCATATTAGAACCTAATAGGTAGGGTACCTGGGTGGCGTAATCGCTTGGGTATCCAACTCTTGGTTTCAGCTCAGGTCATGATCTCGGGGTCCTGAGATCGAGTCCTGCATCAGTCTCCATGCTCAGTGCAGAGTCTGCCCCTCCCCTCCCTGCTCCCTTCTGTCTCTCTAAAATAAATAAATCTTAAAAAAAAAAAAGAAGACCCAATAGGTTACCAGGATGTACTGATGAGAGATGATGACTTTGTGGGGGAGGATAGTGGTTGTTTCCAACTTCTTCCCTCTCTTTCCATTCTCCACCTGCTCCTTCTTTTGGCTACGTGCTTTCTAAAATTTCACAATCAACATGTATTTCTTTTCTAGTAATATAAGAAATAAATGATTCATTCATTTTATTGTCCCAAAGAATGAATTTTGCATTCTAGACTTTGAATTTTGCATCAAAAGTGGAGTCACTGAACCATGGGCGCTGCTCCTCGAAGGTCAGCGGCGGCCCGTGACTCTGGATGCATTTTTCTCATTTAGCTGCATTTCAGCATTTCAAGGACTTTCAGCCAATTAAGATGGAGGCATTAAGATGAAATGGCTTAAAAAAAAAGTCTTTAAGATGCAAAAATAGGCAAAATAGCAAACCACATTTAAACGGAAGCAAAAACACCAAAGGGATGAAATGCTACGTATCATGGAAAAAAGAATAAATTCTGACCCATGATTGTTACAGATATAAAATTAAGGCAGACATGTCCTTGGACGAACGAGCTGAATGGCTCAAGAGTGCATGCAGGGAACGGATTCCCCGGTGTGTGCGCCACGCAAGGTCATCTGGGTGACTGCACTGTGTTCTGTGTATTCTAGACGGTCCTTTACCGTGAGGCCCTGCCCATTCCACCTGCGGGTAGGTGGCCCTTGGCTGGAGGAAGCCATTCTTCCCCAGGTCAGTCACCTGGGTGCCAGGGAGTTCTCAGACAGGAAAAGGGCGCTGGAAGATTTATCAGGTAGGGGAGAAGGAAGCGTCTTGCTCTTTGGACGTAGACTTCAGGGAATCAAAATGTCCAGGAAAGGGCGTGCATTCTGCATCTGCCTCCTGGCTGGTTCCTGCCCCACATGACCATTTGTCCCAGTTACTCAGGTGCGTGGTGCATTCTCCAGCGCCTAGTGCTGTCAGGCAAACAGTGTCTGCATCCGTGCATTCTGTGGGGGAGCAACGCCAACAGGACACAGTGGGCACGGCTCTCTGTGCACCAGTGTTTGGGGCCTCAGCTGGGACAGCTCCGCAAGGCTGGGGGCTGGAGTCAGCAGAAGCTTCTTGACTCCTCTGTCTTGTGGTTGATGTCAGCTCTTGGCTGGGGGCCTCAGTTTCTCTCCACATCATTCTCTCCGTGTGAGCTTGTACCTGGGCTAGTTTGGTCATCCTCTTAGCATGACTCAGGCTTCCCCCAGGGCAAGCATCCCAGAAGGACGAGCCAGGCAGAAGCTGTATCCTTTGGATGACCCGTCTTCCAGAGTCACATGGCACTGGCTCCAATGGGGAGACCATTCCCAGCCCCTATCCTGACTCGGAGGAGGCACAGTGCCCGGCACATGGTATTCTGCCAGTGGATATGGGTTACATGAATAAATGCCCCAAGGTGCTTGGATCAGTGGGGCTGGCTGGGAGCTGGAATCTAGGGCTGGAGGTGATCCTATTTCCAGTAGGTGCCTGTGTTTATTCCCCTTTGCTCTCCCTAGGTATTTGCAAACCCTGATAACGTGCTCAGCCTTGACCAGACTGAACTAAAGTTCCTCATTAAGTCTGGGGAGGGTGTTAAGTGGGAAGCAGCGCCGCCTAGTGGCCAGGGTGCTGCTGGCAGTGACAGATCCCCAAAGGAAGGCAGCTGTCTGGGCAGAAGAGCTGAGATGCCCACAAGAGCTGCCCCTGCCCACAAGGAGATGCATTGAGATTCATTTCCCAGTTGTACCCTTGGGGAATCTGGGTTTTACTGGTATTCGTGAAGGTCACTTTTGATTATAATTGGAAAGACCCCTTCACATAAATGAGCTTACCGAGGGCTGTTGTGTCATATGTTAAACGTTGCAATTCTTTAAAATGGGACTTTTAGCAGCCATCACTAGGTGAGGTGACTTACAACAACTGTGGCTTACCTTTGGCTTATAACTTCCATTAATAAAAAACCACGTAATTATGCCCTGACCTCATTGCTAATCCTCTTCCCTTTGCACACTCTGCCCTGGCCCAGTCTCCTCTTTGCTAATCTTCAATCCCCTGCGAAATGCCCCATGTCAGGGCCTTTGCGTACATGGATACATGGCTCACTCGTCATCTCCTTCAAGTCTTTGTTCAAAGAACATCACCACCTTCTCAATTAACAATTGCAAACTTCCTGCCAAAGCCGACCCCATCACCTCTCCAAAAACCTAAGCTGCTTTTAATGTCATGTAATAATGCTAATAGTCTGACTGTTTCCACTAGACTTTAAACTCTAGGAAGGCAGAAATTTTTGTTTCCCTTCTTCACTGTTGAAGTTCTTAGCACAAGCCTCTATCATGCTTAGTAAATACTTGTTAAATTAATGATTAAACAACTCAGTTAATAACTATTCTTTACGCTGGGCATTTAACAAGTCAGTTTTAAAAATTTTATTTTAGGGTACCTGGGTGGCTCAGTGGGTTAAAGCCTCCTCCTTCAGCTCAGGTAATGAACCCAGGGTCCTGGGATCAAGTCCCCAGCGAGCTCTCTGCTCATCAGGGAGCCTGCTTCCCTTCCTCTCTCTCTCTTCCTGCCTCTCTGCCTACTTGTGATCTCTGTCTGTCAAATAAACAAATAAATAAAATCTTTAAAAAATAAAAAAATTTTCTTTTATTATGTCATGTTAGTCACCATGCAGTACATCATTAGTTTTTGATGTAGTGTTCTATGATTCCTTGTTTGCTTGGAACTCCCAGTGCTCCATGCGATACGTACCCTCCTTAACACCCATCCCCCGGCTCTCCCCTCCCCCCATCCCCCTCCCCTCTAAAACCCTCAGTTTGTCTCTCAGAGTCCATAGTCTCTCATGGTTCATCTCCCCCTCCGATGTCCCCCCTTCATTTTTCCCTTCCTTCTCCCAATATCCTCCATGCTATTCCTTATGTTCCACAAATAAGTGAAACCATATGATAATTGACCTTTTTTGCTTGACTTACTTCACTCAGCATAATATCCTCCAGTTCCGTCCATGTTGATGCAAATTTGAGTATTCATCCTTTCTGATGGCTGCATAATATTTCATTGTGTCTATGGACCACATCTTCTTTATCCGTTCCTCTGTTGAAGGGCATCTCTGCCCCTTCCACAGTTTGGCTGTCGTGGATATTGCTGCTGTGAACTTAGAATGAATTGTTTTGATGATTTACTCCAGCAATCTATCAGATACTTCTTTTTGTGTCTGTTCCATAGACGAAGAAACAGGCTCAGGGAGGTCAAGTAATTTGCTTGGGGGAACACAGCTACTACCTGGCTGAGTTTGGAGTCAAGTTCATGTGTGTCTGATTTCAAAGCCAATGCTCCATTCGGTCGTGCTTTCTCCTTTACCGATACAGACACCCCAAAGAGACCCAGCCCTGCTCTGTGTCTGGGTGACGAGGGGCAGGATCAAGAAGAGCAGACCTACAGTTCCAGGGTCAGGAAGTACAGTCTGGGCAGAAAATGTGTAGGATGTGGGTTGTTCCCCACACCGTTCCATAGATGCTGCATGTCAGAGGAAATGGCCGTGAGTTTCAGGAGAGCCCTGTCTGTCGCAATCTGACCTGAAGGCACTGGGGAGACCTATTCCACCCCGACTACACACAGATCAGACTTCCTCTTAATGTTTCCGAAATAGTGGAATTGAATTCCATGTCTCGTGTTGACAATCATGATTATAAATGATTACAGGTTCTGTGATGATAAGTATGGGGAGTTTTTTTTTTTTTAAATCAAGACTTTTTCCTTAACACAAGGCATTTTAAACTAAGTGCCTGCCTTGTGACTACCCAGTGCACAGTCTCAGTAGTGATTCAAAAGAAAAGGTTGGAGGAGTCTGCTGCTGTGAGCTTCCCTCTCGTAGTTTGGAGATAAGCTGGACAAGAGATCTCAGTTTGGAATGGGGCTCTTCAGGCACCCCAAGCCTGAGCAAGGAAGTGTGATGGTATAAATCCATGGTCCCCAAAGTGTCGTCCCTGGACTAATGGTGTCAGTATTATCCCTGGAACTCGTCAGAAGTGCAGACTTCCCCCTCTCCTGTACCCATGTTGATCTGGGGCCCAGCAGCCTGGTTTTAACAAGCTGTCCACGCGGTTCTGAAGTTTGAGAACCCCTGGTGCATATATTAATGCAAAACTAGGGCCTCACTCATTCTGGTGATTCCCGCACCAACATTTGTCACCCCACCGCTGTGGTATAGGACCAAGGGCCAGTTCTGGGTTTGAATGCCACTTTGAATGCAAGGGTGGTTAATTTCTCTGAGCCTCAGTTTCTTTCTCATTAAAACAGGGATAAAGAACACCTGCTTTGTAGGGTTATTACAGTTAAAACGGAAGGAGACCGTGTGTATGACGTTCCTGGCACGTAGCGAGTATTCAGTACCTTCCTCTGGTGTTTGCGTCCTGCCTCCGTCCTCCGTTAGTCTGGACATTTTTGGTATGAGCAACAGAAGGCCGTTCACAGTGGCTTAAGGAAAAATAAATATTTGATGGGTTCAAGGAATTCCTTGAATAACTGTCCGTACTTGCTGCCTCCAGTTTCTCTCATCCCACTCATTTTGAACCCACCCCCATCGGGGTTTTGTGCCTCTGCTCTCCCACTGAAAGTGCATTCTGGGTTGGCAGGGATGACCTTGAGGCTCAGTCCAGTGGCCCTTTCTGAGTCCTTATCTGATGTGTCTTATCAGTACTACTGGAGACTGTTGGTCACGTTCTCTTTGATAGGCTTTCTTCTCCGGCTTTGGGGACAACCTTCCCCGGTCCTCCTCCCACTGCTGGCTGACCGCTCTTCTCTGCCGAGTGTCCCTTGTTCCTTGACTCTCGAAAGACCGAAGTCCCGCCGAGCTCAGGACTTGGACCTCTTCTCTTTTCTACCCATACTCTCTTCCTAGGGCATCTCATTCAGCTTCATAGTTCTGATCCGAACCACCTGCTGCTGCCACCTTGCCAATGTATATCCCCAGCCTGGACCTCTGCCCTGGACTCTATTCCAGAATATCCACCGGCCTTTGCCCTGTCTCCACAGAGATGTCTAACAGGTTTCTCAAACACTGACCCGTCCAAACACAGCTCCCGTTAGCCCCCATTCCCTGCCTCCCACCAAATCCCGCTCTGCCACATTTTTTCCATCTTGCTGGGATTGGTCAGACCAGTGTCACATGTTCATTTCTGGAAATGGACAGTGGGTTGGGGGGTGGTGGAAGTTACCGGCTTCCCTACTCACTGCATGGAAAATCAGAGAAGCATATCCTTCCAAAGGAAAATTGGGGTTGTTCTTACAGTGAGAGAGTGAATGGGTGTTGGGAAAACAAAACCACAACTGTATTAGTCCCTCTGATTTTAGGCTTATC
Organism: Mustela erminea; assembly: GCF_009829155.1. NCBI lineage: Eukaryota > Metazoa > Chordata > Mammalia > Carnivora > Mustelidae > Mustela > Mustela erminea. Next base: position 53,754,741 of record NC_045632.1, on the reverse strand, counting down.
TGAGTTATCTGACAGGTGGAAGTCTCGGGAAGCAGAGAGCAGCTTGCAGCCAGGCACAGAAGCTGTGGCCCTTGGTGTGGGAGTCTGAAAACAGATCCTTGTCTAGGATATGATGAAAGGAGAATCCGTGGGCCACCTCAAACCAAATCAAGGTGTTGCCAAGCTTCTATCCCTTCTGGAGGTGCCAGTGGGGAATCTGTTTCCTGGCTTTTTCCAGCTGCTAGAGGCTGCACACATTCCTCGGCTCGGGGCTCCCTTTCATCTTCAGAGCCAGCACCGAAGCATCTCTCAGACCCTGTGACCCTGTGTTCATCCTCACATCTCCATCTCTAACTGCCTCCCTCTGCCATTTTTAAGAACACTTGTGGTTACATGGAGCCCACCTAGATCGTCCAGGTCACTGTCCACGCCGGAAGGCTGGCTAATTAGCAGCCCCAACACCACCTGCAACCTTTATTCTTCCTTGCCTTCTGAGGTCACATGTTCACAGGTTCTGGGGCTTGGGATGTGGCTCCTTGGGGAGGTCATTGTTCTGCCCACCACAGATAGGACAGATGGTTGGCTCAGCCTGGTTCACCTGGCAGGCGGGGCAGGGCCCCATGACTGACAAATCCACAAACCCCCTCATGGGTTGGCGGCAGAAGAGTTTCCCAAAGAAACAGTGAGTGGCATGAGAGAAGAGCACGCTCCCATCTCTTGTTCTCCATGAGGGTCTAGGCAAGCTTTAGCAAGCATCTGCTGGTGCTGAACAGGACGCTCATATGCTCGCATCGAAGCTGCTTTACATTGATAGTCTTCTGTTTCCAAAGTGGAAGTGCCCCATTGTGATGGTTAATTTTTCATGTCCTCCGCTTCTCTGGGGAGCCCTGACTGATGCAGTCCTGGGAAGAGAGTCAGGAGCCCTCGGTCTGCCTGTGTTCCTTGCTGAAACAAGTTTGAAGTTTCCGTCAGGTGTGGGAATTCTAGAATCTTCAGGCTTCACCTGGATGGGGTTGGAGAGAAGCCATCCTAGAGGGAGGAGTCAGCCTGAGAACCTTCTGACTGGCTTTTTCCTCAGAGGGCGGCAGATCCTCCAGAGCTGGAAGTAATTCTCATTGTACAAAAGAGAGCCATGGGTCACAATCCAACACAGCAGAACCTTTTCTCTGTCACCTGCAGGAAGCAAACAAGGTGACGCGGATGTTGGCTGGGAGCCCAGTGCTCCCTGGGGCTTTGCAGAAGAGGCAGACACTCCCATTAACCACCCCCTAGCCCCCCACCCCCCGACTTCTTCTGTGGTCTGGTCTACACTGGATGGGGAGAGGCAGGCTTCCAGCCCCAAGCAGATCTGTGTCCCCAGCCTCATTTGCCTGGGCAGGCACCCACCCACGAGTCTTGAGGTTCATGGCACTGCTTTGATGTGGTGACAGAGCTGGCAGGGGACTAGGTCAGGACGCTTTTAGAGCACAGATAGACAGACACTGCCTGTAAGGAACTGAATGTTTGTTACCCATCCCCGCCAATTCATCTGTTGAAACCCTAATCCCAGTGTGATGGTATCTGCTAGGACCTTTGGGAGGTGATTCTGTCATGAGGTAGAGCCCTCATGAATGGAAGTGGCACCTTTCGAAGAAGAAGCTAGAGAGTTAGGAAGTTCTCTTTCTCCTATGTGAGGATCCAAGAAGACTGTCATCCGTGAACCAGGAAGCAGGTCCTCACCAGCCACAGAATCTGCTGGTGCCTTGATCTTGGGCTTCTCAGCCCGCAGACTGTGAGAAGTACATCGCTTGTTGTTTAATTCTGTAGTATTTATTATGGAGGAAGAGTAACCATGGAAATTAGAAGGAAACATGGAGGGCACCTGGGTGGCTCAGTTGGTTGGGTGGCTGTCTTCTGCTCATGTCATGATTCCAGGGTCCTGGGATCGAGCCCCTCATCGGGCTCGCTGCTCAGCAGAGAGCCTGCTTCTCTCTCTCCCTCTGCCTGCCACTCTGCTTACTTGTGCTATCTCTCTGTCAAATAAATAAATAAAATCTTTAGGAAAAAAAAAAAAGAAGGAAAATGGGATATTTCTTTCTGAGAGGCTGAAAACAAGTCCCGAAGTCTACTTGAGTTTATTTATAGCGAGAAAAGTTTGGACAGAGCTCTTTAAAAACTGGTCGATGGAATATAACTTTCAAGACGAACACCTAGGCAAGCCAGAGAACATTCTCAAGCTTCCGGGTGGCTCACGAAGAGAAACTGTGGTAAATCTTGGGAAAACAAAAATAGGCTAACAAGGTTGGGAGCAATGGAAGCCTAGTTAGAAAGGTGGCTCATCACCCTGGACATGGGTCTCTGCATATCCTGAAATCCTGTCCTGAAGATTTCAATCAGGAAATGCAGTTCTGTGTATCTTACTAAGGTTTTTCTGTTTTGATAAATTAAAAATTAGAGTTACCTTTTTGAAGCCTTATTATTTCTTCATTTCTCCTCCAACACCCCCCGTGAATTTGCCATTGTTGCCGAATGGATCATTTGAGTTGGACGCAGGAGTTAATTCAGGTAAATGAACGTCCACTTAATGTACGTGAAGCTTTGTCTTATCAGGCAAATAGCACCTCAAAGAAGGGTAGTGGATATCATCTACAAGATTAGAAACTATTCTGCTTTTATTTGTTGATGTAACTTTTCTTTATTTAACAGAATAGAAAATTTAGTGTAAACGTGTACTGGACAGTGAAGCCATCTCGGTAGGTTGTTTTAAACCAGGATTTCCCAAGTGCCACGTAGCCATCACCTGGGTAACTTGGTAAAATACACTTGCCTGGGTTTTACCCCCAGGGATTCTAACTTAGTGCCTCATGGGTGAGGTCTGTAGATCTGTGTTTTAAAAGCCTTCTTTCCGGTAAAATGACAATCCACCATCATCCAGGCCGCACGTCCACCCGAGGGCAGAGGAGTCAGGAGGGAAGCCACAGAGTCCTGGGCGTTAGCCTCAGAGAACTATATCCATACAATGTCAGGAATGTCCCAGATGGAAATCAGCAACATGGGACAGGGACCAGTGGCTGAAAGAGGAGTTCTGTCGGGAGGTGGTGAGGGCCCTGGATTGCTGGGTAGAGAGGACCCATGGGCAGGTACAGACAGGACTCTGAGCGGCCAGGGTCTTGAGCTCATGGACAATGACATGTGATGAAAACCTGTGTGAGGCAGGACGGGGTCAGTCCATCAGGGAGGCACCCAGATGGGCAAGGAACAAAGATACAGGTGAAGTTTCTTATCTCAGACTCCAGAGGTAGAGCCGACGTTGCCAGGGGAGCCAGAGGCTGGGACTGAGAAATAGGGTGTCCCGAGTGACCCTCAGTGGGGAAACTCCAGGAGCTTGCAGGGAGGAGAAGACACCAGATTCAGAGACACAGCGTGCATGTGTCTGCAGATCACTTGCTTAAAAAGGTCTGTGGCATAGGGAGGGAAGAAATAGAGTGGTATTTTTAGGTGATCGAAAGGTCATTGTAAGTTTGGGGAAATCCGAGCTGGTTTGTGGGCAGAGGAGGAGAGGCAGGTATTATTGATGTGGAGGGAAACAAATCATGGAGCAACAGTGTTTTAAAGATGGCTTAAGGAAAGATCCTAGCAGGAAACAGTCCACGTCAAAAGGCTTAAGATTCTTTATTAACCATCCATTCTCAGAAGTGTTGTTTGGGTTCAGAAAATCAAGGCATGCTGAGGCACCCAATGACTAGCAACAGCTGACAGCCGTTACCACCCATGGCTTTGAAAGGGCAAGAGGAGAGAGTGGGGTGTGGGAACCCCATGAAAGCTGAGGCTCTGGGCCAGACGGAGGAGCTGTGGTCCACCAGGAAATGCCGCCATACCCAAACCCGGTCTGGCAGAGGGGCACTAGGGAGAGAGGAGCTCTCTCCCCTACCCTGTGATCACCTGCAGGTGCCTTCTGTTGGTTGAACGCACCTAACAACTACAGGGGAGAGAGAATCATGGCCTAATCCTTATAACCCGGGAAGAGGTTAGCTTACATGGTAAAAGAAACTTTGCAGATGGGATTAAGCTCAGCATCTTGAGCTGGAGAGAGTAAACTGGAGTTTCTGGGTAGGCCCAGTGTGTTCACAGGTGTTCTTATCAGAGAAAGAGGAAGCCAGGAGACCAGTCTTCAGAGAAGGAGATGTGGCCGTGGGAGTAGTCAGGAGTCAAGGAATACCAGGGGTCTCTGGAATTTGGAAGAGGCAAGGGATGGATTCTCCCCAGGAGCCTCCAGAAGGAGCAAGAGCTGCGGACACTTTGATTCTAGCCCCACGAGACTCACTGTGGACATCTGACCTCCGGAACTATAAAAGAGTAGGTCAGTGTTGTTTTGAGCCCGTAAGTTTGTGGTCATTTGCTGCAGTAGCACCAAGAGACTAATTCAGTAAGGGAGCTCCGATGACACATTCCAGAGAAGTCAGCTTCGGGGACACGCAGGACAGAGAGGGTGAGGAAGGGAGCAGAAAGGACAGATGGCAGAGGAACAGGTGTCCACATCTAGAAATCAGATTTCTCTGGAGAGCTGCCTTCCCTCTGCTGAAGGGTAGTGGGAAGAGCGGAGGAGGACCGGATGGGGACATATTTTAAGCTGTGAAGGGGGATAATGGCACACATTACTAGGCGGAGGTACTTGGTTTTGAGTGTAGTAGATGAGGTGGGGCCCAAATCACGTGAGGCTAGAATAAGAAGCCAAGGCAAGGGCTGGTGAGGGGACACCCCCTCAACCCCGCCAACCAGCATCATTGCTCTACAGTAGTCCCTGATTTCTCTTTGGGTTTCACCTTATTCCCCATTCTCATTCCATGTCTTTGGGGGATCTGTCTCCTTCTTGTCAGTGATGGGCATGCAATCTAGGACTACCCAAGCAGCATAGCTCTGTCCTTCTGGTCAACTGATGGGTTGGAGGATAAGCACGTGATTCAAGCTGGTCAATCAGAGTGAAGCCCAGGACTTGCCCAGTCATTCCCTGGAAGAGAATTTCTCTCTTTTCTGCTGGACTTGAACCTGGGAGGGCATGAGGGCAGAGTCTGTCTGAGTCACAACCAACGCAGCTGAAGTACAAGATGGATAGACATTGGTGACATTGTTCAAGTCCCTGAATCCAGGCACACCACAGTCTTCCATACCTCTGGTCTTTTCTGTTTTATGTCAACGAATTTTTTTTTGCCTAACCGTTTGTAGTCCTCTCTAATTGAAATGCTGCCCTTCTGACACCAGTCCTATGCTTGGGACCAACCCCGCCCTTCACTTGGCCTCTTTTGATCCCATTGTGCATGGAACATTTGCTCCCCTGTGGCTTCAACACCTGTGTAATTTATCAAAGAGGACTGTAGACAAGGTGACAGGTCATTGATGACAGGTTTTCTGAGAGGAGAAAACTGTCCCCAAAATAGGATACTTTGTGCTGTTCTTGAAATGGTTTCACCATCAAGTCACAAAGGGAGGTTTTTGTCCCCTACCTATGTAGCAATGTAACATTCAACAAAGGCCCAAGAAACAATTTCTCTTTTTCAGAATGAATATATATAGAACTAGCCATTGCCAGAAAGCAATGTGCTAGATAAATGTACTCTCCTAAGAGAATGATTTTCCTTATAAGTGTACCAACTAAACCAGCATTGTTTTAGTCCTTTACCCTTTGCAAAGTAGCATCTGCCTGAATCAACCCAAATTAAAACCACCCCAAGAAGTGGGTATTACAATCCCCGTTTTATGGATCTGGAAGTTGAAGCTTAAGAGGTTAAAACAGGTCCCTTGAGTTCCCTAATGATTGAGGGTCAAAGATGGAAGTGGAACCCTGGTCTCTGGGATTCCACGATCCCATGTAATTAACATCACACCTAGCTGGCCAGGGGAGAGAGTTCATGGCAGTGTCAGGAGGATTTGGACTTGGAGTCCATCTCATACTCTCGGATGCTAGGACAACCTCTACGGCTTCCTCAGATCATTGAATAAGGGTCAGAGAAAAATCAGAATGTCCTTAATGGAAAACAAGGGCAAGAGTTCAGAGCTTACCAACTCGGTCTTTCTCCTTGATCTTTTATCAAGTCCTGTTGATTTTGCTTCTCAGGCAGATCTGCATATTTCTGACCATCTACAATCCGCCAGGTTTGTTTGCCTGGACAGCAGCTGTTTTTGGAGGACTCTTGTTTTCACTCTTGTCAACTCCAGCCTATTCTCCAAAATGTGCAGGAGTGAAATAAACAGAAGTGAAGTTATGTTCCTTCTCTACTTAAGACCATTCAAGATTTCATCTTTTCTTAGGATGAAAACCAAACAACTCAAGAAGGCTTTTCCTGAATGACCTGGCTCCCTCTGACCCCTCACCTCCGTAACTCTGCTCCCATCTCTGGGCTCCAGCCACACAGGAGCTCTCCAGCTCCCTTCAGTGTCCTGATCCCTTTGGTCCCAGAACCTGTTCCTACTCCTGGGATGCTCTAACCATTCTTCGGACATTCAGAAGAAAGGAGAGCTGTGACCATTGCAGAAAAACCAAGACAGAGGGATTCTTACCCTTTAATGAGGTTATGTTAAAGATGATGTCCCAATTCAAATGTTAGTCCAGTTAGTTCAGGTCATTTCTAGGGTGGATATGTTTCTCATAGGTGCTGGAACAAATCATTCTTGTTCATTCCCTTTGGCTGCCTTCTCCTCGTGTGACCCTTTTCTACCTTTATTGATAGAGTCCTGGTAGGTCGTTCTCCACTCTTTTTTGCATCTACACCTTTGCAATGGCTTCATCATGGGTGGAGTGCCTTGCATTGTTCAGTGGTATATGTGTGGAAGTGAGGGGGCTCACCCTTTCCACTTGTACTCTTGCTTCTCTGCCATCATCATGCTGGGAACATGCCCTGGCTAGTCAAGTGTTACAAGGAAGAAGAGAGCTACATGAAGCAGAAGTGCCTCAGTGGATCCTAGCCTAGATTAGCTAAATTCTACCTGACTTGAAGACACATGATGATAATTAATGATTGTTGTTTGAAGATAATAGATAATTGGGGGTGTTGAGGATTTTTATACAGCAATACCTAATTGATACAATTTTCCATGACAATGTCGACCCGTTGGGCATAGCCAGTTCTGCTGGTGCCCTGTGGTCTGTGGCCAATGGTGTAGGTGACTATCCTTTTTTCCCCTCCAAACTCTACCACATTTAGTTGTATGGATCTTGCAGTAGGATGGCTTGTGCTCAACTTATTGGTCTCTCCCAAACATAACTCCTTCAACTTTTGGCCATCACCCCTTCTTCTATGAGGCTCAAAACCAACTCATAGGATTGGGTAAAGAGACAGTACTTTTGCCACCCCCTCCACTAGCTTTGCTTTTCCCAGTCCCTAAACTCTAAATCTCATCATCTGCTTTCATAAAAAATAAAATGAGTAAAATAAACAAAAGCATTCTTGCATTGACAGCCCTGCAAACTCAAGCAAACACCTGCCCTTAGACATCAGTAGCCTATTTAATTTGACCAACTGCCAGTTTCTCTGTGCCAGTTTTGGTCTGTAAGAAGCAGACATTAAGATGGGATTAGACAAGTGGAAGATTTATTGGGGGATTGGCATGATAAGGGGGAAGAGGCAGGACAAGGCTTCAGATTAAATCCATACCTGGCACCTGTGAAGGGAGAGTAGGAAGGAAGGAGAACAGGAAAGGAAGAGCCTCAGACCAGACCACAACACAGATATAAACACATTTTGGCCAGGCTGCTGAGGAGTCCTGATGCTAACGTCACCCCTAGAGGACTCCCCTGCTCCCTGGGATTGGGCTGGCACTGTACTGTGCTGTTCTCAACCATTGGGTGGAGTAGCCTGAGAGAAGGTCAGCCTCAGTATGAAAGTGATGTAGCCAGACAGGTGGCAGCTGGGGCTGTCCATCAACCGTGTACCCACAGTGGGGGAGATCCGAGTGATCCATTTTCATGGCTACCATACTCTGAATCCTAGATTGGTTCTCACTGGCTGTGTATGCCCTGGATAGCGAAATGTGTTCAAATAAAATATTGAGAGAATAGGAAGTGGGGGAAGGGAAGAAATCAGATCTCCCCAAGGAGAGAATCTGGCCTCTTTAGAGCATATTCTTATGGAGCAGACATATGGACTAGCTGTCCCCGAGAGAGGCACCCAAGGCAAGGCAGAACACCAACCAGCTGGCTTTGGGGCAGGTAGCAGGTCCTGTGGTTGTTCACCAAAACGGTATTGACTATCAAAGGGCACATGGTAGCAAGACAGGAGTATGAGAATCATTTATGCTTTCTCCCCTTCAAGGCAGAGGAGGAGGGAACACAGAATCTTTAAGTCCTAACTCCTACAGCCAAACTCGAAGCACAGGCGAGGAGGTTCAAGGGTCACAGTGGTCATCCACTTTAACAAATACTGATTTCACACTTGTGCTCAGAACTGTACCTGGGACTAGGGGAATGCTCCAGAGAGCCTCCAGTGGTCCCTCAGCCTCACTCTCCAACATTCTCCAGTTCGCTCTGGACCCAGTAGGCTGACTTGTATGCATGAGGCCCCAGTGTTCTCTGGTTCCTGTTTGGGCCAACAGGGTGCCCCGGCAGGAGATCTGGAGGTAGAAGGAGGGTGGAGTCAATTGCTTTTTCCTCTGGCTTCCTCCTTGTGGTTGCCTCACATCTCCATGATTGGCTCTCACTGTTTCTCTCAAGGGGGCTGATTCGAGACAACTCTCTCCTTTGTGGCTTCCCTAATGAGTCCTCCCTTCCTCTGTTCAAGCCTAGGGTAGTAAGTCCTGGGTTTCTGCCCCTACACCTACTCCTTTGTTTAAATAAACCCTCGTCCACTTCTCCAGCTCAGATGTGCCATCCATGTCCCATGAGGCTGGGAGGGATGAAAGAGCAATTAACAGGACAGACTTGGTCTGTCTGGGGCAGCAGACATTAACTTGATTGGGTCTGGCTACCACAGCAAAATACCATAGACTGAGTGACTTAAGCGGCAGGCACTTAGTTCTCCCAGTTTGGAGGCTGGAAATCCAATATCAAGGTGCTGGCAGATCCAGTTCCTGGTGAGGACTCTCTTCTTACCACTTCTTGCTGTGGCAGAGGGCACACACTAAGAGCACTCGCGTCTCTCTTCCTTTTATGGGAAGGACACTGACCCCATCACAGGTGCCCCATACTCATGACATACCCATTACCTTCCAAAGACCCCATCTCCAGATACCATCACACGGGGGAATAGGGCTTCCATATATGAATTTGGGGCGGGGGATGCCATTTAAGCAATAGTAGACATCAAACACATTATTCCACAAATATTTTAAATTGTAATACAAGAAAGTTTATGATGGAAAAGTGCTTAGTGCCCCCTATCTTTGGTCAGGTGGGCATCAGAAAGGGCTCCTCTGAGGAAGTGACGTGTTTCATGCGTTCTGTGCTGGGCATGGAAGGAAAGTTTCAAGCAGAGCAATAGCACACATGAAAGCCTGAGGTGGGAAGAAGCTGGGGGTGTTTCAGGAACTCAGAGACGGCTTGGCAACAAGGGGAAGCAGCCTAGTGATGGCGCTGGGGAGAATGGCTGAGAGGAGGCTCTGGAGGAGGGTGGGGATCATTGGGGACCACCCCCAGAAGATGGGTAACGAGTCTGCATGGGAAGACAAGCTCAGCCTTCCACATCCCTTTGTTCTGACCCCTCAATGGGATACACCATTTCTATCTAGCTATTCTCTTGATTTACCTTCTCACGTCCTGGGATTTGAGGGTTCTTTGAACTTATTTTTCAATTCATACTTAATCAGTTTATGCAATTCTCAGTTTCTCTCGCTCTCTCTTAAAGATTTTATTTATTTCTTTGACAGAGAGAGAGTGTCACAAGTAGGCAGATAGGCAGGCAGAGAGAGAGGGGGAAGCAGGCTCCCCGCTGAGCAGAGAGCCTGACTTGGGGCTTGATCCCAGGACCCTGAGATTATGACCTGAGCCGAAGGCAGAGGTAACCCACTTAGCCACCCAGGCACCCCTTCCCTCTCTCTCTTAAAAAAAAAAAAAGAAAAAAATAGGCTATAAAGACCAAGGTCACCTACTGACCTTGAGAAGGATATGGAGTTAGGGGCATCCTGGCTGAGCCAGTGGACGAATCCCCAGGTCAAAACTGCTGAGTAAAGGCTGGGCTGTTGTCTTCTGCTCTTCTCATTTTCCTCTGGGCTTGAGGGTGGATGGGAAGATTAACTCCTTGTGGCTTGAGTGATGAGGGGGTCCAAATGACTCAGAAGCAAAACCAGCCTAATGTGTAGGGGGCTGGTTATGAAACGTTCCCAGATGCCAGGGCATGTAAAACAAAGTGCACTTGGCAGAACACTGTGGGATCTCATTTATTGGGTCCATTATCTGAATTATGAGCAATTTGAAATTAGGACCATGAGATAGAAATAAAAGATAAGAGTGTTTGCAGTCATCCTTGTCCCTGCTTGTCTGTGTTGTGGGCATCGTGGGGCCTCTCTTACTGTTCTCATGTTTCAGATCATTTAATTAAATTTAATTAGTTCTCCTGGACCCCAGAAAGGGAAGGAGGGAGCCAGCATTTACTATGGGCTAGGTATACATGAAGCATTTTGATCCTGGAAGCCACACACAGCCATTCACTTCATCATTTGGTATTATTATCCACATGCTGTGGGAGGCAGTATGCTGGAGCTTAGAAAGATTAGATAACTTAATTTTAATCCCTTTTTAGAGTTATATGCCCATCTGTCCATCCATGCAACTGTGCATCTAGCCATCTGTCTGTCTATGCATCCATCCATCTTTAGAAATACTCACTGACCATGTTTTATATATTCTCCCCTGGGCACTGAGGTATCATCAGGGAAGGACCACCTGGTCTCTTGCCTTTATGGAGCTCATAGTCTAGTGGGGTGGGTGCTCAGACCTCTCTGGATCCCTTGAGTGAGATGTCTCAAAGATCTTCTTATCCATAGCCCCATTTCCAAGGTCTCTTACACAGTTGAGCTCTGAACTTGGGTGTCTGGAAGAACTAAGGGCTTTTCAATAACACATGAGCTACCTTCAGCCTTCAAACAGAATGTGTTTTAGGTGAGTGGTGATGTCAGTTACCAAAAACTAAGGGGGTTTCCCAGGATATGGGACTTTTAATGCTAAAACCAGAAAGTCCTGGGCAAACTTGGATGGTTGGTCACCATAGTTCAGTGGTTCTCAACAGGGGAATGATTTTGTTCCCCCTCTCAAGGAATAAGGCAATGTCTGGAGACAGGTTTGGTGACACAGGGGACGGGGAGCTGCTCCTGGCATTTGTGGGTAGTGGTCAAGAATGCTGCTAAACATCCCACAGTGCACAGGGAATCCCCCTTCACAAAGAACCCTTGAGTCTAAAATGTCAACAGTGCCGCTGACTCTAAAATGTCAATAGTGCTGTGGCCGAGAAGTGCTGCCCTGTTTGGGTACAGTGGCATGGGAGGGATGAGTACCTAACCAGCGGATGGGTTGATCTGGGCTAAAGAATGGCCTGTGGGCTACCAGGTGGTTTAGGATCAGCCCCACCCTCTTTCATGATCCATGCTTCTGCTGGGTCATCGTTTCTCAGCCTTGCTCCGTTGCAAGAATTACTCAGTTTTAAGTTAACAACCAGGTTACTAGGACCAGTCCAGTCCTGTTGAATCAGAATCTGCAGGAGAGAAGACTGGGAATCTCAATTTTTGTTGAGTTTGGGACACACTATTCTGAGTCTCCAGTGGAGTCAATCAAAGCTGAGGTTATGGAGGCACTTGCTGTTGGCTTCCTCAGTGGTTTGGTGGTGGCCCTGCCACACTGTGGGACCTGGTCAAGTCCTCATGCTCTCATCCATGGATTACTTGAGCCATGGGAGGCTAATTGGCCATCTGCTCTATGAAGTCATTCTGAGTGGATGTTCACTCAGCTGGAAAGGCCCTTGAGGTCAAATGTGGACCCCAGGTTGAGGAAATGGAGGCCCTGAGGTCCAGGAAACACTTGTCACAGAGGGAGAAGGAGTGGGGCCATGACTGAGACCTTGAGAACCTTCTCTCAGGAGATGATTGCTGAGGCCCTATAGGTAGGGGAAGCAGGCAGGCTCCTGAGGACTGACCATAAACCCACAGTGGAATTCTCTCTACTAGTAGAGTAGGAAACCGTTATCTCTTTGTCTGATTTTGTTTATATCCTGCCGTGTTCTATAAAGGATTTTGAATCAGCTTACAAAAAACCTTACATGGATTAACTTAGGAAAATGTACATAAGAATTAAAAAATTCACATCCAGAGGAATTATGCATAAGTTGGGGGAATCATCCTCAAATTTGACTTTGAGCTTCCTACCAAAGAATTTGCTATAGCATTAATTAATTCATTCCTTAAATATGTCTTGATTATTTCTATGGTGACAGGTTGTATTCTAGGTATGGGCGTCCGCTGGTGATCTCAAAGGTCAACGATCTATAGTGTAGTCTAGTGGCTTTGTTCTTATTAATGACATGTCATTGACCTTGACATAGGCAAACACAAGTGTGTCTCTGTGTGTCGTAGTAGTCGCAGTAGTAGTAATAGTAGTAGAAGCCCTAGCATATGACAGTATTGCACCAACAGTTAGTTAATTTAATAGTTAATAGTTAACATGGATAACCAGTGCAGCTCACTCACTTGGGGTAACCAAGATGAGACATCTGATAGAGGTAGAAGTATGTGGGCACAGCAGGATGTACCATGTTAGCCCTAAGGGTTTAATTATCAGAATGATGTGCAGAAGGGTTGGGGAACACCAGTTAAACCGGAGAGTGGTAGGTGAAGGTGGATAAAAGTTCTCCCACACGTGAGGCAAATGCCGCCAATGCCCTGTCCATATCCCTTTGCCTGACCACACGCCAGAGGCACTGTATTGAAGTACCCATGCCTCTCCATCTGAGCGCCTTCTCTGGCCTGCGCACAGGGGCTTGGCTAGAAGCTGAAGAGTTACCCATGTCAGGATTAGCATTCAGCCGGTGGTGGGGGGAAGTACCAAGTAATTACCCTGCTTTGCTACCTCTTAGGTGGGAAAACTCTGGCATGTAGTCTGCACTCTGTCCAGACTTCCCCAGTGGAGCCAAGCCCTGCGTCGCCCATGGCGGCTGCCTTCTCAGTCACACGGTGCTTCTTTCCTTGACTCGTGCTCCCACTTTCCTGCAGATGCTGTCCCCAAAACTACTTGCTCTCAGGTTCTTAACCCCAGGTCAGCTTCCAGAAGAACCCAGTTGTCCTTATAAACAGAAAATCAAACACAATCTATCTTACTTAAAAGACAACAGTGGTTTGGCCACTTTGAAATGCTGCCTCTCAAACTCAATTCCAGGGTCCTGCTGTGTTGCCAGATGCAGACACATGAGAGTGGGTGGCCATGTGGTGCCAAGCACCTGCTCATACAGAAGCCCTTTTTGGGAAGCCTCAGGTGCACACAGATTTGCCCAAAGGGCCGTGGGAAGGGGGTGGGGGTGTTGAGGAGAGACATGAGAACGGAGAATAGAAGCAGTCAGGCAGGCTAGGCTTCGCTGGCCTTGCCTCGTTGACAGGAGGCACTCACGTCTGGCCTCGTGACTGTACATTGAGGCTTTTTGTAGCCCCAGTGATGGGGTTTAGTATATCAGGGTGGGCCACGTTCCAGGCTCTAGATCCAGCCGAGGTGGGCTTAAACCTGGAGCTGGCATTCAGTAGCTCTTTGACTTTGGACGATGACTTACTTAGTCCCTTGGCTTGTGTGATTTTCATGAAATGAAATGATAACATGCACAAAGAATTGTATGCATTATACCTGACGTGCCAGAGAGCGTAACTGTAGCATTTATAATATGGTGACTATGTGTGTCCACATAACATGCGTGTGTGTGTGTGTGTGTGTGTGTGTGTGTATCTCTAAAATATAATTAGAGCCTAGAATATGTGGCTGGTTTGTGCTCCAAAGTATATATCTGCACAGAGGTCCGATCCATCCATGCAGAATAAAGACCCATTTTCTTTAAAAATTGTTCTCGGTATTAGAATTCCCAAATCTCCCCAGAAGTGGAAAAAATAATGTAAGGAACCCCCAAATATCCATCAGCCAGCTTCAGCAACTATCAACATGTCCCTAATCTCGCTTTATTGTGTCCCCAGCGTTTGTGTCCTGGAGCACTTTGAAGAACTTTCTAGTGATCAGTCACAACAGCTGGCATCTCCAGGTTGCACTGGGCTGGGTTTAGCCCCATTCTTCCTCGCCCAGGGCTGGGGACCCTGCCTGGAGCCCCATGAGTTGGCTGTCTGCCCAGGGCCACAGGGTCTCCGTCATGGTCTCTCCCCACAGTCCCGAGGACCGATGTCCCCGCCCTCCACCTGCATGATTTTTCCTCCCAGGTGGCGGTTTGTACCCCTGGTTTCGAGGCTGTATCTCATTTATAGCCAGGTTCCTGCTGCCTGCTTCTCTAGGCTTAGCCGGTATCATTCATGCTGAGCGTCTATCTCGATTCTGGGAAGGCGCCGCTGCATCCACATTTCACAATAAATATCTTTTTAAACGGCCTGGTGTTCAGGCTCGTTTTTCATTGCCAAGGAGGCTTTTGACTGATGACCTAAAGAATCGCTTCCCTGTGACTGACAGGGGAATACAGCACCGCAGCCTCCTCTCCTCTCCCTGCAGGAGGCTGGGTGAGAGCTGTGGCTTGAAGTGCCACAGGCTGCCTCCAGCAGAGACATTTACCCCAGTTACTGCCCGGCTTCCTTACCCCCACGGGGCAACTGGCTGCCAGCCAGGGAGGCAAGTCCATTTTGGGTGTGTGCCAATGGGACGCTTTTTCACAGCAAAGGCCTCCAGGGGCGAGGTGAAGTAGGGCTCCCTGCTCACTAGGCTCTGTGAATGCCCTTGCTTGAGTCTGCAGGTGGCCCATAAAGGCAGGGTTTCATAGCCACCTTGAACTCCCCTGAACACAGAGGTCTGCCAGGAAGAGCACTGTGGTTATGATTCTCTCCGGCACGGAGGCCCCAGGCTGCAAAGGCTGGTCATTTTGAGGTCGCCCAGGCCCTGGGTTTTCTAACTTCATGAAGCACCTTCTTCCATCACATCCCTCATAATAAAATGAGCCCACGTCCTGCGTGAAATGTAATTCCCACATAAACGCCCAGTGGCAGTTAACTGGAGGCCTGGGGCACGTTCTTTCCTCGAGCCTTCAGTGAGAGCATGGCCTTGTGAACACGAGGAGGACTTGAAGACCCGTGGTACAGAACCATGACGGGCCAGAAGAGGTCGCCTACATTTTTCAGTTGTATTTTCCTGTGTTTTCTGGAGGAATCTATTGCCCAATTCTTGAGTTTTGTGATTTAAAAAAAAAAAAAAAAAAAAAAAAAAGAGCTTACAGCTCCAGGTGACTCACTGCAATGGCAAAAGCAAGCTGACCTTTTGTTTTCTAGGCGATCTGGGAAGGTTTTTCAGTCTTTAGATGAGAGTGGAATCCAGTTTCGAGGGACCCGGATTACTTCTGCTTTAATGATTCATGATGCTTCAAAGCCCCAACCAAGTCCGTCTCAGAAGTCAGTCGATAACAAATAAAAGTGCCATAATAGAGAGGGGCCCCCGCAGGGCACCAGGAGGCTCCTGAGTGACTCTGACCTCTTCGCTCCGAGATTCATCATCAGGTGGTCCTGCTTCCCACGGTTTGGTTCTCTGGGTCCCTCCGAATTCACGTTGGAATTTTAACCCCCAGCCCCACAACATGTGAATGTATTTGGAGAGAATGTCTTTAAAGAGGTAATTTACATTAAAACGAGGCCATTAGGGTGGTCTTTCATCCAAATTGAATGTATCCTTGTGAGAAGTGGGGATTCGGACACAGACCCAGGTAGAGGGAAGATTAAGTGAAGACACAGGGAGAAGACACAGAGAGAAGCCTCAGAAGAACCAACGTTGTTGACGCCTTGAACATGGACTTCCAGCCTTCAGAACTGTGAGCTAAAAGCAGTACAGTTCCAGTTTACAGTTCCAGTTGTGTTACTGAATGTCTGCCTCAGTCCCTCGGACGGGGAGTCACCCTCCCCTACTCCCGCCCAGGTCAGTCCTCCCAACCCCCTCCCAGGGCTGGTGTCTGAACTCCACTACACTTTTCTGAAGCTCGCTCTCGTGACCTGTGACCGTCACGGCTCCGGATCCGGATCCGGATCCCTTGCTGAGATGCTGTTGTGGATCTTGCTTGCCCATCATCCTTCTTTCGGGAGAACTCCCCGTCTTCCATGCCTTGTGTTCCAAGTTAGGGCAGTCAGTCATAGCGATTTATCGGCCTTTCCTCCACTGAGCCACTTGTCTGGTGCACACCCTGCACCATTAGTCTTGGCCAAGAAACATCTCAGGAGGAGAATCAAACAGTTTTGGCACCAGATGAGGGGAGACCGTGGAAGGTGACAGCAGCTGTTTTGGGCATCTGGATGGGTGGTTGCGAGGCTGGTAACATGGAAGGAAGAGCAGCTTTGAGGGGAGACGATGAGCTTTGGTTTTCAGCAGCTTTGAAGTGAGCTGAAGAAGGGCTGTCTTAGGAGGGCTGGTTTAGGACAGAAGGGGACCAGGGAAGAGATAATAATGGATCCTGGTGTGAGAGAGAAAAACAATATATATTTTTGAAAGACCTATCTGAGAGCAAGCGAGCATGTAGGGGTAGGGCAGAGGGAGGAGGGTGAGTCTGATGGAATGGAGAGGGAGAGAATGGAGCTAGCGGGGGCCCCGTCTCAGGAGCCTGAGATCGCGACCAGAGCCGAAACCAAGAGCCAGACATTTCACCGACTGAGCCGCCCAGGCACCCTGGAAAATGACATTATGAACAGCCACTTCTGGATCCCAGCGAATGCCAGGTGCCGCTGAGCCTGGTTTTCAGAGGTGGGCCTGGAGCCATGCTGGGGAGTGGAAATCGGGCAGGGGTCATTCTTCTGCGTATAGAAGGGAGAGAATTTGAAGTTCCCGAGGGCCCTCAGGAGATGAGGGCTGAGCGAGGAAGCCGGAAGGAGGAGACAGCAGGAGGCAAGAAGCCCGGAGACCCGCGGCAGCCGGGACTGTCCCATGCGGAGCAGGGTGACAGATGGCGAGGCCCTGCCGAGACAGAGGCTCAGGAAGGGGCAGCACGAGACGGACAACTCCCTGCCTTGCTCCCAAGCACACAGACTGAGCACAGTTTGTTTGGTTTTGTTTCTGGAAGGAAATCGAGGGAGGGTCTGGGTGTTGGTATTTTCAGCCAAGGGAGAGCATCGGAGATGTGGTTATGAAGCGTGCACGAAGGGGCCCCCGCTGACGGCGGCTCTCACGGGCACGTCATGGGCCTCAAGTCTCAGCTCAGCGGCGGCTGGCTAGGAGGCCTCCTTCCAGACCGCTGCGTGCCACCTCGTGGGGGAGCGCTTCGTGCATGTGTAGTTTGGCCCGTCGCCTTGAGAAGGCTCCCCCATGAGAAGTCCCCAAATGACCCACCTTCCACTTCTGTCCAGTGGCCTGGCCTTGGCGATGCTGGTCCAAAGATAGCACAGAAATTGCCCGTTGCCACTTTGAGATCACAGTCGGGGAATTGGCTGCATGTAAAGAGGCAAGGTTCACTCAGCAGCTTCAAAAACATTTTTTTTTCCCCCAGCCAAGTTTCTGTTCTGCTAGCAGTTCTTGCTTGTGACCTAGAAGCGGCCAGTGCCCCAGGGAACGATGCTGTCTAAACTTCCTCCTATTTACTGGCCTCCCCTCCCCCTCCCATTACCACTGGGCACTTGGGCTTCCCAGCAGCCTTTGCAGGCCAGCCCTTCCTGCACCCCACAGCCTGGCTCGGACCCTCGTCCTATCAGGAGCAGGCCCGCAGCTGGATGGCGGCCAGTCGCAGCCATGAATGTTGGCACCGGGCTTAAATCCACACCGGCCTCCCTCCTCCCTGCAGCGGGTCCAGCCTGGTCTTCCTGTTCTAACTTCTCTCTCTGTTCTGGCCAAGGTGCGTGTGCAGCCTCTCCTGGTCCAAATCGTACTCGAACAGCTGGGATTTCTGTTTCTACATGCATTCTGAGCTTTGCGCATATGTACCCGGAAAAATGTTGTCTGTAAATTAATTTCTCTTTTGCACACCGGGTTTGTTGGTTAACATATGTACTCCCCCTCTGTCCACCCCCAACTTCAAGAAATTCCAGAGTCCTCTTTTTCCTTGTCTTTGAACAGAAGTGATTACCTGTCTGGTTGCCCAGATCTGCTTAGGAGTAGGGCCAAGGATCCCGTCTTAGACACACCACTCGGTGCCCACACCCATCAGTAATCCTCTTAAAGGCTCAGACTCATCCCCTTTATCACCATCGTTGATTCATTTGCAAGAATACTGAAACCCGCTGTGTGCCGGGGACTATGCTGGGTGCTAAGGGCAGGATGCTGAAACCAAGAAGAACGGCCCCACGTCTGGAGCTTGCTGTCTAGCAGGAGACAGAAATAAGCAAACAATGGAATCAACTGATGTAATAGGAAAAGACGAGAACACCCAATGCCGGCTGGGGCATTCAGGGAAAGTTTCAGGAAGAAACGCCATACGCATGGGCCCCACAAAATGTTGACATTAGGCAGGGAGGGTGGGTTGGTATTGGCCTTAACTATGGCCTTAAGCCAGGCCACATGTCTGTCACACAGGTAAATACCATAACAGCACCAGACATAAACGGGGAAAGACCTTGGATCAGTGGTTTTCCCATTTCTTGGTTCAAAAGCTCTTCCTCGACAGCCTCTCAAAATAGTATCGCGGTGAACTGCTCGTCACTTTTTCGCCAGGAGAGCCTGTGTTTGGTAGAGTCTGAAGAGTCAAGGCTTCTTCGGCATCCTAGTGGATACGCTTATCAATCCTGCACAGCTCCCGTTGGAACCCCCCAAGGTCAGCCTCATCCCTGAGCTCCACTTTCTGGACCACTGACCGTGAACTTCCCCTAGGAGTAGTGCCTTAAAAGTACTTGCTGAAGGTGAGCCGACAGGGAAAGAGCAGTATTATTTCATACGTGTGAAACCAAATCAGCCAGTAGCTTCGGGAAATTCAGTTAAATCTGGAGTCATTTCAGGTGGCTCAGAGCAGGAGCATGTATTGAATGCTTGCTGGGTGCTGGGTGCTAAGTACCTGCTATGTATGATTTCCTCTCATCCTATAACCACCCGGGGGAGTGGGGACTACTGGCTCTCCAGTGTAGACATGCAGAAAATCCAGCCAGGCCCCGGGACTTGACTTGACCTGTGTCTCATGGTCAGTCATGAGGCAGGGTTGAGGCTGGGCTCCTGCCCCTGCTCACTCTCAAGAGTACTACTTTCTCTTTGTTTCTTTCCTGCATAGAACGGAGCTCTCTTCTAGGTCCCTGGGTTGATTCTTCAGGTTAAGGTTTGGTCTGGGGAATCCAGGCATGCCGTGAGAAGGAGGGAATGGAGTGTGCACAACCGAGTTGTCCTGGCTGGAGGGCAAGGCTACAGACCCATCCTCACAGCTTCTGCGCTCCCTCAGGGCCGCCCCAGGGTGGCTGGATGGAAGCAGAAATCCAGCACAGCTGCCCGTGTCAAGCCCAGAGGGGGAGCTTTTCTTTCCCGTGTTCTGCAAAGGTGCCAGAACTAGCCCTGGCCCGCTCCCCTGCATGCCGGCGCTGCACAACCGCCCCTCCCTCCTGGACGCGCCACTGTGTCTTGCCTATCCTCGGGGGCAGACTCAGCTCCTCAGAGCCCATTTTTGCTTCCCCACCTGCCACGTTTAGATTTGAGACTTTGTAGGGCCACCGTGGTCCTTGCCGTACCCCAGATGCACACCCAGCTGCCGGAATCTGACATCAGGATGTGGATTCGGGTTTCTGACTTTCCAGGGAGGGGATTCCAACAAAGCCGAGCAGTAGGGAAGATGGAAGAACAGAAAGAGAGGAAGACAGAGGAAGAAATAGCATGGACTGACCATTTGAGGTCACTAAATGAAGGCTTAAGAGAAAGGGGCCACACGTCTCAGCCTGGGGACGAGATCCCTGCCCCTCAGCCCTTCCCATCTTATGATAAACTGGACCTGTGGAACTAGCAGATGTTTCCAAATAGACATACAACATTGGGTTTTTTCGATGTCCCCCAGGTTAACTGAAAAAAATGTTAGATGACAGATATGAGAACAATTAAATATATCTTTGGAAAGCTAACTTCTCTAGCCAGATAAGAAATAAGATGACTTTTTTTTTCTTTTAAGGATTTTATTTATTTATTAGGGAGAGAGAGAGCATGAGAAGGGGGAGCTGCAGAGGGAGAGACAGGTCCCTGCTGAGCAGGGAGCCTGATGTGGGGCTCGATCCCAGGACTCTGGGATCGTGACCTGCGCCGAAGGCAGATGCTTAACAGACTGAGCCACCCAAGCGCCCTGTCATTTGTTTCTTTTTAAAAGATTTGCATGTTCCCATAATATAGGGGATACGTGTCTGGGTTTGTGCGTATGTGTTTCTAGGCACGCCTGCTGACGTGTGTGTACCGGTGTGTGACCGTGTGCGTTTGCGTGTGTGCTCCCGAGGCTCTCTGCCTGCAGCGTTAGTAACACACAATGTCACCGTTGCTTTGGAAACAGCATTCTTGTCCTGGCACGCTTGGGGACAAGGGGGCATGACAGGCTGTGACATGACTCCGTGTGGTTTGTGATTCTCTCAAGGATGCGGAGGCTCTCGGGCATTCGGTTCCCTCTCTGTAGTCTGTCAATACACAGGGCCACGTGGGGAGGTCCCATTCAAGAAAGTTATTTTCGCTTCATTTGGAAGCGAATCTGGGAAAGAGAGCTGACTGGCTGTGTAGACACGCTCTTGGATCTTTGTTTTCTGCTCCCTGAAGAATGGCTCGGATTTCTTCTCAGAGAGGTCTCTTGAGGCAGGGGTGGTGTGGTGATGCCCCTTTCCGGCCACTGGGGGGCACTATATAGGGCATCCTAGAGGGCATCCTATAGTTTTACCTAATGGAATGTTAGCTGCCACGTCATATTTCTGGGATAGAGAGGGCTTTTGTGATTCCTGCTGGTCAGTGAGGAACCATCCGGTTAGAGTGGGGGCCTTTTGGCAAAGCTTTAATTTAAGTACAGGCTTAGATTTATACACAGTACATGTGCCGATGTGCTTTTTATTTATTTATTTATTTATTTTTAGATTTTATTTATTTATTTGACACACAGAGAGAGATCACAAGTAGGCAGAGAGGCAGAGAGAGAGGGGGAAGTAGGTTCCCCGCTGAGCAGGAGCCCGATGCAGGGCTCGATCCCAGGACCCTGAGATCATGACCTGAGCCGAAGGCAGAGGCTTAGCCCACTGAGCCACTCAGGTGCCCCCCAATGTGCTTTCTAAATAAGGTGCTTCTACTCGTGTCTCAATATATAATGTCATTACATCATTTAAGATATCTAGGAGCTAGACGGTAAAGATCCAGGCATGAGAGATCCAGCCCGTGTTCCGAAGGAGTTCGCGGAGAAAGTGATTAATTCAAGAGATAATTGCAGCGAAGTGTGATTCGTGCTAAGGAGAGATTTCAGGCGTGGGGCGGCAGGTACCAGGTGTGTGTGAGGGAGGGCGAAGCCAGCAGCAGTGAGGGGTGGCGGGTTCTCCCCGCCTCTCCCCAAGCTCGATCTTGATTCACACCAGCTTGGGAACTCGCTGTTCCCAGCCAGCGAATCCGTTGAGAGGAGAATGGTAATGAGAGAAGGAATGTCAACGTCAGTGTGACTTGGGGGAAAAAACCCACACCAACTAGCTCTGCTGGGTTGTAATCTGACAGATAAAAGCACTGACTGCAAATTGGTGTGGCTCTTAGTGAATTTTAAAGCCGCTTCGCCAGTGATCACCAAATGGGAGTGAGAACATGGTACGAACGATCTGGACAAGAACAGATGTCGTTTATTTGGTCCCCAGGACGGCGGGCACCGTGGGAAGAACTTGGCAACCCTTGTCTCCTTGAGTCCCCCACTCATCCTTGGCCCCAGTGTTTAGTTGAGAACACTGCCCCTCGACGGGCTTAACAGGTGGTGAAGCTGTTCCTGTCTCTGTGTCTCAAAGGCCTGAGTCATTTCCTCTGTCCCCCTCCCCACACCCGTGGCAGACAGACAGATGGACTTACAGTTGTAACAGGCTTCTTGCTGGGCGATCAAAATCAACTTCTCTCCTTCTCCCCCTGCCCACTCCTACGCACAAAATAGGACACCTTCTTGTCTTGCCCCTGGTGGAAGCCGAGATGGGCCCGATAGCTTCCACCAGGCACCCTTAGATAATACAAAATACTCTGTCCTCTTTATATCCCAAAGGGTTCTCATTGTGGTAATGGGTATGTTCCATGCAATATAAGGGTCCAAACTCCAGGCGTCCCTAAGTTTCTGGCATGCCCTCCCCTGGCTGGGTCTGCTGCTACCAGCAAGCCGGTAGTGGGAGAGGCTGTGCCAGTAGCTTCACCCCCATTTCTCTGCCTTTTGCCTCACCCAGCTTGGTAAGTGGTTTCTGATCCCTCCAGGGTCCAAGTGGTGGAGGGCGGAGGGAGAAAGGAGTCACGAAAGGTCTTACTTGTGAAGTCCTGTCTTGAACTTGCTGCCATATCATAGGTTGCATGAAGAGAATATCATTTTAGCACCCCCCCCCCCCCCAAGAGGCAAGTCTGTTTAGTTTTGGAAGACCAGGATCACTGAGAACTAGTAATGATCGCTAAAACTTAACTGAGATCGTTTTATGTGCTGTGCAAACACATAGACAATCAGAAGGAACTACAATTACTTTTCCCCATTTTATGGGAAACTGAGGCTCCAAGAGATGAGTTCTCTGTCAAGGTCAGATAGGTGATTACATGGGAGACCAGGGCTTGGGGCCCAGAGAGTCTGAGTTCAGAACCTGGCCTCTAAACCTCCCTGCTATCTGAATTGGAGAGCTATCAGAGAGAAAGGCACTACTCCTTACCATCTTGACCATTTGTTTTCTTTCTTATTCTAGGAAATATTATTAGACTCGATAGTATTTCCTTTTAATAGCTGGTACTGAAGCAAATCTAATGAAAATGAGTAACCTGAAAAAAAAAAACCCACTTTCTGAAATTGTACTAATTTATGATCATAAAGAGAACTCTCGTGTTTGAAAATAACGAACAACTCAATTGGATGGTATGTAAAGAATTAGGAAAACAGAACAAATCTCAAGGGAAGTAATTTGTGTAACTAGAAACTATCTCAAGAAATTATTTCTTGCATTGCCTGATAGTTGGGAACATATTTCCTACAGTCAACATTTTCATACAGGCAATAATCTTATATGTATTTGCACCCAGAAATAATTTGTGGTGGGAAATAAGACACCCTCCCCCCCTCCAACACATGGCTCGGAGGGAGAGAAGAATATATCCTTGACTGTGGGTCTCACATGTAAAGTTGTTATGTCATTTGCTGCAATTTGTCCCTTTCCTGATGCTGGAGTTTATTGGTACTCACAAGAGCATCGAAACACTCTTTACATATTACAATTTCCAGAAAGCATTTTTGTTCAATAGATTGGGATATTTTGGGTAGAAGTGAGCATTTTGGAGTAGGTGACTGGCATACGTCAGTCTTCACCCCTTTGTCCAAGCCACCCCCTCTGTACGGTCCATCTTCACTGTCTATCTGTTGAACTCCTACTCATCACACAAAGCCCACACAGATTGTCACCTCTTCGTGGAAGCCTTCCTAATGACTGCAACCAGATGTTCTGTCTGCCTCAGTTGGGCCACAGAGAGTTTTATAATTCACCTTTGTAACATTTTACCTTATAAGAAAGTTGCCTGCCTTTGTGTCCTGTGTTATGATCATAAAGAGAACTCTCGTGTTCTCATTTAGGTAGCTCGGTCCAGCTCTGGTGGACAGGGTGCCAAACCAAGGCCCACAGCCCAAATTCATTTTTTTTTTCCTTTGGTCTAGCCTTTGGGATAAGAATTATTTTTATATTTTTTAATGCTTGAAAAAAAGTCAAAAGAATGCTACTTCATGACATATGAAAATGATACACAATTCAGATTTCATTGTCCATAATTTAATTTTTATTGGAACACATCCATGCTCATTTGCTTATGTATTATCTGTGGCTGCTTTTGCATTACTACAGCAGTGCCGAGTAGTTATGACACAGACTGGCCCGCGGAGCCTAGAATATTTTCCATGTGACCCTTTACTTTTGTTGACTTTTGTCCTGGAGCAGGTGCTCTCAAATTTTCGTGTGTATCAGCATAACCTGGAAGGCTCGTTAAACCACAGAATGTTGCCCCTCCCCCCTTATAGATTCTGATTCAGAAGGTCTGAGGTGGGTCTTAAGAATCTGCATCTTTGGGGCAGGGTCCTGGGATCGAGCCCCGCATCGGGCTCTCTGCTCTGCTGGGAGCCTACTTCCCTCTCTCTCTCTGCCTGCCTCTCTGCCTACTTGTGATCTCTGTCAAATAAATAAATAACTCTTAAAAAAAAAAAAGAATCTGCATCTTTAACAAGTTCCCAGGTGACCCTTCTGCTGCTGGTTGGGACCCACACTTTGAGAACTAGTGGTCTAGTGGTCAAGGAAGGTCTTTGAAATCACAGATACATCTTTAACTAGTCTGTTATTTGTCATCTTCTCTGGAGCTAAGATTTTCCATCTGTGAGATGGGGTTCGTGACAACCCGGTCCGGTTATAGGGAGTCGGTCCAAGTTTCTTGACCATGTAGTAGGGATTCAGTAAATACGCATTTCTTTCTTCCCCTTCTTTCTTCTGTTCTCGCTCCCTGCCCTTCCCTCTGAAAAGGCGCTGACTCCGAATCGCCTTTCTTCGTGAGGCTGCTTGGGACTTTCACAGCATTGGACAACAAGTGATGTGTCTCCCCCCATATGGTGCTTGTCATGGAACTCAAACAAATCAGCCTGGGAAAACCGTCCTCACCAAATTTACGTAAGCCCGTACTGTGTATACGTTTCTTCACGAAGGAACAAAATTAACGTCAAGGACTAAAAAAAAGGGATCGTCTGTCTACTTCACAGAAGTTTTCCTGATAAAGGCAGAGGACAGGGCTTAAAAAATTAATGGCTGCCCTTTAGTTAATTGTAATCAGGTGGTTTTGTCTTCCTTCCCGGGAAGAATGATAAAGGGCAAGTGCTTTGGAAACAAAATCAAGCTGAAATCTTCAAGGAAGCAGATGGGAGTGCCGTCACACAACGATAGGTGATGTGAAAGGAGGGTTTTTCTTGAGCCTGGTTTTAAATCCATGGTTCAATTAAGCACACAAAAACACTAAGTTTTCCCCAGGAATGTTTTTCTTTAAAACTTAGCCATTCCTGCGTCCTAGAACTGTGATGAGAATCAAGTGAGATAATTAATATAATTGTATTTGAAAATTATAAAGTACTGTTTAAATGCGAAGGAAATCAGGATTAGCACATGAAGTCGCAATGTAATTAGGCGAGAACGAGCTTAATGTATTGCATGAATAGCAGGGACTGCAGAGATTAGGGGGGTGCTGGAGGACCCCACTGCTTTCCGTCTTGGCCCCCGGGGAACCTCTGCACCTTAATTTACCTGTTAAGCTAATTATAGAGAAGGCGTTTTAACCTTCTTGCTCTCAAATTTCTTACTTTGTTTCTCTACATGTGGCAGAACGTGAAAGATGAATTAACCTCATGGGTTCCCTCCACTAGGGCACAAAACCTCTGTAGTGGGCTGCCCTGAGTGCCAGTTAAAAAGAAGTACATTTTCCCCTCACCTTTACATTTTTGCTTGAGTGCCCCCCACCCACGAACTCTTTGACTTCTTCAGCTGTGCCTACATTTGCAAATCATGTTTATCTTAGTAACCTCCTTTTACTGAGAAAAACGTGTTTTTAGGCAGTGGTGTGCTGAAAAATGCCTAACAGCTCTCAGGGGACATGTATGGAAGTTTATTATCAGTGTGACAGATTTAAAGGATGCACAGCACACGATTTACAAATGATCAACTCCACTGTACTCCTCATTGTAAAGCCCACATAGCTGATTGATTGCCACTGGATGCTTTTATTGATTTGTGTCCGTAGCCAACCTATGGTTGCTGCTGACCAGCAAGTATAGTTTTGACATGAATCCAAAATTGCTTGGTTGATACTTTCCTGTATGTTTCCTAGTAAGATGAAACTGACACAACCAAAGACAGATTTAGGGATGTTTGTTCATGATATGAGCGACTCCCTTGCTGAACTGGTTAATAACATTGAATAATGGAAGAATTTTTCCTTAATTTTTTGTGAAATTATGACTACAGACATAACATACATTTAATTTTAATTTGCATTATATTATTATTTGTGTGTTCTCCATCATTTTCTTTAAAAATTTTTTTTTTTTTTTTTAAGGGGAGCCCAGCATGAGGCTTCAACTCACAACCCTGAGGTCAAGACCTGAGCTAAGCTCAAGAATTGGACACTTAACTGACTGAGCCATCCAGGCGCCCCCTCTTCATTACTTTCTTATTTGACAGATAGAAATCACAAGTAGGCAGAGAGAGAGAGGAGGAAGCAGGCTCCCTGCTGAGCAGAGAGCAAAGAGTCCGATGTGGGGCTCGATCCCAGGACCCTGGGATCATGACCCGAGCCGAAGGCAGAGGCTTTAACCCACTGAGCCACCCAGGCACCCCTCTCCATTACTTTTTTAAGCCTAGATGATCAACAAAAAAATGAATTGAATCCTGATTTGTAACATTTATCTCTTTCTGTGGTGTAAATTCTCCTGTTGCTATGTACTTGGGTGCTGACTTGGGACTTAGGCCCTGTTCATCAGTGTGGGGGAAGGGCCTTCAGATGGTGTATCCCTGGCTCCCCTTGTCTTGCCCTCCAAGTTGGGAGCATCTGCTAAATTTTCAATGCTCGCTACCCATTCTTTGCTAATTTTACTTCTTTTTGCTTATTTCTTTCAACTTAAGGGATGGAATTTTGGATATCTGCTCTGTAGCTATCATTTTTAGGGGTTTCTCATATTTTAAACATTGCAGAGAATTTTGAATGTTATATAGAGGAAGAAAATGAAAAGCAGCCATAATCCAATTTCTCGAGATGTTGATGTAGTTCTCTTAGTTGCTTTTTTGATGCACTCAGATATACGATCTCACACTTCCTTTCTCTAACCAAATTAGGACCATAGTATACATTCATTTTTAAAGCATTTTTTATCTAAGTGTGACATATAACCTGAAAAATGCACAAATCAATAAATTATTGCTACACGAAAATATCCATATCACCACCACCCAGGTAAGGTAGTGGGATATTATTAGACTCTCTGAGGCCCCTTCTTAAGCCCCCTACAAATTTGTATTCTCTCCCTTTCCCCCAAAGTTAAAGGTTATTATCTATCACAAATTAATTTTGTGATTATTCGGCTTCTACTTATAATTAGAAGCCTATGGAATATACTCTTATGTCTGGTTTCTCTTCCTTAGCATTAGGTTTGTGAGATTCATCTCTGTTGGTGTGTGTAGAATTTATGCATTTGGACTGAAGACTTTTTCCCATTATATGAATCTACTGCAATGTATTTATCCTTCTACTTCTGATGGATGTTTGGGTTATTTCCAGTTTGGGCCTATTTTGAATAATGCTTTTATGAACTTTTTTTTTTTAAAGATTTTATTTATTTATTTATCAGAGAGAGAGCGAGCGAGAGCGAGCACAGGCAGACAGAGTGGAAGGCAGAGTCAGAGGGAGAAGCAGGCTCCCTTCGGAGCAAGGAGCCTGATGTGGGACTCGATCCCAGGACGCTGGGATCATGACCTGAGCCAAAGGCAGCCGCTTAACCAACTGAGCCACCCAGGCATCCCTTTTATGAACATTTTTAAAAATATGTCTGTTAGCGTACCCATGGCCTTATTTCCATTGGGTAACCACTAGCAGTGAAGTTTCTGTGTAGACATGAATTTGCAGACATGAGTTGTAAGGTTGGATACCTACAGGTTGCGGGGGTAATGCCAAGCTGCTTTCCTCAGTGCTCATTTCCATTTACACCCCCATTAGCAGTGTAGGACACTTCCTGTTACATCACATTCTCACCAACACTTGGCATTGTTCTTGTGTTTTACACCCTTTTAAACACAACATCATACTGTGAACATTTCCATGCCTTATCATTATTTGTTTCATTATTTTTGGTGGCCATATGCAGTTTATTGAATAGAGCAGGGATCGGCAAACCTTCTCTGTAAAGGGCCAGAGAGTAAATATCTTCAGCTTTCTAGAACCCTTGTCTGTTACAACTATGCAGCTCTGTCATTGCAGCACAAAGGCAGCTATAGACAACCTGTTAATGAATGAGTGTGGGTGGCTGTGTCCCAATAAAACTTTATTTATAAAAACAAGTGGTGGGCCAGTGCTGGCCCTCGGGCTGTAGTTTGTCAAAATCTGATATTTATTTAGTTTCCTAATTATAATACCATCCATACTTGTTTTTAATCAGGGAAAAAACACTTAAACCTACAATAAATATTACCTATTTGTTTAATGTCTACTATGAGCCAAACAATGTGCTTAGTTTTGAGAACTTGGTTGCATATCATTTGCAAATAAATTCTTCAAGGATCTTACACTCTGATTGGGGTAGATTGACAATTACTATCCCTGCCCGCCTGCCTTTCCTCCCACCCCCCAAAGTGAATCTTAACTGAAACTCAGTATGTAAAACAGATAAAAGCAGAACTGTTTGACTCAAAAATATCTAACTCAGAGTCCTAACAACCTGACCACTTTCTGGCCCCAGTAGTTCTCCTCTGTTTAACAGTAGGTCTCTACTGATCACAGCTTGAAAATCATGACCAGACTATCAATTGTAGCATGTCGACAGTCTTTTGTTATTATGTCACTGCTTTGAACATTCTCATACATAAATCTTTGATCACGTTATTTTCCGCAATAGATTTCTAGCACAGAATTTATGAGGTTAAAGGATGTAACTATTTTGAAGACTCTTGCTCTATTTTGCCAAAACATTTTTTCAGTTTGTGCTACCAGTATTACCTGAGTTGTATGTCAAATTTGCCAATATCCAGTATTGACATTTAAAAAGCATTTGCAAATTTGGTAGGTGAAAAATACTACCTTGTTGTTTCAATTTACATTTCTTTGATTAGTTGAGTGCTGAGAATTTTTTCGTATTTATTAGTCATTTGCATATTTTCCCTCTGAATTGATGAGAATAGGACATGTTGAGCATCATTGAAATAGAGTTTTGGAAAGAAATTTACAAATCACACCCCCCCCCCCCCCGCCAGATACCACATTTTGAATTGGAAAGAGGTCATGGCCAAAAAAAGAAGATTTCTGTTGAATCCTCTTGGGTGTCCAGGCCTGTATTTTATTCTGGACATATTACTATTCTTAATTTGATAAAAATATAATTTTTTTTCAAAGGTTGAAAAAACTATTTGACATCTTACAGGTATGGACTGAAGTGTAAGAGAGACACATCATGGTGTCCAAGATGGCAAAACGTGAACCTAGATGTAATAGAAGTAACTAGGTGTGTGTGATTGCCTGAATGTTTGTGTCCCCTCTCCCCCTTTCAAATTAATGTGCTGAAGCCTGAACCCCCAGAGTGATGGTATTTGGAGGTGGGACATTTAAGAGGTAATTAGTTCATGGGGGTGGACATACACGAATAGGGTTAGAGCCCTTCTAGAAGAGATAGGAGAGAGATGGTCTCTCTCTGCTCTTCACTGTCAGAGGATTCAAGGTGCATCTTGTTCTGCAAGAGGAATTGCCCTCACCAGACAGTGGATCTGCTTATACCTTGATAATGGACTAGCCAGCCGCCCAAACCATATGATATAAATTTTTGTTGTTTAAGCCATCCAGTCTATAGTATTCTGACTGAGATGGAAATCTGTATTCATCAGGGTTCTCCAGGAATAGAACCAATAGGATATATAACTCTGTATATATCTTTCTAGATACATATTTATTATAAGGTATTACCTTATAATAAAAAAGCTAAGCAAGAGATTTATCGTAAGATATTAGCTCCCATATTACAGAGACAGCAAAGTCTTACAATCTGCTGTCTATAAGCTGGAGACCCGGGAGAGCTGGTTGTGTACACTGAATGCCTAAGAGCCAGAGAGCGAAGAGTGGAGGTTCCAGCCCAGATCTAAAGGCCTAAGAACCAGGAGCACTGAGGCAGGAGAAGATGGATGTTTCGGCTCCAGCAGTCAGGCAGAGAGGGAATTCGCCCTTCCTCCACCTTTTTGTTCTATTTGCGCTGTTAATGGATCGGTGGTGCCCATGCACAGCAGGGAGGGCCATCTGCTTTACCACAGTCTATGCACGGGCTCTCCCTCCTTCCAAGTCACCTGGCTTGTTTCATTCCTGTTTGCAGTTAAGAGTTTTTGAAGGTCCTCAGAGAAGCCTCACCTGACCCCTGAGATTAGGTCAGAGTCCCAGTTCTGTGAACCCCCTGACTCTACTTCTCTGGCATCATCACAGAGGTAATTAAATAACCGGTTGTGTAATTCAGCCTTCGATGTCTGCATTATGGTTTCCATGTCAATTAGAGTAGAAACAACTGAAAGGCGGAATCAGAGCAGTTTTATTGGCCATATGTCACACCTCATGCCATACCTGTCAGGTAACATCCCAGTGCAAATACTGAGGGGGAGAGAGAGAGAGAGAGAAAGGAGATAGGGAGAGATACTTATGTATATATTTTTAAGTTGCATTTCTCTTCCGTCCTCTCATTGATTCTGACCCCGATGGAGAAAATGTTATCAAGGAGGACAGGATACATTACCTTGTTATTGCTCCCTTTGTCCTTAGTTCTGGGAGATCTCCTCCCTGCATCTCCTTGTGAGCTTTTGGCTTTCTGTCGTCAGCATCTGCCCTCAAATGCTGAAGAACATGGGTTTTCAACATCCTAGTGCTTGATTACCTCCCATCCATTATTTCCAAAAGTTGTGCAGGAAACTACCTGAAGTTTACCATCATCAAGGGAAAGGTAAGGATTGTCACCTGGTGGCTGTGTTCACCAGATAAAAGAAACACAAGGTCAATGGTGGAGTAGTGAAACATTACCTAACCCTGGGGTTGCTCTGACCAGACCCCTGATACCTAACGCAGGAATATTTCCCCAGTTCCCCTGAAGTCATCAGCACATACCATTAGGCCAGAGATAGGCTATAAGTCCCATGAGTATGGGGACCTTGGGGGTGTTGCTCGCTGCTCTGTCCTTGTGGCTTCACAGTCGTACAGCATGCAAATTTGTGCACAGTAAGCATTTGCTAGATGTGTGGAGGAATTAAGCTCTCGATTCCATTTAGATTTTATTTTAGTGTATACTGTGATTTAGAGCACTAGCCTTATTTTCCTCACCAATGATCAGTCTGTAACTTCAATGGCAAATGTCAAATAATTTATTCTTTTCCTATTGACGTAAAACACTACACTTACTATATACAAAATTACATACATACTTGGTGCTCTTTGGTCCTTTTTATTATGTTTGTGAGTCTGTTGGTCTATTTGATCCCATCACCATCATCCTTTTAGAAACTGTCCTTGAGGGGCTCCTGGGTGGCTCAGTGGGTTAAGCCGCTGCCTTTGGCTTGGGTCATGATCTCAGGGTCCTGGGATCAAGTCCCGCATCGGGCTCTCTACTCAGCAGGGAGCCTGCTTCCCTCTCTCTCTCTGCCTGCCTCTCTGCCTACTTGTGATCTCTCTCTGTCAAATAAATAAATAAAATCTTTAAAAAAAAAAAAAAAGAAACTGTCCTTGATTGTGTTCTTCTAATGGCCAATAATAAATTTATTTATTTTTATAGAAGGATCTTACTTTCCTAGATGGTGCAAGAAGATAGTACTTGAATATCCTTGAGGCTCAGAGCCAATCACAGCATATCATAATACTGCATTCTGTTAACACCCTTCAGCTAATATATACAGCACAGCTAGTCATTTTATTTCCAATTGTGGTGTCCTATTTTAAAATTAAGAATACAGAATATATTAAAAGTACGTTCTACTGAAGGTGCCTGTTTACTAAGTTAAAGGAACATTGAGCAGCTCGCAACCATGTCCTTTTCTCTCTCTGGACAGTTGTGAGTGAGCAGGAAGACTGTCTTGAACTTCCGGGCTTTGAGAAAAGAGTAGGAAGTAAAAGACATTGTAGAACACATTATGCGTTTCTGGAACTGCTCCTCCTCCTTTATTACTAATTTTCAAAATCTTCTTGGCTATTCTTACCCCTTTATTATTCCTGATAAACCTTACAATTATCATGCCAAATTCTGAAAGGGAAATCCTGCTGATATTTTGACTGGAATAGAGCTACATTCAACGATTAATTTGGGGAATTTTCAGGTCTTTGAAATATTGAATGTTTTCATCTGGGAGCACGATATGCTTTTCCCTCCACTCTTTCTCTGTTGTCTTTGATGCCCCCTTAATAAACATTTTCAGCTTCATATGTGTCCCACGTCCTCCCTCTGTGGCTACTTCTCTTCTTCCCTCTTCTTCCTGCTTTCCTCCCCTCTTCCCTTCCTCTCTCCCTTTCTTCTCTTTCTCTCTCTCTCTCATCTCAATTGTGAATGGATGTTTTTCCCCACTAACTTCTCAAAACTGGTCACTTATTTAAAAAATAATTATTGAGTATGTGAGTAGTGCCAGTTTTATTCCAAGTAATCTAAGCCAATTAATTGTTGTCATGGTAAAATAAATATAATGTAAATTTTACCATTTGAAGCTTTGTTAAGTGTACGGTTTAGTGGAATTAAGTACGTTAACATTGTTGTCCAACCGCCACTGCTAACCATCTTCATAACTTTCTCAGTGGCCCAAACTGAAACTCTGCATCAAGCCATTGTCTTTTGAGTAACCAGTGTGATCAGACATTTCAGAAAACTCTGCTGTTATTATGAATTGTTTTACAATAGATTTTTTTTTTGCTTTGAAGACATATACTTTTGTTGTATGAAAATACAGATAACTTATCTCCTTTTTAGTAGATGCCTCATTTGCT
This sequence comes from Mustela erminea, assembly GCF_009829155.1. NCBI lineage: Eukaryota > Metazoa > Chordata > Mammalia > Carnivora > Mustelidae > Mustela > Mustela erminea. The sequence goes on along the minus strand of NC_045632.1, from coordinate 53,721,803 downwards.
TTTCTGGCATTATTGCAATGGTACGTGGAACTTCCACCATAATCCTAAATAACGGAAATGATTATGGGCATCTTTGTATTATTGTCTATTTTAATGAGATTGCCTTTAGCTTTTTTTTTTTTTTTTAAAGAAATTTTAAGATTTTATTTATTTATTTGACATAGAGAGATCACAAGTAGGCAGAGAGGCAGGCAGGGAGAAAGGTGGAAGCAGACTCCCTGCTGAGCAGAGAGCCTGATGTGGGGCTTGATCCCAGGACCCTGGGATCATGACCTGAGCCGAAGGCAGAGTCTTTAACACACTGAGCCACCCAGGTGCCCCATGCCTTTAGCTTTTTAAAAAAAAATGATAGGTATTCTGTTATTTAGTGGCTTACCATTTGATATGGATATTCTTTGCTAAATTATAAAAGCATATTTCAATCCCTATTTTGTTGGGGGTTTTTATTAATCAGGGATGGATGTCCTATTTTATAAAATAATTTTCTGCTTTCACTGAATTAGACAAAATTTCTACTACTTAGTTCCTAGTAATGTGGAACTCTTTTTGCATTCTTAAACTCCATTTTGTTGTAGCTATGGATCTCTTAATATGCTGCTTTGTTAGGCTTGTTTAAATGTTATTTGGATCTTTATGGAAGTGCTTAGAAGTGAGAGTTCTGAGAGAGGAATTTTGTTTTTTTATCCTTCAAGGTTCCTATTTGTATTTTTTCTCTTTCATTTCTTTTTTTTTTCTTATTAAATTCACTAAATGTTATCTTCTGCTTAATTAGCCATTTCAAAGAACTACTTCTTAGATATGTGAGTTCTACTATATTTTCTAGTGTGTTAACTTCTCCTTTATTGTGATTAGTTCTTTTCTGTAGGTTTTCGACTTCCTGTCTTGAATCTTTTCATTATTTCTTATTTAATAGTAAAAGCACTTAAGACTATGAATATTCTTCTGAACGCAGCTTTGACTGATTTCTGTGAAATGTGTCATCTATTGTGGTTAGACCAATTTTCTAAAGTGTCTCAATGTGTAGATTTCACTTCCACCTTGACCCAAGAACTACTTCAGGAAGTGTTTAAAATTTTCTGGTTACAGAATGGCGAGAACAAATGGTCTGTACAAATTCTTTTTTCAAACATTTTCTGAGATTTTCTTTGTAGACAAATAGAAAATGGATATTTTCTAGATATATCTAGTTTATTTACCATGTCAAATGTGTTAATTTACCTTTTTTGTAAGTTCTTCCTTGAAATTTTTACAGCAATTTCTCTACGTATTTTGATACCAGTACATAAAATGTCTTGACCATTGGTTCTGCCTTGACCAGGTGGTTGCCTTTTTGTGTGAGGGAGGTGTTCCTGAAGATGTTGCAAATCCACGACTGATTTCTCATTGGAATAAATGTGTAGTTTGTAGGAGAGGACATTTTTGGTGTGCATAAATCTTCAAGCACTACAGTGTATTTTTGCTTTAATGATTAGTCTTTGTTTTTCCATTTTCTTCTGCTATGTTTTTCAAAAGCCATTGTTTATCATAACACCTTTTAAAAATTTTTCTTATAATATTGTATCATATCTAACTATTTAAGTTTTTGGAGTTACCATTAAGCAATAATAGTTATGTTATTATTTAGTAAACATTTTTATAAATATGCAAATATTTATAACATTCAGTTTTAACAATTATATTTTATTACAGACTTCTTATTACTGTATACTATAATAAAATAATAAGTACCCACCAAAATCATCTGCAGAAGTTCTAGCATTTAGCAGCAATATGGGTCCCAGGATAATGACAAAAGATGGTGGGTATATTTGTTTTCTGCTAACACGGTGCCATCATTTGGCAAATCAATCATTATCATCACCATCATCATTGTCACAACAAACACTATGTAATACATGTGCAAGGTTGTGTTCCAAGTACTTTAAATATATTTACTCATTTAATTCTCTTAAGTTCATATAAAATGGTGATTATTACTATCCCCACTTCATAGATGAAGTAACCAAGACACAAAGAGATAAAATACACAGCTTATAAGTGTTACAGCTTGTAAATGACAGGAATAAAAGATAGACAGCCTGGCTCTGGAGTCCACACTCCTAAGTAATCATGCTATGTGGTCTCTTCACAATTTACAATTCACTTGGTTGGACTGTAATTTTGCTGTGTTTTTCAAGAACTAAAAATGCTGGGCTTTGCATGATTTCAAAATTTGCACATAAGGTACAGTTTTCTTAAGATATTTATATCCTACTATTTAGCTTACCTAATTCAAAATCACACACGATGTTAACTATACTGTTTTGCTAAATTACATTATAGAAAGCTTCCTGAATTTGTATCTATATTATGATCCTACTACCATGATTAAAAAGAGATCCTTGGGGGCACCTGCGTGGCTCAGTGGGTTAAGCCTCTGCCTTTGGCTCGGGTTGTGATCTCAGGTCCTGGGATCGAGTCCCACGTTGGGCTCTCTGCTCAGCAGGGATCCTGCTTCCCCCTCTCTCTCTGCCTGCCTCTCTGCCTAATTGTGATCTCTCTGTCAAATAAATAAATAAAATCTTAGGAAAAAAAAAAAAGAGAGATCCTTGTCGACAAAGGGTAATGTAAAATGACCTGTTGTTTTCATTGCAACTTTTATTGAATTAAAAATAACTTTATTGACCTTAAGTGACTCTTCTGTATATTTCCTGCCTATGTCAATTTTTCTTCTGGGGTTTGAGTGTTTTTCTCTTTGATGTCTGAATTCTTTGCTTTTTATTTATTTATTTATTTATGTTAGTCACCATACGGTACATCATTAGTTTTTGATGTAGTGCTCCATGATTCATTGTTTGCATATAACACATTGTATTTTAAAGATATCAACTAATCTTCCAAATTTAAAGCCTTTTGATAGTACAAATAGTACAGTTGCATTCAGTAAGATTCTGAATTATGTCTGTTGTAATTTTTTTGTTTGCCTTTGTGTCCTAATTTTCTTTCTGAGTTTTTATGCAGTTGATAGAAAATTTACACTTTCATGTTATCAAGTCAGTTGCTGATTCCCTTTGTGATTTATTATACAGGGATTCCTTTTACCTCAGAAAGATGATAGATGTTTTGTAATATTTGTTCTATTTTTTTAAAAGATTTTATTTGTTCATTTGACTGACAGAGATCACAGTAGGCAGGGGAGGGGGCGGGGGGTGTGTGTGGAAAGCAGGCTCCCTGCTGAGCAGAGAACCCAGTGTGGGGCTCGATCCCAGAACCCTGGGATCATGACCTGAGCTGAAGACAGAGGGTTTAACCCACTGAGCCACCCAGGTGCCCCTGTTCTATTTTTTTAATGATACAGTTTTGTTTCCTTTAACTCTTTGTTCCAGCTGGGATTTCTGTTTGTGTGTGGCAAAATGAGGAATTCTTATAGTGGATATTTACACTCCCCTTGCAGCTGTTAGCTAACATTATTAATTAAAATCATGATCTCTGATTTTAGATGCACCTTTAATTAATTTGATACACATGGTAGATGCTCTTTCTCAATTATTAGTTCTGTTCTACCAATTCCCTTTGTCTATTTTCATATCCTATCACACTGTTTATTGCACACTGAGTTAGCTGGGAGGGCTAGTCCAACTCCATTGGTATTATTCTTTGACAGCCATATCTATCTATCCTTCCAGCTTCATTTAAAAAGAGGTTACAGAGGCATTTAAAACCTGGGCTCTGGAGCTGGACTTCTCAAGTTCAAATCCTGAGTTAGCCTACTTGCCTGAAAACCTTGGGCAGCTTGCTTAACCTCTCTCTGTGCCTCTGCTTTCTCACTTGCAAATAGTAGTATCTTCCATGAGAACAAAAGGAGTATCTTCTTCTTGGGGCTCTGGAGAGGGTTAATGGAGTTACAACAACTCCGGAGCACATTAGAACTGTACACCTGCTCCGGTGAGAGGTAGGTGCTTTCGAATCACCACCAGCGCTCCTAGGCTTGCGACCTCGGATACAGGGATTAACTTGGACACACTGTTTACTCCTGGCACCACTTTCTAGGACCACTTACTGACTCATATCCTTTATGTATTCGGTCAGAGTTTGATGCGTGAGAAACTACAGCATTTTGAAAAGCTTGCAGACCAGCATAAGGTGGTTACTTTTTTTAAAAAAATTTTTTAAAATTTATTTTCCACATAACAGTATTCATTGTTTTTGCACCACACCCAGTGCTCCATTTGCTTCCTTATCAAGCACATTCTGTTCGTGAGCAAATTTGGAACTTGCTCTTCTTTCCTTATCTTTCAAGGCTAGATAACTATTAACATAACTTATTGGGTAATAAGTACTTGTAGTTTTCTTCATATGCCACACATAGTTTTCATGTAGACGCTTTATAGATCTTGTAATTCTTTTGTTATTATGAATTGGATTACTTTACAAAATGTTTTCTGATTCATTATTACTAGTGCTAAAGTTATGATTTTTTGGAATACATGTTTTAGCAAGCCACATTACTCTTTTACTTTTCCTTTTATAACTTCTACTGAGTTATTTTTATTATTATCACTCCCCAATGTTTGTCTGGTTTAGAAACTATACTTTCTTTTTCTATTCTTTTAGCACCTCCCTTAAATTTTTGATGACATGTTTAACTTAGGTTTAAAATTAGGGAATGTCTTTGTCTTCTTCCCCCAAATATGAAGGCCTTAAAATAGGTTTAACTTTTATTTCCCCCTGCCATCTTCCATCTTTTTATTATTTGGTGGCTCTACCTTAGGTTTTTTTTTTTTTTTTTTTAAACATTCTCTTTTGAAATTATTATTGAGCCACAGGAAGTTGCAAAGATAATAGAGAGAGGTCCCTGTATCTTCCACAGCATTCCCTGTAAAAGTTATATTTTATGTAACTATAGTGCAATATCAAAACCAGGAAGTTGACACTGGTACAGTGTCTGTTTACAGTTCTGGGTCATTTTATCACATGTGTAGATTTCTGTAACCACCTCCACAATCTAGATGTGGAGCTGACCCAGCACCATAAGTACTTCCCTTATGATATTCCTTTTAGCCTGACTCTGACCCCTGTTCTTCCACTAACCCCTGGCAACCACTAATCTCTTCTCCATCTCAACAACAGTCTCACTTTGAGAATATCATGTAAGTGGGATCATACAGCATGTGACCTTTTTTTTTTTTTAACATCTTATTTATTTTTTGACAGAGAGAGAGAGAGATCACAAGTAGGCAGAGAGGCAGGCAGAGAGAGAGGGGGAAGCAGGCTCCCTGCTGAGCAGAGAGCCCATGCAGGGCTCGCTCCCAGGACCCTGGGATCATGACCTGGGCTGAAGGCAGAGGCTTAACCCACTGAGCCACCCAGGCGCCCCAGCATGTGACCTTCTGAAATTGACTCTTTTCACATAGCATAAGGTCTTTGAGATCTATCTGTGTTGTTGAGTGTATCAGTAGTTCATTCCTCTTTGTCGCTCAGTAGCGTAACACCATTTTCATTCAATTCCCCTAACATTTGTGGTTATTATTGTTACTACCCTTAGATTTTTTTGAGATGTTTAACAGTTTCTCTACTTACCATTATTTCTTACATCCCTCTGTTTCCATCTGAGTTCAAATTCCTACTTTGTAAAAATACTACAGCCTTTAGTATGTCTTTCAGTGGGGTTTTGTTAGTGCTAAATTATTTCCATCTTTGTTCATCTATCTTTATTTATTTTTTATCCCACTTACTCTGAATGTAGTTCAGTTTGATAGATTTTTCTAGATTTAAAGTTATTTTTTCACAAAACTTTGAGGATATCATACCTGACTTCCATGTTGTCAAAAAGTCCCATCAATCTATTTTTTATTTACAGGTCATTTTGTTGACTCTTCTTTGCTGAATACGCATTCCCTGATCCTCCTACAGCTTTCTCAGATTTTCTTACTGCCTTTTCATTCCCACAGTTTCATCAACAATGCTTTTAATTGCAGATTTATTTTTATTTATTCTGTTCCCATCTCAGAACAAATTTCCAAAATAAAGATACATGATTTTTTTTTTCAAAGTACAGAAAATTCCTAGCAAACACTGGTTTAGTGTTATCCTCTTTTCTATATTCTTTCTCTAAAGTCAGGAACAAATGATGTACAGTAAAATTTCCCTAAATAGGCATAATGTTTGGTGAATACTAACATCCATAGTCATGTAACCACACTACGATGTAATGCCGACTATTTCCATTGTCCCAGGAAGTTCCCTGGTTTCCCTTACAATTGATGCCCTATTTCCATCCATCCCCTGACAACCATTCATCTAACTGATGTCTACAGTTTCACCTTTTCCAGAGCATCACATAAGTGGAGTCATACTACGTAGAACCTTTGTGTCTGGCCTTTTTTTCTTTTTCTCAGCATAATGCACTTGGGGTTTGTTGATAATGTAGTAGTTGTTCCTCCCTTTTTGTTCCTGTGTAGTATTTCATCACAGGGCTAAACCACCATTTGTTTATGCATGCACCTGTTGATGGACATTTGGGTTGTTTCCTGGTTTGTGCAGTTATGAGTAAGGCTGCTGTAAACATTTGTGAACAGATCTTTAAGAGACCTATGTTTCATTTCTCTTGGGTAAATATCCAGGATTGAAATCGCTGGGTCATATGGTAATTGTGTGCGTAACTTTATAAGAAACTGCCAGACTGTTTTCCAAAGTGGCCATGGCATTTTCTCTTCCCACCATCACCTATGTGTAGAGGTATATTTACTCCATATCCTCCCTAGCACTTAATATTGACAGCTAAAAAAAAATTGTCCGTTCTAATAATGTAGTGGCATCTCACTGTAGTTTTAATGTGCATTTCCCTAGTGACCTATTGAGCATCTCTAATGTACCTATTTTATCATCTATATATCTTCTTTGGTGGAGCATTTGTTCAAATTTTTTGCTCAGTTTTTAAAATTAGATGTTTAAAACTATTTATTTTGAGAGTTTTAAAATATTATGAATATGAGTCCTTTATCAGATATATGTTTTGCAAATATTTCTCCTAGTTTGTGGCTCATCTTATCTTTTCCTTAACTGTCTTTCGAGAAGCAGATGTTCTTAATCTTGATGAAACCTATCTTTTTATGTTCTCTCGTGGTCTGTAATTTTTGTTTCCTGTATAAGAAATCTTATCGTTCCCATGATCACAAAGATTTTCTCTTATGATTTATTCCAGAATTTTGTAGTTTAGATTTTATATTTAGGACTGTGACCTAATTTTTGCACTTGTGGTGAGGTAAGTAAGCATTCAAGTTCCTTTTCCCACTTCTAACAAATTTTGATATGTTACATTTTCATTTCCATTTACTTCAAAACTTATAATTTATAATTTTATACTTCCCAGATTTCTTCTTTGAGTCATGTATTATTTTAGAAGTGTTTTATTTTGTTTTCACATATTTGGAGGATTTTCCAGATATCTTTCTGTTACTGACTTCTTTCTTTTTTTTTAATTTAAAAATGTTTTTATCATGGTAATTTTCAAACAAAGCTAGAAAATTGATTTCTAATTTAATTCTATTGTGGTCAAAGAATGTGTTTTATATGACAGATATTTTAAATTTATTCAACCTTATTTCATTGCTCAGAATATGAACGATTTGGTTACGTGAAAGGACTTAAAAAGAATGTAAAATCTTGCTGTTTTTGCCAGAATGTTCTGAGGGTGTCAGTTACATCAAGTTGATTTATATTGTTGTTCACATCTTCCATATATTGGCTGATTTTCTTTTTCTTGTATAAGTTATTTAATTGAGTTTTGAAATAAATTCTAACTGTGGATTTGTGTATTTCTCCTTGTGGCTTGATTATAGTTTTTGTCTCATGAATTTTGAAGATCAGTTATTAGGTGCATACTGTTTAGGATTGTCATGTGCTTTTCCTTAAATGACCCCTTTATCATTATGAAATGATTTTATCTACCCTTGATAATATTCTTTGTTCTAAAATACACTCTGTCCGATTTTAGTGTATCCACCCTAGATTTCTTTTCATTCATGATAGCATCCTTCTACTTTTACCTATTTATGTCTTAATATTTGAAGTGCTTTTCTTGTAGGCAGCAAACATGAGTTTTGATTTTTAAAATATGATAGTCTGTATTTTTAAATTGGTATATATAGGCAGTTTACATTTAATATGATTACTAATTATGGTTAAATTTAAACTGATAATCTTGCTATTTTCTCTTCATCTCATCTATATTTTGTTCCCTGTTTTCTTTCAGATTGAAGAAGTGTGTGTGTGTGTGTGTGTGTGTTTGATTCCGTTTTCTCTCCTTTGTTAGTTTATAATATGTAACTCTTTGTTTTGTTATTTCTACATTAGGGTTTATAATATAGATCTTTAACTTACTACAGACTACTTTCAAGTAATATTATACCATTTTACATATGAGAACTTTACAATAGTATACTTCCATTTCTTTTCTCCCTACCCTTGTGCTATTGTGAGATACATTTTATTTTTTACATATGTTATAAACCCTATTGCACATTGTCAAATTTTATAAAGCCAATTATACTTTTTGAAAAACAGCTTTACTTAGGCATAATTTACCCACTGGAAACATACAACTGAATGGTTCTCTGTAAGTTTATAGAGTTGTGCAATTATTACCACAATCCATTCCTGCCATCCCACAAAGGTCCCTCATACTCATTTTCAGTTAATCCCCATTACAAATTCAGCTCTAGGCAATAAGTAACTCGCTATCTCTCTCTATAAACTACATTTTCTGGCATTTCACAACATGTCATCTTTGTGTCTAGCTTTTTCACTAAACAATGCTCTTGAGATCCATCCATGATGTTGCATGAATCTTTGGATTGTTACTTTTATTGCTGAGTAATATTGCATTGTCTGGATGTATGTAATTCATTTTTCTATGTGTCCACTGAAGAACACTTAGATTGTTTCAGTTTCGGGCTATTACAAGTAAAGCTGTTGTGAACATTCATGTCGATTCTTGTGTGAACATGTTTTTAAGTTTTGATGATAAACACTCAGGAGTATAATTTCTCAATTGTATGGTTATATATGTTTAACTTTCTAAGAAACTGCCATACCTTTTTTTCAGAGTGGCTCTCTCCCATTTTGTATTCCAGCCAACAATATATAAGAGGTCCAATTGCTCCACATTTTTGTCAGCACTTAGTATGGTCAACATTAATATTAGCCATCCTAATAGGGATACAGTGGTATCTCATTCTGGCTTTAGTTTGTATTTGCCCAATGGCTAGTGAAGTTGAACATGTGGTTACTTGCTGTTTATCCATTTTTATGGAGTTTCTGTTTAAATCATTGCCCATTTTCTCTTTGGATTTTATTGTTTTCTTATTGTTGAATTTAGAGAATTCTCTCTATATTTTAGGTAACACCTACTTTCTAGGATGTGTGACTTGCCAATATTTTCTCCTAGTCTGTAGTTTGTATTTTCATTCCATTCACAGGTTCTTTCATACAACAAAAGTTTTTAATGTTCAGCTTACCAAATTATTTTTAGTGGATCTTTCTTTGGATATCATGTCGAAGAACTCTGCATAAATCTGAGTCACAAAGATTTTCTCCAATATTTTCTTCTAAAAAATTATAGTTTAACATTTGTTATATAAATGACCAAAAGATGGCTTCTGTTTATTGACTCTCTAGGTTCTTTCTTTTTTTTTTTTTTTAAAGATTTTATTTATTTATTTGACAGAGAGAAATCACAAGTAGATGGAGAGGCAGGCAGAGAGAGAAGGAAGCAGGCTCCCTGCCGAGCAGAGAGCCCAATGCAGGACTCGATCCCAGGACCCTGAGATCATGACCTGAGCCGAAGGCAGCAGCTTAACCCACTGAGCCACCCAGGCGCCCCTAGGTTATTTCTTCACTTCAGGCTGAGACTTACTAGATCCAAAGCCCATTGGTGCCAAATCCATTAGTGTAAGTTTTTGCATGCCCTAATATTTAAAAAAGTAGCCCTAAGCAAGCATATGTAGAGCCCGTTGGCTGTGCATACCCTGTGAAACCTCACCTAGCATCTGTTGTACAATAGTAAGATTATAAAACCACGAGGAGCTCTCTGACTAAGAGACTTTCTGCTGTGTGGCCGAGTGACAGCACCTAGACATGCAAGCCCCCTCTCTGATTCTCCCCTTCCACAGGGTCCCCTTGCCTTCCTCCCCTATGATTGACAGCCTCCTTACTATAAACTGCTGGCTGGTTTCGTGTTGTAAGAGAGTTCCCCATATCCAACCTCGACCCAGTAAAGCGTGTGTCATGTCTTTTCATGGTCATGTCTTTTTTATTAATTAACCCCCAAATTCCTTTATGTCATACAGCAGTTTACATTTAGATCTATGATCCCCACTGAGTTAATTATTCTTGTATAACTGTGATTTATTATTATTATCTATTTATTTATTTATTTTTTGCTTTTAGTTCTGTTATTCTGATGCTATTCATTTTAGAGTATCCCTTCTCCATTTAATTACTTTTGCATCTTTGTTGACAATCAGGGGCCATACTTGTTTGGGTCTATTTCTGGACTCCATATTCTATTCCATTATTTTATTCTATTTGATTACTATTGTGAATGGAATTGTTTTCTTAATTTCATTTTTGAATTCTTCTCAGTAGTACATAGAAATACAACTGATATTTGTATGCTGATCTTAGATCGCATGACCTTGTTATATTTATATTGTATTACAATGTTATGGTTTCTTTTTTATTACTTGTTATTTTTTACATATATTATCATGTCATTTTTAATAAAAACAGTTAAATTTCTTTCTTTCTAATTTAAATGCCTTTCTTTTCTTTTATTCTTTTTTTTGGATGCCTTATTTTACTGTCAAGACAGTTTGATGTTGAATAGATGTACTGAAAGCAAGACAGTCATGCCTAGTTCATGAGAATCAGTCTTTCACCCTTCAATATGATGCAAGGTATATATATATATTTTTATATATTCTCTTTATTGCATTCCTGGGTAAACCACAAGATAAGAAAACACTTGATGTAGTATATAATTTGTTGATATGTTGGTAAATTAAATTTGATAATATTATGTTTAATATTTTTGTATTTATATTTATGATGGATATTGGTCTGTACTTTTCTTTTGTTGTAATGTCATTGCCTTTGTTATCAGAGTAATTCTGACCTCAAGGAATGAGCTGGGGAATGCTTTCTTTTCTATTATCTTGGGAAAAATTTGTGAAGAATTGGTAATATTTCTTCTTTAGATATTTGATAATATTCTCTAGTGAAGCCAACTTGGCCTTTGGTTTTCTTTGGGTGAAGATTTTAATTATTAATCTAATTTCTTTAGTTTTGTGTGTCTATTCAGATTTTTTTTCTTTTTGAAAGAGTTTTTGGAATATCTTTCTAGGAATCTGTTAATTTCATCCAGTTTATCTATTTTTTTTTTGGCCTAAACTTGCTCATAATATTATAATTCTCTTGTTTTTTGTAGAGTTAGTAATATGTTCCCTCTTTGGTCTTGATTTTGCTTGTTTCCTCTTTCTCCATTCTTTTCTAGATTGGTTATTCTAAAGGTTGTCAATTTTCTTTTCTTTTCAAAGAACCAACTTTTGGTTTCATTATTTTTCTGTTTCCTGTCATTTATTTTGCTCTTCTTTTTTTAGTTTCTTAATGTAGATGTCAGTTATTCATTTGAGACTTTTTTCTTTTCTGTTTTAGGTTTTTAATGCCAGCTTTAACTGCATTCCATAAACTTAAATATATTGTGTTTTTGTTTTCATTCAATTCCAAATATTTTATAGTTACCCTCATGCCTTTTTCTTTGAGTCGTCAATTATATGGAAGTATATATGGAAGTATATTATTCAAATTCCACATAACGGGTTTTCCTAGATTACTTTCTGTTGTTGATTTCTAATTTAGTTCCATTGTGGTTAGAGAATACACTTTGTATAATTTTAACCTTTTGAATTTATTGAACCTTGTTTTATGCCTAACATATAGGCCATCCTGGAGAATGTTCCATGTCTGCTTGAAAAGAATGTGCATTCTTTAGCAATTGGATGATGTGTTCTAATTATTAATCATACACATAACATCAGTATGTATTAAAATGCAACAATACAATGTTATAATCACTGCTTTATGCAATGTAATATAAATTCTCAAACAATAGAAGATAACTATATATTTGTACATGTAATTAATAAATATGTTAATCTTTTATATTGAGCTACATATTTACCATTTTTAGTGATTTTCATCTCATCTGTGTATTCAAATAACTGACATCATTTCCTTTTAGCCTGAAAGACTTTCTTTATTATTACTTGTAATATAGGTCTGCTAGCAACACAGGCTCTTAATCTTTGTTTATCTGGTAGTATCTTTCTTTCATATTCATTTTCTGAAGGGTAGTTTTGCTGAATAAAGCTATTGGTTGGCAGCTTTTTCTTTCTTTCAGCACTTTATATGTCACCCCTCTGCTCTCTGGCCTCCACTGTTTCCCATGAGTAGTTTATTGTTAATCTATGTCACTGTTCTGAGGGCAACTGCTTTTTCGGTAGCATAGGGCTATGGCCAGGGTGGTTCTGTCTTCACTGCCAGCCTCTTGGAATTCTGCCTCAAGCCTCAGAGTATGATCCCAAGCTCCTGGTACCTGGAGCTTGAAGGAAATAATATAAAAGCAGCCTACACATGGTAAGCTGCAGCCAACATGACTGATACCAGGACTAGAGTACCTCTGGATCACCAGGCCCATGACACTTCTTGGGTTACCTGGACACCTGGCCTCCTACTGGTCTCCCTTGATATCATGTCATTTTTCCCTTACTACTTTCAAGATTTTCTCTTTGTCCTTGGTTTTCTAGAATTGGACTATGATGTTTCTATGGACTATGACTTTTCTAGAATTGGACAATGATGTGGAACTCTTTGTTTTCAATATACTTAGAGTTTGTTCATCTTCTTAGTATATTAGTGTATACTAGTGTATACATATTAGTGTTTCAATAAAAGCTGGGAAGTGTTCAATCATTATTTCTTCAAAAGAAATTATCTGCACCCCTCTGTCTTCTATTATATGCATCTTGGTATGTTTGACCATGTATTTTTTTTTTAAGATTTTATTTATTTATTTGTCAGAGAGAGAGAGAGAGAGAGCGAGCACAGGCAGACAGAGCGACAGGCAGAGTCAGAGGGAGAAGCAGGCTCCCTGCGGAGCAAGGAGCCCGATGTGGATCATGACCTGAGCCGAAGGCAGCTGCTTAACCAACTGAGCCACCCAGGCGTCCCTGACCATGTATTTTTGAGGCTCTATTTCTTTTTCTTCAACTTTTGCTTCTCTATTTTTCAGATTGTATAATTTCTACTGATATATATATTTTTAAAGATTTTTATTTACTTATTTATTTGACAGAGAGAGAGAGAGAGACCACAAGTATGCAGAGCAGCAGGCAGAGAGAGAGGGGGAAGCAGGCTCCCTGCTGTGCAGAGAGCCCGATGCAGGACTCAATCCCAGGGCCCTGAGATCATGACCCAAGTTGAAGGCAGAGGCTTAACCCACTGAGCCACCCAGGCACCCTTGATCTATTTTCAAGTTCACTTTTTCTTTCTTCTACATTGTCTGGGTTAGTATGAATATATAATGACATATATTCATCATTATAATATCACAGAAAATATTTTCTGTGCCCTAAAAATTCTGTGTCCCACTTACTTATTCCTCCCACCTCCCAACCCCTGACAACCACTGATTTTTTTTTTACTGTTTCTATAGATTTGCATTTTTCTGAAAACATTCAGATGATATTGTTGATATCATCTGATATTGTATGATATTGTTGAAATCATATATTATGTAGCCTTTTCAAATTGGTTTCTTTCCTTTAGTAATTGCTTAATTGCTTAATCCTTAGGATTACTCATGGCTTCATAGTTCATTTCTTTGTTTTAAAATATTATTTATTTATTTGACAGAGATCACAAGTAGGCAGAGAGGCAGGCAGAGAGAGAGGAGGAAGCAGGCTCCCTGCTGAGCAGAGAGCCTGATGTGGGGCTTGATCCCAGGACCCTGTGACCATGACCTGAGTTGAAGGCAGAGGCTTTAACCCACTGAGCCACCCAGGCGCCCCTATGTGCAAGTTTTTGATGGATATATTTTCAACTCCTTTGGTAAATACTAAGGAGGACGACTGCTGAATTATATAGTAAGGATGTATGTAGTTTTGTAGAAATCGCCAAGCAGTCTTCTATAGTCCCTGTTCCATCTTTCATTCCCATCAACAGTGAATGAGAATTCCTATTGCTCTATGTCCTTGCCAGCCTTGGGCATTGTCAGTGTTTCAGATTTTGGACATTTTAATAGGAATTTAGTGGTATTTCATTGTTTTAAGTTGCATTTTCCTGATGATATATGATAAGGAACATGTTTTCATTTGCTTATTTGCCATCTGTTTATATTCTTTTTTTCAAAGATTTTATTTATTTATTTGACAGAGAGCACAAACAGGGGGAGAAGCAGGCAGGAGGAGAGGGAGAAGCAGGCTCACTGAGTGGGGAGCCCAATTCGGGGCTTGATCCCAGGACCCTAGGATCATGACTTGAGCCGAAGGCAGATACTTAATGATTGAGCCACCCAGGTGCCTCACCATCTGTATATATTCTTGGTGAGGTGTCTGTTAAGCATTTTGGCCTATTTTTAAATTGGATTGTTTATTTTCTGGCTAGAATTTAACCTAGCTATGGAGGAAAAAGAAGCTTCACTGAGATCGCCATAAGCCAAAAGAAGAAACTTGAATGATGAGTCAAGTTGGATAGGTCAAGAGAGAAGAGGTGGGAAGGAGAGAGAAATATATAGACAAAAGGAAATAACTCCAGTTCAAGGAATTGAGAAAAGGTGCCACATTTGAGGAAGACTGGAGGATGATCAAGTAAAGAGGAGAATAATGCCTAAAATATACAGGTTCTAGAGTTCTCTACAGTTATTTGAGATTTGAGATATTTTTCCTAAAAGAAGAACCAAAATGAAAAGTTTTAAGTAGCTATAAGTAGTGGGTAGGTCAGTAACATGAAAGATCTCTCATATTGCAGAATAGTGAATGAATGTAGGTGTGGGATACAAGACTTCTTGCTGAGAATCTGGATTTGAGGCTGTTATAGAGTCTAGTTAAGAGATAACTGTGCCTTCAAGAAGGGTGGGAGTGGTGGAGGTGGAGAGAGATATACAGACATGAAAAATGCTTAACATGTCGTATCAAAAGTACTCGATGTTTGGGTGAAAGTAAGAGAGAGAGAGAGAGAGAAGAGTAACAAATAGCTTTGAGATTTCTGGCATGAGAAGCAGAATAGATTATGATGCCAGTTTACTGATTTAGGGAATAATGGCACTGGAACATGACTGGGAGTAGAAGAGAGAGAAGTTGTGAAGGCATCCCAGGCCATATTCAGGAGATAAAACATGTGAATCTGGACCTCATGGGAAAGGAGATGTGGAAACATGGATATGGGAATTGCTGGCATATCCATGGTAATGGAAGCTGTGTAGATGGTATCAAGAAGAAAGAGCCTAGATGATTACCCGACTTTAAGGATGGATAAAAGGTGGAAGCAGAAAAGGAGAATGAGTAAAAATACTTCAGAATGATGGGGAAGGAAACTTCAAAAGCTTGATACCTTTAAAACCAAGGAAAAAGATATTTCTCAAAAAGAGTAGATGGTGTCCAATGTTGCAGACAAGTCAAACAAGATGAGAGCTGTAAAGTGTCCTTTGGATTTAGTTACAAAAAAGCATGAATTTTTCTTGGTGAGAGCAGTTTCTTGGTGACAAAGTGGAACAGGTGGAAGTCAGAATAAGTTGGTTGAGGACTGTGTTGGAGATAAGGAAAAGAGGTCATGAGAATAGACTGTTCTTTCGGGAAGTTTGACTATTACCCTGATTTCTGGATTGCCTAATCCAAAGGCTACTTCCAGTTCTTTATTTTTCTTTGAAAACTTGACCATTATGTGTCCTGGGAAGGCTGTTTATTTGTCAGTTTTGTCTGAAATATAGCTGGTTATCTCATTCTCTAAAGTTAAATTTTCTCTTAACCATACTTCTGAATATTTCTTTGATCTACTTGCTCCTTCTCTGCCCAAAGGTCCACTCATTAGTTGACTCTTTGTAATCTATCCACTTTATCTGCGAACTTTGCTAATATTTTCATTTTCATTCAATGTTGCCTTAATGGTTGATTTTTTTTTAAAAAAATGCTGTGTTTCTCAAATTTATCTTCTGCATGATTTAATCAAGCTTTGAAAGCATTGAGTTTTGTTTTTCATATTTTAATCACAGTCTTTTAAATTGATTGTTGGTTTATGTCAGATGGTTCTTAGCTCATAGAAAATGTATCCCTTGTATCTTACCGAAATAAGAGATGGGTCTTCTTTGAACTATTATTTCATGAAGTTTACTATAAGATCATTTGTCCAGGAGTACAAACATAAGACTGTATGATGAAATTATTTTATGCTTGCTTTATCTATTTTTTAAAATTTTTATTTATTTTTAAAATTTCTTTTCAGTGTAACAGAATTCATTGTTTATGCACCACACCCAGTGCTCCATGCAATACGTTCCCTCTATAACACCCACCACCAGGCTCACCCAACCTCCTACCCTCTGCCCCTCCAAAACCCTCAGATTGTTTTTCAGGGTCCACAGTCTCTCATGGTTCATCTTCCCCTCCAATATCCTTATATTTTCAAAAGAAAAACCATTGCCTGCTTTTAAAAATCATTTATTATAATAACTGAAGAATGATTTCCTGATGATGGTGCGCTCCACTGAGCTGGGTCTGTGATGGTAAGAGTGGTATTGGATGGATGAAGAATACCTTTATCTGATGCTATTTTATGCTGTGAAAAGCTCATAAATTTCATGGGACCAGTGTCATTTATTACTGAGCAGGAGATGGCTCACATGTAGAGGCTGAAAGAGAAACCCGAAAAAGAAAAGTAGAGGAAGTGAAAGCAGATGATGGATCTTTTCATCAATGCTGTACCACCGTTCCATTCTTCAGCTTCTGTGCTGCCGCTGTGACATCAAATCCTGCTGAGAAGGGACACTCGTACATCCCGCTCTTCAGATTAACAAGGATTTCCTGGAAAATGAAAACTTCATTAAAAAAATAAATTATTGATTTTTACATATGTGTCAGTTTTTTTTTTAAATTTTTATTTTTTATAAACATACATGTTTATCCCCAGGGGTACAGGTCTGTGAATCGCCAGGTTTACACACTTCACAGATATGTCATTTTTTTAAGGAAATGAGTGCAAAGCAAATTCTGTGTATGACAATTGATCAGTAAAATGTATTTGCTGTTTCCATCATTAGATATTTAGATCTATGTTTTTTTTTTTCCATCTTCCTGGCACAGAAGTTAATCCAGCTACTTCTCATGGGTGCAAAATGGTAACTTGTGTTCAACACATTCTTCAGTTACTTTGCATGAAGCATTCATATTAGATAAAACTGTTCCAGGATACACATCTCTTTAAAACTAATTTATTTTTTCTATGCCATAGGTCCCACATAATATTCTAAAATGTGTTTTAAAAAAACCCCTGTGCTTGCTTGAAGCTAAGATATCTAAATCTGGAAATACCACTTTATTCTGTAACAGGTCAAATCATGGACATGCTGGCCCAATGATCTTCCTTTATAAAACCATTTTACAGAAAAATCTTCTTTGAACCTTTCTTGAACTTTACTCCTTTCTGTTGAGCTTCAGAACATTTTATGATCCCCCTTCACTTGTATCCTCTCCAGGTGGACTATGCTATTTTTGGTCCGGCAAGGGACAGGAAGAGCAATTGATTGCGGCCACAAAAGCTGGCATCACTAGTCAACATTCAAAAATTGTCAGACAAGTAATTTAATCATATTATTATCTATTTTTTTTTCCTCCCAGCACAGCTTTTAAGCCAGAGAGGTGAGTCAGCGTAGCTGGTTTCATGCTTGCAGTGTTGCAAGCACAAAGATGGAGAAGGATGGCAGGATGATACCAGACTAAGATGCTCTCAAGCATATAGGTTCAATATATCTGTTTTACTCAACCAAAAAGTTCATTATCTGTCAGCTGCAAACATGCTTCTCCAAGTATATCCTACTTCTCTCCACCTCTCTCTATCATTTACACTGATATTCTTCATCAGGTGCACAGGGTCAGGTCTTGGAGGCATGATTTTTTTTTAAACTGAGATGTTTGTTTAATTATTATCAGTAAATCCTGTTCAGTTATTACAACATTACATTCTAAGTAATCCCCGCATTTACCATGCACATACCATGACCACACTCTAGATGTGATGTTTAACCAGATGCAAATGTCTTCATATTTAATGTACTGCTTCTTCCGTCTTGATCCTTATGACCCATCAGACTCTACATTGATTTCTATTTTCTGTCTGTTCCTTGAAGGTGTGGTAACAGTTCAATAATCAGTATTGGAGAATAATTAGTATCGTTCTCAACCCTCTCAACCATAAGGGATATGGATGTTGATTGATACTCTCTCCCATACCTGAGGTTGACAGTTGTTTTCTGTGTTACTCGTGAATAGTAGAAGTTTAATAAAATTTCCCAAACATCTGTACAATCTAGGTGAGATTAAAGACCTTTGTAAAAAATGGAATTGTGTTTCAGGAAAAGGAAGAACTGTGAGACCAATGGCTTTTGAAGATCTGATTGTGAGATTATGGAGGTCCTAGATCAAAGAGGGTGGAAGGAAATAACAGATGAGAGAATTCTCCCCCTTTGCTTGTTTTAGTGCCAACTACAGACATGGCCATGGATATTATTGCTGCCGTCAAAGATGGTGGAATGACTAGAGTCATTATTTTGCAGACATGACAGATTGTCTATAATGTGCTAGTTCCTGTACACAGCAGGAGTGACCCCACATGCACACTGCCCATGGGAATTTTACTCCCTGGTGAGTGAGTGGGGGATGGGGCAAAGAACAGATATGCCAACAAGTGGTTATGGTGCAGAGTAGTAAAAGCTGTCCTCTCGGTTTTTATAAAATGCTATGAGATACCAAAGCACATACCCTCCCCAATGTCCATAATCCCACCCCCTTCTCCCAAACCCCCTCCCCCCAGCAACCCTCAGTTTGTTTTGTGAGATTAAAAGTCACTTATGGTTTGTCTCCCTCCCAATCCCATCTTGTTTCATTGATTCTTCTCCTACCCACTTAAGCCCCCATGTTGCATCACCACTTCCTCATATCAGGGAGATCATATGATAGTTGTCTTTCTCTGCTTGACTTATTTCGCTAAGCATGATACGCTCTAGTTCCATCCATGTTGTCGCAAATGGCAAGATTTCATTTTTTTTGATGGCTGCATAGTATTCCATTGTGTATATATACCACATCTTCTTGATCCATTCATCTGTTGATGGACATCTAGGTTCTTTCCATAGTTTGGCTATTGTGGACATTGCTGCTATAAACATTCGGGTGCATGTGCCCCTTTGGATCACTACGTTTGTATCCTTAGGGTAAATACCCAATAGTGCAATTGCTGTGAAGTGTGTAAACCTGGTGATTCACAGACCTGTACCCCTGGGGATAGAGTATTATGCCTCCATCAGAAAGGATGAATACCCAACTTTTGTAGCAACATGGACGGGACTGGAAGAGATTATGCTGAGTGAAATAAGTCAAGCAGAGAGAGTCAATTATCATATGGTTTCACTTATTTGTGGAGCATAACAAATAGCATGGAGGACATGGGGACTTAGAGTGGAGAAGGGAGTTGGGGGAAATTGGAAGGGGAGGTGAACCATGAGAGACTATGGACTCTGAAAAACAATCTGAGGGTTTTGAAGGGACGGGGGGTGGGAGGTTGGGGTACCAGGTGGTGGGTATTATAGAGGGCACGGATTGCATGGAGCACGGGGTGTGGTGCAAAAATAATGAATACTGTTATGCTGGAAATAAAAAAAAATAAATTAAAAAAAATGCTATGAGATATACAAATGTTCCTACTAGCATTATTTATGACAGCCAAAAAGTGGAAACAACCCAAATGTCCATCAACTGATGAGTGGAACAAAACAGAGATTCTTTGGCGATGAAAAACAACTAGTAGTTACTAGTTGTTACTTAGAGTTACTAATTCATGCTACAACATGGACGAACCTTGAAAACATTATGCCAAGTGAAAGAAGTCAGACACAAAGGACCACATAGTGTATGGCTCCATTTATGTGAAATGTTTAGAGTTGACAAATTTATAGAGGCAGAAAGCAAATTAGTGGTTGTCTTGTGCTGGGATGGGGAAGGATGGAGGAATGATGGCTAAGGGGAGCAGATTTCTTTTTTTTCTTTTTTAAAGCTTTTATTTGTTTATTTATCAGAGAGAGTAGAGAGCAAGCACAAAGAGGGGAAGCAGCAGGCAGAGGAAGAAGGCTCCCCCCGAGCAAGGAGCCCAATGTAAGTCTCAGTCCTAGGACCCTGGGATCATGACCCAAGCCAAAGGCAGATGCTTAACCAACTGAGCTACCCAGGTGTCCCAGAAAGCAGGTTTCTTTTTGGAGCATAAGTGACTCTTAATCTCACAAAACAAACTGAGGGTTGCTGGGGGGAGGGGGTTTGGGAGAAGGGGGTGGGATTATGGACATTGGGGAGGGTATGTGCTTTGGTGAGTGCTGTGAACTGTGTAAACCTGGTGATTCACAGACCTGTACTCCTGGGGATAAAAATATATGTTTATAAAAAATAAAAAATTAATTAAAAAAAAAAGTATTCTTATGTCAACTGTGGTGATGGGTGCACAACTCTCAGTATGCCAAAAGTTATTGAGTTATACACCTTAAATAGGTGAATTATATGGTATGTCAGTGATGTCTCAATAAAGATGTTAGAAAATGGTGTAAGAGGAGCACCTGGGTGGTTCAGTCATTAAGCGTCTGACTTTAGCTCAGGTCATGATCCTGGGGTCCTGGGATGGAGCCCTGCACTGGGCTCCTCAGTCAGTGAGGAGCCTGCTTCTCCCTCTCCCTCTAACTGCTCCCCCTACTTTTGCTCTCTCTATGTCAAATAAATAAATAAAATCTTAAAAAAAAATGGCATAGGAGCAGGAGTGCCTTGGTGGCTCAGTTGGTTAAGCATCTGACTTTTGATTTTGAGTTAGGGTCCTGAGATTGAGCCCCAAGTTGGGCTTCCTACTCAGTGGGGAGACTGCTTGAGATTCTCTCTTTTCCTCTCCCTCTGGCCCTACCTGTATGCTCTGTCTCTCAAACAAATAAGTAAGATGAAGAAAGAAAATGGTATAGAGCAAAGAAAATACATGGATTGCTGCCAATGTCATGAGGATGGGAACTAGCATTTATAGGGTGCATAATCCTCATGATAGCCTGGAGGGGGGTGAGCACCATCATCTCCATTTACATCAGAGATGGATGTAACTTGTCCTTGGTTACAGAGCAGAGCCAGGACTTGGTCCCCAGTCTGTAGGTCTCCAGTCAGCACTGTTTCTTATTTACTTCAGAGATGATACCTACTTTCCTCCAAAAAGTACCAGCAGGAGCCCATGAGGCATAGACGGCCTGAGAGGGGCATTCAGGTGGAGAGAAGTATTTGGTCAGGGTCCTGGGAGGAAACAGATGGCACATGCAATGTGGATAATTTGAAGCAAGATCAGTATAGTGACTACTTCGGGTATGGGCAGAGTTTAAGGGAATCAAACTGGGGATAGTGACAGCCCAAAGCATTACCATCCCAGGCCTGAAGAAGAAAGGGGGGAAGCCATGGGTAGGGTGTACATGGGGCTGCCTTCTGTAGGGGAGCACAACAGAGCTACCTGGCATGGGAGGAGCCCAGGGACTAACTTCCCCATTCTCCTTCCCTCTGATCTCTTCTGGTCTTTATCACTGGCTGCACCTAAAAAAAAGCCAGATGGCGAGAGAACCCATTGGTGTAATCCACACAGGCCTTCCTTGTGGTACAGAGAAAGGCATGCAAGGTAAACCTGAAGGATAGCACAGGTATGGAGAGTAACATTAAAGGCATGTTGTAGGAGCGGTAATTACATCAAAATTATTTATTTTAATCGTTTAATCATTAATTCCTTATAATTCCCTTTATTTTGGCTGATTCCATCAGATTGTTAATCATTCTATTTTTTTTCATTCTGTTTTCTCCTTCTTGTGAATTTGGATGTTCTATTGAACTTTTCAGTTTCATTCTGTTTCCTTTTCTTGAGTTCACAAGACATCTACTTTTAGATTCCAACTATTTTCTCAGGAAAGGCATACCCTTTTCCCAATATGGTGTTCTGCTTCCTGCACATCCCAATCCTGAAGGATATGAAACCTCTAGAATGTTCCCTTTTCCCCTCTCCTCCTCATCACCGCTTCCCACTCCCTGAGGTGAGATCTTTGGGGCATCTCGCCTCCTTTCTCATTCTCCATTTCTAACTGAAGTAGCATTTACATTGTACAATGCCCAATAGTCCATTAATATCCACTTACCTTTACCTGTCTATATTGGGTTCACTGTTCATCACTGTTTTCTCTCTTCTCCATCTTCCTGTATTTTAAAGTCTCTAATAAATTTTATTTTTTTTTCCTTTAAAGATTTTATTTGTTTTTTGAGAGAGAGAGAGAGAGAGAGAGAACAAGTGGTGTGGAGGGGCAGAGAGAGAGGGACAAGCAGACCCCCCCATTGGCAGGGAGGGCACTGCAGGGCTCAATTCTAGGACCCTGGGATCATGATCTGAGTGGAAGGCAGACACTTAATTGACTGAGCCACCCTGGCAGCCCTCAAAGTCTTTCCTTTTGAAGCCTTAGATTACTTTCCTCAGATGGGAGTTATAGGTGGTGTAATCTCCAAATTCTTACATGTCCGCAAGTATCCTTTCACCTTAGCTGGTGAATGCCATCTTGACTGGGCAGAGGATTCCCCCAATTGATTTTAGTTGGTCATTGGCAACTGTTATTCCATCGTCTTCTAGCCTCCAGTGTTAGCGGTAATAAGTCAGAGAGAAATTGTGTGCTTTCCCATTCACAGGTAATTTGTTCTTTCTATCCAGGAGCTTGTCAGATTTTTGCTTTTTAATTTCATTCAGGAATTTTACCAAGACATCCCCACATGAATGTTTTTCTTCATCAGTCAAGTTTAGAACTCCAGGAGTCCTTTCAGTCTCCAGAACCTGGAGTCTCTTCAGCTTAGTAAGGATTTTCTTCTATTACATACTTTTATTTATTATTTTTTAAATTTTTTAATTCAAGTATAATTAACACACAGTGTTATATTACTTTCAGGTCTACAGTGTAATGATTCAACAATTCTATGCATTACTTAGTGTTCATCATGATAAGTGTACTCTTAATCCTCCCATCCCCCCACTACCTTCCCTCTGGTAACCACCACATTGTTCTCTGTATTTCAGAGTCTGGGTTTTTTTGTTTGTGTCTTTTTAAAATTTTCTTTTCTTTCTTTCTTTTTTTTTTTTTTTTACTATTTTATTTCAACTCCCAGATAGTTAACATACAGTGTTATATTAGTTTCAGGTTTACAATATAGTGATTCAACAATTCCATATATCACCCAGCACTCATCACAAGGGCCCTACTTAATCCTCCTCTTCTTTTTTTTTTTTAAATTTAAAAAGATTTTATTTATTTATTTGTCAGAGAGAAAGAAAGAGAGAGAGAGAGCAGATGGAGGCAGAGGGAGAAGCAGGCTCCCTGCCGAGCAAGGAGCCCGATGTGGGACTTGATCCCAGGATGCTGGGATCATGACCTGAGCGGAAGGCAGCTGCTTAACCAACTGAGCCACCCAAGCATCCCAATCCTCATCTATTTTACCCATCTCTCCACCTCTCCTCTAGTAACCATCAGTTTGTTCTCTATAGTTGAGTCTTTTTCTTGATTTGTATCTCTCTCACTTTTTTTTTTTTACCTTTGCTCATTTGTTTTGCTTCTTAAATTCCACATTTGAGTAAAATCATATGGTATTTATCTTTCTCTGACTGACTTGTTTCACTTAGCGTAATATTCTCTAGCTCTATCCATGTTGTTGCAAATGGCAAGATTTCATTCTTTGTAGGATGAATAATATTCCATTGCATAAATATATCACATTTTCTTTAACCATTTATCTACTGATAGACATTTGAGCTGCTTCTTTATGTTGGCTATTGTAAATAATGTTGCAACAAACTTAGGGGCATATATATCTTTTATCACACACTTTAAAATTACTGCCTTTTGTTCTTGGAATTCATATTATTACTTATAGTGTGTCTGCTAGACCCAGCTCAAGGTCTCACCCTTTCTTTCATTTGCCCACCTCTTTGCTTGCTCTGTGCAGTGTGAGTTTTTTCCATGTGTTTTCTAGTCACCAGTTCATGTCACTTCAATGACTAACCTCTCTTCAATTCAGCCACTGAGTTGTTCAATGATAGCGCTGCCAGATAAAATACAGAATATATAGTTAAATTTGATTTCAGAATGAATTTTTTTTTAGTGTAGCATGGGAAGAATATACTAAAATCATTTATTGTTTATGTGAAATTCTGATTTAATGGAGTCTCCTGAAGTTCTTCTTATATATGCAAAATCTAGAAGCCCCATTCAGTGGAGAAGTCATTTTTTCCTGAGGCCTGGGCATTCTTTTTGTGCACTGCATTTGAATCTCCTAACTGCTCTTGCTATTTGTTTGTCCAGGTTTCCCTCTGTTGTTTCTAAAAGCTTCATTTCACTGGCCAAATGTTTTGTTTGCTCAGATTGGTCTTCCTTTCTCTAGCTGCTGAGTTTCCTTTAATGCATTATTTTAAAAACAGTCACAGATCTGTATGTTACAGCTCTCCAGATAGAGGCTGTTCTCTGACTGGTGGAAGATAAAGGGATTTCTATTCTAGTGTGGGGATGCTGTGTGTGGTCAAAAGATGGGGCAGTAGTCCCTTGCTGGGGTCCTGGGAAGGAGCATCTCAGTGACAAGGTGTTTGTACTCCTCTAGCTTCAAAGATGCAGAGGATTAAGACCACCTGTTCAGTATCCCTATGGCTTTTCAAGGGCCATGGATACCAGATACAATCATATAGGATTAATGCTGTCTCTCACCTCAGAAGTCATTGTATCCCCATGCACCATACTCTTTCTGGGATCTGCCATTTATAATCCCTGCCTCAGGGTTCTCAGATGCTGGCTTCATGGCTCTTGCTTTGCTCAGAATGAGGAAACTCTATGGAACCTCTGCCCACTAGAACCCATTCCTTCTCCCCCCCATCCCGAACACACAAGAAGCTGACCATCTCAAGAGCGGAACCAGATGGGAGTGGAAAGAGGAGATGGGCGTTGAACTCATCAAAAGACTTAAAAGATGCAAATTGCTAGAGAAAATAACTATTAGACTGGGAATGAGTAAAAGACTTTAATTTTTTTAAATATTAACATTTAAAAGGATTCTCTTCTCAGGATGTGTCACAATTGTCTTTAAGTTTTCAGTCCATTGGAAAGAAACCCAGACTGAAAATCAGAAAGGAAGCCTAGGGGTGTGGTTTATGCAGGAAAGATAACAGAGGACTCTTACCCTGGGCTGTCAAGCATCGCCACATCTGTAGCTGGAGCCACCGGTGGCTAGTGATGACTGCTCTGGAAAGGCATAGAGCATTTCTGTCATCTCTGAGTGTTCTGGTTCTGCACACTGGCGTATCCTTAGTACCTAGAACATAACAGGACATCAGTAAATTTTACCTGAATGGAAGATTAAATCAACAAAAAGTTAAGAGCCTGATATCACAGGTGGGCATTGAATGGGTTTTATTCCTTCAAGGAAGGAGAGATTATCCCCTAGAGACAAGAGCATATTTCATGCACATGTATGCATTTGACCCCAAAAATGTCACCAGATTTTACAACTCATTTACAGTGGTGTTTGGGAAAGACGACAGACTCATAAATAACCAGCCATGTTACGGATAAAGAAGAGGAACAGTCGAAGAATCTGTTGCTTGTTTTAAAAACTCATTTCATGATGCATTTCTTTTTCTTTTTTTTAAAATTTATTTTTTATTTATTTTCAGCATAACAGTATTCATTATTTTTGCACCACACCCAGTGACCCATGCATTTCTTTTTCTTATCAAAGAGGAGTAAAGCTCAATAGCTATAAATCTTTAAGGTAAGTATCCCTCTCCCAAATGAGGACAAGCTCTTAAACCTCTCTCCGTTAACCAATCTCTTCTTGAAACTTTATGATATATTGGGAATAGTGTGTGCTAATTTAAGTGGGATGCACAGGGAAGGAAGAGCACTGTGGAAAGGAAAAAAAAAAAACACCTCAATTTTTCTTTATCTCAAAAACTAACCAATAATTACACAAGAAATGTTAAGGATCTTCAAAAATATAAGTGGTCTTTTACATTTCCATTTACAGCTTAAATGTATCCCCTAGCAATCAGAAAAAGGTATAAAGTTCATTTTCAAGGACTTGGGGAAAAAAAGGCAAATTGCAAAGCATATGCCAAGACAGGCAGCTGTGAATAACATTTTATCCCAGGATTCTCAATGCCTTTGTGAAATAAATATCAATAAGGAAACATTTTCTTACATAAAGAAACTGAGGGAAATATCTTGATTTGTAGAACTGATAGGATTTCAAAATAGGAAAGACCCCCCAAAGCAGATGCAATTTAAAAAAAAAACCCACAAAATATTTCTTCCCAAGGCAGCATTCATTCTCTAGAAATAAGTGGGCAATGTCTTTGTTGACCTTTCCCCTTGTTCGAAGACTTTAATGGTGACTTAGGTGCCACTTTTCCCCCCCATCCTGTTCTTGAGTGAAATGTCAGTCCCTAAATAAAGCTATATTCTTTACAAATTGTCCATCTTGAGAATGGAATATGCATCTAAATTACCAGAAGAAATGGCCATGACAGCTTTGCATTTTTCTAATTTATGGAGATGAAGGAATCTTTGTGACACCAACTATAGGTTTCCTCTGCAAAACCCTTGTAATTCCTCTACTATATACTATCTCCTTTCCAGAATCTTCGGGCCTCTGAAAGACTCAAAGCAATGTAAATGCTACGTACCAGTTGTTGGAAACAGAGTGGATCCTTGCCTTCTTTCCCTTATCTTCTCACTGTTGGGTTGAGAGTATTTGTAAACTTGGCCACCTTAAAACAGATGTGGAGTGGAAACAATTATAGTGCAGCAGTGAAGCCTTCCAGCTTTGCACAGGACCACATTCTCCTGGACCCACTTTTCTGGACCTTCTTGGCTTTGGCTTATTTCCTTTGACACAGCTGAGGGGCACCTTAGTCCCTCTTCCTGATGGAGAAAAGCCTGTACAAGAGTGTTGGAGGTGCTTTCAGTGGTCATCCTTTTGGGTCCTCAAGTAGAATTCCTTTGAGATCCTGGTGCAGGGGCAAAATTCCTGAGGGGAGGAGTGCTTGATTATACAGTAGCCTCTGAGAAGCAGAGTGCTTTGTCTAGGAAGGCTTCCTTCTTCTTCCTCTCTTGTAGTAGGGTTAACCATTCTCTTTTGTGTGGCGTCGCTGTACTCCATGAGATTTCTGCACCAGCACCCACTACTTGGCTGCAGTTAACTGTTTTCCTGATCTCCCCTCCCCTGACACATACTTAGTTGATGTTGAGCTTCCTGAGAATAGTGGTAAGAAATATTATCAGCATCAGCATCTCTAATATTTACAGATCATTGACTATGATCTGTACACAGGCCAAAGCCTGTGATAAGTGTATTATATCATTCTCTCGTTTAAATTTTATAATACTTTTACAGAAGAGTAAACTGAGGCCCAGGAAAGATCAATGACTTCTGCGCGTGGGTGAGTGGTAGAGCACAGAGATATTTGATTCTATGACCTGAGTTCAGCATGATGTTATGCTTTGTCAAGGCTTATTCACACTGAGATCTCTAGTCACTGATAGAGATCATAGCCTGAAGCAGTCCTTGGCCAATGTTTATTGAATGGATGAATGAATGAGAGTGTGGCAAATTAGAAGAAGCAGTGCAGGCAACAGAATAAACAGAGACAGGGCTGCTTTTGGCCAACCATGGAAGGAGGCCAAAGTTTTCCTTGCCACTCCCCACCCCACTCCCGCCCTCTGCCTTAAAGGATGTCTCCTGTTATTCTAGTGGGCTACCATAGTCTTTCCCTTTTTTTTTTCTAGCCAAGCTAGAGGATATCAATTTTTCAATGTGGTCAAGATCCAGGAGTAATGGCATTGAAATGGAATATCAAATTTAAAGGATACCTGAGAATAAAAACGTAGCTTGTGCAACCCTGTTAGACTCATCTATAGGGAAGGTCATGAGGTTTTATGACCTGCAAAGCTACTCAATATAGATTGTAAACAGTGTAGTTTCTCCTAATTGTGCTTCTCTTCAACTGTTTCCTCTTGGTACTACTGGTTTGCCAGTGAATGAGCTGGGTGCAAGCACCCAAATATGAGTGAAAGATGAAAAATTGATCTAATTATGGGGACTTGTTAGCATAATAAAATTGGCTAAATTAATGTTCTACCAGATGTTTTGGCTTTGGCCAGCCAGACAAAGCCAAATGCTGTATTTGAACCACTTAGGAATCTTCTTCATGAGGTCCTGAGGAAGGCCTTTATCATAGAAGGCCAAAGATACAGCCAACAGCCTATCCCTTCCGGTTCCTCTTGGAGGTCTGAAGCTGTTGTGAGGTGGTGTTTTATGGCACCCAGGAGCTAATGGGACCAAATGGCAAGAGAAAATCATGTTCAGTAGATCAGTGGTTGCTAAGTGAGGGCCATTTGGCCTCAGGGGATATTTGCAATGTTGGAGGGTAATTTTGGTTGTTACAACCAGGGAGAGGTCCTACTGGCATCTAGTGGGAGCAGTTAAGTTCCAGTAATATGATGGGAGGAGGCATCATAGCATCTTAGGTAAAATAGTGGGAAGAAGCCAGGGATGCTCCTAAGCATCCTACAGTGCCCAGGACAGCCCCTCATAACAAATAATTATCTACACCCAGGGTCAATAGGGCTAAGATGGAGGAGCCATGCAGTAGAGAAGTCTCAACCAGGAAGCAAAAATCTGCTAAGGATGAAAAGGGATGAGTAAGGGAGCTTAGAGAAAGAAGCAAAGTTAGAAAGAATACAGGTAGGTTCTCAAGTATTGGAAGTGAGAGTCAAAAAATAGGAGCAAAGTGAGAGAAGACAAGGCAATTGTAATGACCTATTTTGCAGTCCCCAAAGTTCCTTGAACTTGTACTGGGGGACTGGGCTTGCCTGAGTTCTAGGCATGGGGATGGAGCTCCTGCATCAGTGATAGCAGATGAGCACTGCTCCCAGAATGCCGTTGACCCCTGGATGGGCTCTAGCTAGCCTAGTGGTCTGGAAGGATTTGCGTGAGGCATGAGCCACAACAGTTGTTAATTTGTGATAGAACTGAGTGTAGGACATCACCATATGTTGACACCACACGGTTTCACCAATTCACCAATTCAAAGCATTTGAATGGCCTGATTTAATTTCTGTTTTCTTTTCCTCTTCTTTAAAGCATCATTCCAATGGACTATAAAGTGAATTCACTGATGGTGTTTGTCTCCATATATCTTGATAGGATCATGATGCAGTATGTCAGAAAGAAAAAAAATTCTGTCAAAAAGTTATAGGGTGCCTGGGTGACTCAGTTCGTTAAGTGTCTGACTTCAGCTCCCGTCAGGATCCCAGGGTTCTGGGATCGAGGCCCACATCAGCCTCTCTGTTCAGTGAGGAGTCTGCTTCTCCCTCTCATTTCCCCTTGTGCTTTCTCTCTCTCAAATAAATAAAACCATTAAAAAAAAATAGATACATATCAGGTTTCTGCCATTGGGGGGAAGAACGGTATGCATAGCAGAGGTGACTGGCTCTCTGATGGAGCAAAAAGCTTTGTTGGGACTGTGTGGTTCAGAAAGATGAGCCTCTGTCTTGGTCTTTGGCCAACCAAGTTCCATGCAAAGCCTAGACTTGTGAGGGTGAGTTGAAGGAACTTAACTGCTCCCACTAAGAAAGTAAGGATTCTGGTGTTGGTGGGCAACACGTGAAAGAGGCCTTTGGGGCCCAGCCTTTGAGGAAAGGGCCCCAGTAATATGAGGGGAGGAAGCATTTTAGGTAAAATGGTGGCAGGGCGAAACTGCCTGTAGAGGAAGAACTATGGGGAACAAAACAAAAATGATGCAGTTTTTGCTTAGGTGCTGTTGTGAAGAAGTGGTTTTCAAGAGGCCACTTCTGTCATCCCTAAAAGCCCCAGTCGAAGTTAACCACACACAATAACCTTGGATAATGTTGTTTGGAGGAAAGAGGAGGGAAGAAGGGTGGTGTCAGAGGAAGCGAGATGACCAGTGGAAATGTAAGCCTTACTGCATTTACTCCTCCGCCACATTCCTTCTCTCTCAGACACAAGAAGAGTCCTAGGACTTCTGTTAGTTATGACATGGTGACTTGAGGCATGTTATTTGGGTAATAAAAGAAAATGTGCCCTCAGCAAGCCAGAGTGCCGGGAACATCTGGTTTACAGAGCTGAGTCAATGACAACTGTCAGGCAGTGATGACGAAGTGAGTCCGGCCTTTTCATGAGTCTCCTCTGGCAACTGTTTACTGCATGAATATCTAGAAACTTTCTCGTGGCTTTCTCAAGGTCTTTTGGTGACATGTGCAGCCTGAGGCTTTTCCCAGGAGATGGAGTATAATCCTTTCTTGTCTAATCTGGCTGCATGAAGTAGAGGAAGGGAGATGTGGTAGGATATGACTCTGAGACGGGATGGCCTGGGGTTGCATGGGTTGGAGCCCAGACTCTCTGCTGGTGTTGCTTTCTCTAGAAGATGGGATGAATTCCATGTCATCTTCCTGTCCCCTGGAGATCTCCTGGTTGTGCTGCATTGCAAGGATCATATCACTGCTGGGCATCTTCATTTTTCTGGGAGTGCCCAGCTGCCAAACCCAGTGCAAGGGACTGTTGTAGAGGCTGTTTGCCAAAGATGAAGAGTTGGAGATGCCAAGGCTTTGCTGCAGTCACTTTTCTTGCCCAATCTTTGTCATCTTCCATTAGTCAGGACTGCTAATGAACTGTCACAGAGTGTCCAAATGGTAGTGATTCACCTTTCCCCAGTCCTACCAAGGCTGTTTAAATGTAGCTGTGGAAATCATAATGTTTGTGCAGGATTGCTGTGCTCTAGTTCCCATAAACTTCTCTTTCTCCTGGGTTTTTACTCCCTCAATTAAATCTAACACTTTCATCTCCTCTCTCTCCCTGCCTTCTACCTACTGTCTTGTCTTTCCACTGGACCTTGCTCCTAGATCTTCACTCATTTGATTCCTCCTTATTGCTCAGGTCTTCGTTCAAATGTTACCTCTTTGGAGATACCTTCACTGACTTCCCAGTCTAGAGCATTGCTCCCCCGTCTCTCTGCCATTCTGTAGTCATTTGCA
The DNA here is from genome assembly GCF_009829155.1 of Mustela erminea. NCBI lineage: Eukaryota > Metazoa > Chordata > Mammalia > Carnivora > Mustelidae > Mustela > Mustela erminea. The sequence goes on along the minus strand of NC_045632.1, from coordinate 53,690,371 downwards.
TTGGCTTGTTTAATCCCTTGTTAGTTATTTTATTTCTCCTTCTACTGGAATATAAGCTTAGTGAAGACCAGGATCTCATCTAACACATTCACCCTTGTATCCCCCACTGTCTTCCACTGTGCCCTACATATCATAGATTTTCAATAAATATCCATTTTGCAAATGAACAAATGAGTGAATGAGTGAAACTACTCAATGTAATGAGTAACTTTATAGTCTTTTCTTCGTTCTCATGCTTTTCAGTGTTCCTGTTGGTTTCCCACCACATTCAGAATTACTGTTTATATTTTCATGCATACAAAGCATGGTCTATTCTTGTGTCTCCTGCGCCTCTACCTTGCTCCAATTGCACTGTTATTCCTGTTAGTTGAGCAGGAAAATTCTTGATGGTCAAGAGCATGGATTCTGGACTTGGCTAAATCTGGGTTTGACCACAGCTCTGTTTACTGCTAGCCTGGTGGTACTGAGAAAATTCTCTACTTTGTTTAACCCTCATTTCCCTCAACTATAAAATGGAAGTAATGATTGCCCCTACCTCAGAGGTGGTAAGCACATGGGGCCACATACTTGGAGAATTAAGGAAGTCTCTGTGGATGTTAACCCTTATGAACATAGCATGGTTGGGTTGGGATTGCAGATAGCAGTTTGCAAGTCTTTTTTAGGGAAATAAAAGGTTAGTCATGGCTGTGGCTGAGCTCTCTAGTAGGACAAGCACAGAGCAAGGATGTGAAGGGTCAAAGATCGAGCTGTGTGTTGTGTCCATCACAAGATGGACGAGCCTTTGAGAGAAGGCATCTGAGAGGGTAGGGAGCAGACCAGTGCAGTGGTGTGAGATGCTGGGAGCAGCTTGGGTAGCTGGAGAGCCTCTGAAGAAGATGAGGTCAGAGGAATGGGATGGTGGCAGAGTCTTAAGGCCCTGGAATGTCATCTAGGACATCCTGCAGTGTCTTCCCCGAAGCTTGTGATGCCATTTTTTTCCTTAACCACGTAGGGTCATGGATCCCTAGGAGGTTGAATAGTGCCATCCAAAATTAGTGTTCACTCCAAAACTCTGTGACTTTGTATAGAATAGGGTCTTTGCAGATACAATTAAGGTCAGGATCAAGATGAGACCATGCTGGACTGGGGAGGACCCTAAATCCAATAAATATCTCTCTATAAGAGACAGAAAAGGACACAGAGTCACAGGGAAGAAGGCTTTGTGAAGACAGGTGTGAATGATGTGGCAACCAGGAAAGGAGTACCAGGAGCCCCACTAGGGGCTGGAAAAGATAAGGAGGGATCCTCCCCTAGAGCCTTTGGAGAGAATGTGGTCCTGTGAACTTCTTGATATCGGACTTCTGGCCTCCAGAAACTGTGTGGGGATGAATTTCTCTTGTTTTAAGCCACCAAGTTTTAAGAAATTTGTTATGGCTGCTTTAGGAAACTAATCCAATCTCTTAGGGAATTTGATGAAATCTATGGATCCCCTCTCCAGAAAAAGACATGCATGTATGCACACACACGTACAATTTTGCTTTCAATTTAATGGATGTTCTGAAGCTCATCCTTGGGGCCCAAGGGTAAGCATTCTTCCTCTAGATAATGGGGCATCATTAAGCCGATTGGGTCTGAATTTCAGAACAGTAATCATGGAAGCCACATAGTGATGAATAGGAACTAGGAGATTTTAAATACCGAGGATTAGGGCAATCACTTTCCTTTTCACACTTTTGCAAAACACTGCATTATTTTTTTTCTGGAAACATTTAAATACAAAAGAAAATTAATAAGGTTGCTTATCATGTGTCCCAAGGCAGGATTTTTAATAAAACAAAAAGGAACAATGATTTTAATTTCTGCAGTGTGCTTGTAAATGATGGTACTGCTGCAAGGAGGAAAAACACCCAGGAGTAAGTACTGTCTTGTCTTGATTCTCTGGAATTAGGTGGAGAGGTCAAGGAAACATAGGGGTGGGAATGCTGAATTTTGTGACTTCTGGGGCCAGAGATGAGGCTGGTACTGAAATTCCAATATCTGGGGCAAGGCAGGTGCCTGATGAAGTTGGTGGCCATGACCGAGGAGCTCTGGTGGAGGCAGGAAGAGCCTTGCTAGCCCTGATCCGTGGAGAAGGGACAGTGCATCGAATGGGGCTTTCACCTCTTGGGATCCCATCCTCCCTCCCAGCTCTGTGGCAGTGGCCACTTCACCTTTATAAATTGGGACAAAGGAAAAGATACTGCTTCTTGGAAAATTCCTATATGTTTAGGAAGTAGCTATACTGGGATGCTGGAATATATTTTCTCAGCATGAGTGGTATATTTTTACTACCACTGCCTGGTCATGGAGAGAGGAAGAGCAATAAGTTCACATCCAAATTTAGCCTTGTGTGCATTTGGGTAAGTCACGTGTGAGCCTCAGTTTTCCTATTAGAGTAAATAAAAGTTGTTGTTAGTGTAAAATGAAGAAATGTCTTCGTGGTGGACATTGTCTGTCACTGACTTTTGCCCCTCCCATACTTTTCCCCTTCTTTTTCTAACAGAATCCCAGTTTATTCAAGATAATAGAATCTATCTCATCCTGGTGGTCTATGTCCTAGATCTGGATGAGGAGATGAAAGGGAAGTTTGCCAAAGAAGGCCAATCTTCCAAATAAAAAGACAAAGTCTCACAGGAATATAACATTTGCCTCTTCTTCATTCTGCTTTGAATGTTTGATGTGATGTCTGGGGCTGCAGCAGCCATCTTGCAACCACAAGGATGTAGACAGTTTGCAAATGATGGCAGTAAGAGAAAGAGCCCAGGTCGTGACAGTATCATTGAGAAGTTGAACCAAAGGCAGCAATCACTAAATTCTGGGATTTTTGTCACATAGTTAAATAAACTTCTGTTTTCTGTTGCAGACAAATGCAATCCTAACTGTGAATCCTAAATGTGAAACCATATGTACTCATCCCAGTACTTGGCAATAGTGAGAGTCAAAGAATGCCAAGGACTTTCCCTTCCTTCCTTTCTTCTGGTTGGTTTACATTTTGCTTTTTCTGTGTTATTTCCCAAGGACCCTGTTTCTTTGTTTTGTGCATACCTTCATTACACATTTAATTTTATTCAATAGCATCTTATTTGACCAACTGTCACTTATGAACCAAATATACCTTTCTTCAACATAGCTAAGAATCTTGGAAAAGAAAAAAAATAGGGACAATTGTGCAGAAAATGACATGCAAAAACCTTCGTTTTACAAGTACTATGAATCTAAAAGTAGCTAGTACCTAAGCAGAGAACCTCAGTTCTTACCCATAGCTTATGTATTCTTACTTTAGATACATTTTTTATCAGAACTTGGCTAAATGACTGGAAGGATGCTCAAAGCATGCAAGTTATGACAACACAGAAAGGAACTAAGAGACCTATAAAAAGCAAAAATGTGAAGTGAGCATTATAGTAGCTCTAAGTCATTTAGTGTAGCTGCAGGCACCTTCTACACTTGAAAATTCCCGAGGGGATCTCTATATTACAACATAGTTGAAAGTTGACATTCCTAATTATCTGGAGATATACAGAAATGGTTAATCTATGCTCCATATATTCTGCCTAAGACAGGGAAAGGTTTTCGCTTCTTTTGAATCATTTCTATGTTTTTTAAAGCTTTTGGTTGAAAACAGGAAGCTTCTGATATCTGCAACATTGCACTTCAAATATTTGGATAAACATTTTATCTTGATTGCCTGGCTATCTCTCATGTTTAGAGATTATCATCCTCAATTCTTAACTTGTATCTCTGCTAGTATCTGCTATGGAGCTAAGCCATTATGGACCTATTGATTTGACTTTCCTTTACTTATACAGGGTGTTGGGCATTATAACGTTATTCATTTAATCTTTCTGCTTTTACTTTCATGAGTTTGTGTCACATGTAGATTTCAAGGGGCAGAAGTGGTTCTGGTTGGGTGGGTGGTCTCAGGCTCTCAGGAGCTTTTGGAATGCTGTGTCTATAAGGAAAATATGTATATTTTCAGAGCCCTGTGTTAACAAAATGTGAACTGGCTAGATAATGATCCGTGGGGTTAATGCTGCTTCCCCTCCAGCATGGAAGGAGGTAATTGGTTCTTTAGTCTGGACCTCAGCCAGCAGAGCCCTTCAAATGGGGGAGGAACACAGACCCCCCTTCACTCCATCTTATTAGAAAATAAGATGCTAAGAGACCAGAACAGGCAAAGTAGACATAGATGCAGGACAAAATTCTGGTGAGTTAACAAACTTGGGAATAAGGTCAGACCAGACCAGAGCAGAACACATTTCTCTTGGCTGTAATGCATTCCTTCAGAGGGACAACCAGTCGGATCAGAGACCCTATGTATATACTTCCTGGTATATTAATGTTTCTAATGATGAAGGACAAATGATAAAATCCTCATGACAGACCTTGGAATCATTCATTCTCAAAACATGCTTTGTCAACTTAATAAAACACTAACTTAAACAACCTCCAGTCTTGTTCATTATAGATATTTGGGCTGAGTGAATCCAAGGTTATGACATCTAGAGTAGACAAATCAGGTGTACAATACTTCTGTGTCAAGGACTCTTTATTTAGATGTCCATGGGTTTATATTCAAGAGGAGTAAGTCACTGGAAATCCATACAAAATTCTCTGTCTAGCTGTACATGTGCATTTCCAAGGCCAGTCAATCAATATGGCTTTCCATATATTCTTAGAGCTCTGTGACCCCAATTAGATTGAGGAAACATAGCCCTTTAAGAAACTATTAAAAAATGTATTATTTTTTAAATACATAGATAACACCTTGTAGTTTAAAAAATGTGTATGAGCAAAAAGGAAAGAATACACCAAAGACTATTTACTATGTCTCCAACCTTAGACATTAAAAAATTCTGTGTATATGTAAATATGCACAGAATACACATATGTATGTATTATTTATGCAGTATGTATTAAGAATAAAATAATTAGATATAACCACATACTTGTAAATTGTTTTTTTCTTTTTAAATCATGAATGACTTTCCTTGAAAATATACACTTACATAATCATCTATAATGACTGCATAATATTCCATTGTATAACTGTATCATAAATTACTTAACCATTTAAAACTTTTGATGATATTTCCCTATCATAAATGAACACTTGGTTATATATACATTTTTGCCCATTTGTCCACTTATTTTTAAGGATAAATTCCAGGACAGAGACTTTCTGAGTCACTTTTTAAGTATTTGTAACTTTGCCAAATTGCTTTCCAAAAAAAAAAATTATACTCTTAAAAGAAGTATAGGAGAGTGCCACTTTCCCTATTCCTTTGTCAACACCAGACAAGATCATGCTTTTTATCTCTGCTAATAAGATACTCAAAAAAGAAATCTCAGTATTTATTGACATTTATTTGGTGATTATTGAAGTTAAATGTATTTTAACAATTTCTGTGGTTAGTCTTACCCTTTCTTTTGAGAATTAACTTTTATTAATGTCCTTGGCCCCTTAGAACACTATTTTTTTCCATGAACTTTTTACTTATAAACCCTATGGCATATATGTTGCATATAACATTTCTGTTTGTTGACTGAATATTTTGTAGAAAAGAAATTTTAACCCTTGATGTAGCCAAAGCTCTTGTTTCATTTAAATGTTGTCTTCCTGCATTATATTTAAATAGATATAAGATTATATAAATGTTTATCAATAGCTTCTTCTAGCGTCTTCATAGATTTTTTTTTTTTTTACTTCATCTTTCTATTTCTTTCTTTCATGGTTAGAGATTTACTCATTTTAGAGAGAGAGAGAAAGAACATGTGAACGGGGGATGGTTGGGGAGGGATAGAGAGACAGGGAGAGAGAGAAACACAGGTGGACTCCTCACTGATCATGGAGCATGAGGCAGGGCTCCATCTCATGACCTTGAGATCATGACCTGAGCTGAAATGAAGAGTGGGATTCTTAAGCAACTGAGCCACCCAGGCACCCCTCCTCTTTTTCTGTTATCACTTAAGTTCTCTTGAGGCTGTTCATGGTAACAAATGATCCCCAAATTTCAATGACTCATAATAATATGTATTTATTTATCACTCATTTTATATATTGGCTGGCAGACAACTTTGGTGCTTTTCCAGGTGTGCCTTTTTATGGGACCCACTGAAAAGTAGCAGCCTCCATCCATTTCTCCTGCCCATGAGACAAAGGGTGATGGTGGAACCAGTGAGTGGCACCATGAACTTGTACTAGAATGTGTCATGTCTCTTCTGTTCACATTTTATTGGCAAAATCAAGTCACATGGCTAAGTCTATGTCAGTAGGAGATGGAAGTATATATAGTCTCACAAAAGGGAGAGTTGACAGTTTTAGAACTAAGTACAATCTATCATATGCGTATTTGGAGTCAGGTTTATCTTTTTATTTTTCCAAGTGTTCAGCCAATTGTTCAAATACAATTTATTAATAATCTTATCTTCCACACTGCTCTGTGATGCTATTTTTACATATCCTTTCTTACAAATCCTTCTCTTAGTTCCTGGACATTGTTTTGGGTTTTATTGATTTTTCTAGTCCTGCACCAAGACTAGTAGTACTTTTTAAATTTTTTTAATTTTTTATTTATTATTATTATTTTTAAAGATTTTATTTATTTGACAGAGAAAGACAGATCACAAGTAGGCAGAGCAGCAGGAAGAGAGAGGGGGGAAAGCAGGCTCCCAGCTGAGCAGAGATCCTGATGTGGGGCTCGATCCCAGGACCCTGAGATCACGACCTGAGCTGAAGGCAGAGGCTTAACCCACTGAGCCATCCAGGTGCCCCAAGACTAGTAGTACTTTTAAAATCATCCCAGAAAAGACTCACTTACTTTTTTTCCCTTCATTAAAAAAAAATTCTTAAATATTCTCTGTGTTGATTAGTCTCGTTGAATTTTTGAAAAGCCTGTATTCATTTCCAAAAAGAAGTCCTATTGTGATATTGGTTCGATTGTATTTTATGTTTGGATTAGTTTAGAGAACTGAAGTCTTCTCATTCATGGACATAGTATGTTCACACTTTTTATTTTTTTAGAGTTTTTTAGATTTAAAGAGCATGTCTTAAATTTAAAATTTATTTCATGAAATTCCATAGCTTTTGATACTTTTGTGAAATAATTTTCTCCCATGATATTTTTAAAGGATTATAACAGTATGTGGGAAATCTATTGTCTTGTTTCACAAATATTTAAAAAATAAATTAGAACTCTGAACTCCTTTATTAAAATTATTAAGTTTTTAAATTAAATTCAGTAGAGTTAATACAGTGATATATTAGTTTCAGGTATACAATATGGCAATTCAACAATTCTGTACATTACTCAGTGGTCATCAGGACAAGTGTAGTCCTTAATCCCCATCACCCATTTCATTAATTCCCTAATCCACCTCCCCCTTGGTAACCAGCAGGTTGTTCTCCATAGTTAAGAAAGAGTCTGTTTCTTGCTTTGTCTCTCTTTTTCCCCTTTGTTTATTTATTTGTTTTTAGTTGATTCTTTTGGTTTTTTGAAAACAAATGATTATATATACATTGTAATTTACATTTTATTTCTTTTTCTGACTGTGGTGGCCAAAAATTCCAAGACAATATTGGATAACAGTGGTTATTTTGGACATTGTTTTCTTACTCTTGATTTTAGGAGAGGAAATCTTATTGATATTTATGAAGTATTCTTCTCACCTAATGCGGGAGCATTGTTTAACCAGGCATGCATTGGATGTTATCAAAGTGTTTTCTTTTTATCCTTCAGGATGTTCACACGTCTTTTTTGTTTGGATCTATTACCATGGTGGATCAGATTGATGATTTCATAATATTGAACTATCCTTGCACATCTGGAATTAATGCTCCCTGGACACATTGTATTATTCTTTGAATATATGGTTTTAGTTAATTTGCTATAATATTTTATATTACTTTTGCTTCCATATTTGATATTGTAATTTGTCTTCAAATTTTCTTTTTTGGGAGTATTTTTGTCAGATTTTTTTAATGGTATCAGAATTATACTGATTTTTATGAAATTAAGTAGAGAACCTCCCTCTTTTTCCATGTTGTGGAAGTTTCAGGAGTATAGAATTAATTCTTTTCTTAAAACTACTCACCTGTCTGGTTCTAACAAAAATCATTTTGACTTCATACATTAGCATTTGTGTTTCTGAATTTTCTACCTCCTCTTAAGTCAATTTTGACTATTTATGATCTCCAGCACATTTTCAATTTCATCAAGATTCTAAAATCAACATAGCATCTAAAGTATCTTGTACCATTTAAAATATTCAGAAGCTATAAATTTAAAACCATTTTGAAATTTCCATTTACAAGATTCTTAGATGTGAACAAAGCCAGAGCAAAGGTGTCAACCCTGTCTTCCACCAACAGATGGCGATAACAGTCACTATAGATTGCTAATTTTAATTTCAGAACAAATGGGCTTTGAGTCTTCCCAAACCTGATCACTTGAGAACTGAAGACCTTTTCACCATGCTTAGCATTATATAATTGTGCTCTGTGCATTCCCTTACCTCCCTGCTTAGTTCATTTCTTTCTTTTTTTTCTCATTTCTTTCGTCCCCCACCCCACCTTTTTTTTCCCCCTCTGTCCCTCCTTTCTCTTGCTTAGTCTTGGAATGTGTTGATCTTTTCAAAGAATCAAAACTTAGATTTATTCCTCAACTTCCATTTGTATTCTTGTTAAGCCTTTGTTTTTAAAATTTCATATCTTTTTCCAGTCTTTCAGAAAAATTAAGGGTTTGGTTTATTAATTTTCAATGTTATTTAATAATGAAAGCATTTAACTCCATAAATTTCCCCTCTGGTAACACCTTGACTGTATTCTAGCAGTTTTGATATCACCTGTTTTTGTTGTGATTAACTTCTAAATAACCTGTCAGTGCAATTTTGGTATCTTCTTATACATAATTAAGTAGGACAGAAGGAGAGACTTCAGTATCTAAGTCCCTACAATTATGAAGTTGTAGAGGAGAGCAAAACTGTCATAAAGGTGAAATGTTCATGCACGAATTAATCACTTATGAAACTGATCTCATCACTAGTGAGACCAGAGTCGACCTTTCTGACTGGTGAGATCTCTTTGCCTGGTCACCTCTACCTGATTTGATTTTTGGATGTTTTCCTGACAAAACAAAGCAAGCACATTATCTTTGATTAAAAACAGAGCCTGTAGAATTTTGTTTTGAAGATTTTATTTATTTATTTGACAGAGATGCAGCAAGAGAGGAAACACAAGTATTTGCTTTTTAAAATTCCTGAATAAGCAGGGGGAGTGGGAGAGGGAGAAGCAGTCTCCCCTCAGAGCAGGGAGGCCGATGTGGGGCTCCATCCCAGGACCCTAACCTGAGCTGAAGGCAGACGCTTAAAGACTGAGCCACCCAGGCGCCCCAAGCTGGCAGAATTTTGTAAGGTTGAAGGTGATGTTGGAGAACTGCTGGAATTACCCATATTTCTTTGACAACTAAGCATGGGGTTGAAGGCAAGAAACGGAAGAGGAAACTCTTCAATGACATGATAGCTTCAGAGGAGAAATATCTAAATAGAAAAGCACTGAATGGACCCTTGGAAGACTGATAAAGGTTTGATCTTTCTTTTCAGAAAAGCCACTCTTTTTATTGTTCAACCATGAAGGATGTTATATCATGAGATCCCAAATTTTGTCAGAACAAATATGTCTAAATCAATATTTTTGTTCTTTAATTTCATTAAATACACAATAAAATAAACTTACCTTGGCAATTTTATTTTATTTTTCAAGATTAGGTTCCACTCCAACTTTTCTTCAGTGCTCCTTGTGAAATTTTGAACTTCCTTTTAAAGGGATTTACTGTAAAAAGGATTATTCTCAAGATGAATTATCCTCAGGAGTATTGAATTTTGCATTTAGTTTTTCTGTGTTCTATGTTTATCAGTTTTATAATTGCCAAGAAAATGTACTTTCTCCTCGCCTCATTTTAAAAATTGAACTTACTAATTTTATTATTTAGGTTCTTTATATCTTTATTTTTTGTCTGATTTATCTTCTGGTAACAATAATGGTATGTTGACATTTCACAAAATAACAGTATTTATGTCAGTTTTTCTTTGTATTTCTAAAAAGTTTTTCTTTATATATTTAAATGGAATATTGTAAGGCACAGAACAACTCAAAAAGTGATATATGTTATTTTAAATTTAAGTAATATTGGGCATTCAGTGTTTCACATGCATTTTTTTCAAAATTCCTGAACAGCTGTGGGAATTGATAAGTACTTGCTAACTATTTCACCATATCTTCTTCATTTGGAATGATGTCCATCACTATGATAAAGGGTCCCACCCACTAAATTGTCCCATTTAGTTTTCTTGCCTAGATTTCTTTCCCCTCTAGTATTCATTTTACATTTTTACTATCTTCTTGTATTCCCTTATTTTAAAAACCTGTGATACCACTTTTGTATACACACACACACACATTTTATGAAAAACATGGTTTTTTTGGCTTAACATGTTTTGAGGGCCTGATTTAAGAGTCTTAGCTACTCTTATAGCATTAATCCCCTTTTCTTTGGTCATTATAATAAATATTACTACTGTAACCTTAACTCATATGTTTTGTCTTTTGCACTTCCTTTGTATCTCTTTTATTTTCTGTCTTAGGTTGTATGGATTATATTGAGTTTGCTGTTGTGTTTGTCTGTGTTTTAGAAGCTAATAGATCATGTGACTTCTATTGTGGTTATCTTCAGTGTTTCAAATTTCTCATATAATTGCAGGGTCAGAACCAAAGCAGTATCTTTGGGCTTCCCAACCTCCAGCTCCCATTTGAGACAAAGTATTTAGTACGATTTACTTCCCCTTTCTTCACAGGTTTTAGTACAAGATATTATTACATTGTGACTTTTACATTCACTTTCAGTTTTAAACCTAGATTTAAAACAGCTACTTAGACTTAACTATGTTGAACAATTTCAGTTTTTATTGCTGGTCTCTTTATGGTTGTTTTACTCCGGAGGCTTTCACTTTATTTTGTATATAATTAGGTACTTTTTTTCAACAAAAGTATATTTTCTGAGTTCTTGTTTATATGAGAATGTTATTGCATTACCTTTCCATGTAAATGACTACTTTTTTTCTGTAAAACGGTTAACATGTTAGATGTCTGTAAAGTGGTAAGTCTTAAGCTCACTGTTTTCTTCTATCATATCTCTAGATTTCCTTCTCTTCTAGTTTTTCAGTTCTTCACTTGCACTTTTTAAACATCATCTTTGTTCTCCATTCTCCCTTGGTTATCATATTTTCTCTTTTCATCTTAATCCTTTGTCTTTTTCTTTTAGATTCTGAGAAATATCTTAAGTTTACTGTATTGTCTGTATTTTTGTTGTTGTTGTTGGTCCTTTATTGTCCATAGTTTTCTCATTCTGATACATTTTAAGTTTCCTTCAAATCTTCTGTATCACTCATCTTCCTTTTTCTCTTTTCCCTTTGCCTGTTCATCTCGATCTTTTCTTATGCTGAATATTCATAGACCCCCACCCCTTTTTTTGGGTCCTTTTTTTTGAGAGTCCCAAGCAGGTTCTTAATCATTTCTTCTGGATTTTGGAGTAGCTTATCTTCAGAGGCAGGTTCTTCTCTAGCTTCTTCCTCTTAAAATGTTCCTTGTCGTTTAGTTATGCCTTTCCCTAAGATAAATTCAGTCTTCCCTGGTGATAAAGAAGAGTGAAATCATTGCCTTATGGACATCTATATGTTCAGGAAAATGTAATATTTCACTCTTCCTTAATGAAGAGAAAAATATTCCTCTTCTTAGTGTATATTTTTAACTATGTGTTAATTGAAATTATTACAATATTTTCTACATAAAAAACTTGGCTTTAAAGTCCTCCTACCTATCTTGCAGAAATAATTCTTAAAAATGCTTTTGTTGTATTTTGTGACAGAACCATGCTTTAAAAAAACAAAAACCTTGCTTTATTTCTTAGGATAGTTTACATTAACAGAAAACTTATAAAGATAGTACAGAGGGTTTCCATGTACTTCTCACCCAGATCCCCCTATTATTAACACCTTACATTAGTATGGTGCACTTATCACAATTAGTGATCAACAATGATACATTATTATTAACTAAAGGCCATATTTTTTTTACATTACCTTAATTTATACCTAATATTATTTCTACCATTCCAAGGTCCCATCCAGGATACCACATTACACTTAATCATCAAGTCTTCTTAGATTCCTTTTGGCTGTGACATTTTTTCAGACTTTTTAAATTTTTGATGAGTTTTTGAGGAGTTTTTGAGAGGGATATTTTGTAGAATGTCCCTCAGGTGGGATTTGTCTTATGTTATTCTCTTGAGTAGACTGGCGTCATGAGATTTTGACAAGTCACAAGGCTAACATACCATTGTCATCCCATCATATCCAAGGGTGCATACTGTCAGGATAACTTTTCACTGTTGATCTTGGTCTTGATTACCTGGCTGAGGTTGTGTTTGTCAGGTTTCTCCACTGTAAAATTACTCTCCCCTCCTGCTTTTTACACTGTGCTCTTTAGAAGGAACTCACTACGTGTAGCCCATAGCTAAGGAGTGGGGAGTAATGCTTCACCTCTTTGAGTGTAGCATATCTACATAAATTATTTGGAACACTTCTGCAAAGGAGATTTGTCTCTTCTCCCCCATTTATATATCCAATAATTAATTTATACCAGTACTGACTCAAGAATATTTATTTTATACTTTGGATATAATCCAATACCATTTCATTTATTTCATTGCTCAGATTGTCCAGCCTCAGCCATGGGGAACTTTTTTCATTGGTTTCTTTGACATGTCCTCATTACCATGGGCTTATTTACTCATTTTGAGCACTTCCTTATTTACTGGTACTATAAGGTATTCCAGGCTCATTTTATATATTTCCTGCCTTAGTTCTAGATCAGCAATTCCTCTAAAGAGTCCTGTTCTTTTTATTGGGGAATGGTATTAGAAGCCAAGATCTGGAAATTAGGTGTGCTCAGTGCTACTGAGGTGTCATTACTTCTAGGCCCTCTCAGCTGACAGAGCAAGGAGATATATGTCTGTATACTAACCTGTGTATATACACACATCTGTAAATATCTCTTTATGTAGCTAATTGTATCTATACCAAGCTAAACATGAGTTTTTACTGATGTCTACCACTTCAGCTCATTACTAGATGAATGAATCATTCTAGTCTCTCCCCCCCTTGCTGCTTTGTAAAATCCCACTCCAGAACCTTGATTTACTCTTAAAATAACATTTTCTTTAAAAAAAGTCCCAGTTCTATAAATATGCCTGTTTATGTGTGTGTACATTTTAAATACTCATTGTTGAATATTTAGAAAATTCAACAATGTCTATGAAAGAAAGCCAAAATCTCTTCTAGTCAATAGCTGTTAACATTTTACCCCTTCCCCCAATTTTATGAACAAAATCTTAATCACACTAGATACACTATTTTGTGATCTGCCTTTTCCACTCAACCATATATAAGGAGTTTTTCCTCCATGTCATAACTATTCTCAAAAGTCATAATTTTAATTACCTATAGAATATTAGGCTTTTGGACATTTACATTTTAATAATTTTTGGTGTTATAAATAATGGTAATAAATACTCCAAAAGATAAAGAGTCATTATGCACATACCAGATTTTTATTTAGAATATTTTGTGGAAGTGAGCCCTAGGGTCTGACCATTTTAAGGAGAATGATAAACAATGAAAAAATTTCTTCCAGGAATGACAGCAGCAATTTAGCTTCCTGTCATCATTGTATATGAGCCATTTTATCTATATCCTTAGGAATATGGGATATTGGAATAACTTTTAAAAATCATCATTCAATTAATTAAAATGGCATCTTGCTATTTTTTTTTTTCACATTGAACATCGTTTATCACAAGTGTTTTGGGGTAATCTTTTCCTAAGTTAGTTGGCCATTGTATTTATTTGTTTCTCTATTGCCTATTAATACCCTTGCTTATTTTTTTTGTTAGGTATTTTTATTGTTTTATTGTTTCAAAATAATATTATAATTTCAAAGCAAGTGTATATTCAATATAGAAAACTTTGTTTATTTATCTATTTTATTTTTTTAAAGATTTTATTACAATTTTCTAGAGAAAGAGAGAACACAAGCAGGGGGAGCAGCAGGCAGAGGCAGAGGGAGAAGCACGCTCCCTGCTAAGCAAGGAGACCAATGCAGGTCTTGTTCCCAGGACCCTGGGACCATGACCCGAGCCAAAGGCAGCTGCCCAACCAACTGAACCACCCAGGCATCCCCAATATAGAAAACTTAAAAACAAAGAAAAATACAAAGAAAAAAATTACCCATGATCTCATCACTAATTCTGGTTTCATTGCTATTATTTTCATTTTGGTGTATTTATTTACATACCAGAAATCAATATTTAACATTTTATATATAGCTAATTAGAAAAATGGTACACTGAGTCCTTCTTTTGTAGTCTGATTATTAATCACTTAGTGTTATATCATTACTATTTCCTCATCCAACACACAATGTCCTTTTCTACCTAAAAGCAAAGACCTCTTGGGAATGAGTGTCCATGCATCTATATTTCCTTCCTTCTTTCCTTCCTTCCTCCCTTACTCCCTTCCTTTGTGAGAGAGAGAGAGAACGAGAGAGAACAAGAGTGCACAAGCACGGAGAGCGGCAGGCAGAGGGAGAAGGAGAAGCAGGGAGTTGGATGTGGGGCTCCATCCCAGGACCTTGGGATAAGGACCTGAGCCCAAGGCAGACGCTGAACTGACTGAGCCACCAGGTGGTCCTAATTATGTTTTCTGTAGTCTTTCTTCATCAAGAAGTCTGACTCCGTTCAACAGATTGATACATGCCCAAATCTGGACCATCTCCTATTTCCATGGCTCTATTCTCCATGCCACAGGATTTCTACAAGATTAGTACTCACCTTACTTCCTGGAATTGTGAGTCACTGTGTTCCCTTGCAATGCCTCTGCCGCTGCCGCCTCTCTTTTAGCCTTGGGGCAAAGAATAGGAAGTATGGCTACCTTCTGCTTTATCTCTGCATTCCAATCATGTATTACAGGTTTGTCTCTGAATTTTCCATAGCACAACTATATTGCTATAACATTTCACAAAGCCTGGATAAAGACCTTACAATCAAAGAAGATAAATTGAACAAAGAGAAAGTTAAAATCAATTAATGGATTATTCCCTGAGACCACATATCCAAGTTCCTTCATCTGAGTCCCCAGCTGGCACTACCCGGGCCACTTCCTAGACTGGGTAATCCTGATAGTGGGTCACCTCATTTACCTCCATTCTCAATGGCTTCCTGTAATGCCTTTCTCTTTCATGGAGCCTCAAGTTCCCACCCCACTGAAAGTACTCATTTATCATCTGTAGATTGGTTCCCTGCCATGATGATTGACAGTTGCAGCAGCTACTCTTCTCAGAAATAGAAATAAACCTAGTGTTCTGCCCATAGGGGTGGAGCTTGTTTTTGGACACCCTCTCTCCCAACATAATCTCTACTCCTAATGATTAGTACCTTTTTTGAAGTCAGATTATTAAGTATAAAATTAAAGTCTCCTTATAGTCTAGCAGAAAATTGAAAAGATATAAGCATAAAGCTAAGCATTGTAGTATAATTTATAACTGCAAAAGGCTGTCCATCAACAGGATGAACAACTAAGGTACTGACACATCATGAAGTTTTATGCAACTATAAAAAGAATAATTCCAAATAATGCTAAAGAATGATATTCAAGGTGTAATGTTTAGTGAGAAGACCAAGGTAGAGAAAAATGTGCATAGTATACTGATATTTGTGTAGGAAATGAGGGTATATGAATATATGTGCATATTTGTTTATATTAAAAATTCAACAATAATCCATGAAATAATATTGTTATCTACAAGGGGAGAGAGGGAACAGAGTGGAGTAAAAATGGTAGAAGCTAGACTTCCCTAAATATACCTTGTTTGTAGATTTAATTTTGGAGCCATGCAAATATTTACATAATTAAAAATGAAGTAAAAATAAAAATATTATCCCTAAAAATTAAAATCAAAATAGAGACAAATTAATTTAAATGTGTAGTGAGTTGGTGACTTAACTAAGCATGGAGAAGTTATTTGAAGGTACTCTAAACCAAAGTAAGGTGTCTGGACACCCCTTGTGGCATATAGCCTAAGGGCTTAAAGATCTACAAAAAATTGTCTAGTTTTGTCCATTGAAAAATCCTAAAAACAATGACTAGTCTATAACCACAAGCTGGTGTTCACTTTATGGTATCTTAATGCCATTTTTTAGTAAAAAGAACCAGGGATCATTGGTGAAATGTGGATTCCAGGTCTGGTACAAGAAGTGGTAAGATATCTGAGCATCTTTTCAAACCAGAAAGCAAGGATGTGTTTAAAGTCTCAAGAACCAGCTGAAAGTGGCTCCTCTTGACCAAAACAGGAGCAATTTGAACAATAAGAAGAGGAACAATGGCTATGGGGTAAAACATATTAAACATGTTAAAATTCATGGATTCATAATGGCACTTAGTTAAATACATCATGATCCTTTGAAGATGTTAGAGAACTGATAAATAAAAGGAAAGAATGAAACATTTAGCCAGCTTTTCCTATACAAATGCATCTTAGGACAAAGAGTTATCAGGAAAGATTTTATAGAACCATCCAGCTGATAAAGAAGAAATGATAGATAATCACCATTTTGCATGCCAATGAAATGGATCTAGTTAATGGTCTTTAGTAGCTGCTAAAATCACAAAAGGAAAGATAAGCAGACTATGTGCCTTATGGTGGGAGTGCATACCACCAGCTATGAAGCACTCTTGCCCCAGAGACAAATCCAAACTAGATGTAGCTAATGTGCAGAAAATACTGGGGACAGAAGCACATGCTAAGTGACACTACTGGCAAATGATCTAGTTTCTCTAACAACAACAACAACAGCAGCAACAAAAAGACAAAGAGGAAAAAAGGAAGGAGATACCTAAAGGTTAAAAATTTAAGAGTCATAACAAACAAATGCACATATGAATGTTTGGATCCTGATTTATACAAACTAATTGTCAAAAAGTATTTATGAGGTGATTGGGGGAAATTTGGACATCAACTGACTATTTGATGATATCAAGGAATTAGTGTTAATTTAAGTGTGGTGGTGGTATTGTGGTTACATTTAAGGGAACAACCCTTATTTTTTAGAGATACATATTGACACATTTTCAGAAGAAATTTATGATTGCTTTAAAATCTAACATGTGGGGTGAGGAAATGGGGCAATAGAGATGAAAGAAGAATGAACTTGGACTATTTTCTTCCCCCCAAGATTTATGTATTTACTTGAGAGACAGAGAGATGGCACAGGGGGAAGGGGCATAGGGAGAAGGAGAGAGCAAATCTCAGACAGACTCCCCACTGAGCACAGAGCCTTATGGGGGGCTCAATTCCATAACCCTGAGATTATGATTTTAAGATCATGACCTGAGCCCAAACCAAGAGTCAGTTGTTCAACTGACTGACTCACCCAGGTGCCCCTTGGACTGTTGTTTTTGTACCTGGATAAGAGGTACATGTGGGCTCACATTATTGTTCTCTCTCTCTTGTGTACATTTAGAATTTTCATGTTATAAAAAAGGTTAAAAAAAAAGAAGAAGAAAAAGGAGAAGGAGGAGAAAGGGAGGAAGGGGAGGATAAATCTTCATGTAGGATTTTACCAGTACATTTAGTAGTGTTTTCTTGGAGCTCCTTCACAGGCTTGTGGTATGCCTACTCAGATCCTGTGCAGGGGCCTTAGGGCCTCTATTCTGATCTTTGGTGGAACTTTGTGAATGAGAACATGTACACTCACCTCCCAAAATATAAGAACAATGCAGCCTAAGTTTATTTAGTGAAAAAAATTCCATATAACCTTCAAAGATGTAACTTTACATATAACAAAGATAATTTTTTATAGGATTCTGCAAAACTAGAATTCTCAAAGTGTGATCAAGACCACCCCAAGGCCCCTGAAGTCATTTTAGGAATCCATAATGTCAAACTATTTTTATAATAACATTGAGGTATGTTTGCTTTTCTCACTCAATCTTTCACAGGGTAGTGGAGGCTTTTCTAGAAGGTACATGATTCTAGATAACTTGATTGCTCTGGCAGCTAACAGAGTGTGAGCTTGTGTGTTATTTTTATGTGGTTGAGTTCCTGCGTTTTAAAATTTTTTCAATATAACAAGTCCAAATTCCTTCTTTTTACAAAACACAGACACACAGATGCACACAAATTGATATTATTTGCTTTCAAGAATCCATTCACCTCCTACCCCAAGATTTTAGTCATAGGATAAATTCTTAATTAAAGCTCAAGGTCAAACACTTGGGTGTTCTTTCTCCCCTGACGGTCTTTGCAAAAAGTAACTTCTCTGCAAACACATAGACCACAGGGCGTCTGGACAACTTTAGGCCACAGAAGCTCTATCTGCCCCTTCCAGGGCATGTCCCTGGGTCATGGACCTTTCTTTTTGCATCTGTAAAATAGAGGATAATTGTTTTTACCTTGTTGAATTGATGAAATGATACAACATGCATGTAATAACTGGGTTCTGCCTATAGTGACTAGAAGGAATGGCTGGTTCATTCCATTATCCAAAATCACTGGAGATCATGAATGGCTTAAAACATTACTTTTCCCTTCCTTAAGGTCATTCAAAGAATACCTTGTTTGGGTTTCTGGAAGTTTTTTTTTTTTTTCCCCCTCCACTTCCTTCATTCTTCAGCCCCTCTCCCAAACCCAATATCTGTGGTCTTTTTCACCCTTCATCCCTCACCCCAGATTCATCCACTATTCTTAATGTCTTCAAGGTTCTGAACATTGATCCTGTTGCCATCCTGTTGGGACAACAGCAAGTCCTTACAGTGTGAGTAGGAGAAGCAGGAAAGAGGTGAATGGTCATGTAGCCCAAGTTGTTGCTCATGAGGTTAGCTTTCCTTACTGCCTGCCCCATTAGAGTCCTTGCTCCATCAATTTTCCAATCCAATGAGCAACACCTTTGTTTTTATCACCTCCAACCCAGCCCTTCTGTTATCACACCCACCATTCTATTATTATGATCTCTTCCTTATGTATATAGTCTTAACTCCCTTTCCACTCTCTCCTTCCATTCAACACACATGGCTAACCCCACTAATTCCACCCTTGGTTAAAGCCAACACTCAGCTTGCCCTGAACAACAGAATGTGACTGGATAAATCAACTCCATGCTTACTGGTCTGATCAACTTACAAATATAAATATCCAGTGAGCCTCAGTACCTCCCAGCAATGCCACTCTATTTTCCTAGTCACTCCACTCTTCTAACTTGACTTCTCATATTTTAAAATCTATCCTCAAACATCACACACTAAAAAAACTATACATTTGTTGTCTAAATCTGGGTGTTCTTGGGAGTAAAATGTGGTGCTATTAATAGATTTGGGAGACAATAGACCAAAGCAGTGTTGTTCCAGGCAAATCACATTCCCCTGATAGTTTCCTTTCTCCTCACTTTCATCTGGGGATTCCATGGCTTATCTATCTCATGAAGAATAGAGAAATAAAGAAGTGAGTTTCAGACCTGCCAACAACTTCATCTGCCGCTGTGTGCTTGGCCTCCCTTGTTCTTCCAGGGGACGGTGTAGTAGTTTCCTGTGGCTTCCATAATAACTTATTATAAACCTGGTGGCTAAAAATGACAAAAATGTATTCTCTCACAGTTCTGGAGGCTAGAAGTCTGAAATCAAGGTGTTGGCAAGACCACACTCCCTCTAACAGCTCTGAGGAAGAATTCTTTCTTCCCGTTTTCTGATGGTTGCTGGCAGTCCTTGGCATTCCTTAGCTATAGACACATTGCTCCAATCTCTGTTCTCATCATCACGTGGCATTCTCCTGATGTGTTCTTGTCTCTATTTTCTCTTCTTATAAGGATACCAGCTATTGGATTAGGGACAAGCTTTATCCTGTATGATCTCATCTTAACTGACTACATCTACAAGTAAGGTCACATTCATGGGTTCCAGGTAGATATGAATTTTAGGGGGACACTATTCAACCCCATATAGATGGACTCCCAAGTCCAACCCCTCCACTTTGGCTGTCTGCATCCCTTCCCCATGGGCCTTTTCAAAAACTCTGTTCCTGCAGTTCTCTCTTCTCTCTGTTGCATGACCATTTCCTCCTCTTCAGTGTGTCATTCCTATCATGGCACAGACATGCTGTCATATTGTCTATATTAAAAATCCTTCCCACATGCAGGGCTCCCCTCCATCTACTGACCCACTTTATAGCAAAAGGCCTTGAATGAGTCACCTGTGCTTACCATCTGCACTTTCTCTCTGCCCAAATTCTCTTTCATTCACTTTGGTCTAGGTTTCAACTTTACTGCTTCTCTGCAACTAGTCCTATCAGGATAACCAGAGATTTCCATGTTGCAGATTCCATGATCAGTCCTCTTCTTGCCCAACCTCTCAGTGATATTTAATGATCAGTCTTGTCTCTCACTTGGATTTGGGACACAACGCTTTCTTGGTTACCTCCTATTTCAACCCTCTATTCTCAGACTCCTTTGCTGGCTCCCCATCTTCTTCATGACCTCTAAATGCCAAATGGCTCTAGGCTCTCTTCTCTTTCAGGTCTGTGCCCACTCTACCGGCGACCACCACTAGTCCTTTGTTGCCATTGGTGTGCTGATCACTCTGGCCACATGTCCAGTCTGAGTTCCTGACCACATATTGAATACCCCTTCATTTTCACTTGCACATCTAATACACATCTTAAAATTAGCATGTCCTAGAACTGAACCATCAATTTCCCCCCACCCAGCATTTATGCCACCTACAAAATGTACCATCCCCCATTTGCCCCACTTCAGTACATGGAACCTCCATTATTCTAGACTCAGACCAAAAATTAAGGGTTCCACTGCTTCTACACATATCTCCCTGTGTTCCTTCAGTCCCAACCACTTGCCTTCATCTTGATGCCATCCTTCTTAGGCCTCATCACTAGGATCTTCTACCTGGGTTTCTGTAATGGTGGCCAGCATCCCTCTTGTCCCTCTCCATTCCATTCTCTACCCAGGAGCCAATTCAATCGTGTCATTCTCTTGTTCAACGCTTCCCCACTGACCTCTTATCTCATATCACTTAGAGTGGAATCCAAATTCTTTGCCTTTCTACAAGTCCCAACATACACCTGGACCTTGGTTAGCTCTATGACTTCCCTCTTCCTATGTTCCCTCAGCTTTACCTGTACTAGCTTAATTGTGGGACCTTGATCATACCAAGTTCTTCAGTCTCAGGGCTTTGCCTTTGCTGTTTTCTCCTAATGACATACTCTGCCCTCTGATTTGGTTTGTGTCCTTTCTCATTTTGTTCAGGTTTTAGCTCAAATGTCACCACCTTAGTGAGATCTTGCCTAACCACCGTATCTAAACCAATTCCCCCTCCTGGCCCCTGTGTACCCACTTCCTGTCTTCTTACCTAGCTTTGCTTTTCTTCATACTCTTTGTCAATACCTGAAACAATACTATATATACATTTTGTTTTCTTGTCCCTTTCCTCCACTGTACTGTAAACTTGGTGAGGTCGAGGCATTATTTGTTGTGTCCAGTGAGAATAATACTTAGCATGTTGTACTGAATAGGCATGGCTTTACTTCATTATTAATATTGTTACTGAAATAAAGTATTTTTAAAGTTAATACTGAAAGTTTAATTACTAACAAGTTTCTGTATAGCTTGAGAAAAATATTCATTTTGTAGATTTAATTTGATTTACTAGCTTTCTATGGGAATCTTGAACATTCAAGGATATTAGTGATACATATCAGGTTTGAAGCTGGTTTTAGTAGTTTTAATAGTAATTTTAACAAATACCATTATTTAGCCCTTATTACAGTGACAGGTGCTTTGTTTGGATTATCTTGTCTAATTCTTAAAACAATTCTATGGAGGTATTTATTACCTCAATTCACAACTGTGGTGTGGTAGTTTAAAATATGACCACAAATTCTTTGATAGCCCTCCTTTAAAAGGTGGGAGCTGGAGCACCTGGGTGACTCAGATGGTTAAGGGTCTGCCTTCAGTTCAGGTCATGATCTCCAGGTCCTGGGATCGAGCCCCATTTCTTGGGATTGAACCCCATTGTCAGGCTCCCAACCCTGCAAGGAGTCTGCTTCTCCGTCTCCCTTAACCTCTCCCATTTGTGCTCTCTCTGCCTCTCTCTCTCTCTCAAATGAATAAATAAGAGGAGGCTAATTTGCCTCCTCTTGAGTGGGGGCTAGGCTTAGTGACTCAATTCTAAAGAATAGAAGATAGAAGTGGCAGTGCTTGGTTTCTAAGATTAGATGGTCAAAGCCATTGTGACTTCCTCCTTATTCTTTCTCTTGGATCACCCAACCTAGGTCTTAGTTTTCTCATCCTCAACATGAAGGGCATGGACCTGACATCCCTAGTCACCCAGTCCGATATGTTGTAAATTGCCTCTGTATCAAATAGCTTTAGCATGGACAAACACATCAGAATAATTAGGGACTCTATGCTAGAAAGAGCTGAAGCTTTGATGGTTTTGCTCTATTTTGTTGGATTTGGGGAACTATATGAGAAAAAGCATGAAGTCACTCAGGCAAACCTAAGAAGAGATCTGCATGGCTAAGAGATGAAGCCTCCTGCCAGTCAGCCATGTGTCGGCACCGTCTTGGAGGTAGAACCTCCAGACTTGGTGAAACCTTCAAATAACTGCTGTCCTCGGCAACATTTTGACTGCCACCCCATAAGGGACTCTAAGTCAGAACCACTAAGCTGCTCCTGGATCTCCAATACAGAGATACTATGAGTTAAGAAATATCTTTTGTTTTAAGCCACTAAGTTTTGGGGATAGTTGATTGTGTGGCAAAAAATAAATACAATTGTAAATGGAAGGACAGCATGGTTAAGTCAAGGACCTCACAGCTTATAGCTAGTAGTGATGATCCAAGTATTGGAACCCAGGCATTCTGATTCTACAGTCCACATGTTCAACCACCATGCTATAAAGGAGGTCAAGATCCTGTCTCAAGTAATTGCCACATTCTAATTCACTGTCAGCATAGTGAGTACGATCTGTCCTTGGCTATTAAACTGGCTGGTCTTGCTCCATCAGAAGGTCATGTTCTAGGCAGCCACTGACCTTGTTTTTAAGTCCTTATTCTGCCCCAGGTTTGTTCCACCATAGAGTGGATATCTATCTTACCAGTATGTCTTTTTCCATTCCTTTGGGCTTCTGCTCATCCCCATTTCCAATCATGTAATTCTGATAAAGTTGCCAATTATTGTACTCTTCTTGCCCCATAGGTCGGTATGTGAATTAACCTGGCCAGTCGTAGAGTACTATCACTGACTGACTACTGTAATTGGGCCAAAATTAGAGCATATGATCTACAATCAGCCAAGCAGAGCCTTTCCCTGTGATTTATATTATATCATATCATATTATATTATATTATATTATATTATATTATATTATATTATATTTTATATGTCCTTTGAGAGCTTGAATCTAGCCAACCCTGAGAGCAATTCCATCCTTTTCTAATCTATGTGAGTCAATAAATTCTTTGTTTTAAATCAGTTTGAGTTGAGTTTTATCACTCGCCCTTAAGTTATGACTAGTATGAAGAGTCTGTTCTAGCTTTTGGAATATGGTAGATCTCTCCCATTCTCCATAAGCAACAGTGGTTCTATGTCATTTGGAGAATCTGGAACAGAACTGTCCATTGGTTGGGTCAACCTTCCCGCAGAGGATGAAGAACCTTCCCTTCATCCTTCAGGAAGCATCTGGCTTTTCTGGAAGCCAGTGATGGTCTGGAGGCAAGCTCAAAATAGAACAGTGTTATGACGGATGGGTAGCTCAGTCACTCAGTTTAAAACCTTAGTCATGTCTGTATCCTTTCTTTCCTTAGTTGCTCACCCCTCCCCCAACTCTTAACACACACACACACACACACACACACACACACACACACACACATCCTGTTAGTCATCAAGTCCTGTTGATTTGGATCAAATGCTTAATGGAACTAAGTGGAGTGACCATAAAGAAAGTTGGTGGCTGGCGGGGTTCTTCCTTGCAAATCCAGTTTTTCTTCTTCATTTCTACTGCCACCTCGATGGGCTATAGCAGTTCGTCTCCCTACCTCTAACCTCAACCCCTGAAGTCCATTTCTCCTATCTCTTCTAGAATTTGTTTTCTAAAGCACACTTTTGATTGGTACATGCTTTTGATGGCTTTAAAAGTCTTCTCCAGTTTTTCACTACTGGCTTGTTAAATTGCAAACCATTCCAGACTCTCCATAAATTGACCCACATTTGCTATCCAATGTCCTATGACCTTGATGGATAAGTCTTCTAGTCTTCCAGCACCCCTCCCATTGCAGCAGCACCTACCACCTACTCTTACCTCTTTCTCTAAATAAAATACTATCCTTCCTTTCCAATAAGTCTTCAAGATCCATTTCAGTTCTATCTCCTTCATAAAATAATCTCTGAGCATGTCACTCCACAGTGAATACCCTTTCCTGTGAACTCTGGAACAATTGTTGTCTAGACAAGTTCCCCCCCCCCCCAAGTGTGCTCACATTCCCAAGGAGAATTTGGCCAGTACAAGTCAAATTTTTGGTGTTTTTATAAAACTACTGATTATATATTCAAATTTGTCTGAGCAGATTATTTCCGAACCCAGTTTCTTTCTTGTCTTCTACTTCCAAATTACATCCTCATGCTTTGGTGGCGCGTATGTTCCAAAGTACAAATTAAGGATCATTAAGATTTGTTTTGTGACCTACAGATTAAGAACTGTTTATTATTAATGTTATTATTTAAAACCATAACCATTGGGAAAGTAGTATGAAAAGGGGAGAAGACTGCTATAACAATTTCTACAGTTTTTAAATGAACTATATTTTGTTATTTCTACACACTCACTCTTCCCCTTCCCCTCATTGTTTTAATATGGGATTTTAACTAGAAATTGTATAAAATCTGTTGTATTGGCATAGCCTGACAAACATTCATTGTGTACTCACTCTCTGCCAGGAATAGTGATAGATGCTTGCGATACAAAGATAAACAAGCCCCTGCAGGAAGCAGAAGAGTTTTCCAGATGGAGTCCATGTGGAAGGACATTCTAGGCAGAGGGAACAGCATATGCAAACTCATGTGTCCTAGGAGACAGACATGAAAACTCTGTGGTTCAGATTCTGAGCAATTTTTTTTTTTTTAAATTTGGTGACTTTTAAAAGTCTGATAGCCGCTAGATTAAACCCTCCCTGTCATACACTCTCCTCCACCGTCTTTCTCTCCACAAGGGCAGTTCAGGGTCCAGATTCAGACACTATCTTTATTGGGTTCCACTGCTATAGGCCACTTCATATATACATTGATATCTGTTTAATTCTTATTTCACTTTAGGTGGTTGTCACTATCCTCAATTTAGAGATGAGTAAAGTGACTTGTCTAAAGTCTCACAAATAGGAAAAGGAGGAAGGATGTGAATTATGTCCACTTCTCATCTGGAGAAAGTGACCAACTGGGCATTTTTCGTGCTGGGATGAGAAAGACCTTACTTCCAAGTTCAGAACAGCCTGTCTTCCCAGATTCTGAATTAACCGTATCACTTGTAGAGAGAAGCCTTTAAAAGGAAGGGTGACTGACCATTTATCCAGGGTGTTGGTAGGACGAGATTTTGAGGAGTTTGTACTTGAGAATGCTTCTCCAGTTCTGTGAGCTCTGGAGCTTGGTGCAGAGTAGGTACTCCTGTATGTTGAATGACTGAAGCCTGTTCACATGCCTGTGGCTAGTCTCTCCTCTTGGATTCAAAGCCCTTCGTGGGCAGGGTCTCGGTTGTGCCTGTCTAGGGACACTGTGTAGTTGAGTAGGCTTTGGAAAATGTTTTGAGTACTGGGTGAGTGAATGAATGGAGTACGGGGTGGGGGGCGGCTGTTGATGGGAGGCCACGGCGGGCTCTGAAGACTTCCCAGGGTTTAATAGGGTGCCGCGTTGGGGCCTCTGTATGGGCCATGTCTTTCCTCCTCCCCCGGGCCTCCACGTCTTACAAACCAGACTGGAGGGAGGGGCTATGCAGACAGGGAGGGGCTGCGGAGCCCCGAGGGGCCAGGTCTCCTAGTGCGGCGCCCACTCCCTCCACGGGTTGGGTGGGGTGGGGGGGAACTGGAAGAGGTGAGGCCCCGGGCCGGCTGAGCCCAGCTGGGGCCCCTTCCCCGAGACCTGCCACCGCAGCTTCTACCTGCCTCCCCAGCCGCCCCTTCGCTGCCCCGGGCCGGGTGCGCCCGGCGGGCACCTGGTCCGCCACCCCCGGGGGGCCCCCGCCGCCGCCTCCGGAGCCGGCCCGGGTCGGCGGGGCGGGCCCGAGCGCTCCGCGGCTCCGGGACCGGTCCCCCGGGGCGCGGCCGGGCAGCCGCCCCCGCCCCCCCTCCCCGGGGGCCGGGCCGGGCTCCCGGGGGGCGGGGACTCGCCCAGTGGCAGCAGCGTCCGGGCCGGCGGCGGGCGCGGGGCGGCTTCCTGCAGGCGGCGCCGGGGCGAGCCGTTGCCCGCTGCAGCCACCGCCGCCGGGTCGCCGGGTCGCGGGGGCCGCGGCGCTCGGGCCGCGTCGGTGCCTCCCGGGCGCGCTGCGCGGCCGTCGCTGCTGCCCGCGCTCGTGCCGCCGCCGCCGCCGCCGCCGCCGCCGCTGCCGGTTACGCCAGCCCCGCCGCCGCCCGCTCTGATTCTGCGCATAGGCAGCCCCCAAGCCTGTCATTCTGCAAAAACACAGTTTACTCAACACACCACACACACACTCACACACACACGCGCGCACACACACGCGCACACTGGCCCCCTCGCGCACACGCACGGAGGGCGCGAGCGAGCAGACGCGCACACCCGGCGAGCCAAGTTCCGCAGCCTGGCATGGCTTCTGGGGACCTTTACGAGGTACGGGGACGCGGGGGCGCGGCCGGCCCCGGCCCGCGGGCGGCGGGCGACGGCGGGCGGCGGGCGGCGGGCGGCGGGGACCGGGCCGGGGCCGGGGCCGGGCGCGAGCCGGAGTTGCCGAGCCCGCGGCGGCGGCGGCGGCGGCGGCGGCCGGAGGGTGGCGGGGGCCGGGCGCGCCTCCCGCCCGCCGCCCGCCCGCCCTCCCGCGGCGCCCGCGCCCGCTCCCTCTTTCTCTTTCTCTCGCACACACACTCTCTTACTCCATCTACTTTGCGGCCTTGGAGGGGAAGGAGGAAGCCGGGCGGAGCCGGGGCGGGGGAGGTAGCGGTCCCGGGGAGGTGTTTCTCGCCCGACGAGCCGCCTCGAGTGCAGAAAGTACAGGTAAAAGTCGGCGCCGGACGTGCCGGGAATGCGGGGGGCCGCGCGGCGGCCGGCGGGGGTGCGGGGCGGGGGGTGCGCGGCCCGGGCTGGGCCGGGGGGCGCAGGAGAGGAGGGGGGCGGGCGTGGGAGCCGAGCCCAGCCCCGGCGAGGCGGGGTCCGGGGCGGTGGAGGGAGTCTGCGAGGGGGGCATCCGGGTTGGGGTTAGGGAGACACCCGCCACGCCGATCCCCTGGGCCACCGGGCCGCCGCCTCCCTCCCCCCACCTGCTGCCCCCGCCACCGGCTCGGAAGCCCTCCAGGCCGGGGCGTGGGGGCGGTCCTTGCGGGTGTCGTGCTCGCTGGGGGCGAGAGGGGGCGCTGCAGAGGGCCCTGTGTGGAAGGAAGGAGAACATGGAAGTCGGAGGTGGGTGGTAACATGTTGCTGGAGGACCTGGGATGTGAGCCCTGCTCCCGACACTCTGCGTCACCCTCAGTGGATACCTGTCTCTAGGTCCACCCAGGTAGTGGCCAGCCTCGGAGACTTTGAGAGCGTCTTAAAAGTGGTCAAGGAAGATGTTAGTCTGGCATCTGTGAAACAATGGAGGAATAGCTGTGGCCTCCGGGAGCTGGGTTGTAGCTAGCTCTGGACACAACTGTTCCAGCTTTTGGGTTCCCAACAAGTGGACAAAATGAGAAACAAGTCCCACTCCCTGGGGAGAATGCCTCCAAAACGGTGGTAGTCCCAAGATGAGGGTCAGAGTAAGGAAGCTAAGAGACCGGCCATCCTCAACCAGAAGGCCCACTGATCCTCCAAGAAACCAGCATCAGCGCTCGGCCTGGACCTGTACTCCCTAAATCAATAAGTCTGTGAACACTAGCCCTGCTTCCCAAGGCTCCTGACTAAATTGAGATGAGCACCCCCAAAGGGTGAAATTAACCTAATGGGTAAGAAACTGTAGGGGTGATTCACCCTCAGGAGACTATAGGGGTGATTCACCTACCATGAGCTTTTCCTTGTGGGCCTATGGGCGGCTGAAACTTTTCAGATGGTAGATTTGCTGGCTGTTGTGAGAGGAGAATGGAGAAAGGCAAGTTAGCCTCTTGGCGTCTGGGGTCTTTTGGATGATGCTGGACTTGGGGAGACCCAGTCATGGACTGCTACCAACCAGTGCGTTCAGATGGGACAGATGGGTGTTCTCAGCACTCCCTGAAAGAATGCTGCAAACCGACCTCTTCTCAACCCTTCTGCCCTCGTCATCCTTATGCTAATAAAGAAGGTGAAGTTCGGTAGGAATCTGGTGAAGAACTTTGACAGATCATGGCCAATGCGTCATGCAGGCACTTTGGTCTGTTTCAAGATGGCGGAGCAATGTCTGAAACCCAAAGCTGAAGCACAGTAAATTGTGAGGTCTGATTGAGCTTTTACAAGTAGAACCAGCACTATTAGGACATTGGTCAAGAGTAGATACTCTTCAGGGGCAAATTTCATTTCCTGAGAGGTGTGGATTTTTCTACCCATTGATACTGAGTCAAGCTAGAGCTGCCAGCATTGTCTAGGTGCGTTGTGAAGGCCTTAAGAGGCTGTATCAGGAGCTGTCAGTCTTTCTGCACTTGAAGTTTGGAACTTTTGAACCTTCTGGGGCTAATTTCTTGTTTAAGTTCACCTGAAACTATCCTCCTTAACATTGGTAATTATAATCTGTTAAGGGGAATTTTCACACTGGCCTTGAAACTATCTTAGCACCTCAAGAGTTTTTACTGGAGTTCGATGAACAGGACAATAATAATAGTTACTTATGTAATAGTAGGTAATTGTACTAGGTGTAAAATAGTTTTCCCATAGCTGATTATTTGCATCATCATTACTAAAAGGGCTAACTTGCATTATGAGAATGTAACCAATGTTAACATTTTTATGGCCTGTGTCTACATTATATAACATACACTGAAGAATTTAATTTGTTGTTCAAGTTCAGCTTTAAAAACAATTATGTGCTGAGAACTGTACATTAGCATATATATTTCTCACTGTAAAATTGTTGTGTGGGTAAAAAAATAGGATGTTGATTTAAGGAAAGATCTTGGAATATCTAGTTATGTTGACCTTGAAAGACAAAAAGAAAAAAAACTGATCATATTCTTAATTATGGTATTACACTACTTAACTATCCTATTCAAGTTTATATAAGATGGCTTCTTATAACCTCTAATCAAGAAACCATACCTTGATTGGGCTAAGAACGATTATATTTGTAACTGATCTATTTTGTGTCTGTGTGTCTACTGACATTATCCTTGACCCTTTATAGCGAAGATACGATTTGGATTATAGAGATTCTTCATATTATCTTTGGTGCTTCAGATAATTAAATTGTAGAGCATAAACCTTCCTCAGATAGTATTTTCTTTTTAAGGAATAGGTTCTGATTTTAAAAATGTCAGAAAATAAAAACTTTATGTAATGGCACTCCTCAATCATAATGAGAAATAAGGAATCAAGCTCCCTTTCCAAAATTTTGGATCTTGATAGGTGATTCTACTTTGTTCCCCTGTAGAAGAGTTCTTCTCATCATCTTTTGGTATATTACAGTTGTCACCTATAGAAGGGTGATCTTAAATATTGGCTGATTGTGTCCAGGTATCTGGATACAATATGAAATTCTTACCCAGATGCTCTGGTCTACATTCTGCTAGACATAAGGGTCTTGAAGTGGCCGTCTGTGAGCAGGTCTGGGCTGTCTATTTATTTTGCTTTGTCTCCATGCTAGATAAGAAAAGTGGACTTGAGTATCTTTTAGATGGTACATGAGATCTCTGGTTTGTGCTTGTCCCAGTGCTCCTTATTACCATTCTTAACATTACTTATCTGGCTTCAGCAAGCATTAGAGTTTGCAACCCCAGGAATAGAGTTGATCATTCACTAAGATGTTTGGGTTTCAGAAAGACATAATCAGGGAATAAGGAGCCCCATCCTCTTGTCTATTCCCTCTGTGTCCCTACCTCCTTGCACATTCAAATACTTGTTGACAGAATCAGTGAACAGAAGACTGAATTAGGCATATATAAAGTGCCATGGCTGACCTTTGTTATCCTTGTCCTGAGTGTTCACCTCCTGTTCTCTTTTCCTCCTCAGCTTGTGATCACTCAGTGGTGGTAACATCATGTGTATGGATGGCTCTCAGTTCTCTTCTGAAAGGAAGTGTGGCTGAGTGCCTTTCCCGAGAGCCAGACTGTTACTCATTAGAACCACTGAATGCAACTAAGCTTCAACCATGTGGCTTTCCATGTGGCTGTTGCATTGTATTGTACACCCCCTCCCTTGTGATTAGCTGACAGTTGTGGAGGAGGTCTCTCTCTCTCTCTCCTTTGGCAGAATTGTTCAAAGAGAATGCTGTATGTCTGTAGACAAAGTCAGTATTAGTTGAGATGGACTTGACAGTAGTAGTTCCTTGTGTGTTTCTCAACAGTTTTTATGTACACCCCAGAGTTCTTTCTTACAAGGATGAAATGTGCCAATGTGTCTTTTTTGGGGAAGGGGGTTGATAAACTTGCGTACATCCATATCTAATATATATGTGTTTGTGATTATGTGTATGTGTGTGTACTTGTGAAAATATTGCCTTCCTTTCATTCCCAGTAAGATAAATAACAATAATAATAGGATAATTTTAGTTTTGTTGAAAGAAATTTATTTTCGTTAAAAATCGACTCTGCTACAATAGTGACCATAGGCATTTCCACCCTTGTATTCTGCAAAATCATTCACTAAAATATTGGAAAATATGGACTTATGGGAAAAATGGGATTGAGGCAGAATGTTGAAAACTTACAGAATTTTGTGAGAGTGAATTTTGGGCTTATGCACCCTCTCTGTAGATTGAAGGGGGGCATTTGTTTCTAATAGACATGATTTTCATCAAAATTACATCAGGCCTGGGGTATAGGCATCTTCGTTCATCTTTATTGGGAGAAATGTTTTCATAGCTTCTTCATCTGCAACTTGTAGGTTCGCCAGGCAGGTTAGCCTAGTAGAGAGTGTAGTGATTCTCAAAGATACAGCCTGCCACTCCTTTTGTTAAAGGAAGGCACTGGAGTGCATTTCCAGGTTTGTTCAAGGTCCTCATGCATCATTAAACCTTTCTGTTCCTTTGTGAGGGTGCATTGCTAGATTGCTTCAGAATATTAACAAGCTAGGAAAAATAACACAAGAATCAACATAACTTACTTCTTATACTAACATCATTTCCCTATTTACCAGTGACACCTGAGGTTAATTCCCATCCAACATGTAGTAGCCGAGTAGATGGTCAGTGATAGAACTTTTCCGTACCAGTATTTGAAGAAATAGATATCTTCAAAGAGAATATATCGGTTGAGTTGAATTGACTCTTTGGTACATAGTAGGCACCTGGTGAATATTGAATGGGAACTATGATTCTCCTGTCTTTTGAAAGTTATTTTAAATTATCCCCTGGGAGTAGATATCAGCTTGTTTTTGGATAGACTTTTATGCTAAGTCACACTCTTCATTGGATAAGATCATTTCTTCAGGAGTTTCAACTGTCCTTGAAAGAAGTTTATACAGCTCCTTGTAATCTGGCCAATTGCTAAGGCATGGTTCAGGCATGGTGATTAGCCAAGTTCTTAAGGATTAGAGACACACATTTCAATTCTAAAGTTATAGGTCTTTCTGTGTCTCTTGGATGTTGAGGAAGGGTATAGATGTGGCTGCATTCACAGCACCATCTTTGATTTGTTCATTGTATATTACTAGAACACCAAACATATTGCAGTCATTCAGGAAATGATTGTTTTCTGTAAGTCCATAGTCTAGTGGAGATATAGTTAAGAAAATAGGCAGTTTACAGTGCAACGGGTAAAGTGTCAATACAGGGGAAGATGGGGCTCTCTTCGGAGGATGGGAGGAATCCAGCCTTGGGGAAGTGGAAGGCTTCTTAGGAGAGGTGGTGGCCACTGAGGAGCGTAAGGAGATGAGCTGTACCCACCCCTCATCCCCTCGAATTGAGAGAAAGGCAGGGGATAGCTCTTTGGTTTTTGTTTTGGTCCATTAGGTAAATAGTGGAGCTAGTCATGGAGAGAGGGAGCCTAGGAAGAAACATTAATTGAAAGCAGTGGGGTGGTGGCAAGGACAGTGAGTTCAGAGTGTTTCTGGAACATCAGGGTATAGAGGTCCACAGCAGTAGTCAGGGGAGCCTCAAGCTCAGAAGGAGCACCTCCTGTGGGATTTTGGGAGTTATTAGTATGTAGACCATCATTAAAGCCAAAGGACGCTGTGTAAACACGAGGTGGGTCCAGTGATGGAATACTGGAGAAAACAGACATTTAAGGGACAGAGGAGGAGAAAGAAGTGATACCAGATTTACAAGGAATAGCAAGAGAGGTAGAAGGCAAAACAAGAGGCTTTGCTTTTATGGAAGACAGTGGGAAACTGTATTTCAAGGAAGAAGGTATGGTTTGCAGTGTCCTTTGGATTTAATAAGCAGAAAGTCATTGGTAACCTTAGGGAGCATCTTAGGGAGCACCCCCAGATGTGTTGGTGGGTGAGGGAGGGCCTGGTTCAAGTGTGATGATGAGCAAGGGGGTGTGGGGAGTGTGGGTTCAGAGCCATCATGTGTAGGCGACACTTTTTTTTTTTTTTTAAAGATTTTATTTACTTATGTGTCAGAGAGAGAGAGCAAGTGAGCACAAGCAGGGGGAGCAGCAGGTAGAGCGGGCAGAGGGAGAAGCAGGCTTCCCCCTGAGCAAGGAGCCCTATGCAGGACTTGACCCCAGGACCTTGAGATCATCACCTGAGCTGAAGGCAACCACTTAACCAACTGAGCCACCCGAGCATCCCTGTAGGCAACACTTTTAAGAATCTTGGGTGTGATTGTGTGGAGAGAGTGAGTGTGATATCCAGGGGCGAAGTGGGAGAATGGGTCAGCCGTCTCCATTCCACTGGTTCCCACAGGGCTCTGCTACTTTGGATGACTTGGATATCAACTGTCATGTAGGCTGTGGGTTATCGGACTTGCATTCCTGGAAGAAGGGGTTTTCCATAAACCCTACAAACACCTCTCCTGCTCACCTATGGCAGTGGGGTCTGGCATCTTCAGTAATTATAGCTGGCGAAAAAAGTCGAACATATATAATGTAGTGATACCGAGCCTTTCAACAGATCATGGTCAAGGAAAAGATCTTGCTAAATTGAGGACAAAGAGATAAAGTTCTTCATTAAGGGTTTTTCATAACAGCATTTTTCTGAGAGGAGAGGATGGTAGATCACCAAGGTGCTAGAGGTCAATGGGCGTGTAGAGGTCAATGGGCGTGTAGAGGTCAATGGGCGTGTAGAGGTCAATGGGCGTGTAGAGGTCAATGGGCGTGTAGAGGTCAATGGGCGTGTAGAGGTCAATGGGCGTGTAGAGTTTTAGGGGTCAGCCCACCTGGCTCCAGACCCCAGTTATTCTGTCAAATGCCGATGTAGCTCTTGCCATGAGGCTATTTTGTAAATGTGATTGAAGTCCCTAA
Source organism: Mustela erminea (assembly GCF_009829155.1). Classification (NCBI taxonomy): domain Eukaryota; kingdom Metazoa; phylum Chordata; class Mammalia; order Carnivora; family Mustelidae; genus Mustela; species Mustela erminea. The sequence continues at coordinate 53,656,458 of NC_045632.1, read as the reverse complement.
TCAGTTGAATTTAAGGGAGAGTATTCTAGATCATCTTGGTGGGCCTGATTCAGCCAGAACTGAAGCCTACCTGAAGAAGAAAAAGTCCCACTCCTGGATAGCAGCTGCAGTTGGGAAGAGTTCCAGCTTGCCCTCCCCAATGGCCTGTGCTGCAGACTTTGGATGGGCCTGGCCCCCTGTACCCCCCACTCTCACTGCCACCACATAAGCCAGTTCCTTGCCATCTATCTCTTAATGTATAAATCCTAGTGGTTTCTCTTTCTTGACCGTATCCTGATCGATACAGCCAGGTTTCTGGTCCACACGCTGCCACCAGGTAACAGTGTGCTCCTATCTGTGCCCTTCAGGTTTTTTCAAACTGGATGGCTTCTGCTCTACAGGGAGGTCTCTTCTGTTTTGGAAATATCCTCCTGATTGTGTCTGTTACTTCACATAAACCACACTTACTAAGGAGTGTCATCGTCTTACTTGTCTCCATGTGGGAAGAGCTTCAGGAATCCTGCCAGGCCTTGGTGTTCGGGCCCGTGGGGCTTGTTCCTGAGCATGGCACACACTGCCGTGCCAGGAATTCCCCAACCAAGGGGCCACCACCCTATTCACAGTTTCTTGACCAGGGAATTTTTCTCTCTGATTTTCATTTCCTGGTCTTCTAGTCCAGAGTTTTAAAAATTACGTTTCAACGGGTCTTGCTAACAGGCCATGGAGCTTATGCAAGTTCTGGATTTGAAGTTTATTTAAAAATAGTCCTTTGTTTAATAATCCACCAATCAAGTATTTATTATTTGTCAACAGTGTGCCTAGAAACATGCCAGGTGTTGGAGCTGCAGCCACAAGTGTCTTTTAAGCTGTTGTTCAGAGTGTGATAAAGGCCTCACACTCACTTGGTTATATACCACACTTTTAACACATTGGAGTGTTCAGTACATTAAAACGAGCAGCCAGGTCAACTATTTTTGTGTGAGTAGACCTCAGAATACAGCTTTTCCTACCGTCTCTGGACATGTATTTGAACTTCTGGTAAATGCACTGTTTTACGAATGTTGTAGGTCAGCAATGTTCTTGAAAAAAAATTCGGGCCTGTTCATATCTCCTCACATACAATTACACAGGCAAATACGCTTTACAGCACAGTGTACCCCACTCACTTAAAAACCACTCAAGGTTCAAATAATTGTGGTTGGTGAATGTTTTAGTCATGGTGTAATAATCATTGTATGATAACTGACCATCTAATGCTCTACCCCATTATATTATGTAAAAGAGAGTGTTGGGGACTTAGTGAGAGTTCTACGTCATTCTGCCCTGACTTTTTAATTTGAGAGAAGGAACATGAGTAACTGTTATGTGTTAGAGGGTCAGCCACAAAGCAAACATTTCCTTTGTTTCTTCTTTCAGGCTTCAGGATCTGTTAGAATGCAGAATACCCTGAGATTAAAATACAAGATCATAAAAACAAAGCAAGCCAAACCTGATACCACTTACAGCCACTTTTCTTAGCAAGTCAAAGATTGTTTTCCTATTTACAAGCAAACCAAGTGCAGAAGTTGTTGGGGCTATAACAGGAAAATAGCGAACAGTCTTCGACCTCATTGAAAAATTGCATTATTAATCAAAATTGGCATTTTTGTTCTCATGAGTTAGTTCAGCCATAAGAAAGTGGTGTAAGTCAAATTTACAAAAGATATCTACACTAAGAAATTTTTGCACCTATCTGATTTTATGTGTTAGGTTTCCTGGAACTGTCTTTGTTCAGGAAAAGGGTTCCCTAGCAGAGTTCTAGCATTTTCCGCAAGGCACTAAGCTCTGTGAGGGCAGGACCATGTCTGTATTAGTTGTGATGGCATTCCCAGCCTGTGGCCCTTTACTGGGTACATGGTAGTTCCTCAGTAAATATTTGTTGAATGAATGATTGGAAATGTTGGAAACCTATGCTCTTCGGTCCCTTGCCTTTCTCTTGAGTGAGCTTTCTTAACTGCTTACTGTAGGATTTTCCTCTAAGATGATTCCTACAGATTGCCCTTGACATTCAAGATTCCATTTTTGCCTTCCACGACATCTTGTGTAGATTTATTAGGTAACAAAAGTCCCTTAAAGGACACTGGAACATTCAAGGCATTGTCCCTCATGATGAGTGATGACTGGATTGCGAGTGGCCATTCTCTGATGGGACGTGTGACAGAGCCACTTTCACACCGACACACACAAAACTGTGGTTTGCAGCTGCCTCTGCTACTTGCAGCGCTGCCTCCTGGCCCCGCTCCAGCCTCGTGGCTTGGCCTACTTTGATATACACCGTCCGTTTGAGGTTGAGCCGCCTGGCCCCAAACTCAGAAACGGAGACTTGTATCCAGAGGGTGTCCTGAAGAAGGCTCCCGGGAGAAACACGTGGAAGGAAGTGTGGAAGGGAAGATGGGACAGCTGGACAAGCTGACCTGCAGTGAGGTCACAACTGAGGTCTCACCTGATGCTGTGGAAGGCTCTTCTTCAGAAATGTCCTACATGGGGGGCAGGGAACTGGGCCCTCATCATCCAGTCGCTGCTAGCCAGCTGTCCCACGGTGGGGTGGGGACGGGTGGGGAGTGTTTTCTTGCGCTGGGCAGTTCCCTGTGGCAGAGGGCAGTTCCCTGTGGCAGAGGGCAGTTCCCTTCCAGGGACACATCTGTGAACCTTCTGCAGCAGAGATATCTAGATGAGCATCCCATGTGTTTCCCCAATCTGGAAGCTGTGGGGATGGGCCCCGAGACCCTGACAAGGGGACCTGGGTGTAGTGGACGTGATCCCCTGCACCCTCAATTATTGCCATCCAGTGACTGGTGAGTCCCGCTCAGAGTCCTCCAGAATACACATTAGTCACCTTGCTTGTCTTTTAGGTTTTTGGTGCCTTGCTTGAAGACCTCATTTGTCATTTTCCAGCTTCTTGGGGCAGCCCGGGTCTTGAGTACCAACAGACTGGCCATGTATTGCAATCGTCCTTTGTTTTTCCATTGGGCATGTACCAGAGGGTCGCATGCGGGGAAGCACTTCAGATGCCATCCTTTCTGTTGGCTCTCCATCCCTTTCTCCTGGAGCATTTTCCTTGACTGATTCTCCCACTCCTGGGTTGCCTCTGTGTCCTCATCTTCTGTTGCCTGTTTCTTCAACTTTGGAGATTCTTAGAGTTTTGACCCAAGGTTCTTCTCTCCTTGTGATGCAGTGACCGAATGGATGATTTCTAAGTCTGTGACACTTGCCTGGGTTTTCCCTCTCAACTCCAGAGCTACCTGTCTTACTCCATGGGGACTCTTTACACTCAAAATATCCAAACTTGAGCTAACATCTTCCTCTGTAAATCTTGCTTCACCTTCTAGGTTCCTAGCCTCAATAGAACCTCTGTCCATCATCTGTCCATCAGTCAATGGGATAGAAAGAGGGCCTCCCTTGTGCTGCCCAGACATCCTGTATGTTCTTTTGGATCAGCATCCTGTGTGTTTCCCAAATCTAACCTTTTCCCTTCATATTCTCTGTCTTCCTTGAATTCAGGAGGCAACTCCCAGAACTCAGATTACTCCCAAACCTCTTAGCTCTTATTGGTGCCTCTAGCCAAATTTTTCTCCATACTGTACCCATGAGGAACTTTCTTAAATACCAGTGTTGTCATGTCTCACCTCCTGCTGGTTCTCCTCATACAGCTGTACTCTGTCTACAGATTTGTTCTTGGTTCCTGGAATGTTCCAGGGGCTCTCCTTTATTTGTACCATTTCAAATGACTGGGGTGCTCTCTGTTATCAACCCTGCCACCTTTTTGTTTGCTTAAATCCTGCTAATCCTTTATGTCTCAATTAGATCTTAACTCTTGGCAAACCTTCCCTGGCTCATCAGGGGTTTTCTTTGGGCTCCTGTAGGACCTCGTTCTTCCCTCATTATAGCACTTACTTCACTGTGTTATGATTTATCATTTTATTTTCTAAGTCTCCTACAGGGTTGTAAGTTTTGTGTGTGTGTGTGGGGGGGGGGGTCAGGGATTCTCTCTGTTTTGTTCTAGCTTTAGCACTCAGCCCAGTACAGGACGCAAAAAGCTATCTGTGTAATCACGGAATGACTGTATTCAGAACTTTCATTTACATGAAAGTTGACACTGCACTTGACAGTCTGTTTTGTATGAAGTTTGAAGGACTGTCAGTCTGTCGGTTTTCCTAAGGGCATAAAACTCTCAAGTCTGTTTTCTATGTCTTTCATTGATCAATTGATCAGGGGACATTGGTTTCTTATAAGCAAAACTCATGGACAGTGTTTGGCTTTGTATTATCAGCAAAGCTAATGCAGTTTTGTAGTCAAGGGGTTGCTGAATTTGGGGATTTGGTGGACGTTTTTAAGTCATCTGCTTAGTCTTTCCCCAACATCTCTGAGAACAAATCAAAAGTGAGGGTCTCTTTTACTCTATTGAAGGAGACGAGTCCTTGAAAGGCTAAAACTGGCTATTTGCCTTCACTGAAATCAGAGTGTATCATACATGAGATAGACAGTGTCTTGCTGGACTCTTCTGGAGAGCTGCCTTGAAAATCTTGACGTCATTGTTGCTTTCTTATGCAAGGTTTCCTAAAGGAGGCCAGTGAGGCTCAACACAGCCTTGAGTCTCGTTTCATTCTCTTGTTGATGAAGAATGGGGTTAGGACCCACTTCACCAGCTGATATCACAGGCCTTGACATTATGGGAAACACTTGATATCTAAACTTTGCCTGGAAACCCAAATTTATTTGTGAACTTCTGCTGGTTGAAAGGTGAGTGGGTAAGATTTTAGTTCTTGATGTTTACATTGCTGTATTTGCTTGTCTGTGTTGCTACCTAAAACCACATTCACTTTGAAGACTATGGTACATGGAGATCTGTGAAACAGACTTTGGTAAGGGTCCTATAGTTAATAGGAAGAGGAAAGGAACCACACAGTGAATTTCTCAGGGATGCAAACACATATGGATCTTCTTCAAATGATAGAGCTAATTTTCTCTCTGAATTGGTGCGTATTTTGGTACTATGTAGAAAGTCATGGATTGTTTTCTTACCTTGGTCATCACATGTGGAAGAGATGGCAAAGTCTTAGATATCATGAGGCATTTCTGTTTTATTACCCCCGAGCCTCCCACTCTTGTGTGGCCATGTCTGTGGTATTATGGAATTTCAGGGAACCTGGTGCAAATCCCATTTGCTTTTGATGTCATGAATTGGTATGTCTTTTGAAGAAATCTAATCTCTGATCCTGGCTGAAGCATAAAAAAGTTATTGAAGTATACCTTCCTATGATGCTTGTATAAAATAATCTTAAGAATGAAAACAGTAATAATAGCCATCAGTGAATGTTTACTATATGTCAGACACTGTCTAAATTCTTGGCATTATCTCCTTCAGTACTTCTTATGGGATGGGTATTAGCCCCGTTATTATCCCTGTTAGCGATTCAGAAACGGAGACTCACAGCTACCAGATGGTAGAACCAAGATTTAAACTAGGTCCTCTGGAGGACCAGTACTTATCTCTTGTTAAATTATAAAATGCCCGCGTTTTCCCTTCCATCTTCTCTCCTTTTCTTACTCAGCGGTACTCCTGCCCTAGCTTCTCAGGTACCGTGCTTGGCCCAGAATCCCAGGCATCGGTGGGTTCTCAGTGCATTGAGAACAACACAAGGAACCAGAAAATAATCCTGCTTGTAGTGGTTCCATGCTGGTGTTGCTAGATCATTGCTGTACTTAAATGTAGACCTATCAACTGACCTTGAAAAAACCAATTTTAGAATTTTTACCAAGAATTCACAGAAAGCACCTAGGTTAGAAGTTTGTAGAACAGGAAAATCAGGGTCATGTTTCTTTTCTGCATGCAATTCTTATTTTTCAGGATTAGAAAAAATTGCCAGTCATACTTCTAACAGCCTTCCTTAGAGGATTTTCAGGTCCTTAGATTATAATAAGTTTCTGCCTGGAGGTTTGAAGTCAGCTACAGTAATAGGTGCTCATATGTCTTCTTCTCAACTGTCTTTTTTTTTTTAAGATTTTTCTTTATTTATTTGACAGACAGAGATCACAAGTAGGCAGAGAGTCAGGCAGAGAGAGAGAGAGAGAGGGAAGCAGGCTCCCCGCTGAGCAGAGAACCCGATGCGGGACTCGATCCCAGGACACTGAGATCATGACCTGAGCCAAAGGCAAAAGTGTAACCCACTGAGCCACCCAGGCACCCCTTCTTCTCAACTGTCTTAATGCTGTTCCTTCTCCCCGTTACATGTTTTCTTAATACATTTAAAAATAAGATTATAATACCCACCACCTGGTATTTCTGAGAGAGTCGTGTTAAGATCTCCAACGATTAGTGTATTCATATCAATATGACTATCTTGATTAACAGTTTTCTTATGTAATTGGCTGCTCCCATATTGGGTGGGTATTATAGAGGGCACAGATTGCACGGAGCACTGGGTGTGGTGAAAAAATAATGATACTGTTATGCTGAAAATAATTAAATGAAAAAAAAAAGATTATAAAGCAAATACATACTCACTGTCCAAAAGTTTTAAAAAATAGAAAAAGCGGAAAAGAAAGAATAACTCACAATTCTTTTATTTAGCAGCGCACTATTAACACTTGTATATCCTTCTGATCTTTTTCTGCTTACATAAGGAATATCCAAGTTCCTTATGATATATCCAATATATGAGAACTACGAAATATAAAATTGTGGCCATACTATACAAAGCATTATGCAGCTCTTTTAGACAATAGAAGTATTTCTTTTATTTAGTAGTGTCCTATAACATAATGTCAATATGCTATACCATGTAATTGATCACCTTGTAGTCTGTTTGATTCTATACATAGCTTGTTTTTAAATTTTCAGTATTTTAAGTCAAAATCTTTGTATGTGGTGCTGATACTTCCTTATGATAAATTTCTAGATACTTCCTTATGATGAATTTCTAAATATATTTCAATGAGCATGCTTTCTATAAAGACTGTTGCTAATACTGCCCACTGCTCTCCAGAAAGGACACGCTTGCCATCCAGAAAAGATATTTCCAGCAATAACTGTCATGTTTATTTTGCTGGGCTCTTAGCGTGACTGGTATTACTGTTAAAAAATGCAATTTGAGAGGTGTTTTTAATTTCTTCTTGATATATAAAGATTAAAAAAATAATCTAATCATTGTCTATAACATATATTAAAAATATTTTTTCCTTTCTGGTTAGTTGTTATTTTGCCTGTTATCATTTTGTATAAGGAGAGTAACTTGAACATTCATACTAGATTAAATACACGTGTATTTAAGACTCCTTCTTGTCTCTCTCCTTCTAACATCCCTCCCTCCTTCTTTACTTCCTCCTTTCCTTCCTTGAAACAGGGAGGTCTTCCTTGTGCCAAAGCGTATAGCCACTGATCTGTAATCTCTTATGTTTCTTTTATGGCATCATTATTGTCCATTTAATATAACTAATTTATTTTGCTGTGTGGCGTGAAGTAGGGATATGTTCACTACCATGACTAATCTGTTGTTTCAACACTATTCATGGAACAATTCATTATTCTCCCTCTGATTTGAAATGCCAGGTTTATCTTTGATGAAATTATTGCAGATAGTAAGTAATATGAACTTATTTATGGCCATTCTCTTGCATACAGTTTTAGTCATTGTGCTTTTAGGAAACATTTTATTGTTTAGTAATTTGAATCCACGTTTATAATTCTTTTCTCAGAATATTTTTATGATCACAGTTGATAAATTCCCAATCAAAATCCAGATCAGCTTCTTCCTTTAATTGCACTAGATGTACGGGTTGCTTTGCGGAGAATTGAGATCTTTGTGAGTTTGAGTCTTTTCATTCAAGAACTTACTTCTGTCCATTTATTAAACCTCTTCTCGTTTTCTTGGTACCAATCCTAAGTTTATTATTAGGTCATTTAAATTGCTGTTGCTTTTATGAATAGGGTTTTATATGTAATTTATTGTTGTTTATATATTAGAAGCCCAATTTTTTAGGGTATTTTTTTAAACTATACATGTTCTGAATTCTTATCGATCTAATAATATATTTTGTTCAGTTCTTTCTGGAATTCTGGTCACATCATCCTCAAATTATCTTACCTGTTTTTTTTTTAAGGTGTTATTTTATTTGAGAGAGAGAACAAGCATGAGCGAGGGTGCCAGAGAAAAAGAGAGAGAGAAGCAGACTCCCCATTGAGCAAGGAGCCTGACAGGGGGCTCCATCGCTTGACCCCCAGATCACAACCTGAGTGGAAGGCAGATGCTTAAACAATTCAGCCACCCAAATGCCCCTCTTACCTGTTCTTAATGTTAGTCAGACACTTAGGTATTTTTCTGCTCTCACTTTGTTGCCAGAATTTTCAGAAAGCATTATATAGTGGTGCAGTAGTTAGGATTTGTGTCTTGTTTCTTGCTTCTGATTTAGTAAAACTGCCCTTCATTTCACCATTAATTAAGGCAGTGCCTGTTGATAAAAGGGGGATAGTGTGTTTGCTGTTAATTAAAGTTCCTATATCTTATTTACTGTTTTCTTTTCTTTTAACAAGGAATGGGTGTTATACCTTATTAGGTGCTTTTTCATACTTGCTGAAGGCATCATATAATCTTTCTCTTTAGCATAAACTTGCTGTAAAATAGTTAACTGTAGTTTCCTAAGGCTAACTTTCCATATTTTGAGAGAAACACACTTGGCACCAATGCGTTTTTAAATTTTAATATTTTGAGAAGTTGGGCCAGCTGCTTTGTGTGTTTAGAATTTTGGTATTGATATTCAGAAACGTGGTTGGTCTTTGGTTTCCTTTTATGTGTGTACCAATTTCGTCTAATTTTAATGTCAAGATAATGCTGGTTTCATGCAAGTCATTGATTAACATTTTATTTTTTCCTCTGTTTTCAAGAATAGTTTATACAACATGCCAATTAATCTTCTCTTAAGTGTTTTTTGAAAGAAATAACTTGGTTATGGTATTTTCTGTGTCTGGAATTTTTTGGAGACAATTTTTGATAGCATTTTCCATTGTTGCTTTTTTTTCTTATGTCCTCTTATTGAGTAATTTTTGGTAATTTATATTTAGTAAGAATACCAGTCCTTATTGTCTCTATTTTAACATTTCTTTGAAGAGGTGTACATAGTTTTAACTTTTCAAAATATCTCTTTCATATACTTGGTGATGGTCTTCTCTTCCTAAGGTTATAATTTCATGTTTTCCCACTTTTTCCTATTTTTGAGGTTGCCAGAAATTTGTCTCTTATATTGAAATTTTTCCATAAAATCAACCATTAATTAAGCTTTATTTTTCCCATTTCACTATTTTCTGCTTTACATTAGTCAGCTTCTGATTTGTCATTATTCATTCCTCCATCTATTTACCTTTTCTAGTTTTATTTATGAATTATACTATGCAAACAAAATGTACATAGTGTATATGTATAATTTAATAATGGATAGTTATGAGTGTACTAACCACATACTTTTATTATTTATTTATTTATTTATTTACTTAAATGTTTATTTATTTTTTTTTAAAGATTTTTATTTATTTATTTGACAGACAGAGATCGTAAGTAGGCAGAGAGGCAGGCAGAGAGAGAGAGGAGGAAGCAGGCTCCCTGCTGAGCAGAGAGCCTGATGCAGGGCTCGATCCCAGGACCCTGGGATCATGACCCGAGCCGAAGGCAGCAGCTTAACCACTGAGCCACCCAGGCGCCCCAACATACTTTTAAAAATAGAATATATTTTCAGCCCTTTTGGTGCTCCTTTCCCAGTGTATGCCCATCCCTCTCTCCAAGAAGCAACTCTTCTTCTGAATTTGTGATTATTTCCTTTATTTTCTCTATAGTTTTATAACAATTTTTGCATCCTTAAAATTTATGTTGCTTGAATTTCCCTGGTTTTGAATTTTATAGAGCTGGAATCAAATTGTATGAGTTCTTATGCCTCTTGATTTTTGCTCAGTATTACTTACGCTTTTGAGATTTATCCATGTTAATGCATTCCATTTTTTATTGGAATATATTTCTCTGTATAAGAATTAATGAATATATATGTTTACATATGTAAATCCAGAAATATATTAAAATATAATACATAGTATGTAATATATAAATATAAGATATGCAAATGTATGACTTCATTTATTCTTTTATGGATGGACATTTGAGCTTACTTCAATTTCTGATTTTATTTTCATGCTTTACTATTACAGCAGTGTTGTGGTAAGTATATTTGGTAGTTGTCTCTTGGTCCACCCATACCAGAATTATCCATGGCAAATACTTCAATGCAGAATTCTTGAGTCCTACTGTCCTCAAATGTTCAGCTTTACTAGATCATACTAAATTATTTCCCAAATATTTATGTTTTCTTTAGGCTTCATTTGTTCCTAATTTTCTAGCCTTAAGTTGAATATTTAACTTTTATTTTCACATTTGATATTTAAAAATAAGAAACAAAAGCATTTATAGCTATGAATTTTTTTCCAGAGTCTGGTCTTAACTACAGAAGTCTTATTATGTCTTCTAATTGATATATTTTTTTCTAAATACAATGTATTTTCAATTGCTGTTTGCTCTTTTACAAAGAGTTATTTAGGAGAGTGTTTTGCAATTTCCATATAGTCAAATTAATATTATCCTTTTGATTCCCTTTTTGTTGTTTTTAACTTCAACTTTGTATGCATTATGGTTGGAGGTTAAGATAAATATTTCACTTCTTTTTGCAGTGAAATTGAATTTTTTGTGACTTAATATGTTGATCAATATTTTATTGATTTTGGAAAAATGTGTAGTTTTTGGAGAGCACAAAATTTGATATCTATATTACACAAATACATATGTATTGATAGTTAAGATATATACATGGTAAATAAAGCTGATTAATTATAACAAGTAGATTGCTTAGAACCTTACTGATTTTGTCATGAGATATACCTTGAACTCTCAAAGGCTCCTTGTAGATGTATTGGATAGGTTTCCATGTCAATGTGTTTGGGTAATATTTATTCTGAATACTGATATGTTTGAAAATATATATGACATTGTATTTTATATTTTCTGTTTATCATGCTTTTTTTGTTTTCTTTTTCTTGGGATTGATTAATTGATTATTTTGTGACACTTCTTTCTTTTTTCTTTTTTTAAGACTTAGTTTTTATTTATTTTAGAGAGAGAGAGAAAGAGAGCGCACAAGTGCAAGTAGGGACAGGTGCAGAGGGAGAGGCCGTCGAGCAAACTTCCATGCTGAGGGCAGACTCTGTCTCAGGGCTTGTTCTTTGGACCTTGAAGTCATGATTTGAGCTGAAATAAAAAACTGGTTCCTTAACTGAGCCACCAAAATGCCCCATCTTTTTTTTTCTTTTAGTGTTCTGGTAGTCATATATAGGCTTCTTTTGTAGTAATGGTTGTCTTTAAACATATTTGAAACTACTTTTTCTAGTAGTGTCTAGGAGTAAACAATTGTTATAACCTTCTTCTTGAGTGAGGTAAGCAACTTAGCCACTTTTTCTTATCTCTCTACTTGACCCCTCTTCTGTCTTTTAATTTATTTTAATTTTATATACAGACTATTGTTACTGTTGTGTTTATTATACTGCACCTACTTTCTTAGCATTGCATCTTTAACATTTCCTTAAGTATAATAGTTAAATTATCAACAACTATTTAGATTTAAATATAAATTTACTTATCTTCTCACTTATCACCTTTTTATATAGTTCATAATATTCTTTTTTATTGGACTTGTGTTTCATGATGTTGGAGTATTTTCTCAGGTATCCCTTTCAGATGGGAAGAATGCATGGAAAAGTCTTTTGAATCCTTGACCATATTATAATTTTCTAATGTAGCAAGGTTTCCTTTCTATTTAACTAAATCTTCCTCTTTTGAGCACTTGATATAATTTACAACAAATATCTTTTTTTTTAAAAAACGATTTTATTTATTAGAGAGAGAGAGAGCATGCACATGGGCAGGGAGGGGAGGGAGAAGCAGGCTCCCTGCTTATGAGGGAACCCAATATGGGGCTGGATTCCAGGACCCTGAGATCATGACCAGAGCCATTCTAACAGGTAAAAGGTATTATCTTATTGTAGTTTTGATTTGCATTTCCCTGATGAGTGAGCATCTTTTCATTTATCTATTGGCCATTTGTATGTCTCCCTGGGAGAAATGTCTGTTCTGCCCATTTTTAATAGGATTATTTGTGTTTTGGGGTGTTAAGGTTTTTTTTTTTTTTTAAGATTTTATTTATTTATTTATTTGACAGACAGAGATCACAAGTAGGCAGAGAGGCAGGCATAGAGAGAGAGGGGGAAGCAGGCTCCCCACTGAGCAGAGAACCCAATGTGGGGCTTGATCCCAGGACCCTGAGATCATGACCTGAGCTGAAGACAGAGGCTAAACCTGTTGAGCCACCCAGGTACCCCTTGAGTTGTATACGTTCTTTATATGTTTTGGATACTAACACTTTATCAGATATGTCATTTGCAATTATCCTGTCCCATTCGGTAGGTTGTCTTTTAGTTTTGTAGATTTTTTCCAATTGAATGATGTTTTCATATTTTAATGTTGACACTTGCCTTATTCATCTAGTATGTGGCTACTCTTTCTGTTTTGTGTGCGTGAAAGCAGTTATATTCTGCGGTTTTGGGGGTATAGCATTCTATTTATGTCCTTTGTGTCAGTATTATTAATTGTATATTCAAATATTTAGCCTTGTTGAATTTTTGGTCTGCTTGTTCTATCAGTTATTGAGAGGAGTGTATGAAAATTTTTGTTCTGATTGTAGATATGCCTATTTCTCCTTGTAATTTTGTTGCATTTATATTTTGATATAGATTTGTCGATTTTTACGTTATATATTTCTAATTTACAAAACTAGGTGCATACGGATTTATAATATTTATATAGTCCTGGGAAATTATCTTTTTTACCATTAAAAAAAATCCCCCTTAACTCTAGCAAAGCTTTCTGTTTTAAAGAAAGAACTTTCTGTTTTCTGTTTTTCTGTTTTTAAAGAATACCTTGTCTGATATTAGTAGGAATAAAGTATGTTCTTTCAATGATGGTGGCATCTTTTCCCATCATTTTACTTGTAGCTTTTCTGTATTCAGATGTTTTAGATACATCTTTGTATATGGGATGTAGTTAGGATTAAGACAAGATTAAGAAAAAACCCAACTAGATTACCTTTAATGGGAATATTTAAACCATTTATATTTAATATAATTATGCATATATTTGGGTTTAAAACTACCATTTACTGGGCTTGCTCTTTGTCCTATTTATTCTATATTTTTATTTTCCTTCTTGTCTTTTTGTTGATTAAGAAAATTTTATTATTCCATTTTCCCTTTATTATTTTTCCTTTTCTTTAAGTAGTTACTTTAGAAGTTACAACGTACATGTTTGACATAAATTCTAATGTTAATTGGCAGTTACTTAGAAATCTTTATGTTTCAATATGTACTCTTATGTCTTAGATGCTGTTGTGTTCCCAACCTGACTTGTTTAGGGAAGGGTTTTAACCAAACCGAAGAAAATTTGTAGGCCTTAAGAGAGATTAGTTCAGTTTTTTTTTTTTAAAGAAATGGAACAAAAGGAAGTCCTTGTACTACTTTCTGGCAGTTTAAAGTCATCTTCATCATACCTGATGCCTGTCTTCCATCTCTGGTCTAGAGAAAGTAAAAATCATTTCAGGCCTCAGTTTAGTTCTGGAAACATTTTTTTCCCCAAATACAATTCCAAGAGCATAATCAAAGATAAACAGACACAAGAGGAGAGAAGACAACAGTGATGAGAACTGGCAGGAATACTAGACAGTACAAGCCGAATTACAGGAGCTGAAGATGTCAAAATGTCAGACAAACACTTTAAAATAACTGCACTTAGTATGTTCAAGGAGCTAAAAGACATCACTGAAAATTTCAACAAATAAATGGAAACTAAAAAACAGCATCTTTCTAGAACTTAAAAATATAGCATTAAAATTAAGGCTTTGATGGAGGAATTTTAAGACAAATTAAACACAGATGATTAAATAATTAGTGGATTTGAAGGTGATTTGTAATATAACAAAAAAGAAACAGAAAAAAAGGATTAAGAGACAAAAAAGTAAGTACCATGAAGAGGTTTAACATGAATTCAGATGGAATGCCAGAAGGAAGAGGAGAGCAGTGAGTGAGAGAGATGGATTGGGCATTCCCCTAGATAGATGAAAAAATATCAACTTCATAAGTTCAGGTATCCCAATAAGCACTGTGCCAGCCAGAAGACAATGGAATGGCATCTTTAATCTGCTGAAGGACTCACTGCAACCTGAGAATTCTCCACTCGATAGAAAAAAATCCTGCAAGAATCAGTTGGAAATAAAGATTTTTCAGATGATCAAAAAGAAGGATAATTTGTTATTATCAGCTTCTCCCTAAAGGAAATAATAAAGAATATTCTTTAGGAAATAATTTCAGATGAAATGTTGGAGATGCCCAGATTCTTGGACTTCCTTCTAAATATTTTTAATGCATTTATTTATTTATTTATTTGAAAATTGTATTCTTTTTGTTTAGGTAAAACATTCTTATGGTACAAAATTCAAAAGGAGCAAAATTACAAATACGGAAAGCAGTTTTAAATTATTTGTTTCCTCTGTTTTGTCAAGAATGAAAGAGTTTAAAAATTTTTAAGAAGATTTTATTTGTTTATTCATTGATTAGTTGATTTATTGATTTATTTTTATTTAGAGAGGGTGTGAGCATGGGAAGGAGTGGAGGGAGAGGGAGAGAGAGAATATTAAGCAGGTTCCATGCCAAGCACAGAGTCTGGTGCAGGACTTGATTCCCTGACCCAGAGATCATGACCTGAACCAAAAATCAAGAGTTGACTGCTTAACTGACTAAGCCACCCAGGCACCCCATGAAACATAATTTTTATTGGTTGTCTTATGTGTAAACTTTCAACCACTTTTTTGTTGGAGTAACAAAGGGCTTTATATCTGTTCTTATAGATTTTTAAATATTGTATCTTATTTAAGGAGTTATTAGCTTTTATTGATAATTAATAAGAATTAGACATCAGTAGACATTTTATCTTTTTGCCCATCTTAAATTATTTGATGGCATCTCAGTCTCACTTTTAAATTTGTTTTGATTCACTTTTTGGTCAACATACATACATACATACATATATTTTCCTCAGGAAGAACATGGGTATGGGTAGCATACTTTCTGTGTGCTTGCAGATCTAAAAATAGAAAATGTGTTTGTCCTTCCATGTGAACGATATTTAGCTTGGCTGCTTTTGAAGATTCTGTTGCACATTTGTTTCTTTGAAAACCATGGTGTGGAGGAGAAGTCTGATGCCAACATGATTAAAAAATTAATAAACTTTCTTTCTGGTTCTTCTAAGACTTGTTCTTTTGCCTTTAAATTAATAAATTTGAGGAGTATAAGTATATATCTATGCAGTTTATATCTGTGTGCAGTTTTCATTAGTATGGGTTATTACTTAGTCTTTAGATCTGTAGTGAAGTCCTTCAGAATTATGTCATTGGGTATTACTTTCTTCCTTAAAACATATTACACTTATTAATATACTATAGTTTTCCTGGATATACCCTCAATATTTTTATCATTTTGCTCATCATTTTTTCCCTCCTTAAATCTCAGAGAATTTTTTAGCTGGTCTTTTAATTCTCTCATTAGATTTTTGCAGTGACCATTGTTAACTGGCTCCATTTGTTTTGTAAAATAGTTTGTTTTGATAAAACCTGGTACTTTGTAATAGAAGCAATACAGAAACATCCACTTTATTTAATACTTCTGTAGTTACTTTATTCTCAAGCCTTTCTTTCAGGGGTATTGCATTTTCAGTATCATTGAGAATGCACAATGTGTAATGAATTTTCTTAAGAATTATCTCATTACTCTTGGATTGGGAAATGAACAACCTGATTCCTCAGTCGTCTTCCTAATTTGATCTATGCAAATATGTTTGAATTTTTTTTTTCAGTGCCTTTATTTGTTTATTTGTCCAGTGTTAGGAATTTAGCTGAGGTTCTACCAGTAAAAGCAGTGGTCTGTGTTCAATTTTCAGGCTGAGATGAAGGGGCCCAGGAGAAGTTAATATTTCCTGCAAGAAGGAACTGTAGCCAGAGTGTTGATGTGACCAGAAGCTTCCTGTCCCTGCTGAAGGATTCCTTCTTAGGTTCATGGTGACAGCTTCATATCAGCAGGCACAGGGTCCCTTCTCTAACCAATGAGGCTGTTCTCATTAGCTGCCAGCCACAGAGTGACTCTTCTTTTACTTAGCATGCCAAAACTAAGGGATAATTATGACATCTACTTTTTAGAGTAAAAGAGACAATGAGGTAATGCTTGTTAAGCTTCAGTACAGTTACATGCACCTAGTTAATGCCCAATAGATGCTGGCCTCCCCCATCACCTCCCTCAGCTTGTGCTTGGGCTAATGTTCTTCTAGTCCTACAGCTTTTTGACCCATCATCTCAATCACATGATGACTTAATATATTGTAACTGATGAGAAAGTGACCATATACCCAAATACACACGACCTTTAGCACCTGAAACACTCCATTTCTTCCATTTACTCATGAAGTGTGGAGCCATTGGCTCTAGGTGTGGCTGAAGCACATGTGTTGAAGTTGTGGGAGGTGATACTGGTGTTTGGTGCCTGCTTCATGTAGGCTTTCAGATGTCATGCTAAGAAGTTAGGACTTTAATCATAGGTATTAGGGAGCTCTTGAAGGTTTTTAAGTAGGGGACTGGTGGTTAGAACTGTTCTTTGGATGGTGCAGATTTTATGAGTCATAGAACCACATTAGTAACAACCACTGGCATGTATGAGTACTTTTACACCATTTGCTTATCTGAAGTGCTTTATCTTCATTATGTCATTTAATCCTCAAGTGCCTTTTTTTTTTTTTTTAAATATACATACAAACTGAGGTACCAGGGGGATGTAATACTCAGTTACGAAGCTAGTAGATGGAGGCAGCAGGGTTTGAACCTGAGCTATTGTGCTGCCTCTCAAGCAGGAGCCCTGGAGGTGTGGACAGCAGTTACTGCAGGCGAGAGGTGCTTGAGGCATTGACCTTGAGGTTAATAACAAGGACAGGGAGCAAAGGACTGACCTGTCCACAAAAAACATGGTACCATTTCGTGACAACTTTAACTGTAGCTCTTTTCCTGCATATTAAGAAAGCTGGAGATCCTACAGTGCCTGACATTAGAGTAGGCACTCAGTAAATACCGGTAGAATGAATTCTTTGGCACCAGCCAGCATCTCCCTCCAGCGTCCTGTGACTCTGTAGATGTGAGCTTTTGCATCTCATATCTCATGCCTCAACTACCATGTTTATTATTTGCAGAGTCTTTGGGGATGTCTTGGGCAAGAAAGAAATGATTAGAAACCAAATTATTTCCCATGAGATGTTCAACTCTTATGACCTTCTGATGGTTTTTCATTTAGATGGTTCATTTTCTGTAAGCACAGTTGAATAGTGGAATCTGAGCACAGTGGAAACCCCATGCCAGAATAAAGGGCCATAGGTTTTCCCCTTTGTATTAAACAGGCGTCAAAAGTAACAAATGAAGTTCTCCTTCCCTGGGAAATGCACCATGGTATATTTAGTATCTCCAAAGCAGAATATGCTCAGAGAGTTCTTTGAAAAATGCAATGCAAAAAAGTACTTGGGGCTATTTCTTGATGTAGTTTGGCAATTGGGGAACAAAAGAAAAGATCCATTTATGTAGTTGTTATATAGGTGAGTCAAAGTTCTTTCATTTTGAAGACTCATTGTCTTCTATTTCTCTGCTTTTGGGGAGAGTGCAAGAGTTGGGGGTATGTATGGGTGCAGGGGCCACATGGGTAGACTCAGAACCCAGCCTTGCCACTAAGTAGCAGCATAACCACTGGAAAATTTTCTAAGCCACTTTGTGCCTTAGTTTACTCATCTGCAAAATAGGAGTAATAATAGGCTTCATAGGATGGTTGTGAGGTGTTGAATGAGCTCATATATTTATAAAGAACAATGCCCGTGTATAGTAAGCCCTTAGTAAATGTTTTACTGTGATTTACACCTGCAGCGATGGTGTGACTGTTACTTCTTCTTTTTTTCCCCCACTGAGGTTTTAAATGTGGATCTCTGTTTTGTGGTGTTGCTTTTTATACTTCTGTTAGGAAAGGCAGTTTTGCCTCGTGTTCTAGAGCTCAGAATCTGCAGTCAGATATGTGATGTACAAGGAGTCAACTTCGTGAGTTACTAGTTGTGTCATCTTGGACAATTTCTGCACCTCTTCGAACCCCCAATTTTCCCATCTGTAAAAGAGGTTAAATAAGAGTAGTACCTACCTTGCCAGGTTGTTTTAAGATTGGGTTATTTTTTTAAAGCTTTGATACTTACTACTATCCTTTTTTTTTTTCCTGGAAAATTTATACTGGTTTTAACTTTCTTACCAGTTAGAGAATGCTATATTCATTAAACACTGGCCAACACTATTACTATTAAAAAGCCATCAGTAAATTTATAGTTGAAAAATGGATTTTTGCTTCATAGTCCCTCTTCTTTGATAATAAGAGGTTATACTTTCCCCTCTGTGTTTTGTTGGCCATTTGGATGTCCTCCTTTGCAAATTTCCTCTCCTTGTCATTTGCCAGGAACAGTTATGTTAGGAGATGATTCACACGATGTACAATTCGCTCCTTTAAAATATGCCATTCCATGGTTTTTAATGTATTTACAGAGTTGTGCAACCATCACCCCTCCAAAAAAAAAACCCGCACCTATTAGTTGTCACTCTCTATATGACCCCCCCACCCCCAACCTTCAGCAGTGGTTTTATCAACCATGGTGTATCTGCCTAATCTGGCCATTTCCTGAAATCGAATTGTACACTCTGTGGTCCTTGTGTTTGGTTTTTTCCCATTAGCAGTGTTTTCAAGGTTTATCTTGCAGAATTGTGAGTCCTTCATTCCTCTTTGTTGCTGATTACTGTTCCACTGTGTGTGCCACGTTTGGCATATCCATTCACCCACTGATAGACATCTGGATGGTTTCCACTTTTTGCCTGTCATCCATGTACAAGTCTTTATGTGCAGGTAGGGTTTCATTTCCCTTGGGTATTAGTGAGTCATATCATAAGTCCATGTTCAACTTTTTCAGGAATTGCCAAACTGTTTTCCACAGCATCCCTACTATTTTTTCTTTAAGTTATTATTTAAATTCCATTTAGTTAACATACAGTGTAATATTAGTTTCAGGGGTCCAATACAGGGATTCAACCCTTCCATACATCACCCGGTGCTCATGACGGGTGTGTTCCTTAGTCCCCATCCCCTCTTTCGCCCATCCCCCTACCCATCTCCCCCTCTGCTAACCATCAGTTTGTTTTCTAGAGTTAAGAGTGTTTCTTGGTTTGCCTCTCCACTCTCTCTCTTTTCTTCCTGTTGCTCCTGTATTTCGTTTCTTAAATTCCACATGAGTGAAATCATATGGTATTTGTCTTTCTCTGACTTATTTTGCTTAGCATGATACTCTCTAGCTCCATCCCTGTTGTTGAAAATAGTAAGATTTTATTCTTTCTGATGGCTGAGTAATATTCCATTGTATGTATATATATACCACATCCTTTTCATCAGTTGATAACATTTGGGCCTTTTCCATAATTTGGCTATTGTAGGTAATGCTGCTTTAAACACCCAGGTGCAGGTACCCCCTTGAATTAGTATTTTTGTATTCTTTGGGTAAATACTTAGTAGTGTGATTACTGGATTTTTGGGTAGTTCTGTTTTTAACTTTTTGTGGCACCTCTATACTGTTTTCCACAGTGCCGGCACTGGTTCGCATTCCCACCAGCCATGCACGAGGGTTCCCTTTTCTCTACATCCTCACCAGCTCCCGTTGTTTCTTATGTTGTTGATTTTAGCCATTCTGAGTTAATGTGTGTGAGGTCATATGTCATTGTAGTTTTGATTTGCATTTCCCTTGCCTATTATTATTTTTTATTGGGGTAGAAGTATTTTTCTTATAGGGCATTTTTTGTTTTGTTTTTGTTTTCTGTTTATTTATTTATTTTGGTTCTTTTATGTTCAGGATTTCAGATCTTTGTCAGATTTGTTAAAAGCGTTTAATCTGTTTTTAAGTAAAAATTTTTTTTTTTACCATTTTTCTGTCATTAAATCTGTTATTTGCATCTTTTGTAATTTCTTCCATCACTTTAAAACTTAGAAACCTTCTTCTACTAGGGATTAGACACATGTTAGATGAATGAGTAGTAGGATCTGGGCCAGCTGTCTAGACTTCACCCACCCCACCTTGCCGGGGGCTTTTGTGCTGAGGATCCTTGACACCAGACCTGCAAAAAGGCACAAAGACCTATTTATTGGGCTGTATAAAAAAATGTAAAGGTAGAGGTGGCACCCCCTGTCCATTCCCCACCCCATTCCCCCACTGA
The DNA here is from genome assembly GCF_009829155.1 of Mustela erminea. Lineage (NCBI taxonomy): Eukaryota > Metazoa > Chordata > Mammalia > Carnivora > Mustelidae > Mustela > Mustela erminea. The sequence goes on along the minus strand of NC_045632.1, from coordinate 53,635,992 downwards.
GTACCAGGCCAGTGTCTTCCAGGCCACATGCTCTCAGGATGGAAGTGGCTGGGGAAGGGCCTTTCCGCTGGGTCCCCTTTCCAGTTGCTTGTTTTGTTTTCATGGGGGATGTCATCAGAGTTAAGTCGGCTCCCAGAGCACCCTTGAAATAACAAAGTGGGTGCTAAGACCACCTTAGTTCTTGTCAGGGCCTCTATTTTCTTAAGAGCCTCCCCCGCCCCCCAACTGCTGTCCCCAGCTGCAGGTGACTTACCACCAGAAAGCAGCTGGCATCTGCCCAGTCTTTTCTCTCTGATTCCGTCTGGCTCCTCATCGCTTCACTTCTCAAAACCTCCCGTAGACAGTCGAGGTCTATGTGTGATGTTGGTCCCACTACTTCATTTTACTCGGGGGGATCAAAATAGTCTGACTGTGACAAAATTATCTCTGCATTATTGCACATTTAAGCGAATGTCCTGTCAGACCATAAAAGTAGACAGCATGCTTCATTTTTGTTTGTTTGTTTGTTTTTATTTTAATTCTTCTGTTTCCAAAGGGAAACCATAATAACAGTAGGTCGTGTACCGTTCTCTGTTGCCAGACTGACACTGCCTTTTTGCTTATCCTTTACAGTGAGATAAAAACCAAGGGAACTTTAAGAACTCATTTATGCGATATTAATTTAGCTTTTCTTGGCATATAATCAGTATAGAATTAATTCAGGCATATTCTGTGAGGAGTGGAATTCATCCATTCTGTGTTCCTGACTAGCGGACACAGCTTCATTTATTTGCCACGCGTCTTTCTCCACCGACGGAGATGACTCCCCTGGTGTGTATCAAAGGCCACATAAGCTGGTATCTTAATACAGCACATAAATGTACACCAGCGAGTTTTTAATCTCTCTCTTCTCTTCCATAGATCTGTTTTTGTCCCAGCAACATACCCTTTTACTCATTATAAATATTTTAGTATTGATACTGCTTGTCTCTTTTAATTACTCACAGTAAAAGGTTTTATTTCCTGTTCCTCCCCCTGGGATAGGAATTGGAATTGAGCCAGCCTTAAAATTTAATTTGGGGAGATTTCGATACATTACTCTCTTCCGTCTTCCTCTCCGGAATAAGACACCTAGCTCCATTGTTCCCAATCTCTTTTTATATCTCTCAGAACACTTTTTTGCAGTTGTCTTTATATAGGTCATGTATATTTCTTAAGGCCGTTCTTAGGAATTATGTAGCTTTTGAGGCTGCCACGTAAAGAGTGTTTAAAATCATGTTTTATAATAGCCATTGCTGGAATCTAGGACAGTAAGTGATTTTTGTTCGTTCATCCTATACATACCTTCTTTATTAAATGCTTATTTTTATCAAATGTCTGTATTTTCACATTGTTCTTTTTTCTTTAAAGATTTTGTTTATTTATTTATTTATTTAGAGAACAAGAGCCCGTAAGTTAGGGGAGGGCAGAGAGAGAAAATCTCAAGCTGCTGAGCACAGAGTGTGGCACAGGGCTCGATCTCACAACCCTGAGATCATGACTTGAGCCACCAAAATCAGACGCTCAACCAGCTGAGCCACCCGGTCTCCCCCACATCATTGTTTTTCAAAGCGTACTAAATCATACCATATTTAAAGAATTTTTTTTTTTTTGGTCTCGTTCTTTTCAATATTTGTAACTCCTCATTTCTTTTATGGTCCCTCATTTCTCCACTGCTTCTCTTGGCTACCCTATTCTCTTTTTAGTACCCTTCTCTCTCACCTTGTTTCCCCTTCCCAATTTTGTCTTTTCCCCAGTTCTGAACACTCTAGAGTATACTGTATATTTCCATAAAAAAATTCACATATTTATGGTCTCCCAGGGGAGTGTAAGCTCCTTGAGGGTAACGTTTTTTGCTCACCTTTACCACCATATCTCTTAAGACATGGTACCCAGTACATACCTGTTGAGTGAATGAATCTGCATTATTTTGAAACCTTTGAATTCAAAGGTCTGAACCTTTAAAGTCACTTGGTGTTCCCTTGTCTCTTACTCTTTGTTTTACCCTTTCTGATCAGAAGGGCCTATTCTCTGTTGGATGAGGTAAAAGCAAACCAGGTTTTGAGGAGCTACAGTTGGTTCTCACTGTTTCTTGCAGTGCTTGCTAGTTCCAGCACTTACGTTCTTGATGGGGTCACCCTGAACGTGGCGTCAGCCAATGCTGAACCATTCCCTTAGAGGAAATAGAGGGTTTCCAGCCTCTGCTTACATTTCTGTCAACTTGTCAGTATATATCCTCGTTTTACATATGTTTCTGTTCAGAGATCCCTTATTTAAAACATACTGTTGATTCATTATGCACGTTGAACCCGTCACGGCCAGCAGCACTATAACTCACGCCTGAAGCTTATCAAACACGTGTGTCTTCTCCGTAGGGCCCGTCACAGCCTTCTTGCGCTTATGGACACCAGACAGAATTTCGGCACTGTTCTTGGGGCTATTTTAAACAGAAAATCAGAGAAAAGCACAAAAATGCAAAATGTGACACAAATAGACCTCCCCAAAGGACACCCGTCTACAGTATCAGCTGAAACAAAACGGCAGGGCATCGCCCTGTCCCATCTCAGCTGGGAATGCCCTAGTCAGATGACTTCCATTTCCCCACTCTGTGCATGTCCTAGAATGACCCCTAAAGCCCCCTGACTTGGGGGGTTGGACATATAGTATAGTTAGTAGGCAAATTTGCAAATGGGGAATCTGTGAATAATGAGGATTGAACATAATTTCATCTGGTATGATTGGAACCTCTTTTTCCCAGTGGTGGATTGGCCTTCCTTGCATGGCCTTTCTGTCTGAAATGACTTGATTCTGAGAGCATGGCAGCCATGAGTTCCCTCTGGGTCTCAGCGTTGTGCGTTGCTCTGTTCCCTTCCCCACCGCGCCCCCCCAACCCCCATTGATTCATGTCGCTTTGCTGCCAAGCTTACCTCACATTCTCTCTCTTAAATGCTAGTTTATTTTCTCTTTCTTGGGATTGTCCCCCTGCATGGTCAGAATTTCCTCGGAGGGATTGTTTGGAGTTCATTTAAACCATCTTTTTCTTAGCATTCCTGGAAAATAGACCATAGCCTTTGAATCTCAAACTGTTTTGAGTTGGCTTTTCTGAGTTCTGTTTCTTACACTGAGGTGCACATCTAAACCACTATGAACTTCTGTTGTCCTGGCCTCGCCCCAGAGCTCCTGAGTCAGCAGTGGCAAAGGGTGTGGCCTGTAGGGAAAGTTCCACAGGTGATTCTGGAGTGAAGCTTGAGAGTCAGTTCTCTTGAGAGCTAGGATGAAGACGACAAGAATTAGAAACTGTCAAAACCATCACCACCAACATTTACATTGATAGCTTTAGTAGGTGTCAAGCTCTTTGAGTGTTTGTCTTTTTTTTTAAATTTTTTTTTTATTTTTAAAAATTTTGTTTATTTATTTATTTGGCAGACAGAGATCACAAGTAGGCAGAGAGGCAGGCAGAGAGAGAGGAGGAAGCAGGCTCCCTGCCGAGCAGAGAGCCCGATGTGGGGCTCGATCCCAGAACTCTGGGATCATGACCTGAGCCGAAGGCAGAGGCTTTAACCCACTGAGCCACCCAGGCGCCCCGAGTGTTTCAGTCTTAAAAACATTTGTCGCAGATCCCCAGATTTACAGATGAGGATACAGACATTCATAGTGCATTAGTACCTTTCCTAGAGCCACTTTGCTTCTACACAAAGGATTGGAACCCAGATGGCTTCTCAACTGCCAGTGGTTCAACCTGAGCTTCCACCAGTCAGAAGCCCCTGGAGGGCTTGTTAAAGCAGATTCCTGGCCCTGCTCCCTGGGCATCTGATTCAGTAGGTCTGGATTGGGGCCTGAGAGTTTGCATTTCTAACAGCCGCCTTGGCTGAAGTCCCTTACTGTCTTTCCTTTTCCTTTTGCTGGAGTGAGTTTGTAGCTTTTCATTACTAGGCCTCTCCATTCTGAAGTTGACGTGGTGTGGTCCACAGGTCTGAAATCGACACAGGGTGTGGTTCCTGTCACTTCCACTGTCCCAGTTAATTTACGTTGTCACCTTTGTGCATTAAATCCACAGAAGTACTTGTCCTCAGAGATTCTTTCAACTTTTGGAGAGAAAACTCGTTATCAGGGCGAATCCAATCCTAAGTTTCTGTGATTTTGAGAATTAAAGCCCTGGATAACTGGTCACTCTGAATCTTCTTGCTCTCATTTCATTCCTCCTGCATTCTAGATGAACTACCCAGGGTTGTAGTTAGCGACCTCCTCAGCTTATCAGATTTCTGTCCTCCCACCAATAATAGAAGTCTAGGTGAGACCATGCTTGTAAGGAATGCAACCATTATGGCTCTTTCCTTTTCTTATCTTTTCTTTTTCCTTTCTTCTCTCCTTCCTTCCTCTCTCCCTCCCTCCCTTCCTTCCTTCCCATACCAGAAGCAATGCCCGTTCTCAGGAATACAGCAGGATGCTTCCTTAGGGCTAATTTCTATTGATGCTAAGTTCTTGCCTAGCTTAGGTGTGCCTTGCGTGTATAGTAGGTGGGTGCATTCCCACATTGGATAATTGTAATCGCATGAGGGCAACCTGCTATTTTTATTTTCATTCTTATTTATTTATTTATTTATTCATTTCCAAAGATTTATTTATTTATTTATTTGACAGACAGAGATCACAAGTAGGCAGAGAGGCAGGCAGAGGGGGGGGGCGGTAAGCAGGTTCCCTGCTGAGCAGAGAGCCCGATGCGGGACTCGATCCCCTGGGATCATGACCTGAGCCGAAGGCAGAAGCTTTAACCCATGGAGCCACCCAGGCACCCCCAACCTGCTGTTTTTAAAGGAGTCCCATAGCAAACTATCCTTGTAAAGTGCACGGTGACACCCAATTTAAAAATTTTCACCTTTTCCTTAAAATGAAATAGACCTTGCAGGTTGGAGCACTGACCTGCGAACAGAGTCTGTGTTTCTGCAGTTAATTTACCCAAAGACAGTAATTTCTAGGAATCCCAGTAACTCTAGTAATTTCAAAATAGTCTGAGTCAATCCTCATAGAATTTAGGACAGGACCTCAAAGAAAAAAAAATACACTTCAAGATTTTTCCACATATTTCAGGGAATCTTAGAATTCCCCTGGTAGTTTCCTGGTCTTAGGGAAACTTTTGCAAGTGTGGTTGGTTACACTTGATGTGGTTCGTGCAATCCCTGAATTGGTTATTATTATAAGTTTTTGTGTTTATTTTTCTCAGTGCGGTTCCTTCGATGCAACTGCATCTTTAGGGTTACGCATTTGCTTCCGGGTACCATCTTATGCCCCTGAGCGAGGTCTGTTTTGCTACTGTCAAGTGGCAAATACTATCTACAACAAAAAGAATCAATTGATTGCTGGGCTCATAGCCGTCAGCACGAAAGAGCTCCAATATTTATAGTGATTATGATTTACTATTTTTTCCTGTCCATTCTTTCAGCATGTCACTTTAAAACGAAGTAGTATTCAATTGGCATATGGGTCACAACCCTAATCAATAGTTAAAATCATTCAGTTACCTGAGGGTACACATGTGAGGTAGGTTCATATAGAAGGGCTTGCTAAAACACCCACACTATTTAGGGCTAAACTTTGTTGCATTTAACAATTGTCAATACCTATTACATAATTATGTCTTACTATATTACATAATACCTTTATTTTTATATTTGAAACTTTTATTGACGACACTAGCCCAGTTTATGGAATTCCAGTTTATGGAATCAATTTTCAGGTAAGAAAATATTAGTAGCTGGGGATCAGTATGGTACTTTATTTGTTTTTAAGATCTTATTTATTTATTTGACAGACAGAGATCACAAATAGGCAGAGAGGCAGGCAGAGAGAGAGAGGGGGGAAACAGGCTCCCCGCGGAGCAGAGAGCCCGATGTGGGGCTCGATTCCTGGACCTTAGGACCATGACCTGAGCGGAAGGCAGAGGCTTTAACCCACTGAGCCACCCAGGCGCCCCGGTACTTAATTTATTAAACTTGGAAAGAACTGACTCATTTATACCAGTTGGCTTATCCCAGGGCTCATTTATACCCCTTAGTGATTTTTGTTTGCTTTCTTCATGTGAATTTTACATATTTTTGGTTATACTTTTTCGTATGTATTCTGATTTGTTTTTTTGTTACTGAGAAATACATATTTTTCTATTATATTTCCTGTTTACTAATTTTATAGGTTAAATTATTGGTTCTTGAATACTTAATTTATAACATGCCTTGTTATTGACTCTCTTGTTAGTTACTGTGTTCTTCTGCTTATTTTTTGTACATTTTTTAAGTTCAGTTTTATCTTAAGAAGATCATGGGCAATTTCTCTGTCCTTCCTGTTAATGAAAGCTCTAATTTCTTTTACTTGCTTTGTTTATCAGTGTTGAATTACTAGTTGTGATGCACACCTTACCCAGGAATTTAATGGCGATGTCTGTGTCACGTCTCCTGAAGTTTGATGTTGGCTGGTGGTTTAAGACTAAGAATGTTCTTCTGGTTCTCCTTTCTTCTTTTTTAAAAATAAGGAACAACTTGTCAGATGCCTTTGAAAAATTGTTGAGATTCTGTGGGTTTTTGTTTTTTTTTGTTTTTGCTAATTAGCGTGATGATTCTGTTTATTAATTTTTTTTTTTTCTGGGACAGATCCTTGTCTGTATCAAATACAACTTGATAGAGATATATTTTCTTTTATTGTTCTGGTGGATTTTGAAAATATTTTATTTAAAATTGTTTCTTATGTATTTCTAAAGTACACCAGGCTGTAGTGTGTTTACTTGTGTGTGTGTGTGTATGTATGTGTGTGTATGAGCGTTTTTCTTCTTTTTTTTTTTAATTTTTAATAAGCATATAATGTTTTTTTAGCCCCAGGGGTACAGGTCTGTAAATCGCCAAGTTTACACACTTCACAGCACTATGAGCTTTTTTTCTGTCAAGGTCACTAAATGTCATAAAATGAGAGGGGAACTGTTCCTTTTTTTAACTGGATCTGGAATATTTTATAAAGCTTCAGAGATCATTTTTTTAGTAACCATTTCATATTCATCTACAGCATCTGCTTTTTTTATGTTCTTCATTCTTATTAAGTCATTTGTGCTCATTTGTATTTATTCAGAAAATTCTCTTTTTCATTGAGAATTTTCAAATCTATTAAGTTTTAAATAATTTTCCCTCATTTTTGAGTTCCAGCCACATTTTTTGCTAAATATCCTTTTTTGTTCTTTATTGTGTCTGTGCTTTCTCATTTTCTTTGATTAGACTAAATAGAGGTTGGTTGTAGTTTTTATTTCTAATAGTTTGTTTCAGAGAACCAGCTCTTGAATTCTACCATTGGTTTTCAATGAATTCATTTCTGTTTTTAACCTTATTAATGCCTTAATTCTGGTTTTCTTTTGCTGTTTTTCTGTCTTCTTGCATTGGATTGTTGGCACATTATACTTTCATATTCAATAATAAAACCATTTAATAATTTCCTTATGATTATAGCTTTGGCCATATCTTTATTTGGGAATATTCTACATGGCCTGATTGTTATAGCTATTTACTGAGTAATTTGTGATTTCATTTCCTTCCCTGTTGACCTAATAATCATTTAGGAGAATCTTTCCTAAATGACTGAGGGTTTTGTTATGTATTTGTAATTTTTTTTCAACCTCCTAACGAATAATTTGGACCTTTTGTATCTAAAATTATTCTTTTTAGGATAGGTTTCTAGAAGCAGGATTAGTGGGTTAGAGGGAAGAGTAATTCTAGGTTTTTGATGATACGGCAAGATTCTTGGTTGTAGGTATCATGAGAGTCACTCCCCACAGCTGCCAGGTCTCTGCAGACAGTGACATGCTAAGTGTGGGCTCTGCTTCCCTGCTGTTTTCTTCTCTTTCCAGCAAGGACTCTGGGGTGAGGGGTGAGAAACCCTTCCAGGTGAGGGGTGAGAAACCCTTCCTATTCACCCCAACATACGCCGAGATGCCCAGACTCCTTGGTAGAGTAAGGGGTAAAGATTCCGTTTTCTCCACTCTGCAAAGGCAAGCAGCCTCCCAGCCCCCCAGCCTCCTTGCCTCCCTGCTGACACACGGATGTGTGCCGACACTCGCTGAGCAACCAGGAAATGGACAGCATTTTCCGTGTTTTGCCATCCTAAAATACCTCTACGCATTGAAGAGACTGTGGGTGAGGAACCCCACAGCCCGAGGAAGGGAAGTGAGAGCTGATGCCTGAAGTCGGTCAGAGCCCCTTACCAGCCTCTGCTCCTCCCACTCCCTGGAAGGGTGGTTGTGTGCGTGGGCCGTTGCCCAGGTTCGGGAGTGCAGTTCTGAGGATACTTCTGGGCAATCAGGTGGGCGTCTCCTCCGGCCAGCAGTGTCCCCCTTCCCATCTCAGACCCTGCTTTTTTCCCTGCTGCGCAAGGATCCCCTGGTAGCCCATTCCTTCCCTAGTTCTTTAATATTTGGGAGGAAAGAGAGCCAAACCCCATCATGCTCCCAAAGGACCTTTAAAACCTTAACATGGAAATATATTGAGCTCATAGTCTATGCCGGGTCTCCCCATGGATTCCCCTGCCGAGTCCTTCCTGAGGGAGGGGTGTTACCGCGTCCATTGTACAGATAAGGGAAGTAAGGCTTAGAGTGGCTAACTGACTTGTGTTAGACCACACCATTGGCAAGCTGTGGAGAGCCTCCTGGGCTGACACTGGGCTGCTCTTCTTCACGCTGTCACTCCTGGCCACCTGAGGCCACACTTTATGGATCGTGATAGATGTGACAGCTCTCAGATTCTGGCTTATTTTCCAAACTATGTAAGGTTTCTCGTCAAAACACCTCTTCTCTAATGGCAGTGTCCCACAGCTTCTGATGTTGGGGAGGACTTGGCTCTTGGCTTAATTTCCATTTTTCCTGAATCCCAAACTCTTGCCCAGGTAGCCCTCAGAAATCCATGTGATCTACATATTTCACTTTGGGCTTTGACCCTGTGTTAGTTGATCCCAAGTAGACCTGTGGAACAGTCACCTCTTGCTAATTCACCACAGATGAGTGATGATTGATTACAGCTTGTGTCGAACCAAATAGCTCAGTCCCTTTATCCATGCACTGTGATGGCACTTGGGTTGTGTTGGAGATTAGGATTGTGCCAAACCTCTAAAATGGGGATAAAAATTGCAGTTTGTCTCAAAGGATTATTGCAGAGATTAAATAAGATCGTGTGTAATGCTGGTGTCTACTTTATCTGTTCTCCCTAGCAACCTAGGTGTTTACCCTGGCTTTTGACAAAATGGATTTATATTTTGGAAACAAATCCTTTGCCAGGAAGGTATATTTTTCATATCTTCTCACCATCTAGTTACCTTTTTATTCTCTTGTGTCTTTTGATAAGCAGAAGTTATTAATTTAATTTTATTTTATATTTAAGATTTTATTTATTTATTTGTCAGAGAGGGTGAGCACAGGCAGACAGAGTGGCAGGCAGAGGCAGAGGGAGAAGCAGGCTCCCTGCTGAGCAAGGAGCCCGATGTGGGACTCCATCCCAGGACGCTGGGATCATGACCTGAGCTGAAGGCAGTCGCTTAACCAACTGAGCCACCCAGGCGTCCCAGAAGTTATTAATTTTAAATGAAGTCCAGTTTATCAGTCTTTTCCTTTTTGTTGGTCTTTCATGCTTTTTGGGTCCTACTTTAAGAAAATGATCATGAAGATAGTCTCCTGTGTTAGGTTCTAGAAGAGTCGTTGGTTTACTTGTTTTGTTTAGATAGGTGGGAGATCGGGAATTGGATTTGTGTGTATGGTGTGAGGTAGGGGTCAATGTTCTTTCTCTCTCTCTCTCTCTTTTTTTTTTCAATGTTGGGAATCCCTTGTTTACTGAAAAAGCCGTTCTTTCCCTATTGCAGTGTTGCCTTTATAACAAACTCATTGGCCATATATGTACAGTTCTGTTTCTTTGACTTATTAAAGACTAATGTAAATGAGGTCTTAGAAAACACCGACTCAGAGTGCATGGTTGGCTGAGTCAGTTAAGCGTCTGCCTTCAGCTTTGGTCATGATCCCAGGGTCCTGGGATCCAGCCCCATGTCCGGCTCCCTGCTCAGCGGGAACCTGCTTCTCCCTCATCTCACTGCTTGTGCTCGCTCTTGCTATCTCTGTCACTATCTGTCTCTCTCTCAAATGAATAAGTAAAATATTAGGAAAAAGAAAGAAAACATTGACTCAGTTTCTTCACTTCTTGTTTTGTTAATCTTCTCTTATTTTAATTCTGTTTTTAATACCACATGCCACTGTTGTTTTCTGCCACGAATGTTCACTTATATTTATGCACATATTTATTCTTTCTGTTGATTTCCACTCTTTCTTGCATTTCCAAATTTCAGTGTGGGGGAAGTTTTCTTCTTTCTTTTTTTTTTTTATAAAGATTTTATTTATTCATTTGACAGACCGAGATCACAAGTAGGCAGAGAGGCAGGCAGAGGCAGAGGAGGAAGCAGACCCCTGCCAAGCAGAGAGCCTGATGCGGGGCTTCATCCCAGGACCCTGGGATCATGACCCGAGCCAAAGGCAGAGGCTTTAAACCACTGAGTCACCCAGGTGCCCCAGTTTTCTTCTTTCTAAAGAGGTCTCTTTTTTTCCCATTTGTTTTCATTCTGTTGGTGACAGTGGTGTCCTCCTGAGGAGCTGATTGGGTATATGTCACTTTCTAACTCTCCATTCAGGGATACCACATTGGTAGCTTAAACTCAGCTGTAGCGGCAATATTTACATCACAGAAATCGGAAACTACAAATCAGTGCCTTTTTTTTTTTTTTTAAGCCAGTTGTTAAATGTTTACTAGCTCATCACTGATTGGTGGCAAATTCTCTCAATTGTTGTGTATCTTAAAGTGTCTTTATTTTACTTCACTTTAGGAGGATATTTCCATAGAATAAAACATTAGAAATGTCATTTATTTTCTCTCAGGTATTCTGTTGTTTTTGTTGAGAACTCAGCTGTTGGTTTTCTTGTTGCCTTTTTTTTTTTTTTTTAAAGATAATATAACTTTTTTCCCCTCATCTGGCTGCTTTTGATAATTTCTCTTTGTCTTTGGTTTTCTGAAGCTTTTTTTTTTTAAAAAGATTTTATTTTATTTTTAAAATTTATTTTTATTCATTTTTTAAAATTTATTTTTATTTTTATTTAGTTGTTTATTGTTGTTATTTTTAAGGATTTTATTTGTGAAAGAGAGTGAGTGAGAGAGAGTATGAGCAGAGGGAGGGGCAAAGGGAGAGGTAGAAGCAGATGCCCTACTGGGCAGGGAGCCTCAGTGCAGGGTTTGATCCCATGACCCTGGGATCATTGACCTGACCTGAAGGCAGACACTTAACCAACCAAGCCACCATAATTCATTTTTAAAGATTTTATTTGCTTACTTATTTATAAGGATAGTGCACACAAGCAGGGGAGGGGCAGAGGGAGAGGGAGAGAATCCCAAGGAGCCTCTGTGCTGAGTGCAAGGCTTGATGCCACCACCCTGAGCTCATGACCTGAGCCAAAATCAAGAGTTGGATGGTCACCAACTGAGCCAGTCAGGTGTCCCTAAGGTATCATTTTTTAAAGTAATGTCTACACCCGGTATTGGGGCTGGAACTTACAACCCCGAGATCAAGTATCACATGCTGTATCCACTGAGCCAGCCAGGTGCTCCTGGTTTTCTGAAATTTAACTATGATGTTCCTAGGTATCTTTTTCTTTTTATACATTCTGCTTGGGATCTTTGTGATTTGATGTTCTCTTTATTTTTAGAATATTCTTAGTAATTATCTTTTCACATAATGCTTCTACACTATTCTTTCTCTTTTCTTTTTCTTGGATTCCTGTCACACCTATTTAGACTTTGTCTCCATATTCCCCAGGCCTATTTTTAAAAAAATTTCTTTCTGTTTCTGCTCTCCATTTCCACTTGGGTTTTATCTTCTAATCTGTCTTTCACGTTACTGATTCTTTCTGTGTTTCATATGCTGTTAAACTCATGTATTGAATTTTTGATTTCAGCTACTCTGTTTTTCAGTTTTAGATGAATTATGCTTGGTTAAATTCTCTGTATGGTTATATTTGTCTCAGTTATTTTGAAGGCTCTGTTTGATAACTCCAGTATTTCTGTTGCCCGTGGGTCTAATGTTTAATTTGATCATGTGTCTGGTAATTTTTGATTGAATGCTGGACATTAAGTCATGCCATGGATGGTGCTCCCTTCTTGCACAGAAGACCCACCCAGCCAGTCTCCTTGGAGGATTTATCTTGTGTTCCATCAGGCAGAGGTAGGTCATCTTGGTGTGATCAGACACTGAGGCTGGTTTGCTGACTTTGTAAGGCTTGGTTACTTCTAAGAGCCTTGTGTATTTATTTTTGCTTTGGTCAATCCTGACCTCAAAAAATCATTTCCCAGAACCATGAATGTCCTCAAAACTGAGCTCAGATAGCCTCTATCTGCTCAGCACTTTGGTCATTCACCCTTTGGTGATAAGAATCATCAAATTCTTTGAAGAGAAATCATGTGCAGAGTGCAAGCATATATTTCTCTGCCCACCTTCTCACCCAGCTTTTGGACTTCAAGTCTTGGTTGGACCCTCCAGCCCCTGCCAGGTGTTAGCCTCAATATTTGTCTTCCCAGCCCTTAAAGACTGTGTAAAGCTCTCCTTAGCTTCCTTGTACTTCTTTGCTTTCTGTGTTTGTATTTCTGCCAACCCTTTCAGCATCTAACCCTGCACGATTTACATGCTGGTGAGTAACCCAAGGGGAAGACCAGCGTGCAGAATGTTAGGCACACCTCTGTGAATTCCTTTCTCAGGGATTTTGGTGCTTCAGATCCTGGCTGCCTAGACAGTTCTCAAGTGTCTCAGAGCAGGTAATGTATCTTAGCAGCTTCCCTAGTTGTTCTTGGCAGGAATATTGGTTTCCTAAAAGTTGCTCTGTCTTGGCTGGAATAGAAGTCTAAAGTTTCTTGTTTTTGTTTTTCCCGCATTATCGGTGTTGGTTTTGGAACGAGAGTTATGCCAGCTACAAAACAGACTGGGACATTCCCTATTTTTCTGTAATCTAAAGTCTATTGATTAGCTTTTACATTATCCTTTGAAAGTTTGAAAGAGCTTATTAATGAAACCATTTGGGCATGGCATATCCTTCCCCCACCCCCTGGGTTGTTTGTTGGCAGCTTTTCCTAATTTCTTTCCTGGTTATTAATTTTGTCAGGTCTTCTGATAATTGATTTTTGGGGATTGTTTTAATACAATCATTAATTTCTTCTGCATTTTCCAGTTTATTGGTTGCAGAGGAAATATAATAGTTTAAGATCTCTGTGTTTATAGCCTTTTTTTTCATATGTTTCAGGTTTTATGTGTTCTCTTCCTCACTCTGGTTTGGTTTGCTTGAGGTTTGTCTTTTTTTTTTTTAAACCAGTCCTTTTATAAAGAACTAATTATTAGTTTTTTTCTGACTCAATCTGCCCTTTCTGCTTTTTATTTTTCTTAATTACTTTGTTCTTAAAAATTGATCCCTTTCTCTTGCTTTGATTAGGATCATTTTGTTGTTTCTTTTTTTTTAGCTTTTTATACTAAATACTTAATATATTTTCATTCTTTCTGATTTTAGAAGTTTCACATAAGAGTAAATTTTTTTTTTCATTCTGATCTCAGGTTTAGGATTCAAAATATATGTGTTGGAGCTGTTACCGTTATTTTACTTTGTATCCCATAATTTATTTGGGTTGCCTTTCCTAGCCAAGGCTTAACTCTTGATAGGAATGTTCTTAGGTTTTTTTTTTTTTTTTTTTTTTTTTACTGGTTGATTTTGCTTTTTATTGTTTTGCAGACAAAAGAATAGTTGGTCATTTTCTGGGTTTTGATATTTATTGAGCATTTCTGGTGGATGAATACTGCTCAATTTTTTGGTAAGTGTTACAGGGACATTTTAGAAGACGGTGTTTTGCATTTATTATTGGGAAGAAGCAAAGACTATTGTAAGCAAATCACCGGTTGCTTTATATATTTTCAAGAATTTTTTTTTTTTTACTTTTTAAGCAATTATTTAATTATTTACACTAAATAAGACACTGCTAGGCACACAATAGTGTTTTAATTTTTAAATAATAAAATAAAATCTTACCACAGAAAATTTGGAAAATTAAAGTGTGAGTAATAAACACGAGTGACCCATAATCACTATCTTAACATTTTGGTCAGTTCTTTAAGTCTATTTTGTTATATACATTTTATTTAGACACAGAATAGAATCACATTGTACATACAGTTTTACATCCACTTGATATTTCAAGTCTTACTCTTACATCTTGACTATGTTTTTCTATTTTAAATGTTTTTTATGGCAATATTCAAACATATACATAAAGGCACATAATTCACTTAATTTTTTAATATAGCATTATTAGTTTCAGGTGTACAACATGATTAAACAGTTCTATAATTACTCAGTGCTCATTATGATAAATGTATTCTTTTTTTAACATGATCAACAGAATTTTAATAATTGTATATGTATAATGATTACATGTATATGAATATGGTGGTTTAGTCCCAAATATCCCTTACTAGAGATGGGTGTTTTTTATTTTTGTTTTTAAGTTTTTATTTTAATTCCTGTTAGTTAATATACAGTGTTCTATTAGTCCCAGGCATATAATACAGTGATTCAACAACGAGACGTGTACCCTTAATCCCTTTTATTTCCTCCATTCCCCACCCACTCCCCTTTGGTAACCACTAGCTTGTTCTCTGTCTCTTTTTTCTTTGTTTGTATTTTATTTTATTTTATTTTTATTTGAGAGAGAGAGAGTGAGGGCGTAGGGCAGGGGGGTGTAGAGGAAGAGAGAATCCTACGCAAGCTCCAAGCCCAGAGCAGTGCCCCATGCAGGGCTCGATCTCACAACCCTGAGATCATGACCAGAGCCAAAATCAAGAGATGGATGCTCAACCATCTGAGCCACTCAGGCTCCCCTGTTTGTTTTTTCAATTCCGCGTATGAGTGAGATCATATCTTATTTGTTCTTCTCTGTCTGACTTATTTCATTTAGCATTATAATCTCTAGGTTGCATATTATTGCAAATGGCAAAATTTCATTTTTGTGGCTGAGTAATATTCCACTGTGAGTGTGTGCGTGTGTGTGTGCGTGCATTTGTGTGTGTGTGTGTGTGTTTACATGTACCACATCTTTATCCATTCACCTACTGATCAATGGCTATTATAAATAATGCTGCTGTGAGCATAGGGTGTCTCCATCTTTTTGAATTATTATTTTCATTTTCTTTGGGTAAATACCCAGTAATAGAATTACTGGATTACATGGCAATTCTATTTTTACATTTGGGGGGGTGGGTTTTCTTTTTTTATTTAAGGACTCTCCATACTGTTTTCTATAGTGGCTTTGCCAATTTGCATATCCCACCAACAGTGCACAGAGGAATCCTTTTTCTCCACAGCCTTGCCAACAGTCATTATTTCTTGTCTTTTTTTTTTTTTCTTCTTCTCTTCTTATTTTTGAAGTAGGATTCACACTCAGCATAGAGCCCAAAGCAGGGCTTGAATTCCCAGTCAGATCAGGACCTGAGCTGAGATCAAGAGTCAGATGTTTAATTGACTGAGCCACCCAGGCGCCCTTATCCTTTTGATTCTTGCCATTCTCACAGGTATAAGGGGGGTATCTGCGGTTTTGATTTGCATTTCCCTGATGGTTAGTGATGCTGAACATCTTTTCATGTGTCTGTTGGCCATCCGTATGTCTTCTTTGAAAAAATGCATTTTCCAATTACTTTCCTCCTTTGACATTCCCCTCTGACGGATTTCTTTGTGTGGGATGGGCTGATTTGGAGCCTGTGGCCACACTGGATCCCTTAGAGCTCTCGGGGTAGAGTTGGAAGTCAGGAGAGTGAGAGATAGGGCACAGTTCAAGTTTAGGTCTCCCAAGTTAAGTTGGAGACAGGAAAGGGGGAGTTGTTTTGGTGGTAGTGTGGGATTGGGTCCGATGATGGTTATGGGGTGCCAGTAAGAATTCAGTGTGTTGATCTGCTGATATTATTTATTCTTCACAAAGATGCTCTGTGGTGTGTTTTGTTAACTCAGTCTTCCATTTGCACAAACGCAGGCCCTGAGGGTTAAGAGGACTAGCTCAGGATTTCCCAGCTGAGTTTTAAATGGCAAAGCGGGATACAAACCTGTGCTCTTCCCTTTATGTATCTGGTTGGTCTTGTGTGCTCTCGTTTTGAAGGGCTCCCCCTCTAGTGGGGAAGACGAACAAATGTAGAACAGGACTCAGGGTCTAGGAATCTCACCCAAGAATCCAGGAAAGGCTTCTTGGTGCCCATGTCGGATCAGAATCCTCAAATGCGAGTAAGCACCTGCTCGGGAGACAGAGATGGGGAAGCGTGCTCCGTTCAGAGGGAAGGGCAGAGGCCAGATAAATAAGCTTGTGTGCAGGACGCAGAGAGGAGACGTGGCAGGGCGGTATGAGGCTGCAAGGCAAAGAAACTAGGGTGCCTCTTCTTTGGTTCTAGAGGAGTCTGTACAGACAGCTTTTGGGTGTGGCCACACCTCTTTTGTGTGTCTCATGCTTCTCTGGGCTCAGAAGTCAGGAGGGCTCAGAAGTCTGGGCTCAGAAGTCAGGAGGGAAGCAAAGTATATTCTTGATTCCAGAAGAGGCTCCAGATGGCAAACTCCCATCTTGTTCCCACCAGCTGTCTCTGCCTCCGCCACCACTGCTGCCACCCGACAGCACGGGTAACGGTGGCTGCTGGCCTTTACTGAGTGCTGATTGGGTCCCAGGCCCTGCGCCTGGTGCTTTGGATACAGTATCTTTATAAGTCCGTTCCCGAGCCCCGTGAAGCCTGGCCCTTTAATGATGAGGACTTTGAGGCCCTGAGAGGTTAAGGACGTACCTGTGGTCTCATAAGCTAAGATGTTGCCAAGCTGGGACAGGAACGCAGATGCCTCTGATACCAGATGCTGTGCTGTTCGCCTGGGGTCCAGGCTGGTGCTGCAGATGAGGAAACTGGTATGTGTTGGACCTTTTCCTATTTTTCTGGAAACACTGGCCTTTTGTGTCTACCTTTTGTTTTACTTTTTTTTTTTTTTTTGATGCTTTTGAATACAAAGAGATATTTCCATGCCCTAAGAAAATTGACGGCACACATATGGTGGTGAATGGGGGCTGGCCCTGAACTTCGGGGACACCGTGCGGAATAGTGGGGATTGTGGCACATCCAGGAAGGGTAATTGGTTTTTAAAATCCAGCTAGTGGTTGGAATGTAGACCCAGGGCTGCCAGTTCTTCCCTTGTTTTAATCTTTTTTTTTTCCCCCCCAAGAGAAGCTGGGAATCTGGATTTTAAGTCTGTCCGTTTTTAAGTCGGCTCAGTTTTTAAATGACCCTGAGCCCAGAGTAACCGGGGTGGAGGAGAGCACAGCCTCCAGTGAGTGGCCTGCATGGTGCGCCGTCCGGCCCCAGGCCCTCCTGCAACCTCACGGGCTCCCTCCTACCCTGAGAAGGGACCTTGCTGTCCTACATGGTATAGTGCTCTCCTGGCATGGCTGTGGCCAGGCAGAGATCCTGCCTGAGCTGTCTGAGCCGGAAATTGTTCTCAGCGTGTCTTGGGCACTTGACTTCCTGTGCCTTACATTCTTGGGGTTACTTTTTTTGTCCTCAACATCCAATTCAGAATAGGAAGAACACTTTAGAGGATTCAAGGAAAATTGCTCAGAATCTGCACTTTAAAAGTCTGGCCTCAAGAAGAAAATAAGAGGTGACTACCAGGGTCAGGGCCAAAGGGAACATTGTGCGCACGTTTAAAGAAGCCCCTTTCTTCCCTGTGGCACAATTCCCTCTTGGATTCCTAGCACTGGGGATTAGGGAATCACATCTTCCCAGGCACTAGGGTAGGATAATTTTGTGTCAGTTTATTATACACTCAGCCCATGCTTCTGCTCAGCTTCCTGCCATGTGCAGATCTTAATGGGGTTGGGAAGGTCATTGCCCTTACTTTCACCCTGACATGGGACCCGGTAGAGACGTGCCTCATCCCAGAGCCAAGGGGCAAAGGAAGGTCTTGAGATCAGGAGTAGTCTTGTTCCCTTCCCTTTCCATGTCACTCTTCAGATTCCAAGGAATCAGGTGTGGATCATGTTGAGTTCGCCCAGTGGCTGGCTTGGTGATGGACGGTAGGAAGCGGGATCCTACCGGCCACAGTGCTGTTTCCTCAGGGCGTGGCAATGTGCTGCCTGTTCTGGGTAAACCAGCAGTGGCCCCGTCCTCTGGGGCGAGAGGGTCAGCATGAAGGGCAGGCGAGCAGAGAAGCCTTTCCAAGCAAAGAAGGACACTTTGGTGTTTGGTGTGGAAGCCGCACTCATGGGTACAGTTGATCTCACAGTCCCCACAGGCGTGAGGAAGTGATGTTACAGTTTTTTTGTCATTTTGCTGCTGAAAGTCAAATCTAGGGGCCAGATCACCCTGTTCCTTGTTGCTGACCTGTGTACTACTGTCAGTCTTTGTAGCCATAGTCATACTGGTAATGCTCGTGAACATGATGGGTGCTTAGAGTGACAGACGGCGTCTGAAGTGTGTTGTAGGTGTTAGCTCACTTTATCTTCTTACCAGCCCTGATTGGTGGGTGCTCTTATCATCTTTCATGGCTGAGAAGTGTAAAAGGTCAGTGGCTTTCCCAAGGTCACACAGCCGGTAGGCGTTTGGGCTGAGTTTATGTACCTAGATGCTCTTGATCCTGAGCAAGGATCTGCTGACTGCCTTTTGCCTTGGAGTTCTTGACAGTATTTGTTGACAAGGTTTCATTGGTCTCTCCTGGCTTCAGGGTTACTAATGTCATAAAGGGTAGACAACTGGCTTTCCAGATGCTCAGTGCGTGGAAAAGAGGTTGACTGGTATCACTCACAGAACGTGGGATTTGGAATCAGAGGGTTTTAGTGAAAAATCCCACACCCCGGGGGTGCCTGGGTGAGTTAGTTGGTTAAACTTCCGGCTCTTGATTTCAGGTGAGGTTATGATGTCAAGGTCATGAGCCCAGCATTGGGCTCCGTGCTCAGTGCAGATTCTCTGCTTCTCCCTCTGCCCCTCCCCTTGCTCTCTCACACACACAAATATTAAAAAAACAATCCCACACCCCTGCGTTCTGCCTGCAGGACCCCCAGGCGGGTTGCTGGAACGTCTTGTGTTGATTGTTTTGTTTAATGGGCAGGATGCTGCCAATGCCTGGCCCTTGGGGGTGGGCTTGTGCCGCTGAGGGAGACCAGTGTTCTAGAAGTACCTGCTCAGCAGGGGAGCCTCTAGCAATGGCAGATGTCTGTCCCTCACCCCTATGTCATTGGTTTTGCAAATTTGTGGCACATGAGGGGCCCTAGGGTGCCAGTCTGCAGAGCTCTCCTGAGGGGAGAGGAGTCAGGTGGCCCAGGGCTGCAGGCCCCTTTTGCTGGGCTTGTACAACTCATAATGGGGGGGATGGTGTTCCAAGATTGTCACCTGATGAGGAGTAAGTGTGCTGCC
The DNA here is from genome assembly GCF_009829155.1 of Mustela erminea. Lineage (NCBI taxonomy): Eukaryota > Metazoa > Chordata > Mammalia > Carnivora > Mustelidae > Mustela > Mustela erminea. Next base: position 53,616,462 of record NC_045632.1, on the reverse strand, counting down.
TCTTGTCACAGGGACAGTGTTCCAGCCGTGCTACCTTGTCAGCTGGGAAGGAGCCTGTCAGAGCTCACTCACCTAGAAAGTCCTTTTGCTCTGTAGACACATGTGGTCAAAATCTTTGTCTGGGTCAGGCCCCCATGTGGCCTTTTCTCTGTGGGTCTTGGTGAGCTGGTGTGACAGCTGTTGCTTAAGCAGGTCGCTTCACCTCCCAGAGACTCCGTTTATTCACCTGTAAGTTGGGGACAGTGACGTTTTCTTGGAAGGTTGAAATAAAATGCCAGGAATTACCTAGTGTAGGGGGCTCCCACAGGTCGATTTCATTTCTTTTGTGGGTCACCCCCTTGTTGTCTTCTGAGGTCAGGACTCCACAGAGTCAGGCTTCTTGCAGGAGGGAGATCTTCATGGTGTCTGGTGTGAAGTGGGTGTTAAAGGATTCAATGTGTGAGAGGGAAGAATCCCCAGCAGCTTTCCAGAGCTCTCCCGTGGCTTCTAGAGTTGCTCCGGGGATGGGGATGTAGAGGAGATCAAGGCTGGAAAGGAAAAGCGTGGGGACCCGGGTAGCATCTGCCGCATGTGCTCGTCCCTTCCCAGAGTGAGTTCCTAGGGACACCTGCCTTTTCTGCATCTCGAGACCGAGAATCACTCTGATCTGATTTGGCTTGCATCTCTTGCTGCTTTCAGTGTGTGACTTTGATGAGTTGTTCTAAGTCCTCTGTGTCTCCGTGTCTTTATTTTTAAAATGGGAATGATGATACCTAACCCCCAGGGGTTGGCAGGTGTTAAGTGAGTGAATAAATGCAGCAGCGCATGGAAGTTTCCTGGGGACAGGCTCAACGAGTAGAACATTCCCTTTCCATTAGGGGTACCAGCAGAGCCAGCAGGAGCAGTGCAGTCCCCCTGCCGCCTAACCACTATGACCTCTCCAGACCTACTGCATGCCAGTTCTGTGTTAGAGCACTTCATTTTTCTTTTGGTTTTCTGGTCACGAGGATGTTGCCTTTAGTTGTTAGATGTTTCCAACCCTAATCATATTTGAGGGGTTTCAATGGTTTAAAAAATAAATAGAAAAAATTAAAGTAGTATCATGTTTATCATAGAAAACAGTCTTACTTGGGTGAAGACAACAGATAATGAACAGAGAGCTCACAATGTCCTGTGGTTCTGGGGGTTAATGCCAGTCCCTCCTCGCCTAGCGAGCAGGGGAGATCCACTCCCTACACCAGGACGTAGGGAGCATCTCTCCTGGCTCCTTCTGAATCCTCTTATCTTGTTCTCATTTTTATCCCCTCATTGGTGATCTTCTGTATCCCATATATTCCAGTCCACACCGGCACGCTGCCTCTTCCTGTATCCATGCGGACAGTTATCAGGCTTGTGGTTTGTTGTCTTTGAGACCTAGACTTTAAAGGTTTCCCATTTTGTGACTTCTTTTGAACTCTATCTTTGTGTACAAAGAAATTTAAGAGTTTTGGAAAGAGAACACCTTCTGATTTGAGGGCTGCCCCACGATGTCTGTGCTCACCATTTCTCCCTGGGAGCAGAAGCCTTGGGTTTTGCTGTTTAATTTTTTCCCAACTGTTTTGGTTAAGGGTAAATGGTACCTGAAAATTTGTCTGCCCTGAAGTTAATGTTTAATGCATGCGAATGGAAAGAAAAATGAGGACAGTAGCACAAATGAATGTTTTGTGAATTGAACCATCAGTCCCTTGACCCATTCCCCATCCATCCTCTACCCGTCCACCATTTATTTACCCATCCATTCACCCATCCCCCCATCCATCCTTCCATCCATCCATCCATCTGTCCATCCTCCAGCCCAGCCATCCACTAACCCGTCCATTCATCCGTCCCTTCATCCATCCATCCATCCATCCATCCATCCATTATTTATTCATGCATCTACCCATCTAGACCTCTGTCTGTCCATCCATCCATCCAGCTGTTAATTCTCTTTTGTGTATATGCCAGGGTGTATTTAATCAGTCCCTTGTTGTTGGACAGTATGTAGGGTCAAAATTTTGCTGTTGATGCTTCTTGTTGGCAACTTAGTGTTAAGAGCCTGGGCCGAGGCAGTTGCCCCTGACCGCCACCCCCCAACTATGAATTTCTGGCTCCACCACATATTAGTAGTGGGAACTTGGATGATTTTCTTCATTTCTCTGTACATTAGTTTCCTCATATGTAGAAATGGAGATCATATCAGTTTTTAGATATTATTTTTTAAGGATTAAGTTACACAATCAATTGAAAGCATAGAATTGTGCCTAATGAGTAAATGCACATGCTGCCCCTAACATGTGATGATGATGTTGAAACTTTGCACATAGTTCTGGTTATTTCCTTAGGCTATTTTCTAAAAGTGGAACTACTGATCAAAAGATGTGACTATTTCAAAAGGTTTTTCATGGGCATTGCCAAATTGCCCTTCAGGAATGTTATAAATTAGTCCAGCATTTACAACTCCCCAGAAGTATATTTACCTGAACATCTGCCAACACTGGTCAATTATTCTAACTTTTGCCAATTTTGTGAAAAATGCCCATTCTTTATTTTGTTTTTTAAACTTTTATTACTGGTAAGTTTAAATATCTTTTATTTGTTTACCTGTCATTTCATGTTTCTTCTTTTCCTCCCCACTTCTTTTCCTGATCTTTTTCACTGACGTGTTCATCTATTTCCTAATGAATCATAAGATTTGTTTCAATATTGAAAATGTTTATCTACCATTTGTGAGTCTTTCCCTCGTGATTTTTTTTCAAATTTAGATTATGACATTCTTTGATATACAGAAATTTAAAATATTTCTGTAATTAAAACTTAAAAATTATAGAGGGCACGGATTGCATGGAGCACTGGGTGTGGTGCAAAAATAATGAATACTGTTATGCTGAAAATAAAAAATAAATTAAAAAAAATTTTTTCCTATAAGCTTAGAAAGAACTCTAACCCCCAATTACAAATGTTAATTTGTTTATTTTACTTTGGGTTCTTTTTTTTTTTTTAAGATTTTATTTATTTATTTGACAGACAGAGATCACAAGTAGGCAGAGAGGCAGGCGGAGAGAGAGGAGAAAGCAGGCTCCCTGCCAAGCAGAGAGCCCGATGAAGGGCTCAATCCCAGGACCCTGGGATCATGACCTGAGTTAAAGACAGAGGCTTTAACCCACTGAGCCACCCAGGTGCCCCTGGGTTCTTGAATTAAGCTGTATTCTCATTGATTTTTGGTATGATGTAGGCATCTCACAACTTTCCTTTATATAGTTAACACCAGTTATTTAGACCAACTTTCTTTACTGAATCCAGAATCTAACATGCCGTTTTTATTATATACAAAATTATACACACACATAAAAATATGTAATGTATACAAAGATCTGTTTCTGCACTTTTTATACAATTTCATCTTTGTGCTTATACCAGTTACACTTTATTGTAGTTTTGTAGTATAAGTCCTGAATTTATTTTTCCCTCTCTTTTCTAGAGATTTTATTTATTTATTTGAGAGGGAGGGAAAGAGCTCAAGTGGGAGGAGAGGCAGAGGGAGAGAGAGAAGCAGACTCCCATGGAGCGTGGATCTTGATGTGTGGCTCAGTCCCAGGACCCTGGGATCATGACCTGAGCCAAAGGTGGGAACTTCACCCAGGTGCCCCATATTTTTGTCTTTGTTTAAAAAAACTTCTAGGATATTCCTGCTTTTTTATTTGCCTAAAATAGTCAGTTCAAAAAAAAAAAATCCCCATGAGATTTTGACTGAAATTGCTTTAAATTAAAAGTCAATTTTGAGAAAATTAACATGTTTATAGTAATAGAAGTGTTTCCATTTGGTACAATTATTTTTTTAATGTATCACAGTTGTTTTGTGGATTTCTTCATTTAATCCTGCACATTTTTTTTTGTTGTTGTTAAGTTTATTTCTAGGTATTGTATATTTTTGTTGCTTCCATTAATAGGACTATTTTCCTATTGTATTTTTTGACCAGTTGTTGCTGAATGTTGATTAGATCTTTATTTTGAAACCAGACATCTTTTGAATTTTCTTAGTCATTTTAAATTCTTCCAGTTACTTCTCTTGAGCTAGTTATTTATTTACATAGATATATGATGATTTTTGCAAATAATATTTTTTAAGATTCTTTCCCATAGATTACCTCCACACTTTTGTTTCCTGCCTTATTGCATTGGCTAGATGTTCTAAAACAATATTTAAAATAATGGTTTCAGACATCAGGGCTGCATTTTTTTTTTAAAGATTTTATTTATTTATTTGACAGAGAAATCACAAGCAGGCAGAGAGGCAGGCAGAGAGAGAGAGGGGGAAGCAGGCTCCCTGCTGAGCAGAGAGCCCGATGCGGGACTCGATCCCAGGACTCTGGGATCCTGACCTGAGCCGAAGGCAGCAGCTTAACCCACTGAGCCACCCAGGCGCCCCCAGGGCTGCGTTTTTAATGGTGGAATTCTATGCATTATAGAACTGGAGAGAGTGGGTGTCAGAGGTGTACCTCTGGATTAGGCCTTCCAAGTACTTCCCAGATTTGTGTGTCTATGCTTATGTCTGGCATATGTTTCTTATGTTTCTGTGCTTTCTCCACTCCTCTCCCAACCTGTTTTGCTCTAGAAGTAAATAAAGAATGAGAATGTATCGGTAGGATCTTGCACCTTTAAATGACGGGGGCTGCAATACGGGACAGGCAGCAGATTTCAGGCCTCCTGGTTTTTGCTGCATTTTCGGGGATATGCTCCTTCCACGTGCTGCTATCACGTTTGAGGGACACTGAAAGGACGAACATCCTGTCGGTGTTAACCCTACATAATTCAGTCTCTTTTTTTCTGAGTTAGAGACCTACAAGCAGTTCTCTTGTCCTCTGTAATTTCTCCTTAGCCCCCTGTCCCATCTCCTGCACTAACCCCCTGCACAGCACACAGGGGGAAACCCAACAAACAAAGGGGAACTATGAGATCACCCCAAAGTCTGATGTTCCTGCACATCAGTGTGATTCAGCTTCCCTCTCGGCCCACTTGGGCCGTTCCATTGGGCATTTTGGGGGAACGGGGTTGTAAGGCCGGTGCGTGGATGGGAGGTCCCAGGTGTGAGGCTTCTGTTCGGGGGAGTTCCCTCCGCTGGCAGGGACCGAGTCTGTCTGAAAGCAGAACTCCCATGACTCACTCTTGATCCCACACCCCCGAGCTCCGAGCTGGCACATTGTGCTCCGTGGGCCGGTGCTGGGTGGCGGAGCGGATGGCAGAGCGGGAGGAAGCCAGAGAACTTCTGGAAGGCAGTGCCGGGGTCTGTCCCGGGGCCGCTGGCATGGAGACGCCCCATCTGTCTGCACCGCTGAGGCTTTAGCTCCGGGCCTTCTGTCCCGTGAGGCCTTCCCCAGATTTCTCCCTCCTTCCCACAGCATTTCTTTCTCCAGCTCTTCTATCTTAAGTATTTTTTTTCTGTTGTTGTAAAAATCCACATAACATATAATGTGTGTCTTAACCGTAGGTAAGCGTGCAGGTCTGTGGCAGGAAGTACATCCTCGTGGTCACACCACCATTCCCGCTGTCCATCTCCAGAGCTCGTTGGCGTGCAACATGCAGTTGTGTGCTCCTTGCACGCTGGCTGCCCCTCCCCAGCCCCCGTCCCTGGCAACCGTGTTCTCCTTTCTCTCTCTCTGGATTTGACTGCTTGAAGCACCTGTTAGGAGAGGACTCATACAGAATGTGTCTTTTGGTGACTGGCCTGCTTTGCTCAGCTTAAGGTCCTCCAGGTTCATCCGTGTTGCCTCATACAAGGGGATTTGCTTCCTCGTTAAGCCTGAATAATATGCCACTGTGTGTGTGCCTCATTTTGTTTTCCACTCTCCCCTCGGTGGGCGCTTGGCTTGCCTCTTGTGAGGGACCCCCCTCTTTTAAAGCTGTTAACAATAGTGGGAAGAGCAATGAACTCTTTTTACAGTTATCCCTCTGATTTTCCAGTCATTTTATTTCATTTATTTCTTTTTTTAGAGAGAGAAAGAGTGTGTATGTGCATGAGAGCGGGTGGGAGGGGCCGAGGAAGAGGGAGAGAGAGAAAATCCCGAGTGCGGCTTTCGATCTCACAACCCTGAGATCATGACCTGAGCCAGAGTCAAGAGTGGGACGAGCAACCGAGTGAGCCACTAGGTGTCCCGGCCTCCACCGTTTTAAATTTGCCACCGTCATCATCTTCATTTTATAGATGAAGAAACTGAGGCTTGGAGAAGTCAATAATTTTCCCAGAGCTACTTTATTTTAAAGCAGCATTTCTGATAAAATTCACCCACTTAAAGGATGACAGTTCAGTAGTTTTTAGTGTGTTCACAGATGTGGGCAACTACGACCATGTCCATTTTGGAACATTTTTATCACCTCAAAAAGCAACCGAGACCCGTTGGTAGTCCCTGTCCCCTTCCCCTCTCCTCTCTAGCTCCTGCCAACCACAAACCTACTTTTGGTCTCTATAGATTTGCCTCTTCTGGACCTTTCCTATAGATGAAATCATACACGATGTGGCCTTTTGTGACTGGCTTCTGTTACCTGGCGTGGTGTCTTTGAGGTTCATTCCATTATAGTATGTATTAGTACTTTATCCTTTGGGGGGGGTCCCAGAGACTCTGGACTCTGAGCCCAGAGTCCCAGACTTCAGCCACACTGCTGTCCTGCCTTCCCTTCACTCAAGGTCATGTTTACTGGCTGTATCTTCCCAGCTCTTCCTCAGATCACGGGACAGGGATTCAGCTTGGTACCTCTGTTGCTCACTGCTTTTGTGGCCCTAGTAAGGGCTTGGCAATTCAAAAATTAGTGAATGAAAATTAAATGCTTCATTTGTCAGCTGCTGTGTGTTGAACTGTTTTGTAAACTAAACACAACGCGAGAGGTCATTCGCATTAGTATTCTGTGCATGGTGGTTATATGTCATGCTTTGCCATTCGAAATGAGAACAGACAGATGAGAAAATGTTCATTAAAAGCTCGGAAACAATGTGAATCATAAATGTATTGATGGTGGGGATGTGTGAGTGTTTGCAATTAGATTCAGGAGCAGACAAATGCCTGCAAGAAGGTTTGTACACGTTGCCCCTGGGCCTGTGGCCAGTGTGACAGCTGGGTGTTCCACAGTCTCAAGGTCGCTGGCCTGCACTGTGAAGGGCTGGTTACTGAGGGCAAGCTGGGCAGGTGACCCTTAGTCCTGAGGCCAGAGATGACCAAGTTTGGAGGTGGTTGTTGAGCTGCTCTAGGCCCCTGAGCTAATAAGTGCAGCCCTGGGGCCTGGGTCCATCCAGAGTCCCTCCTCTTTTCCTGCTCTCTGTAGCCTTTGTCATGGACCTGCCCTGTTGGAGGCTGGGGAGACACGGATCGCTTGTCCAAAAGTAGGAGCTGATTAAAGCTCCTGACTGACTTAGGTTTCTTTTGGTGACACCGTGCTAATGGAAGGTGTGGGCTGAAAGCAGTGCTGTGGCTCGCAGAGCACTCTCTAGGGAGTCCAGGTATTATTTCTGTGAGGTCCCTTGAGGAAAAAAAAGTCTATGAGCAGAACTTCCAGGGTGCTTTTCTTGACCAAACCACCAGAGTTCTAGTTGGAATTTGGAGCAGTCCTCTGGGGGATGGTGTCCATATTGCCTCCAAGAATTCCCTTCCCATGCCCAGATGGGCCCCTGGAGCCTCATAACACCAGGCGTGGTGATGATGGGAATCACTCCCATTCAGCGAGTGCTGACGTGGCACCAGTCTCGGAGTGAAGTGCTTCTAGGAATTATGTCATTTATTTCTGACAATGAGATGGTCACTACTAATCCTGTTTTACAGATGAGGAAATGGAGGTGTGAAGTGGGGGGAAGCTTACTAAGGTTTGTACAGATGTCTTGGGACTACATTTCATTTCGTACTGCTCTATGCAGCACCATTTTGTCTCATACATTTATGATCTGTGTATGGACCCATTATAATAAGGGAGAGTACAACTCATGTAAATTTTCTCTGTGGCTTACTGTCAAGTTTGGTAGCTTGGACACCATTTGACTTCTTGGCTGTTGGGTTCTGGCAGGTCCCTAGCTTTCGAGTTATATCACAGTCCATTTACTTCACTGGGGCCTGGCTTTCTGCTGTCATTTCATGCTCTTTCAAAGAGTTCTTAACCTTGATGGTGGAGAGAAGGTGAGCAAGTGACATGGCTAGAAGAACCAACCAGGTGCCAAGAAAGAGGATTGAGCCGGGCTTTCAATGGAGTTTTTGCTGACTTGAGGCAGGTGCACCTTTGTGGGGTGGATGAAGGAGACAGGATGAAGTTCACCAGTCAGTGATCTCTGGAAGTCTTTGCTGGAGGGGCCTCAGCAATATCACTATAGCCCGGGGTGTCCAGTGATTGTTGGAAGTTAGAACATACTGTCGTGGGAGATCCATCATGACCTCCTGTGCCTTAAGTTAAATGGTAGTGACACATTACAAAGTTGGGGACCAGCTCTTGAGGGAATGTGCACATGCAGGAAGTTATCCAATGTTTCCATTTCCTGGGACACATCCTAAAACTAAAGGGAGAACACCTATAACCCCACGACTCAATAGAGTGTCTTTCACATAGTAGGTGTGAATGCAGTAAGCCTTGTTGAATGAATGAGTCCAAAACCTCTTGTCGCTAATTGCTGGATAGATTGACCTCCTATGAGAAGAGCTTCATCTTATCTCCTTTCTCAAATCTCTTTCCCTTTCCTGAGTTTTTGTCCAGTTGCTTTTTACCCAGACGTCTTCTCTGCCCTGCTATTCCAGGTCCACAGTGTGTCTGGTTCCCAGCTCTACCTTCACCCTTGTGTACCCCAAGCACTCCCTTGTCCCCATGGCCCAGGTAAAATGCCCCTCAAAAACTCCATAATACTGACACATAGGTGGTCATGAGCTCAACATTCTACTCCATGTTGCTTTGACTACCATGGTTTTAACTTGAAAGCTTTATTTTTCCCCAGTAGATTCAACAAGGCTTATACATTGGCCAAATAAATCTCAAAGTAATACTACTGAAATACCGAACTTTGGGTGATAGCAATTTTAATAGAGTCTATGAGAAGATAACCACTGTGAAATGTCCACCCAAGTAACAAATTGAAGTATGGGAGTTTGGTGTCATTAGGTTCACTGAAAAAGCTTTTTTTGTTTTGTTTTTGTATATACTTATTTATCTTTTTGTATATACTTATTTATCTGTTATCTCTCCCTGGAAGTAAGTAGTTAGCAAAGCCAGTTTCTCGTTTGGAATAAATCAGGGAGACATGGTATGTCTTGCCACCAGGAAGGACTTAATCCCATTGGTGAATTATTGCAGAGTTTTAAGAGGGGGATAAGACACTAAGATTTATATTTTAGAAAGCTCAGACTGGCTTCTGAGCACACAAGATTGGAGGAAGGAGATGGAGGGTAGAAAGTCAGTTAGGAGTCACTGCAATAGTTCTGCATGATGAAGACAATAATCACTGTATATGTGACTCACTAAGAGAGCATCTTAAACCCTCGACAATCTCAGTCCTGCATTACTTATCCTCAGAGCACCTAGGGTAGTTTCCTTTTTGGCAATGATTGCTTTGCTTGGATTTATGGACACAGCACTGGCGAAGAGGCACATCCAAGAAACTCCACTTCCTCTTGCTCAGACGGCATTTCTCCATCTTGGCGTCGTGGCCATATCCCCAGGGGGACAGGGGTTTGGAAACTTCCATGCACTACTGGATATCAAGAGAGGCCACAGATCTCTTCCAGGAACCTTCCACAAACCTGTCCAGGGAGCCTTGGAAAATTTCCAGAATTTTCAAAATTTCTGGAACGTTGGATAGGCTAGGCCATCATATAGCTGAAGTGGCTTTGTGAAATTATTCCAAATGCTTTCAGCAGATACAGAAATTGGTTCCATTCCTGCCCACTCTCCAACCAAGCCTGTAGTATGGCCTTCTCGAGGGCTTCAGGGTGTCTTAAAATATGTGTAGCCAGGATTCTGGAATAATGGTAGATAGAAGTTTTTTTGTATTGTTTTGTTTTGACAATTGCTTTTATAAATCTGTGTCCTCAGTTTTCTCCTGACTTCATACTCCTACTGGTAAACTATCTTGGTCCTGTCCACCAGGGACACAGAGTATGTGGGTTGGTGGAAGTAGTTGTGGGAAGAACACTTAAAGATACATCAGCTTCTTGCTACAACCTCTACCCTTTTCTGTGGGTGTTTTTGGGTCTGTTTTGGTCAATGGCCTTTTCATGTCTTTTGGTAGACTGAATGGATTATGGCAACTTGAGGCAGGCAACAGAATTAAAAGGGGTGTGTGTGTATGTGTGTGTTTTCTCCATTCCTTGGTGTTCCCAACTTGACTCTTGTTTAAGGAGGGTTGTCATGAATCCAAAGAACGTTAAGAGAGGTTAGTTTACTTTTTTGAGAACAAATGGAGCAAAAGGAAGTTCTTATACCGCTGTCTGGCAATTCAAAGTCATCTTCAATACAGCTGATTGTCCAGATTCTTAGACTTCTTCTAAATACTTTGTATGTATACATTTACTTAGGTATTTAAAAATTTCTCTGATTTTTACAATAGGCACAAAGCATGCTCACAATACAAAATTCAAAAGCAGCCAAATGGTGAATAGGGAAACCAGTTTTCCTCAGACATCTCCCAGGTGAGACTAGGATGAGTTACAAGCTTTGTATAAGGAATTCTGTGCATATTTAAGTACGTTTAGAGAGGGCCGTGGATTGGGCAGATTGTCGTTTTGCTTTATACTAGATGAAACAGCAGAAAGCTCTTGCCAAGATCTTGATTAAATGGGCCTCCATACTTGAGTGTAGCTACTCATGTAGGGAACATACCCTATTTCACTGAATCTAAAATGCTATCAATGGTTAAGATATGCCATGAAGACAGTACCCAATAGGCAGCCAACTCAACTGTGATACTTCCTCAGTTGTAATCTATATCCTGATTTTGGAGATGTTGAAATGTGAAAAAAGTGACCTCACCATCAGTGAATGTAGTGTTCTATCTCCTTGTCATCTAGTCCCCTCCATTCCCTGCCATCATCATAGAGGTCATCAACAGAAGTGATGAGTCCAGTGACTTACATTATGTCCCTTTATTCTGGAGAGAAAAAAAAGTCTCACCTACTCCAGTCTGGACTGTATTTCCTTAAGGTCTAGCACAGAGCCATCCCCTGGAGTCCCTTCACTACCAGCTTGGGGAGTCCCTGCTTTTTCAACTGCACTGCATCAGTAATGTACTCTTTTTCTTGATTTACATCCATCCTGATGGTGGAGCACAATCTCAAGTAGATTCCTGAGAAAGGTTGATGGGAAGTTAAGTTTTTTGAGATTGTACATTTCTAAAAATGACTTCATTCTGTTCCTCCACTTGGGTGCTGATTTGGCTAAGTATAGAATTCTAGAATCCTAAATTCTTTAGGATTTGGAAGGTACTGCTCTCCTGCCTCTAGTGTTCAGTGTTGCTCTTTGAGAAATCAGCAGCCATTCTGATTCCTGCTTCTTTGGATGTAAGACTTTCTTTTTCCTTTCTGACAGATTTTAGAATCTTAACTTTGAAATCCAAGTCTAAATTTCAATAGGGGTGTGTTTTTGATAAGTCCATTTTTGGTTACTGTATGAGATACCTGGTGGGGCTCTGTGAATCTAGAGGCCCATATTATTTGTCATGGGAATTTTCCAGAATTAAAAAAAAAATCAGTTTCTTCCCTTTTAAATTCGTCTATTTTCGCCTCCTGGAATTCCTGTTATTCAGATGTTAGGTTTGGGTTTTTTGTGTTAACTTGCCTGTGTTCCTTCTCATTGTCTTATTGTCTTATTGTCTTATATTCTGTATCTTCATCTTCTAACCCTCCTGTTGCTGTCTTCATGTTTTTACTTTTCAAAAAGCTTTATTTTTTGAGTCTTTGAACATTCCATTTTAATAGAATCCTGTTTTTATTTTGCATATGAATGATCTTATCTTTTCTTTTTTTCTTGGGGGGTATTTATCTAACAGCTTTAGAGATACAACTGACACAATCAATCATACATATTTAAAGTATAAAATTTAATGTTTTGACATATATATATCTATGAAACCATCACCTCAGTCAATCTAATGAACATATCCATTACTTCCAGATGTTTCTGTTTGTCTCGCTATAATCCCTCCTGCCCCTCCCACTGCTTTCTCCCACCCCAGTCAACTACTGATCTATTTTTTGTTAGTTTGCATTACCATAGTTTTATATAAATAGAATCGTACAGTTTGTGCTCCCTTTCATCTGGATTCTCTCAGTATAATTATTTTGAGATTTATCCATGTTCTTATGTGTGTTAATAGTTCATTCATTCTTTTATTTCTTAGTGATAGCCCATTGCATAGATAAACTGCAATTTATTTATCCACTCATATGGTATTGGGCATGGGAGCTGATTCCAGTTTTTGGTTTTTACAAATAAAACCACTGTCAACATTCATGTATAGATCTTTATAAGAATGTATGCTTTTTGCCATATACAAAAGACTCACAGTTAATATAATCCTCAATGGGGAAAAGCTGAGAGCTTTTCCTCTATGGTCAGGAACAAGACAGGAACATCTTTTTATTCTCACTGTTGTTATTTAACATAGTACTGGAAGCCCTAGCCTCAGCACTCACACAACAAAAAGAAATAAAAGGAACCCAAATAGGCAAGGAAGAAGTCAAACTTTAACTATTCGCAGACAAAATGATGCTGTATGTAGAAAACTGGAAAGACTCCACCACAAGCTAGAACTGATACACGAATGAAGTAAAGTTGCGGGATACAAAATCAATGTACAGAAATCTGTTGCATTTCTGTACACCAGTAATGAAGTGGCAGAAAGAGAAATCAAGGAATCAATCACATTTACAAATGCACCAAAAACTATAAGATACTTCAGGAATAAACCTAACCAAAGAGGTAAAAATATCTGTACTCTGAAAATTATAGAACTCTTATGAATAAAATTGAAGATGACATAAAAAATGGGAAAACATTCCATGCTTATGGATTAGAAGAATAAATATTGGTAAAATGTCTATACACCCAAAGCAGTCTACACATTTAATGCAATCCCTATCAAATTACCACCTGCATTTTTAACAAAGCTAGAGCAAACAATCCTAAAATTTGTGTGGAACCACAAAAGACCCTGAATAGCCAAAGCAGTCTTGAAAAAGAAAAGTAGAGCTAGAGGCATTACAATTCTGGACTTTAAGCTATGTTACAAATCTGTAGTCATCAAGATTATGTGGTACTAGTACAAAAACAGATTTGTAGATCATTGGAACAGAATAGAAAACTCAGAAATGGACTCACAACTATGTAGTCAACTAACCTTCAACAAAGCAGGAAAAAAGAGTCTCTTCAACAAATAGTGTTGGGGAAACTGAACAGCAACACGCAAAAGAATGAAACTGGACCACTTTCTTATACCAGACACAAAAATAAATTCAAAGTGGTTGAAAGACCTAAATGTGAGACAGAAAACCACCAAAATCTTAGAGGAGAATATGGGCAGCAACCTCTTTGACATCAACTGTAGCAGCTTCTTTATAGACATGTCTCAGGAGGCAAGAGAAACAAAAGTGAACATGAATTATTGCGACATCAGCAAGGTAAAAAGCTTCTGCATGGCGAAGGAAATAGCCTACAAAAAGGAAGCCTTTGAAATGAGAGAAGACAGTGGCAAATGACATATCTGATAAAGGGTTAGTATCCAAAATAGATAAAGCACTGAACATTCCAAACCCAAATAATCCAACTAAAAGTGGGCAAAAGAAGAATAGACACAAAGATGACACACAGATGACCAACAGACACATGAAAAGATGCTCAACATAGCTCATCATCAGGGAAATGCAAATCAAAGCTACAATGAGATATCACCTCACACATGTCAGAATGTCTAAAATTAACAATACAGAAAACAACAGATTTTGGCAAGGATGGAGAGAAGGAGAACCCTCTTACACTGTTGGTGGGAATCCAAACTGCAGCCACTGTGGAAAAAACTATGGAGGTTCCTCAAAAAGTTAAAAATAGAACTGCTCTAAGATCTAGCAATTATATTATCAGGTATTTACCCCAAAGATACAAAAACACTAATTCAAAGGGATACATGCACCCAGATGTTTATAAGCAGTATTATCAACAATAGCCAAATTATGGAAAGAGCCCAAATGCCATTGACTGATGAATGGATAAAGAAGTTGTGACACATACACACACACACACACACACACACACACACACACACACACGTGCGCATGAACATTATTCAGCCAAAAAAAGAATGAAATCTTGGCATTTGCAATGACATGGATTGAGCTAGGGTGTATTATGCTAAGTGAAGTTAAGTCAGTTAAAGAAAGACAAATACTACATTATTTCACTCATATGTGGAATTTAAGAAAACAGATGGAAATAGGGGAAGTGGAAAAAAAGAGGAAAGCAAACCATAAGAAATTCTTAACTATAAAGAGCAACCTGAAGATTGATGGGGAGGAAGAGGGTAGGAGATGGGCTAAATGGGTGATGGGTATTAAGGAGGGCACTTGTGATGAGCACTGGGTGTTATATGTAAGTGATGAATCACTAAATTCTACTCCTGAAGCCAATATTACACTAAATGTTAACTAACTAGAATTTAATAAAAAATTGAAAATAAAGTAAATACATAGGAGTGGATGCAGGAATTGTATGATAGATGTGTGTTTTACATTTTTAAGACACTGCCAAATTGTTTTTCAAAGTGGTTGTATTATTTTGCATTCTTACCAGCAGCATGGGAGAGTTCTGTTTTTTTCCACATGTAACATTTGATTTGGCCAGTATTAATAATTTTAGCCATTTTTATAGATGGTTAGTGGTATCTCACTGAGATTTAACTTTGCATTTCCTTGAAGACTAATGATGTTGAGATTGTTTTCATGTGCTTATTTTGTCATCTTTATGCTGCCTTTGATGAAGTGCTCTGCTCAAATCCTTTGCTCATTTAAGAATTTTTTTTTTTTAAATTATTGAGTTTTATGAGTTCTTTATTCTGGACAAATCTTTTATCAAATACATGTTTGAAATATTTTCTTTCAGTCATGGTTTGCCTTTTAATTCTCTTAATAGGCTCTTTCAGAGAGCAGAAATTTTAACTTTGTTGAAGGACAATTTCCCAATTATTTTCTTTTATCCATTGTGCTCTTGATGTCATATCTAAGAAATCTTTGGCTAACCCAAGATCACAAAGATATTCTCCTATATTTACTTTCTGAAGTTCCATGTTTTTAGGTTTTACATTTAGGTCTATGATCCATTTTGGATTAATTTCTTTATATAGTGTGAGGTATGGATTAAAGTTCTTTTTTTGCATATGGATATTTAACTTTCCAGCACCACTGGTTGAAAAGACTATTTTTTTTTTCTACTCAGTGGCTTCTGCTCTTTTATCAACTGTCAGTTGTCTATATATGTGTTTAGGTTAACTTCAGGGATCCTATTCTATCCCACTTTTCTTTTTAGCTGTACACCAGTGTCACATGGTTTTGAATATGTTATCTTTGTTATAAGTCCAGAAATTAGGTAGTGTTAGCAATTCAACTTTGTTCTTTTTCAAAGTTATTTTGGTGACTTAAATTCTTTTCCAATACAGATTTTAAAGTCAGCTTTTCATTTTTACAAAAAGAGCCTATTGGATTTTTTATTGGAATTGTGTCAATTCCTTAGACCAATTTGGAGAATTGACATCAGGGCATATTGAGTTTTTGACCTATGAATGTGATGTTCTTATTTATTTATTTATTTATTTATTTAGGTCTTCTAAAATATTTCTTGACAATACTTTGTGGTTTTCAGTCTGTAAATCTTTAACATCTTTTTATTGTTTATAAACATATTGTTAACATGGTGAATTGATTTTTTGGAATGTTAAGCCAATATTGCATTCTAGGGATGAAATTCCACCTGATTATATTGTATAATTTTTTTTTATGTATTGTTGGATTGTATTTGAGAAAAGTATAGAAGTTTTGAATTTATGTGCATGATAAATACTGGTTTATAGTTAGTTTTCTTTTCTTGTAATATCTTTATGTGGTTTTGGTGGCAAGATAATGTTGCCCTGATAGAATGAGTTGGGAAGTATTATCTTCTCTTTAGTTACCTGGAAGATTTTGTATTGAATTGATATTATTATTATTACTAACAGGAGTAGTAGTGGTAGTAGCATTAAATGTTTGGTAGAAGTGGAGTTTTCTTGTAAAAAGATTTTAAACTATGAATTAATTTTAATAGATATAGGGCTATTCAGGTTATCTAATTCTTCTTAAATTCAGTAGAATTGTCTTTGTATCCCTTCAGGAATTTGTTCATTTCACGTAAGTTGTCAAATTTATTGGAATAAAGTTAAAAAGATAATATTTCCTGATGATTGTTTCAATATTTGTAATATCTATAGGGATTTTACTCCCCCTTCTCTAGTATTATTAATCTGTACCTTTTCCCTTTTTTCCTCATCAGTCTTGGTAGAGGCTTATAATTTTATTGATTTTTCTCATTGAATTAGCTTTTGGTTTCATTGATTTATCTCTCATTTTTCTGCTTTACATTTTATTATTTCTGCTCTGATATTACTTATTTCCTTTCATTTGCTTCTTTAGGTTTAATTTGTTTCTCCTTTTTTTTTTTTTGGTTTATAAAGGTAGAATCTGTAACATATTACAGGCCTTACTTCTTCGCTAATACAGGCTCTTGTGGCTTACCACAAATTTAATAAGTTGTGTTTTAATTTTCATTCAGTTTAAAATACTTTCTAATTTCTTTTGATTTTTTCTTTGCCCTGTGGATTATTAGAAGTATTATCCTTAATTTCAAAATAGAGATTTCCCAGAGGTCCTTTTGTTATTTATTTCTAATTTAATTCCACTTTGGTCAGATAACATACTTTGTATAACTTCAGTTCTCTTAACTTTATTGAGACTTGTTTTATAGCCTAGTCTGTGGGCTATATTGATAGATATTTTCTATGTATTTGGCAAGAATATTAATATTTCTGTTATTGGGCATATGTTCTAGTCAACTAAGAGTCACTAGTAGTGGTGGATTGCTAACTTGGTCAAGTTGGCTGATAGTAGTGTTCGGATTTTTCTGTATTGTGCTTTTATGTATGTGGTGATTTTTTGTGTACAAACTTGTTTTATTGATTTTTTTTGAGAGTGATATATTTAAGGCTTTGACAATAATTGTGGATCGTTGTGCTTCCATTTTTATCAGTTTTTGCTTTTTCATATGTTGAAGTTCTGTTATAAGGTGCATAAATGTTAAGTTTATGTCCTCTTGATGAACTGACCTTTTCAATATTATCAAATTACCTTCCTTTTCCCTGGTGATATACCTTGCTCGGTAATCTACTTTGGAATTAAAGTGGCCAGTCCAGCTTTCTTTTGAATGGTAGCTTGACATATATTTTCCCATCCATTTACATTTAACTAATTTGTGTCTCCATTTTTAAAGTATGTTTAAAAAAAAATAAAGTATATTTCATGTAGCCATTATTTTGGCTTTTGCTTTATAAATCCTATTTGGCAATCCCTTTTAATTTGGGTGTTAGGCTATTTTAATACAATGCTGTTATTGATATGTCTAGGCTTCATTCTGTCATCCTAATGTTTGTTTTCTGTTTATCCTATCTGCACATTGTTCCTTTCCCCACTTTTCTACCTTCTTGTGTAGCAATTGAATAACTAAAAATTTTTTAATCTCCTTTGTTGGAATATTAGTTTTATATTGTTGTTTTGTCATTTAAATTGTCGCTTTACAAAAATAATCTGTTTTTGTTTATCTTGAGGTATCTTTATCCTCCTTTCATTACTAAAAGTTATTTTTGCTCAGGTCATGATCCCAGCATCCTGGGATCGAGCCCCACACAGGGCTCTCTGCTCATTGGGGAGCCTGCTTCCCCCCTCTCTGTCTCTGCCTGCCTCTCTGACTACTTGTGATCTCTGTCAACTAAATAAATAAATAAAATATTTAAAAAATAAAATGTTATCTTTGCTAGATATTGGATTCTTGGTTGACAGTTTTTCTTTCAACACTTCGAATATGTTACTCCACTGCCCTCTGGTTTCATTGTTTCTGATCAGAAGTCAGTTATTAATCTTTCTGTAGCTCCTTTGTATGTGATGAGTCACTTTTATCTTACTCTTTTAAAGATTTTCTCTTTATTTTTGGCTTTCATCATTTAACTGTGATATGTCTATGTGTGATATCATTGTGTTTATTCTACTTAGGGTTTGTTGATTGTCTTGGACTGGTAGATTATTGTTTCTCATCAAATTTGAGATGGATTCAGCCATTAAAAATTTTTTTTTATTTCTTTTCAGCGTAACAGTATTCATTGTTTTTGCACCACACCCAGTGCTCCATGCAATCTGGGCCCTCTCTAATACCACCTGGTTCCCCAACCTCCCACCCCCCCATCCCTCAAAACCCTCAGATTGTTTTTCAGAGTCCATAGTCTTTCATGGTTCACCTCCCCTTCCAATTTCCCTCAACTCCCTTCTCCTCTCCATCTCCCCTTGTCCTCCATGTTATTTGTTATGCTCCACAAATAAGTGAAACCATATGATAATTGACTCTCTCTGCTTGACTTATTTCACTTAGCATAATCTCTTCCAGCCCCGTCCATGTTGCTACAAAAGTTGGGTATTCATCCTTTCTGATGGAGGCATAATACTCTATAGTGTATATGGACCACATCTTCCTTATCCATTCGTCCGTTGAAGGGCATCTTGGTTCTTTCCACAGTTTGGCGACTGTGGCCATTGCTGCTATGAACATTAGGGTACAGATGGCCCTTCTTTTCACTACATCTCTATATTTGGCGTAAATACCCAGGAGTGCAATTGCAGGGTCATAGGGAAGCTCTATTTTTAATTTTTTGAGGAATCTCCACACTGTTCTCCAAAGTGCCTGCACCAACTTGCATTCCCACCAACAGTGTAAGAGGGTTCCCCTTCCTCCACATCCTCTCCAACACATGTTGTTTCCTGTCTTGCTCATTTTGGCCATTCTAACTGGTGTAAGGTGGTATCTCAATGTGGTTTTAATTTGAATCTCCCTAATGGCTAGTGATGATGAACATTTTTTCATGTACCTGATAGCCATTTGTGTGTCTTCATTGGAGAAGTGTCTGTTCATATCTTCTGCCCATTTTTTTTTATATGATTGTCTGTTTTTTGTGTGTTGAGTTTGAGGAGTTCTTTATAGATCCTGGATATCAACCTTTTGTCTGTAGTGTCATTTGAAAATATCTTCTCCCATTCCATGGGTTGCCTCTTTGTTTTGTTGACTGTTTCCTTTCATTCATTATTATTATTATTTTTTAACATTTTCTCTTCTCCTTTCTCTTCTTTTGTTCTGGTATTTCCATTATGTATATATTAGTGTGCTTAACAGTGTTCTACATTTCTCTAAGGTTCAGTTCATTTGTCTTCATTCTTTTTTTCTTTCTGTTCAGACTGAAAAATGTTTACTGATTTATCTTTAAGTTTGCTGATTCTTTCTTCACTAAGTCAAATCTGCTGTTGAGCCTTGCTAATAACCATTGTGGTTATTGTACTTTTCAACTCCAAGATTTCCATGTGGTTCTCTCTTTAAAAACACAATTTCTGTCTCTTTATTGATATTTTCTATTTGATATGTCATAGTCATCATACTGTAATTCTTTAAAAATGTTTTCCTTTAGTTCTGTGAACATAACACAAGACTTCCAAACCTTGTATATACAACATTGGGGCCCCCTCAAAGGTATTTTTCTATTGCCTATCTTCCCCCCCCCCCCCCCCCGTATTCATTACACCTTCATGGTTTTTTGCATGTCTCATAATTTTGAGTTGAAAAGTGGACATTTTAGATAACATATTGTAACAAATCTGGGTACTGATTCTTCTTATTCAGTCCCCACCAGGGCTTGTTGTTATTTTTCTTCAGCCATTTATTTATGTGTTTATTAGCTATGCTGAACTAATTCTGTAAATTCTATTTTCCCTGCAGTGTGCATCTTCTAATGTCTCTACTCAGCTTTTTTTTTCTTATTTTGATCTTTTATCCTGATTCCTTGAGGATTCCTCCTGGGTCAATATGTGATACTTACTGGCCAAAAGTGGTGCTTATGCTGTTTCAGCCACTCTTTACCATTAGATTTGTGTGGGGCTTAGACTAGTTACAGTGTTTAGAAGGTTTAGATTTTGCTCTGTGCTGGGGACTGGTATCTGGGATGATCCCTCTATGGTCACTTCTGAAAGGTACAGCTTGGGCGTAATCATGGTCTTCCAGACCATCAGAGATGAGTGTGGTTCTAAACCCAAGTTCCTAGTTGAAGTTCCAAGTTGAAGTTTATTGTTCAGTCAGTGTTTAATCAGAGGTTATACTTAAAACCCCTTGATCAGTAAGGCTCCTTCCTCTTGTTATTGGATCCAGATAGGGGAATGCTTTCAAGTTTAATCCATATCCAGCTTTGATTGCTGCTGATTGGGTCTAGTTCAACGCAGGTACCCTGGCTCTTCTGGATTTCCAGTAATGAGTATAATGCCAGAAGATCCCTTCTTGATTGTCCCTTTCTCTGCTTCTTTCTTTTAAACTTAACACTTGTCTGCCATTTTGATTCTTATTACTAGTTTCATGGAACTACTGGTCCCTTCTTAATTGCTTGTCAGGAAAGTCTCCATTGTTTTCCACAATGTCCTTAGGCTGATCTTTTTCATGCTCTGTTTCAAATAATGTTAGTTTCCCCAGGCCAGTCCTGATGGCCTTTTACCACTTGGGCAGAACCTGTATACGACTGCACCAAGACTAGGGCTAGGGAAAGAAACTCATGTCTCCAGGAATGACACTCAATGCTTGGACTCTAGAGAAAGAATGAGAGCCCCTGGTCTTTTCATTTGTCACAACTGAGGTTCTGGTATTGGCATATAACTATAATTAAACTTTACGTTCTATTTGGACTTCATCGGATTTTCTCTAACATCTTTTTCTTTTAGTTTTTTGTTTGTTTGGTTTTTGGTTCCCTAATCAAGGGAACTGGAGTCTGGTCAAAGAAAAAGATATGACAGTGAGGTGGCAGCAACATACACAACATTTATTTGGGTGATGCTTTGACAGTTTTGCATGTGACTGGACAACATGAGACTGTCCAGAGGCTATGGTACACAGGGGTCACTACTCAGAATGGGGAGGACAGAGAACTCCCAGAAGAGAAGGGGCAGGTGAGGGGGCTCTGTGTTGAGGTGGTATTGCTCCCAGCCCAATGGAGCATCTCTGGGTCAGAGAGCTCCAAAAGGCAACAGGATCTTAGACTTTATAGTTACAGTTTATCTTACCTATCACTAGCAAAGTATGCAAAACAAGCAGGCTATAAATGGCTAAAAACTGCTCATTTGGGCTATATTTATAACAATTAGATGTATAAAAGTTTGGGTTTTGCACCAGTAATCTTCACAAGCTGCTGTGAAATAGTAAACAATCTAGAGGTCAGTTGAGAGAGGCCATCTCTGACTCATTTATAGAACATAGGATCCTGTCCAGGATACCACATTATATTTAGTTGTCATGTCTTCTAGGCCTTTTCTCACCTGTGAGTTTTTCAGACTCTCCTCATTTCAGGTGTCCTTGACAGTTTTGAGGAATACCAGACAGGTATTTTGCAGAATGTCCCTCAGTATGTTGGTCTGATGTTTTTTTTCCTCATGATGATATTGGGTTATGAGGTTTTACAAGGAAGACCCCAGAGGGAAAGTGCCCTTCTCATCACATCCTATCAAGGGTGCATGCCGTCAACATGACTCATCTTTATTAGTGTTGACCTTGATCATTTGGCTGAGGTTGTATCTGTCTGGTTTCTCCACTGTGATGGTTCTCTTTTCATATGACACTCAGCCCACGCTCAAGGATGGGGAGCTAAGCACCCCCTTCTTAGGGGGGAATAGCTACATAAATTATTGAGAATTCTTCTCTCAGGGAGATTCATCTCTTCTCCCTAATTTATCTAATTTTTAATCAATAATTTATATGATTAGATAGGTGGATATCTTATAATTTGGGTTATAAGCCACCACTACATTATATTTTTTGTTTGCTCACATTGTTCCAGTTTTGGCCACTGGATGCTCTTTCAGGTTGGTTTTTGATATGCTACTATCCTCACTGCTCCCCCCCCCGCTGCCCCCCCCCCCCGCTGCCCCTAAGTTTGTGTTCACCTTTTAACTTTGGCACAATAAGATGCTCCAGGTTTATTTTGTATATTCCCTGTCTCAGCCCTAGAATCAGCCATTTCACCAAGGAGTTCCTTTTATGGGAGAGTGATATCAGAACTAGGATCTGAACCCTAGGCACTATTAATCTGCCTTTTCATTTTGGTTAAGCTAAAAATAGTTTCACTTTTTTTTAGATGCCTCAGCTGGTCTTCATTCAATAAATATGTATTGAATGCCAAGCTCTGTAGTTGGGGTTGTGTTTTTAGTTATTTAAAACTTGCTCTAAATAGAGTTTCACTTTTTCACATAGAGTAATTAGAAATTCATTTGTAGTTTAATATTACTTTAGTAAAGGATTATAATTAAATTAGAGATAGGGTTGTACAAGTATGGCTTGTTGTACTAAAATCAGTCTCTATTTTACACACTCCTTCATTTCATTGCTCATTTTAAAAGCAAATTATTATTGGGATTAAACATATGGATGAATATTGATTAGAGTCACGAAATGCTCATCAAATAATTTTTCAGTGTTCATGTGGAAAATGTCAGATATACCCCAAAATAAAATATTATACTGAACTTCTAAGGACTTATTAGCCAGCTTCCACAGTTTGAACTCATGGCCAGTCTTAATTCTTCTGAACTTAACACTTTTTTCTGGACTAGCAAATCATCAAACTTGAAATAGATGTCACTGTCACTGCTTTTTTTTTGTTGTTGTTGTTGACTCGGATGCACATAATGGAAGAAGCTTAAATATGTGCTAAGGAACATTGCACAGTTGCCCTTTTTAAGAGCCAATCAGTGACTAATTGTCATCAAAAGCTTGATGGCCCAGCACAGTAGAGTCTTGTGCATGGAGAGGCACCAAGGATGTTTGGGGCAAGTAAGAACTTAAAAAAGAAATGGGGGTTTGCTCACCTGGACCATAGAACTCTGATCTTCACTTCTTTTGAGTAGCAGGGCATGTGCTCGTCCCCAAAGCGTCCCACTCCCATGGGGCTGGCAGGCTTTCAGGAGACTTTGCCAAGTATTTTCCAATTCTGCCTGGGTTCAGGTCTCTGGGGTCGGCAGGACACACCCAATCCTTGAATTTCTTGTGCGCTGAGGGAGCTTTGGATATAGTTCTGAGCACAGGAAATGCAAAGATGAGAATTTGACATTTGTGGGCCAAGATTTGTAGAGAGTAGGATGAGATTTGTTAACTTTGTTGTTCAATATGTGCTTCTTGGGCATCTTTTGTGGGCTAGAGGTTATTCTGGGGACATGGTGATGAACAGGACACACTTAGACCCTGCCACATGGGACGTGCTGATACAGGACTGAAATGGGACAGTCACCACAAATCATCGATTGCCAGTGACAATCATGATAAGTGTTATAAGGGATAGAATAGCATGGTAAAAATTCAATGTCCCCGATATAAGGTGTCAGGCAAGATATTAAGAGGAAGTGACAAAGTAGGAACAGAAGGATGGATAGGACTTGGTGAGGCATGTGTGCGTGTGTGTGTGTGGGGGGAGGACTGGAAATAGTCAAGCCCCTTATATTCCCAACATAGTAAGTTAGTGTATTTCCCTAACTTACTTAAGCCCACTTCAACCCATATCCAAAGGGAGAATACCACCCCTAGAGGCTCTATAGTGGCCAAGAGCTGAACATGTCCGAGGAATTGCTAGAAGGCAGCATAGCTGGAGTTGTGGGGCAGAGTGGGACAGGCAGGCTGATGCTATGCTGCTCTGGGCCATGCTTAGAAACCTGGATTTAATTCCCAAGGCAATGGGAAATCACCCAGGCATTTTCAGGGCAGGGCCTTTCAGAGATGGCCGCTGTGTGCCAAAGGCACTGGGTGGGGGTCAAGGCTGGAAGCAGGGAGACCACAGGGGAGGCTGCAGCAAAGATCTAGGTGAGAGGTTTTGTGACTCAGTGATGCAGAGAAGTGGGTATATTTGAGACCTAATTTATGCGTTTTTGTTTTGTTTTGTTTTGTTTTTTTAGTGTAGTGGCTTTCAGACTTGACTGTGACCTACCAAAAGCAGTTTGCATTATGAGCTCAGTGCACACACGTACGTGTGTGTGTGTGTGTGTGTGTGTGTGTAACAAAATCTTCATGAAACAATGGCCTTTACTCCAGGCAGGGCACACGTACGTTTCGTGCCGTGTATGTGTCGTGTGCCTGAGGTGGATAGGAGGTCTTGTGGGATTTTATGAACCTTACTAATGAATCGGGATCTTTGCCTAAATAAAGAGGGCTATCTCCAGAGGTTGAAGACAGATGAGTTCTCTGAGAGAAGGAACCCTAATAGCATGGGTAAAAGAGCCCTGTGACAGGAATACCAAGACACAGGAATTTCTCTGAGTCCGCTCATCCTCCTTTTCTTTGTTTCCGGCAGGGGTCAACACTCTTGTTATGGAAAAGGCCAGAGAGAAAATATTTTTAACTTTACAGGTCGTTCATTCTTTGTCTACTGCTCAGATCTGCCCTTGCAATGGCAAAGTAGTTGCATATAGACGGTATGTAAAAAAAAAAAAAAGGCATGACTGTGTTATGAATAAAACTTTATTTACACCAACAGGCACTGGGCCAGATTTGCAGGCTGTAGTTTGCCAGCGCCTGTCCTGAGGAACAGAGGGGAATAACTTAGAGGTTCAACAAGAAAAGAGGAGTACTTGTGTCGACAAAACCAGGTGCCCGTGGAGGAGGGCTGTTTGTCCCACGATCCTCTGAGGGGATCACAGTGTCTAGAGTGTGGTGGTTCCTTCCGAGGGAGGCCCAGTGGGGCCTGGTGCATTCTAACATTCGAGGTTAGCAACCCCATTGAGTCTGGGGTTCAGGAGCAGTCGGACTTAAGGTCCTTCCTCAGAGATGTCCCATCTCCCGCCCTCAGATTCAGCCACAGACAGGACACAAACTGTAAATTGGATGTTTGGCTCAGTTCCTGAGGGCCGTGAGGCCAAAGCTGGGCTTGATACCAGGCCAGGGATTAATTAATACAACCCTTCTGGGCAAAGCTCCCTACTATTGGGACCACGTACCAGGAATGTAGCCTTTGTGCTGGGAGAAGCAGCTCTTAAGAGGAGATGGCTTGAGGTGGCTCTTGGGGCTACTTTTCTCCTCTCCAGGAATTCCCAGACCTACACTGTGTACCTAAATGCACCCAGAGGCAAACGATGAGCCTTAGCAGGTGCTAGAAACAGGTTCCATGATCAGGGGACTGTGGAGGGTAGGTATACAGCCCGCTTACTGGCCTTAACAAGGGAGTGGGCTTTGTCCTGCAGCAGGACGGGGTCATGCACCTGGGCCCCTCCATGCTTTTGCCCCCTCCCTCTGCTGTGTTTGTAGAAGCCCTCCCGTCCTCCCAAGGGCCAAGTCCAGAGTGCTCCTCTCTATGGAAACTGACTCTTCTGGTCAAGAATAAATTTTCCTCTGTGGACTCCCTCAGCCCTTAGTATGCTGGGAAGCTCTAGGTGGCCTGGATGATGATGCTAGGGAACGAGTCTGCTTCCTAGAGTGGGTTATAAACCCTTGGAGTGCCTGGTCTGTGGTCCATCTGTCCTTGTATTCTGTCTCCTAGCCCTGTATGTAGAAGGAACATGATGTAGTAGAGAGCCAGTATGGTATTTTGGAAAGAGCATAGGTTTGGGGGCGGGAGTGGGGCGGGGTCTGTCAGTGACTTCCTCTTTATCCTTGAGCTCTTTATCTTGGACTTCTTCTATTTTCAGTTTTCTAACATACAAAATGGGTCTAATGAGATCAGTATTAGGTATGTTCTGAAGATGACAGATTTATATATGAGAGCTGCATACATATTCTATTGTTGACAGCTTTGCTATTTTTGATCCAATACTGTCTCTCAGCAGAAGGAGCTGGAGTGTTTGGGGATCTGGCTGAGTTCCTTGGGTAAAGTCTGAGCTTACTCTAAACTGTTTTCGCTTTCATTGACTCCGAGACACCGCCGATCAGAAGGTGCTCTGTTATTTTACGTACCTCTAAATGTTAGGATCACTTGGGGAGCTTTCATCTCTCGATGTCCAGGCCATATCCCAAACCCGTTACATCAGTGCTTTAGGGTTTGGGCATTGGTTTTCACTCATTCATCCATTTGTTCATTCATGTTTTCCCTTCTTTGTTAATATTTTATTGGTATTTTTAAAAACTCCCCAGGCGAGGCCAGTGTGCAGCAAGAACCTCTACGCTAAAATGAATGCTGCTGTCAGCCGTATGAGGACTCGCTGCTTCCTTACCCCTGGGCACGTTTGTTTTAATTTGTTTCGAGAGCTGTTTTAGAAGTTCCCTCCACTCCTGAGGTGTCCCCTAACCACCTTTTCATCAAGGAGGGTCTCTACAGGGACGTTGGCACAGCTGGCAGATACCAGAACTGGGCAGTGACCGGAATCTCTCCCTTGCCTGTCCTGGTGCCTGGTCCCCAAGGGGTGCAGTGGCCTGGAGGGGTGTGTTCTTGGACTCAGGTTCCTGCACGTGAAGGCTTTCCCAGGACCCAGCCTGGGGATGGCCAGTGAACCAAGGGTTTGCTTTCCTTGGGGTTCTTGTCCCGCAGGCGCCGTTCTCATCATGATCTCTTGTACTCCTTGCTTTGGCTGGGCACCGGGGACACTGCGGAGGATGCCTCTCAGTGCCTGGGAGCAGGTGACATTTTTCTGGGGTCTCGTCGGGAGCGTGTTTACTGTGTTTAGAGTCTCTCCGGTATGAGGACATCAGCTTCTCTCTGAAGAGAAGCCACTTCCTGATGACGATTTGGTGTGGGCTCTCTCTGGTTATTTTCATCTATTCTCTTATTTAACATAAGTTACCCCAGTGATGACTCCAAAGCAAGGCTTTAAGCAACCACACATGCTCAGTTTCTGAAGTGGTGGGCTTCTCAGGGTTCGGTCGTAAGCCAGAAACAGCACTGCAGCCATGGCAAGCCCCAGCGATGGGGTCACTCCCTCACACGTGTGTGTAGCTGCAGCCGACCCTCCCTTGTGCATCGCTCCGGGAGGAAGGGGCATCCTGGGCCCCTGGTGGAAATGCTAGGGACAGGCATGGCGGGCCGCAGCCACTCTTTCAGAAGCCACACTGAGGGCACGAGGGTAGTTCCTGGCGCAGTGCCCTCAATGCTGAGAGACTGTCAGTAGAGCACCGCGTTCCTTGCTCTTTAGAAGGCCGCACACTCATCGCCGGAGTATTTCCTGTTGGGATCAAATGAAAATGACAACAAGGTTCGTCGGAGGCATTTCTGTGTGGGGGATGTTTTTGCCCGGCCTGGTCACTGGGCCCTGCATGGTGACTGCACAGTCAACAGCATGGCAGGAATCAGCATCAAATCTGCACAGGCAAGCTGGTCCCTTTTTTGGGTCTCCTTGCTTCTTGGGTTTCCTGGCGTTCAGGGTTCTGGTGACAGTCCATGGTTTCTGGGATCCAGTGTGGATCCGGGGTCCACAGAGAGGGAAGTGGTAGGGGGAGGTACAGGCATGTTCCCCGAACCGGCTGACTGGGCTCATCTCCTTAATCTGAGTGCACGTCTAGTCTAGTCCCAGGGTCCTGAGAAGCCCGAATTCCCTCTCTTCCCGCTCTCCTTCCTGACCTGCCTGTTTCTGAGTGTTGTTCTGCTCCGTAGTTCCAAAGCTGGTAGTTTTGGAATATTGAGGCATGGGAGAAGGGGACACTGGTGGCAAATGATCCAGCCCAGGGAGCACTGATGGTCTTTTGAAGCTCCCCTGAGTTAGTGGGACTTCAGACGCAGAAATGGCAGAGGAAGGCCAGGGTGGAGCCAAGGCAAGCAAGGCAGACCTCGGTTTCCCTCTGCCTGATTCTGTTGTCATAATCTCTGCCCAGACAGACACAAGCTGTGAGCAAGGTGCTTCCTGTCCTCTATGGCTACGCAGTGGGAAGCTTGTTGGGGACGTCCTCCTTGTTTCCTGTCACTGTGTCTAGCCTCCTAGGAGAGGTGGCAGCGTGTAGAGGTTCGGAATTTGGATCCAGGTGGCCTTGTTTTCTGCCAGGCAGCTTGAGGGGGTACAGATACTTGTTTGTCTCCATTTTGAGCTGCTGCTGGCTGGTCCCCATGTTGGAAAAGCAGGCACTACCCATGGAGTTAAAAACAGTGCAGTGATTCTCAAAACGGACTGCACAGCAGTGACTAGTGAGCGGTCTGGTTAAAATGAAGACTCATAGACCCTATTCCTAGATGATGACGCAGCAAATTAAAATGATGATCCCGATGATCTCGTGTTGAGTCCCTGTTATGTGTGGAGTGTAATCATTTCATATAGCAGCCCATGAGCCAGCCCTGTTCCTAGTCCCATTTATAGATGGAGAAACTGAGGCTCTGAGAGGTTAGATGAGCTGCTCACGGCCACACAGGCTCCCACTCCTCACCTCCTTCAGCCGGTCGGGGACAAGGCCTGGGAATCTGCATTTTAAAATAATCGCCGTGCCCCGCCCCCTGCAGTGGGTCCCTAGACTCTGGCTTGAGAGACATTGCCCTGAACTTCAAGCTCACAGGTTTGCAAGGACTGTGTCTGTCTGATTTGAGGCTCTCTCCCCAGGGCCTAGCCTGGGCTGGGTACGTAACAGGGGCTCCGTCACTACTTGTCAAAGGAATTCAGGAGTTTTCTTTCCTTCTGAGGAGTTGCCTGGGAATCTCATGAGCTCTCGCTCAGTCCCCTAGGAACATTTAAGTTGTCAAGCTCAGAACTTCGGTCTTGTTGGCAAGAGCCATTCTGCCTGACTTCCTGATTGTGTTCCTGGGTCTCCGTGTTGTTCCCTGACCCCGACCCCTTGCGTCCTTTGTACCTTCCCCGTGTCCCCTGACACCAAGCCCGGCCTTACTCTGGTCAGCACCTTTCTCTCCGCAGAGTGGTGTTCTGTCTCCGCAGAGGCCTGGCTGCTGGGACCATCTTACCTGGCATGGCAGGTTTCCCCATGCCTCCTGCTGGCCCGCTGTGCTGGGTTCTCCATCCCATGACCCACCACCTACCATCTGCTGCTGGAGCCTGGGGAGTCGGGGTACACGACTAGATTGGACTTCCGGCTCTTTCAGCTGCGTTTTTCTTTGTAGTGTCCAGTTCTACCCCTAAGCCTGGCCAATTCTATTCCAGCCTGCCTTGCCTCAGAGTATACGCTCTGTTTATGATGGTCAGGTGATACGCATCTTAGGCACTGGGGTGGGTAGGCTTGGGTTCAACTGCTGGTCCATAAGCAAGCACCTAAACCCTCAAAGCCTGCATTTCTGTATCTATAACTCAGGTATGGTGGTCCGGACCTCTTCACCAGTGAATTGATGTGATGAGTAAATGGAATTGTGCATGTCAGGTACTTAGTGTCATGGTAGCCACAAGGTTAATTGTTTTATCTGTTATGTGACAGTGTCTTTCCGTCCATCTTTAAACAAATTGTGAGTTTTACTTGCAGATTATTTTGACAATTATTGTACATGAACATTTTATTTTAAATTCAGTATCTCAATTTTGTACAGAGAGAGAACAAAAACAGGCACGTGTCACTCCTTGTGCACTGGTAGAGCAGTAAGAGCATGGGCTTGGCGGGGGGCGCTCTTGGGTTTCATTACTGACTCAGCCCTGTGACCACCTCACTTACTCCCATCTGAGGCTCAGGTGCTACATCCGTAAAGGGGGGATAATCACCTTGCCTGGGTTTGTCAGGGCGATTTGGTGATGGTGCTTGGGAAAGCACCCAACCTGCACCAGACAACAGAGGCACGTGTACGTGTAGGCAGAGCTGGGCGCCTTTTGCCCCTCATAGCATTGCTTGGCCTTTCCAATGAGAAACTTAATATGAAAAGAGGCGCCTCGGTGGCTCAGGCATTAAGTGCCTGCCTTCAGCTCAGGTCATGATCCCAGGGTCCTTGGATTGAGCCCCACATCAGGCTCCCTGCTCAGCGGGAAGCTTGCTTCTATCTTTATCAAATAAATAAACAAAATCTTAAAAAAAAGAAAAAGAAAAAGGCCTGCTCAATGCTCCCTTCTTGCCTTCACAAACCACATGCGTTCTCCCATATCACATTTTTGCAGGCCAGGGAATTTCTGGTATATGACTAAAACTGCCCCCCACCCCCCGCAGGCCCTGTTCTTTGTACTTTTGCAATTAATTAGTCATTTATCATAATTATTAATTTCCCATCTGTCTTCTACTTATCCTGTCTAACCCCCAGGTTCAGGGGTCTCATCTGTCCACTTAACCTGCTCCATGTCCCCAGCAGGTTTCCTGAATACTTGTTGCCTCCTCATTGTGGGGGAGACCTGAGAAGGGTTCTGCGTCAATCTCCAATTTGCCATGGGGGTTTTCTCTTTATGGCTCCAAGGAGGGCAAATAGCCTTCTTAGATGCTACCCTGGTAGAATCTTGGAAGGAGGGCTGGAGACTCTTCACCCAGCTCAGGCTACCTCTGTCTGCATTGACCTTCCTTTGAGGCTGTGGCTATGTTGAATGTTTTGTCATTAGAGTATCTTAATGTAGTGCCACTAGGACATCCAGTCCTCCCTGGATTGTAAGATAGAGCCCACCAAAAATAGTGAGGTGGGAAAGAGAACTGGTCATGTTCAAGATCATCCCAGGTGATGCACAAAGTAGTCTAGGACTCTGGGTAACTCATGAAAGTGAGGCTGTTGGGTGTAAGGTTGGGTAGTAAGAATGGCTAGCCCCCATACTCTTTGTCATCGTGACTGTCTCCATCCATCCATCCATCCATCCAGTTACCCATTCATCTCTCTTTCTTCCACCTACCCATCTTCTCATCTGTGCATCCGTCTATGCATCCATCTATCTGATCGTCCACTCATTTACTCTTTTATCCATCCATCCATCCATCCATCCACCCACCCATCCATCTATCTAGCCTTCATAGGGTTTTGCGTATCTACTGTATATCAGGAGCCATGCTAAGTACTGGCATATTAGGTGAGCAAAACCAGACATATCCCCCACTCTTGTGACCAGTGTATACAATAATCAAATAGTCCCACTAAAGGGTACATAATTATGAAGCAGTAAGTGCTTGAGGCAAAGAACATTCAAGAAGGAATCTTAGCGTAGGGAGCCACAGAGGAAGCTTCTCTCTATGGAAGTGATATTTGAGCTAAGAATAAGGAGCTAGGAGTTACCGAGTGCTTTTTGTATCCTAGGCCCTGTGGCAATTATTTTTACCTAATTTACACATGTTAACTCTTTTATTCTCATGACTCCATGAAGCAGTAGTGATTATCATCCCCATGAGGAACTGAGACACAAAGATGTTTAGACCTCTGCCCATAGGGCGTAACTACAAGACTGGCAGGGCTGGACTTTGAACCTGGGAAGTCTGGCTGAGGAACCCACTTACCCCTGGATCTAAGGAGTGGGTAGGAGTTAATTAAGGGAGATATATAAGAGATAAAAACACTCTCCAGGGCATCAGGGCTAGCACCTGAGGTGAGGGTCGGGGGCAGGAATGATTCCAGAAAGTGGCTGGGAAGTAGAGTGTGAGGATGAAGTGGGAGCCTGAAGGGGCAGGAGGTATAGGTAGATGTAGATACCAAACTGGGCAATGGCTTGTAGACCATATGAAGGATTTTGCACTTGTTCCTTTGAACACTGGGAAGTCACTGGAGTTTTAAGTGGGAATGAGGGGTGAGTGACATGATTAGATTTTTATTATGAAAAATGATCTCTCTTGAAGCAGCGTGGAGAATGTGGAGAAGGCAGCTGAGTTGGAATAGGGATTACCGTTTGGAGACTGCTCTGAGAGGCTGTGGCCTGCCCTCGCCTGATGCCAGTGGAGAGCTGTAAATGTCTTAGAAGGAAATTTAGGAGGTAAAATAGCAGGTCTTCAATATGACAGGTAGGGATGAAAACCCTCTAATTGTCAAGATAACTACTGTCCTTGGGTGGCTGGCTTAGTTGCAGCATGGTAACGCTTATGGCCTTCCAAAGCCATGGGTCACTGTTGACTGTGAAGGGGTTAATGTCTTGGGGCCCATAAGGATTCTTGTATCCACAGCCAGTGCTGAGATATGGAAATGTGGGGTGTGCTGTCAAGTCCCTCCCCCTTTGGGGCCTGAGCCAGACTCAACATTTCTTCCTAGCTTTGCTACTCTTGTCCTTGACGCCACGGTTAGCTTCCTGGCGTGGACCAGGGGCCCAGTTATGTGTGTGCAGTTGCTTCTTCAGGTGCGTAACATGTGTCCACTCATATGTGGGAGCTTAACCATCCCCTCAGTGCCTACTGATATTCCTAACTGGGGATTATGTCCGATCCTGTGTGCCGTCAGGGGCCTCGAGCGTGTTCTGAGGCTCAGGCTACCAATCCCTTTGGGATGGTGGGCCCATGTTGGTGTTGCTCTGTGGAATTTGCCTGTCCATCCAAGGAGCTTTATAAATGCTACCCTTTCATTTGATCTCTGAAAGTGGAGCTTTTGATTAAATGTGACGACAGTCTATTTTGGGACCCACTTACCTTTCACTGAACAGTCTCAAGTGAGCCTTAGAGTTAGTTGGATTGAGTATGAAGAACAGAGTTGGTATTTCTTCTCCGGGTCCCCAAGTTAGCATCTGTGTGAGGTAGGTTGTGGTTTTATGGACCAGAACAGCTGAGAGGGAGAGAAAGCTGGTGTAGAGTGTAGGGTAAATGACTTTATTTAAGTGACCGGAACTTGTGGCCAAGCCTAAGCTAATGCACAAGACACAGAACAGATGCATGGATGGTGGGTGACAAACCAGGTGGGCAGTAGCCTCTTGATTTATCCATTTTATTGGTATTGAATAGTAAGACCCTAAAAATTATCTAAGGCTGCAGGAGGAAAAGGCCACCCCTGCACTTTAGGGGTAAACAGAATAGAGGTTCAGCGTCAAGGCTCAAGCTAAGTGCTCTAGGTTTAGGGACAGTGTTTCAGGTCCAGTGTTCCAGTCAACACTGCTTGAAAACAAACTGGTCCGTCAATTAATTGGAAACCACTTATATTTTGATGCTTCTGGATTCTGTGGGTCAGGGATCCCGACAGGGAATGTAGGAACAGCTTGTCTCTCTTCCACAGTATCTGGGTCTTCTACTGGGAAGACCTGAAGCCTGGGCTGGCTTAATGGTTGGGGACTGGAATCATCTGGAAGCATTTTTACTTGTATGTCTGGTGGCTGATGCTGGCTGTTGGCTAGGACCTCAGTTGTGCAGGTAGCTGGAGATCCCATGTGGCTTCCCCTCCTGGGCTTGTTTGGATTTCCTCACATCATGGCTTCTGGGTTTTAAGAATGAGTGTCCCATGAACACTTTATGATCTAGCCACAGAAGTCACACAGGGTGCCTTCCACAGACCCTTTGGATAGAGGCTGGATAGTGGAGCAAATGTCAAGGTCTTGATTGTCTCTAGATGACTCTTGACTCTGACTAAAGCTAGTCAAAAGTTCACAGGGATATCTTGAGCTCTGGGATAAGCCTTAGTATCCAAATGGAACATCTTGAACAGTAACCTCTGGCTTCTGCTACCAGGCATCTTAGTAGCCATTTGCCATTTGATTTAACTTTAAAAAGGTTGCCAGTCTTCTGTGCGATTGTCTACAAATACCAGTCTGTTTGAGTCACCTGAGCTATTTCAGACTTCCTCCATGGGGCACTGTACTCACAGCCTCTCGTAGCTTGTCTCAAGATGTCATCCAGCTACTTACCCATCCGTGTGTTCATCCGTGTGTTCACTCCCCTCTTGCACACGTTCACCCCCTCTTACACACATTCCCCCCCTTGCATACATTTACCCCCCTCTTACACACATTCCCCTCCTCTTGCACGCGTTGCCCCCTCCTGCACGTGTTCACCCCCCTCTTACACACGTTCGCCCCCTCCTGCACATGTTTACCCCCCTCTCGCACACATTCACCCCCTCTTACACATGTTTCCCCTCTTGCACGTGCTCACCCCCTCTTGCACACCTTCATCCCCCTTGCACAGTTCACCCCCTTCTTGCCCACATTCACCCCTCTCTTGCACACGTTCACCTCCTCTTGCACACATCCACCTAGTGCTTAGTAAGTGCTTACTCTGTGCCAGACACCCCATGGGGTATTACAAGGAGGAGGAAGAGGAGAAGACCGAGCTCACTAGAACGTGGGCCATAACCTCCAGGCCACACCTGCACTGCCTTGGAGAGATATTCTTGTTCAAGTTGGTAGGGCTGTGGGGGGCCCTAGAGAGGCTCTTGTGTGCAGCTAAACGCTTTATGAATGAAGTCGCATCCCCGGGACTCAGGTGTTGTTGTCTTCCAATATCTGCGTGGCCTCCTCCTCTTGGGTCTCTGTTAGGCAATTGCAGAAAGTCCACCTGTGCCACCAAGGAGGTCAGGGCCCTGTTAGGCTGGACATTATTGAGCTGGCGACACCCAGTGGGTATTAAAATGATGAGCCAGCCGTACGTCCTACATAAAATCAGATGGGGGCGGGGAATCGATGTGTGCGTCTGGTGACAATTGCATTTTCTTTTAACCACTCATTTTCTTTTCCTCTCAGAGCTGTGCCCTGCAGCTCAGGGCTGCATTACTATATGCACCTTTCAGGGTGGGGGCATTGAGATTTTCCTCCCCACGCACCCTGCTCAGACCTCCAGAGTACTTCCTGCCTCCTTCTGGCCACCTACCTTCTCCCATGTGGAAGGAGGTGCCCCTGGCCCCGTGCAGCTCCCTGGGGTGGGATCCTGCAGGTGTTCAGTTTCTTGCTGCTGTGGCGAGGTGACAGGGAGACAGGAGGGCTCGCTGGTGTGCAGAGGAGCCAGCAACCAGCGTGAATCAGGGGGAAGTACAAGGGCAAACGAAGGACACCACGCAGCAATAATTTACACCAGCAATTTCATGCACAGACTCCAGGTGACCGAGGGGTTATTTTCGAGGGACTTTTTAGACATTGCTTTAAAACAGACACAAACTTAATTGCATTCAGTTGAATCACAATGAGCGTGGTTGGATTTTTCTTTTCTTTTCTTTTTTTTTAAGTGAGAAAAACATTTCTTAACCATCTCCCTTTTGCCTCCCAGTCTCAACATCTCCGACACACAGGGGTGAAGTTGGTTGGCGTAATCCGGTGTTCGTTGGGTAATGGATGACTCAGGATCCTTTTGGGGTCTCTATCCCTCAGTGCTGTCCAACTGGGATTAGCCCAGGGCATTGTGTTCCTTCTGCGGACATCAGGCATGGGGTAAAGTTTAGGAGTAGGAAAGTACCAGCGTCTCTTGAAAAATTCAACTTCAGATTTAATGAGTATTTATTAAGCCTCTCTTAGGGCCAGGCGTGTTGCTTCTAAAAACATCTGTTCCACGGAACAACCACGTGAGAGGTACTGTGACACCTGCACTTCTGAAGAAGAAAGGGAGTGTCAGAGAGGTAAAGTAACTTGCTGAGGGCACACAGCACCTATCTTATATTAAATCCCATAGTTGTTAGGATCCAAAGTTTGAGGGCTCTGTTCTACAATACATCCCAGTGTTCAGAGGAGGAGAGAAATTTTGGGTATGGGCAGGGTGACTCATGAAACGTTAATAAACACAGGACTTTCTGTTAAACATTCAAAACAGACCCACATTTGCCCCTCCCAGGTGTGCACACAGGCCTCTCTGCCCACCCCCAGTCCCCAGACGCACTGCCAACGTCTGGTTCCCTGCGTGAGACTTGGGGCGGATAAAGAGATTTTGACCCCAGTGGCTCAAGATACGGGTTTCATATTTTTCCACTGGGTGATTCCTCCTGTGCTAAACACGAAAATGCCCCACTTCCTGTTGGCTGTCTGTTTTGTCCAGAAAGTTGTCTTCCCGGTAATAGCCCTGCTTGCAGCACACCTTCCCACCCGTTTCTCTCCCATTAACACAGTCAACGTGCAAGCGTTGTGCAATTTGCCCAGGCTTTCAACAAAACCCTTCCTTTCTGTTGGTATGTTTTGCGCCATGTGTTTGCGTGTTGCAAAGGGACTATTGTTTCCATATTTACAGCAAGCAGCAGGGCTGCAAATTGGTTTTAGTGACATGCTGAAGATAACCAGCTGTAGTTCAGGATTCAGATTTGTACTGTTACAAAAATATGTGTTCACGAAACTAAAATTTCAAATCACTTCCTTCACATCTTGAAATAAATAGTGCGTTGGGTATGTGATATGCAGCAAAGAACTATTTCTGATTTTTAGCAAAACTGGAAATTAGCATATTCAAAATGCTTCTTGGTGACTTAGCTTTCTAAAAATTTAAAACACAACTCTGCTTGCATGCGTGTGCACGTGCATGTGACCAAAATTCTCATCTCCCCAGTCTTTGTTTTCATACTATTAATCAGTTTACACACTTCTTTTCCCTTTTTGCTTAACAAACAACGTATTATGATCGTTTACTATTTGGTCATGTTGCCTCTGTGATAACAGTGTTTGGTGGCTTCATGCACACACATGCACACACCTACACACACAGACATACACGAGTGGCACAATGAATGTCTGTAATGCACATGTCTCGTTTCTTTTCTCCTGTTGAATTATTGAGTTATGCCTGTCATCCTCACTGAATTATATTTTACCTCATCAAAAGATACAGGATTTTTTGGTCAAGGGACACGGATGCCACTTGGTCAATGTTGCCAGATGACTGTACCAATTTATAATGCCGTGGATTTCCTTTGGAAATCAGATCAACCATGGAAGAACATTCTTCCACGTACAGTAAATTGTGCTGTCCCGTGACTTAAGTGTTCCTGGAAATCACAGTGCTCTCCAGAGTCAGGCAGTGGAAGCCCACAGGGCTCGTGGGAAGCTTGGAGGTTAGGGCCCAGAGCTCAAAACCTTTGTCCGGGACACAGTACAAAAAAAGAAGGGGGGGGCACCGTTGTGCACGTGTGAACTGCACATGTGAGGGAAGGCCAGCAGCTCATGAGTGACCGTGAGGAGGGGCGAGGAGGATGGTGTGATGTGCGGCCAGAGTGGACGGCGCACACGGCGGGTGTGCAAGTGTGTGTGCCTTTGGAGCACCCTGGGGGCTCTGTTCAGCTGGCCGTGGGTTTCTGTGTCGCCCTAGTGCTTCTCGTGGATGAGAATCTGCCCAGGCACGCGCAGGATTCACATTATGCTCAGGTTGTCCCCTCATATGAATTGCGTCGGAACAGATTTGTGTTTTCAAAGCAAGCTATAGCAGAACTCCCTGTACCTTTTCTATTTGTTTTTCCTCTTGTTTGGCGACTTACGCCGCTATTCAATTTGCAAACAGGAGCCGTGTTGCCAGAAGAGCATTTTTATCTTCATATTTAACACCAAGAATGTAGGAAGGTAATTGCCTCATTTTGCTTTATAATAAATAAAGATTGCATCAATTTTACTTCATAATAAAGAATCCATCATTACCTGGTGCCTGTTTGTTCTGCCTCCGTTCTTTGGAACGGAGAACAATTTGAACAAAATGAGCTTCTAGTACTTTCCATTTATACGTTAAAAAAAAAAAGCCTTGTCCTTTATTTATTCATTTATTCACTCATTCATTTATTGATCGGCTGATTGGCGTTCCAAGGGAAGTCTGACCTCTAGCTCATATTTATCGATTGCCACTGGGGTACAGTGACACCCTGTACAGTCAAGGGACAGGTTGAGTTCTCTCCTGGATGGAGATCCTCTGTGAGCCTCATCCTTATTTTCAAAATGGGCTGGTGTTGTCACCCTCAGTGGGGAGTGGTGAGGCTGTGCCCTGACAAGGATGTGACTTTCTCAGTTCCTCTCCGGTGAGTGAGAGTTCCCTTTTCTCTGTCCCTCCCATTCTGGTTCTTCCATTGACCTAACATCCTCCTCAGCCTCCCCATGAGGTACAGAGGAGGGAAGGGCACTGCCTTTGCCTCAGCCTTGGGGGCTTGGTCCTCTGAACCTTTCTGCTGGAAGAGGTACCATCTGTCGTGCTTTCTGGGAACTGTAAGGTCGTGTAGCCTCCCTCAGGATCCTGACAGCTTCCTGGAGAGAAAACACTTATGGCCCAAGAGACACGAACAGTCTTACTTGAATGTTCCCAGTGAAAGATGAGGAAACAATGTACCTTATATTATAACCCTCTAGAAGTACCAGTACCGGACCTGTGCCAGGGCGCCCATAAACTGCATTCCTCCAACTTCATGGGGCTGCCTCTGTGGAGTGCTGGACTTAGTTATTCTGTTACAAACAAGGATTTTTTTTTTTTTTTTAGTAAAACGTGAATTCTTTTAAAAATTAGTAAAGGAGTATGACTTCCATGTTGGGTCTTGACATCAGAATGATGCCACTACAGTGTCTGGAGTTTGGAGAAGCCAACCTGAGGAAGCTTTGGGTTCTGGCCTCTTTGAAGCTGCCTCCCTACTAGGGACATTAAAATCACAGAAGTAGAGAGAGTAGACCTGGCCTAATGCGTGTTCTGCGTGTTCTACGGAAATAAATAATTTTCTGAGTGCTTTTGTGTACTACCTTCCGTGCCAAGCATCTTGGGTTGGTCTGGGTGATGGGGTGGGGGACGGTGATTGATTAGCAATGTCTGGCATGGGTGAGGGGAGGGTGAGAAGGGTGTTAGCCGGTGAGTAGCCAGAGAGCACTGCCTGGTGTGTCTGACTGGTAGGAAGCAAACATTTTGCTCACCTCAGATATTTGAGATTTTACCAGTCACCTTCATGTCCGGTCCCTCCAACCACATGCACACACCTGCTGCCTTGTGCCCCTCAAAGGGTTGCCCCGTGTGAGCTTTGGGAGAGAGGAGGAGGGCCCCTGCGCTTACCCGGCTGCAAGGTTTGACTCCAACACGTTGGCCCCACAGGGTGAGGCCGTTCTCCAAGGGTGGGCAAGTGTAGGTGTGGTTCTGGAAACAGAGGTCTGGGAGGGGAGGGGGGCCCCCCGTCAGGGAGGCAGGACTCCAGGGAGCCCGTACCGGGAGCCAGGCATGGAGCAGACTCCGGCCCCCCGGTCCAGTTCTAGAAGAAGGACTGGTCATTCGTCTTTCCACTTGAGTCTGAGGATGATGCGGGGTAACCAGAATGGTCCCTAGAGGACGCCTCAGGCAGGCCCTACGCCCTGAGCCTGCATATGCTGACCAGGAGGCCTGCTGTAGGGCAGCTTGGGTGGGCGACTATTGACCCATGGGCGCTGGTCTGCACCAGTGAACATTGAAGGCAATCCAGGGAACCCTGAGGACTCTAGTAGCTGCCGCCCAGTCCTGCCTCTGAGAAGGTAACATGTTCTTTCACTTAGGAAGCATT
The DNA here is from genome assembly GCF_009829155.1 of Mustela erminea. Lineage (NCBI taxonomy): Eukaryota > Metazoa > Chordata > Mammalia > Carnivora > Mustelidae > Mustela > Mustela erminea. Next base: position 53,576,996 of record NC_045632.1, on the reverse strand, counting down.
TATTGGTCACCTACTGTGTGACAAGCCTTAGGGTTCACAGTGGAAAGACATAGCCTCTGCCACCAAGGAGTTCATCGTGTAGTTGGGGAGGTATATTAATTTTTAAAGCCTAACACCATACACATACATTTTCTATGAATAAAAGGATTCTTTATAAATATGAAAGACTATAAAGAAGATCATTAACTTCTCTTTTCGCCCAGGTATGTGTATATGTGGGTCCTGTATTCTCTGTGTTTGAGATAATTCTTTTAAAAAGGTTTTATATTCCTGTTCACATTTTCTTCTTTTTGTCGAGGTTTATGTGTGTGATGTGCTACATGACCGAACTAACTCTTCCATGAAATTTTGTATCCTGGTGTATCAGCAGTAGACTTGGTGGCTGAGAATCATCAGGTCTCCTGATTCAGCGGGTGGGCTGGGCAGTGCCTATGCAGTGCCCCCTGGGCTCACTCACACAGCTGGGTTGGAGGGTCCCAGGGGGCCGCACCCACCCTTCTGGCGTGCAGTGATGGCAGGTGCCTGGGCACCTCGTGTTCTCTCATTGTGCACTAGGGCTCAGCCGGCTTCTCCGTGTGGTGGTCTCAGAACAGTGAGCCATGGAGGCAAAAGTAGAAGCCACACTAGTCACAAGGCAAGTCCAGATTCAAGGGCTGGAAAATGGGCTCCAGCCTTGATGGGACGAGAGGCAAAGTCGCATTGCAAAGAGGGCACGACACAGACTGATTTCATTGAGAGCGAGTGATTCCTGGAATGACCTAGAATTCCCTGCAATTATGAAAAATCTTTGTTTTTCATTGCATGTTGCATGACTTTCCTACATCATTGAAACCTGTTTGTAGAACTCATTCTCAGGGCCTACATGTTTCCTTTTGACATGTGCATTAGAGAGTTCGGTTTTCGTGCATTTCCATGTAACGCGGCAGTAAGTATGCACGATGGTTTGCCAAAGTTTTGAAGTCCTTGAGGAGACCTTGCTAGGTTAAAGCATAAGGACCATTTAAGGCTCTTACTACATACCAGAAAATTCCCTTCTGAAAGTTGTCCGCTTCACAACATGAAGTGTATCAGGGTGTATCGGGGGCACCCAGGTTTCAGAAAAATCATTACTAATTTGATAGCTTTCAACACCAGAACCTCATTCTTGTTTTTGTTTCTATTTCTTTGTTCTCTTATGAGATAAAATGCTTTTACATATTTACTAGCCATTTGTGTGCTTTGTGAGTGGTTTCCTCCTGTCCTTTGCCCATGTATGTACTTCTCTTAAGGATCTTCCTGAGATCCTCATACGGAGATTAATTAAGCTTTTCTGACATTTGTCCTGGTTTTTTCCATTTCACTGTGTGCCATTTGATTTTGTTTCTTTTTATACGCATTTTTTCCCCCCCTGAGTGATGTAGGTTATCTTTCAACTAAAAATCAGATTGACTATTTACCTGTTCTCTTTATCTCTCCCACTCCCCGGCTTGGGTTTCATGATCTTGTGTTGGGTGGTGTGTATGTGTGCATTTCAACTTGCTGACTCTTGAAACCACCCAGAGTTAATTTTTAAACAAACCCCACACTCTCATCCCTCTATTGTGAAGTAAAGATGCGTGTTCTACCCCATCCCTATTTAACTGTTCCAGGGCCACTAACTCAAGGATTCTTCCATTTGGCACTGATTTTTGATGCTTTAAAAAAACAAACAAACAATTTTATTTACTAAGGGCTCTCTTCGGGACTTTCTTTCTTGTTCAGCTGATTCTTGTCCCCCTGCCCCAGTACAATGCTGACAGTGTCACGGCTTTATACTGTGTTTTGTTGTGTGGCATTGCCTCCTCATTATCTTTCTTTTCCAAAACTAGTCGACTATTTTTCTTTAATTCTCCCAAAGGTACTTGAGAATCATTTTGTGCAGTTCTGAAAATGGGACCCATTGGGATTTTGATTGTAACTGCATTATATTTATCGATCGGCTTGTTGCAATCTGACACCTTTAATATGTGACGACTTTCCATTCAGACACATTGTACGTACCGCTCCATTCATTTGAGCCTTTAAAAATCTCTCTGCTGGATTTTGTGGCTTTTCTTCTTCTGGTTTCTCAATATTTCTTGTTCAAGTTAGACTTCGCTATTTTAATCTTTTTGGTTGCTTTTTTTGGAATGTGTTCACGCCTCCCCTCATGTCTTCTCACTGGTCATTTAAGTTGTATGCGAAATGCATTCATTTAAGAAAATATTCTTATTGATTTAAATATGGCCCCGATGCTTTAGAAATTGCCTGCAATTGAGAAAAGTTAAACAATACAGAAGAATATTGAATAAAAATGAAAAGCCCTATCCCCCCTAGTGCCCCTTCCCCTGCCTGAGAGTTAGACAATTAACAGTGGTTTATTCTAGATCTTTATCATTTGCCTGTGTATATTTTGACATGAGTGGAATCCTACTATTAGGTCAAAGCATATAGCTCTATTTTAATTTCTTTAACCATTCTCCTTTGATAGAGGGTTACCTATATAGTTCACATCTCTTTCTTTTCCCAGAATTGGATACCCAGAATGCAAATTGCTGGGTCAAGGGTTTGTGCAGGTTTTTATTCCCAGTGGCTTAATACAACAAAGGGTTGTTTCTCATTCCTGCTGTAGGCTCGGGGAAGGTTGGTGGGGTGTTCGGCTCCACCCAGTCCCTCAGGGGCCCAGGCCTCTCTTGGAGGCTGCACTACCCCTTGGCTGCAGCCAAAAGCAATTCATGATTTCCTTGGTTACTAGCAAGGACAGGAGAGAGCAGTAAGTGGGTTATTTCTGTTCAGAGGAGACCCACATTTCTTCTGCCAGGGTCCTTTGGCCTGAACTAGTGTAACATGACTGTATGCCGTGTGTGTGGTGGGGGGTGAGGGGCATTTAAAATTTCTTAAGATGTCTGTTAAGTGGGCATTTAAAATTTTTCATATATTTATTAAATGACCCTCCCTAAAGGGGGTACCAGTTTATACTCTGACCAAGGGCACCTGTGGCTGTCCTTTCCCCCACACCCTTCCCAACATATATTATCAACCTTATCTCTGCCCTTTTCATTGTTTTGTTTTCACTTTCCCTGATTAGGAATGAGATTGACCCTGCCTTTAAATAAGTTGTGTCTGTTTTTAATTCTTTGGATGTTTTTATCTGCCCCCCCCCATTTTTATTGGTTTTTCTTTTTTTTTTTTTAAGTTGATTTAAATGGTATTTTTTGTTGTGATGAGCATTGGGTGTTATATGCTACTAATGAATCAAAAACTTATGTTAGCTCTTGGATCGGAAGAATAAACATTGTTAAAATGTCGATACTGCCTAGAGCAATCTATACTTTTAATGGGAATGCAAGTTGGTGCAGCCTCTTTGGAGAACAGTATGTAGATTCCTCAAGAAATTAAAAATAGAACTTCCCTATGACCCTGCAATTGCACTCCTGGGTATTTACCCCAAAGATACAGATGTCGTGAAAAGAAGGGCCATCTGTACCCCAGTGTTCATAGCAGCAATGGCTACGGTCGCCAAACTGTGGAAAGAACCAAGATGCCCTTCAACGGACGAATGGATAAGGAAGATGTGGTCCATATACACTATGGAGTATTATGCCTCCATCAGAAAGGATGAATACCCAACTTTTGTAGCAACATGGATGGGACTGGAAGAGATTATGCTGAGTGAAATCAGTCAAGCAGAGAGAGTCAATTATCATATGGTTTCACTTATTTGTGGAGCATAATAAATAGCATGGAGGACAAGGGGAGTTAGAGAGGAGAAGGGAGTTGGGGGAAATTGGAAGGGGAGGTGAACCATGAGAGACTATGGACTCTGAAAAACAATCTGAGGGTTTTGAAGGGGCAGGGGGTGGGAGGTCGGGGTACAAGGTGGTGGATATTATAGAGGGCACGGATTGCATGGAGCACTGGGTGTGGTGAAAAAAATAATGAATACTGTTATGCTGAAAATAAATAAAAAAGAAAAAGAAAACATCAGAAAACTTATGTTAGCTAATTGAACATAATAATGAAAAAAATAAAAAAAAAAGGTGCTTTTTTTTTTTAACAGCATAGACAACAGCCCTTTCTTACAAATGTCGGTATTTCATTGATCTGTCATTTGTCTTTTTTTTTTTTTTTTAAATCGATGAGCCCATTATCACTCAAAGTCAGTAATTTACATTAGGGCCACTCTTGGCATTGTACCAGCTATGGGTTTGGACAGATGTGTAATGACATGTGTCCATCACTATAGTACAGAGTACTTACACTGCTCTAAACGTCCTCTGTGCTCTACCTATGTACCTCTCTCTCTCCCCAACCCAGTGGGAACCATGGATCATAGACCTACATGTATATCTGTGGGTGTCCCTTCAATCTTTCATTCCCATTATAGGTTTTTTTTTTTCAGTTTGTCCTAAGTCTGGCTAGAAGTTTAACAATTTTGAAATGCTTTCAAAGGGCCAGCTTTTTATTTCATTGATATTCTCTATAATTTTATTGTTTTTAATTTCTTCCATCTTTATTATTTTCTTCTTTTTGCTAGCTTTGAGTTTAATTGCTCTTCCTTGTAATTTTTTTTACGGTGTAAGCTTAGACCTTCCTTCTTTTCTTAGATAAGCACAGAATGCTATAAATTTCCCTCTGAACACTGTTTTATCTGCCTCCTGCAACTTTGATATGATGCATTCATTTCACTGTCAGTTAGTTTAAAATATTTTCAAAATTTCCTGGGAACTTATTTGGCTCATGGGTTAATTTAGAAGTGTGGGGTTTAATTTCTAAGTATCAAGGGAGAGATTTCCAGATATATTTGTGTATATTTTTATTACACAATTTTGTTACAGTCAATGAACACAGTTTTGATGATTTCTATTCACTTCAACTTTTTATGGTTTGTTTTATGGCCCTGAGTATAGTAAGTGTTCCGTGTGCCCTTGCAAGCAACATGTAACTCTGTGTAAGGTATTTTTTAAATGTCCATTTTGTCAAACTGCCTCATCATGTTTTTGAGGTATTTTGTATTGTTATTGATTTTATATATTCCTGTTCTGTTCATTACTGAGAGCAATGTTGAAGCCTCCAACCATAATTGTGTATTTTATCTAATTCTCCCTTCAGTTTTTGCTTTATATACCTGTAATTTGGTTAACTGCGTAAACATTTTGGACTGTTGTATATTCTTAGAGAACTTACTCTTATTGTTATGTTATGCTCCTGTTTTTCTTTAGTAGTATTCTTTGTTTTGAACTCTACTTTGTCTGATATTAATATAATTATTCAAGCTTTCTTTTCATTATTGGTTATGTCTTTATACTGAAAGTAGATTACTTAAAACAACATATACTTGTCTTCCTTTTTCATCCAGTTTGACTGTATGAGTCTTTTAATTTGATGTTTATGCCATTTACAAGAATATACAATTACATAAATAATTGTATTATGATTTTGCATCTTGCCAGCTGTTTTTTTATTTGCCCCATCAGTTCTTTGTTTCAATATTTTTTGCACTATTGTGAGTTAAAATTCTTTTTTAAAGCTTAGCATTTCTCATGATGCTTTTCAGTCTTCACAGTTATTTATACCTCCTGTTTATTTTTTAAGGTAATTGCCCTAAAGCTTACATGATATATCTTCACCCAGTTTACCTACACGTAACTTACCCTGCTATGCATGTAGTTTGATGATCTTGTGATACTGTATTCCCATTTCCCTTCCCCTTCTGTCTTACTCTTATCTAACATGTTACTTTAACATTTGCCAGGAACACACAGTACATTCCTGCTCTTTTTACTTAAGACACTCATTTAACTTTAGAGCAATTCAAGGTAATGAAAAATTTTTATTTTTACCTTCATTTGTCCCACTCTCTGTGTTATTTCTTTGTGTAGATTTAAGTTTCTGTTTGGTGTCCTATTTCTTTATCTGAAGAACTTCTTCAACATTCTATATAGAGTGGGTGTGCTGGTGATGAAGTCTCTTAGTTTCTATCTGAGATCTTTCTTTTTCTTATGAAAGATATTTTTGCTGGATGCCAAGTTGTTGATTGACAATTTTTAAAAAATCACTTTGAAGATACTATTTCTCCGTGTTCTGTCACGCATGGTTTTTGGTAAGAAGTCTGATATAATTTTTATTTTTGTTTTTTTGCTATGAAATGTCTCCTTTTTCTCTGATGGCAAGATTTTCTCTCTGCTATTTCGTTTTCTGTGGTTTCAAATCATATGACTTGGTATATTGTGTTATATTCTGTTCTTTTGTGGGATGAGCATTTATCCTGCTCTGTATTTTCTGAACTCTGCATTAGTGGTTTGGTACTATCATTAATTTTGAACTTTTTTGGCTACTCATATTTCAAGTATTTCTTCTGCCCATTTTCCCTTTCTTCTCCCTCTGAGATTCCAATGATATGCATATTAGAGTATTTGGTTTCATTCTACAGATCTTACATACCCTTTTTTCTCCCTACTTTTTAAATTTGTCTTTCAATTTGGCTAATTTCTACAGATCTACTTTCACATTTCCTGATTTTTTTTTCCATTAGGTATGTTGAGTCTGCCAGTCACTCTGTCAACTGTAATCTTCATCTCTTTTATTATAATCTTGATTTCTTGCATTTTTATTTGATTTTTTTAATGATTTCTTTAACTCCACTGAATTTTCTCATCTGGTCTTGCATTTTTCACCTTCTCCATTAGAGCTGGTCCAGAAGCACCCACTCAAGGTACCATCTTCAATATCTCTCTACTAGCATCTGAGACTTTGAGCTAGTTGTTTTTTTACTCAGTATCCGCTCTCTGATGAGTTCTAGACCAGTCAGGAACATAGGTTTGTCTGGATCTTTGTTGTTGTTGTGAAGTGGGGAGTGGTGCTTTTTTCCAGTTCCACATTTGGAGTAGAAATTATAAGCCAGACCATAGATTATTCTTCTGTCTTTTTTTTTGTTGTTGATTCAGAATTTTATTAGAACAAATTAGAAATTATGGACTGTGTGATTTCTGTTGTTTTTCTAGTATATTGAGATTTGCCTCGCAGGATAATACATACTTGTTTTTGTGAGTAATTAATGCATATTTGAAGAGAATGTGTAGTTTCCTTCTGGAACAAAGTTGATAGTGAATTATTAATACTTATTTTATACTTAATCATTTGCTAAACTTTTTCAGTTCTGGTCAAGTCAAATTTTTTCTACTCTCACATTTTCTAGAGATAAAAGATGTGTAATCATATTATCTACAGATCATGATAATTTGACCCTTTTTTTATGTATTCATTTCTCCTTTTCCTATTTAATATTTTCTTGTGCTATTCTTTTCACCCCAAATAGCTTAATAATGAAAACATTGTATATATCTTTGTTTTGATTTTGACTTCATTGGGAGTACCTATTAGATTTTACTATTAATATTGAGGCAAATTACTAATTTAATATAGCTCTCCTTTGACATATCTATTTTAAGTCCTTTTTTTAGGGGGTGATGGTCTGGAATGAATTTATAATTTGGGAAATTGAGTTGATACATTTATTAAGAGTGTGTCATTTTTCCTTCTTTTACCAATTAACATGAAACTTATCTTAGTATTTTTAAAATTCTACCATCTGTAACTTCAAGATATTTTATTCTTTAAACATTTTATTCCTTTCTGTTTTCTAGTTCCATTTAAGACATTTGTATTCTATTGATCAGTGGGATTGTTATGTAGATTTTTATTGTTAATGCTCTCATTTTCAAGACTTTTCACAAAGGCAAGAGTAAATTTGTTCAGTAGATTTTGGAAGCTTTCCATTTTTTCTCAATGCACTAAAATAATATCTGTTACTATTGGAACTACTGGTGTCTTAAATATCTGAAAGTTTCTTGGGTAGACTAATTTAAGTTAGAACCTTTTCTTAGGAATTTGTTTAGTGACTACTCATTTTTTTCCTGTAGTTATTGTTTGGTTTAGATATTTAATTTTAGTAACTGTATCTGTTTCTTTCCAGTGTCAGTTTCTTCTGAGTCATTTTTGCTAATACACATATTTTATAATATGCATTTCACTTCATATTCCAAACTTTTCAGCATGTTAGAATACATAGTATTTCATGAATTTAATTTACATTTGTTATATTGTTGTTTCATTTCTGTTTCATTCACTTTATTTGTATTTACTCTATTTCTTCTTCAGTGAGATTAATTAGTAATTCATCTATTTTATTCCCTTGTCTCAAGGATCAGTTGTTGTAATATACCGTTTTGATTTCTTTGTCATTTCCCTTACTGTACATTTTTAAAGATATTTTCTTAGTGGTACTATGGGATTTACCATTAACATCCTACGTTTCAATATCAGTGTAGTTTCAATATCATAGAAAAACTCTGCTTATATACAGCTCCCTCCCACTGTTTTTATTATCACTAATTACATCTTTATATAGTATACCCATTAACATACATATATAATTATTGCTAAGTGCATTTATCTTAAGTCATATAGGAAACAATAAGTTGCAAGTGAAAAATACAGTAATTCTGGATTTTATATCTACTTACTGGTTTTCTGCAGTTTGCTATTTCTTCATACGGCTTCAATTTATTGTCTGTTGTCTTTTAATTTTAGCCTAAAGGACTCCTGTTAGCCTATCTTTTAGGGAAAGTCTACTAGTGATATTATTACCTTAGTTTTTGTTTATCTGGGGATATCATAATTTTCCTTTCATTTTTGGAGGGTAGTTTTGTCAAATGTAAAATTCTTGGTTGACAGCTTTTTCTTTCAGCATTTTAATGTGATTCTACTGTCCTCTGGCCTCCATCATTCCTGATGAGAAACTGACTCTTAATCTTATTGAGGATTTCTTGGACATGAGGTGTTTCCCTCTTGCTGCCTTTAAGTTTCTCTCTTTGGATTTGTCTTTGAACTATCTAATTATAATGTGTCTCTTGTAGATCTCTTTGAGATTATCCTACTTGGAATTTGTTGAACTTGAATGTATGTACTTACATATCTCATAAAATTTGGATTTTTTGCTCTTATTTCTTCAAATATTCTTTCTGCCCCTTTTCCTCCTCCCTTTCTAGAACACCCATTGTTTATATGTTGTTAACCTTGATGGAGTTTTACAGATCTCTTGGGTTATGTTTATTTTATTTTTTCTTCATTTTTTCCTTTCTGCTCACACTGGATAATTTCAGTTGAGCTGTCTTCAAGTTGACTGATTCTTCCTTCTGCCTGCTTAAATCTTCTATTAAAACTCTCTGGTGACATTTTCATTTAAGTTATTATACTTTTCAGATCTCAAATTTCTGTTTGGTTCCTTTTTATGATTCTTAAAATCTCTGTTGATGTTTTCTATTTGTTGAGACATTGTTACCCTGGCTTCACCTCTTTGTCCTTGTTTTCCTCTACTTCCTTGAGTGTATTTAAGGAAGTTGATTTGAAGCCTTTGTCTACCAAGTCCCATGTCTGTCCTTCCTCAGTGATAGTCTGTTAATTTCTTCTGTTAATTGGTCACATTTTCTGCTCTATTTTTGTTTTTATTTTTTTAAAAGATTTTATTTGTTTGAAAGAGCAAAGCAAGAAAGAGAGAGAGAGAGAGACCACACAGTGGGGAAGGGGCAGAGGGAGAGGGAGAAGCAAATTACCTGCTGATAAGGGAGCATAATGTGTGACTTGATTCCAGGACCCTGGGATCATGACATGAGCCAAAGGCAGACAGTTAACTGACTGAGCCACCCAGGTGCCCCTGTCCTGTTTATTTTAATGTTTCATATAGATTTTTGTTGGAAATTGGGCAATTAGAATGTAGGTAACTCTGGAAATCAGATTCCTCCCCGTTCTCAGAGTTTCTTTTTGTTTCTTCTTGTGATTTGTTACTGTTTGTTTAGAGACCTCTCTAAGCTCTTTTTGTAAAGTCTGTATTCATAGTCATGTGTGGTTTATGAAGTTTCTGTTCCTTTAGATTATATTAAGCTAGTTGTGACAGATTTCCTTGTATTCCAGGAGAAATAAAAATAGAAATAAAGAGAAAGAGAGAAAGGATGAAAGAAAGAAGAAAGAGAGAAAGAGAAAGAATGAAGGACAGAAAGACTGATTCTCCTAGACTGACTCTGTTGGGACATTCCTTCACTGCTCAGCCAGGCCATTCACTTGTCCTTGCACTAAGCCTAGAGAACAGCCAGAAGTGAAAAGTGTAGGGCTGTTGCAAGTCTTTCCCCAGAATGCAGTCTGCCCTGGGCAAGTGCTTAGATTTTAAATTTCCAGTATACACGGGCATTTTTGAATTCTTTAATTTTCTGAAGAAGCTTTCTCACCTTTCCTCCCAGGCTTTCTGTGCATCTATTGTTTTTCTCAGTGACACCCTTTTGCCCCAGTTGGCAGCAGATTGTTCATTTGCCTTACATTGTTTTGAAAGAATGACTCTCTGTAGCCATTTTTCCATCCCAAGTTTCAGGAATAACAAAACAAAAGTAACTGCTTGTGTCCGTCTTTCAGGTAATCCATAGACCAGTTAGAACAAACACAGTTCTTTGAGGATAAGGTCTGTTCTGCTCTCTCAAGAACCAAGGACCATGTTTCTACACTGGGAATATGGGCTGCCATATTACCATATTCAAGACTGCTGATGATCTGGGGAATGGGATGGTCAAGGGCAAGCAAAAGTGTTGCAAAGCTTTCCTACTATTTTTTTTTAAATTTATTTGACAGAGAGAGATCGGAAGTAGGCAGAGAGGCAGACAGAGAGAGAGAGAGAGAGCAGGAAGCAGGCTCCCTGCTGAGCAGAGATCCTGATGTGAGACTTGATCCTAGGACCCCAAGATCATGACCTGAGCTGAAGGCAGAAGCTCAGCCCACTGAGCCACCCAGGCACCCCCTGCTTTCCTACTATTTTTAAGTTGTGTTTTTCTTGATTCAGTGTTTGTGTGGTTGCTATAAACTTTGTTTTCCAGAATTCTTAAAGGGTTGATTCTGACTTTTTTGAATCAGTTTTTCAGTGTTTCTTTGGAGACCCAGGTTTTTGGAGCTGCCTACTCTGCCATTTTGCCCTTTATTTTAGTTTTTTGAATGTTAGTAGTTTCAGCTTTTGTATGTTTTGTAGTTTGTTAATTTCTACTTTGATATTTATTCTTTCCTCTTGCTTCCCAAGAGTGATTTTTTCTTTTACTGATTAGTCAGAGTTAATACTGAACTCTTTCCTTCCTTCCTTCTAACTTCCCTCCCTCCCTCCCTTCATCCCAGTACTTTGATAATATGTTTGTACTTAGTTTTTACTTAAAAAAAATCATTATTATAAATATTCTTAGGTCTTTATCTGATGGTCCTGAGGGTTTTTTCATTTATAATATTAGTTGGGATTTATTTTTAAATTGTGCTTTCATCTAGTATTATAGCATTGTCTTTGGAGAATGTAGTGTATGTACAGCATTTTCTTTTTAGCATTTATTAGTTTTCTCTGATATTTTAGTACATAATCAATTTTTATAAGTGTTCTGAAAGTGGTTTTCTATAAATTTTGTAGATTTTATTTTATCTACAAATTATGAAGTTAAAGGTTTCTTTTTACACAAATACCTGCAATATTTACTACAGTGACCATCATATTTATATTATTTGTATTTCTTATATCCCTGTTTTCCATTTGCTTTATCTCCCATGTCTGAAATACTGAGTTTAAGTCTTCAGTTCAAATAGTTTCTATCAATTTCTGTTGAATTTTTAAATAATCTTTTGATCTGTTATTTGCTGCAGAAAAGTTCATGCCTATTATCTATTTAGTGAGTATTTTTAATGGAGAAAATCTTCCTCTTCTATTTAATGCATTTTGCTCTTCGATTTTACATTGATGCTCTGTACAAAATTTGGTACTGCCTGATGTATCTTTGCTTACATTTTTTTTTAAAGATTCATCCATTCATTTTAGAAGTGAGAGAGCATGCATGTGCATGAGTCAGGGGGAGGGGCAGTGGGGCAGGGAGAGAGAGAAGCCCAAGCAGATCCCCAGCCATGTGGACTCTGTTGCAGTTCTCTATCGCATGACCTCAAGATTGTGACCTGAGCTGAAATCAAGAGTTGGTCGCCCAACCAACTGAGCCATCCATCCGTGTGCCCTTATCTTTGCTTATTATTTTAATTTCTTTCTTTTTTTTAAAAAAAGATTTTATTTGTTTGACAGATAAAGATCACAAGTAGGCAGAGAGGCAGGCAGAGAAAGAGAGGAAAGCAGGCTCCCCGCTGAGCAGAGAACCTGATGCGGGACTAGATCCCAGGACCCTGAGACCATGACTTGAGCCGAAGGCAGAGGCTTAACCCACCAAGCCACTCAGGCGCCCCTATTATTTTAAGTTCTATCACTAAACAAATAAATAAATGATGAGTGCTTAAAATTATTAGGTTTTATGATTGTTGTTAATATTCAGAAGATTTTTTTTTTAGATTTAGTACAATTGTGTATACTAGTTACTACACTTGTACTTTAAAAATTAAAAAAAAAAAAAACATTTGGAGGGGTGCCTGGATGATTCAGTCAGTTGAGTGTCTGCTTTCAGCTCAGGTTGTGATCTCAGAGTCCTGGGGATTGAGCCCCGAGGTGGGCTCCCTGCTCAACAGGGAGTCTGCTTCTCCCTGTCCCATGCCCTCTCCTCCCGGGTTATGTGCTCTCTCTCTCTCTCTGTCAAATAAACAAATAAAATCTAAAAATAGCCATTTGGAATAGTATTAGATTTTTAGAATTATGGAGATAGTACACAGAGTTCCCATATACCCCTTAACCAGTTTTCACAGTTAATGTACATTTTACATCATATACATCTATCAAAACTAAGAAATTAACATTGGTGCTGCATTATGAACTAAACTGTGGACTTCACCAGGATTTCACCAGTATTTTGTGAATGTCCTTTGCAGGATATGGTCCAGCATCTGGTCATGACCTTCTCAGCACCCCTCTAATCCCAGACAGTATCCCCATCTTTACTTTCATTACATGACCTCGACACTTCTAAATGACTGATCAGGTGTTTTTGCTTTGTAGATTGTTTCTCAGTCTGAGTTTGTCTGATGTTTCCTCAAGAGGTAATGGGTTTGAGGCATTATACCGCAGAGGAAAGTGCCCTTCTAAGTGAAGTGTGTTGGAGTATGCATGGCACTGACATGTTTTATCATGGGTGAGATAACCTTGAGCACTGGTTTGCCAGGTCTCTCCACTGTACAGCTACTGTTTCTCCCTTCATATACTCTACTCATTAGAAAGAAGTTCTTGAGTCCTGTCACTCAAGGGAAGAGGAATTAAGCTCCATCCCCTAAAGGAGGGGTACCAATTCATGGGCATCTGTTAAAACTACCATGGTAGTTAATAAGTATATTAGGGGGATACTTTGATGCTATACAAGTATCCATTTCTTTTTAAAGTTTTATCCACTAATTTTAGATCTTGGATCTGTGGATCTTGACTGTAGCAGTTTTTTCTGTGGTATTCCAGTAGGGATGTTCCTGTTTGCCTTATTCTTTATACATTGATTATTTGGAATTCTTCTGCAAGAAATATTGGTCTTTTCTACCCCATTTGTTTATTTATTCCAGAGTCAGCAGACTTTTTCTCTAATAAGCCAGATAGCTTTTTATACCTGATGGGTCTGTAACATTTTAGACCTTACAGGTCTTGCAGTCTCTGTTACACTTTAGTGGTTTGGAACACCCATAGATAATACATAAATGAGTGGGCATGGGTATGTTCCGAGATATCTTTATTTTTAAAAACAGGGGGCGCCTGTGTGGCTCAGTGGTTTAAGTCGCTGCCTTTGGCTCAGGTTATGATCTCAGGGTCCTGGGATCGGGTCCCGCATCGGGCTCTCTGCTCAGCAGGGAGCCTGCTTCCCTCTCTCTTTCTCTGCCTGCCTCTCCATCTACTTGTGATTTCTCTCTGTCAAATAAATAAATAAAATCTTTAAAAACAGGCCTTGGGCCGGATTTGGCCTGCAGGCAACTTCTAATAAGTAATTCATTTATTTATAACAGATGAGCTCATGGATATTTATTTTACTCTTTGGGTTATAAATGTAGTACTATAACTATTTATTTTCTTATTCAAATTGTTCTAGCTTTGGCCATCGGGAGCTCTTTCGGTTGGTTCCTTTTGGCATTTTCCCATCATTCGAAGCTTATTTATTTAATTTTTAAATACTTTCTTATTTTCTGGCACTGCAGGATCCTTGAGGTCATTTTTAAAATGGGCGGTTATAGGTATTTTGTTCCTTAGCACATGAGATATCTTCCCCCTTCCTTTTCATCTGAAGGTCCACTTCACTGGTTTTAGAATTCCTAAATTTATAATATTTATTTATTTTTTGATTTTTATTCTGGTATTTTAATGTTCTCTGAAGTAAACCTGATTTTTTTTTTTTCTCCAACCATTTTGGTTAGGGGAGAGTTGGGGAAAGAGAGTGGGGAGTTCAACTTTTTGAAATTAAGAAGTTTTGTAGGGTACCTGGGTGGTTCTCTTGGTTAAGTGTCTGCCTTCAGCTCAGTTCACGATCTCAGGGTCCTGGGATTGAGCCCCGCATTGGGCTCTAGCTCAATGAGGGGTCTGCTTCTCCCTCTGCCCTTCCCCTCAACTCATGATCTCTCTCAAACAAACAAACAAATAAATAAATAAAATCTTTTTTAAAAAGTTTTTTAAGAATAGGAATAAAGGGATTAAGTCAATTTATTCTCAACCTCTGCCTCCCCCATCATTGAGCTCTTTCCTTGACATACAGACTTAAGATACAGAGATTTCTCCCGATAGGCCTTATTCATGTTCTTGCCCCATTTTGGTTTTTTCCCCCCACCAGACTTACCTTGGTTAGATCTCTGATGACCCTCCTGGATGTCTGTTTCTCATGTTCCATAAGGTTTTCTTTAAGAACCACTGTGTCCTTGGAAAGCTTTTCAAGTGCCTTGTCTCCCTCAGGGATTTGATTTTCTGCATGTTGGTGTTGATTCTGTCCTTTCCTGGTTCCGATGGGAATTTTATTTCTTTGCTTGTGTTTTTCTTTTCGTTTCCTTACATCCTTTCTTATGTAAATGAGCCTTTCATTTCCATGTCCGACTCAGCCTATTGGTTTCATTTCATCATTTACCTTTCCTTCTCTCTCTTCTAAAAACAGAGCTCATATTTTCTGCCACCTTTGAAAACACGACACAAACCCTTTGTAAAAATGCAGTAGTGCTTTTCCTCGTTAAAATGATTTTACCGAGAACCTTTAGTGATGATCAAGTTCTGATACGATTTAGAAATTCTCATGAATGTGTCCGTGACTAATGTTGTTGTTGCCAGGTTTTGCCTGCATGTTCTTGATCAAAGAGAGGTCTGTCTGGTTCAGTGTTTTCCAGTTGAGGGGTGTGGGAATTTCTCTTGGTCCCTCATCACTTGGATGTTACTGAGTCCCCCCTAGACTCACCTGGAGGCTAGTTAAATTACATGACTCTGAGCCGAATTTCTTGGTCCAGCAGCTATTTCTCTAGTGTAGTTTTGCTGGACTGAGTGAGAAATGCTGCCTATTTATACTGCCTTCTCGGATGAGATAATCTGAAACAATCAGTCTTCCTGATCTAAAACAGCCCATACCTAGTTGCTTCCCGGTCTTGTCCTATCTTTATCCTTGCCAGGGACCTCATACCCTGAGTTGTAATAATGGGGTTCCTTTGCCTTTCTATGCCCACGGAAGTTGTCCCAGGATGTTGGAAGGATGCAGAAAGAGAGGTCCTTGCAGGTGTGGGGCTTGAGGTCCAGAATCTGGGGATGTCTGTGGATGGCTGCTCTGACGTATATGTGGGCACACAGCAGGCCTGGGCCTTTTTCTTTATTCTCTCTTGCTCTTGGCATCCAGAGGAAAGTCATGTCTTAGTAACACTAAGTTTATCATTCTAGTCCCATATGGCGTGGGAGGCATTCCTTCAAGAGTCTGGAAAACCTTTGGTAACCCTGGGTTTCTGAGCTACTGTAATTTCATATACTATTCTTGTTTGGTGGGAAGCTGGAGTAGGAATATTATTGATGGTTAATCTGTTTCCATTTGAACCAACAGAGAATTGGAGCAGAAGGGGAGGGAGGCCTCCATGGCAAGCGAGGAGAGTCAGGCCTAAGAGGCCACTCTAAGCCATGTATTGCTGCTTTAGGTCTTCTGTGACCTTGGCAGCGCTGAGGGCAAGTGTCTGAAACTGTAGATACGCTGTCAGCGTGAGTCCTCAGCCAGGTTGGGCCTACTGGGCACGAGTGGATAGTGGGTGTAATGCACTCACTGAAAGCATGGGGTTTGAAGCCAAGATGCTTTGGGCCAAGTCTTCGCTCTCCACGGATTGTCGGAGGTAGGGTCTTAGCCAAGGGCCTTAACCTCTGGGTGCCTCAGTTTTATCCTCTGTTAAAAAAGGGAGAGAATAAAATGACCTGCCTCATTGGGTTATTTTGAAGATTGAATGAGTCTGTGTACATAGTATATAGTCAGTCTGTAGGTATCACATACATTTGACCCGCCTGCTAGTGGAAGGCTGAAGAGGAAGGTGGCGAGTGAGCTCTCTCTACTTGGAAAGGCCTGTCCCGGGTTCAAAGTTTTTCCACCTCTGAAGGCCCTATTTGGTGTTAGCTTAACTTGTTCTTTCTCACAGGAGCCTTTCCTGCCCGTCTGACCTGGAGTAGCCCTGTTCCCTCCGTCACTGTTTCCTGTCTTACATTCTTTTCACTGTCATTTGTTTCCACACATTACCTCCTGCTGGCTCATTTAAGGAGTGTGCCCCCCCCCCCCAGCCCGATGGCTTCCTCCTGGTGAGGTGTGGCCCAGGGGCTGAGGACTCAGGCTGGGGACTCTCACGAGTGAGGGGTCCCATCTTGACTCACCACCTACTGACTCTGTGATCCAGAGAAAGTCACCTACCTTCTCTGAGCCTCAGCTTTCTCCCATGTCCAGGGGTGAGGGGCATGTCCAGCTGCCAGCCTGGGTATGAAGGTGAAGCCTCAAAACTCACGAGTGCTCAGCACAGTTCCTGGGACAGCATGTACCAGTAAAGGTGATTATCATCATTACTGTTCCTAATGAGACAGCCATCCGCTCATCATGGCGGTGCTGGTAATAATTGCATTGGAAGCTCCCTGTCCTCGCCTGCCGTAGGAGAGTGTCTCATGCTGGCTGGGATCACAGGGAGTAAATGTTAATTAATGATTTGGCTGAACTCTGACAAACAGTTCAAGGTCTCAGACTGCTTATCTTTGAAAGAAAGGACCTGGTTGGGTGTGTGTGAGCCCACGAGTTTTTAATATCATTCATGTGTTTGTCAGTAATTGCAGGGGGAGAGGATTGATGGCGGTCTCCATTGGGAGGGACTGGGTTTCAGGTGGTGCAGGAGGCCTTGTGCCGGTGAGGTGGTAGAGGGCACAGGATGGGGCCACCAGAAGCTGGAGGCCCGGGTCTGTGTTTTCAGGAGGTGTGAGGTGTTAGGGGACAGCTGGGGAGGCTGGGGAGCCTTAGCAAGACCACGTCCTAAATAACGTGGGCTTTTGTTATCACCAGTACAAATTAGAATTCTGGTTCTGTTTGAGAGTCTCCTGAGAAGAAGAGGAAAAGAGGGTCAGAAAACCTATATAGGGATGTAAAGAAGGAAATTAGGTCCCAGGAGATTGCAGGTTCCAAGTATGATGGGAAATTCAGAGCCAACTTTCTTCTGAGCTCCTTGTGAGCATTTTGGTCTTTCAATAAAAGCAGTTCATTTTGAAAGAAATAGTCTTTGTGAACCTATTTTACAGATGGGGAGACTGAGGCCCAGAGAAATGGGGCAACTTGCCCAGGGTCATGTGGATAGAAAGTGGCAGAGCCAATAGTTTCCCCCTACACATCAGGCTATTAGGGATGGTCCTGTTGATATTATTTGTTGTGGGGGGCACCTGGGTGGCTCAGTAGGTTAGGCACCCAACTCTTGGTTTCAGCTCATGTCACAATCCCAGGGTGGTAAGATTGAGCCCTGCACTGGGCTCCATGCCCAATATGGAGTCTGCTTGAGATTCTCTCCTTCTCCCTCTGCCTTTCCCCCTGCTCATGTGCACACACACACTCTCTCTAGATAAATAAAGAAAATATTTTTTAAAAATACTGTTTGTTGTTGGTATTGGGTTAATTTAAGTAGAAATGGCTGTCAGACTACCCAGTGGCTTTATGCATGGGACCAGAAGTGGTGGCAGTGGCCCTTCTGTTTCCCATTTGTGACTCATTCCTCCTGTAACTAGGAGGGAAGAAACCAAGCCCCCCACCCACAGTGTGGCCCTCAGTAGCTGTGTGGACACTGTGCCCTTGCTGACTCCCCAGGCTTCTTGAGTAAGGCTGCTCAGCATAGCGATCTCCCATAATTAGAAGGACTTACGTAACTAGGTTGACTCTCCTTCCCAGGGAGGAGTTGATTATCCTTAGGGGGTCATATTCTGCAGGGTGGAGAAACATTCTATCTCTGGATACCACCGAAGTTTGTATTCACAGGAGGATAGGCAGGATTAAGTGACCTTTATTATGGAATGAAAAACTACTTATTTGTATACTCTCCACAACCACCCTGTGAAGTAGGTGCTGTCATCTCCTCCTTGCTTGATGAATCATATGAGGCCTAAAGAGGTTTAACTTGCTTAAGAACACGTAATAAAAGGCTTACCAGGAGATTTAAACCAGATAGGCTTGTTCCATAGCCTTATACTAGGTCCGTTTTGATAAGTGAGTGCTATCCATCCGTCCATGCATCCATTTCTGAACTCACGTCTTTACGCTCCCTTGCACCCATGAATCCAGTCATCTGTCCATTTATCCATCCTTGCATTCCCCCCACAATCCCACTCTCCACCCCTGTGTCCATCCGTCCCTCAGCCGTGCATTTTTCCTTCCATCCATCCATCCATCCATCCATCCATCCATCCATCCATCCACCTGCCCACCTACCCATTGTGTGTCCAGCATGGTTTTCTGCTTCATCCTGGGGAAGAAGTTTCTCCATATGCTTTCTGAAGCTGGAGACCTCCATGCCAACACAAATCCCTTAGCTCCTTAGAAATATCTGGGCTTCCTTCTGATACTCCTAGGTTGGTGTTCTTGAGAATGCTGCTGTTTCGGGCAGGGCCAGGGTACTGTTCACCTTCCTCACTCTATAAACCTGCAGAGTGTTTTTCCCTTCAAAGACCTCCAAATGTGCAAGGCTGCAGGCTCTTCCAGAAATAGGAGACTCTGGACTTTCTGAAACCTCATTACAAGTGACAACTCAGCTAGTCCCGTTCCTTAATCCAGAGATTGGGAAGCTGCATTAGTTTGGCATGGTTTTACTTTTTTAAACTGTTATACAGTTTGTGTGATACATCTAAAAATTATGTAATAAATCTAAAACAGATGTTCACAGAGCATTTTGTAAGGAAAGGAATTTTAATAGAAATAGGCCAATTTGATTGTAGATAAATCAATTAAGGAAACCATTTAAATCGTCTCTGAAGAAGCCGTGTTATGAAGAGGCAGTATGGCCTAGCCATTTGCATATTTATTTAAGTGCAGAGCAGTGAAAATCATTTAATTATTTTCCATAGCCTCTGTTGTACATCAACCATTGGGAAACAATCTCACTTTTCAACTTTTTTTTTTTTTAACTTTTTATTGTGGAAAATTTTAATCATAAAAATTCAGACATGTACATATAATAGTCCTGTAATGAACCCCCGTGCACTTGGTACTCGTTTTGAAAAATGATCAGTTAAACCTGTATTCATTTCTTCTTTCTCACCTTGTTTTCTACTCACGAGTTTCAAGGGCATATTCCTCATTCATTAATTTCTTTCGGTCAAAATTCCATTGTGTTGATATAGAAATGTAATGAACTTTTGAATGTAGGTGTTTTACTTTTTCATCGAAATTTAGCTTTTTGGGGGGTAGAGCATTGGGAATTTTCTGTCTTTTTTTTTAATTTAGAGAATTTCAAATCTAGTGCAAAGTTGAAATCTTCCCTTTTACTGACCAGTTATTAGCATTAGGACTGGCATTTTTCTATGTGTGCTCTCCCATGAGAATCCTTGGAAACTGGGCAGATTTTTGTACCTTTGAGGATATGTAGACAGTGGCACATGGCTTTAGACCCCAACAAATAGAGATTTAGGTCTCAACTCTTAGCCCCACATTGGAGGCTGAGGGAGCTTACTGTGGGTGGGGGCAGGGAGGGATAATGAATGGGCTTTGTCGATTCAAATCAGTTTGGGGCAGTAAGGAAGATTCTTGTAGTTGAGAAAGTTGTCGTGGCCTTGTGATTAAGAAAATAAGTTGGGGGTAAGAGTGTTTCAGATCCCAGCTCTGCCCTTATCAGCTTGGAAGTTGGTTGGGTGACCTAATCTCCCCGAAGCTTCATTTCCTCCGTGTACACTGGGGATAGAAGGAACACCTGTTGCCCTGGATTGTCGTCAGGGGAGAATGAAACGGGACCACCCGTGCCCGGCATTTAGTACCTGGCCAATGAGTGTGACTAAGCGTTCATATTACTACAAATAAGGGTACATTTAGCACAGTGCCTACCACGTAAGTGCTCCATAAATGTTACTTACTGTAAGTAAGGGTGAAAAAGTCACACCAAATTGGTCTTTAAATGTCTGATTTTACTTTGGTGCAATGAAATGAATAAGGAGCTTTACTGAAAGCTCGCCCTGTGATTTCAAGCAAGAGTCAACCTCGGACGGACAGACAGATGCCACCAGCGGGCATGGCATCACACAGATGTCATGGGAAATCGCCGAGTGCCTCTGGTTCCACTCAGTGGTGTCCTAAAATAAGCCAGCCTGCCTGAGCACCCCTGGGAAGTGTCAGCTTCCAGTGTTGCGCAGCTCGCCCCCGGGGTTGGGCAGGTGCTTCTGCCGTGAGTGTGGGCTTTGTCCTCTTGTTCCCCGGGACTAATTTCTCTCCTCTCTGCTTGCTTTCCTCTCCTTGCTCACTTTCTTGTCTTGTGTCCCAGGTCGAAAGGATTGTAGACAAGAGGAAGAACAAGAAGGGGAAATGGGAGTATCTGATCCGATGGAAAGGCTACGGAAGCACGGAAGACACGTGGGAGCCAGAGCACCACCTGTTGCACTGTGAGGAGTTCATCGACGAATTCAACGGGCTGCACGTTTCCAAGGACAAACGGATCAAGTCAGGGAAGCAGGCCAGCGCCTCCAAGCTCCTGCGTGACGGCCGGGGCCCGTCGGTGGAGAAACTCTCCCACAGACCTTCAGAATCTGGGAAGAGCAAAGGGACTTCCCATAAACGGAAGCGCATCAACCCTTCCCTGTCCAAGCCAAAAAAAGGCTATTCAGCCAAGCCCCCCGCGGGAGGCGACAGGGCCACCAAGACAGTGTCTTACAGGACTACCCCCAGCGGTTTGCAGATAATGCCGCTGAAAAAGGCTCAGAATGGCATGGAGAATGGGGATGCCGGCTCTGAGAAGGACGAGAGGCACTTTGGAAATGGGTCCCACCAGCCTGGCTTGGATTTGAACGACGTGGGAGAGCAGGAGCTGGCGGAATGTGGCGTCAACCACGCGGCATTGGCAGAGAATGGCCTCGGTACGTGGCTTGCCTTTCCTTCCTCTGTTTGAGGCTTTCCACGCAGCCCAGGGAGCTATGTAAGACCACCCGCCCCCACCATCTACCTCCACCCCAACACCCCGGACCCTTAGCTGGGTAGTGATTCCCCTTCCATCTCTCTCACCGAGGGCCAGGTGGCCTTGGCCGTGGGCCCACTCTGGTTACAGACACCTGTGTCCAGGGAGGGGGCGGGGAGGCCAAGCCACTGAGGCTCCAGCCAAGGCCTGTAATGGGCTGAAAATTCCTGACTGCTGGAACACACCAGGGCCATGGGAACCCCTCCCGAGCCCCTGTTGTGAGGGCAGCTCTAAGTCTCAGGTCACCCTCCGGGGACCCGAGACTCCTGTCCCCAGAGGACATGCTTTCTGCCCTGGGCAGAGCGTGCTTTCTCATTGAGCCCTCGCAGTATAGCCCAGAAAGGCGGGGTCTGCCCTCTTCTCAGACCCAGTCTGGACTTGAAATTCTCCAAACCGGTTCTTAAGCTGGAGCCTCTTGAGCCTCCTCTGTTGCTGGCCTGGGGGGATCTGGCCCCTTGTCTGCAGAGGTCCTGGATGGTGCCCTGACCCCACCCTCTGCCTGTTCTTTGGGTTTGCACCTTCTTCTTCCACCATGAAGCAATCCAGCAAAGGTTACAGAATTCCTCCTTTTACCAAGTGCCCACAGGTAAGGTTAAGGAAAGGGGAGGCAATGACCCAGGTAACTAAAACTCCCAAACCTGACATTTCCTTAGTAGTGAAATTACTCCTTGCCGGGGCCTTAGCAGCCCAGATCTTCCGGGTCAGCCGACTGTAGGGGTTGCAGGCGCACCCCCATTTCTCAGATACCCCGTGGTCTGGCTGGTGGCGTTTTTCTCTTTAGCTGCCAGAACCCCAAGCCTCGGGATGAGCGTGGACGACCCGTGCCCAACAGAGAAGGGACATCTGACACCCTGGTGGAACCGGAGTGTGTGTGGGCGTGGGGGTGCGGGGCGCAGGTGGGACAGGCTGGCAGAGCTCCCAGGAGGGGGCGTGACGGAGGCAAACGCACAGGAACACGGTGGCGATGGCGGCGATGGCGGAGTGCGCGGTGCTCAGGGCCTGCCCCCGCCGCGGCGAGCGGGGGTGTCTTCAGGGAGTCTTGCTGGGGAATTTGAGCGATCTGCTTTGAGGTTCCTCTTTCTCCAGAGAGAGGAATTTCACCCAAACAGGATTTATTTAGCAGTGTCTGCCCCAGATTGACTCACGTTCCCGTCTGGGGATCCCTGATGCTCACATGACTCCGCCTGCTAACATATGTAAAAGCTGTTTGTTTTAAAAATTCATCTCTCGGGGAGGAGTGGGCTTGTGTAAATGAGGCCTGGCATAAACATCCGTGTTTGACGTTCCCCTGACAGCTGCCCGGGGCGGAGGAATTCCCTGTCTTGGGGAGGACGGCTGCTGGGGGGGAGATTCTGAGGCTCCTTGGGTGTGGACGCAAGGAGTGTGGCCCTGATGCCCCGCACCCCGGCTGGTGGCCGTCCTCTGCCCTGCTCAGAGCGTGGCTGCCCCGAGAGTGGCAGGAGAAGCGCGAGGAGGGACGGTTTGCTGACTGTAGCCACCAGCCTGGGGGCGCAACAGAGAAGCACACCGGTAGAGAAGTGTAGGTGCGCATCTCATTCTATGTGACTTTCCAAAGTGGGGCAAGCTCCTAGCCATGTGCTCTCCATCTTTGGGCCTCGTGGATGCCCCCTGGTTCATGATCTGCCACTGGGACACGGTGCCCCACAGCCAAGCGGGGGAAGGTGAGGGTGAGCCTGCTGGCCTTGTTAAATCCCAGTCTTCACTCCGGAATGCTTCTCTAGACTTTTCTCATCTCTGGTCTCTTATTGGCCTTATTCCACCCCCCCCCCCCGACGTTGAATGTTCTCTACTTGGGCGTACCCGGATAGCGAGCAGCAAGCTACCTACCTCTGTTTTGTTGTTCTGGGTGTTCTCAGAGGGCTCTTAGGCTTAAATCACATTGCGTAGTATTGGTGTCCTTGACGTTCCCCTGTAACGTTAAGGCTGAGGTTCTCAGATTTTATGTGTGTACGATTATTTGGCGCCTTATTAACAATGACGGTTCCATAGAATCTGACTTACAAAGTCTGGGGCAGAGCCCAGAAGGTGGGTTTTTAATAAGCACCCCAGGTGACTCTAATGCGTTTGAAATGTGCTCTGTGGCAAAATGGGGGCGGTGTTAGGGCTCACATCACATGTCAGTTTAAGTCAGTTCATTGCTTTTTAAAATTAAAAATTTTTTTTTTTTTTTTTATCTTTAGCACTTCCTAAGGGCTAGTCACCACACCAGGTGCTTGGAGCAATAAAAAGATAGGTAGGGACTTCTCCCAGTAAGATGAGAGTGGCTGGCTCCAGGTCAGCGTTGAGAGGTTCCTGAGGCCAGCTCAGTGGAGAAAGTAACATGTATATTACACGCATGGCACAGCTTTGCCAGGCCACATTCACATCCTCTGTGATCACTGGGCTGATAAATTCTCCAGGAACTGTCAGCCTTTAACACTCTAGTTAGAACTAGCTTACTATCGTAGGTCTTAGAATAACGAGGAAAAGATTGGGAATCCGTACCGAAGACAGAAAGTGGTTTGGGGTTCTTAGATCAGACTCAAGACAGAGGGGTTCTGTGGTTCCAGTACTTGTCAGCAGGGGGTCGGAGGTGTAGTCAAGTAAAACCTGGCTCTGCTTATAATTTCAACCAGAGAAAAGCCTCGTTGAAGCCGATATCTGTGCCCATGCAGAGATCTGAATGTTGTCTTCCTCCCCACCTTTCCCCACCTCCTCCGAGGATCCAGTTCCTTGTGGCTCGAGGTGAGCCCGTGGGGTCTGTAGCACAGAGGCGGGATTATCTTCGGCTGCCAGAAGGGGCTGGGGAGATCCTGGCTTCACTTTCCCAGCATTTGTTTTGGGGGTGGGCCGTTGCTTTTTATATGATTTTAACTTCTCGTTGGTGAATTAAGGTTCTGCATACAGAAAAGCAACTTATGTAACACGTTACTCATTTACTGCTGACTTCCCTGATCTGTGCTGTGGGAACAAATGCTAAATCGGGGCTCTGGCGGGTGGTGTTTTGGTTTCAGCCTGCATTTTCCCCAGCAATGTTTGTGAAATGTGCGCAATGACTGTGTACCACTCTTGATTCGGACTCCTCTGGTAATGACAAATGACTCTGTGGTCCGGAACCATCTGCCTCAGTATCCCTTGGGGAGCTTTTAGAAATGGGCTCCACCCCAGTCGAATGAATCCAGATCTCAGGGGCAGGGTGTGGGTTATGCATTTCCAATGCGGAATTTTAACTATACGGTCATCACAGAGGAAGTATTTGGTTTCTCCGCAGTGGTTCAAGGATCCGTTTGCTGGTAGAGCCGGTCACACGTTAGATGTTAAACTGTGTAAGTGTGAATGGGATTTGGTCCCCCAAAGGTTTATAACCCCATCACTTCTCCTTGCTGACGCACTTTTCAACCAGGCATCTCTCTCTCTCTCTTTCTCTCTCCCTCTTTCTATTTCTCTAAAATAGACCAGTTTCATCTGTATGGAAAAGCTGTTGAGTTAGCTGCCTTCTCTCATGGCCTCGTCCAGGAGAACCGGTTGCCATGCTCTTGTCTGAGCGCGCCGAAGCCCCAGTACTTTCCAGATTCAGTGAGCCCCTAACCTGTCGAAGCATCCCTCACTTCAAGCCAGCGTTCCGCCCTAAGCATGAGCACTGCTCGCGGGCGCACAGCGTTCTCTGTTCTCTGAATGTCCCTGAAGCTGGTGAGCTTCGAGCGCTGATGCTGAGCCCGTGGCCTCGCGTGCGCGTATCTTGGAATTCTGAGAAGCCGTTCCCTTGCGTCCCAACGACTGTTGCCTGTCGTGCGGGCCCTGCAGCTCAGATGCTGCTTGGTTCAGTGTTTTCAGAATGGTTCCTATCATTGAATGAGTCACCCCACACAAACAGGCAGCATTTGCCATTTCTCTCTATTGATCTTTTAAAATGATCTCAGCTTTCACTTCTATGATGTTTGTTTATCTCTTCCCACGCCTCTTCCTGCACGATTTATTGTTTTGCCCTTCATTGATCATCGGGGAGTAACCGTGTTTTAAAAGCACCTCAGGACTCAGCAGGAGCGTGGGTAGGGCCCTGTGGCTTCTAAGAACTTAGGGCTCTACACATGGAGCTGGCATCAGAGTTCCCGAAGGGTGTGTCAAAACACAAGGCTGTTATGCCAACCCTCCAGGGGTCTGATTCAGTGGAGGTGGAGTAGAGCCCGGGAGTCTGCCTTTCTAGAAGTTTCCCAGATGCTGCCGCTAGTCTGGGGACCCCACTTGCAGATCCACTGCTCTAGGCTAATGAGCACCAAGAGGGTTGAGATGAAAATGGCAGTTGTTGGTCCTTGACTGAGTGGAAGCCCTTCTGCTCTGGACCCTGAGTTGTCATCCACGAGCATCCTAATGGGGAAAGTTTGTGAAATGAGTTAAGTTCAAAGTTCTGTAGGATAAGAACTCCTCTTTGATGAGGCCTTGGGGTTTACAGAGCACTTTTTTTGATTCTCATATGGTCCTGAGAGCTAGCTGTGGCTGTTCTACCCATTTTACAGAGGAGGAGACCGAGGGTACGTGTGCCCAGATTGGAAGAAGGAGAGAAATCCAGGTGCGTCGACTCCAGAGCTGGCCTCTGCACGACTGCCCCTCTGGCTTGCGGGCAGTACAGGGCAGTTCCTAAAGCCCTGACCCCTGACAAACACATGCCCTGAGTGCGGAGGGTGGGAGAGCTGGGGCCGGGCGTGCTGATGGGGCACTTGAACTTGCCCTTCTTCCTTATTACTGGAAGGATAGACTCTTTCTAAGCCTGAGATAGTGGGACTAACTCTGTGCCATTCAGTTTGAAACCCTGGGTAAGATGGTCAATTCCCTAAAAAACAAAACAAAACAAAACAGAAACAAAACAAATCAGAAAAACAACTTAAGGAACTCAAGGACGATGAACTCAAGGATGACCAAAAAACCTGAATAGGCTCTATAACTATGAAAGAAATCATTAACTGAATCATCACAATGTTCTCATAAAAATAGCAGCAAGAAGGCTCACAAGGCCCAGATGGTTTTATAGGCAAGTCTACCGAATACTTCAGAACAAATTAATCCCTGTCTTATCCAAAGGATTACAGAGAACAGAAGAAAAAGGAGAAACACTCCCAACCCCTTTGAGGAGGCAAGTGTAACGTGGATTTCCAAGCCAGACAAGGAGGGGAAACGCAAGAAAATCACAGGTCAGTTCTACTTAAGGATATAGTGCTGAATGTCCCGGATACTTCCTCAAAACTAGAAGTTGCTAGAGAAACTTCTCACTCCGTGCCCTGACCATGACCCCAGTTCATGACCTTTAGAGTCACCACTGCTTCTTGAGGTGCCCAGACTGCCTCTGGAAGAGGCCGAGGGGAAAGTTGGCTCCGAGTGCCACGGTCCGCGGCCACCAGCCACGGAGTGAACCACGTCAGTGGCCTCTGGTCCACGCAGGTGTCTGTCTGCCCCGCCCCAGCTGTTCTGCCAGCACACTTGAGACACCCGCCCCCAGGCCCACAGATGCTGACCAACCTCTGTGTTATTCAGAAGTGAGTCGTTTTCCAAACCAGTATCAGCAACAACAGCAGCCTGGGGGGGGGGGGTTGTCTGGTTTGTCTTTCCAAGTGTGGCCAGTAAGTGACCAGGGGCTAAGGAATGAAGTTAAACCTCTCTTACGGGGTAATGTGAAGACCTTTCAGCTTGGCCACTGCCTCAGAGCAAAAGTGCCAGACGGGGATGGAAAATCTGACTGTCCCCTGACCCATGGCAAGTCCAAGGGGGAAATCAACATCGTGGTTGGTCGGTTCCCCGCTCCTGGATTAGGTTTTTGGCATCCAGAGAAGCTGATGTCAAGATTCGGAGATCGACTCATCACTTTCCTTGTCAGCTCAGATACTCTTTTCCCCTCTCAACTACCTCAAAACAAGTTTTAGGAACTGTTTCCAAGTGGCCATTCATTAGCGGTGAACCCAAGCAAGTGGGGGAGCAGTAAAGCACCGCCACACCCCATCCCCCCAGAGGGTACAAGCAGCAAGAGGGTGCCTGTCTGCAGAGTAACAGAAATCGGTTTGCCAACTCCTCCTCCCCGTCGGCGTGGACCCCCACGCCTGAGGCTTACCCCCACCTCCCAGCACTCAGACAAAAGCCCAGTTCTCTTTGATGATTAGGGCAGTGGTGGTGCTGAGCCCCTCCTGGGTCCTGCACGTGGGATAGCTTCCAGTCCCCTCAGCGTTTCTTGGAGTTAGCGACGGGACAGTGTAGCCACACAACAAGGTCTGCCGTGATTGGCCTTGCCTCTGCACAGGAAGACGGAGGCTCAGTCGAAGAGGTTGAGACACAGAGATCAGAGGGGAGAGCTTGAGTGTGGTGCCAGGACCGGCGATGCTAAAGCTCTCAGAGGACTGTGAACAGTTTTAGGTTTTAGGAAGGAAAAAAACGCACTGCAGCGATTTAAGTTCAAACCAGCACACGTTTCCCTGTGTCCTGGGGCATGATTCTGGCCACGACCCCTGGGGCCTGCCTCTGAGACATCTTTAGTGGTTCCAAAGATGCTGACTTGGCATTCCGAGGAAGGGGAATGACTAGCAGTGAGCGATTTCCCTCTGGGCCTCAGATTAGAAGGAACACACACCACACACACACAGAACTAGAATCTGAGGCCTCACTGAGAAGGGGACATCCAAGTAAAGCCTGGAAATGGTGAGAACATCTTGTTTTAACTTAAAAAACCCATTTTTATCAGGCTTGTGGCTCTGCTTCCCTTTGAGGTGCCCAGAGTTTTCTAGCATCCAGACTGTCCTCTTCCTGACGGACATGTGTGCTGCCTCCAGAGACACCCTCTGGCCAACCCTCGCGATTGCCAACTCTGTCCTGCTTTTCCAAGCTCTGTCGTTGTGATTTCAGTTTACAAATGAGCACGAGGGTCTTCTCGTGTTCCTGCTGGGGTGTTCCTCTCCCCGGGAGTGGCCCAAACATCGTCTCGCCACCAACACTCAGTGTGGTGGGTAGATGAAGGCGTTCGTCCCGTGGCCTCTGGCAAATGGCCCACCCTCTCTGGGCCAAGTTCTTCATTCCTAAAGTACGGATACTTGTGGGGTTGGGGTACAGAAGACATGAACTCCTTCCCAGAAAGCTCTAAGAATTTTACCTGCCATAGGGTGAACATTTGGTGAATATTAGCTTTTATTATTTCACACCCCTCCCAGTTTTCTAACTGGATCTTTGTGTTTTCCTACTTGTGTTTTAGAGCGCTCAACATATTGTGTGTATCAGGGCACCTGGGTGGCTCAGTTAGTTGAGCGACTGCCTTCTGCCCAGGTCACGATCCCTGAGTCCTGGGGTTCAAGTCCCTCATCAGGCTCCCAGCTCCGCAGGGAGTCTGCTTCTCCCTCTGAGCTCCCCTCTCATGCTCTCTCTCTCACTCTTTCTCTCCCAAATTAAAAAAAAATACTATGTGTATCAGTCTTTTCTTATAGATGTTTACTCATCTGGTCCTCTTTGAGTGCCTACAATATACCAGACACTGTTTAGACAAGTAATTGCAGTGCCTTGTACCACAGAGAGATGAGAAGATGATCTTGAAGTAGCTGTGGCCAGGGATGCCCAAGCCAGCTTGGGGAGAGAGTTAGAGAGGGCTTCTTGGAGGAGGTGATGCACAAGCTGATAGAAGGAGCCAGAAGGAGCCAGGGAGAAGGCAGGGATGGTGGGGGTGTTGACGGCAGGCTCAGGACCACAGCCAAGGATCCACATGTGGGGGCTTGGAGCTCTATCACAAGAAATGTGGCAGCCCAGGCAGTAGTAATCTAGCCCACAGGGGAGCCTGAGGCTCCGGGGGGTTCCATCAGGGTCGGCTAGAGGATCAGACAGGGGGAGTCTGCAGTAGGAGGGTGTTTTTGGATTCCTTCTGGAAGAGGCTGAGGAAGTCCTTCACACAGCCCACACTCTCCAGGGCCTGTGGAGCCTGCCCATCCCGGCATGCCTGGCACCGGGTGCACACCTGTCTCCCTGTGCTCTAAGTGTGTGTGGGCGGCCCGTCTCTCCTCTTCCATCGTGGCTCACCCAACGGCGATTCCCCGTGTCGGTTGGAGTCCAGTTTTGCTTGCACGTGTAGAGCAGTATTTCTTCAATGACAGCATGGACCTCGGTGTGTAAGGGTCACAACCTGATCACCTAGGTGATCTCTGCTTGCTTCGCTCCCTGAGAGCCTCCTGAGCCCCATGAGGGCAGGCGTGGTCTCTATTTTGCCCATGATAGGTGCTTAAGAAACACCTGCCGAGGGAGGGAGTGAATGAATGAAGGGACACAAGAGAGAAAGTGAGAGTCCCTCGCTGCTGTGTGATGTGGGTCCTGTGCCAGGTTCACGCCCCCCCTCCCCCCACCATGTCAGCATCACCCCCACTGGGGGCTCTCCCGTGTTCTCACATTACGCTCCCTGCTCCTGGGGACGTGACACGCAGAGCTAATGTTTTGTCAGGTTCTTTGCAGCAGCAACGGAAGGATCCACTTCCCCTTGTGTGTCTGACAGTTGTTTTTACCATCTGCCGTGAGGGCCCTACTTGCTACGCTTCTTCTCCCTTAATATTCACGGTGTCTTGCAGGCTCTGAATTACACGCCCGGGCTCCCCCCGCACCGCCCCTGGCCCTGCCCCCCATCAGGGGTACTGCAGATCCATTTCTCAGAGTGCATTTCCTTTGGGTTGCACTTCCGTGTTTTGCATAGTCCTTGGCCGTGGAAGAGAATATGCAGTAGACTTCTTAGTAGAAATCCCAGTGCAGGAAGTGATTAGATTTTCCTTTAAACTTGCTGTGAACTCTGGAGGTAGTAGGGCAAGGATGGCCTTGGAGCCAGAGGGTCTGTGAGTCAAAGACACGGTCTGCTCTTGTGGAGGCACCACCCCTCCCAGTAATTCTAAGTAACGCGGGAACCTCAGCTTCCCTGAAATTCAGGACATGTCCGGAGGCATCATTACAAAATGCCAGATGATGGCTAACGTGATGAAGTATGATGTTCAAAAATTCGTCCATTTGGGCTTTGCTGGTGAATTCAGGGATTCTGGACTCGGGGACAGTGTGGGGCTGGGACAGCGACCAGCTGTGAAATAATTCCACGTGTATGGAGTTCGGGTGCATGTTGGGTACTTTGAACTCTTTGTGACACTAGTGGGTGTAGTGACGGGGGTTGTTTTCAACTTCAGTCCCCGCTGAAGATCCCGACCGCCCAGCTATGCTTCTGTTGAAAGACTGCTGAATCTGGTTCCTCCCGATGCGCAGGACATGTGAACCTTGCACCCACTACCCTCGCCTTCCCTTCTCAGGGTGCTTTCAGAACCGTCCACAAGGCATTAGGGATCTTGGGTGAGTCAACCACAGACCAGGAAATGGCTCTCATGCACGAGAACTATCACTTTCTCTTCTAAGAACTGTAGCTGGGAAACCCTAACCCTGCCGTCGACAAAGCGATGGTTTCGCTCAACTGTGGAGCTGATGAGTCTTCGCTTTTATTTATTTTAAGCCTTCTTACTACCCCTCTTTGCCATAGTTTGCAGCTGAAGGTGCTCCAGTGTGAATTGCCCTGCAGGGGGTCCCAGTTCTTCCTCCTCTGTGAATCTGTCTGCTTCCCAAGGCGCTGACCTTGACTGGAATAGTAGAGAGGATGGATAGGACGGGTGGTGCCTGGGCTTGCGTCTCTCTTGGGGCCAGCAGCAGACCCCTGTCCTGCTGTCTGGCCTCTTGTTCCCACTTCTCCTTCAGTCAGGAGATGGAAACTTCCGTAGGTCCTCCACTACAGGCACTTATTCCTTTGTTGGCTCATCAGGTTCAGCAATGGCCTTCTGGGCTGCACTGGTCCTGGAGATTTAAGAATGCCCAACATGACCCTTGTCTTTATGACTCTGAGGGTGAGGAGGGAGTCAGACAGTCGAGAAAAGGTATGTCAGGACTGGAAAGGTATGCAAGATAATCATCCTGCAGCAGGATTCCCTCCTACACTGTCCAATATGGTGGCTACCGGGCACATGTGGTGAGATTTCAGTTAGTTAAAATTAAACAAAGATTTTACAATTTCAGTAGCCATGTGTAACTGTTGGCTACTATATTGGGTAGAACAGCATAGAACATTTCCATCATGGCAGGACGTTCTACTGGAAAGCAGGATTTGCCTGTTTCTGCCCATCAGCCTGACCCAGGCGCCAGGCATCTCATAGACACGCACTAATTATGTGCTGAATGGATGGTGGAAGGTAGAGTAGAGGCTGTAAAAGAAGGAGGATGACAAAAACAGCCACAAGAAGAGAGATGAGCTGCTCTGGAAGACTTCCCAAGCCGGTAACAGCAGAGCTGCATCGAGAGGGATGAGACCTTTAAGCACATGGGCTTTCCAGGACAGAGAGGGGATCTGGTCTCTCAACCTCTCCCTTCTGTGTGCTGATGGCTGAGACCACAAACGGTGTTTCTGTCCAAGGGAAGGAAAATTCGTAGTACGGACACTGCGTTGTCTCCCTAGATGTCTCTGAGAGGTGAGGTCTCACTCAGCTGCCATGGGGCGGAAGGAGCAGGTGTGATAGGAGTCATCTAGGTGTAAGATCAACCTGATTTCAGAAAATAAATGTTTCCATGCACAGGACCAATACAAAGGTGTGGGAGTGTGACCAGCACATTGAGAAATGAATATGGGATGCGTCCCAGCGTCAAGAATGTCAATCACGAGGTTGGCACATGGTACAATGGGGTTGTTCCATTTGTTTTTCACTCATTCATTTCCCTGATGAGCACTTTGCAGAGCAGTTGCTGTCCACCACGCACTGTGCTCAGCCCTGCAAATGCAGAACTGAGGGACACTCAGGCTGGTCCCCACAGAGTTCAGTGGGGGCATCGAGCAGGTGTGCAGGTGATGATAACACTGCAAAATGAGCTCGGCTTGGTAATAGCATCACCTGAAATCAGTCCAGGCATAATGTCCAAATTTTCCTTCCTGCCCTGTGCAGTGAAGACTGGGCTCTTAGTCGGAGGGCCCAGGACTGGTGTTAGATTTGAGCCTTGGTGGTTGAATTAAGCATCCAGTTTAAAATCAAGGTGCTGGAGGGTAAACCCTATTCTGGCACTTTCTGATGGCCTGATAGCCTTGGCTTCTTGGTTTATTTTTCTGTAAAATGGTGATAAAATTGGGTCTTACAGGGTTGTTAGAGTTGGATGAGGTAAACTGTGTGAATCGCATAGCAAATACCCAACAAAATATAGGTATTGCCTCTGGTGAGCCATCGAGAGAAGAGACTTTGAAGATGAGGCTGTATTGACCCTGAAATCTCCATTTTGGATGGTTCTGGGCAGGTGTAGAAAATCTCCTAGCCCCGCTGCCTGTGATAAACCAAGAGTTGCCCGAGTTCCTGAGAGAGACCATGTCAGCGTGAAAGAAGCATGGATAGTGCTGTCCCTCAGTTGGGGACAGTGTCCTCTGGTGATCTGTCTGAACTTTCCCTTCCTTCCTCCCTGTGCCCTTCTGTGCCTGAGGTTTGACATGGTCTTGGTGGGGAAAAGGGGCAGAGACCCCGCTCCCTGCCTGGACTGGACGTGTTTCTTGAAAGATGATACTGTGTGGTAGAAGTCTCCTGTGGTCTGTGGCTCATCAGTGCTGTCCTCTGTGGCCTCTCTAGCCCTTTACCTCTCCCCGCTCCAAACCCAGGGAAGCTTCCCTTGTTTTTCTATTTCTTCTTATGCGTCTTACAAACTGCAGTGCGCTTCCTGGAACACCTTTCCTTCCTGCACACTGACAGCTGCGTGCCATTTCCTGATAGTTTTGGAGCCATCACTATTTCTCAGTGGACTGGCCTGGTTTCCTCCTCCTTGTAGCTCAGCTCAGATGACTTTTTCCATCTCTAAGGGTCTTTCCTTAGGGAGTCCTTCACCCACCTGGATTCTTTCATCTTTTGTTCAAACTGATCATCTCTGTCTTTTAATATATTAATCTAATATTCTTGAAGATTAATGTGATTATTAATATATTTGGGTTCTTTCTTTTATTTTGCATTATGTGTCTCTCTGCTCCTTCTCCCATCACCATTCAGTGATATTTTGAAGCTTTTTATTGAACTGTACATTTTATAGGTTCCCTTGCCCT
The DNA here is from genome assembly GCF_009829155.1 of Mustela erminea. NCBI lineage: Eukaryota > Metazoa > Chordata > Mammalia > Carnivora > Mustelidae > Mustela > Mustela erminea. Next base: position 53,543,266 of record NC_045632.1, on the reverse strand, counting down.
GGGCTGACTTGGAAGCCAGCCACATATTGTATTTGTATTCTTCAATTTTAGCATTCATATTCAACTATGAATTTTTTCAAACAAACAGGGTGTTCTGTTGAATATAGCAAGGAGGATACTACTTGGCTTTTAATTCACATTAGACATTGTTTTTGTTTTATACACCCAATGTTGTTAAACACCAAAGATTGTGTTTATTTCTGTAGCGAGTAATTACATTTATGAAAATTTTTTTCACCTACTGACAATTTTTAAGACCAGCTTTGTTTCTTGAGTCCTAGGTCTTCCTTGGAATTAACTGTTTTATATGGTGAAGTTTCTCTTTGTGATTCCTTAAGACTCTGATAGATAAATACTATTGGCATTGGGGGGGTCTGAAAAATGCCTGTTTACTCAGGCCTTTAAATGCCGCTTTAACTGGGTATAAAAGTCTTGGTTGATGCTTGTTTTCTCAATACTCCAATGGCAGAATTTCCTTTCTTCCCAGGCCAGTGCTGTTGCTGTTGCTATCAGTCTGTCTTCCCTTAGTGATGATCTGAATTTTTTCCCTTCAGGCTACATTTTAAGATCTTCTCTTTACTCCTGACATGCTGCTGTTCATCATTTGTCTCTTCGTCTTGCTTACCAGAGTGCTCTTTAAAACTAAGAACTTGCCCTTTTTTAAGTTATAGAAAATACTCAGCTCTTACCTCTTCAAATATTCTTTTCTTAGAGCTACCCCATGAATAGAACTTTAGTTTGGGGGCGCCTGGGTGGATCAGTGGGTTAAGCCGCTGCCTTCGGCTCAGGTCATGATCTCAGGGTCCTGGGATCGAGTCCCGCATCGGGCTCTCTGCTCAGCAGGGAGCCTGCTTCCCTCTCTCTCTCTCTCTGTCTGCCTCTCCATCTACTTGTGATTTCTCTCTGTCAAATAAATAAATAAAATCTTTAAAAAAAAAGACTTTAGTTTGGTTCTTATTTGCAGAATATTTGTTTTTAAAAGTGTGTTTGACTTTTTTTTATATTAACATATAATGTATTATTTTCCCCAGGGGTACAGGTCTGTGAATCATCAAGCGTACACATTTCCCAGCACTCACCATAGCACATACCCTCCCCAGTGTCTACAACCCATCCACCCTAGCCCTACCTGCCCCACCAGCAACCCTCAATTTGTTTCATGAGATTAAGAGTCTCTTATGGTTTGTCTCCCTCCCGATTCCTTCATGTTTCATTTTTTCCCTCCCTAACCCCTACAACCCCCTGCCCTGCCTCTCAAATTCCTCATATCAGAGAGATCAAATGATAATTGTCTTTCTACGACTGACTTATTTCATTTAGCCTAATACCTAGTTCCATCCTTGTCGTTGCACATAGCAAGATGTCATTGTTGCTGGCTGCGTAGTAGTCCATTGTGTGTGTGTGTGTGTGTGTGTGTGTGTGTGTGTGTGTGTGTGACATCTTCTTTATCCATTCATCTATTGATGGACATCTAGATTCTCTCCATAGTTTGGCTATTGTGGAAATTGCTGCTATAAACATTTGGGTGAGTGTGCCCCTTTGGATAACTACATTTGTATCCTTAGGGTAAATACCCAGTAGTGAGATTGCTGGGTCATAGGGTAGATCTATTTTCAACTTTTTGAGGAGCCTCCATACTGTTTTCCAGAGTGGCTGCACCAGCTTGCATTCCCACCAAGAGTGTAGGAGGATTCCCTTTTCTCCACATCCTCACCAATATCTGGCATTTCCTGACTTGTTAATTTTAGCCTTTCTGACTGGTGTGGGGTGGTATCTCACTGTGGTTTTGATTTGTGATTCCCTGATGGCAAGTGATGTTGAGCACTTTTTCATGTGTCTGTTGGCCATTTGGATGTCTTCTTTGTAGAAATGTCTTTTGATGACTTCTGCCCATTTCTTGATTGGATTATTTGTTCTTTGGGTGTTGAGTTTGTTAGGTTCTTATAGATTTTAGATACTAACCCGTTATCTGATATGTCATTTGCAAATATCTTCTCCCATTCTGTCAGTTGTCTTTTGTTTTGTTGACTGTTTCCTTTGCTCTATAAAAGCTTTTAATCTGGATGAAGTTGTAATAGTTCATTTTTGCCCTTGCTTCTCTTGCCTTTGGTGATGTTTCTAGGAAGAAGTTGCTATGGCTTAGGTTGAAGAGTTTACTGCCTGTGTTCTCCTCAAGGATTTTGATGGATTCCTGTCTCACATTGAGTTCTTTCATCCATTTTGAGTCTGTTTTTGTGTGTGATGTAAGGAAATGGTGTGTCCCAAAGATTTTAAACAGTTGTGTTTTCGTTTTCATTTGTTCCCATTAATTTTTATATTCTTGGATCATTCTTCTGCATGAGGCTGTCCAATTTTCCCAACACCATTTGTTGAAGAGACTGTCTTTTTCCATTGGAAGCAGTAGTGCTTCATCAAAGATTTGTTGACCATGGAATTGATCCATTTCTGGGCTCTCTATTCTATTCCATTGATCTGTGTGTCTGTTTTTGTGCCAGTTCCATACTGTCTTGATGATTACAGCTTTGTAATAGAGCTTGATGTCTGGAATTGTGATGCCGCCAACTTTCATTTTTTCAACATTCCTCTGGCTATTCAGGGTCTTTTCTTTCCCATATAAATTTTATGATTATTTGTTCAATTTCTTTGAAAAACATTAATGGTATTTTGATAGGGATTGCATTAAATGTATAGATTGGTTTAAGTAGCATAGATATTTTCACAATATTTGTTCTTCTAATCCATGAGCATGGAATGTGTTTCCATTTCTTGGTGTCTTCCTCAATTTCTTTCATGAGTTCTTTATAGTTTTCTGAGTACAGATTCTTTGCCTCTTTGGTTAGGTTTATTCCTAGGTATCTTATAGTTTGGGGTGCAATTGTAAATGGATCGACTCTTTAATTTCTCTTTCTTCTCTTGCTGTTGGTGTGTAGAAGTGTAACTGATTTCTGTGCATTGATTTTTTATCCTGATACTTTACTGAATTCCTATATGAGTTCTAGAATTTTTGGAGTGGAGTCTTTTGGGTTTTCTACATAAACTATTATATCATCTGCAAAGAGTGAGAGCTTGACTTCTTTGCCTATTTGGATGCCTTTTATTTCTTTTTGTTGTCTGATTGCTGAGACTAGGACTTCTAGTACTCTGTTGAATAGCAATGGTGATAGTGGACATACCTGCTGTGTTCCTGACCTAAGGGAAAAAGCTCCCAATTTTTCCCCATTGAGAATGATATTCACTGTGGGTTTTTCATAGACGGCTTTGACGTTATTGAGGTATATACCCTCTATTCCTACACTTGGAAGAGTTATGATCAAGAAAGGATGCTGTACTTTGTCAAATGCTTTTTCAGCATCTGTTGAGAGTATCATATGGTTCTTGTTCTTTCTTTTATTAATGTATTGCATTACATTGATTGATTGCAGATGTTGAACCAACCTTGCAGCCCAGGAACAAATACCATTTGGTTGTGGTGAATAATCCTTTTATTTTTTTCTTAAAGATTTTATTTATTTATTTGAGATAGAGGGAGATCATGAGAGGGGGAAGGTCAGAGTGGAAAGCAGACCCCCTGCTGAGCAGGGAGCCTGATGTAGAGCTCGATCCTGAGACTTCAGGATCATGATCTGAACTGAAGGCAGTTGCCCAAGCAACTGAGCCACCCAGGTGTCCAGTGAATAATCCTTTTAATGTAATGTTGGATCCTCCTGGCTAGTATTTTGGTGAGAATTTTTACAGCTGTGTTCATCAAGGATATTGGTCTGTAATTCTCCTTTTTTGATGGGGTCTTTTTCTTGTTTTGATGGAGTCTTTGTCTGGTAATGCTGGCCTCATAAAATGAGTTTGGAAGTTTTCCTTCCATTTCCATTTCTGGGAACAGTTTCAGGAGAATAGGTATTGGTTCTTCTTTAAATGTTTGGTAGAATTCCTCTGGGAAGCCATCTGGCCCTGGGCTCTTGTTTGTTGGGAGATTTTTAATGACTGCTTCAATCTCCTTACTGATTATGGGTCTGTTCAGGTTTTCTATTTCTTCCTGGTTCAGCTTTGGTAGTTATATGTCCTAGGAATGCATCCATTTCTTCTAGATTGTCAAATTTGCTGGTGTATATTTGCTCATAATTCATTCTTATAATTGTTTGTATTTCTTTGGTTTTGGTTGTGATCTCTCCTCTTTCATTCATTATTTTATTTATTTGGGTCCTTTCTCTTTTCTTTTTGATAAGTCTGGACAGGGATTTATCAATCCTATTAATTCTTTCAAAGAACCAGCCCCTAGTTTCGTTGTTCTACTCTTTGTTTGTTTGTTTGTTTCTATTTCATTGATTTCTGCTCTGATCTTTATTATTTCTCTTCTCTTGCTGGATTTAGGCTTCATTTGCTGTTCTTTCTCCAGCTCCTTTAGGTATAGGGTTAGGTTGTGTACTTGAGATCTTTCTTGTTTCTTGAGAAAGGCTTGTGTTGCTGTATACTTTCCTCTGAGGACCACCTTTGCTGTGTCCCAAAGATTTTGAACAGTTGTGTTTTCATTTTCATTTGTTTCCATGAATTTTTTCAATTCTTCTTTAATTTCCTGGTTGACCTATTCATTCTTCAGGAGGATGCTCTTTAACCTCCATGTATTTGAGCTCTTTCCAACTTTCTTCTTGTGATTGGGTTCTAGTTTCAAAGCATTGTGGTCTGAAAATATGCAGGGAATGGTTCCAATCTTCTGGTACTGGCTGAGACCTGATTTGTGACCAAGGATGTGATCTCTTCTGGAGAATATATCATGTGCACTAGAGAAGAATGTTTATTCTGTTGCTTTGGGATGGAATGTTCTGAATATATCTGTGATGTCCATCTGGTCCACTGTGTCATTTAAAGCCTTTATTTCCTTGTTGATCTTTTGCTTGGATGATCTGCTCATTTCAGTGATGAGGGTGTTAAAGTACCCTGCTATTATTGTATTATTGTTGATGTGTTTCTTTGATTTTGTTATTAATTGGTTTATATAATTGGCTGCTCCCATGTTAAGGGCATAAATATTAGAAATTATTAGATCTTCTTGTTGGACAGACCCTTTGAGTATGATATAGTGTTTTTCCTTATCTCTTATTATAGTCTTTGGCTTAAAATCTAATTTATCTGATATAAGGATTGCTACCCCTACTTTCTTTTGATGTCCATTAGCATGGTAAATTATTTTCCACCCCCTCACTTTAAATCTGGAGGGATCTTTGGGTCTAAAATGAGTTTCCTGTGGACAGCATATCAATGGGTCTTGTTTTTTTTTAATTCATTCTGAAACCCTGTGTCTTTTGATTGGGGCCTTTAGCCCATTTACATTCTGGGTAACTATTGAAAGATACGAATTTAGTGCCATCATATTGCCTGTTACTGTATATTGTCTGTTCCTTTCTGGTCTACTACTTTTAGGGTCTCTCTTTGCTTAGAGGACCCCTTTCAGTATTTCTTGTAGAGCTAGTTTGGTGTTTGCAAATTCTTTTAGTTTTTGTTTGTCCTGGACACACTTTATTTCTTCTTCTATTTTCAATGACAGCCTATCTGGATATAGTATTCTTGGCAGCATATTTTTCTCATTTAGTGCTCTGAATCTATCATGCCAGTCCTTTCTGGCCTGCCAGGTCTCTGTGGATAGGTCTGCTGCCAATCTAATATTTCTACCACTGTATGTTACAGGCTTCTTGTCCCGAGCTGCTTTCAGGATTTTGTCTTTGTCACTGAGACTTGTACGTTTTACTATTACATGATGGGGTATGGACCTATTTTAATTGATTTTGAGGGGATTCTCTGTGCCTCCTGGATTTTGATGCTTGTTCCCTTTGGCAAATTAGGGAAATTCTCTGCTATAATTTGCTCCAATATACCTTTTTTCCCTCTCTCTCTTTCTTCTTCTTCTGGGTTCCCAATTATTCTAATATTGTTTCATCTTATGATATCACTTGTCTCTCAAATTCTGTCCTTGTGGTCCGGTAGTTGTTTATCTCTGTATTTCTCTGCTTCTTTATTCTCCATCATTTGGTCTTCTATATCACTAACTCTGTCTTCTGCCTCATTTATCCTAGCAGTAAGAGCCTCCATTTTTTTTAATTGCACCTCATTAATAGCTTTTCTGATTTCAACTTCATTAGATTTTTGTTCTTTTATTTCTCCAGAAAGGGATTCTCTAATACTTTCCTTGCTTTATATAAGCCCAGCTAGCACCTTGATAATCATCATTTTGAACTCTTGTTCTGACATATTACTAGTGTCCATATTGATTAGGTCCCTAGCCGTTGGTACTGCCTCTTGTTCTTTTCTTTTGTGGTGAGTTTTTCCTGCCTTGTCATTTTATCTAGATAAGAATAGATGAATGAGAGGACAAAATATTAACAGGGTAGCAATTACCCCAGAAAAAATATATACTAATCAAATTAGAAGAGATCCTATACCAGTGGGAGAAGAAAGGGGAAAAAAAGAAAAAAGAAAAAAATATGTATCCATTAGACTTGTGAATAGAATAGAGCCACACACTTGATTTTGGGTGTATTTTGGTCTGTTAGAAGAAACTACTTCCCAAAATTTTAAAGAAAGAAAAACATATATATACAATAATAAGGGTAATCATGATGAACAGATGGAATATGACTGTGAGGATGAAAAGTAAGAAAATTTTAAAAAAGGAATTGATAAGCTCAGAAGTTGGTTGAGGGGAAAAAAAGGGAATGAATGAGATCTGGATGGAGACTAGAAAAACTATGAGCTAGATTTAGGGTATATTTTGATTTAGGAGAAGAAATTGTATCCCAGAATTTTAAAGAAAAAAAAACCTACATGTATGGAAGAAATAAGGTTAAATACGATGATGAGATAAAATATGACTATAACAATGATAATTTTAAAAGATTTTTTTAAAAAGTATTGATAAGATAAAATAGTTGAAAAAATTAGGAAAGAGGAAAAAATTTAAAAACAGAATAAGAAAAAAAGTTAAAAAATTTAATTTTGAAAGACCACAGGATCATGGGAAAAAATATTGTGAATTCTATGTGTTGCTTTTCCCTAGCTCTGGAGTTCTGGCATTCTCATTGTCTGGTGAACTTGGGCTTGGCTGGATGTTCTTATTAATTTGGGGGAGAGGCCCATTGCCATGATTCTCAAATGTATTTGAGGCGGAATTAGCCAGGGGCCAGGCTAAGTAATCTGCTGGGGTTTGCTCTCGGGAGCTTTTGTTCCCTGAACGCTTTCTGTAGAGCTCTGGAGGACAGAATGAAAATGACGGCCTCACAATCTCCAGTCCCATAGGAACTGAGAGCTCAGGGCCCCACTCCTCAGTGTGCCCTGGGAGAAAAGCAGTCAGTCTCTCCTGTTTCTGGATCTCTTACTGCACTCCGAGCTCACCTGGCCTGTGACCGAGCATTTCTGTCTCTGGTGCACGGCCCCTATTTTGAGTGTCCAAACCCAGCAGATTCTGCTGTGCACTCCTGCACCACTCTTCCCAGAGGAGGGTGAGTCTTCCTAGATCTACGTCTTGTGGGGTCCCTGCCCAACGAGCAGTGGTCCAACTGTGTCTTGGATCCCGGTCTAAGGTAAGCCTGAGCTGAGGGCCCCATCCTTAGCTCTGACTCTGAGGCAGGCTTCCCTGCTCTGATACCTGGGAGCTCTGCCACACTCGAACACCCCTGGTCTTTTTGTGACCCCGCAGGTCCTGAGACCACACTGTCCCCATGAGTGCTCCATCCCCACTTAGCCTTTGGATTGATGTCCCTCAGTGGCGCAGACTTCTCAAAGTCCCGATTTTGTGCTTCACTGCTCTACCACTTGCTGGGAGCCAGCCGTCCCCCTGCAATATATCTTCCTGTTTGTTGCCTCAGATTCATGTCTCCACATATCCTACCTTCTGGAAACTGGTTGATTTTCTGTTCCTAGAATTGCTGCTCCTCTCTTTGATCTCCTGTTGAGTTTGTAGCTGTTCAGAAGGGTTTGATAACTATCCAGCTGATCTCCTGGGACCTGATGATATTTAGGTCTCCTACTCCTCTGCCATCTTGCTCCTCTTTGACTTTTTGTTTTAAAGTATTTTAAAACTTACAGAAAACCTCATGAAGAGGTTTTTTTCACATTCATCAGTTTTTTAAAATATTTTACCCTGTTTGCCCTCTCTTTATGTTTATGTTTATGTATATGTACACATATGTGTATATATGTTTAGATGCAGACTCACATACACACTCATAAGTTATGTAGAAATGATTATACAAATTATATATATATTATTATTCTTTTTCTGAACCATTTAAGTATGGATTACATACATCATGCCTCTTTACCCCTTAATATTCAGAATTGGTATTTTCTAAGAAAAAGGATACTCTTTTAAGCCAACACAGTACAGTTATAAATTTCAGAAACTTAACATTGGTATAGTAATTTAATCTATGATCCATATTCCAGTTTTTTCTATTATGGTCCAAATTTCTTCCATCCCATTCCCACGCATTTCTTCCTTGCCTTCCCCTTTCCATATTTATTTTGACCTTTCTTCCATCAAGAGAACCGTGTCTGTCCACAACATCACACTTTTACTCATCGGCTCAACCCTGTACTGCCTATAAAATAATTCTGGAATTGCTCTACTGTATGAAAACAAACCCACTAGGGAGAGTTCAAGGTTTGTTTGAGGGTGTGTAAGTCATAATTTTGCACTCAAAAATTGTTACTCATATTGGTTCTCTACGCTCCCCCAGTGTCCTTATGTTATTCATTTGAGATAAGATTAGTTCCTCTCTTCCTGTTCGCATTCAGTTTATTTTTCTTCATCCGCCCTGATTGTATTTTCTTGACATACTTTAATATGCTTCCAGGACTTAAAATAGAAAGATGTACTCAGAACAGTGTCCTCTGTCCCCCCACCTCCTTCTGCTCTATTCTCCCTGCCAACCACTTGTGCGCACTTGTTTTTGCAGAACCAGTTTCATCATCTTTTGGTTTATTCATCCTGTGTTTCTTTCTGAAAAATAAAAATCAGATTTATCTCTTTCCCTTTTTTCCTTACACTAAACATAAAGCACTTCTGCACCTTGTCTGTCTCCACATGAAGATATATTTTGGAAACCACTCCCTATTAACTCATAGAGACAGTGACCATTCTTTTTTATGGCTGCATAGTATTCCATCATATAGATGCACCCTAGTTTATGTCCCCAACCCACTCTTGGATATTTAGATAGCTTCCAATATTTTGCAGTTGCAAAGAGTGCTGTAGGGTGTCATCGTAGGCACATGTATTTTTTTGTACTGTTAGAAGTTTATGTTGGTGTCACATTTCTAGGATTGGATTGCAGGCAGGAGAGTAAGCACATAAACAGCTTTGTCACATGTTGCCAAATTCCCTTCCATTGCTATTATGCCATTTTGCCTTCCACCCACAATTAAGAGAATGCCCGACTCCCCACATCCTCTCTGGCAGAGTGTACTGTCAGGATTTTGAACTTTTGCCAAGCAGGTGGGTGAGAAATGGTATCTCAGTATAATTTTAATTCTTACTCCATAATTTTGAGTTTTAATTTACATTATTGAAGAAAGTTGGGGTTTTATGTTTAAGGGCTATTTTCATGTAATATTTGTGGGTTCTTGCCTATATCTTCTGTCCACTCTTTGTTAAAGGAGGAATCTGGGGCGTTTTGACTCATCTTTAAAACTTCTTACAGGGACGCCTGGGTGGCTCAGTTCATTAAGCAGCTGCCTTCGGCTCAGGTCATGATCCCAGCGTCCTGGGATCGAGTCCCACATCGGGCTCCTTGCTCGGCAGGGAGCCTGCTTCTCCCTCTGCCTCTGCCTGTCATTCTGTCTGCCTGTGCTCTCTCTCTCCCCCTCTCTCTCTCTGATAAATTAAAAAAAAAAAAAAAAACTTCTTACAATTTGGCCATCTTGGTCTTTTATCTGTGATATGCAAATATTTTTCTCCTATTTTCCATTTTTCTTCTCATTTAGTCTTTACCTTACCCTCACCCTTGTTTTTTTTTCTTCCTTCTGTTTTTGTTTGAAAATTTCTTATTTATTTTCAATAAATTTGTTTTTTTTTTTCTCTTGCTTCTGTCACTTAGAGCATTGAAACATTCCTGTTTTAAAATCTTTGTCAGATTATTCCATGATACTCATTTTATCTTCTTTGGAGTAATTCATGTCACAAGTGTTGATTTTGTTGGCTAGGTTTCTAAGCGTTAGATGTCTTCAGGTTTTGGAATTTTGATGGTTGGGGTCATATTAAGAGATAAATTTGTGTTTTGATTTTCTTCACTTTCACCCCCGTATGCCAACATTAGTTTGTGTTTGCCTCCACCTGGCCTGGAGCGCCCCAAAACCTATGGCCATGGGCAGCTGGTGGTTTTCTTATTGTTGGCATGCCTTCACAGAGGGGTCCTTGGACCACCCCCTGGGCTGGGGTCCCCTTTCTCAAGTTGCATGGGACATTGGTCTTTCCGCCGTTGTGTGTGTGCCTCCTGCCCAGCACTCCCATCCCCCATCCCCACGTAGTGCTTTGTGTCGACATTCTGCCTCTCACGCACAGAGATGATTATCTTGTTTGTGAGCCCGGTATTTACCGGCCACTTCCGCATGTTTGGAGCAAAGGAGCTATGTCAGAGCGTGATTTTATGGAACCTTCTTAACGTCAGAAACTCCTTTGTACTTACTCCGAAGGAAGGAATGTGGGAAGGTTTGAAGGGAAAAAAAGGAAGGAAACTATCCTGTGCCCCAGGAATGCAGCTGCCATCACTTCCTTTACTTGGCAACAATCGTGTGAGGCAGGAATGTTTTTTCCCAGGCTGCACGTGGGTAATGGGGACACAGAGTATGGGTGAGTGAGCCGCTCAGCCTTGTAGCTCATGGGAGGGAGTGTGGGGGGCTAAAGGCTGACCCGTTGTTGGGTTTCCCCCTGATTTATGGACTCATGGGCGGTCTGTCCCCTCTGTGCCTGGAAGACCACATTCTGGTCTGGGTCTGTGCCTCAGGCTTAGAGACTCACCAGTTAATTCCTTTTTTTTTTGGAATGACTTGGGGTCCTTCAGCTAACGTTTGTGAAGTGCCTGAGATGAGCCAGGTGCTTGCTGATCTCCTGCTGGTTCTTTAACTGAACTCAAAACAACCCTGAAAAGCAGATCCTGTTAGTCTCATCTTCTCATCAAGGAGATAAATACTCAGGAGCTCATGTGGGTTCAGCTTCTCCCAGGTAGCAAACACAGGGCTGGGACTTCCACACTGTCTGGCGGCAAAGACTTCAGCTTCCATGCTTCCAGCATGTTCTGTTTCCCGTGGTATCTTCCCAGTCAACCTGCCACAGTTTCAGGAAGCATGATGCCACAGCCGGGGAGAGGCCTTGAGGGCAGCCTGGTGTGAGGCCAGCACTTGAGGGTTTCTGCGGGGCGGCTTTGCTCGGCATCTCCTGAGGTACAGGGCCCATGTTAACCACTTAAGTTCAGATGTGAATCTGGGCCCTCAGGATGGCTCTCCTCTTTTGGGCCCAAAGATGGTACTTCCAAGTCACCATCAGAGATGCCAGCCCCGTGTCCTGACAGAGAACAAACAGGTCTGTTTCCCTCAGGTAGTTTTGTGGTTTATTTGGCCAGATGGTTCTGTGAGGGCTGCTTTATCCTGTGCTCTTGAAGAAAGACCGCCGGCTTTGAATTCAGAGGCCCTTGTCCCCATTACTCTCTATCGCGTCACTCAGTATTTTCTCATCTGTCCCAATTTTAGGTAATAGTTCACTCATTGACTTTTCATCTCCCCAACTTGAGTCCCCAAAGTCTGAGTGCAGGGACCTCAGTTCTCTCATTTCTTGCTGCATCTCTGTCATCTAGCCTCCAGCCGGCGTATAGGAGGTGAAAAACAATCAGATTTTAGATGAATAAATAAAATGAGGGAGAGCTGACTCCAGCCCTGGCTCCCCCATTTGAAATCTCTGTGACTTCCAGCCATTTATTCCCTCTTCCTTACCTGCAAAATAGACAGAGACCGCAGTTTTGTAGGACTGTTGAGAAATTTGTAGATGAGCCATAGAACTCACAAAAGGTAAGCCTCCCGCCCTTCTCTCTCATATAATTGTTATTAGTGCCTTGACCTGGCTGGGGGGGTTGGGGCGGGAGGATTTTGGTCAGAACTTTCCCACACCTGGAAGGCGCTGACGTGCCCAAGCCCCGAGCTTCTGTCTTTTCCCAGGCGGGAGTCAGTGGCCTCCGAGAGCAGCTGCTGGGATGCGCTAACCTCTGCCAGCAAGACCGTGGCACGGATCTGCCCGGGCTGCTGCAGAAACCCTGGCCAGCTCCAATTAGGAAGCTCTTCCGTGGAGCTGAAGGTTTTGAGGTTAACCCTGAAGAAACAGCTCCCTCTACACCAGCCTTTTAATTAAATGCTCGCGTTTACTTTCCGGAGTTCATTGAATCATTTTACCCGCATCATGGGGCTTGACAAAACCCAGTTGCTTTGAGTAATGGAAAAGTACAAAATGAGGAGACTTCAGGGAAGCCGTTCAGTGACACGAGCCCTGCTGCTCCTGTGCCGCTCTGTGGCTGGGCGCCCACCTGGGTGGGGACCCCGCGTGCAGGAGGAGGAATCATTTCCTGATCCCTGCCTTGGACTTGGTTCTTGATACCCTGAGACCCACGAGGCGAAGTAAGGACCTCAGTCTACCCACAGGGTGACTCAAGGCTCTGGGGGCCACAGAATGATTCCTCGGAACTTCTTGGTGCCCAGGTACTGTGCTGGGCTGTATTGTGTGTGACAGTGGTGCTCCCCTTAAGACACTGACAGTATTGTTGGGAGACAGGGTTCATACAGAAAATACTGCCGGAATACCTTTGTGCTGATCCAGGCAATAATAATTATAAAGCAAGTAGATGCCATTATTCATTCATTGCTTACTGTGTCCTGGGTCCTTTAAATATGTTCTCTTTCTTCATACTCCTAACCTGCTCTCAGAAGATCAGCTAACACAGTCATTTCCCTAAGCAGGGGGCAGGTTGGGCTTCAGGGGACCAGCTTCTGGTTGGGTTCCAGCATCCCCACCAAAAACTAAAGGAGAGGCTCTAACAGGTAGGAAGTCCCTCTCTGGGTTTCCTTGTACCCCCACCTCCTACCTCCCAGCAGCTCCCTCCTGCATGGGGCGGTCACCTGCCATCCCCAGCAGCAATGGGACCCTCAACAACATCTTCAGACCTTCACCAGCTTTCAAGCAGAGGGCACACCTGGGCATCAGGGAGGCACCTGGTGATGGATGGCCCCCGATTTGTCTGAACCCTGGGTCTCAGAGCCTGGTTGCTGAAGCAGTAGCAGCAGTTTGGGGTGGGGCCCAGCAGGTGGATTTTTAACAGTCTGCGGGTGATCCTGATGCACGTTCAAGTGTAAGAACCACTGGTCCGTGTTCTCAAACCTGCCTGCATGTCAGAATGGCCTGAGGACTATTTTGTGGGGTTTTAAAAAATTATGATGATTAACTTAATTTTAAAGTAAAGTAAGCTTCACTTTTGGAAACAATTTTAGACTTACAGCAACACTGGGGAGGTAATGCAGAGAGTTTCTCTGTGGGCCCCACTCAGCTCCCTCCCATTATTAACATCTTACGTAAGAGCGGTGTGTTTGCTACAGTTGATGATGAGTCCTGATAACTCTGTCGTTAACCAAAGTCCTTACTTTCTTCAGGTTTCCTTAGTTTTTGCTTAATGTCTGTTCCAGAATCCCATCTAGGATCTCACATTACAGTGAGTTGTCGTGTCTCCTTAGGCTCCTCTGAGCTGTGCTGTTTCTCTGACTTTCCTGGTTTTTGATGACCTTGACCATTTTGAAATGTACTGATGAAGTATTTTGTAGAGTGCCCGAGTGCCCCTCGATTTGGATTTGTTTCATCTTTTTTTATGCCTAGAAACAGGGTTGTAGGTTTTTGGAAGACCACGTGTTGTGTTGAGGACATATGCCATCACCGTGACTCATTACTGGGGATGTTGGTCTCCGTCACCAGGTTGAGGGGACTTTGCCTTCTCCATCCACTCCAGTCAGCTTTCTCCGGCAGCCAGTTACAACCCCTGCCCCCAGCCTTCCATGCTGTGCTGTGCGGAAGGAAGTCACCAGCTCAAGCCACACTTAACGACTGGGGCTCCGCCTCCCTGTGGGCAGGGAATCTACAGAAACTGTTTGGAATTCTTCTACGTGGGAGATCTGTGTCTTCTCGCCCATTTTTTAATGAATTTGATCACTTACTGACATCGGTATGGACTCAGGGTACTGATTTTATGCTTCAGTTACAATGCACTTCCAGTCTGTAGCGTTATCCGCGTTGGTCAACCTTTGACCATGGGGAGCTCTTTCAGTTGGCTCCTCTGTCCTTTTGACATGTGTCTTCACCGCAGAGATTTTTTTTTTTTTTTTAACTACTTCCTTCCTTTCCACCACCACAAGCTTATCTTGTTTGTTTCCTGCCTCAGGCCTGGAATCTGCTGTTTCTTCAGGGAATCCTGGTTCCTTTTCCTGAGAGTGGTATCAGAAACCAACACCTGGGCCCTCGGTGTGCTCGCTGCTATTGGGGTGTCAGTGGTTCTGGGTCCTCTCAGCTGACAGGTGGAGGAAATACACGTGTGTATAGTGCCCTGTGTACACACACGTACCTGTAATTGTGTCCGAATGTAACTGTCTCTATCTGTGTTACAGATTCATGAGGTCATCCTGGTATCTTCCAGTGTGGACCCACTGCCACATGGATCTTTCTGGCCCCCTCCCCTTGCTTATGTGTCAAGCCCCGCTCCAGTGGTGAGAAGCATTGCTCCTGCCGTCTGCCTTCCATTCCTTTAACCGTTCAGTTCCGGCACACGTGGATAATGGTGTCCGAATCCGAGCTCTCACCCCTGTCCATGGGAATCGGATCCACCAGCTGGAGCACAGGGTTTCTCCACGGACTATCTTGCCTTTAGTTTTACAAACTCCTCCAGTCCTTCCTGGAGTTTCTGAGGTGCCGAGGGCCTCCCACCCTCTTTGGTGAGGATGTTTCACACATGGGCCCTATAGTTCGACTCTTTGATCACATGCTGCGTGTCACCCTTGGACTCCCCCAGTCTAGTCAATGTGTTTATTTTGATTTGCATCCTTTACGCTTCACTGTCTGGCGGCAAAGCTCTTTGGATTTTGACAAATGCTTAAATGTCCCACATTCACCATCATGGTATCCTATAGAGTCGGTTCATTGCCCTCAGAATCCCGTGTTTCCCCTGTTCCACCTCCTCTTCTTCCTGATCCCTGGAAACTGCTGATCTTTTGACTGATTCTGTGTAATGGGAATCGGGCTGGCCTCTTTCACTTAGCAATATGCATCCAAGATTCATCTGTGTACGTTCTTGGCTTGACGATGAATTCTTTTTATGGCTGAATAATACTCCACGTTACAAACATACCAGCTTGTTTATTCATTCGCCGAGGAAAAGACATACTGGTTGCTTCCAGTTTGGGGTGATTATGAATAAAGCTACAGTGTTTTCATTGGTCTATTTGGTTTTGTGGCCATCAGTTTTCGAAGTTGCGGGTTCCTTCCTGCTGAATGCGCATGAGCACAGGTAGAGCCCCCCAGGTAGGTGTGTGGGAGGGGGATCGAGGGTTATAGGGGGGCTCTCCACAGACAGCGCGCTCCGTCCTATTTCAGATTTGGAGATGAGGCAGTTAAGCCCCGGGCCCTCCTCCACCCGAGATCAGAGGGTGCATGGAGGTCCCACCACATCTGATCTGAACGTGCTGCGATCACCCTCTCGTGCGGCTGTTCCTATGTCAGTTTCTCACTTTGGTTATCTGATTTTGGAAGGCTCTGCTCTGACCAACGGGGGATTAAACCTGCACAGCCCCGTGAAGAGGAAGCTGGAAGCAGAGAAGGACTATGTCTTTGACAAGAGGCTCAGGTACAGCGTCCGCCAGAATGAAAGCAACTGTAGGTTTCGGGACATTGTCGTGCGGAAGGAAGAGGGGTTCACACACATCCTGCTGTCCAGCCAGACCTCGGACAACAACGCGCTGACCCCCGAGGTGAGAGGCAGGGGACCCCAGGGGAGGGTCAGGCTGGAGAGGGCTTCTCATTCAGGATGGGGCACTGGCTCTCTCTCTGTTCCATCAGGAGCCTACCATGGTAGCCAGCACACACGCAAACTTGACTCTGGGACACCATCTGCTGATGACCTTACATACATTATCCATTTGATCTTTATGACCAAGTAGTCATACTATCCCATTTGACAGATGAAGACCTCAGTGAATGGAGAGATTCGGAAAACCTATCCAGGGCCCAGAATTAGTCACAGGGCAGCTCCGTGTATCTTGGGCTTTTCCAAGCGTGTCAAATTTCCTTGCTTTGGAAGGAATCCTAGTCACTCAGCTCGATTACTTTCTTTCAATTGAGAGACAATTCACATACCATAGATTTCACCCTTTTAACCTGTACATTTTTCAGTATATTCACCACGATCTAGTTCTAGCACGTTTCCATAACCCCCAAAGGAAGCCCCATGCCCATTGCCATCCTCTCCCCACTTTCCCTCACTACGTCCCCGGTGACTACGAATCTACTTTTTGTATCTACCCGTTTGCCTGTTCTGAACATTTCGTATGAACGGAAGCATATTGTATGTGGTCTGTGACCAGCTTCCTCCACTGAACACCATGTTTTCAAGGTTCATCCATGGAGTAGCACACGCCCGTGCTTCCTTCCTTTCCCTCGTATG
The DNA here is from genome assembly GCF_009829155.1 of Mustela erminea. Classification (NCBI taxonomy): domain Eukaryota; kingdom Metazoa; phylum Chordata; class Mammalia; order Carnivora; family Mustelidae; genus Mustela; species Mustela erminea. The sequence goes on along the minus strand of NC_045632.1, from coordinate 53,526,545 downwards.
GATGTGCCGTGTTTGTTCCATCAGTCGTTCAGTGATGGACGTCTGTCTTGGTTCCATCTTTGACTACTGTGTTGTGACGAATATCACTGCAGATGTTTGTGTACGAGTTCGCAAGTGAACGTGTTTTCAGTGCTCTTGGCTATTTCTCTCCTTGTGGAACTGCTGGGTCATATGGTAACTCTGCATTTAACTCTCTGAAGAACTGCCAACCTGTTTTCACAGTGGCTGTGCCATTTTCCACTCCCACTGGCCATATACAAGGGCTCTAGTGTCTTTGCATCCTTGTCAACACTTGTTACTATCTGTTCTTGTTGTTGTGGCTCTTGGAATGGGCATGAGGTGGCATCTCACCGAGGTTTTGGTGTGCATTTTCCTGATGACTAATGATGTTGGGTGTCTTTTCAAGGGCTTATTGCCTGCCTGTCTCTTTTCTTTGGAGAAATGTCTGTTGACATCTTTTGCCCCTTCCTAAAATTGTTTTTTAACTCTTGAGTTTTAAGACTTCTTTGTCAGTCATTTGATTGGAAAATATGCTTTCATTCTGTAACTTGTTACTTACTTTCTTTTTTTTTTTAATTTCTTTTCAATGTTCCAGAATTCATTGTTTATGTACCACATCCAGTGCTCCATGCAATATATGCCCTCCCTAATACCCACCACCAGGCTCACCCAACTTCCCACCCCGTGCCCCTCCAAAACCCTCAGATTGTTTTTCAGAGTCCACAGTCTGTCATGGTTCATTTCCCCCTCCAATTTCCCCCAAATCACTTCTCCTCTCCATCTCCCAATGTCCTCCGTGTTATTCCTTATGTTTCACAAAGAAGTGAAACCATATGATAATTGACCCTCTCTGCTTAACTTATTTCACTCATCATAATCTCTTCCAGTCCCATCCATGTTGGTACAAAAGTTGGGTGTTCATCCTTTCTGATGGAGGCATAATTCTCCATAGTATATATGGACCACCTCTTCCTTATCTATTCGTCCATTGAAGGGCATCTTGGTTCTTTCCACAGTTTGGCGACTGTGGCCATTGCTGCTATGAACACTGGGGTGCAAATGGCCCTTCTTTTCACTACATCTGTATCTTTGAGGTAGATACCCAGTAGTGAAATTACAGGGTCATAGGGAAGTTCTGTTTTTAATTTCTTGAGGAATCTCCACACTGTTTTCCAAAGTGGCTCACCAACTTGCATTCCCACCAACAGTGTGAGAGGGTTCCCCTTTCTCCACATCCTCTCCAACACATGTTGTTTATTATCTTGTTAATTTTGGCTATTCTGACTGTGTAAGGTGGTATCTCGATGTGGTTTTGATTTGAATCTCCCTGATGGCTAGTGACAATGAATACTTTTTCATGTGTCTGTTGGCCGTTTGTATGTCTTTATTGGAGAAGTGTCTGTTCATATCTTCTGCCCATTTTTTGACGTGATTATCTGTTTTGTGTGTGTTGAGTTTGAGGAATTCTTTTAGAGCCTGGATATCAGCATTTGCAAATATTTTCTCCCATTCCGTGGGTTTCCTCTTTGTTTTGTTGACTGTTTCCTTTGCTGTGCAGAAGCTTTTGATCTTGACTTTGTCACTTTCTTGATGGCATCCTTGGATGTACAGTGCTTAAAATTTTGGTGAAGTCCATGTTTTTTCCACTTTACCTTTTTAGCACTAATCATGCTTATATTTTAAGTGAACACAACGGGGAGACAGTGAATACTTAATGCCATTGCATAGACAGCACCATTTAAGATCTGGGGTACTGAGGGGGAGTAGTGAAGAAATGATGAATATTTTAAAGAGATTCTTGATGGTGCTAATGTGGGAAAAGACTCAACCAAGAAGACTTCTCCAACTAGATTGACCTGCCACCGGGTGGTGGAATAGTAACTGATGAACACCTTGACTGTGCCAGCTACCAGCAGCCCTTTGTGTTTTGTATTTGCTTTTACCCATTTTCTTCTCCCAGGGCCCTCCCAATGTAGGGTTCTTATGATCTTCTTATAGATGAGACCATGCAGGTTTAGAGAACTAGGCCTAGGGTCCGGTCAGCTTCAGGGGGCAGGAATTTTGCCACTTGTGCCCACCATATTGTTTCTCACACTCAGCCTAGTGCCTGGCCTGGAATGACGGCCATAGGGCAAGAGATGTAGCTAAATCCTTTGCAGTTTGTGTGGCTGCTGGTCACCTGCTGCCCCTCCTCCAAGCATGGTGTTTTGAGGTCTCTCTCTTGCACAGTCAGAAACCACTTTAGAGCTCTCTGCTGTGCAGACCTCGGTGGTTTACCCCAGAGGCTGCCCTTCGCATGTCTGTACACCTGAAAGCCTTGTTATTTTAAGCTCATCATGAAACATCTGCACGAGACCGACTCCTCTTAGATTGTTTTCCTACTTCACTGCTTTCTGAAAGCATGCTTTTAAAAGGCACAGCATTTTCCTTCAATAAATCGAATAAATGTGGAGTCTCCCAGTTCATCTTGTCTCTTTGGAGTAGCTTTATGTGTTAACTGTTGCCTATTCAGCACGGAAGAGGCGGGATCTCCAGCTGATATCAGGTGCACAGGTTCTCAACTCCAGAGATGAGGGCTTGGTGAATTAGGGGTTCCATTCCTAATTGGTGTCTGTCAGAAACAGAATGGGAGGAATGGAAAAAGAAAATACTGGTTTGGTGTTTTTGGCTGTTTGGATGACGGGAATGGACTGACTCTATAGAAAAGATGGCCAGCTGGACAGAGCAGCCCTGAAAGAAAGATCCCAAAGAAAAGAAGAGGTGGTGTTAGCAGAGGAGTATAGATTTTGGAGTCTAGTGGACTAGGTTCAAATTCTGCCTCCACCAGCTCGCCTTGGGAGGTGACCTGGCCTCTTTGAGCACCCTCATCCCTACAAGTTATAGTATATCTTGCTTGTGGGATGAGAGATAATGTCTGCCCGGAGGCTTGCAGGATGCCTGGCACGTGGGAAGTGTTCAGTAAGTGTTCCCATCATTGTGAAGATGAAGCAGAGGTGATGTCATAGCGTCCAGCAGACTCAGCCTTCCTTACTCAAGGAGCAACTGGGACAAGGCCACCCTGCATGTCATAATTGACTATTTTTCTAGTTGTATCTGGGACATTGGTTGGATTGGCCTCATGGGCAGAAATTCATACATTACTGGGTGTGTTAACTAGATTCTGAGGCTAGCGGGTGTGTTGTAATATTGCTCCTGTCTAGAGTATAGCAAAGAACCAGGAAAATAATGAAAATGCCCCTTTAGGAAAGAAGCAGCAAAATAGATTGCTCAAAATGTTGGTGATGAAAAGCCCATCCACTTCCTCATTAGGAGCAGACCCCAAGGCCTCTCTCAACTCCCAGTTTTGTGCAGTGCTCCCAGCCTCTGTGAACTGTACCCCCACTGTCCCACCATTATCTGAGGGAGCACGCCAGACATGTGGGAGTCACACCTCATACCCTCTTGATCATACCCACTGTACACACACCACCCCCAAGGCATATTAACTTTCATTCTTGAAGAGCCCACTCATAGGTTTTCTTCTCTCTGTTTCCATCAGGACCATTATATTCTGTCTGGATTGTATTGGTGTAACAACTTGCTAACAAGCCTGCTCTTTTAGCTTTTCTACCTGTAATCCGTTGTCTTCAGGGGGGGCAGAGTGACCTGCCAGGAATACAAATCTGATCAAGCCACCCCTTCTACACACGCGTGCGCACACACACACACGTTTGCACACACTTCACATATGTTGGTGAGTCTTAGTTGCTCTGATTAAGAATCAAAACTGTTCGTGTGGCTGGCGACACTGGTATATTCTGACCTGCCCACCTCTGCAAGCCTCCTTGCCTTGTACCACATGTCCACCTTCTCTTCTCCTGTCCTCTGTCAGCCTGACTTTCTTTCATGCTCACACCTGCCCCAGGCCTTTGCATACACCATATACCTGTACTTCTGACTGAAACATCCTTGCCTAGTGGCCTTGCACTTCATTCAGGTCTCAGCTTAACCACCACTTCCACGAGATCCCTCACCACCCCTCAGCTCCCTGCCCAGGTTACATCCGCCTCTCAGAGGAGCTTTCCTAGCACTACACACCCCTCCCTTCTGGAACTTGCTACAGTTGTTAATGTACATGTATTTGTGTGATAATCCATCTGATTCCTCCCACTACACTGTAAACTTGTTGAGGAGGTAAACACTGTGCCAGTCATTCTAATCAACAAACATTTATTAAATTTTTTTATGTGTGAGGTTCTGGACTAGGTATTAGAAGGGTTATACAGATAAGTAGAAGACTCATCTGTTTTAGTCTTTAAAGAATTGTATTTGTTTTCTATTCCTGCATAATAAATTTTCCTAAACTTAGCATCTTAAACAATGAATGTTATCTCACAGTTTCAGTGGGTCAGGAATCCGGGCACGACTTAGTTGGATGCGTCTGGCTCGGGGTCTCTCACAGTCAAGGCATGTTGCCTGGGCCGCAGTGTCAGCTGAAGGCTCAGTGGGAGAGGATGAACTTCCAGGCTCACCCAAGTGGCTGCTGGTCGTCCTCACTGGCCAGACACATCAGTGCCCTGCCTTCTGTCTTCTCTGTATGGGCTCCTCACAACATGGTCTGCTTCCCCAGACTGAGAGCTCCAAGGAGGAGAGAGAACAAAAGCGGACATCCGAGACAAGCCGTGTCTTTTTGTATCCCAGTCTCCTCTTGAACGGGACATCCTGTCCATCTTGCCTTACCTTGTGGTTAGGCATGAGTCATGAAGTCTGTTCTACACTCACCGGGAGGCGATGCCACAGGGGTATGACTCCCAGGGAGGGATCATTGTCAAGCAGGAGGTAGGGCGAGGCAAGAACGCTCACATTCTACAAGGGGGCTTGTCACAAGTGTCATAGCAGGGACACGTGGGGGTGTTGGGAGAGGCAGGAGTTGGCATTTAGTCAGAGATATTTGGGAGATCATTCGGGAAGGTAGTCACAGGTGAGATAGGCCCTAGGTTGCTGATTTCAGCAAGTAAAGATGCAATAGAGAGAGGGACTCTGGTCTACTCCCCCTTTCAGCCCACTTCTAATGAATTTGGTCTCGCTGTTTCCAACCCATGGCAGATCAGAAGATAGAAGTCGTGGGGCTGGGTGGGGGGGGGGAGAGCATGCTTTCTCTAGCAGATGCTGACATCGGGAGCAAGTGGCAGCTAGCACGTGTCTGACAAGGGCAGTAAATCTCAAGAACATATTTAGGGCTTCAGAATGCGTAGCAGTCTTGGACCATTTGTTACAGAGGCATTCCCCAGGAGCCTCTGAGGGCACCGGTCTGTTACAGCCCAGCACGTGACCATGGAGAGGTGGTTCCGTGGGTGCAGCTGAGGAGTTTAAGGAAACAAGAGAGTAATCATTTTAGAACGTTTTGCTTTAAACAAACCAAGTACGTAATGCAATTTGGAGTCCTTTAAGGAGGCAGAACCTCAGCCAGGAGTCCAAATTGGATCATCGACTTGAGAAAAGCAAAGGAAAGCTATACTAACTAGACACGACTTTCTTTACCTTAAAAAATATATAAATATATAGTTTATACTTTCCTCGCATGAATGAAACAGATTTACTTTCCATTTAATTCATAAAGGAGGTGGCTGTTTTGTTTGATTTTGTCTTTACTAATTGACAAGTCAGTGTGACCTCAGAGAGAGAGAGGCCACTCTGCGTCGCGTGTGGAAGACAGCTCGTGTCTTAACAGCGTGCTTTTCTTTTATTTGCCTCTCAGAGAAATAGAGTCGTGGATTGTTCAGAGTGTGTCTATTTCTGGAGGCAGATGGATTAAAGGACCCACACGATAGTGGCCTCTTGGCTCTTTTGTTGTTCAAAATGAATCTGTGGCTTATGCCCTGGTAGAATGGAAGGTGCCTCTGCCATGCTCACAGAGCACAGGCTGGGAGATTCTCCATTCAAAGTGACATCCAGCCCTGTTTTTCCCCCCACTAAAATTCACCCATTTATTTAAGTCATCCTACAATACAGAGTGGCAGAAAGAGAAGGGATTTGGGGGTGAGATGCATATCATGGCTCTGCCTCTTGCTGCTGACCTCAGGCAGCTCCATGCCACTTCCCTGAGTCTCCCTTACATTACCTGCGAGATTGGGATACCACATTCCCTCTTATATGGGATTTTTGTTTGGAGTAAAATATGTGGAAGTTTCCTGCTGCAATCCCTGGCACCTCCAAGTGCTTAATAAACGGGTTCTTTAAAAAGTATAATTTTAAAAACACAGCTCCCATAATAGTTTCCCATTGTACCCTATGATAATGTCTATTGAAAAATTAATAACGATCCCTTAAAAGCCTGTTCACTTATTGTCTCCCCAGTTGGACTCTCAGCTCCACACAGGCAAGTGCATGCCTTATTTTCTCGTACCATGCCGTTTCTGCTCTTATTCACTTATTTTTCCCTCCTCCCCTTACTTCTGTTAGACTGAGTGATTGAGCTTTCTTTGTTTTAATCCCCTCCCGTTCATTGTAATCCATGTACATTTAAGAAGCTATCCTTAAGTTCTGTACACAGAGTGAAGCCTAAATGTCATCTTGTCACCTCTCCACCACGCCCAGACCTAAAACCTCGGCATGTGGTCATCATTCCTTCTCTCATCTGACGCGCTATTACTGCCTGGAACCCAGTTCTACACTTGTGCAAACCTTCAGCCTTGGTCGGTCATTATCAGTATGATGATTTTATAGCCATTCTTATATTGATTTGTCAGCACATTCGCCATGTTTCTTTGTTGGCTGTTACTCCATGCATGTCCCCTTTTTCTTTCTGAATATAGTTTTCTTCTTTCTGAAGTGTATCCTTTTTAAATCCTCTCAGCAAGGGTCTAAGAGTGGTAAAGATTCTTTTGTTGAAAACCTCTACATTTTACCCTTGCTTTTGGATGATAGTTGAGCTGGGTACAAAATCCGTGTCTGATGGTTGTCTTCCTTGGCACCTGGAAAATTTTAGGAGTTCTGATGCCAAAGCCCCCTTCCCACATACTACCCACAAACCATGCAAAAGTCTTAGTTGAATTAGGACGAGCAAGAGTATAATTGAACCTGGCCTTCTAGAGAAGGCTAACATACCTCACCTGGGCTGTGCACAGGAATTTTTTCCCCACATCTTGAAAAGGGCTAAACATGCAAATGCTGGAAGAAGATTTGCAGAGATTTACCCTGGATTACATGGCTCCAGGCCACGCTTCCCAAGTCCGAGGCCAGTGACCTCACTGCCACCTTCTTAGCACTCTGCCTGCTTTGGGGATGCTGCAGGGGAGCTCTGGTTTTGGTGTTTCTTTGCTTAGTCTGGATGTGGCTTGAATCCAGGAGGGTCTTCCTGCAGAGGAAGAGAAGATGAAGGCTTGAGGTCCGAAAGCCCCTGGCCTATAGGTAGATAGTTAACATCCCTGCCAATCCATCTCTGCCCACAGATCATGAAGGAGGTCCGGCGAGCACTGTGCAATGCAGCCACGGATGACAGCAAACTTCTGCTTCTCAGTGCAGTGGGCAGCGTATTCTGCAGTGGCCTAGATTACTCCTACCTAATTGGCCGGTTGTCCAGTGACCGGAGAAAGGAGAGTACCCGGATTTCAGAAGCCATCAGGTAAGCTCTGCTCATGTTTGGACACTTTGGGACCTGCTTCCTTCTTGTGAAATGTAGCACATAAAAATACAGGCTGCTCAGTTAAATTTGAATTTCAAACAACAAAGAAATTTTGTTATCATAAGTCTATCCCATGCAACATTTGGGATATACTTATACTAAAAAATTATTTGTTTTTCATCTGGAATTGGGATTTTAATTGGGCATCCTGTATTTTTCTGCCAAAACTAGGGTGCCTTTGTCCTCTAGGTTAGATCCCACTTTATTCTCTTGATCAAAAAGAGATTTTATTTCTTTATATTAAGCCCAGCATCTGGTAACACCCAGGTTAGGGTTAGGGTGTTCCTGTGTCTTGAGGCTGACATGGCTCCACACTGGGAAAAGGATGGAGGGTTACCCTGGGCATCTGTGCATTCGCAGACCCAGCAGGGTAGGGAGTGCTTCCTCCTCTCTTGCTGCCTTTGGGACAAAAGTTGGGATCCTAGGGCTGATATCTGACCCAACAATCGGTATCTCTTTTGGGACCCTGAAGGGTAGTTATTTCCCCAGTATTTACAGATTTATTTTATCATTTTAAATTTATTTTGATCAATTTGTTAATTAATTTTTAATTTTTTATTATGTTATGTTAGTCACCATACGGTCCCTCATTAGTCTTTGATGTAGTGTTCCATGATTCATTGCTTGTAAATGACACCCAGTGCTCCGTGCCATCCATCCGTGCCCTCCTTAATACCCATTACTGAGCTCATCCATTCCTCCTCTCCACTCCCCTCTCCTCTAAAACCCTCAGTTTGTCTCTCAGAGTCCATAGTCTCTCATGGTTCATCTCCCCTGTGATTTCCCCCTTCAGTTTTCCCTTCTTTCTCCTAATGTCCTCCATGCTATTCCTTATGTTCTGCAAATAAGTGAAACCATATGATAATTGTCTTTCTCTGCTTGATTTACTTCACTCAGCATAATCTCCAGTCCCGTCCATGTCGATGCAAATGGTGGGTATTCATCCTTTCTGAGGGCTGAGTAATATTCTTCCATTGTATATATTTATGAAAAGCAAGTGCGTGTTATTTCCAGCAAGGGCTGTCGCTCAGACTCCACCCTGGGAAGGGCTCAGGCTTGCTGCTGCACCTTGCTCCAAGCTCTATCAAGAGTCCCAGTGTGGTAACGCTACCTGGTCTCTCGGAAAGGAACACTTCTCCATGTGGTGTCATGGAGCCTCACGCCTCATGTGAGGGCTTCTCTGGGCCTCCCGTCTCACTGTGCCTGGCAGTGTCACGTGGGTGCTGATTGTCATGTGGCCGTGGGAGCCTCCCACGGGATGCAGTCTCCAAGAGATGACATGAGGTTGCTCTAACAGGTGGAGTTCCAAGTCCCCTCTTCAGGGTGAAGCATCCAGGGAAGTAGGCTCCAAAACATGGGTGTGCTTCCCAGTGCAGAATTCTTGCCCCACAGAGACACAAAAAGGCTGAGCACTGTTACTAGAAAAGGCATCGTGGCTGTGTGCTGCTCCCAAGCTTCCTGGCCACAGACAGCCCTGGCCATGTCCACAGTGGTTTATCCTCTGTTTGGACTCAGCTGTGCTTTTTAACAGCTGCCTCATCACAGGGTTGGGGGGGTGGAGCAACAGGGTCCCCAGTAAGCTTCCTTCATTTGGAGGACCATCAGGGATGGGGCGCCCATCTCTGTGGCCTAAGAAAAGCCTTGGCTGTAGCCGTCATGTGGTTAACGGATTTCAGCGGAGGCATTAGCTGGATTTCTAGAAGCCCCAGATTTGAGGAGATGCTGAATGCATTAGCTAACGTCTTGAGAAACACAGCCAGTGGGATTTGAGACATTTGCTATCTCATAGGAAGGCGAGTTTCTCTTCAGCAGAATAGAGGGGGTGGCAGCAGAGGGAGTTCTTTCCAGTGTTCAAAGGGAGTGGAAGTTTCTAATTCATGAGCCTGCAACAACATCGGGGGAGGGTCGGGGGGTGCCCCCTAGACCAGCGGTTCACAGCCCCAACAGCACAGAGAATCCACAGGTCACTTTTCTAAAACCCAGCTGCTTGACAGCCCCGGAAATCTCCGAATCAGGAAGTGTGGGGGTGCTGCCAGCTTGTCTTTGCTCTTGAAGTTCCCTCAGTAGTTCTCCCATGCTAGAAGGAACAAAGATGGATGAGCAGCTTCACGGGCCGGATGGGGGCACATACAGCACGCGCCTTTAGCGAAGAGTGCCCACGGGGTCAGAAAATGTACCGTGCCCATCATTGCCAAGTCCTGGGGGAGGCTCCAACTTCACCAGATTCGGAGTGCTTCCCTTGGCGGCCACACTCCAGAGTTTGGGACACAAGGTGGCAGAGAAGCATTTTCCAGAGAGTGTTCTGCAGATTTCCAGAGAAGCATCCTGAGTGAAGGGCTCTGTCCCTAAATTACTCTGGGCCACGGTGCAAGTTCTGTCCCTGCTTCTGCAGATTTTCCAGGCATAGGAACATATTTGCAGCCTGAGTTGTGTCTTATGAAAGAACTTTGTTCAAAGTCTAGCATGGCTGAAACATACTTTGGCCACAGAACCTTATAACCCACAGACAGCCCTTGCGGTTCCCTGGGGACATGTGTGCTCTCGTCTGGGCTGACCTCCAGGCTCGGGGCACACTGCAGGGCCTGCTGCAGCACCCCCAGCACCGCACCCTCCCCATCTGCATCGTTTCCTCGAGAAAACATGCACACACGTGACCCAGTACACCGTGTTCACTCTGCAGATGTTTGTTGAATGAACTAGCAGATGTGAGAAGAGCTCAGATGATTCATTCAGCACAGGCTTCTGTCCAGGACCCAAACAAAGCTGTCAGCCCCATCCTGCAAGAGAGGCTGCCCTCCCCTGAACTCACAGGTGATGGGGTGGTCTGGTGAGGAAGATTAATCAGCTAACCCGTGTGAAAAACTTGGTCATACCCAGCACACAGTCAGGACTTGGGACTGGTGTGAGGAATTATTTTCATTGCCAGTTCTCTTACGTCCAGCCACAGGTTCTAGCTAAGCCTGCTCTGACTGCGGAGTGGGCTTCAGGAGCACCCCTCTGACGGCCCCAGGATGACCACCTGTGTATCTGGAGCTCAGAGGTCTCATACTGGCTGACTCGGCTGTGGACTTCGGCTGTGGGAGAGCTGTACCCCGGTGCTCTGGGTAGAGGAAATAGGTAGCCTGTGGCTCCAGGTGGAATCCAGACATCCCCGTATGCAGATTATTGCTTCATAATGCCCCTCTGGGCCTGGAGGGTGGATCGCCAACCACTGAGAATGGACTGAGAGCAGCGTTTGCCCTCCCCAGCAGGTGCCCTGACTATAATATTACAAGCAGTCATGACTGAGGGCTCCTGTGTGCCAAGCGCTGTCTCCTTGAATTCCCATATGGCCCCATGAGGACAAATCATTGACTTTCCCATTTGACAGGGAGGAAAATGGGATTCCAGAGAGTGAGTAACTTGTCCAAGATCTCACTACTAGTTAGGGACAGAGTGGAGCCTTGACTCCAGAGTTCTTGCTCCTTCTGCCACATCGGAGCTGCCCAACACTCAGGCAGGCAGAGAGCACAGGGCTCGGGCTATGTAGAGGAAGCTGCAGGGACCAGAGTCAGCATGATGGACTTTGATGCTAAAGAAGATGACAGGCCCTCTGCCCCCTGCCCCCCACTGTCCCACCACCCCAGTCAGGATCAGATATCTGAGCGGCAGTGTCTGTAATGCAATATCCTGTTTGCTTCTGTGTCCACTGGGCTCTTGTGATAGAGATCTTCTGCTTGAGTGAGAGGAAGAGGACGGGAGAGTGGTCTGTGCATTGCATTTTCATATCCGGGACATGAGCCCACAAGGCAGCTTGGACCAAAACACGATGGTGTTGGGGTGCAGGGGTGGAGCTGGGCACACTTGGTCTCCTTAGCCCTCCTCGGGATGTGAGATTGCTCTGCACAGCGCTCAGGTTGGAGACCACAGAGGGAAGGTTCTGGGCTCTGGAACTGTCTGCTCCCATAACATTGTATGGGCAGAGGTGAATTCCTGGAGGCCTGCTCTGTGGAGATTGGCACAGAGTGGGAGTGTCAGAGAGGTCCTCATGCGGTCCACAGCAGGGAGGTGTCCTGACAGGAAGGACTGTCTTTACTGGAAGTATTCCTCAATGGCTGGAGGATGGCGTGGCCTCAAATGCTGGGAGTCCTGCACTGAGTGGAAGATTTGGCTTGACCACCCCTGAAGTCCTTTCCAGCTCAGAGATGCAACATCCCGGAACTGTATGAAGGGGTTTAGAGGTGGAATGTTGGCCCCAAGTCACTCAGACCATGTGGTTCCAAGGACCCTGCCAAGAAGCACGATGTACGGTATGGGCTCCAAATTGCATTTGGTGGTAAAAAGTACATGTTAAGGCCCGTGACTGAGGCCATGAAGTTAGAAAGTCAGGCCAGGAAATGGGCCCCTGGAAAACTGGGAATCAAGGGGTCATGGTGCCAGAGTCCAGCAGTGTCCTTTTGGGGGTCAGCTGTGACGGGGCCGGCAGTGCTGAGAGAGCTCTGCCTTTCGCTCACAAACCGCCCCATAGGAGTCAGGAGACAGGCTGCCTCACGCCTGGGGAAGGGTGCATACTTGCATGACAATGCGCAGGTCGTGAAACACCCCCAACCCCAGGCTTCTCCCAGGGGAATCTGACCCCATCGTATCACCGTGATGCCCACATGTTTGTGTAAGGCTTGCGAGGGAATGGCAACAGCCGAGAAGGGATAAATCAGTGGGACATTTGTATGAGTGAAGTACCAGCTGCTGTAACGAATGACCCCTGAGTACACATAATGGCTCAGTTGTGATAGAAATTTATTTCTTACATTTGTGAACCTAAAATGGATACTACTGATTAGCCCATGGCTGTCCTCCAAGTGTGACTCAAGAACCCAGACTCCCTCCGTCTTGTGGCTCAGCACAGGCCCTCCGAGATAGCCAGGCCCATCAAGGTGAAAGTGTTTGCAGGCTGCACGGTGGGAGGTTTCCTGCTCAGGCGTAGAAGTGAGCATAGGTTTCACTCACATTCCATTGGTCAGTGCTCAGTTCCTTGGCCAACAGCCAACTGTGAGGGAGGCAGGAAACTGTGCTCCAGCAGTAGACTCAGGAAGAGGAGGGAAGGGCAAGTGGCAAGTGAATCTGTGTTACACATCTGCAGTCTTCACTCTCATTCTGGAAGACTCCTTTAACCAGCACTTACTTACTGGGGGTGAGCTCCAGTAGGCATGGACACCAAGCCACACACAAGGCAGACCTGAGTGTTTCTGCAAGGAGCTGAAGAGGGAGGAAAATCCAAAAAAAAAAAGTAAGCAAGGAAATAATTAGGATAATTGCTAATTGTAATAGTGGTGTTTTCTAAGAACTCTCAGAAGGCCTGTGCAGCTCATGCATTGTGAGCTTAAGGGAGTCAAGAGATGAGCCTGGGGATGTAAGAAGCAGCAGACCAAGGTCACAGCTGGGAGTATGGATTTTATTCTTGTGAGTTCTCGGTAGTTCCCAATCTTCCACCCGAGAATAATGAAGAATGTGGGCTTTACTAGACATCTTGGATCTTTCCTCCATGTCCAGATGAGTATTAACATTTTATGGATCTTAGATAGCAGCTATGGGAGAAGTGAAAAGCATTCCAGGGCAAAGAAAGTAGAGTTGGCTCTGGTTAAGGGGTACAGATGCACACTGGGATTCTGTGTGATGAGGAAGGGAAGGGGGATAAAATGTCTCCTAATCCCAGAGCCATGGTCCCAGATGCCTCACGCCTCCAAGGGAGGTCTGTGTCCTTCCCCAGTTTTGGTTGAAGCCACCACAACCAATGGATCCCTGTCAGTGTTCTAGAACCACCTTTGATAAGTCTGGCGACCCTTTGGGAGATTCAGCATCAAAGAATCCTAGGATTAAAAGAAAGGTTAAATATCACCTGTGCCCATCACCTGAAGCTTGAATTCCCTCTACAACATCACCCAAAGTGGTCATCCAGCCGAAATTAAAATACCTCCCACAGTGAGGTGTTCACACTTCCCAACAGCCATTCCACCTTCAGCCAGTGCTGTTAGAATATTCTTTCTCTCCTTGTGTCCAAATATGCCTCCTTGTAACGCCTTCCTTTTTGGTTCTCCTTTTGGCTCTGAACCTTGATGTTCAGATTGCCTTCCTTAGGATATTTACAATTTGTTGGTATCTAGAGAGTGGTAACTGGGTGCAGTAGTGGGAAATGGGCATGACCTGGGCCCATCTGGACAAAGTGGGACATGATGTGGTCACCCCACAGATCTCTTTCAGAAAACGTGCCGCTGACCACCGGGTGTGCCATGCCTGTGGCTGCAGCTCGTTGGCTTGATGTTCTGGAGAAGGAGGCACTTGCCTGGTACCCACTTACCTTCAATGACCTGAGGGTGCTCCACAGCCCAGGGAAACTTATGTCAGCCCCCGCAGATTAAAGGGTGTCAAATAGGTCTCAGCAGGCCTGCCCACCTGTTAAAGAGGTCTTCTCTTTTCTCCCAGGGACTTTGTGAAGGCCTTTATCCAGTTTAAGAAGCCTATCGTTGTTGCGATCAATGGGCCTGCGCTGGGCCTGGGTGCCTCCATCTTGCCCCTCTGCGACATCGTGTGGGCCAGTGAGAAGGCCTGGTTTCAGACCCCCTATGCCACCATCCGCCTCACGCCTGCTGGCTGCTCCTCATACACCTTCCCCCAGATCCTGGGCGTCGCACTGGTAAGCCCCTTCGTTCCTCAGGCAAGATCCCTCTCTGGGAGAAGTGGCTTTGGGTCCCAACATGACCCCTTCTCTTTCCTGGATTTGGGATATGGCCCTTCATATGAATAGGGAGCCCTGGGGTGCACCCGCCCTGTGGAAGGAAGCTGCTGAGTGTCTCTACTTCCTCTGCCCTTTCCAGGGGACCTGGGATGAGGTCAGGCTAATCTTAGAGCCTTCAACCACGGGTACCAGATGCCAGTGGCAGGTGTGGCCAAGGGTCGAGAGCATGATGGGATGTTCACTATCAAACTTGTACTTTGTTCCCCTAAGTTAACATAATTCAGTTAGTTTACTTAATTAAGTACTGAACTAGTTAAAGCACATAATAGTTTAAGCTAACTAAACTAAGTTCGGTTCGTTTACTTAAGCAAACTTTGCCTTCGTTATCTCATTTATTCTTCACAACAACCTGATACTAAGAGGAACCATCTGCTATAGCAAACAATCCCGCAATCCTAGGGTCCAAACAGCAAAAATTTCTTTCTCATTATGCCGCAGTCCAGTGTAGATGTAGTAGCTGTCCACACTGCCTGGGGTCAGGGGCGGGCGGCCCAGGCATCTTCCATCTGGTAGACCTGCCTTTGCTTCCAGTGAGTGGACACGAAGAGAGAGCCTGGAGGTTTTCCTGGGCCAGGCCTGCAAGGGGCATCTTCACCCCCACTCCCATTTCATTGGCCAAGATTCAGTGGTGTGGCCACACCCACCTGCAAGGGAGGCTGGGAAGTGTAGTCTTGCTGAGTGTCCCAGAAGCAGGAAGGGCTTTGGTAATCACAGGTAGTCCCACCTAGAGAACCTGTGTTATGGTCTCCATGACACAGATGGCAAGCTAAACTGGAGAAGTTAAGGAACTTGCTGTATCATTTGTCAGTGAGCCGTCAGAGTAGTATTTGAGCAAATAGTAGAGTCCACTGTAGGCTGCAGTCAGATTCTGGACCAGCAGCCAGGGTCGAGTGGTCAGGGACCACTTGTAAAGCACACACCATGGCCAGTGCCTGAGAGCCGTTAACTCAGGGCGTCCTCCAACAGCCCAGGAAGGTAGGATAGTTGTTAGCCCACTTGACAGATTGGAGACTGAGGCTCAGAGAGGGTGAGTTGTCCAGGGTCACACAGTGGGAATGGCAGTCATGGGATCAGAACACCGATTATTTAGTTTTGGAGTCTGTGCTCTTTACCAGTAGGTTGTAAAGTAGGACCTACATCCGAGGAGTGAGTCTGAAATTGGGGGTCTCTGAAAGACAGTATTGTCTGAAATCAATTTGCATCTTATTGTAACAGCCTGTCCCTGTAAGGGTGCCTCCTGCACACCAGTTCTAGAGAGTTCCAGCACCCACGTGTAGGTGTCGCTGCTATAGTATTGAAGAAGAAACCTGTCACCTTCCATTGCGAGGGACAGCTGTGACTTCCTGTTTGCTGAACCTCCTGTTAGCTCTAACACTGTTTGCTTGCTCTGCTGTGACAGATGCTCCTGGAAACTCTTTCCTTCATCCTCACCATTCCTTACTTCTCCTTGGCCCTCCAGTAATTTATGTTTGTTTCTGGCAAAGCCTTAGATGGGTCTTGTGGTTTGAATTTGGGCTCTTTGGAACAACTCAAGTGTGTTTTAATGACCCAGCCCTTCTTGTTCCGTTTCCTATTTGGTCTCTGGCCTTGACATTCACAACCCCCAACTCTAAAAGGTAACTCCCAGGTGATCCTAAAGGCCCGTGGGGTCAGCACAGTCGCCACCTGCTCTCCTGACACAGCCGACTGAGTTCAGTGCCTCTTCTGCCCTTAAGATTCCCAAGATTCTCCCTCTCCACACCCCAGGCTGAGGTCAGTGAGTGAAACCCTCAGGTGCCAGGTGCACCGGGACTTAGGGAGTCCTCACTAAAGTGTGGCTGGTTCTGAGATTTTGCACAGGGATGTGCAATCATTTTGACGCTCCCTGATGTCTCTTTGAGATACCCGTTCTGAAAAATGTGTCCCCTGTGTTGCATTACACACTAAAACCGCATGGGCACTCTGATGACCAAGGATTGAGCGGGTTATCCCAGCAAGCTTCTCTAAGCTTGTACTGGTCACCTCCTACCTCCTGGCCATTTCACTGGGCACGTTCCACAGGGTGGTCTCATCACTCTTCTGAGCATCTGCAGGGATAGGTCCTCTTGCTCTCCATTTGACAGATAAACTGAGGCATGGAGACTTGAGAGGAAATTCTGGAAGATGTTGCTCCTTCTTTGAGCCCACGAACCTAAGTGAGATCCCAGTAGGCAGCAGGCATTACCTTACCTGCTTGGAAGTACGAAGATGAGTAACAGGGAAGCTTCATCCGTCACAGTCCCGCCCGCGGGCCCTGATGCATGGCTGGTGTGGTGTCTCCCTGCTCTTTTGTTATCCCACTGGATCCTCCCAGGTGGTAACTCGTACCCACTTTAGAGATGAATAAACAGACTCAGAGAGGCAAGAGATTTGCACAGGGTCTCAGGCCAAAGCAGAAGGCAGAGCAAGGGTGTCTGATCTGTGCTTTTCTCTACCCTCATCCTGTAAACCTTGGCCTTCCCACCAGGGGAGGGGGGTTCGTATGCCAGCAGCCCTACCGCTGGACTGGGATAAGATTCAGGGGTGGTTAGAGAACGCTCCCAGCAGGGGTGCCTCCTGAGTGAGTCTGGAAGAATGAGAATCTCCATTCCACCCCTTCCGCGTGGGCTTTGTCACTCTGAGGGTAGCATGAAACAGGAAGGGAAACCATGTGATCCGTGGAGACCACCGGCAGCCTCACACCCACCAGCACCACCTTGTCTCTGCAGCAGGGCCCGCAGCTGGGATTTGGGGGGGGGAGGGCATTCGGATTCCGGGACTTGGGGTTGGGGCTGCTCGAGGCTGCGCACAGTCTCCCCAGTGGCGGAAAAATGAGGCAGGCCGGGAGCCCGGGAAGCAAACACTTTCCCTTTTGATCTCGGCCGCCGTGCTCTGCCCAGAGTCAGTGCCACTCCCGTTCCTCCCTGTCCTTTGTGGTGGCAAAAATGTGTCTAGTGTCCAGTCAGTCTTCTCTTTTTCTGTCTCTCTATTATTTCAATCATTTCTGAAACTCCAAGAATGTTGCTGACGGAGACGTGTTCCTGCCAAGGGTGTCCTGTTCGGCTCCTTGTGTTCTGCTCCTTCCTTTCGCTTCTCCTTCCCGAGACAGAGGTGTTTCTAAATAAGTATAATGACAGAGATTTGTCTTCAAACCTCCAACCAAATGCATGCTGTAGGCTCATTACCAGCCTGACAAATTTCTCTGCTCTGGCATGAAGGATTGTCCTTTGGGTCATCATGACCCATCAGTGACAGCGAGAACAAAGGGGAAAACAGACACAGAGACCCAGCAGCCGAGAGAGCCTGGCGTGTCCACCTGGATCAGGAGCGGCCCAGCACAGAGGGGCAGCAGATGGACGGCAGGTCGGGGAAGGGAGTGGCTGCCGCCGGAAGGAGGGGATTTATCCTGAAGGACATAGGGACTCCATCGCACAGTGGTGACCATTATACCCGAATTATCAGCAGGAGAGTCACTTGGCAAGTTTTAGTGGTGACTGCACTGGTCTGTCTTATCTGTCAGGCTCATCCCAGGGCACGCATGACAGCTGTGAAGTACAAAGCAAACGGAAATTCTCTGGGGAGTGGGGTGTGGAGGAAACCGCAGAAGTCGGGGCGGGAGGTGGTCGGGTCGGGGGGCTGTTTTCACCCTTCACACCTGGGCAGAGATGTGCGCAGCCCTGGGCCACCAGCAGAGATGCGGCTCTCTGCATTGGTGTGTGGTAGTCGTGAGGACCTTTCTGGCTTCCAGGGATGGAGACACTTTTAACGGGCTTCACGTGGGAAGAAAGGAATTCAGTGGTTGCCATAACTTGCCCTTGCAGAAGTGGAACCTTCTTTGGGGATGCTGGGTTCCCACATCCCAGCTCAGTCAGGAAACCTGTTCTCCATCCTCCTCTCTTTACGGACCCACCTCTCCAAAGAGTGGAGACACAGCCGTGGGGGACCACGACTCCCTGACTTCCGCATGCAGCCAGCCAGAGAGTGCGTCTTGGCCATCGCCTCTAGCTGGGAAGCCTCGCGGAGAGCTTTATCACCCAGGGCACATATCTGTTCCTCTGTGGACCCGTTGTCATGGCTGGGGTGTCAGCACAGAAGTGTACGTCTTGTGGGTCTGCTGCCGGGTGTGGGGAGGGTTGTTGGGCAGACAAACCCAGTCAATATGCGGCTTCCTTTGGGAATTTGTGGAAAGCTGTGGGCCCTCTGCTCAGGAAGATGCACCTGGACACAGATGTTTGTAGGTAGTTCCCAAAGCTTACCTGACCCCCCAGTTGAGAGCTGAAATTAGGGAAGCAGGACAGTGGCACACGGCAAGCCCAGGCCTTGCTAACAGACGTGCGAGGCACTCTGGGCTCTCAGCCTTCCCCTGCCTTTGCTTTTTTCAGGCCAACGAGATGCTGTTCTGTGGGCGGAAGCTCACCGCCCAGGAGGCGTGCAGCCGGGGACTTGTGTCCCAGGTCTTCTGGCCAACCACGTTCAGCCAGGAGGTCATGCTGCGGGTCAAGGAGATGGCCTCCTGCAGCGCGGTGGTGAGTTCCTGTGTCTTTGTGTGCTTGTCCTTGCAACAGACCCATTTTACAGATGAGGGTAATGAGGCTGAGAGGGACGAACTGACTTGCCAAAGGTCATGCAGGGTGTGTGTGTAAGACCATAAATGCCTCCTCTCGGGGTCGAGAGCTTACATCCGGGGACGAACAGTCGACATTCATAGAGATTCCCCCGACATGGCCAGCCTGAAAACCTCACAGAAGAGATTTACACCCTGGGGTAGAGCGCGTTGCCTTAAAAGAAAGTCCCAGACAGACACACACAGAAGCACAAAACATCTGTAGTTTTCAAAGTATATGAGAAACAAAGGCACATGAGGACAAAGGGTGTTAAACCATCCTGGAGATGAGAGAAACCAGGGCACGCCGACCTCACATTTCATTTCCACCCACTGAGTGTGCAGCACATGTGAGCATCGCCGTTTGACTCCGAAGACACATCGGAACATGGATAAATAAAAACGCCGCTGCGGAGGCGCCAGATTTTAATTAAGTGTCGATTTTATCTCAGAAAGTCACTCTGGGCGCGGTTTGGGAAATCCTGTCGGAAGGGGGAGCATAGGCCGCTCCTGGAGCCGCAGGGCTGGTCTAGGAAATGAGAAAGGTGACTTGGGAGAATAGTGTTGGGGTGTTGGGGGGTGTCTCTGTCTGTGCTTTGAAGTCAGGGATGTGCTGGGCTGGATTTATGGGGTCAGACCCGTGAGTGTCCCTTCTCTCCGTCTGCGCTAAACCCCCACCCGCAATGTCCCAGCTGCCATGTCTCTGCTCCTCCCTGCCACCTCCACCTGCCATGCCTCTCCCAGTTTGCCTCATCAGCCTGGACTGGGCACCTACTGTGTGTAAGCTCCACCCCAGGAAACCTGACTGTGCCGGGGATGGTGATGGTGATGGAGAGGTGACGGGCCTGTCGTCGGTGATCACATATTATGAGCCACGAGCTCTGCTGATCTCTGTACGAGGACTGTCTTTTCATCTTCCTGCTAACTGCTGTGACCCACTCGTCCCACTCTGCTTGGGACTCTCCTGCTTTTAGCACTGGGAATCCCACGTCTGGGACTCCCCCTGGCCCTGGGCAAACAGGGACGTTGGTGAGCCTAGGATCAGCTGCACGGAGAAGCCCGCAGACGTTCTAAGCTGAGGGCACGTGAGCGCGAAATCTCTGGGGAGTTCCGGCCACGGCCCGTGGTGGTGGGAGGGACATTCACGTTGAAAAGGAAGGCAGGAGAAAGGCCTCAAAGCTCCATCGAGGAGTCTGGTGTTTGGGCAGTGCGGGTGCTCAGGCGAGCCAGCTGTAGAAGAAACACTGCAAGGCGGTCTCTGCTGTCCACAGTGGTGACTTCAGGAGCTTTGGGGTGAGTCGCTCGAGAAAGGACTCTGCGATCTGGGAGCCGGTGTTCTTCGGGGCACCTCTTGTGAGGTGGGACGTGGCCTTGGTCTGCCGGCCCATTCTCACTCCCCTTGGCTGCCAGCCCAGGCCGAGGAGGAAGAGCCCAGCTTCGTTCTGGCGTGCGGGAGCCAGGGAGCCCTTGTCTTGCGTTTTCCGCTTGAGAGCACCTTGGGAGAGCGTGAAGCGAAGCCTTGACGTTGGCAGAGGGGCTGGAGGCCAGTGGGAGGATGGAGGATGCTCGGGTGCCTCAGTGCCCCCCCCACCAGCGTCTGCGGCAGAGCAGGGCAGCGCCCCCCTCCCCAGCCAGGTCAGCCACACATGCCGAGCAGCACGGGCGCCTTTCTCCTCGGAGCTCAGGCCCTTGGCCGTAGCATGCAGATAAAAACACCGCCTCCGTGTGGGACTCCCGTGAGGACGGAAGGAAAGAGCGCAGGGAAAGTGCTTCTCCTTGATGCTTCTGCAGCAGTGCTGCCGTCACTGCGATCAGTCCCTTGCTGTTCCTCGTGCGTGGGATGATTTTTACTGTGGCTACATTATTACTGCCATGCCCCTAATATCACTGCTCTTGTTGCTGTGTTGCTGCCGTAATACTCTAGTATCATCCCCACCACGTTACTGACGTTCCCAGCGTTACTGCTGCTGTGATACCGCAGCGTTAATACTGCTGTCGCCACCGCAATTACTGCAATTTTTCATCTTCCCGACTGCAGTGATGGCTAGCGTTCTTGCTGCTGCTCTTACTGCTAAAGCCCAAGCAAGAGGCACTCTTGGTGGGGTAAGTCCTCTGGCTACTCTGACGGCCATCACTCCGTTCTCTTACTCTGTGATGCCACCCATCCTAAGTTAGGCCTCATTGTCACCGTGGCGCAGGTCATCAGAGTGAAGCGTGGGAGGTGAAAGCGTTGCTTCCCAAACTTTTGCATGATGCCCATAGAAAATGATTCTGAGTTTATGTCACCCTTCAGTCCAGGACAAAACTCTTGTGGTCGGGGGTAACACGGGCCCCACTCCGCCATGCCGGGGACAGAGGCCTCAACCCCTTGGCATGCCTGGAGCCCATTCCTGGCATTGCTGGGGACACGGGCCTGGCAAGTACTAGAAGACAGCAGGCAGTCTCCTGTGGCTTTGGACTTCGGAAGGTGAGCTGGTGCCTCCTAGGCCAAGTCCGTTCTTCTGGAGCAGAGCCCCTGGGGCCGGCTAACGAGGCTTATGCGTTTCCCTTCAGGTGTTGGAAGAGTCGAAATGCCTCGTTCGGAGCTTCCTGAAGTCTGTGCTGGAAGGTGTGAACGAGAAAGAATGCCTCATGCTCAAGCAGCTGTGGAGCTCCTCCAAGGGCCTGGACTCCCTGTTCAGCTACCTGCAGGACAAGATTTACGAAGTCTGAAGACCCCTGCCCACCCACCCCAGCGCTCGAGGGCACCGGACTTCCAGCCTGGCCCTGCGCTTCCGAAAGCCGAGCGCGGTGTGCGCCGGCTAGGGAGCTCGTCAAGGTGTCTCTCTTGTGTCCATTTCCTCCTGTCCTTTGGTTGCTCCGCATTGGTTTGATTTCGTATAACAGATGGGAAACGCAGCATACTCGGCCTACCCCGTGGCCCCCCGCCCCACCCCCGTCCCTGCACTGGCCAGAGAGCTATCGAGGGCTATATCTTCCCAGGCCTCTGCCAGACGCTGTTGTCCTCACCGCACTCGCTGAAATGCACCATCCCGGTCCAGGAAGGGGAAGGTCAGTCTTCCCCATCCTTCTGACTCAGGCTGTGTCTACACAGTGCCTCTGCTTTGGAGACTTGGCTGTAAGGCTCTCTCTGGTTAAGTGCAGATCCGGTGACAGGGGACGATCAACTTAGGGAATTTCCAGACCGCCGAGCAAAACGGTTGTATAGAGCGAGCCTCAGTCTTCTCTCTGATGCAAATCTGTGTGACTTTTAGGGCTTGGTCTTAAAACCCAATTGAGTGATTTGCAAACCCAGATATTGTACGTTTAGGAATGTTTTGTTAAATATATATTTTTAAAACAATGTAAGTGGAAATTCTGATAATTTATGTGTATTCTATGTAAAGCTAGTTTTACAAAAACATGAAATACTAGGAAATTTTTTTCTTTAATCAAACTTATTTAATTTATTTATTTTTGTTTATATATGATGATATCTGTCGTTGGCACAGATATTATTTTCGTACTGCCCTGGACCAAACCCCGTACAAGGTTCATGCTGTTTGGTGCGTTCTAGCAATGAGCCGCGCAGAAGTAAAATCCGGAGAGATGTAAATGGAAGGACCGCTGTGGATAAAAGGAATAGCTCTGCACCAGATCCTCCTCTCGTAAAATGGTTCTCAGACATTTTATTATTCGATAATAATTGAATACCCGTTCTTAGGAGAAATTATGGGAGAGTTTTCCCTTCACCTCTGCCTCCTTGAAGGAAATAACGGGGCCTCCAACCTGAATGGTCCTGAGATATACCCAGTCCCAGATTCATGACGTCAGGAAGCGCTAACGGGTCCTGCCGAGGGATTGCATATCGTCTAGAGTGAGCCTTTTGTCTTTGGAGCAAATGTCTGAACTTGGATTTCAGAGTCCATTTCTTCCATGTGGACCGCTTTGTCTGGTTTTGGCCTTCCATGTGAGGTCAGGGAAGAGCTCCCACTCTGCTGAGCCATCAGTACGTCTCAATCATTACGTGTCCAGAGGCACAGACGATCTTTTTTCTAGTCATTTACTTACATCAGGGAGAAATAACCAGGGATGAGATCTCCTGTCCCAGGGCCCCTGGGCTGCATGGGGGACCCCAGCATCTGAATTTAGACCATCATCCCAAAGTCCATGAATCAGCTGCAGAGAAGGGGTGGGGGTTGGTTTGAGGGTTTGAGTTGAGGAAGAGAAAGGTAGACCTCGGGTTTGGAGCAGAGGAATGACAGGAGCGTGTTCTGCATGAGGCTCAACCCTCCTGAGGGTCAGCAGATCCTAAGAGTGGTGGGACGGCTCCATGTCCATCGCAGCCCCTGAGTATTCTCAGAGGCCTCTTTGCCTCCCTCTTCTCCTTCCCTGTGTGGCCGCCGGCCTGTCTTGGCCCTTGCTGGAGACAGTGAGTGGAGCAGGGAATTCTGGCCATGGTTGGGGGGAGGCTGTTGCCACAGTTTTTCATCTGCCCTGTGTTAGAAGAGCAGGTTGAGTGTCTACAGTAAGGCTGGACACGTGGTCCTGTAGACAGTGAAATGTGACATTCATCTGGGTGCGATCCCTAAGACGGCCTTGGCTCTCTCTCTAGAAAGCCCCTCTCCTTATGATCCTTCCCCATTGGAAGGATCTCCAACGATAGGGTAAGAATGTGAAACCGTTACTAGGGTAGAATTCCTGCTGTTAATTTGTAGGTTCTGGTTATAACAGGAGGTGTTTTGAAAGACGGTCTATGTTTTGGTTGTTTCTACACAGTCAGTTCAAGGAGGATGTTCCACAAATTGGAAAAAAGTAGGTTAAATCTGCTTGCTGCCGGGTAGATTGCATCACTGAATTCTCTACTTTCTGGATAGTTGCTTGATAGTTTGGTGATGAAATCCAGGTAACTTTTAGCAAACCAACCTGGGATGGAAAATGCCAGACCTGTGGATGTGTCTGGGTTTACCCTAAGAGCTTTCTCAAAACAGGGGGCTCAGGCTTTCACTTTTTGTCTTTGGTCACAGCGCCTTCTCTCCACCCATAGAATCCCTTCTCCCTTCTCTTCACTCTGCCTTGTCTCCAGCCCACCCTATGTCTGTCCCTTCCCAGAGCCTGGGCAGGGCTTTGAGGAACTGCCTGGTCTTGGCAGCCCAAGCCCAGAATTCACCTTGGGGTTGGAAGAACTTCTGTGGGTGGGAAGTGAGGGTACTTCCTCAGTGGAGGAACCTTGTAGGTAACCCGCTCTTTGCTGTCCTGCATACCCCGCATTAGACTCCCCACCACCACCCCGCTCTAGCCCTGGGTGATTAGCACCCAGCGTCCTGTAATGGGGCCAGTGGAGTTAGCAGCCCCGTTCCAAGAGGACCCTGCAAATTTTGCCAAGGTGGTCAGAGCTGCCCCCCATTCGGAAACCACACACACAAACGATGATGTACCCACATATTCCTTCCTGCTTTTAAATAATGTCTGTGGGCAAAGACCATCAAGAATTACTCTCTGAGAATGAAATTGGACAGCTCTGAGAAGGTGGTAGAGAACTGATTTAAAACGTTCTACTTGTTCATTATAGATTAAACTAGGAAATGTTCTCTCTGAAGCATGATGATGTTTCTTCCATATGAAGTTTAGTATCAGGATGGAAAAATAATGATCAAAATGGACTCTGATCAATGCAACTGCAGCTCTGAATACCCACATTGAAAAAAGCCTTGACTGAATGCTGAATTGCATTTCCCATTAATTGTTGGTTCAAAAGATTTTGTAAACTTTTTTTAATTTGAAATTGAGTCCCTTTCATGCAATTTTCCAATCTAGTTTCTGTGGAAATTTTTTTAAGAGAAACAAATAGAAACATCTTCAAATCTTCCTAAGTGAATATTTAAAATGCAGAATTGCTTCTCTTCTGTGTTTCTGTATTCAGACACTTAGATCTGTTGTACATATTAGGTTAGACGCTCCTACTAATACACACAGTATTTAAGACTCTAAATGAGATTTCTTAAGTATTTTATTTTATTCTCTGTAAATGGTTTTGTATAATCTTTAAAAATCTACACTTTGCCTTTGTAGATATTTAAGGGAAACCATTCGGGGGTTGTCTTGCATGTATATTTTTGTTGTAGACAAGTGTTGCTCAGTTATTTCTGCAAATTTTGGTTGAAATGCTTACAGACTTTAATACAGTATATATTTTCAGAATATAAACTTTTATATTTCTGTGGTAAGTTAGGATATGCGTTTTGGGCAATCTTTTCCATTAACATCACTTGTTCTTTCAAAAAATAGCATACTGGTTTGGTGCCAATGGGATTTATTTTATTTTTTCATTAGAATCTACTGATCTTATGTGGTTGGAGAACAGGTTAATTTTCTTTTTGTCAGAGTAATTGAGTTTGAAGTATAATTTGAAAATGTATTGAATTTGTGGATAAGCCTTACCATTAGGATCAGTAAAATTTCCAACCTTTGCAACTACGTATGTAGTTGAGGACCTACCCATGAAGTCTCACTGTGTGGCAGTTGATAGAGTCTGTGAACAGAGCCTTAAGCTTGTTGCAAAAAAAAAAAAAAAAAAAAAAAAGAAAAAAAAGAAAAATAAAAGGGTAATACGGGTTGTTGTTTCTTCCAAGCAACATAAGCCATGTTGACGGACTCAATGCAGTCTGTGAGTCATGGTTGATGGGAAGAGTTTGGTTGAGCTGACGGCAGCAGGAGTCAGGTAGGCAGCTTGGTGATTGTCTTTGGCCATATGAATGGGCCAAGGGCAGGTTTTCTGGAGCCCTCTTTGTACTATTCGCATGGTTTAGACATGGTCACAGGGAGGGCTGCTGGTCCACCATTTGTTCTGAACAAATGGCATTTCCTGCTCCTGACCTTGGAGGTTGACCCCGGGTCCCTCATGGATGACCTGGAACCGGCCAACCTGGCTGAGGTCAGCACTCCTTGAGAGGTGTTAACAAAGTTTACGTGTGAGTCTTGCTGTGTAGACAATCTGAAGTCAATTTCAGTTACGTAATCAGCATTCCCATGTGTCCTGAGTGTCTTATCAATGAACTATGTGTGTGAAGCCATACTTAAACCTGAGTTTAGCAGGGCAAAGGCAGACTAGATGAAGAACATCACGTCAGCTGAGGCTGTTCACCCGGGGCTGTTGTAGTGAGTCTAAGTCACGGGGCTTGTTGGTGGTGCACCCACTGTGTCTGGGATCTAATAAAACCAGCTAGGGTTTGGACTTAGATTTTAAAAAAAAATTATGATTCCTTTTAGTTGGCCACACTTCCCTAGCTACCAGCTGATTCTCCTTCCTATTGCTTTCAAGATGACTGGAGACCAGGGCTGTCGTGTGGCTAATGTCAGGTTATCTGAGTGCATCTCTAGTAAGTAAAGTCTACTGCCAGGGTGGAGATTGGCTTCCCAGGTCTACGGTGTGTGCGCAGCCCAAAGAACTGAGATCTGGTCTGAAGCCTCAGCTAGTGTCTGTCCGGGCTGACCATGCCTCACTGGCCCAGCACCTGAGCTGATGCTGGCGCTCGCTCTTTCAGGGGACCCCGGGAAGTTGGGAGGGTATAGAGTGTTCCATCTGGTATTAAGTTTGTCCCTGTGCCATTAGTCCCAGCTGGAAGTCATTCGCTGATGTCCACGTTGACAGGATTGTGAAAATATTGCCTTTCATAAAACCAAGGACCAAAGAATTCCATTAATCCAACAAAGTGCGTGTTTCATAGATGGTGGGCTCATCCAGCCCGAGGTGTGCATTGCTTTAAGGCCCACAGAAGCTGCTCACTTCCACCAGCCTGGCTGGCCATGCAGACAGATTTGTTACCACCTTGAGAAGGCTCTGAAAGATGAGTTTCTCCCACTGAAAGTTGCTCTGTCAGGTGGGGGTTTCTGCTGTGCACTCCCAGCCTTTAACCATATCAGAAAAGGTGGAGGTCTGGCCACCTTCCAGATGACCTGACCCGTGTAGACTGTTCCATCTGAGTAGGACCTGTGTGAGTTTTAAACGTGTCTACACGGAGCAGCACCCCCCAGTTGCTAAATTCCCACCTCCTTTTGTTCTTCATGGACCCATTCCAATTCCTGTTTGGCATGAGAAGAATTTCCCTCAATTCTCACACCAAGGGATGCTCTATTTTTCATTCATGATGAAAACACCCATCTGTTAACTGGTTGAGAAATGATTGATGCTGAAGCAGTGGTGTTCTAGTGGTAAGGCTTATTACCAAACTTCTGATAATGAAGCAGGCTACCAAAAACTTACCCAGCCCACCCTGGGAGTGTGTGGATTTGATCGTGGGTGTTGCACACACACCAAAAATCCAAGGAGACCTTTGCAAATTAGGCTACTCTTTTTCTTTTGCCAGGTTATCATGGGAGAGTCTTTAACTAGTTCTGAATATTTGTAAGTATGAGTACTTCATAGAATCATAAAAGCAGGTACAGCTGACCCTTTCTCACCATGTTGTAAATATTCCCCGAGACTGGGTGCAGTACTGAGGGATAATAATCTTCTGACTTATCAAATGCTGACTGTCTAGAGCAAATCGTACACTCTCTTTGTGAATGGTCCTGTAACGTGTATGAACACATTTCTGGGTGCCTTAGAAGTTGTATTTTTCATGTGTGCTAATATGCAGTATTTATACATTGTGAGAAGCTGCTTTGAATAAAAAGGTTGAAACTTCATCTGCATTTGCTTGTGTCCATAAAAGTCACAAACCTGTGGTTTCTGAACAGAGAAGCTTCTGGGCCCCCAGGGGGTTGATGCGTCTAGGTGGTGTCTGCGTTCGTGACTTGAGGCTTCAGGGATTTGGGCTGGTCGCCACTGTGCGACAAGAGCATGACCCCAGAGGACTGTAGAATGGGGGCACCCAGGGAACTCTTTTTCAGGGGGGTTGGTATAAGCATTCATCCCTTCCCTGGTAGGTGGAAGGTTACTTGCACAGGGCTGCCTCCTCACCAAAGATAAAGCCCCATAGAGCTTGACCTTGCACGACCCTGGCTGCCATACTTGGCTAACCACAATATTTGTCACTGTGGAGTTGTGAAAAAGCCTTTCACACACAGGATCTTGTTGCTTCGATCATCACAACACGGCTCTTAGGAGAGACACACGGGGCGGGGGGGAGGAGGCTCTGGCTTCCAAGGCCTGGCTCCAGCGACACTGGAAGGAAGTTTTTTGTGAGTTCATGGCAACAGGATTCTGGGAAAGGGGTTTGCACAAGGTCAACGTCTGTCTGTCTATCCAGCAGCAGTATTGAGCCTCCTGTTCTGTCTCAGAGCCTGCTCAGGTGCTAACAGGCAGAGGTTACTCAGATAGTCCCTCTCTCAAAGGGGCTCTGGGTCTAGGAATGTGGGAAAGGCGGGTAATCCTGCCGTGATTCTCAGATCGTCCCCAGTGCAGTACCAGAGGGAACACCTTCCTGCCTGATTGTGAACGCCTCAGGGTGGAGAAGGGGGTGCACTAGGAATTGCTCATTTTCCCTTGGGTCACCTTTCGGTCCCTGTGGGCCAGCCAGCCTCGGCTGGAGACCAGGATCTTCCCTCTGCTGGCCTTCCTGCCCTTTCTCTTTCTGTTTCTGGTGTCATCATCGTCCCCATCGTTGCTTTGTGCACCTCTTTGCCCTTTCCGAAAGGTCCTGACTCCATCCTACGTGGTCAAGGTCACACCTGGAGAGTCCTTTACTTCTAACTGCCTCTGGTCCTTCCAGCAGCCCGACCGAGGCTTTTCGGAGGTTCCTAGTTTGACGTGTATAGGACAAACCTTGTCCCTTGGACCGCCCCTCACGGGCAGACTTTGAGGGGACATTCTGCTCAAGAGCCCCTTCACCAACAGTGAGAGGCAATAAAGAACAGAGATGGGGCTGGGACTCACATCTGGTCCGACATCAACAGCAACAATTAAATGATTCACCAGGGTAGTGAGTAAGCAGGAACAGAGTGTAATCCCAAAAGGAACTTTATTTTTTTTCTTACCGTCCCCTAAGTCTGGTTAATGGGCTAGTCCTAATCCGAGATGAAAACACAAGTAGGAACTTTCTGGTAAATAATTGTTCCTTAAAGTCACACACACAGTTTCAACTCAATAATTATGGGGGTGGGGGGATGGGTAAAAATAGGGGAAGGAGATTAAGAGGTAAAAACTTATAATTATAAAATAAATAAATCGGGGCACCTGAGTGGCTCTGTTGGTGAAGCATTTGACTCTGGATTTGGGCTCAATTCATGATCTCAGGGTCATGAGTTTGAGCCCCACATCAGGCTCTGTGTCAGGTGTGGCGCCTGCTTGGGATTTTCTATCTCCCTCTCCCTCTGCCTGCCCCCCATGCTCATGCGCATTCTCTGTCTAAAAAAACTAAAAAAAAAAAAAAAATCACAGGGATGAAAGTTCTAGCACAGGGCGTGTCACCCACGGTATTGTAATGACTTGTGGTGGCAGATGGTAACTGGTCTTGTCATGGTGAGCATTGTGTAAGGAACGTAACTGTGGAATCATTATGTTTCACACCCAAAACAAATCCAGTATTCTATGTCAACCATAGTTGAATGTAAAAAGATAATTTAAAAAATGGCCATATCCCAGTTAGCCAATGTTTTTTACTTCATTCAAGGTTAAGGTTCCCCTTATTCTTGGCGAGCCTCACTGTCTCTTCTGGCTGTATTGGTGGGGAGCAGGAAAGGTTGTACGAGGACCAGTCCACTGCGTCCCCTAAGCTTTAGGAGTTCATATAAACCTCCCACTGAAGCCCCATTTCATTTCAGATGAAAGGGGAGCCCTCTTCATTTATTTTCCTGGTGTGTGTGTGTGTGTGTGTCTGTGTGTCTGTGTGTATCATGGTGGGTAGAATTCCTTACAAACCCTTCTTGATAGATGTTAGATGTATCACACCTAGAAACTATTCAGGGTCTTGTAAGCGATTTCCACATGTTGGGGAGTCTTTGTGTGGGAAGCACATGCCATAGGGCCTTATGAGTTGTGATAAGGCCCAAGCTTTCCCTGTAAGTGAGGTGGGAGCCCCAGGAGGATCTGGAAAGGTGTGACCTGGACTGACTTGTGTGTTAACAGATTTGCTCTAGGACAATAGGCAAAAGTGGGCTGAGGGCAAGGAGGCCAGTAGGAGACTTGCAATTGTCCAGCTTCTTTCAATGAAGGCTTGAACTGGATGGGGCGGTGGAGGTGGTGAAGGTGTCCTGAGCTGCTTTGAAAGGCAGACCACGATTTGCTGCTGGTTGGTTATGGAGTTAGAGGGCAGAGTCAAGGGCAAGTCTGGGATTGTGGGGCATGAACCGCTGAAAGCTGGAATTGCCCCTGACTGAGGCAGGTAGAGCTTTGGGAGAGCGGGTGTGAGTGGGGGTCCCAGGAGCTCTGCTGAGATGTGGTATCATATGCACAGGTGTTTGACCTTGCTCAGTCTTTGAGGATTACTGTTGTGCCTGTCTCATAGGGTTTTTTTTAAATTATGAAATGCCATTCACACACACACATATTTGTGTTATATATGAGATTTTATATCTATGAGATTTATTTAAATATATAAATGACATTAATATATAAAATTACATTGTATATATAATATTTAAAACAGTTGTTGGCACATATCCTTTTTAATGATTACACGAGATTTGCATAATGAGATTTATATATAAATGAAATTATATATATAGTATTTACAATACTTGCTAACATATAGTCACTAACGATTAAATGAGATTCTTATATATAGGCAAGATTTTTATATATATAAGATTTATATAAGTGAAATATCATTATATATAATTTTTAGGACAGTTGTTGGCAGATAGACACAAATGATTTAATGTGATCTATATATACATATGTCACTTCTATATATAAAAGATTTATACAAATATATGAAAAATATAAATGAGATTATGTACCTACATAAATGAGATTTTGTCTAAATATAAAATGTTCTGAAAAGCTGTTGGTACATAGTCACTCTGTAGTGAGGAAATGAACTTGACGTATATGTGTGAGATTATATGTGTGTTCGATTTATTTAAAATATAAGATTAGGTGAGTAAGGTGAGTAGACCCCTACATACATATTCCCCCCATTCACACCTGTCCTTAGGGCCACTGCTGGCACATCACTGCCAAATCAGTAGTAGCCATATTAGTACTTATTTTGTGCACTGCCGTGCCATGAGGCTGGGGACACCAGTCAGGGGTCTCAGTGCAGGTGTGTGTGGTGCGAGCATCTGCTGGCCCTGGCCCTGGCCCAGGAGAAAGCTGGGCAGGATGGGTCAAGTCCTGGTCTCTCCGATGAGAACGTGTCTCTGCTGGTAGCCAAACGGAGTTCTGTCCCCAGAGAAACTCCCTGCTGGTGACACCTGGCACGTCCTCCTCTGGCTGGCCCCCGTGTCCTTGTCTCCATGTGGGACTTGCGCTGCCTCTCTCAGGGTCGTGAGGATGAAATGCGAGCCCGTGTAAGACCCAGGACACCTTCCCTCCGGGATTCCACAGAGCGACCCCATCAAAAGCTCTTGGATTCTGAGGTTTCCAGGGAGGCCTGCACTTCTCCGTCCTGCAGATTGCGTCCTGGGAAGGTGGATGTGCTGGCGTTGGACCAGAGAGGGACTGGGAGCCTTCCTAAGCTGGGCTGGAATGAGAGCCCTTGAGGCATGGAGCCCAGTGGAGAAGTCAGCATGGGGGAGGGGACAAGCCTGAATGCGGCACCAAGCTGGAGCGGCTGGCCTAGAGCCAGCACCCAGGGACAGAGCCACTGTGGGAGATCCAGGAGGGAGGGCAGGTGGCAGACTCTGGGCACTTTCACAGGACAACTGCCATCTTGTCGAGGATGGGGAGTGAGCCATCCAGGGTACCAGGTGGGTGGGAAGCAGCCGTGTGTGTGTGAATCTGCAATTTCTCCTCTAGGACTGTCAGTTTGTAAGAAATGTGGGGTGATTTTGCTGAGAAGCAACTGCAGAGATCAAAGGCAAGAATGGTAGAGACTCTCCGGCCGTGGTGGAAAGTGTGATTTGAAGTCAGACAACCTTGAGATTGAAATGTCTCATGTGGTTTCAATGAATGCCAAGTCTTGATGACCGCATCTGTACAGTGGACACAGTAACCCCCACCACAGGTTATCCTGAGGCCTATGTGGGCTAAAGGCAGAAGGCGTCTGGAAGAAGGGAGCAGGTGCCTGCCCTAAGCGTTGATTCCCTGACATCCCCTTTCCCATAAAAGCAATGAAAACCTGGTTAAGAATGGGGGAGGGGGTAAGGGCCAACTGGGAGGCAGAGACGGTCCCTAGGACTCATCAGAGACTGACATCCAAGCTGTGTCATTTGAGAAGTGCCAGGAGACCCCACTCACATGGGAAATCCACAAGCCAGATGGTGACTTGGGGGTTGTAACTTAATAACCTCCTGGATTAAGGTCCTTAGAAATGATCTGAGGCTATAGGATGGTCAGGGTCCGCAGGTTCAGCCTCCGTGTGCGGAGGAACACACACACGAGATCTACTCCAGCAGTTGGGGCCATGCCCGTTGGGTGAAGGTGAGGAAGGCTGGTCCTTGCAATTTTCCACTTACTGTCAGACACAGAGCCCTAGGCTTTGCCAGGACAGATGGCAAGTGATCTGTCTCCAGATGACAGGGGACCTAGTGGGTCCTAGCCTCGTGGCACACTTGGTGTCCCAGGGTGCCACCTGCTCACACACACACTCACGTTCAAAGAGAGGCATGTGAGCTGCTCTCCTAGCCCCTTGGATAGTAGCAAGCAGCGACTGAGAAAGGGGAGAAAATTCAGATGTTGTGGGCCAGTTTCTAGAGGAATAGATCTGTGCTTGGTTCCCCCCACCCCCGAAGGCCTGCGGTTGTGTCTTTTAGATGGTGTCTACCCTTGGCCACATTTCCTGTTTGATGGCAGAGGCTCTCTCCTCCTACTCCTCCTCCCAGAGCCATAAACTGTCCATTGTTCATCCCAGCAACAGGTCCAGGTGGCAGGAAGAGCATACCATTTGGAATCGCACAGAGCCAGGTTCAAATTCTCCCTCCGTCACCATGTGATATTGGGTGATGACATGACACAGCTCCTCTTGGCTGCAGGTACTTATAGATTTTGTTTGGTTTGGTTAAGGATTCAGGAATAGCATCCTGACCTGCTGTTGAATAGTGTGCACTTAGGTTAGGCTAGTTCCTTATTTATAAGGTATTTTCATGTCCTATCTCTTTTAATGCCTCCGTGTAATAGGAGAGAAAACTGGGGCTCAGAGGGGCAAAGTGACTTGCCCAAGGACACACAGTTGTAAGTGGTGAACGGGAATTCCAACTTACTTGTTTGTCTGTTTGTCTTTTCATTCGGAAATAATTCCACACTTAACACAAAGGTTGAAAAAAAGGGTACCCTCCAATATCTCACCTACCCTTCACCTAGGTCCGCCAAAGGATAACGTCTTACATAAGCATGGCACAAGCATAAAAATCAGGATATTAACATTAATAGCAATATCATGATCCAATGATTTAGAATTTACCTGTGGTCCCATGAATGTCCTTTTTCTAGTCCAGAATCCAGTCCAGGCTCACACGTTGTATTTACTTTCCCTTTGTCGCCTTTAAATCTGGAACCATTCCTTCTCCTCTCTGAGATTTTCTTGACCTTGACAGTTTGAAGAGAGTATAACAGGCTTGTTATATTTTGTAGGATGCCCCTAGATTTGGGTTTGTCTCATATTTCCCCCTTATTAAATCCAGGCTATGCAATTTTGACAAGAACAATCACAGAAGTGGGGTTCTGGCTTTCCCAGTGCGTCCTATCCAGAGGCACATTGTGTCCACCTGTTCTCTCGCTGGGGACATTAACACATCCTTTTGGGGTTAGATTTCAAGGTTTTTGTTCTTTCTTTTGTACCACGCTACCCACGTTCTGCTGTTTGTGTACTGTACTCAAACTGTCAGACTTGATACCGGTATTGGAAAATAATATTAAAGGATATTATGACTCCAAATGTTGTTTTTACACTGGGAGTTTACTTGTGGGCAGACACCAGTTTGGGATTTCCAGTTCTTTTGTGCCTCACACAGAGAAAAAGCCAAGATAGTGTTCATTGAATGAATAAAAGAATGAAATAACAGGTCCATGAATGAATGAGATTCTCCATTTAGTTTCCTCCTTGAGGGTGGGAACATATACCTTACTGATACTTTTATTTTCTGCAAACAGTAGGCACTCATTAAATTTGAGTAAATAAAACTAAATCTTCCTGGTGCATATTTCCTTACTTATAGGAGGAAGAAAAAAATACTTGTTTTATCTTAAAAATATTTTTTTTTTGCAGCTCTTTCTTTTTTCTAAATAAAGGCATTTCTGCTTTGATCCTCAGTATGTAAAAATAAATAATTTTCTCATCTTTGGTTGTTCTTGGTATCTTGGACAGATGGAGACCAAGGCTGTTTAGTTTAAGGAGGCTGCCTAATGATTTGGGGTCGTGGTTTCAGAGAAGGCCTCAAAGTTCCCACTCCCTGATGGCCATGCCCTGCCCTTCAGTGTGGGTGGGCCTGCCCCAATCAGGTGAACCTTTATGGGACTAGAGGTCAGAGATGGAGAAAGTGAGAGATTCAAAGCACATTTTCTCCTGTTGGCCAAGGAGGACCAAATGGAGAGAGTTCCAAGTCAGGAAGTGGCAGAAGGTCACTAGGAACTGGTATCAGCCACCAGTCAGTGGCTCTCAGTGGGAAAACAGGAACCTTGGTCTTACTGGCACAAGGCACCAAGTTCTGCCAACACACTGATTGAGAATGAAAGATGACTCGAGCCTCAGATGAGACCTGAGCCCCTGTGGAGACCTTGATATCAGCCTTGTGAGACCTTGAGCTAATAGCACAGCTCTGCTGGGCTCAAACTCTTGACGCATGGCAACATAACATGATCAATTTGGGTCACTGAGTTTGTGGTAGTTTACTATACAGCATTATCTGTGCCTTTTCTGGAGTGTCATGGACTTGGAACCCTACAGTCTGTAGCCTTTTCAAATGGCCTTGTTTCACTCAGCAGCATTCATTTCTTTGTGACTTGGTAGCTCATTTCTTTCTGTTGCTGAGTAATATTTACTTGTCTGGATGTACCACAGGTTATGCCTTCGCCTACTGAAGGACATCTGGGTTGCCTCCAAGTCTTGGCAGTTATAATAAAGCTGCCATAGATATAAACATGCACACACAGGTTTTTGTATAGATACAAGTTTTCAACTCACTTGAGGAAAGGTAGGAGCACAGTTGCTGAATGGTATAGTAGGACCATGGTTTCTTAAGAAACTGCCAAAGGGTCTTCCAAAGCAGCGGTATCATTTTGCATCCCCACAGCTATGAAGGAGAACTTCCATTCCTCCTACATGCGTGCCAGCATTTGACGTTGTCATTTTGGGGCCTTTTAGCCACAGAAGTCCCTTTCAGATTTTTATTCCCACAGGGGAGGCCCTCTGTCCGCCTTCCCATGTTTCCACTTCTGCCTGTAATATAGGAAATCCCACCAGTGGCTCCGAGGCGCTGGGGCGACAGTGCCCACTGCTTTCTACCCCTTGTTCAAACGTGTCCATGGGCAAGGAAGGTGTCTCCCTGATCAGTGAGAGCCCAACATCCACTGGGCCTTGTTTTCCAAGGAGAGACTGGGTTTCAGAGGCGAAATATGCTTCTGTCTCCCAGGGTTGGGTACTCGCCTTTGGGCAGAGAGCTGCCGTTCTTTGAGGTGAAAACGAGTCGGTTTACTCGGGGTGGCAGGTAGATGGGATGGGGGGTCCTGTGGCGGCTTCTAGTCATCTTTTATCAGGGAGTTCAACTTGGAGAGTCCTATCCCATTAATCAGTCCTGACGCGCCATTTTTTCTCACCCTTTGTGTTTCTCAGTTAAGAAACTGAGACATGGTAGGCTTCCCCAAATTCTCAGGAATATGCACACCACCACCACCAAGGGCAACAATTATTCCTCATATAGTGATGGTTCACAGTGTGTAAACAGTCACCACCATTGCTGACCCTCTGTAGTATGTCAGGCCTTCCGTATGTCGTATGTCGGATGTTGCAACATTAGATTCCTTTACCAAGTGAATTTCGAAGAAGAACACATCAATGAGAAGGAAACCATGAAGGCATTATCTACCAATCGCCATGAATAGACTACTTCAGATCCTGATTCAAACAAAAAGCAGTGTGTGTCTGTGTGTGTTTGTGTGTGTGTGTGAGAGAGAGATTATGAGTATTATGAAATTACTGGTAGTTTTTTGGAGGGAAAATGATACTGTACTTACACTTTTAAAAAATGTCCTTACATTTTAGAAACATGTAATTAAGCATTTAATTAGATTTCTGTGTGCTTTACTTCTCATACAATTTCCCCTGTTTTTTAAGATGAAGTGAGAAAAACCCAGAAAAGTGATTTGCCAAGTTCACACCTGGTACATGGCAGAGTTGGGTCTGAAGGCAGGGGTGTTGGAAGGAAATTGCTCTGCCTAGTTACAGCCTGGTACCCTACCTTGATCATCTCTGGTCAGTCTTCAGCAGCTGCAACAAAACCTGAGCCTCGACCCATGAGACAAATGAGCAGATCATGGGATTTTAAGCTGTGCCATTAGAAGGTCTCAGTTTAGGGGTTTTACTATGGAATTCCCTATATACAGGTTTGAGAAATACCCAGAAACAGCTCAATGCCAGGAAAGGAAATACCAGAAGCAGCCTGATTAAGACTGAAACTCCAGATGTCACCAAATTTCTGGACACGTGCAATTTCATGGTTAGTAACAAGCAGTAGTCAGGGCTTCTGACTCACAGGCTGGGAGCCAAGTGGCCTGGGTCGTTTTCTGCAAGAACATTTCATCAGCCAGTTGCCATCTTGGTATAGCTGTGTTGGCTGGTCTCAGGGGTCGGCTGTTTTCACAGGTTTGGATGACTGGTTCACACCAAGAGACATTTCTTTATTCTTCACATGTGCAGAACTCTAGCCCTTCTTGCTTTGGCATTCCTGGCTGATATTTGAGAACCTCACCTTCCCTCCAGTTATCCCACAGGGTTGGGACATGGAACCGAAGAGGTGAAGGCATGATTGTGACCTCACAGGAACCTTTTGCCTTCCTGATGGAGGCATGAGTGCGTGAAGGAAATGCGGTCTCAATCATGGAGCCCTTATCAAACAATCATCATGAGTGCAGAAGCATTTCTAATGCTAACCAGTTGCCTCAACAATGGCCAGTTTCTGACAAGAGCAGAGAGACGCTGTGGATGAGTCATTGTGAAACCAATGAGGTACTAAGAAGATAACCGAAAGATCTGAGCTTCTGTGTGGTCGGCTGAGAGCTCTATCTTCCGCGCCGAAGTCCTAGCTGGGAAGGATGAACTGTTGTCAGGAGTCAAATATCTGAGCAAGGTAAGGGGATGAAGGAGTGGCTTCTTGGGGTGATTTGCCGGAGGCCTCTGAGAAAGAGCCGTTCTGAGGGCACACTGAATCTAGACCAAGGAACCTGGTCTGAGAACAGAAGTCAGTGTGTAAGGAACTCTTTCCTGCTGGACTCCCAAAGGCAAGGCAGCTATGATAAAACCTGAGCACAAAATTAGGGAGTTGCTGCACGTCAAAACTTGGTGAGACGCTGAGAACCCACGGCTGCAGTATCTTGTAACCAGGGAAACAGGATGTGGACGAATGGGGACAGGTACTTTCCCAGTGAAGGTGGCAGTTGAAGCACAGAATGACATGACCCTAGAGGGCATGCTGCAGGCAGTGGGATTGGGGCACAGCAGTGACCCTCCCATAGAGAGATGAAGCTACAGCTGGTCAGGAAGGATGATCTATGGTGGACTCCATGGAGTATCCAAGTGGGACAGGTTCTTGAGTTCCCGTGCCATGCCCCCGGTGGGCTCAGCTGCGACGTTGAGTAGCTTATCAGAGGGCTGATGTGAGGACTAAAGGAGGAAATAAGAGCTCTGGTACTAGTATTGCTGTTCTATATCTTATTGTTGCCTCAAATGAATCTTGGTTCTGAGATAGATAGAGTATATATATACTAGCTGTTAATAATTGAATGAAATTATGTAAGATAATTTATGTAAAGCCCTCAACCCAATGTTTATACATGGTAAGTGCTCAATAGCTGTTAGCTATTACTATTATGATTATTGTTACAATGATCAATGAAGATAGTGGTACTAGAAGAGTGGTAGTCATTTAAAAATAGAGCGGATACTACTCAGTTGTAAAAGAGGTCCAGGATAGGGAAATCCCTTTTGGTTATAATCACCATTACCCCTCTTTTTATCCCGAGACTAAAAATAGAGCCTGGAACACACAGGTCATAGTTGAATAAATGTGTTGTTGAACTCAGGAAAGGGGACTTTCAGGTTCCACGTTCCTAGCTTGGCTTAGCCACGTGCCCCACGTTAAGTACTCTCTCCTTCCCATCGACTTAATCTTGGCAGGATTCTCCTGAGGGCTGTTTCTCCCTGTGAAAGATAGAGAATCTGAAGCTTAGGGACCGGGAGATTCCCCAGGGAGTCCTACCGTGCCCTCAGAAGGGATGGCGACATGAAGGCTCGCGCAGGCAAACTCGCTTGCCCGAGGGTCTGCGCGCACAGGGATGCAATGTTGGAGACTGGGGAGGGCGCGGAGGCTCGCGGAAGGTGGCAGGCTGGTCAGAGTCAGCAACGAGGGCCAGCATCTGAACTCTCGCCTCTGCCTTCAAATCCTTTCCTGCCACACGGTGCTGTCTCAGGTGTGAGAAAGGCCCCAGAAGTCCTGGCACGCAGCGTGATGGGACCTAAAATGGAGACAGAGCGGGCTGGGATCTGGGCTTCCATCTGTGTCCCTGGCTTTCAGAAGAAAGTCCTGGTCCAGCCAAAGGGAGAGATGCTGGGTGAGCCGGAGAACTGGTTTGGCCGAATGTTCTAAATTTAGAAGGGGACTTGGATGTGCCCTCCGCAGCTTTTGACTGGAGCCCAAGCTCAGGGTGTGTTGGTGTTTTTCCTCTTTGCTTTCCCTGTGGGGCGGGGAAGCTCTTCCCCTCTCGGGTTCCCGAGGGCTCAGACGGCGCTAGGTTTATAAATACCCTCTCCGCTCCCTGGCACTTCCGACCCCAGCCGTTGTCAGTAATTTCAGGGTTTCTCATGGAAGCTCCGCACTCTGACTTCCTGGGGCGATAGTTGAGGGGGATGGGTCACCCCCAACCTCAGGGAGGCCCTGCAGCAGGGGCACGACGTGGCCAGACAGGGCCTAGCTTCCAGGAGCCGCTTTCCTCCTCACCCTGGCCTCTCCAGGCAGGCAGAAGTCATACGGGGAAGTAAACACTTTCCTGGGTCTCGCTCAGATGAAGGGGTTTGGAGGTTAGTGCTGTTGGTCATGAAAGGGTCTGGGGGCATGGAGTAAAGGTCCTGGGAGGAGCATCCATATGGAGTGTTTGTGCCAGGCTTGTGCTAAATGATTTAATGCTGGTTGATCATGGGAGCTGATAGTGTCACATGTGTCCCAGCTCCATGCCACACTTCTTACGTGGACTTTCTTCCGCACCCGTGCAGTTCCGTATAATCTGTACAAGATCCAGGGACTGAAATTGTCCTGTTCCACAGGGGAAGCACCTGAGGGTCTGAGAAATGACCAGTCCAGCTTGCACAGCTGGTGCACCAAAATACCTCCTCTTTCCGCATGCGTGTTTAGAGCTGCTAGCAATCTCCTTTGTAGCAATTAAGCAACTTTAAAAGATTTGAAGTCATGCAAACTGGGGCTCAAATCACAGCACTGCCACTTGCCCAAAGAATCTGGACAAATCCTCTAAACTTATCTGAGTCTCAGTTTTCTTATCTGTCAAATGGGAACGAGAATAGAGTTCATGGGAAGACTGCGATTGTGTAAAACACTGAACTTGGGAAACGGTGTACCCCGAATAAATGGCAGTGAGCAATAATAAGAACTAACATTTATTCCGTTCCTCCTATTGTCAGAATATGCTATGCACAGTACCTGTTTTACTTAATGTTCTCAGCCACTTTACAGACACATACCTTTATGGACTTTATTTTTCAAAAGAGAGAGCCGAGGGTAAAAGGAGAGAAATGACCCTTCCATGGTCTCGTAAATGGTGGAACGTCGGTTTGAACCCAGTAAGTGACTCCAAGTCCATCTTCTCCCCTCATCTGTATTGCTTTTGTCATCATCATCCTCATTATCACCTTTGTCACCATCTCCTTCGTCCTGACCTTAGTCGTCATCACCATCACTGTCAACATCACCACCATCGTGATCACCACCATCATCCTCACCACCACCACCATCACCACCTTCGTCACCTCTGACATCATGGCCATCATAACCACCATGATCATCCCCTTTGTCATGATTACTACCCTCATCATCATTATCACCATCATTCTATCACGGTTATTATCCTGTACCTGCTCCTGGTAGCCCTGGGCTCCTCCAGGTTTGATCCAGCGCAGGCCTGAAACACAGGAAGGTCTCGGGCTGTGTATGCGAATTGGCTGAATGACCTGTGACTGACTGGAAACACAAATGCGGCAGACCTCTATAAACTCACCTCCTGCAAGAGGCTTTCTTACCCCTACACCCAGAGAGGTTGAGGGCTGTGGATCTTGAACTTGAAATGTCTATAGATGGGAACTCTGAGAAGCACATGGTTAGCAAAAAGCCCAGAGACTGAGTCCTACAAT
This sequence comes from Mustela erminea, assembly GCF_009829155.1. Classification (NCBI taxonomy): domain Eukaryota; kingdom Metazoa; phylum Chordata; class Mammalia; order Carnivora; family Mustelidae; genus Mustela; species Mustela erminea. The sequence goes on along the minus strand of NC_045632.1, from coordinate 53,485,860 downwards.
TTCTCTGCGCTGTCCAATATGGAAGCCGCTGCCGCCGTGACTATTTAAATCTAAAAATTCAATTATTTAAAGTGAAATAAAATGGAAAACTCAGTTCCACAGTGACACTAGCCACATTTCAAATGCGCCATCACCTGTGGCTACCATATTGGATAGTGTAGATACAAAGTATTAGTATCATTGCAGGAAGTTTTTTTTTTGCTGCTGTTCTAGAAGGTCCTGATTTTCAGTCCCCTCTGGGTACACTAGTATTTCCAGGCCAGGAGGCTGATCTGGGGCTTAGGAAATGTGCTCACTGTGCCCAGCATACCAGTGGGACATAGAGAGGAACCAGAGAGAAGCTTCTAGGGCATACATCAGTCTTACTGGCATGTCCTATAAGCACACTGGGCTTGAGGTGAAGTGGCTAAAGTCACCGGCATTAGATGTGAGGGTTCACATCTCCACTTCCTGGCTGTGCAACTGTGGACAAATTGATAAACCACCCCAGGCCTCAGTTTCCCTAGTTGTGAAATGGGTATGCTATACCTCTGCCAACTTCACAGGAACTTCTGGGAAAACTGGTTGAGCTGTGTCAAAAGCACCTGCCCAGAGCAGGTTGTGAAGAAGTGTTAGTTCTCTCGCTCTCCACCAGAGAGAAGTCTGGGATGGGGCAGGGGATCAGAGCCGGGTGTCCCAGGAAGCTACGCAGATGCTCCCCCACGGCACACACACCTCAGCCTGCCTCTCCAGACCTGGTTACTCCTGTTCATATTGTTAGAACTTTATTTTTATAGGTTTGGACATTTGGCGAGTCAGAGAATCAATGGTATCTTCACGAGTAGACAAAATAAACACTTTCGTCAAAGGAAGGAGTGCAGAGGAAAGTTAGGGGTAAGAGTCCTGGGAGTCATAGCAATGGGCTCCCACCACCCCCTTAGTCTTCTTCCTTTCTACCCTCTACTGGCAGCTCACTCTGCTTACCCCCCCTTCTCTAATGAAAATCAGCACTTCTGTGGCTCTGAAATCCAAAGTCATTAGTGGCAATTGTAATTGTAGCTCCTGTTTATTGAGATCCCTGCCAAACTAGGCACTGCTCGAAGGTGATTACATGCAGTATTGTAAAAACCCTCTGGTGAGCCACAGTATCAGCCCATTTTACAGATGAGGAAACTGAGGCCCAGAGAGATGAACTAACATGCCCAAGGTTGCATGGCAGGTGAAATGGCAGAGCAGGGAACTGAATTCAGGTGTATAGGAAGCCAAAGTTCCTGCTTTCCTGTGGGGCTCAGAGGATGCTTATGTGAGAGAGACTAGTACAGGGTAGGGGTTGTTTGACTGTGTTGATGGTCCAGCTTGGAGGCGAAAGCTCCGGCTTTGTGGTATCAGTTCACCTTTGAGGCCTGGCTCTGTGCTGGCCAGCAAGGAGATCTCGGGCGAGTTGCTTAAAAACTTAGGAAAACCACTTGAAGTTTCAGTTTCCCTCTCTGTGAAATGAGGACGGTAATCAAGCCTCGTAATGATGTTCTTAGAGCTCAGTGATTGGGGTCTACGTTTGACAAAGCACTTGACAAACCGCTTTGACAAAGCGCCCCGTAGTGGGCGTCTAGGGCCCTTCAGAAACTTCGGCCCTTGCAGGTTTGCCCTCGCGCCAGCCCAGAGTCCGTCTGGCTTGACACTGTGGACATTCCGAGCTGATAGTTGTTGGTGGCAGGGGCTGTCCTGTGCCTCGCAGGATTTTTAGCAGCATCCTTGGCCTATCCTAAACACAGGTTAGAACAACCCAAGGTGTCTCCAGACTTTGTTAACTTTCCTGGAGGGTAAAATAGGCACCCCCCCACCCCCTGCCCTGCCGTATACCCTCTAGCCGAGAACCCCTGACCAAGTCGTACTCATCCTGATTCAATGAAAATGGCACAGGTGCCATTCAGGCTGGAACGCTGGGTGTGTCCCTTGCCTGGGATGCAGACCAAGGCAGGGAGCCCAGCGTGGGGCCGGGCAGGGGGCCGCCATCAGCCTGGGGTGGCCCCTGCTGGCGCCTTTTGAGGATTGGCACCCGGCTCAGTGTTTCAGCTGGCAATTATCTGAACAGAAGTGCTCTAATTGCCTGCGGATCGGGTTTCCTCTGGGGGTCATTTCTTTCAAGGCTCCTGTTGCTGTTTATTTATACTCCTCCCAATAAAAAGCATGTGCTCAGCTGCGTGGGGTATTAATGATAGGAGGGTCGTTCCAGACGGCGCCCGGGGAGGAGCCTGCAGATCCACCCTGCAGAGGTTCCTCATTTGCTGGGTCTGCCTGGCAGGGCCCTGGTGGGGCTGAATGTGTGTGTGTGTGTGTCTGCGCGTCCGTGTCCCCACATGCTGAGACTGGGCGTTTGTCACTGCTCTGACGTAGCACTTGCAAGAACGCGTCTCCCCCGAGGACGTTGCTGCCCTCACATCTGGCCACCAGACTGGGTCCCTGCTGGCCCAGACTTTCTGCGCCCCATCCCAGGCCCCTGCGGCTTCCACCTGGACTCTTGGGGGTTGCTGAAACTCAAAGCCGTTACAGCTAGCTCTCCTCCTAGAGGGGGCTAATGAAGGTAATGAGGGTGCCACCCATGTGTGCAGGGCTCCCTTATTAGCAACAAGCTTTCTGCTGGTGATCGTCACGATAAGGATAATGTTAAATAAACCTGTACTGAGTACCGCCTTCATGCCAAGCACAGCGCGTTCGTCCGTCATTCGTTCATTCGGACATTAGACCAGACGAATGTTGAGTACTGGTCACCCGGGCCGACGTTAGAGTGCCAGAGCAGGGAGAAACAGTTAGACAATTAACAGCTCCCAGGGAGCTGACACTTTGGGGGACGTAGAGGGGAGGCCAAAACACAAGTCCCCTCCTGTGACCACAGAATTGTAGATAAGGAAGGAAGGAAGGAATTGAATGAACAAGATTTGAGTTCCTGATAAATTCTGGGAGGAAAACAAAATGGGGGAATATGACAGAGATTTGCTAAGGTGAGACGGCCTTCTCCAACATGAAGTTGTCGTCAGAGAAGACCTCAGGGTAAGCCGTCAATGGCAAAATGACAGCTATTCTTGGAGAAGAAACAGCAGAGCAAATGCCTTGAGGCGGCAACAAGTTTGAACGACTCAAGGAACGGAAAGGTGTCCAGGGCAGAGCAGAGCCTGGAGGAGTGGGGTGTGGGGGTCCCAGGAAGGAGGAGGAGCCCAGAGAGACCAGCAGGGGCTACGAATTGAAGGGCTTCTTGGCCCACAATAAAGAGGTGAAATTCTGTTCTGAGTATAGTGGATGCCCCTGGGGCTGTGACGTCCCAGATGGTGTGATGCGCTACACGCATGCTACAGCCCAGGCTGGCCGCCCCGCGGAGAGCAGACAGAAGGGAGCAGAGGGCACCTGGGACACCTGTTAGCCAGGAGCCGTGAGGAGGTGAGTTAGGGGTCTCTTGCCGCTGTAACAAACACCACAAATGTATCATCCCACGGTCTGGAGGTCAGAAGTTCCAAATGTGTCTCGCTGGGTAAAGGACAAGGTGTGTCCCGTGAAGGACTCTCATGCTCTCCGGCCAGCACCCCTCGCTGAGACACTGGCTCTGCCCCTATCCAGCGTTCCCCTGCCCTGCCAGCCACACAGGGGTGGGGCAGGACCCGACACAGAGTCAGGCCAGAGGGAGACAGAGGCAACATCCCGTCCACTCCTCCAGCGACTCCAAGCTCTGTGCCCCCCCAGCCCCCCACCTGCACTGTCCAACCCCCTGCGGGGAGCACCCTCTCTCTCTGCTTTGGAACGGCCTGCAAGGCCAGCGAACTGGGATGTCAAGAGCACAGGTCCTCAAGGGGTCAGCCCGCTCCGTTGCTCTGCAGCCTCCTGGAATCTTCCAGGGGCTGGTACTGAGGAGAGCAAAGCCACAGCTTCTTTGGGTTGGGACTTGCACCCCCGTAAGAAAGCGGCCCGTCCTTCCTTCTCCCTTTTCTTTCCCTTCGAACCCCTTCCTTCGCCTCTTCTCGTCCTCCCCCTCCCTCCCTTCCACGAGCACAGAAGCAGAGCCAGGCACGGGGGCTGACAACGGCTCGGAAAGCTGGCCGCGTCCCTGCCATCACGCAGCTGAAGATCGAGCCCAGTGGTTCTCTTTCCATGGTGCAGAGTGCAGATGTGCAGTCGTGACCCAGAGAGACTGAGATGGACTGGGGTGGGGGTTGGTGTTGTGGTAGAGTTGGGGGAGGCAGGCTTCTGCACTGTTTGAATTGGCTATAGTTGATTCTAAGGACCAGCAGTTTAGAGAAGGGGTCTAGGGGTCCAATGGGAGTCTAATGGATTAATCCATTGACTCTCTAGATAGTGTAAAACTGCAACCCTGGTAACCACTATGGGGGTGGGGAAGGGCGTCCAGAAGGGATATCTGGCGGGGGTTGACTTAGCTTAGGAAGTCAGGGAAGGCTTCTAAGAGGAAGTGACTTTGAGTTGAGATCTGAAGGACCCATAGTTAAGAGTGAACCAGGTAAAGAGGAGGAAGCAGCACATGCAAATGCCCTGTGGCAAGAGGCAGCATAGTGAGGACATTGACAAGGCCCTCAGGAGGAATCTCTGTGGCTCCAGCCAGAGAATGGGTTGGAAGAGGATGTGAGGATGGGGGAGGGAGCAGAGGGGAAGGGTGGGATTTAGGTAGGGAGCAGTGGGAGAGATAGGGGATGGAACAGGTCGGTGGTCAGGAGCCAAATGCTCAGGCTTTGTTGGCTTGTCAGCCGAGGTAGGAGCTTTGTTTTTACTGAGAGATCAAAGGGAAAGCATGAAGGCGTTGAGCAAGGGCTAGCATGCCCACACGCACAAGTACGCTGCAGGCTACCCATGGAATGTGTGAGGAGGGGGTTCCAGGAAGCAGTATAGGGAGACCCATCGGGAGGCCATGCTGTGGTCCAGAAGGAAGGCCAGGAACTTGGATCCTGGTGTTAGTGGTTAAGAAAAGTGGCCGGATGCCAGAGGCTAAGTCACTTGGCTGGGTTCACACCCCAGCAAGTTCAAACCCAGTTCAGTTGTCTTGTGAAGCCCATGTACTAAGGCGCTGAAATTCTAACTGCAGGTTTCCCCCTCTTGGATTCTTGACATCATTTCTGTGGGTCAGAACCAACATTTGCAAAAAGAAGAAAAAAAAAAAAAAGAGGGGGAAGAAAGAACGAACAAATGAACCAGGATAAAATAAAATAGAGCACAGGGTATTGCGTGTAGTAAAAGTAAGGATGCTTCGTGCAGATTTGTGTCCATTCTGTGTGCATGTCCAGAGGTGGGCGTGTGCAGGCTGCGACGACGCTCTGATGGTTGGTCACACACAGCCCAGGCAAGGCTGGAAAGGCTGCTCTTGACTTCACTGTCCACCCCCTCTCCTGCTGATGCCGGGTCCGGGAATGAGTCACAGGAGAGGCAGTCCCCCACTCTCTGGGCACCGTCCGCTTCCTCATAAAGCAGTATTGTGAACCAGGGGAAGGCTGGCAGAGATGCTAGGTCCATGCCCGAGCCACCGCGGCAGGGGTGAGGGGGAGGCCCTGAGAGTCTTCCATACCTCGGGCTCTGGCCCCATCCTGCCCCCACTCCCTGAGAGCACAGGCTGCCCCCTGGAATTTGCAGCAGGACTTGGTGCTGGCAGCCCTCGGGGATGAGTCAGAGTCCTGGAGTCCCCAGCAGCATCCCCACCATCTCTGACTACAGGTATGAGGAGGGTGCAGAGCGGAGAGGCCCTGAATTTGTTTGATGTAAGACTTCTCTGCCAGACGGTGCATGGTGCCAGCAAGGCCTGGCCTGGCCTGGCCCCTAAGAAAGCACACGCACAGATCTCACAGGACAGAGCCTGGAGGACAGGCGAACAAGGGTTTGAGGGCCTGCTTATGTCTCCCTCCCAGGCCACCCTCTCCCTTGGCCCTGAGAATCCTATGGCCCTGGCCTGGGGAGGGGACAGAAAGACAGTGAGGTTCTAAGTGCCCTGGAGTCTGTGTTGAGCCCCAGCTATGTATCTTGAAGCAAGTTCATCTGTCCAGGCTCAAATCTCTCTGTGCACAGGCCTCTGCCCTTCTCTTTCATAGTAGTTATCACTCTCAGAGTCAGGTGAACAATACTCCAATTCCAAGTAGATTCCCAGTTTGGTTGAAAAGACCGAGAAGGGAGACACCTCCCCGAGCCCCCACTGAAACTGTATCTGGCTTTCATCATCTATTTATTTAACTCTCTTCTCTTCTATTTAAATTCCCAGCACCTCTTGTAGGCAGTTCAGGCAAGTGAAATGCTAGTCACTCCCCTCTTCTTCCTCTAGACGAGGGCATGATGTCCGGAGGCACAGCAGCCATCTTGTGACCATGAGGGCATATGATAAAGATGCTAGAGCAGAATAGTATCAGCACATTTGTGGCACTGTCACAATGTGGTGGATCTGCTCACCTTCAGACTTCTTACCCGTTTAAACACTGAAATCCACTTTTATTGCTTGCAGGCAAATATAGTTTCTGACTTAGATAGTGATCTCTTCATGTGGGGCCTTATCCCTGATCATATTCATTCCATAGACTTTTTTTTAATTTTAAGATTTTGTTTATTTATTTGACAGAGATCACAAGCAGGCAGAGAGACATGCAGAGAGGAGGGGCAAGCAGGCTCCCCACTGAGCAGAGAGCCCTATGCAGGGCTCGATCCCAGGACCCTGAGATCATGACCTGAGCCGAAGGCAGAGGCTTAACCCACTGAGCCACCCTGGCACCCCATTCCGTAGACTTTTATTGAGTCCCTACCATGTGCTAGACAGCGGCACTACAAAGGTCAATTCAGAATTTGATCCTAACTTGAAAGTGCTCAGAGTCTAATATGAGAGTTAAGAAGTGAAATCTTCATAACAAATGGGGCTCCGTGTCCCCTAAGATCTAGTTATAGTTGGCTGAATGCCTGTTAGTTCTGGGGCAGTTTTACAACCTCAAGTTCAAATTTCAATCAGATTTCTGGCTTCTGTTAGGAAGTCCCCATCTCTAAATCTTATCTCTGTTGCTTTATCTCTGCCAGCATGGGTCCAAATGGAAAACATCTTCTTTTATCAACCAGTCAACTAGTCAACCAACAACCAATCCTTGGAAAGAAAAAAAAAGTCGCTGCTCACCCAGGACCTTTGTACAGCAGACTTGGCTAAAGGTTGGAGGAGGTGCAGCCACAAAGTTAAACATTGAAAATTAAACACTCTGGTTCTTAAAAGTCATTTGTTGTCTCCTGTAGCTACTCCTTTGCTCCCTTTTCTTGGTGCCTTGGCTGCCCCCAACCTCAGCTACCCTCACGAGAGTTTTCATCCTTGTCTAAATACACTCGAGAAAGCCGTGCTAGTGAAGGAAGCAGGCCTTTAAACTGAGATGCCAAATATCTAATTTGTCCGTGGCTCACTATTTTTGCATCTGCAAAAGGGAGTCCATAAACTGCCCACCCCTTGCAAAATTGGGGAGAGGATTCAGTGGGGGTGACCCGGCACAGGGTCTAGGCCATTTATGGTATAATCTGTATTCCAGCTCTGGATGATCTACCCTTGGCTGCCGCCTTATGAGTTCATTAGAAAAAAAAAATCTATCTCAAATAGAAAACTGTCACCACTGGACTTTATATTTCTGTAATCCTGAGCAGAAATAGTAGGAATGTGTGTCTTCATGGGTGATCCAAGGAGCAGAGAGGCAGAGTCTTTTCCAAGAAGAAAATGGGATGTTTGGGACCACTGACATATTTGACCCACTCTGCTCCGTTCCCCTAGTCCAACACCTGTTTATCAAATTGTGTTATTATCATGGGAAAATTTGAGGGGATGCACCTCTCCCCATACACACATGCCCCAATGTCCTTCCCATTATTTTTCTATAACCAGAAGATTTCCCCTTCCTGCAAATTTAAAGGGCTTGGATCCCTTTCTGAGACTTCTTTTTTTTTTTTTTTTTTAAATTGAGATATAATTCACATTAACATAAAATACACCTTATTAAAGTATATAATTCGGTTGTGTGATGATCACCACTAATTCCAGAACATTTCCTCCCTGGAAAAAGAAACCCTGTGCCCATGAGCAGCCACTGCCCTTCCCTTGTCTGCAGCCCACGGCAATCTTGACTCTACTTTCTTTGTCTATGGCCCCTCAGAAACTTCTGGCACCAGTATCTCAAGTCTGTGAGCCACGAGCTCCGTTTCTAACCCCTCCGTTTGACCCTGCCATCCCCACCTGTCCTTTGCTTCTCAAGAAGTAGGTTTAATCTTACCTAAGAGCTACTTCTCATTGTTTGCCCGCCCTTTGAACCTCCTTCTCCTATTTGTGGCATTCCTTGGTATTTGGCTGGTCTCAGGAGGGAGAGGCCATCTCTCTCTTTCAAAGCTAAATTTAAAAAAGCATAAAAGCTAAAAAGGTGCTTTCCCAGAGTCTCTTGCAGCTAGACCTCAGATGTGTGAGCTAGCTCAACCAATGACTTGAAATTTGTAGCGAGTGGCCCACTCCCCAAAGCAAGGACAGTGGAGAATCTTTGCTGGTGGCTTGCGGTGGCCTCAGCAGTGATGTCCCAGGCCTTTGGCAGTGGGCCCATGGCGGCGGAGCCATGTTTGGTGGCACCAGTGACCTCCCTGGGCTGGCTCTGATTTTGAACGCCGTCCTGGCTACCACTGAGACTCCCTCATTCCTGACCCTTGTTTCTGCCGGGTCCTCCATCCTTCCCAGCTAGATCCTGTCATTCAAATGGATTCCCTTTGGGCTGAGATCATTCAGAGTTTGTTTCTACACTGGCAGTTGAGAAGTCTCGTCTTGGTTTAATGCAAAGTGTTTCATAAGAGTAGAGTCTGAGCCAGAGCAGCTTCACAGAGGTTTCGCCTGAGAGAAAGTGCTGCATTCCAGAGATCCACCCTCCCTCCCCCATGCTCTTACTCACTCCTGCTGCAGTGCAGCGGTGAGCTGGTCTTTTCCTCGGGGGCCATCTCCTTAGTAGCAGGTGGACTGAATGGAGATGCTGACTCGCGATCAGAGGCACTGAGTGTCCATGCTGGAGTCCGTGAGTGCAGGAGGAGCTGTGTCAGGATCCCCTTGTTCAGAAACTGAGTTTCTGCCTGCTTGTCCTCTGCTGTCAGTTGAATTGTGTTCCCCCCAAAGATACAATGGAGTACTCACCCCAGTACCGAGGAATATGACCTTATTTGGACAAAGGGTCATTGCAGATGTAATTAGTTAGGAGGAGGGCATGCTGGGGCAGCGTGCGCCCTTCATCTAGTATGACAGATGTCCTTTAAAGAAGAGAAGAAGGCAGGGACAGAGTCACACACAGGGAAGAAGTCCGCATGATGGCTGAGGCAGAGATTGGAGTGACGCAGCTCCAGGAATGCCCAAGATGGCCAGCCACCAGCAGAAGCTAGGAGGAGACAGAGCCTTGAACCTCCAGAGCTACAAGAGAATAATTTCTGTGGTCTTAAGCCAGCCAGTTTGTGGTACTGAGTGACAACAGCCATAGGAAACGAAAACCTCCTTTGTGCCTAAGTCCCTGCCAATAGCTTTGCTTGAGAACCCTGCCAGATGCTCCTCAGCTCTGTCACCACTGGTTCTGGGGAGCGGGATAGGTCGTTTCCCTAATGGGGGTCTCTGTTGCCTCATCTGTAAATGCAAGGTGAACACATCTCGTTCAAAGTCAGTTCTACATTTAAAGGAGCGCCTGGCCGGGAAACGGCCACGGTGTACATGAAACACCTACCCCTCGTCAGTTGCTGGCTCCCATGATGGCATCCCGTTGGGGGTGGGGGGGTGGTGACTATAAAGTGCTCCCCGAATAGAGATCAATGCCACAGAATATTCAAAAGCAACGAATTTTCTTTTCTAAAGAGAGGATAATTGTATGCACGCCGTGTTCTCTCTCTCTCTTTTTAATATCCTTTTGCACATCTTAGCTTATGGTACAGGAAGGCCCTCTTCTCCGGAGGAGTGAACGCGAGCACACAGGGCCGTCCCCGCCACTGGGCAAGGACAGAGCAGTCCTCCCTGCCAGCCCGCGTAGGGTCAAGGGGGTGCAGACACTGTTGAGCATTTGGTGGGGAATCTGGCCTCCGATCTGGGAAGCTCCGTTGCCGGGGGCTTTAATATCCGCTCTCAACAGCTTTATCTCCACTCAAGATGGCCATTGCTGATTGTAGCACAATAAAGCTGGTGTTGTGGAGGGGGGTGGTTCTGCCATCCCTGGTTATTGCATTTAGAGGCTACTGTAATACTTTTCAGGGAGAGATGGCAGTGATTCAAGGTAATTCAGGACTCTAGGAGTCCTGGATGTTTATGGTTCCTTCTAACCCCAGGGATTTTAGGATTCAAGGTGTGCGACCACACAGCCAGGCCAGCCGGCGTCTGACATGAGGAAGAGATTTAATAGGTGCCGGCAACTCTCGAGTTCCAGATGGTCCATACACAGTTATCCATGTGGACCTCACAACATCCCTTAGTGTGTCTGAAGGAAGGTTCCCTAGCAGTGGGCCCTCTGCCAGGATTCCTGTGCATGGGATCAATTCAGGAAGAGCTCACTGGGAACCCGCTCGGAGTAAGGGAGCTGAGTGGGAAGGGGAAGTTGCCCAGCAAAGGTGGGATTGCAGGGGCCTTTGGAGGGTGAAGTGCACACAGGGGAAGTGGGTGCCCACAGGAGCTGGGCTTGCACACCCCCGCACCCAGCACTCACCGGCTGAGGGGCTCCAGGGTCAGCACGATAAATGCTCAGACACCGTGGGCTCTCTGTGCGCTTGCAGAGTGGCTTTGGTAACCCCCAGGACAGGCAGAAGCAAACTGCACCTCACCCGCCAGCAGAAGAGTACATAGAAATGATAATAAAGTATTCAAGGGGATCTGAGTGGGGGCCAACAGTGTCTGCTACAGGGAACAATTAATATCTCCCATTGTACAGATGACAAAACTGAGGCTCAAGGAGTGAACTGGTTCTCCCTAGATAGGTTGTTGCCTGGGTCAGGATTTTAATGTAGGCTTGCAACGCGGATGTTCTCTCTCTGGCACGGTGATGGTGGATCTCTTGGCGCCTGGGAACCCATGACTGAAAGCACTGAGCTTTCTTGCTTCTTTCTACCATCTCCCTGAGATACACCAGCCCTGGTTTCACAGACCTACTTCCTATAAGGAGGAGAGAACAGGCTCTACCCTTTTGACTCCCTCCTGCCACCAAAGGGGGAAAAAAAAGTATTTAAGTAATTTTTTCTATGCTTGAGAAAAGCAACAAGCAATGATAAGAATGAAAGATTTATCAGTTACACATGGCACAGATGAGTCTCACCAGGGGTGGTCCAGAGAAGCTGAGAAAGAGTCCGATCCCATGCATGGAAAGTACACAAAGAGAAGAAACTAACCTCTGACACAGGAGCCAGGCTTTTAGTGCCTCTTGGGGTGGGTTAGAGACCTGAAGGAAGGAATGGTTGCATTTAGGGGGTTTTTGGCGGTGTGTGTGTGTGTGGGGGGGGCTTCAGGTTCAATGGGTGTGTTCAGTCCGTGAAAGTTCATCGAACTAGGTCCTTATGATATGTGTGCTTTTTATATGCACATCATATATGATTCCATAAAAATTGAAGTTGCAGAAAAAAGTGAAAGAAACAGAAGATAAAGAAGGACAAAAGGGAGAAAATAGAATAAAGCCTTAATCCCGCCCATTGAGAATTCACTTTTGTTAATGCCTGGTGTGTTGTCTCAAGATCTTTCTACGTGTGTGTAATACATACACAAACACACACGACAGAATTTCTGGATGTGCTGGAGACGACTGTCCTCATCTTGAGAGTAGAATATAGCCTGTTTTCGGTACTGACAGCAACACAATTAATTGCAACCCCAAATCGGGAACCAGTGTTCTGGGAAGGAGGAGGTCTGAGAGAGGCTGGAGATGTTCCGTGCATCTGGGAGGTGGAGAATCCAATGATAAATCTGCCTTATGGATGTGAAGTGTGTGGCCCGTGTGCCCCTCCGGACGGGCTGCGTGCGTTACATCATCCACTGTCTGTGTATTCTCCATCCGGGCGTTCAATGCCACGTGTAGACTAAATGCTGACTCTGACTCGTGCCTGGGGCTTGCGGTGATAAATAACTTTGGGTTCTGACCTCATGGGGCTTTAAGTTGAGTAGTGTCACTCTGGGCAAGATACTGCCTTCATGGGAACCTCATTTTTCTCATCAGGAAAATAGGGATAATAAAATCTGCCAGGGGAGACTTCTCTGTGTGGAAGAACCCTCTGATTATTGAATGGGGTCTGGACCCAGGTAAGGTCTTAAACAGAGAGGGTGACTTCATGCAGAGCCCAAGCAGAAGGACGCCAGAAAGGGGAGCGAGGTGTTTCCTTCCACTACTGCTGAGTGGACCCCGCGGGTGGGGCAGTGTGCCTGGCCTGGCAGGAGATGGTGGTGGCAGGTGAGGGAGTAGTGCCCCCCAGCATGGTAGCTCCCGGAGGTATCTGTGATGTTCAGAACACAGTGGTTCCCGTGGGAGCCCCATCGTCCTGTGGACATGGCAGTGTCAAGGGAAGAGGGTCGGAGCAGGTGAAAGTGAAGGTCATGGAGATGTCATGTGGAAACTAGTTGGACTGGCTTATTGGAAGCGCAAGGTAACCTGGGGATCCCCAAAGGCTTGGAGGTGGAAACCTGGCTGGGGAGTCAGCTTTGGTTGGATTTTACAAAGCAGCTCCTGTTTCTTTCTTTTACTCAGGACTGGGGGGACACCTTTTAATTCTTCCCCTAGTTGTTCTTAGCAGTGACGACTTGGGTGGGTTGGCTTGGCAATGGGGGAGGATTTCAAGAAGAGAAAGGCAGGAGAGTGGGAGAGTCTCAAAGCCCACCCAGTCATAGCCCCTCTCCCCAGCTCACTTGGAGGGAACAGATTTCTGCCCTGTGCGGCAGGCCCTTCTCAAACTTTAATGAGAACAGAAGTCCGCTGGGAATCTTCCTAAAGGCAGACCCTTATTCAGCAGGTTGGGGCTTGGTCCCCTAAGGGGCACTATGTATATGTGTGGGGTGGTGGAGAGCAGGAGAAGAGGCAGAATGGAAGAGGAGCCCACCGTGCTCTATGGAGAGGGAACAGCTTTGCTCGCCTCTGATTCAGGCAGTGTGGGAACGATGGTCACTATTCCTAAAGCAAGGTTTGAAAACCACTGGCCTAGAATTCGCCTCGCTCTGCAGTTCCTTCTGCTCAGATCATGCCTACCCTCTTGATAACATTGTAAACTCCTACCCTGCCTTTAACATCCAGCCCAGGTCTGTCTGCCTGAACGCAGCCTTCCTTAGACACCAAGCCCTTATCAGCCCCTTATCTGTACTGCATTATCACCGTCCCTCACCCGGGCTTTGCCGATTCCTATTATCTCACTGTATTGAAAATGTATTCTGCACACATATCTCCATTATATACCAGGAGCTTTTGGGGAGCAGGATGACATCCCCCATGTCTGCTCCTGGGCACAGAGTGTGCTCAGCATAAAGTCATTCCCCGTTCAGTGCTTGCAGAATGGGTACCGGTTAATGCTTCCCTGATTACGAAGCACACCTTCTTGAAATTCTCAGACAGAACCTGGATTTTTATTAATTTGAGATTTCATAAATGGTTATTAATCTCTGCTTGCATCTCCCGGAAATTGCTGGGCTTGGCAAGAGCCGGTAAACAGGCTCAGATAATATCCTCTTTCCCGTCCTCCTGACATCACTGACGGTGTTGTGCTTTTTTTTTTCTCTTTTTCTGGGAGACACTAGACATTCACTTTCTCCCCACGTCACTGAGATGTGATCAAATGCCCACTGAAAGGTTCAGAGTTTGTGAACAACTTAAAGGTCATGTCGGATGAAGGAGCTGGCTGACAGCACCCTTCGGGCCATTGTAATGTGGTGATGCTGGTACTAACCCATTCCCCAGAGGTGTGGGACTTGCCCAGACAGGCCTCCCATCCCTGCCCCACAGAGGGTGCAGCTGCGAGGGCTGGAACATATTCCGAGGAGCCAGGGCTTCTGCTCCTCTGGCATTGCTGGGGAGGCCCGAGAGAGCTCCTTGGAACTCGTCAGGAAGCGGGAGGTTGTCCAGGAGCAGATGCAGAAGGAGGCCCACGAGAGTCAAGGACCTGCCTCAATTCATTTTGCAGTCTGAATTGAGACGTTCTAAAGCTTCTAATTGGTCAGAATCCCATCTTGAGTATTCTTGGGGGATGTATCTAATTATGTCCCTTCAAAGGTGCTCATTAACTTGGTGAAACCCATTGTAACCAACCCCGCGATCCAGGGAACAGTGTTTCTGAGATAAGGCTGGGCAGGGATAGAGATATTGACTGTTTACCCCTCAGACCCTGTGTCTGATTTTCTGCCAGGCACCGAGGTCAGGGGCTGGGGGAGTGTAAGAATGAGACAGAGTTCGTGTTCTTAAGCCCTACAGACTGTCAGATGCACAGCTTCTCCTGAGTGGATTGTTGAGGAAGTGCAGCCCATGAATACAGACCAGAAGAATACAGGCCAGCCTTAGGTACTGAATTGTCTTATCAATCCAGGCTAAAGAGAAAAGCCGGTTGTATGTGTGGGCCGAGTGGGGAGGGGGAGGGAAGGAATGGTTTAAACTGGTTATAAGTGTAGACAGAATGATGGGCGTTGGGGCATAAAGCATAGGCTTGGTGAACAGACACAAGAGATGCACTGTTGACGGGGAGATGAGTCCCCTGAGCTGTTTGCATATGATGACATTCCATGGCGGGGGTGGTGGTCTGACATCCTCTAGACCCAGACGGATGGTTGATTGCTGGGGATTTGAGGGGGTTGATGAAAGGATTAGGAGCAGCTACTCTATCCGATGACCTCCACGGATCAGTCAGACGTCCACACGGTGACACCGATCAGAGCAGCGGTGGTGGGCAGCTCCCAGCACTCACTGCTTCTCCAGGTAGTGCCGATGAGGGTGATGACGATGGGGTATCGAACAGGGGGACGGCGATAACTGCCTCGACCCTTGTGGGACATCTGCTCGATGTCAGGTGCTTTCCAGTATTTTTTCTTTATGAGCCGTTCTATACACGTAAGGCTCAGCGATTTTAATTTCCTTGTCACCGGTCTGGTGAGTCAGAGATGGAAGGGAGTGGTTGGGAGTGTGGGCCCGCGTCAAGATTTGGGTTGACAGTGCCTCCTCGGACGCTGAAAGTCTCGGCTGACCTGGGGCCAGCTGTGAGCCCTCTCTCGGCCTTGCTGTTCGTGTGCGAAAGGAGACTGTGCTGAACTCCATCACGCCCGTTTTGGAGTCAGTGAGGACACAGTGGGAGCCGCCGCTGCTCCTGTCCTCCTTCTAGGTCCTCTTCCCTCCTCCTCCTCCCCTTCCTTCTCCTCTTCCTCTTCTTCCAGAAATAACAATACCATAACCTCTTACTATTAATATTATTATTATTATTGATGCAGGGCTGGGCCTGTCTGGTTACGAAGCAATGCCCTTTCCTCGACTCCACGCTGAGTTCTGGGCCCAAGGGCAGAGCTGGCTGTCAGGTGAGTCTGTGCTGTATTTCTTTATTCCTTCCGTCTCTCGTCTGGCTCTCCACCACTGCAGATGCCTGGGGCCACCTGGAGTGGTGCTTGGAGAATGCATCTGTCCAGAATCCAGGGGGCCACTTCTCTTTCCAGCATCAGAGGCAGAGGCCACTCATGAGGTGGGAATGAATTAGAGGCACCTCAGTGAGAGGGATGTCTCAGACCTCTCTCCCACCACAGCTCTGCCTCCTGAACAGTCCAGCAAAGGCTGCTCCTCCTGTCTAGCCAAAGCCACGGGTGTGTTTTGAAGCAAGGGACTGGGTGACCACAACCCACCTGTTCAGGGCCTCTGATGAATATGCACTTCCTAGGGAGTCACTGGGCTTCTGGACTGGTGAAAGCAGCCAGCGGTGACCCAGATACAGTTTAGTGGCGAGGTAAGGGCATTTTGATTTCAGGCAACAGATGAAGCCCCCTCTGGTAGTATACACAAAAGAGGGGAACTGACTAGCAGGCTTTGGAGGGGCTCAATAAACTCCAAGGTGAAACTGTAGTTGAGCCCCAAAACATTCGCAGGGAATCTGGGTTACAAAGTGTGGCGCTGCATTCCTTTCTCCTGAGAACTGGCGTTCTCTGTTACTCCCCAGTGGAAATTGGGGCGCCCCAACACCTGTGCATCAGTCTAGCCCTATGGGCACTTCCTCTCTGACTGTCTTCCAAATCAAAATACCAAGGAAGAGTCTCTCATTGGCCTCCTCTGGGCCAGGTCACCACTGACAAACTTGATAGAATTGCATAGAGGTATTAAGAGAAACCCCTATGTAGGAATATGGAAATCCTTATTAATTGGTAAAGGAATTAGACAGAACTGTGTCCTTAACAGCATTACAGCTCTTTAAATCTATTTATGCATGTGGTTACATACTGGAAGAAGCCACAGTGAGATGGATTAAATGGCTTGTATTCTGGTAAACTTGGTTTATTTTGCTGGTATTGCTATTCTTCATAATAATAACTGGCATCCATACTGTGTTCTAGTTTGGAGCACTGGGCCACAGTGGGTGGGCACATTCGTGGGCCAGCAAACTCAGGTCCCAGAGAGGTGTGGATCCTGCTAACCCGTAAGTAGTCAAGTCAGACTCTATTTCAACTGCACCATATTGTACCTCGTGTTGTAGGGCTGACCAAAGAAGGAGAATTTTAAGATCATTTCTGCATGCAGCAGGAGTGTTTAAGGTTGGCAGCATCCAGCCAGCCAGTCCTGAGATCATCTGGTGAAGGGAAGCGAGGCATGGAGGTTTCCCAGAGAAAGAACCCAGGATGAAGGAAGGGGTTCAGTCTTCTTTTCTCTATGTTCAAGCAATGGCTGAGTACACTGGCTAACTCAACCTTCTCATACCAGATTTTCATGAGAAATAAACATTAACGTGTTACTAACCTTAAATGTTCGAGATGTTAAGAATATTCCGAATTGCCATGCAGATGCCCGAGTTTCCAATACTAGAGACGACTTCCGTAATGGGAGCACTTTTAGCCCGATCATACCAGTTTATCATTTGTAAGGCTCCTGATGGGAGATGTTAGCACCACTCCGAAAGCACAGTTTTGCACCCAGACATGATCTACTTTTTTTTTTTTTTTTTAATAAATGGAATGTAAGACCAAATATTGGTTGACTGAATGACTATCTTTGGCCATTTCACCTAAACATGCTGTAGTGTCCTATATAAAGGCCGTGCATTCTTTTCCAATGTCAGAAAAGTCAGGACATTTTGTTCCATGTCAAAGACATAGCAGGGATAATTGTTAATTTGTCAAAAACTAAGAAAGGGGAGAGAATCCAAGTCTTAGTCTATGGTAATTTTTGCTTTTGAAGATGATGGGCGATCTAGCTCAAAAGCCAGAATGTACCCCACGAAAGGGACCGTGATAGGCAGTACCTGCTGGAGCTTTGGACAGCCTCTCCCACCCATTATCTACGGGGATGGGTCCTGCTCCGCAGTGATGAAGATTTGGGAGCTTGTAAAGCTAATGATGTGTAAATGCATTTTCAGCTATTTTATTAAGATGGCCTTTCCAGGTTCATTATCATTAATATTTATGGTTAGGATATGTTCCTCCAGAGAGTCTGCAAATAGCTCTCCCATTGTTCGGGTAAAATTTATAGCAAGTTGGACTAAGGGGAGGCACCAATGTGTCCAGGCTTGTACTTCTCATAGGAAACGAAAGCTTTGGCAACGGCTTTGCATGGCTGTGGATCTTTAGTCTATGAGTTCAGGCATCTTTTACATAGGGCCACTTAACTACGCTGTTACGAATCCAGGGAGGGATGTGAACGTCCGTGTGCTGGAAGGCAGAGAGGGGTGGGACAGATTCCCCAAGATCATATCCTCCTCTGCTGCAACTGGTGTTGGCAAGTTCTACTTTTTGTTGCCGTGGCCTCTGTCTCCAACAAAGGGTAACCGTGTCCTTTGGAAGCAGAAGTGCAGCCAGAGTTCCCTGCCCAATAGGATGGAAGGGTCTTCTTCCCAGGAAGAGCCCACACAGAGCCCTGGCACGTGCAGTGGTGCCGTCTGCACCTGCCAGAGATTTCCCACGGCTGCATCTCAAATGGGGCTTGAAATTTCTGGCTGGGGCAGAAGGAAGTGGCTTTGCCACTCAGCCATGCATCTGCTGATGAGCTTTTGGGGAGGGGGTGGCTGGGAAGCTAAGGGGAGATGACAGATTTAGGTATTGGAATCAAATGTTACCTCTGGTACATTTTATAACAGTGAGCTAATTTTTACTTCCTAAAAACAATTTTTGGGGTGGAGGTGTGGAGCAGGTCTCACAAGAGCATAAGCACTCCGAAAGACACCTGACCCATGTTTCAGGTGAAGTCCTCACCTGTAAAATCGAGTGGTGGAATAGATCACCTCTGTGGTCCCCTCCCACAATAGTGCATTTTGTTGCCATCTGGATTATAACAAGGCCATGGTTATGTTTGGAACTGCCAGCAGATGCTGATGCTGTCCCTGGGTGAGTGAGTTATGGTACCCACACCCCACCGGGCTGAAGGATGAGTTTGGGTCCATGGGGGTGTATCTGGTCTCCAAGTCATGGTGTGGAAGGAAGGGAAAGCCTGTGACTGAGACCTGCTCTTGAGCAGAATTTCCTCTATTTACGGGCTGTATCTGGGTCCAATTGGGAGGGGTTGGAGGTTGGGAAGCAGGTGGCACTGGAGACTCTGTGGAGAGGAAATACAAATATGAAACCACCTAGAGGTGGAAAATAGAGAACAGGGGGTTCTAAAAACAGCTAAAAATTTAAGAGACACAGCAACCAAAAGGAACACGTGACCCTTGATAGAGTCCTGGATTTAAGAGAAAGAGCTGTGAAGGACATTATTGGGACTGTTGGGGAAATTTGAATATGACTGTGTATTAGGTGATACTCTATCAATATTAAATGTCTTAAATATGAAACTAGGGTTTCTGGTTATGTGTAGATCTGATACAGACCCATGTAGATCTAGAGAGAGATGAACCAAATGTAAAATATTAGGAGTTGGCGACTGTGAGTGAAGCTTATGTGGGAGTTGACTGTGCTATTCTTTCCACTCTTCTGCAAGTTTGAAGTCTTTTAAAATAAAAAGTGTGGGAAAATGACTTGAAAGTCAGATACGTGCTATAGTTTAGGGAACCGGGTGAAGGGTACATGGGATCTCTGAGTTATTTCTTACAATTTCATGTGAATCCCTATTTATCTCAAAATATCAGGTTTGACCAAGCAAAGGGAGGATAGAAGGCAAATATGGCAAAATATTAACACCTGTTCTAATGGTGCTTGGAAATCTGTTGTATTTGTTCTATTATTCTTAGTTTCATTATTTTCTGAATGTTTGAAATGCCTAGTAAAAATATACCCTCTGGAGTTCTGTGGTTAGCCCTCTAAGCGCGTACCTGGCCCGGGACATGCTGCTGGTTCTGCAGGCTGTTTTTTTTTTTTTTAATTAAAAAAAAAATTTATTATGTTATGTTAGTCACCGTTCAGTACATCATTAGTTTTTGATGTCGTGTCCCATGTGTTCTGAGGAGTCTAGAGCGGGTAGGAGGAGGCGCTCACCTGCGGGGCTGACCCTGCCCAGACCCGGGCCTCTGACTTTTTTACTTCCTTTGTTTAACCCGGGAAAGCATCTTGCACCCCGGGAGGGTCAGGACTTCCTGCTTCCCTGGTCGCTCCTGCTGTGTTCCGGATCTCCCTGATAGGCTAAGGAAATGCACAAAAGGACGCATCCCCGCTGCTTCTTGGTGTATCTCCAGACTGCAAAGACTGCCGCAAGGAAGCCTGTCTTCTCACGAGAATCCTTCAGTTTTGTGTCATAGAAAGAAAAAGAGACCCACATACCAGAATTCATTTATTACATAGCTAAATCACAACTTTACAATACATTTGAAAGGGACTAAATGAGACGTGCACAGTAGCTTAAATGTAAAAATAGAAAACAATGTCCAAAAGATCAGTTAGATTGGAATATAATCTTAGTAATAAAGAGTAAAGCATTTTTAGTCTGGGGTCACAGGACAGGCTGGGCCACAGCAGGGCTATTCGCACGGATTCTGAATGACAATCAAAAGATATTCCTTATCTGTGGAGAGAGGCGGACAAAATTAATTCCCTCCCCGAAAAATTAAATTTAATAAATGAATACTTCAGCTAATCTGCTTTTCTCTTCAAAACATCACTTGGACTTTCTGTAGACCAATGGTTTCCCATCCTTGTTGCACATCGGAATCACCTGTCCAGCTTGCAAAAGCTATGGTGACCTGGGGCCTGGTTCCAGAGGTCCTGATTTCACTGACCTGGGTTGAGGCCTCAGGTATCAGGAATTTTTGTAAAGATCCCCACCTGCTTTTAATGTGCAGCCAGGGTGAGAACACAGGTGGAGGAAAAGCTTCAGTTTGTGGGTCATTCTGATTTTATGGATGTTCTATAGAGAAGTTTGTTCTAGACTAGATTTTGGAGCATGAGTCCTGCTTACACAGACATTGGCTAATACTGTGCATGTAATTCCTTTGGGGAAACAAAATTTCTATGGCTGCCATCTGTCCATAGGCCAGGTGAGTGAGTTCTCTCCCAGGGAAGGTTTGAGACCCTACAGGCCTTTCTTGGATCCACTCCCTACTTTACTTCCTGAACAGGAGACATTTCTCCACTCTCCAGAAAATCTCGGTGTCCTAAGTTGACCTAAAGTAGGACCTACATCTCCTGGATATTGTGATTATTGATAATAAATCAATACTTTTTTACTTCCTAGCAAATGGGCGAAACATCTTCTTCCAAGACTAAATTTGTCACTAATTTCACAAAATTTCCAGGTTGGATTTTTCAGATTCAAACATCTTCATTTGGTAATTGAAGAACATTATGGGCCAATACTGCATGCTAAAATCTATACTTCCAGTTCTTTGAAACAAAGCTTCTATCCAGTAAAGCAGAAAGATGTTTTAAATGTGAAACAAAGTGCCGCATTACCTGGGGCTACCATGATTTCGTGTTTCTTTGATCTGATCCTAAGAAAAGTGAGGTCATTCTGGGGATCAATGTCACGGACGGTACTCCTGGCTTTCATCGTCAGCTGGTGAAGAAGACCTGCATATTGAACCGTCGTCGAGTTGTCCAACGTTGTTCGGATAGGAATACCTGTTACGAGATTCACTTTTGGGTTAATATTTTTTTTATTATAAAAGGAAGACTCACACGGTGGAAACACTGGAAAATACTGGTGATTCTAAAGTGGAAGAAAAGAGTTATAGCTGATACTATTCACTGGTAACAATTCTAGCTTACTCCCTGCCAATCTTTTTTGTCTTTACATGGGTTTTAAGATATAGTTGGTAATGATCAGAAATTTGACTATTTCTTTTTTTCTTCATTTAAATGATAGCATTATCCCTGATAAGCTCTTCTTATCAGGGATAATGTCATAAAATTATTTTTAGTGGCTGTGCACTATTTTGTAAACATAATATAACCAATCCCCCACTGTTAGATGGTTGGGAACTGTTTTTGTTGTGATGGTTGTTGTTGTAGCTAATGGTGTGATGAGATTTTTTGTGCGTGAACTTTTTTGGAAGCTGTGAATTATTTCAGAACCATACATAACATACTACTCTACAAAATGCCCCTCCAAACAGCTGATCTAGTCATTTGGCTTCGAAATGCTTGGCCTATGACCTGCTGCTTGTTTCCTTCCCTAGGGCCAGAAATAGAATGGGATGCTGCAGCCCATGTTGAAGAGTATATCAAAAAGGGATTTTAAACTTTCCTTTGTACCTCCTCATACAATACTTTTTACACCTTAAAGCTTATCGTAGTGGCCACAACAGCAAAGGGACTGTGGTTTTGCGGGGCACTCCCTGGTTTGCGCTCATTCTTGGTTTAAGCATTATTAGATTTAGCTGCTTGTGTGCTCTATTGTTCCATTATGCGCATTTAAATCCGAACCTATTAATTTAACTGGGAAAATCTAGCCAGACAAATATGCAAGTATAATTCAATTCCGTTCAAATCAATCTAGCTCAATTCAGGTCTCTTGGTGCTCAGGGCTTATTTTTTAACTGGCGGTGTACTAGGGACTTTGCATATGTTGTGTCTAATCTCAGAGGGTCTTCAGATGATTTTGAGAACTACTGGACAGCCAGGAAACCTCAAGGATTTATTTTGCCGACGTGCCTCTAATTTAGGGGGCCATAGAAGGTGAGTTTGGGGTTTCTCAGATTCCACAAGTACCTGAATTAAGGCCAAGCAATGAAAGAGCGAACATAGCTCTGGGATTTCCCTCAGAGAATGCAATTCCAGAAAATGTTACACAAGAGGGGACTTTAGGTGTGCAACAGTAATACAAACTAAGGATTTTACCAGTTTTTCATATTCTTGGAGAACCTCCATTCTGACCATGAAACAGACTACTTGCTTTTTCTCTTTTAAGAAAACCATTACCTTTGGAATGGGGTCTTCCCAAACAAGACGATAACAGTATTTACAGGAGAAACTGTTCAATAAATAAAGCTTTTATCAAAGTTGTTCACTTCTGTATAATTACTTGTCGGCCCCTGTACCCCAAAGTCAGTTCTATCTTTCCCAGCTGGTGAAACATCGCAAGGCCTGTGTCTTCAACAAGCGGCAGGCTGAAATGTAGCAAGCCCTCCAGCTTTTGAGAGCCCCTCCTGTGGACTAGTTTTATTTTGCTTCCTGAAGAGTGACTACCTACAAAGTCTGCATTGCTCAATGTCAAAACAAGAAATACAACCAGAATAAATTATTTAAAATGTAGATGACAAGATTATGAATACAGACCTCAGGCTTATTTAGTTAGTCTATTCATGATCCAAGTCAATAAATAAAACAGCTAGCCTTGCTGAATAATAAGTGCACGCTGTGGAAACTCTTGGAGTTGTTTATCTCCACTACTGACCACTTGAAAAAAATCAATCAACAAATATTTATTAAGTTCTTGTTTGGTACCATGTGCGGTAATTAAAAAATAATTTGTTAAGAACCAGTTTTAGCCCAGGGTAGGAAATTCACCTACATCTCCTTCTGAGAGGTGGTCACTGCTCCCGGTTTCTTTGGTAACCTTGCAGAGGCATTCTAAATATGTTCAAATACGTTTGTGTTTGTATTCTTCCTTCCTTAACTGTATTGTTCTCTATTCTGTACTTCTTTTTTTTTTTTTTCATTTTTAAGACTTGGAAAATTATTCCATTCAGTATACATAAGGCTGGGCCACTCAGGTTAGTGACTGCAGAACATGATTGTTGAATGGCTGCCTTGTGAACACGTAACTAATAAATCCTCCTGACAGGCATTTGGGCTGCTCCCAGTCTTTGACTTTTATAAGCAAGGCTATAGGAAATGTCTGTGTGCATGCCATTTCATATTTGTGTCTATGGGTAGGATAAATCCCTATGATGGAACTTCCAGAACAAAGAATATGAATTTGATATTGCTGAATTTATGGCAGTACTTTAAACCAGGACTCTCTCTGATCCCAGTAAGCCACTAGTCTTTGTATTTTGGTTGATTGTATTTCAAAAATATAAGGAATTGGCTGGATGGCTGATAAAATCTAGTGAAATTCAAATGATGGATTGTTAGAAATGTCAAGAACATTTAAAATTAAGAACCTACAGAGATCAGGCTTATCTATACATAAGAATATATAATAGTTGTGCTGTCTGAGAAACAAATATGTATATTCACCAGTATCTAATTCAATGATCAGTGCTGCAATATTGTAAACAATGAATGGTTTTAGAAATGAGAAACCAATGTTAACAAAGAATCTATTCTAATAAAAACCTGTACCACTCAGCAGTGGGTGAAACCGATAATTCTACTTTATTGTCATGGATAAGAAGCTTGTGTTTCAGTAGTGGTGAAACCAAAGGACTCTGGTTAACACATCATATGAGGCGATCCAGATGGATAAGCCTGGTAGAAGGCCTACCAAGTCACGAATAAAACCTGAAAATATGTTAAAATGATTTGCTGCAAATGACACTAAAACCACAAGTAATAAACAAGAACACATGAACTTAGTGAAATATTTTCAGTATTAAGGTTCATGGGTGTCCTGGAAGCAGCAAAGCTGCACAGTAATAAATGGTACTTCCATCTAACGTTGAGTAGGCTGCTGAAATGGAGTATTTTATTAATTCTGGTCACACAACTTACACTGTATGCTATTAATAAACACGCTTGTTGTACGCTGTGGTTATTAATAATCTGGCCATAAAAATAAACCTCTCGTTCATATTTTTGGGAGAAAAAGTTAATTTGGCTTTCAGAAAAGTGCCATGAATCCTAACATAATCTTATCCTAGTAGGGGTTAATTAGATGAAGTTAAAGGTCTTAAAAATAATATTTTGTTGCCTTTGTATATGAAAAATATTGAGAAACTTCAGGAAAGTAAAGCCAAAATCAATCGTAATTCCAACATTCAGAGATAATCACCGTAACACATCCCTGCCTTTTCTTCCGTATGTATTTTTAATGTGTATCTGTGACTGGCTATATTTATGATTACAAAGTGTTTGGCTTACCACTTTGTTCCCTGCTTTTTTTCCACCTAATATTTAGTTTCCCATGACTTTAAATATTCCTCAACGTTTTAAACAGAGTAATGGTTCATCAAGTAAATATTACATAATTAACTTAAAATTTTCCCTGCTGCTTAAGATTTATTTATTTGTCTGTTTATTTACTGCTATTGTATACGATGCCTCAGGGTGTATCCTTTGTATCTAAATCTTTTCTTCCTCACTCCTTAGGATAAATTCCTAGGAGTAACATTACAAATCATAGGGTATGGATATTTTCAGACACATGATGCATATTGCCAGGATTATGCACTTTTGACCAAGATCATCCAATGTAACTTGTTGGATGAGTTGTCCTGGGTTGAATGGTGTCCCCATCCCCAAATTCAAGTCTACCTTAGAATGTGAAATAGGGCTTCTGCAGATGTAATGAGGTAAGATGAGGTCATACTAGATCAGGGTGGGCCCAAATCCAAAGGCTGGGGTCCTTCTATGGAGAGAAAACAGACACAGAGGGGTAGACACCATGTGGGGATGGGGGCAGAGACTGGACTGATGCATCTACAAGCCAAGGTATGCCAAGGACCAGAAACCGGAAGCCACCACAGGCTGAGAGAGCAGCGAGGAAGGATTCTGTAGAGACTTGGAACAGCCTGTCTACTGACACCCTTGTTTCGACTCCTAGCCTCCAGAACAGTGATAACTTTCTAAGGTTGTAAGCCACCAAGTGTGTGGTACCTTGTTACGACAGCTGAGGGAAATGAGTCCATCACCCTTCTGAAGCCACACAGATGGCCTTTCTCAGGGGGTGTGCAGAGTTTCTGAACATGCCAGGAATTAAAATCATTTCAACCAGAACAATGTACCAGGGGTGGACCACTTCCTGGAAATATTAGGCATAGCTCTTTCTTACCTATAAGGCTGATCTTTAATCCTTTCCCTCCTGATCACTCAAGCTGGGTAAGTTCATTATATTCATCTGGTGGTGTCTTAAATTTTATTTTATCATTTGCAAAACACAGCCGATGTTTTATCTATATATACATTGAATGTTTTATCTGTCCAAATCAATGAAAAACTTCCACATTCTCAGAACTACTTGATTATAATACCATAAAGTGTTGGGTATTGTGCCAGGCCCCTGAGTAGTAGTATTTCATTTATCAATAGAGTAGGTTATATTCTATTTTTAGTTGATGAGGGATCAAAGTCTGAATTTGACTGTGGCTTGCAGTTGCTTAATAAACATTTGATAGATTTGTGCCAAAATAATGATTAGCTGTGAGATTCTGTTGTAAGCACTGTGCTATGGCAATGTGTCAATTTCATGGTTGCACCATGAATTAGGTGAAGTGGCTACTCTTATTTCAACAAATGCTCTGGGAACTGTGGTACTTCTTGCCCTTGCAAGAGCCTGAATTAGCAATGAAACTAGCAGGAGCCTCTGAGAGGTTGCCACTGTAGCTGAGCAGGTAGCAAAGTGCCAGAGAAAATGCTCTGTGGATTGTTAACAGTGACTGTGCAATGAGAGCAAGTTTCCGGTGGAAGTCTACAGATTTCGTGGGTGGAAATGCATTGGTCCTTTTTATGCTATAGCCACACAGATTCTACCATACATGAGAGTAAAATTGATTCTCAAAGATTTTATTAAGTATGGTAAAGCAACAGCTTCATTTTAAGTGAAGACTGAAACTCCATATACTTTATACTGTTAAAATAAAAACCGCCAGCAACGATATTCTCCCTATCTGCAATACAACAGTTTTACTGGTACTTCTGAAATATTAGGAGAGTTACCAAAGCTTTAAAAATTAGACAATGTGTAGTGTTTCTTAGGAATATATAGATATTTTTAGACATGTCCTATTCATATTTGTATCTTTAATTCTCAGCAGAGTGTTTGGTATGTAATAGATAATAGATGTTTGAGAAGTAAATGGTATAACTAAAACACAGAAAATATACTTTTTGTTTCAAAGTCTAAGATGTCTGTCCTAGGCTTGGTACAATAAACAGATCCTTAGTTGGCCTGTGCATGTCAAAAAGGCATCCTGTGATGTATTTACCTTCTGCATTTACGACCATAGTTCCAATAACCCCTTTATGGCTCTGGATCCTCTTTAGGGTTTCCTCCACTTCCGCCTGAAGAGATCAGGAAGGCAATTAACCAAAGGGGGTCTTTGTGGTAACCCCAATCCTAACGTGACTAATGTTTAGAGAGACATCTACCCTTCCCTCCACCCACCCACCCCAGTCTCCTTAACCTAAGGTACTGGATACTATAATCTCAGACCCCTGGAAGAGAGCTTTGAAATGTTCAAGTTCTATATCCAAGCCTATATAAGACTCTTACATACAACCCTGACACATCTCTTGGCTTGAACTCTTCTAGGGATGGAGAGCTTACTGCCTCACAAGAGTTCACTCAACTTTTAATGTCTCTATTTTCGGGAAAAGAATTATTTAAATTGGACAGAAATATTCTCCCACTCATGCTTTGCTCATTGATCTTTTTGTATTCATATGAGAAATTCCTTCTCTGCATTATAGTCCTTTAAATAGCTACAGAGCTATATGGTTACCTCCCTCTGGCTAAAAGTATCCCTTCATGAGAAATCTGATTCTTATGTCCTAAATGTTACCTCCTTGGGAGTTCAGATGATTAAATTCAGGATATTCTGTAAACCAGGATTCCAGGATTCTCTTGGTAACAACAGTCTGGGTCTCAGTGTAAGCTGAATATTCAGCCATGAATGTGTTGGAACCCCTTTAATTAACTCAGCTTTCTGAATTAATCTTATGCACAGACTATATTGTACCAGTTTTATTCTCCTCTACCAATGCTAAAATCTCAAATAATCCTTTTCAAACTTGTATATTATTCCTGAGTGATCACTGGATTTTCTGAATTCAAACAGTATCCTGCAGTTTCTTGATGAGGGTTTGGGATTTATTTTTTCCTTCCAACATCACACAGAGATGAACATTTTGCTACTTTAGTCAAAAGACAATTTTCTTTTGCACTTGATGTGGGCAGGGACACTTATGTCCTCTTTTCCACCACTACAGCAGGCACTTTCTAAATTTCATGTGCTGGACTCTCACTTTTTGCCATTATGAATACCATCTCTATTGTTGACCTAGAATGCTCTCTAAATTATCTCACTACTCAGAACTTAAATACATTTTACAAGGGAACGACACATCACTACCACTACTAAATGGAAATCTGCTACTCTTTGTCATAAACAGAAATAACCATACGGGCAAACAAAATGGAGAGAGAACGTATTATTGAATTCCACCCTAGGGAAAGGCCTGAGCCTGAACTCGGATATTCAGATGAAAAATGGA
The DNA here is from genome assembly GCF_009829155.1 of Mustela erminea. Taxonomy (NCBI): domain Eukaryota; kingdom Metazoa; phylum Chordata; class Mammalia; order Carnivora; family Mustelidae; genus Mustela; species Mustela erminea. The sequence goes on along the minus strand of NC_045632.1, from coordinate 53,457,953 downwards.
AATTACCAAATGACAGTGGTATTAAGGACTTAACCGTGTTGGGGCTTTCTCCTGGATAGAGTCTATAGGATGCGGATGGGGAAAGAGAAATAACGTCCTCAGAGGGGATTCGCTGTGCTGGTACCTCTGAGCTGTCTTACGTAGCAAGCAGATTTTGCACATCACTTTGGGAAACACTGCACTAAAGTGAAGTAGTTATACAGGGGATCAAAATACTATATTTTTGCCGCCTTCAGGACAACGTTCGCGCTCCTTGCAACCACTGACCCTTCCCCCCTTATTTATTTATTTTACTTCGCTCCCAAACGCCTCTTAGCTGTCAGCCTTACCCTCTCCTCTTCCAGTTGTTTTTTTTTTTTCGTGATTTCTGTACCCCCTTAATACAATCTCTTAATCCCCATCTCCAATCCCTTTTCATTCCTCTTAAAACTTTCTCTTTCTTTCTTTCTTTTTTTTTTTTTTTTGCTTCTCCTCCTCTTCCTCTTTATCTTCCTTTCTTTCCTTCCCCCCATTCTGCTGCTCTCCCTGTCTCCTCTTTCTTCCTTCCCGGGATCCGACTTCTCTCCTCCCCACCTCGCCTTTTCCTCTGAAACTTTCTCGCTGTCGAGGTCTCTCACCCCCTCAGTCTCTCTCTTCTCTTTCTCGCCATCCACAGCCCGCAAATTCCAGCCCCCGGAATCAGCTCGGTCGGTATCTATCCCTCAAGGTAGTTTCCTCGCATCTAGGTGTCTTCCCCCGCTCCAAGGTCGCCCTCTCCTTCCTCCAGGGTCTCCCCGCCGCCCCCTCCAAGAAGCTTCTGGAGCCCCCAGCCCTCGCCGCGGCCCCGGGACCGACAGGCCAGAGTCGGCCTCGGGGGCCGGGCGAGGAAGGCCCCCGACGTCGGCGCCCCTGGGGCGGCTGGTCGCAGGCGGAGTCTCCGGATTTACCATAGTGCGGACGGCGAGACTCGACTCAGTCCTGCACTGCTGCAGCCCGGGAAGTCAGCAACGCTTCCAGCCGTTGCTAGGAGACGGGGGGAGGATGTGACCTCTCGGAAGTGTCGGGGCCCGCGCCTGCGCGTACGCAGGTCCGGCGGCAGCAGGGGGCGGCTCTTCCGCCCTGAAGTGGTCTTGACGCCTTCCGGCCGCCGTAGGCAGAGGTTGAGGCCGGAGGCTCTCGGGCGCTCACCTGCGCGCACCTAGGCCCGCGGGGCGGTGGGCCTGAGGAGCGGCGCGGGCATAGGCCTGGTCATTCCTTCGACCATTCAGTCATTCATTTCCTGAGGTACGCCTTCATGTAACAGCCACTTCTCCGTGCAAGAACGTTTTCTTGACCCCGCCACGTGCCAGGCGCTGCGGGCCTGAGTACACACTAGCTGAGGAGACAGACCAGAGGCGACACACGAAGCAACCCTGTCCTAGTGCGACGCGTGCTCTGGAGCCAATAAGCGGGGCTGGGTCCGTCCGACTCCGGGCTTGGGCCGCCTTAGAGCTTTGGTGACCCAGTCAGCGGCCTCGCGACGCGCAGCGTCCTTCCTGGCGCACTGTCCTCCGTTTCCCGCCCCACACCGACAGGCTCCCCCCACCCCTTAAAATATATCGCAGTGTTGGATCGTGCAACCATATATATACGTGTCCAGTGTTTGTCGGTTTGTATTTCCTTACCCCCGCCCCCAAACTGTAGGGTAAGCGACATCAAGTGGTGTGTCATCAGGTGGTGGTGTCCCCTTACTGCCCTCCCCTCGAAGAGTTTCAGCTCACCAGTATGTTTACTCCATTAGGGTTTGTTTGTTGTTTGGTTTTTTGTGTTTTGGGGGTTTTTTTTTTTTGGTGGTCGGGTGGGGGGTCATTATGTGTCAGCAGTTCTGAGTTGCTGAGGAGCCGTAGGTGGTAGCGCTGCAGGTGGCCGCAGAAGAGCCTGTCACCGGGTGTTTGAGGAACTGTTGGAGGAGACACAGAGGTCAGTTGGGGACGGTCAGCAGTCACTGGACCTTCCGAAGGGCGTTGATAATGTCTCTGTGGCCTGGGAGGTGGAGACTAAACCCTTGCGAGAAGCACAGCAGGAACACGCGGTGGCTGGAGTCAAAGCCCTGGGGTGTGAAGAGGGCAAACCCTGGTGGCTAGACGCAAGGTAAAGGTCGGGGATTCGTCCCCGTGAGACCACGCCGGGAGGACTCCCAGCGCTGCTGATGCTGTTTGCGCTTCCGCTTCCGGCGAGCAGCCTCCAGCCGGCCAAGGCGTGCCTAGTGCTGAGGATGTGGGCTAGGATCTGGGTGGGCCCTCGTCAGGGATGCTCCCCGTTGGTTTGAAGTCGGTCCATTTCAGCTTAGAGTCTGACACTTTGTGACATCATGACAATACTGTGAGAAGCTCTAGTTCTGCTTGCTTGCTTTCTTCTTCTAATTCTTCTTCTTTTTTTTTTCTTTCTTTTTTTTTTTTTTTTTGGTGTTAGGGGAGGAGATTCTGGTCACTGTCATTCTGCCCTTTTTCCTCCAAGAAACTTCATGCCTCCCCAAAATCCTGATCACAAGAGCTAAATCATCCTCCTTTTGACCAACACCTGGAACTCCAGCCAGCATTATATGGAGTGGACAGCTAAGGTTGTAGGAGAGGAGTCTGCTGTGTGTGCTCGGATCTGGCTCTTGACTGATTGTCTATATCTAGCATTTTAAGTAGTAAAAATATAGGTAATTTTGGTAATAAAAATGGCTGAATTTTATAAAGACTGACGCTAGGGCTCCCTGGGTGTTTCTGATCGAGGATATTCTTACTTGATTGTGTAGTCATTTGTTTTGCTCATAAAAATCAGTGGCCATGCACCCTCTCTGTTATGTCAATCAGCTTTAATGAAGGAAGCAACTGCATATGCATGGAGTGTGAATCCCCTCGTTTCTGGAGTCAGGGTGTCAAACTCGTTCAATAGCTGACGGCTGTGATTAGAGCAAAGAAAGACTCCAGCATGAAAGGCACTGACAGGAGTACCCAACTGCTGAAAAAGTAATAAGAAGTAGCCAAACTGACTTCTAACCAACAGTCAAGTTTGACTCACTGTGCACAGAAAATCAATGAGGAGAATATGAACCATTTTCTCCTTATTGATTTTCACTTCTAATTATTCCTTGGAGGTAGCTTGGTTTAATTTTTATGCCTTTTTGAGAATTATCCCTTTCCCTTCTCCTCCTCCTGCCATCCCCTTACCCCTCCTTTTAACATACAGGAAGTGCTAAATAACTTTGAACTTCAGTGAAAGAATTAATGCATTTTTTCAAGTACTCCGAAGTGACCCCCAAATTTGTGGTACATACAGAGACAGAGTCCACTATTCTTCACATAATTTTGTCAAATAGTTTTGTCAAAATGAGGTGATTTTTTTTTCCTGAGGTCTCTCTTTCCCACTGGTAGTTTGCCAGTGCTCTCTACTTAGCTTGAAGAAATCCAGGTATTTGATAATCTTGTGTCTTCTCTCGGGATTTTTTTCATACCACCCTATACATCTATCTATCTTTGGCATTCGTGTTTAGTTGGCAAATACTATAACCTGGGCCACGGAATATACTTTTTGCCCATTTTCTCATAAGATGAGGCAGAACTTCTCGTAAGATGAGGCAGAACTTAAACAGAACTTCTAGTACTTACTTCACTCCAGAAAGTGAAATGTTAGATTCTTTTATTAGATTCTTTTATTAGATTCTTTGAAAATGCCCCTTAGTAGTAAGGCAGAATTAGAGAATGTTAATGATCTCAATTAAGTATTGCACATAATACAACCTGATGCCATAGATTTGCAGAATTATAAGTTTAAGGTTTCAGAAGATCAACTATTTTCTACTTATTTGGAAAAGGGCACCCCCTAGGGTAATTCTTTCCAAGAGTCAAGTGTCATATAAGCGTTTGCCTGCCGTAAAGGAATTCTCCCTGTTGGAATTAAACGATTTCCTTGAGGGCAGAATTTGGAGTTGCATGCATCCATGGGTGATGTTCATAGGTGTTTTTTTCTTGAGTAAAGTAAATTCTCAAAGTTTTCGTTTCCTCATTTATAAAAGAGGAAATATAGTATCTACCTTAGGGAGTTGATGTGAGATTTAAATCATACAGATAAATGCCTGGTTGGTACCAGATGCCCCATATGGATCATATTGCCATGTTTCTTTCTTGATCTTTTCCTTTCTTTAGTCCATCCTTTTCTTTCATTCATTTTTTCTTCTCTCTCCCTCCATCTCATCTCTTTCTCTAGCCTCTTCCTCCCTCCTTCCCTCCCCTGTTTCTTTCCTCTCTTCTTAACCACCTTCTCTTCAACTTCCTTTTCCTTCAAGCCTTCCCTAGGATAAATATCCAGAATTCATCTTGTTAACTTTCTTACTAAAGGACATCTTACCCTTTCTTCTCTTCTTCCTTTCCCCTCCTATTTATTTATTTATTAAGATTTTATTTTTTTTTTATTTATTTAACAGACAGATCACAAGTAGGTAGAGAGGCAGGCAGAGAGAGAGAGAGAGAGAGAGAGAGAGAGGAGGAAGCAGGTTCCCTGCTAAGCAGAGAGCCCGATGTGGGGCTTGATCCCAAGACCCTGGGATCATGATGTGAGCCAAAGGCAGAGGCTTTAACCCACTGAGCCACCAAGGTGCCCCTCTCCTGGTATTTAAATAGAATATTCTTCTCATGTCCTTCATTGACCTCTGATCTCATTTTCCCACAAGCTCCATTTTTATTTTTATCTTTTTATTTTTTTTAAAGTAATCTGTTTACTCAGTATGGGACTTGAACTCACAACCCCAAGATCAAGAGTTGCATGCTGTACCAACTGAGCCAGCCAAGTGCCCCCCAGGTCCTATTTTTCAACTTCTAGCTCCAGTAAGCAGGTCCCATCTCAGTGAATTGCACTTAGTGGAAATTCTCAGTATCTCAGAGTTGGGGGCAAACTAAATATTTCCTCATCTGTTAATTTTATTCAAAGAAGGAAGGACTGAAGGGAGCAATAAATCGCACATACTTTATGTACATCTTCTTTTTTTCTGATAATCCATTCTCAAAGTCCTTAACCTGGTTTTTTTTGTTTTTGTTTTTGTTTTTGTTTTCAAACTCTCTGATCTATTTAGTTTCAAAATTGGGTAAAATTTGGTAAGTATGACACAAGAAAAGTTAGATGCACAAAACAAAAGTTAGGGTGGTGATTTACTACAAAGTGAACTCCTCATCCAGTTGGAAGAAATAGAACACTGTCTATATTCCAGAAGCATCCACATGGCCAATTCCAATCATTACTTCCACAGTGTATGGCCTCAGAAGCCTGAAATATTTATCTGGCCCTTTAATGAAAAATTTGCCAGTCTCTGTAATAGCTGGTTCCTTTTCCCTTTAGTTTTCAAAATATGTTTGATGGTTGAAAACAAAAAATTATAACATTATTCAGAGTTTTAAAAGTATATAAATATAGTATGTAAAATAATTAGAGTAGAAAGTTGGGGGAGGGTAAAGAGATTTACCAAAGAGTAAGGATGTTACATTCCACTTGAAGTATTTAAGTATTGATTCTAAGTAGACTGAAAAATGATGTATATAACCCCTAGATCAACCAATACAAAAAGCATACAGAGATAGCAAAACATCATAATAGAAAAATTAAAGTGAAATACTAAAAATTGTTCAAATAATCTAAAAGGGGGAAAGGGCAAACTGGAATAGGAAACAAGTGGAGCAATTAGAAAACAATATAATTGTAAAATTAAATCCTGATATATCAATGATTGCATTAAATGTAAATAGTGTAAGCACATCAATTAAAAGATTATTAGAATTAATTTTAAAAAATGATCAGTGATTTCATTTTCTGGAAATTTGGAGTAGATGTGCTTTTCCCTATTCATCCTACTAAATATAACTAAAATGCCTAGAAATTATACCAACACAAGAAGACTCTGGAATATGGAAAGAATTGAATTGAAAAGGGAATTTGGGACCCAGGGAATGACATGATCATAAGTGACCTGGGTTTTCTTTTTGCCGCATATATCCTAGACTTGGAGCTGAAGAAGCTGGTAACCCAAAAATCTGACAGACATGGAAATTGAACATGCTTTTAAAATTAATTTTAAATTTTAAATTAAAAAATTAAAAAAAAAAAACTTATCCTCTAGCCAAGGGACCAGGAAAGGTCCAGCCAGCAAGACGGAATCTCATAGAAAATAACAATTCTTCTCTAGCCAAACACCACAGAAAAGGATGAGAAAGATCAGGTGGAGAGTATAGACTCCCAATCTCAATTTGCCATAACTCCCTTCATTCATACCAGATAATGTCAGAGAAGGCAGAGTAAGAAGTGAGTTCTTTCATCCTGCTTAGTATTAATTAATTAGACACCTCTCCACCCCTTGCAGCAGCTTCAGTAGAGTCCATTTGGGGAGCCTGGACTGCTATCTCCCTTGTAGCATATGAATAATCACATTAAACATAAACAACCAAAATATACCAATAAAAAGGTATAGATCATCAGAGTAGATTAAAAAACATGGCCTAACTATATGCTGTCCATGAGTAACTTTCTTCAAATATAATAATACAGGCATATAGAAAATAAAATGGTGGAAAAAGATGTATAATGTAAACAATCCAAAGAAAGAATGAGTAGTTATAATAATATTGGATAAATAGACTTTAGACCAAAGAAATTTACAGGTACAGAGAGGACCAATAATGATAACATGGTCACTTCACTAAGAAGACAGCAAATCTAAAAATGTAAGCACCAAACAACTAACTGTAAACTGTATAAAGCAAAAGGTGACAGAATTGAAAGAAGTAGGCATATCTGCAGTGATATTTGAAGATTTCAACACCTCTTTCTCAACAATTGATATAAGAAGCAGAAAATCACCGGGGATACAAAAGTCAACATCATCAACCAATAAGATCTAGTTGACATTTATAGAACAATCAACATCAGCAGAATCCATATTCTTTTCAAGTGCCCACGGAACATATACCAAGATAGACCACATTCTGGTCTATAAGACACCCGAACAAATGTAAAAAAATTGAGATCATATAGAGGATGTTCTCCAGCTATGGTGGAGTCAGGCTAGAAATCAATAACAAAGATAATAAGAAAATATCCAAACACTTGGTAAATAAACAACACTTTCTAAATAATCCATGAGTCACAGAGGAGATCTTAATAAAAAACAAACAAACAATGAACTAGATGAAAATGAGAATACAGCATATCAAAATTGTGGGATACAACTAAAGCAATGTTGAGAGTGAAGGTTATAGCAGTAAATGCTTATATTAAGAAAGATGAAACATCTTAATAATGTGAGCTCTCACGTGAAGGGCTTGGAAAAGAAAAGCAAAATCCAAGTAAGCAGAAGAGTGTAAATCAAAGATAAGAGCAGAGATAAATGAAATTTAAAACAAAAACAATAGAGAAAAACATTTTTTTTAAAGATCAATAAAATTGACAAACCTCTAACAAGATGATAAAATATAAAAATGGGAGAAGGCACAGATTAGCAGGAATGAAACATGGGATGCCACTACATACTCTCCAGATATAAAAAAGTTAAGGAATTCTGTAAACAGCTCCACATGCATATAGTTGATGACTTAGATGTAGTAGACCAGTTTCGTAAAACCACCTACTGCAAAAATTCACCCAGAATAGAATAGGTAATTTGAGTAGCCCCATACTATTAAAGACATTGAATTCATATTTGAAAATTCCCCAAAAGAAACCTTCACTGGAGATTCACTAGACAATTCTCTGAAATGTTTGACGTGATATATACATAATATCTTTCAGAAAACAGAAGGGGGAAAATTTCCCAGCTCCTTTTATGGGGTTTGCATTACCCTTTTTCTAAAACAAGACAGTATCAGTATACAAAAATTAATAAATAAATGGAAAGCAAAGAAGACTATGCACCAGTACCCTCTATGAATGTTCACGCAAAATCCTTCACAAAATATTAGCTAATAACATTAGCAATGTATAAAAAGTTGTACACCATTACCAACTGGAGTTTATCCTGGGAATGCAAGGTGAACTCATCGTTTATAACTCAGTCACCCTAATACACTATACTAACAGGCTAAAGAAGAAAAAAATCACATGATTTTGTCAGTTAAAGAATTTGACAAAAACTAACACTCAAGATTTTTAGAAAACACTCAGCAGACTAGGAATAAAAGGGAGCATCTATAAATTTATATAAAGGGCATCCATAAAAAAGCTAGAGATGGCATACTTAATGTTGAAGGACTGAGTACTTTCCTTCTAAAATCAGGAACAAATCTTCTCTCACTACTTTTGTTTAACACAGGGCTGAAACTTTTAGCCAGTTCAATAAGGCAAGAAAAGGAAATAAAAGGCAAACAGATGGAAATGAAGAAATAAAACTGTCCCCATTTGGAGATGACATGAATCGACTATGTAGAAAATGCTGAGGAACTTATAAAAACAACTAGAAATGAAACTTTCATGTATAAAGCTAACTAAACATGAGTAAGACTTGCATGCTGAAAACTACACATTTCTGATTAAAGAAAATGAAGGTCAAAATAAATGGGGGAGTGCATCTGTTCTTTCCAAATTGATATACAGGTTTAACACCATTTCTGCCAAAATCTCAGCAAGGTATTTTATAGATATAGAGAAAATCATTCTAATATTTACATTGAAAAGCAAGGGAAATATAATGGAGAAACAGTTTTTGAAAAAAAAAAAAGTTGGAGGAATCCTGGTACCCAATTTCAAGACCCATTATGTAGTTGCAATGATCAAGAGCATGTGGCATTGGTGGAAGGATAAACACACATGACAACATAATAGGATAGGGAGCTCTGAAATAGTCCCACACAAATGCATCCAACTGATTTTTTGACAAGGGTGCAAAAGCATTCAGTGGAGGAAGGATAGATTTTTCAATAAATGGGGCTGGAGAAATTGAACATTCATAAACAAAACAAGCAACCAAACTAAACCAAAACAAACTCCTTGACATAAGGCTCATGCCTTACATACAGATTAATTCAAAATGGATCACAGACTTAAATGTAAAACTGTAAAACTTTCAGAAAAAAAAAAACAGGAAATCTTAATATTTCAGAATTAGGCGAAGAGCTTGTGGACTTAGCACCAAAAGTGCAATATATAAAAGGAAAAACTGATGGATTTAATCAAAGTTAGTAACTATGGGAAGACCCTGCTAAGGGAATTAAAGACCACCACAGACTGGGAGCAAATGTTTGTACACCACGTATCTGATAATTAGTGTCTACAATAATTAATGAAAAATGAAGAATTAATGAACTCTCAAAACCCAACAGTAAAAAAAGCAGATGATCCAGTTAGAAAATGGCCAAAAGACATTTCAGTAAAGAGGATATAAAGATGACAACCAAGCACAAAAGAAGATGTTCAACATCATTGGCCATTAGGAAAATGCAAATTAAAACCACAGTGAGATAGCACTATACATCTATCAAAATGACTTAAATACAAAATAAAGACAACACCAAATGTCAGTGATGATGTTGAGAAATTGGATCACTCATACACTGAAGTTTCATTTTGTGTGGTTTTCTTTGTATTTATCCCACTAGGGGTTTCATTTTGAGTCTTGAAACTGGCTTAAAAACTTTTGTCTATTTTGGACAATTCTCATTCTATGTTTTGCTAGTTTCCAGTTATTTAAAAAACTTTTTTTTTTTTAAATGACTAGAAACTATCAACTTTATCTAAGGGAACTGGCTGAAAAATATTTACTTCTGGTACTTAGCATGTATATATATTCCTGTCTACACAATTATAAGTAAAGAGGTAAAACAACACAACTATATATACTACTTTTCCTTTATTGAACCCTAAATGATCTCTATGTGGTTCTTACTCTCAGGATCCACTGATTTATCATTTCATATATGTTAGGCTAATTTGGCTGTAAGTTTTATTTTCCAATTAAACCTAAGTCAAGATGTTAGCAGTGAAATACTCTCTGAGACTTTTAAAAACTGGGGATAATGGCTGTGGGCTGATGGGGCAGTCTGTGGTCTTTCTGTTAACATTAATAATCACTCCCTTTTTGTTGTCTGGTCATAGTTTTCCAAGCACATGGGATATGCCCTGTCTTAGTCACCCTCACAGTGACTCCTTGAGCTTGGCACGTTTACTTCCTGAGCAGACTCTGAGACAAAAGTCAACTGACAGAATAAGGATCCAGAATGGTGAATCTTATTTCATACCAGTATGGAACTTCCCCGGATGGCTCTGACTCTGTATTTGGGTACCTATTCAGTACTCTTCAAGTTACCTAGGTGGCTCTATGCTCTTCTAGTTCTAAAATATCATAGTCCTTCTATGGGCACAATAAGTAGCTGAGCCAGAAACAAAGTTGAACTCCCCTGTTTTCCTTCTCTGCTATTATGTCAACTGCATACAAGAGAATAGGACTTTGTTAGCTGCTTGTAAAGAAGAGGGGGTCTCATCTCCCTCCAAATTCATGCACCCCAGAAAGGTCTCTACTATAAATATTTTGGTCGACTGCTTCTCTTGCAGCTGACTCAGAAATTGAGATGGGCTGTCTGTGGATCATAGAAAAAGTTCTGGAGATGGTGAAGAGATGTCCAAGCAGAATTGCCACAACCTTTGATGGCAAGAAGCAGCTTAAGTTGTAGAATCTTGGGCCTTTCTTCTGACCACTGTAAGCATCAAGAGAACAAGGTAAGTGAGGAAGCAAAACAGTGGGCATTGAGGCATATGTTTGGAAGGCTAGGAAATGGAGGTTGTGTGCAGAACATCAGAGTCCTTCTCAACGTAAGTCATACTTACTTAGGGCTAACATTCCTTCAACAATATTGATGGAGGGTTTGAGCCAGAACTGTTGGGATGCAGGGAATATAACTTGGAATAAGGTCAGAGATATACTCAGCTTGGGTGGCACTTATAGTCTAATGGGAGACATAATTAATTAGGTCAAACTTCCTCATGGGGGAAGCAGGGGTTGCAAATGAGACACATTGGAGGGGATCTTGACCCAACGTAAGGGAGTCCTGGAAGGGTTCCTGGAGGTAGTGATATCTAAGCTTGTAAAGGAGAATCAGACACTTTCAAGGTGAATAGGTGTGGAGGTAGAATAGAGGGAAAAGTATGTGCAAGAAAATGAAGACATTTGAAAGAACTAAAATTATTGCAGCTTGGTATGACTTTTAGCAATGGCTTTAGCATACAGAAGGAGGAAAAGCTTTCTCTAGGCAAAACCTCGTATTCCTTTGGTAAATTGGGCCCAGGAGCATGTACCTGAAATTCAGAGAATCACTATGAACGAGCCACTGCCCCCCTCTGCCCTTTAATAGTGTGCTCATTTCAGAACCCTGACTTCAGAGTTCAGGTTAACTCTGATTTCTGTCTACTATGCCCGGCAAACTCCTTGAATCAGTCCCCTCTGACTGAGGTGGACAGTGCCCTCCAGTGGAAACGAAGGTGAGTGCTCCTCCTTTGCCTCCCAGACCCCAGCCACACTACATGTGCATTTTCACTCTTCTGTGAGGCTGCGGTCAGCTGAGGGTCTGCATAGTTGGCTGAGGTTCAGAAACCAAATAACGTAAGAAGAGTGCTAGTTCCTATTGAAAAGCAGACATGTTTTATTATCTCAGTTGTAGGCCTTTTAACAGGACTCCAAAGTAGCTCCCTTGTTCAGAAAAATTACAAATATAACAGGAGAATGAAAACTGTATATAGAAAAAGGAGATATTTCATTATTTTTCTTTCAATCCACCCCAGGACATTGGTTCACCTTTGGCCAGTGGAAGGAAATCAGTAACTGAGTGTGCTACTGTAAACAGTTTTAACAATATAAAGTTAATTTTTTCTTACCTCCTCTAAATAAACACTGGCCAGTAGCTCAGGAATATGATTTTGAAATGTTACCAAATGTCCAGTCTTTGGTGCGAATATGTCTGGGATCAAGACAGAATAATGAGGAGGTGTGTATGTATGTTGGAGGGAGGGGAGAGCCATGGCTCAGGTCACAGCATTCCTGACCCTGGGGGCGCCAGCACACACCCAGTACCGCCTCCCCAGGAGGACAGTTGGGATCCTTTGTCCAATTGCATTGTAATTTTGAGAACATTCAATTTCATTTAGTCATTCCATAAAAATTTCAAGATTTAAGAAGATGCTAAATGATGTGGATAGAATTGAAATGCTTTAAGTGACATAAGATGGCGAAAGTCAGTAGTTACCTTTCTTTTCACTTAAATAGGAAGAATGGCAAGTGGGGGGATTGACCCTGTGCTACTTTTCAGAATCCTCTAGGTGGTGCTGCTGTGATGCTATTGGCCAGATATTTTCCTTTAGCACTTAACTATCAAACCAAATATTTAACTTATTAAATGTCTTATACTGATGGTTAATTGCTAATATGATACTATTGATAATTTATGCCATCACATTTTCATTATATTCTCTTAAGAATGAGTCTATACACATAAATCACACAGCAGAGTAATTTCAAGAATTGAAATACACGTACTTCTCTGGTTATCATTCAATAAAATTGAAGACTTGTGTGTGTTGATGGATTTTTCCACACACATTAAAACAGGCTGTATGATTAGCTCTTCGTTACCTCTACTTGTGTTGGACAGTGTAGGACAGTGGCTTGTACCTAGCAGTTGCTAAATAAATGTTTTTCAGAGGAATTGGCTCTAGTTGGTTTTTTCCCTTCCACTACCAATTGGAGATGAGACGAGTATCTGGATTCAGCTTTGTAGAACCCAGTCAGATATTGCTGCTTATCTTTGCTAATGAAAAGAGTGGGAGGCCATTTTTCCTTTATTTCTGAAAATGGCGTGAGGGCTGTGTGTGTGTGTATATATGTATATGAAGTCACTTCTTTATTTTAAAAGCAAATTGGTTTTCAGGTTGGTTCCATTGAAATGCAGGAATGGTATGAGAACTGTGTTTGATAATTGCTCGAGTCTTAATCAAGATTTTATTAAAATCAATATTTGATATGCTGCTCAATTTAATTAAATTAAACCATAGAGAAACGAGTAATAAATGAGTATGAAAATCAATCATGGATAAGGTATGTTTCTGTTAATTAGTTTAACACAGAAAATGTTGGGTTAAGCAATTGCTGACCATGGAAGGAACAACAACAACAAAATCACCACTTTGTTTTGTACAATATGAACAACTCATATTAATGAGCATGTTTTCTATGCCAGGCACAGTGCTAAACACTGTCTCTTAAGTTTCTTCATTTATCTTGGGACAAAATTCTGTGACACCTGTCTCCTCAGTGATGATCCAGACTTGGATTTGAGTCAGCATGAGTATCTTGGGCCATTTGGCCAGGGAATGGCAGAGGTAGATTTTAACACAACGATCAAGCTTTTCACACTACTTGGAGTCACTCAGAAATAGGAAGAAAAAGCATACTTTTATTATGATGAATTTTAGAGAAGTGCATTGGTAATAGTTTTCTCCCTAAAAGAAGTGTGGCTTTTATAGATGAATGATGGATGAGAAGCGGGGCGAAATCCCAAATCAAAAAGCATGAATGTTGACTTAGCAGCTCAGTCTCATGACCTGCCAAAAAAAGGCAGGGGTATTTTTCTGGAGAGACACAGAATGCAGTTATTTACCATATAATTTATGCTTATTGGGAACGGCAGAGATTTATGGCTTTAGTAAAAAGGCTCTGTAATTGGGATTAGCTAATGAAAAAATGGTAGAACTGGTGAGGGAGAAAGGGGGAAAATATGATTTCAATTGAGGTGTTTCTTCTCTCCTGGGATCCTAACCAAAGGGCTCTCGTTACACAGCGGGGCAAGAATCACACTTTTAATTAGGCCTTCGGTGTTGTGCCTGTGTTTTTGGTTCTCGGATTCTTAGTCATCCAAGGAATCAGCTCTCAGAAACTAATGGTATTCTTGTTAAGTACCCTTGGCAATGAGAACAAAACTACGGCTTCCTAAACAATCTCCTGCATTTTTATTCAGCGCTTGCTCAGTAGGATGAAAGTAAAAATCAACAACAAATCACAACCATACAACTACACAGCTTCTCTGCCATAGACCGAGAAGGATTTTTCTCTCGGGGCACTGCTTGCTCAACTTCTGTCATTCGTGTAGCACATTGACGAATTTTGCCATCTCCCTGCACCTCTTGTGTTACTTAATGTGTTCCTTTAAAATGGCTCATTTTATTTTATTTTAAGATTTTATTTATTTATTTGACACAGAGAGAGAGACTGTGAGCAAGGAAACACAAGCAGGGGAAGCAGGAGAGGGAGAAGCAGGCTTCCTGCCAAGCAGGGAGCCCCATGTAGGGCTCAATCCCAGGGTGCTGGGATCATGACCCGAGCCGAAGGCAGATGCTTAACGGCTGAGCCACCCAGGCGCCCCTAAAGTGGCTCATTTTAAAACATCAAAATTAAATGTGCTTATTTTAACAGGAGGCTTTGTTTCAAAGTCATAAATGGGAAACTAGAGTTACTTTCTCTTAGAAGGATATGAGTGAAAAGAAATATAGTCAAATCCAAACACATTATCAAATTTTAACTTGAAGAACATGTCCAGGGGTCATAAAGGCGTAGTTGTACCAAACTCAGACTTCCTCTTTGATTATATCCGAGCAATAAAAAAAGATTGGAAAAGGGAATAATTTTCTCATTATGTGAATCAATTTTCTCCAACAGAGTCTATTTATTACCTAAGATCCTGTTTCCCAGCCCAGCTGCATCCTTTAGCTTTTGTGATCAATAGCCCATGTCTGTCTGTCTGTTGCTTATGTGAAGTTTTATCCTCTTTCTTTACTCTTATGATTACCCCCCATCGCATTTGAACCTTAGTCTCTATCTGTCTAATTGTTCTGACCTTATTTCTAAGCATTTAGAGAATTCTGTTAAGCCAACACATGGAATGGAAGGCAGATTATAAAATGAATTGTTTCTATTGTTGGTTAACACTTCCTTTCTCCATATACTGTTTGAGATCATTTTTCTCTAACCAGATGTGGCAAATTTCCAATAATAGTAAAGTAGATGGAATGAGTGACTTGTCTTTTCAGCCCTTCTGACCTTTATACACCCACTTCCCCTCCAGAGATGACCACCGTCATCATGTTTTCTGTACTCTTCTGGAGATAGTTTGTGTATGTGGACATTTACTTGAACCTGTGTGTCTCTCCTTAAATTTCACATGGATGAAAGTACACTCGACATGTTGTTCTACATTTTGCCTTTTTTTTTTTTTTTAACCCAACAATATTTTCTGGATGTAGTTTCCAATTGCTGTATGTGGCTGTCATCCATTCTTTTAAATACTACATAGAATGCTCCATGTACGTAACTTGTCCCCTTTTGATGGGTACTTAGATTATTACTTTTTCTTCTACAAACAGTGCTGTAATGTCCCTGCATAGTTCTCCTTGGGTCCATGATGACCAATAAAAAGTAAACCTGCTTCTGGACAGTGCTCACTCAAATGGCTGGCGTTCTACTTACAGGAATTAGAGAGGGTAAATGTGGTCATATCTCTTTCATGAGGATGCCATGCTCTTTCTTTTTCCTCACCCATAATATAACATTTATATTTGTCACGGTGCCCTGCACAGCATGTAGTATTTGCACATGAAGTTATGGTTGTAAGTTACATTTGTCACATGTGTCCAATCCTACTTAATCCTCCCTTGTTTCGATCACATTTTTTGGGAAAGATTTTATTTATTTATTTGACAGACAGAGATCACAAGCAGGCAGAGAGGCAGGCAGAGAGTGAGAGGGGGAAGCAGGCTCCCCACTGAGCAGAGAGCCCGATGTGGGGCTCGATCCCAGGATGCTCGGATCATGACCTGAGCCGAAGGCAGAGGCTTTAACCCACTGAGCCACCTAGGAGCCCCTCGATCACATTTGAAATTAGTTGTGTGGCTTTGTGCCTGTCTCTGAGTGGATGACGAGCTCCATGAGGCCAGGGAGGGACTCGATGTTATGGAAAAATCTTAAACTTCTTTAGCCTTAGGGAAAATGACTGCCATATTATTTTAATAGCAAATGGATGCACATTCCTCATGGAGCTTGAGTAGGGAATATGAGGGAAAAAAAAGAGAAAAGGAAAACAACCCATGGGAGCTGGGGTTGCTATTTTTGACCACATTAGAATTGGGAAATACCAGGAGTCTCATAGGAAATATTATCTCACTGGAAGACGATCCAGTTCTGTTGGCCAAAGAACAGGTCTGTAGTTAGTTTTGTGCATATAAAACTTGCAGACCCAGACAGAGGGCCAGTATACCTTCTGGCTTAGCCTGCCATTTATTATCATTCACAAGGTGGTGTTAGATGCTCAGCTTTTAAAAGAACTGGCTTTTCAGCAGTATTTTTACCCTTGAGAGTATATATAGAGAGCTCTGTGTTGTATATTAATCAGAGCTTTCACGACTCGCTTTGAATGGTATTCGAAATGTGTCTGGGAGTGTGGTGAATGAACTATGCCCAAAGTGTGCTCTATTATTTATTACTCAGGAGTCTTTCCATCTGAGACATAGACTGAAATTAAAGGAACCTAATACCTACCTTTAATAACTCAATGTTCTTCCCAGTTTCTGCTCCTTATACACTCCTGCCCCCAAAAGGTTTCTAGGATTTGATAACCTCATAAGAGTCAGTTTGTATCTAAAATTGTACTAAAATTTGTATTTTTAAATTCCCCACTCTTTCTGTGGATGTGTAGCCCTCAGAGCATACCGTGCTATGCAAACAGTCAGCAAACATGCCTGGAAGCTGTTCCTTCTAGAATCACTTCCCTCCCTTTTCCCAGATGGCAAGTCTTACTCATCCTACAAAACCTGGTTCAAATGTCATTTCCTCTTCTGCCCTCCCTGACTGTCCCAGGCAGTGAGTCACGCCCTTCTCTGTGCTCCCATCATCCTCTCTGTATACCTTGATCGTATGCATTCCCAGTGGGTGGGTGGGTGGGGCAGTATTGTCCCCAAGGGAGCAAAGTTTCTTTCTTGGGGGACAAAAAATAGTATTCTGTGAATGCATAGAGCACAGATATACATACAGCATTCAAACAGATATACAGTTTATAAATTTCCCTGTTGGTGCAGAGATTAGGAAAAAAGATATCTAACTATGCTTATAAAAAACACAAAACTTCCATATGTGCGCAGCCCAGATATCAACCAGCTGCCTCAGGTCACCAGTATGGTGAGCTGTACTCATCCACAGCTGGTGGACACCTTTCCCTCTGATTCAAACAGCCCTGCTTCCCCTACCTCACAGCAACCCACAAGGCACAGCTGTTCCATTGCTCTTACTTCTACAAGCAAACTTCAGGTCTTTTTCAAGGTGGGGTGTCACTTTTTAGGTAGTACTTGTGTATTTCTTAACCGTTTAACATGCAACCACTTTTACTACGTTCTCTCTTTATGTCATTCTCCAAGTTTCTGAGTGTTGTGCCCTCGTTCCACCTTCTCCAAAGACGCTGTGGTTTTGGTTGTGTGATTCTGTGGAGTGGGCTGGCATTTTAGGAGTGCATATCGTGTGTTATGTCAGAACCGACCGTACTTAGATGCTTGCCTCTGATCTAACGAATTAGTTGGGATTTAAGAGAAGTAAAACAATTTTCAACTGAATAGGATTGATTTTTTTTTTTTCCTTCTATGGGGCATTTTGAAATAAGAGTGAAAGAAAGAAGTACGTTAATCCATATGCATAGAATTGCCATACTGTAGTAGCTCAGAAGTGGACCCGTGCAGATGAGCCATGCTGGTGACTCAGACACCATTAATGGCATTATTATAAATGATGTGATTTTCTAAAATGGTGAATAACTTCCAAAGTTCTGAACAAAACAAAGTAGACCTCTGTCTTGATTTACACAATAGTTGCTTTCCTAGAAAATTCATTTAAATTAACCCCATGCAAACTACCTTCTCCCCATATTTATAACTAAAATGGAATTTGATTCTGGCCAGTTATATGTAAACACATTTTTCATCATGGCATGGGGAAAGTGGACAGTTGTCTTATCTGCTAAGAGACACGCAGGCCCCTGCCCACTAAATAACCGTAACACCCTTCCCCATCATGTGACAATCCAAACTGACCACCACAAATTTCCGTCATGCCCCGTGGTGAACTACTGGGCTATTGCAGTGCACTTTAGATAAGCTATAAGTAGGATCAATGGGAGTTCCTTACTTGGGCCAAGAAAATAACTGTACAGAGGAAAGAATGGAGAAAAATGATTTAGCACTAGGAAGGGTAGGAAAAGTTCAGACATTTTTGCTGACAGTAGGTGAAATATGAGTAAATAGTGTTGTATGACCTAATATCCTTAGGCTGATTGCAGGAAGTACAACAACTGCATCAGCGTTGTCTGATGGAAATACAACATGAGTACAGATGTAATTTCACATTTTCTGGTAGCCACATTTAAAAAAAGGTAAAAAGAAACATATAAAATTAACTTTATGATTAAAACTGTTCAACCCAACCTACCCAAACTAGTGTTTTTTCAAAATGTAAACAATATGAAGTCTGTTAATCAGATACTTTACACCTATTTTTTGTACTAAGTCTTTCTAATTTTGTACTTAGAGCACATCTCACTTTTCAAGTGTTCAAGAGTTCTGTATTGCTTCCAGCCAAGGAGTTCCCAATCCTGTTGGGTTATCATGGTACTTACAAGTTAAAATATTTGTTCTGTATTTTCTAGGACACTATTAAGGGCAAATTGAGAAACCTCAACTCACACCACCTTAAACAGTAGGAACATTTATTCTCTGACTTAAGTCAAGAGGTAGGCTGTGCTCTAGAGTCGGTTGTTTAGCAATTAAGGCCTTCACCAGAGATGGAGGTTCTTTCCATCCTTCCATCCTGACTTTCCTTGTGGGCCGTTCCTCTCACGGCTGTAAGATGGGTCCAGGAGCAAGATGGCTCAGGTTTCCTTGTCTGTGGCTCATGTTTCCTTGTCTGTGTCTGGAAGAGGGATGAAGACACCTGTCCCACAAACTTGAAATATCCCTTCTTTCTTTCAGTCTTATTGGGCCCAAATGCCAAGTCCCAGTTGGCTTACACAAATCACCTGGGTCAGACTATTGGCTATTCTTGTGATGGATGCTAGAATGCCTCTGGCTGGGCATTTCCTCTTCACCTGCTCACAGAAGAGACGCCATTTCTTATCCTAGTCTTGCTTTCTTCAGTCATTTACTCTCTCTCACTGCCTCTGAAGGTGTTTGCTTTTGTGACCTCCTTATAAAACCTGGACTCCAGCAATTTTTGGTTGAGCCACTTGCATTTAACTTTGATTTAAGGCAGTATAAAAAATGGAGTAAGTTTAAAAGAGAGCTAAGGTGACGAAGAGAACTGAAATCATATGGTATGGAAGATGTTGAAGGGAATGGAGGTGCCGACCCACGAGAAGCAGAGGATGGGGATAGGGATGGAGCATCTGAGGTGTCTCCAGATGGTTTGCCTGCCTGTAGCAGTTCTCTACTCCCATTGATGTAGCTGCCTTGAATCAGGCCTGGAACTGGAAGCCAGGTCATTAAGCCTGTTGGAATAACACATACAATAAGAACCGATAAGCCGTGACCGAGGCCGAGGTGCTTGTCTGAGAATAAAGTATTTAAGCCTCAGTGCCTGAACCTGGTTTCCTCTTCCTCCTCTGACCTCATTCCTCTGTGTGTGGTTTGAGGCTCTGTGCTTGGTTCTGGGCATCTAGTATGGTTTTTATCACTTTGGGGATATGATAAATTTATGAGTGATCATGTATAAATGATATTTGTATGAATTACTACTAATATTTATGGATGCTCTGAACTAAGTACTGTTTTGTCTGTTGTCTTCTCAAATTTTCACTAAACCCTGTGAAGCAGGTGCTATTTGTATCTCTGTCGTACAGAGGAGCAACAGAGGCTTGTGGAGATAAGTGAACTTGCCTAAGGAGCTGAGATCCATGCCAGGACTGACCAGCCTTAGAGCCTAGGAAGCCTCAGAGCCTAGGATCTTAAATAGCCCAAGGGATGCTAGGGGACTGTGTGTCCCTTTGATGCACATGACATTAGAAAGAGCAAGTTCTTTTACCAATTCCCCGTGATACCACTGGAGCATGTGGCTGAAATTCATGACTGGGATGTGATGTGGCTTTTCTTTTTCACTTTCTGAGTGGCCTGCTCTTCTCAGGGGTGTGTGGGATTATTATACCAGGGATGAGCTTTTCAGTTCATTTTGTGGGCTCACACCTGTCTCCACTCTAGCCTGATTCTGCTTCTTTGAGCGTTATGTGCCCTCACAGAATAATGTATGCCATGGAAGCTAGTCTGTATTTATGAAATCAGGCTTTTTCTGAGGGCAGTGGGATGCCGTTAATGCATTTTTGAAGAAGGAGGAGCACTTTATAATATGTAAGCATTGTTCTGACCTATTTTGGGGAGATGAGTGGTAAGAAGGACCAAGACTGATAGAGTTCAAGAGAACCTCTTCCCTGGGGAATAGCTCTCCATCATCTCTGAATTTCAGCCCTGTTCCGTACAACCCTGAAGTCCCCTGCATCATATGGGAGGGAGTTGCAGAGAATGTGTTGAGAAAAGAGGGAATGAATCAGCCTGCGCAAGCTCACTCTTTGACCTGGGAGATGTGTGTTCGTTGTCCTAAGGCTCTCTTCACCTCTCGTGTCTCTGCCCATGAGCCCTGAAGAACCCAGATTTTAATAGTTGTTTTGGCAATTTATTACCAACTGAATACCCAGGGAATAACTGGGGGAAATCAGAACTTAGAAATCCTAGGAATTAGAAATCCTTCCATGAACAAGGAGAGAGTAGGCCATTACTGTTTTATGGAAGGAAATTCAAGATAGAAGGATGAAATATTGCTCAACTCCCAAGAAGGTATAACAGCTGACGTTGACTGTGTACTTACTGTAGGCTATGCATTACTTACTTAATTCTCTACCCAAACATCTGAGGGAGTATTCTTATTCCCATTCTACAGGTGAGTACCTTGAGGCCTTGAGAGGTCGAGTGATGCTCTCAAGTTTACATGCTAGTAAATGGCAGAGTGTAATTCAAACCCAAGCTCTCTAAGTTCAGAGCCAACACTTTACACCCTGATGACTCTGGATTCCCTGACTTTCAATTCATGAAACCTGAGTTTGTTCCTCTCCACAAAACAATTGATACCATGCTATGAAACGTTTAGCAAGGTTGAGACTCCTGAAAACTAGCGCTGGCCAAGTGTCACACAATCCAAATCACATACAGTATTGACATACAGGTAAAAACATAATCTCAACATTCTAGCGTGAGGTGTGGTATCGGGTAGTACACAATCAATTGTCAAGCAAATGGCTTAGCAATGGAGTGTTAAAGCATCTCTACAAGGTATAAATAAATAATAACGTGGAAAGAAAGACATTTGCTAGATGCAAGATGCCAGCTGTAATTTCAAGAAAATGTTGATTGCGTGCTTTAGGAACTACTTCACAAAGCCTTGCTCCAGTACAGATTTTCCTTGTAAGGTAGCATGAAAAAAAGAGAGGTTTTTATTTTTACATGGAGTTTATTGTTTCTTCGTCAGCAGCTGTGCCGATGTGGTGTTGATTATGCAGAGAAGAATTATTTTGATTATTGACAGTTGGCATTCTTCTCATAATTTGGAGTTCTTCATCTCCGAATTGTTTCCTCACCTCCTCTCCTGTCTGCACATGAATAAAAATCTAAAAGCACTTGCCAGGATCCTTACCCAAGGCAGCTGTTAGGAGGAATGTAGTTGAAAGTTCAGATGCAATTTGACGTGAAACTCTCCCTGCTGGTTGTTCTTTCTCTGAGCCTCACTGCAGAGAGAGGGAGCTTGTGAGGTTCATCATGAGAGTCTGAAAGGCTTCTCTGTGAGGAAGCCCTGCTGTCTTTTGGAGCACCTTTCCCCTGTGTCTTTGTCTGCTGCGCGGGCGCCTCATCTCCCCTAGCCATGTCCATTCAGAACTGTGTGCCAGCCGGTCAGGGTTGGCTCAGATGAATAGTCTGTGCTCCTTCCTATATTTTTCCTTAGGAAAAAGCAACAGAAAATGATCTAAACAAAACAAAAAGATCCCCCTTTGAGGTAATTTTCTTCTTCTTTTTTTTTAATTGGACTTTTTTTTTTTTTAAAGATTTTATTTATTTATTTGACAGAGATCACAAGTAGTCAGAGAGGCAGACAGAGGAGGTGGGGGAAGCAGGCTCCCTGCTGAGGAGGGAGCCCGATGTGGGGCTCGGGGCTCGATCCCAGGACCCTGAGATCAGGACCTGAGCTGAAGGCAGAGGCTTAACCTGCTGAACCACCCAGGTGCCCTTTATTTTCACATGTGCCTATAACTGATTCCTTTGGTATGCTATTCCTGTCCCATTGCCTGCCTGTATAGATTTTAGTATTTACTCCAATGTCAGCCTTAGGTGAGACACGCCTCAAGTGGCAGATCCCACCTCAAGCTTTCTCTCCAGGCCCGGAGGTAACGCCCCTGGGGACCACCCTCCATGAAGGGGGGCAGAAGCCTGTGGAAAATGGCCCAGCTTCTCCTTTTTCAGGTGGGCAGTTCTGAGAGGTGCTTTATCTGCTTCTCAGAGATCCTGGCAGAACTGAACCGTGTTGTCTGCACTAGTGACCCCCAACGTACTTCCTTTTCTTGGCTTTTCCTATTTCCCAGGATCACCTCACAAACAGTGTGTACCCAAGTCCTTGTCTCAGGCTCTGCTTTTTGAGGAAATACAAATTAAAATAGTAAAACAGAAAATACTTTTCCTCACTGAATTGATTCTCTTTCCCTTCCTCAGATTCTCACTCACTTTTATTGTTTTGGAGTAAATACTAAAATCTATTCTTTAAAGAATGCAGGAGTAATATAGGTACACTGAAAAAATATTTTCTGTATCTATGCACATATGTATATGTATGTTTTAAATTTTATGTATCTGTATATATACATGTATATATTATATACACATGTATGTGTTTTATACATACATGCATAATTGTTTAGATATGTGTATAGGTGTGTATATATATATATATATTATTTACATTAAAATGATCTCTTTGTGGAGAAAGTACATCGTGGACAAAACACAGTTTTGGATCAGAGACCTGAGATTGAATCGTAGCTCTGTAGCATTCAAGTCTTACATATTTGGGATAATTATTTACCCTCCCAAGGCCTTGGTTTGAGCTCCTGCAAAACAGAGTGAGCATACATGCAGGGTTGTCATGCATTAATTGACATTGTATATGTAGCACACGAGCATGTTTCTGAGCATTTAGCAAGCATTCAGTGTGTTTCAGTGATAATATAAAAAGCAAAACAAAGCAAACTTCTCCACTAAACTGTAATACTCCCCCTACTCCCTGAGGGGTTAGGGAAGGGAGGGGAAGGAAACCACTCTATCTGCTGTGTATCTTTCCAGAATTTTTCCTATGTTTATACAAACTTTCTAAAAATATGCATATACACATACATACACATATATTAATAGGTTGAACATTAATATATATTATATGGTAATATATATTAATAGAGGGAAGGCCGAAGCAATGGTATATTAGTCAAGCTTCTCCAGAGAAACAGAAATGATAATACACATCTATATGAGGGGAGCTGGTGAGATGTCTGTGGTCTAGTCATGGAGACTCTTTGACTCTCTTAATTCACCAGAGACTTCCTATTCCCACAAGCACCTTTAAATAGATTTGCCTTCTTGGGCTCAGTCTTCCTTCTTGATATCCAGGCTCACAACCTACCGTTTAAGGACATGATCTCCAAGGATGCCTTGGTGATGCAAGATAGAGCCCTTCTTGGGAGAATAACAGTCCTGGCACCAAAGCTGACCTGGGGTAGCTGTTAGAGCAATGCTCTTTGTAAGTGCTTGTGCCTTCTCTGAGGGTATTAGACAACTAAGACACATTTACATAACCTCTTAGCAAATATATAAGTCCTTCAAAATAGGATTTCTGAAGGCTGTAGACAGACTACCCAAAGCCAAAACTCTTTCCATGTGATTTTACCTCAAAATCTGTTTGTTCTGGATGTGTCTCGTGCCCAGCCTCAGGAAGGACCCTTCACCTCCAAGGAAGGCAGAAAAAAAGAGAACTAGGTGAGATTTAGGATTTCCCAGCTTCTCTCCTACCTGGAAGAAAAAGAAGATTCCTGCTATTGGATGATATGAACAGAGGCTCTGAGAAGGAGGGGAGACTCCTCCATTTGAGTAGCCTTATTTTGATCTATAGCCCAGCATGAGCTGCGGTGGTTTTCAGGGGCCTGCACTTGAGTCAAGCCCTCCCTGTGGATTCCACAAGTATACAGAGATGATAATATACTCAAACAATCCGATGTCAGGCATCAGTTTCTTCCCTTCACCTCTCCTCCTTTCTTTTCTATTCTAGTCTAAGTTATTGTATTTAATTACTAGACATTCTAGCCTATGCTATTTCATTCCATTTAAACTGATGACTTTTTTTTTCTGTATTATTCTGCTCTATTACTTTCTATCTCATTCCATTCTGTTCTACAGCCATGTGTTGAGTCTTGTTTGATGCAAGGGTTTTTGCTAAATGTTACCAAAAAAATTCTTGCATGCGTGTGTGTGTGTGTGTGTGTGTGTGTATGTGTGTGTTGGGGGGCAATTGCACATACGTGTCTTTTGAGGAGTAGTTTTCAAAATACCATTACGCTTGACATAAATTCCATATTTCCTGCACCCTTCTCTAGGAATACGCAGGAAGAAATCTCGGATTAATCTGAAATAATACAGAATAAAAATATACCTGGAAAGTATTGATACTAACAATGAGTTAAGGAGAATTCAAGGTTTTAAGCCCTTTGTGTTTCTCTGCTAGTGATTTTTCAGAGACTGTATTTACTAACAGTGCAAATCCTGTATTAAATTAAGATAAATTGAAGTCTTTTTGCAAGTTGGGAGCTATCATATAACAAGAAAAGACTGTAAGGTAAATACAATATCTGCTTTCAGATTTATTTCTCAACCATCCTCTTTCAGTGTTGCTGTGAAGTGTACCTTGACATCTTTTTGTTTGTTTTTCTCCTGAAAGTCACTTATTCTGGGAATAATGTGTTCTTGAGAGCCAATTTAGTGTCATGGTTAAGGTCATGGGCTTTTTAAAGAGCTGAGTTAGAATGTCACTTCTACCAACTCCAACTCTATGAACTTGGGCATGTTCCTTAAGCACTTGGATTGTAGTGGTATCTCCTTCATGATGTTCTCGAAAGAATTAAATGAGATAATCATGTAAAGTGCTTAGGATCATATTTGCCAATATTAAGTGGCCAACAAATATTAGTTGTTAGTTGGGAAATAGGGAAAATATAATAACTCTTAGGGGGATTTTGAGTATTAACTGAGATGCTTGTAAAGCATTTAGGTCACTATGTAGCATAGTAAACACTCAATAAATGTTCATCATTGACATCATTGTTTTTGTTAGTACATGTTATTTGTAAAATGTGGATAATGTAATTAACTTAGTATGGTTATAAATACTAACTGAGATAACATGAGTGAAGTATTTAGCACTGTGTCTGGCACAGAATGAGAGCCAAATGAATGATTAAAGTCCTGAAGGACAGGAACTGTGTTATTTACTCTATTTTACCCCCAGCACCCTGGCCAATGCTTAGCACATCCAAGGCATCCAGTAAATATTTTGTAAATAAATAAGTGAATAATTGTATTATTAATTATGTTCTACTCTATCCCAAATATAAAAGGAAATCTTGGAAAAAAGTACTGGTCTCCTTTAGAATGTGATGACCCCTGAAAAATGGGGAATAAAATAAACCCGAGGAGACAGGATGTTCCCAAACTCTGAGATCATCGTCATAATCCCCTACATTAGAAAGGTCTTTATGGTTCACAAAGAACTTTCACATCCATTATGTCATTCAGCATTTAAAAAAAAAAATAAATAAATAAAACAGGCAAGAAATGTCCTCAGGGTCGGTGTGGACAAGGAACTCAATCTCTTACAAATGATTTAAAACCCATTTTGTCTTGCTACAGATATTGCTTACAGAAAACTTAAGGCACAGCAATGCTACCCAGCTTGATTTAGCTTAAAGAAACCTTTCATGACCTTATAAACAAACATAGCCCAGTGGGAACCCAAGTGGAATTTCAGAATTTTGAAGATGAGCTGAGAGAATTTGCTCAGAAATGGGACATATTAAAACAATCTCTACCAAAGGAGTGAAACAATAAAGAGATTGACTCAGAAGAGAACAAAAAGGCCAGTGCCACTTATTGGTGAGCAGTGAGCTCCTGACTCATTATAGCTGTTGACTGCGTAGCAATAGTGTTTGGGAACATTGCAATCTCGAGAGCGGGTTTATAATGATGTTCATCTGCTCATATGGATGGACGGCCTTACATAAACTCTGATTGCTCATGTAAAGAGCTGCTTCTCCTTAAAGTAAACTACCAGAATTGGAGTAAGCAAGGCTGATTAAAAGATATTTTTATGAATATAAATATCAGGCTTAAATGCCTCTCCTCTGATATAATGTTGTGTGTTCATGCATGTGTTGGG
Organism: Mustela erminea; assembly: GCF_009829155.1. Taxonomy (NCBI): domain Eukaryota; kingdom Metazoa; phylum Chordata; class Mammalia; order Carnivora; family Mustelidae; genus Mustela; species Mustela erminea. Next base: position 53,431,393 of record NC_045632.1, on the reverse strand, counting down.
TGAATGTGTTTTGACCTTATGTCCTGAGTGGGTTAGGCTAGTTGATTAACTGAGTTATTGAAATATAGAAAAGGGGTATATTGGTCAGGGTCCCAGAAAGATACATGATTCAAATGGAGTTCAGAATTTTCAAGGATGGGACTTTATTGACCAAGATATGGGCAAGGTTGCTTCCAGATGATTCAAATGGAGGGACAAAAAGGACTGAGATATGGGCAAGGTTGCAAAAATGGATGAGGGATAGTGAGAGAGTTCCCTACTGACTAGCAATACTAAGAAGATCTCTTAGCCTCTAGGATGTACATAAAATTATGAGAACCTGATGAAAACTGACAATGTAGCAATATATTGGGGAAGCCATCTTGAAGAAACTGTGTTCATGGAAAGGCACAGATACCATTGTAGATTTGGCAGAGCAGGGAAGAAATACTCTGGCCTCTCGCTCCTCTAATCCCGGATTTCCTGCAGTTACTTGCCATTGATCAAACCCACCCAATGCTAGCAGGCAAGCTAGCATTCTCTCAGCTCATCTGGGAGATGTGGTCTGCTGGGACTCCTAGGCACAAAGTAGGGCAGAAAAAATGGATCTGGTCATGGGACGTATCATCTTTGTTGCAAGTACTCACCTCTACCATTGTAGGATAAAAGCATCCATAGATAATAAGTAAATGAGTAGGTGTGGCTGTGTGCCAATAAAGCTTTATTTACAAAACAGGGAATGGGACAAATATATAGTCAGTTCACTGATCCTTGGTCTCAGAAAATCATTTGTATGTTGAGTCCTGCATAAACACAGTCATTTGGTTTCTGGGTAGCAGCAGGCAACAGCAGCATTGTCCTTAACATGTTTTTGGTAAGGGCCTGCCTTCGCTTGTTTTCTGCCCTCAGTATCACATAAACTGAAGCAAATGCCCAAATATAGGCTTCGCACACACCAGGGTAAATTTGGGTGGAAGCCTTCAACATGCTTGAAATGAGGACATAAATAATTCAATTGAATACATAAATGATTTAAGCCAATTCCAGTAGTGTGTGTGCACATGCACAAGTGTTTGTGTTATACGGTATGTCATGAGTGAAAGGACAACCTAAAAATTATGTGTGGATAGATTACCAAAGGCAAGTAATCTATCTCCTACTTAAACCAGTGGACTTTGAGATGGATGTGGCCCCCTGTCAAAATTTTAGGCAGTTTCAGGTGGCCATTGAAAAAAAACATTGACCATCCAAACGAGAACAGAAACCCAAACTGATGATAGGCAGAGGCTCCCAAGAAGGCACTGGAGAAGGATGGTTGTACAGTGAAAATGAGAGAGGGTTTCAAGTATGTCTTTACTGGAGGATGTTCCCCTGGGGAAGCTGGAGGTGAGCTAAAAGCAGGGCAGCCTATATGGCTGGTTTCCGGAGCATATTTGGCTTTCGCTGGTTGGTCCTGAGTCAACTAGTAGACAAAAATTAGGAAAGCTGGATGTTATTGACCAAGCCCTGTATGTTTTGGATTGAAAGCTGCAGTTTGTGGTTTGGCTTCCTGGGCTGACTGCTGCAGACCTTGTGGTGGGTGTTCTGTAGTAGTGTATAGGCCGGCTATTGGTCATTTGGGTATTTAGTCTCCATAGGTTACCGTTGACTGTCTGTCCTAGCTCAGCCACGTCCTGGATGATGCTCTACTTCACTCCGCACGACCACACACAGGCTACCATGACAGAGAGCATTTCACTTTCTATGTGTGCAGCCATGCCGTGGCTCAGAATGGACCCGTAGGACCTGATTATCACAACACTGACTTTATCACTGTAGCCGGGAGAAGCCACAGCCCAGGTCTCTGCATTCCTCATAAAATTTAGCCTTAAGTCAATGTTTCTGCATAAATCTCAAGTTCTCCTCTTAATGACCTCATTCTTGGCAGCATAATTTCCTGTTCTTCCTTCCCAGATCTCCCCATGAGGTAGACCCAAACAGGTCACGTGTGGATTCTTCTCCCGTGATTCCTTACCTCATTTGCATGTGGTTTTTCTCATTATACTTTCATCACCATAAGAGGCATCCTTGAGCTGGGATGACCCAGAGTGGTGAGTACCTGGGGAAATCTCTATTCAGGTCCAAACAGATGTGCTCAGGCTCCTCCGAGCCCCAGGCTTCTCTCTTCTGTGTGGTTAAAAATTGCAAAGCCTTTTACAGGCCTACTTTTTCTCTGTACTTTAGTTCTTCCTTCCTAAGGGTTTATCTTTCTCTCCTCAACATTCAGCCAAACTGTACAGTTTGTCATGAATTTGCTAAACTACTAGAAGCCTTTCTCTCCTCCTAAAATAAAATGTATGACCTTCTGAATTCGGTTTCTGATCAGTGCTTCTCTCTTGACAGAAACTACCTTCTCTGCTTTGAAGAAACAAGCCCTGTAGGCAGCTCATTTTTGTGCATGTTCATTTGCTCACCTGAGTCAAGTGATAAAATTCTTTTTCATAGACTTGCAAATCCTCAGAGCAAGAAGAGATCTCAGAGGTCAGGGAGGCTAATATTCTCCAGATGTGATGCATAATCCCCTGGGGTGTGTAGGATGATGTTAGCTAAACATTTTAAGTAATTTTAGTTGTTATATGTTTACTTTAATTCTGTTGAAAAAAAATGCAGAAATGGTGCACGAAACTGCATGAGTTCATAAATATTACTGTTCAGGATGAGGCTGAAGCAGATGGTACCTTGGAAACCTATTGTACTCAGTATACATGAATTGCAGGTGTTAACAGGCAAAACCTGGATGTGACAAAGATCATGAAAGTAGTATCTTTGAAAGCACCAATCTGCTTTGATCTGCTCTAGCAAGAGGAAGTGGAGGCTCTGGAAAGGGAGGAAGTTTGTCTAAGGTAACTCAGCTCTTAGAAATAGAACTAGGGGGACGCCTGGGTGGCTCAGTTGGTTAAGCTTCTGCCTTCAGCTCAGGTCATGATCTCAGGGTCCTGGGCTCCTTGTTCAGCAGGGAGCTTTCTTCTCTCTGTCTCTGCCTGCTGCTTTACCTGCTTGTGTTCTCCCTCTCTCTCTCCCTGACAAATCAATCATTCAATCAATCAAATCAAATCTTAAAAAAAAAAAAAAAAGAAATAGGACTAGGGTCAGGTCATGATTGCCTGGGTTCCCCATGTTCTTTCATTCAGTTTCCAAGAACCCCTTCTTGGCCACTATAAGTTCACCTCAAGATGGGATACCTTGATCATGTCCTCAGAAGGTTCCTTGGGGGTGAATTTTCAAAAGCACAAGAAGCCGGACAAAATCCTGTTTGAACCACATGGTGAATTACCTGGATGAATCTAAGATCCTCATTTTCAAAGACAAAAATTGGTCGTTGATTGGATCTAGAACAACTGAAACTTTGCTGGATAACAAGGTAAATGAATGCATTGCACCATTCACCAAAGTGGAGGCCCTCAAGCTGCTGGTTGTTCTGCGTAATGGGAGATTCGGAATGCAGTTAATGGGTTAGTGTAGTTTTTATTGTAAAAGCAAACTAAATTAAACTGATAGTTTTAATTAAATTTGAATTGGCTGTGATTTTGCTCAGTTTTACAGGCCACTTGAGACACTAGTGTTGCACTTAAAATCTAGTGTTGTAATTAGTGACATCTACATTTATTATAATGGTTACTGCACTTTATTGAATTTATTCAGGAGTAAACAAAAGCTCAGCATCTAAAGAGCTTGGATTCCAGGCTACGTTGGCTGGGGGAGCCTGTTTTGTTTCTGTTAGAATGTCAGGTGATGGTGCTGACCTTGAGAAGGGAAGTTCGTGGTTTAGCCGTCCAGCCACAAAGTGAGGACCTTGGGTCCCCTAGAGTTAGAACTGTCTCAGAACATCATACATATGCTTTCTCCACACTCTTCATCTGGAAAATATAAATTGGGTGCATGTTTGAGCATCCCTCATTCCCCCAATAGAGTTAGAGCTCAAGGTTTGCAATTCTAGATTTGGTGATACTGCCAAGCAATCATTAATTTGTTTGGTGCATCAGAACTTCCACCTAAAGATCCAACAGATGTTGACCAGGGAGACTGCTATCTTCCTGAAGACAGCAGTGTCTTGTTGGCATAGTATTGGCAATTGTCTCAGATGGAGCTGGACTCTGACGCAGTGGTTCGCATAACTTTGCTGCACAGAGTCACCTGAGAGGCTTGTTAAAATGCAGTCTCCAGGGCCTCGGTTGAACATCTGCCTTCAGCCCAGTTCATAGTCTCAGGGTTCTGGGATCCGGCCCTGACTCTGGCTCCCTCCTCAACAGGGAGTCTCCTTCTCCCTCTCCTTCTCCCCCACTCCGGCTCTTTCTCTTTTTCTCTTTCTCAAATAAATAAATAAAATCTGAAAAATAACAACAAACCTATTTTGAGAAGCTCTTATCTGACACACTTATTCAGTCTAATAAAGTCCTTAGAAAGACCAACCGATAAACAGAAATAGGAGTCTATGCTATGAGGTTACCGTATTCTGTGCTTTGTTGAGAGGTCTTTGTGGCAATGGTTTCTTAAAAATTGTTTGATGAGAGATTAATGCAAGGATTTTATATATTTATATATATTTTTTTTAATTAAAAAATTTTTGGGGGGGGGCGCCTGGGTGGCTCAGTGGGTTAAGCCTCTGCCTTCAGCTCTGGTTATGATCTCAGGGTCCTGGGATCAAGCCCCGCATGGCGCTCTCTGCTCAGCGGGGACCCTGCTTCCCCCTCTCTCTCTACCTGCCTCTCTGCCTACTTGTGATCTCTCTCTCTCACTCTCTTAGATGAATAAATAAAAGCTTTTAAAAATTTATTTTTATTTATTTTATTTTTAAAAAGATTTTGTTTATTTATTGGACAAAGACAGAGAGAGAGCACAAGCAGAGTGAGGCAGAGGGAGGGGGAGAAGCAGGCTCCCCGTTGAACAGAGCCTGATGTGGGACTCAATCCCAGGATCCCAGGATCATGACCTGAGCTGAAGGCAGACGCTTAACGGTCTGAGCCACCCAGGTGCCACAAGGATTTTATTTTTAATTCAGGTTAATAACTGCTTATAAGAATAGCACAGAAATGTATAACAAAAGATGAAGTACCCTTACGTGAAACTAATGTAACATTGTGTGTCAACTATACTTAAAATTTTTTATTTTTTATTTTTTATTTCTTTTCAGCGTAACAGTATTCATTGTTTTTGCACCACACCCAAATGCAATCCATGCCCTCCCTAATACCCACTACCTGGTTCCCCCAACCTCCCACCCCCCGCCCCTTCAAAACCCTCAGATTGTTTTTCAGAATCCATAATCTCTCATGGTTCACCTCCCCTTCCAATTTCCCTCAACTCCCTTCTCCTCTCTAACTCCCCTTGTCCTCCATGTTATTTGTTATGCTCCAAAAATAAGTGAAACCATATGATAATTGACTCTCTCTGCTTGACTTATTTCACTCAGCATAATCTCTTCTAGTCCCATCCATGTTGCTACAAAAGTTGGGTATTCATCCTTTCTGATGGAGGCATAATACTCCATAGTGTATATGAACCACATCTTCTTTATCCATTCGTCCATTGAAGGGCATCTTGGTTCTTTACATAGTTTGGCGACCGTGGCCATTGCTGCTATGAACATCGGGGTATGAATGGCCCTTCTTTTCACGACATCTGTATCTTTGGGGTAAATACCCAGGAGTGCAATGGCAGGGTCATAGGGAAGTTCTATTTTTAATTTCTGAGCAATCTCCACACTGTTCTCCAAAGTGGCTGCACCAACTTGCATTCCCACCAACAGTGTAAGAGGGTTCCCCTTTCTCCACATCCCCTCCAACACATGTTGTTTCCTGTCTTGTTAATTTTGGCCATTCTAACTGGTGTAAGGTGGTATCTCAATTTGGTTTTAATTTGAATCTCCCTGATGGCTAGTGATGATGAACATTTTTTCATGTGTCTGCTAGCCATTTGTATGTCTTGATTGGAGAAGTGTCTGTTCATATCTTCTGCCCATTTTTTATATGATTGTCTGTTTTGTGTGTGTTGAGTTTGAGGAGTTCTTTATAGATCCTGGATATCAACCTTTTGTCTGTAGTGTCATTTGCAAATATCTTCTCCCATTCCGTGGGTTGCCTCTTTGTTTTGTTGACTGTTTCCTTCGCTGTGCAGAAGCTTTTGATCTTGATGAAGTCCCAAAAGTTCACTTTCGCTTTTGTTTCCTTTGCCTTTGGAGACATATCTTGAAAGAGGTTGCTGTGGCTGGTAGCGAAGAGGTTACTGCCTATGTTCTCCTCTAGGATTCTGATGGATTCCTGTCTCATGCTGAGGTCTTTTATCCATTTTGAGTTTATCTTTGTGTACGGTGTAAGAGAATGATCGAGTTTAATTCTTTTACATATAGCTGTCCAGTTTTCCCAGCACCATTTATTGAAGAGACTTTTTTCCACTGTATATTTTTTCCTGTTTTGAAAATTTTTTAATGGAGCCAACTCTGTTTGACACGTTTCAATCCCTCATTTGCTTCTTAACTGAGCAAATCCTAGTTAACCTAGGCTCAATCCCTGTTTTGCATGGAGAACTTAAGTGAGAACCGCTCTAATGGCGTCTCACCGTCATCACTCTGCTCATTCTTTGTCTCCCTTGGAAGACAGTTCAGGTTTCTTCCAGAATCTGTGTCTCCCAATTGGAATTGCCCAAATAAATGCCTGTTTGCTTGAAAAATAAATGATGAAATAGGTAATTCATTCAGTCCCTCTCTCCACAGGTACATAATTCACTCTCAGATGGGTTATCTTTCAAGATATTTGCCTCTTTACTTGTAGGCATAGATACCAGTAGATGCTTCCCTACTAGATTTTCTCTACTTGTTACTTTGTTCTGAGAGGTTTCCTCTACTCTGTATTTTTTTGTTCTTGGGATATTTCTTTTGTGGAACATCCCATTCCTGTTTTATGGATATAAATATTTTCCCAATGTCTTTGAAAATAGTGTTCAGGGTTTTTCTTTGTGGGGGGAGGGGGCACTATCTCTATTTTCTCTGTTACCACATTTCTTTTATTTATCTTAATCTTTTTCAGGCAATGGATAGGCATAGTGGTTCTCATCCTTTCATACATAAGAATGAGGCTCCAGGAGGGCTGAGTGGGAACTCTGGGATGGGTGGGATGATTGACTTTCAGGTTTTTCTTTCGAGACAGTAGGCAAAAATCTGGACATCCTGCTTTGGACCTCCTAATGCTTACTTTTAGAGTGCTGTCCACAACCACACTCCTCCTAGCTGCCCTGGTTTTTTCTCTGTTTATGCAGTAATTTTAGAGAAAGAGTACTTGGGGCTGTTATTGCTCTCTCTCTCTCTCTCTCTGTGTGTGTGTGTGTGTGTGTGTGTGTGTGTGTGTGTGTGTTTGTGTGTGTGTGTGTGTGTATGGCTGTTTTCATTGCAGGTAAACCCTCACCTTTGGCATGTTCTGAACATGAGGGAGGGGAGTCAACTACTGCATGTGTAGAACTTCAATTAATCCTACTTTCTTCCTTCCTATCCTCATTTATGGCCTGATGTTTATGAGTTCTAAAACTCTCTGGTGTTCTCTCCTTTTGAAATAGAGTGGTCAAAACTCAGAATATTTCTAAGAGATACTCACATGCTAACTAAATAATCTGAAATTCGAACAAGCTGGTTAACACAACACATACTAGAGAACAAATGTGGGTACTTTAATAGTAACCAAGAGTTGGGGCACCCTTACCTCATTCACTTGAATTTTAGGTTTGAATCTGTAGAAACTGTGTCTATAGAGAACAGTGAATTTTGATCAAAGATGAGACAAATCTGAATCATTTGCATCTGATTCCTTCAATTCAAACTTACTGCCTTGGAATCTATAGAACATAAGAGTGCTTAATAATCATCAATTAAATAACCAAAAAAACAGCAAAGAAAAATCCCAAGCTCAGTGAACATGGATATGTTGGGGAAAAAAATGATGTGTAATTTCTTTTTAGCCAATATAAATCTAATTACTCTTATACTTATTGTCAGTATAAACCTCTGACACATGGCATTCCAATTTCAGAATTTCAGATTTGTTCAGAAAAGTTATAATAGTCAACAAAATATTTTAGGCCTTGATAAGGCCTTATAGATCCATTGAAACAAACTCCTAATTATCTAGATAAAGAAATGAAGGGAACTGTAGTGGAAAAAAGTTAAAAATTTGGGGTTTGAATTTACATAGGTGTGACTTCTCCTCTGCCTTGGTCTGGAAGTGGTACTGTTACCTCTACTCATGGTCTGCTGGGTGGAAATAATTACATGGCTGTATCCTAACTGAAGGAGAGCTTGGGAAATATGCCCCCCCCCGCCCCGCCGGTGGTAAACACAGTTCTCTTTGCCAATATCATCATCATCAAATCCAAAGAGGTGAATACCTTTTGTTTAGGTTTACAGAATGATCTATTGAAAGAATTAAGACTAAAAGCAAGACAGGAGTTTTGTGCCACAAGGGAGGATTCTGTCCACAAAAGTCTTTTATTTTACATATAGCTCACCTTAGGTTCCCAGAGTCTGTATGAACTTCCTCAGATGGATGAATTAGGAGCAGAACTGAATTTTGTCTTTTCTACTTAACCATGCTGCTTCTCTTCTGGAGTCTTCTGTAGTACCTTTACCCAATTATTTCTGTGATGTTTTTCCTCCAAATTACTGAATTGTTTATTATCACCTAGAAAGAATAAGTCTTTCAATGAAATGTATGAGCATGTAAATTTTATGATAATGAGAAACATTTCCTTCTAAAACTAGGATAGAGCATCTGGAAACATAAAACACACATTAAAATGACTGAAAAGACCCCCCCCCTCTTCTCAATCAAAGTAATTAAAGTTTAGTTGCAAGGATTTGTGTTAAGATCAGAAAATGCTTCTTTAGATTCTGTATTGGTGAAGTCTTATCACAAAACATTGTTCTAACACATGGATACCACTGATGCTTCATTGTTGAAGGGCATTCTTGTAACACTTTAATTCCAAGCTATGAGGTGTCAATACCATTGCATGAAGTTAGTGGGTACTATCTCCAAACTAGGTTGTACTTCCATTTTGATGGATTAGAAATGGCCACAGATTCTTGTCACAGTTCCCAGGGAGAGATAGGGTCCAATTGAGAGGATGGGCTCTGTATCTGCTTAGACTGATAGAATATGGTGGAAATGACACTGTGCCAGCTTCCAGACCCAGGCTAAGACAGTTTCTATTTCCTGTTTCTTCAAATCTTATTCTGGGATCCTTAACCTTTATGTGGACTAGCACAAAACTATGTGGAGAGAGGGGGCTCTAGTGGTGCCCCACTTTCCAGTCATTCCTGACATGACACCAGATGTGGGAAAGAAGAAGCCATCTTGGAAGCAGATTCCTTCAGCCTTAATTGTCCCACATAAGCCCTTGTGAATCTGAGACAAACTGACTGAGTGAGCCCTTTCTGAATTCCTGGACAGCAGAACTGTGAGCAAAATCAGATGGTCGTTTTAAACCATTAACTTTTGGAATGCTTGGTTATGCGGCAGTGGGTAACTTGTACATCTGTCATCTGTGGTTCTTCTCTAGTTATAAGCGTACATTCTGGATCCAGACTGCTTGGGTTTGAATCCTGCACCAAGGCTTACTAACTATGTGGTCTCTGGTAAACTATTTTAATTCTCTTTGCCTCATTTTAAACATCTATATGATTAGGATACTGACATTTATCTAAAAAGGCAGTTTGTAAGGACTAACACATCCATGTTAAGTACTTAAAGTAGTGCTCAGTAAGTATTCATTCAACAGGTAGTTTTTTGAGGACCTACTGTGTGGCAAGTACTATTTTAAGCTCCAGGGGCATCTCAGTGAAAAAAATAGGCAAAAAGTCTTGCCTTTATGACATCTACCTTCTAGTTAAATGTTATTATGTCATATGCATTTAAAATGAACCAATTGAACAAAACTTAGAGCTCATGGAGTAAAGAACCTTTTAAGACGCAGGATACAGCTGTCAAATGTGTGCTCCCTGTCACATTTCTGCACAGCCCCACTTTTTTACATGGGTAATCTTCAATTATATTTGATGGTTAAGTCACTGTAGTAATGATTATGGTGACTTATAGGGACAAGGAACAGGAACAGGCTTCTAAAGGAAAGCCACTGTGTAAGCATGGCCAGATTGAACTTTCTGAGTCCATTTCCTTATCTGTAAGATGGGCCTGCCTGTGCTGAAGGAAATTTAAGGTGTCACATACTCCTAATAATTTGTGTGTCTGTGAAAGGAAGTGCTAAGACGTCACACAGTGGTTGTGTGGAGAGTGAGGTATGGGCATACTGCCTGCTGGCAAAAGTGAGGGACCTATGCTATGGGGATGGTGTTTTCTAAACTTTGAATTTATATACATGGTTGGATATGTATTAGTGCAGTTTCAGGGATGGTAGTCAAGCATTTTTTAAATTATTTTATTTTTCTTATTATGATACATGTACTCCATAGTCCCTATCACCTATCTCACCCATTCTCCCCACCTGCCTCCCCTCTGGTAACCATCAATTTGTTCTCTATAGTTAAGAGTCTGTTTCTTGGTTTGTTTCTCTCTCTCTTTTTCCCCTTTGCTCATTTGTTTTGTTTCTTAAATTCCACATCTGAGTGAGATCATATGGTATTTGTCTTGCTCTAACTGACTTATTTCACTCAGCATTATACTCTCTAGCTACGTCCATGGTGTTGCAAATGGCAAGATTTCATTCTTTTTTTTTATGGGTGAGTAATATTCCATATACAATGGGATATGGTGGTGGAATATATATACACCACCTCTTTATCTCTTCATCGGTTGATGGACACTTGGGCTGCTTCCATTGTTTGGCTATAGTTGATAATGCTGCTATAAACATTGGGGTGCATGTATTCCTTTGAATTAGTGTTTTTGTATTCTTTGGGTAAATACCCACTAGTGAGATTGCTGGTGGTAAGGTAGTTCTATTTTTAAACTTGGGGGAAAAGTACGAAAGCATATTTATGACGTGATTTGGATAAGGTAAGGCAAGTGGCTCGCATGCTGTGGAGTCATCTGTGTATAGGTTGCCGTGAAGAGAAGGTTTGTACAGTGGAGATGCCTTCATTCTCACACTCAACACATCCAGCAACAGCATCTTCTCTCCATCTCTTTGTGAGACACAGATCTTGTTATGGTGGAGCAGTCGCCCTCTTTCACTGAAGTTACTGATACCTCTGCTTGGCAGGCACTTTGTGAAGTGGGATTTATTCATTCCTGCATTCATTCTGTGACTATGTGCTACACAACCATTTAGTGCTGGATATACACAGGCAACAGCAATGTCTTGTGTTAGCTGCACCAGGGGAGGTCTGTGTAGGATTGTGTGAGAGCTGGGGAGAGAGGCTGTGTACCAGGCGAGGTAGCTCAGGACAGGCATCAAGGACAGCTTTTGTTTGTGTCTCTCCCTGCAGGTAACAGCCTTCTTTCTAGTGATAAATAAGTCCTGTTCCAAGTGGGACTGACTCAGCAACCCCTGGCATGTGACCCAGACAAATAAATGTCTCCCCTAGGAATTTTCTCACATAGCCATTGGTAGAAATTCATTTTGTCAGGATTGCTAACCTGTTGGGATATAAATTTGGAGTGGCCACTGGTCATCTTTCCTACCATATGGAGAAAGTTTGCTGGTGAATGCAACATATATTAAGATAGCTGAAGAGGTATGCCCCCTGTCCCCCATTCAATCTAAGGTAATTGAAATTTGGTGACAAAGATTTTATTAAAATCAGAAAATATACTCTTAAATTCTAGAGTGTTCCTGCTGTGTTCCAGTAAAGACACTGTCTGGAACTGTGGGGGTATCTGCCTAAGAATGAAATAAGAGAACTGAGGAAAGCAGACCTAGGAGAAGGAGGGAATGACAAAGCCTAATATCATCAAAGCTCCTGGATCCAACCATCCCTGAAGCTAAGAATTAGGCCTGTCCATCTTGTTATATGACCCAATTGAATTGCTTCCCTCCTCCACCTTTTCCCCTCTAAGTTAGTTGAAGATAGATTTCTACTGTCTGCAAGTACAAAGGCTTTCTAGAATATACAATGCCTGAGCTGAGTCATATGGATGAATAGGAATTCATCAGGTAAAATGGGGATGGCAGCTGAGGTGGGTAAGATTTTCCAGCAGAAGGAACACATAAACAAAGCCTTGTGGAGACAATTTCTAAGGGAAAATACCTCTGCAAAATAACTATACACTGGGCATTGTGACTGGCCCAGGCTCTTCTCTTGGAAAAATACTGCTCTGGAGTGGCCAAAATTAATTTGGAAACAACACCCACAAGACTGTGGCCGTCTGAGTAAAAGCCACAAAGCAATAATGAGCTGGGAAAATTCTAGCTCATAAGAATCACTTAACAGCCTTCTGGGATGAAGTTGTAAGTGTGATAGACACAGAAGAAGTGGCAGAAGAAAATAACTCAGAAGTTCAATGTAATCTATTAGCGCATACTCACTGAAGTTGAGGGGAAATCAGTCACATTTACTGTATGCTCTTCTTCATTTTGAGTAGCTGAAAAATAAGATGTTTCTCTGTAACTGCTTATAAGTAACAGAATTGTTTTGATCTGAATTCTGCCATTTTACAAAATTACCAGACTTCATACAGTTGATAATTAAAATTATTACTACATGGCCTGCTCAGTGAAAGTAAAGCCATAAATAATTTGAGCATATTGTTCCCTTGCTTAAAATGAGTCTTTTTCTCCTCCTCCTCTCCCCTACTGCCTAGATTGACTTATCCTTTAACACCCAATTTCAGATTCTATTTCCTTCAAGTAGTTGTTTCTGAGTCCTACAATAGAATCAAGCCCATCCTCTTCTGAATACATGTCTAAGTTTACCTCTTGGTCTCCATACTACTTATTGTCTCTTTATGAAATTAACTTGAATTACAACTTGATTTTGGGTTAGAGGTCTACTTGGATAGAGTATCTGGGTCTAATTTTGGGGGGGGTTTATAAGTAGACTCTGTACGAGTCCCGTCAACGTACCCTGCCTTTTATGAAGGATGTCTTCAGGAATTGTAGTTTCATGGGCTACTAATCAGTGTTATGAATGGCTCTATGACAAAATATATTTGGGTATTTCATGCATTGATGAAATACTCTAAATTCAATAAATATAGTACAGGACTTATCAGAGCCTTTAATATGCTTCTGTTATTCTTCCAAGAGAGGATATAGTGTATAGATTCATATACCATCTTATTTGACCTATTTTCCATAGAATTTATTCAGGAATACTGGACTTCCTGGTTTTCAAGAGGTTACTCTTCTGTTGTTGCTTAATAAAGGACTTCAGAAACATCTTTTCTTCCCAGATATCTGTTTCACTTGGGAGGCAGATTATCTCAAGCTTCTCATTTTACAGTAAGAAACAATCTTGGCTTGGCCCAAGACACAATAAGATGTGTGCCATGGTCTTCCAGTTCTTACTTCTCATTTAGGATGAGTCAGCAATTAACATTGAAAGAGATTATTTCACTAAATGCTGAATTTTATAACATCCATCACTTACCAGATGGATTTGTCTTCTCTCAAACCTTAATCAGACGGAGGCCAACTATTTTTTTTTCTGCTGAACCCTTTCAATCATATTCAAATGTAGGAATAGTTCTAAACACAGTAATTCACCACACCTACCTCAACTTCTGTTTATGGTGTGTAAGAGTTGGGCTTTTAAACTGATTTCATGAACAGTGGTTTCTCTCCCTGTTTTTGGAAATGCCTGGAAAGACTGTTCACTTCTTCCTTTCATCCTTAGAATTGGCAGCTCCAGGAGCTGTGATGTAGAAAGGGTGGGGTGAGGAACAAACGGAGATCTATTTCTTACTAATTTTGTGGGTTTGGGAAAAAAAATTCACTTTCCTGAACCCCAGTATCCTCCCGCCTACAAAATTAGAATGTTAGTATACACCTACCTCATCAGGAAGTTGTGACCTTTCTCTCTCTTTCTCCTCTTTGCAAGCTCAAGATGCGAGATGATCCAAAGGCAGCTTATGACCCTGGGACCTTCTGTTGTTAATGTCATTTGCTTTCCTCTGTAAGTGACACATGTTCCCATTCTAGCCTACAGTGACTGTTCAGTTTAGCACACTGCCTTATTTCTTCTTTGTCTGAACATATGATATCCACAAAGAGTAGGTACCATTTGACTATTTCAGAATATTTTTGGCCAGTCATCACCTGAGATAAGCTCTTGGGCTATTTTGCTCAAATGCATCAAGATCGCCCCAATTGAGTCTCATATGCTGAATATTCTTTTCTGAGATATACCTCGGAACAATCTTGACTATAAAAGAAATTACCCTAAATTTGTTCTATTAATTTTTACCCAAAACATCACAATCAAATTATTTTATTTTATTATTATTTTTATTAACAGTATTATTCGTTTCAGGGGTATAGGTCTGTGAATCATCAGTCTTACACAATTCACAGTATTCACCATAGCACATACCCTCCCCGATGTCCATCACCTAGCCACCCTATCCCTCCCCCACCTTCAGCAGCCCTCAGTTTGTTTCCTGAGATAAAGAGTCTCGAATGGTTTGTCTCCCTCCCTGGTCCAATCAAATTCTTGATCCCCTCTCCCTCTCTCTCTCTCTCTCTCTCTCTTTTTTTTGAGTTGATAAATTTATTTTAACCTTTCATTATGGAAAAATTCAAACAGAAAAAGAAATAATAGTATATTTTGAAGTCTCATGTACTCCACACTCTGCTTCAATAATTGCCAGTTCACGGACCATCTTGTTTGATCTGTATTGTCTATTTTCTCCTTACTGTTAGATTATTCAGGTGCAACTCCAAGACCTCTTGTCATTTTATCTATGAATATTTCACTATGTATATTTCATAGTAAAGATACTTGGCAAAAATATAATTACAATGCAATAATCACATTTAAAAAATTTTAACACAATTTTAAGTATGCCAATTATTATTATTTCTATTTTTTATTTTTATTAATTTATTTATTTTCAGCATAACAGTATTCATTATTTTTTCACCACACCCAGGGCTCCATGCAATCCGTGCCCTCTATAATACCCACCACCTGGTACCCCAACCTCCCACCCCCCCGCCACTTCAAACCCCTCAGATTGTTTTTCAGAGTCCATAGTCTCTCATGGTTCACCTCCCCTTCCAATTTACCCCAACTCCCTTCTCCTCTCCAACACCCCTTGTCCTCCATGCTATTTGTTATGCTGCACAAATAAGTGAAACCATATGATAATTGACTCTCTCTGCTTGACTTATTTCACTCAGCATAATCTCTTCCGGTCCCATCCATGTTGCTACAAAAGTTGGGTATTCATCCTTTCTGATGGAGGCTTAATACTCCATACTGTATATGGACCACATCTTCCTTATCCCTTTGGCCGTTGAAGGGCATCTTGGTTCTTTCCATAGTTTGGTGACTGTGGCTATTGCTGCTATAAACATTGGGGTACAGATGGCCCTTCTTTTCACGACATCTGTATCTTTGGGGTAAATACCCAGGAGTGCAATTGCAGGGTCATAGGGAAGTTCTATTTTTAATTTCTTGAGGAATCTCCACACTGCTCTCCAAAGAGGCTGCACCAACTTGCATTCCCACCAACAGTGTAAGAGGGTTCCCCTTTCTCCACATCCCCTCCAACACATGTTGTTTCCTGTCTTGCTAATTTTAGTATACCAATTATTTTGAATGGGGAGGAAGGACAGACTGGTAATAAGAGATTCACTACTGGCCCATTGCAGAGTAGGAAATTATGACTGGCAAAGCCTGAGCACTTCGTGATCTTGGCCTCTACCCCAATCTGCAGATTAAAAGAATTTGGCAAATTCTAAAATCATTAAAAGGAGAGAAGTCAAGTCTGTGAAGTGACCACATAGTATTCCTGAATCCCCACCCTGCAAGGTTACAGGGAGCTAAAAGTTTCTGGAGACTTCTTGTTGTGTTTGCTGGGCTGCAGTTTTTGACTCTCTCCACAGTTGCTAGTAATCGCTGTGTTGTGGGTAGAAGATGATTTCTTCTATTTGAGAATCGAAAGGGTTTGCTGCAGTATGGATGTTGGACCCAACTGGGAGAATCAATATATTTATGATATTATTATACCTCTTAGGGGGCGCCTGGGTGGCTCAGTGGGTTAAAGCCTCTGCTTTTGGCTCAGGTCATGATCCCAGGGTCCTGGGATCAAGCCCCGCATCGGGCTCTCTGCTCAGCAGGGAGTCTGCTTCCTCCTCCCTCTCTGCCTGCCTCTCTGCCTACTTGTGATCTCTGTCTGTCAAATAAATAAATAAAGTATTTAAAAAAAATTATACCTCTTAGGAATTAACAATAAGGAAAAAAATCTCCCAGATAAGTCCTAAGTGTGCTGAGAACCAATAAGTATCCCCAAGTGACGACATTTCCTATCAAAGAGTGAGGGAGTTCTTTTTTTTTTTTTAGAAAGGTGCCAAGGTAATTAGCACCTTATAGGACCTTGTTATAGCTCAGAACGACTTTCCATCTGCTGATAATTTAATCGTTATACACGTGACACAAGGAAATCGAGCTTCACATTCCGTTACATAGTGTAAATCGACAGTGGATGAGTGCCGCTCAATAGCTTCATGTCATTAATAAGGCTGTTTCTTAAACTCATAATAACTATCAAGTTGTTTGCTTGTGAGTTAAAAAAAATAGACCCAACACATGTGACAACTTAGTGACATGAAACAGCCCAGGCACATCTGCTGTACTTCCAGAAGTTGTGGGCTGCCAATGGGAAAGATTTTCTGGGCATTGATCTTTTTTGAAGTCAAGAAGTTTCCAGAAGGACAGACTGCAGGGCAAGGCAAAGGGCTGTACAGCCACTGCTCTCCCAGGTTGTCTTTGCCTGTTGCCGAGGGGGTAAGGGTGGTCCTGTCCTGCCGTGGAGGGCTTCTTCCTGGCCAGTGTGGAGGTGTGGCAGAGGCAGCACCATGTTGGAATAAGGGAAGGAGAGCTTTGTGAACAGATGCTGGTAGACAGGCTTCCTCTGATGCTTCTGTAGCCTTTCACAGTTGGGTCCAGGGATGCTCTCTGGTTAGAAGATTCTTGTTGATTCAGTGCTGGTGCCCCAGCGGAGCAGCCCAGGAAGTGATAATACAATCTGGGGACACCATGTCCCCACTCTGACCACCAACCCAGACAGCTGGAGCAAGTTCACGCAGAGTCAGCCTGCATGGTTGGCACCATATTGCCTCTGGAGGGGTCTCTCTCCAGCTTGTCCCACAATGCCATCCTAATCCTTAACATTGCCTAGGGTTCTCCATCTGGACTTAGTTGTATTTTTCTTCTCAAATACCCCATTGTAGGTAAACAGCAAAAGCATTTCCATATCTATCAGGTGGTGTAGGGTTAGGTTCAGAGTTAAGAACTGTTGAAACCCAAGCAAACAGGTGCAAACGGAAGGTAAGACTGGGACAAAAACAAAGAGGGAGGGGGCAGGGGTTTCTCCTAACAGGGAAAAGCTTGGGCTGGTAAAGCAGAAAGGCTGAAGATGCTCCCAGGCTGCCCTGGGAGGCGGCTTATAGACAGCAGGATTCTGGAGGCTCTGAGGGAAAGGGCCCCACATGCAGAGGACTGCATTTGTGAAGGGGTATCTGAGCCCTGACTCCTGTCATCTTTGGAGAGGGGGCATTGGAGCAGTGCCCACCCTGGAGGCTCCTGGGACAGAAATCACCAGGTGAGTCCATCTGGGCAGCTGTCCTCAGGGAGGTGGGCACCACGTGTGCAAGTACAAGGCAAGGTGTGGCATCATGGTCAGGCTGGCTGCCAGAGAAGGTCCTGGGCGTTGGTCACCAGCAAAGTGTCCCCAGCCTGGTCCTCAAAGTGTGAGAATAAATCACATGGCGGAAGGTATGGTGGCTAAGTGGTCAAACTAAGTAAGATAGAGTCCAAATCTGGATTGTTTTGTGTCCTTGGAATAAGAAATTGTCTAGCTTGAGACCTAAGGATTCCCCCCCGCTCCACCCTTCTTAGTAAATAAATCCATGGTAATTACAGAAAATCAGAAAATGTAGGCGATAAAAGTAAAGAAAACATAGATAGGCAACGCCCCAGTACTCTGTTGTGTAGAGATAAATCACTATGATGAATTCGATAGAGTCGTGTTCTCTCTTCCTCCCTTCCTTCTCATTGTTCATCGCCCCTCCTGTACGTGTGTGAGTATGTAAATGTGTATGAAGTACATATGTATATAATACTCTGTTTTGTGTCATAAATTCTCCCTTAATATTGAAGGTAGCTTTCCATGGGTCTACAGCATTTTCTGTGACGGCTGACTAATGTTCCACTGTGTGAGAGTTTTTAGTCTCCTTGCCTAACGACTGACAGGATGCTCTTGCTGGTATTTTCCTTTGTGGGGATTATATTCCCCGCACAATACTCTAACAGTGAAGTCCTGTGGTTTTCTGGGGAGAAAAAAGGGAGGAATGCTCTCAGAGTCATGGCCTTTCAGGGTGGGAAGAGAACTTGGTTGAGGTTCTGGAAAACCCCAACCTCACTTTATCTGGGCCTTTTGTAACCACCTCACCCACTGGGTGGTCCAGCCTCTGTACTGGGCAGTGACTAGGAATTCACTGTTAGAAAGCCACTGATGAGCCAATTAAATCATAAAATATTTTTCCACAAAATGATCCAAAATATGCTTTAGAACAAGGGGTCTGGGAGTCACATAGACTGACTATAGAGCCCTGGCCTCTCTACCTACCGGCTTTGTGACCTTTGGCAAAAGGCTTAACCACTCTGGTCCTTAATTTCCTCGTGTAAAACATCTACAATAAAAGAGAACACGCCTCAGACGGTTGTTAAAAATATTAAACTAGACAAGGAATGTGGAGTGCATAGTAAGACCTCACTAAAAGTCAGCTCCAATTACGATAATGTCTGCACATTATTAGAACAGAATTACTTGTCCCTGCCACTGACGTCCTGTGGCAGTTTAAAGCTGCTGCCTATGTCAGATCCCCTGTCCCAGTCTTCTCTCTCTTTTTTTTTTTTTCTTTTAGGAGTGACTTCATAGGATAGCCACTCATGCCCCTTCACCCCATCCAGCTCACTCTCTCCTGAATAGACTAACATTTTTATCTATTTTGAATGGGTTTTAGCTCTTCTCTTCAGCCTCTTAGGCTCCCCCCACAACTTCCCCAGACAAAAACCTACCTTTGTGACTTGATGCCCAGTTGAGTTCTCAGCTGAGTGCAGAGGAGTGTCCCCTTCCCAAGCCTCCACCCCATTCCAGCCTCAGGAAAAGGGGTGGAAGGACCCCACTGCACAGATGAAGGAGCTGTGAGATGTGAGCTGTGTATATCTTCAATATCCCTTGCCCTTAAGGGACAGACTTTGGTGGAATTATCCGTACGAAAACATTCTGCATGTGGAAATAACTCTGTGAACTTACTGAGATCAGGGACCTTCCACTGTTCTGTTTTGTTCTCCTAGTTTGTGAGGAACATGCTATTAATAGTAATTGTGGGAAAAAAATAGTAATTGTGTGTTGAGCGCTTATTAGGCACCTGCTACTCTATTGGTGGCTAAAATGCCTTGCAATTCTTCCAACAACCCTATGAAAGAAGTATTCTACAATTGCCACTTTAACAGTTGAGGAACCTAGAATTCAGAGATCAAGCAAAATACCCAGAGTAACACAGCTATTAAGTTTGGGGATTTTTAGCAGGTCAACAAATAACAATATTTTCTTGCTCTCACAAATTCAGAACTAATTGATAGACCTGAGAGTCAAACAGATAAAGATAAAGTACTGCTTTTGCTTCTTTAAAGCTGAAAGAAAAATGTGGTTGTAGACTTACAGCCCAACAGGGCTTGTAGACACCTTCTCTTCTTCATGAATTAAGATTTTGGGAGCACCCACTCAAGGGAAGATTCAGGATTAAAGAGAAGTTCGTTGCCCCACGTTCATCTGGGATCAGAGGGAAGATGAAAGTGCGAGAAGGAAAGGGCAAAGGACAGGGAAAGGAGGAGGAAGAGAAGAGAATATGAATTTCCAAAGCTTGCCACCTCTCAGCGGATTGACTCTACCCGGTCATCCAACAAGGACAACGAGCCCCCACCAATCCAAGTGACTTGTGTGGGCAGAGCAAGAGGGAAAGGAGGACCCTCTACTCATCCTCCCCCTGGATGTGAACCCAGACACATCTGCGTTGAGGGTGCTTTCAGCAGCTTCCTTGCCTCTCAGTGGTTTGTTTACTGAACAAGTTTGATTTCCTTTACAGAATATCTTAGGAAGAAAAAAAAAATCATTGGAGACTTTTTCATGCATCAGTATTTTTAAGAAAAATTAAATACATAGAATAGTTCTGGTTGGCAGAAATCCTACTCTTGACACAATGGAGATCTCTGCTTGTGCCAGCAACCCAAAGTGTTTCCACAGCTCATGTGACTGGAACTGTTTGCTACAAACCATTAAGTGACCAAGAAGGTTGACAGATTTTCCAGGTCTTCCCATCCTGACCAGACATGTTGGTCAGACTGATGTCTTTCTCCCATTAGAATAGATCAGAGAAAATGGTGTCTTGCCTCTAATTAAATTCTCATCTTTGTCCAACCGTTTGAAAGGGCAACTGTCTTAAACCTTTGAACTTTATTTGTAATACAAAACTTCAATTAGATAAAGGACAATAATTAGCAGATCTTTTATCTTTGGGCATAATTAAATCTTTAGGAAGGGACATTTTAATCAATGAATTGTAATGACAACTTCATAAATTAATTAATCCCACCAATGGAGGCTTGGCAGTAATCAATGGATCTTTAAAGAGGTTCAGGGTGAAGGGGCATGGCTGTAGGAACACAGATGCTCGCTCAGTTCAGTTTGGTGTAAAGATTCTAATTTGTTTAAGGATTAGCTGGTTCAAAAGATTACCTATTTATTTAAGGGGAAAGCCATTTAAAATATTAACTTTTAATGTGAAGAAAAACCTTTTTCTTGCAAGTTTTTGCTTTCAAAACTTTCTTCTTAGAGCTCTCAATTCAGACCATGGTTGCTGATATACATTTGCACTCTCATCCTGGAACTGTTTGCTAATTTACTGACTTGATGGCTAGCTTGAATTATAAATCAAAACTAAGATAAACTACTATTAGGTATTTAAACATTTTTCTTCTATAACAGGGGTCAGGGGGTACCTGGGTGGCTCAGTAGGTTGGGTGTCTGCCTTTGGCTCAGGTCATGATCCCAGGGTCCTGAGATCAAGTCCTGCATCGGACCTCCTGCTTGGCGGGGAGTCTGCTTCTCCTGTTCCCTCTGCCTGCCACTCTGCCTACTTGTGCTCTCCTATCTCTCTGTCAGTTAAATAAATAAAATCTTAAAAAAAAAAGAAACAAGGCTCAGAAGACTCTGGGCCACTTGCTAAATCAGGCCGGTTGCCCGTTTTTATAAAGATTTATTGGAACATAGCCATGCCCAATTAGGTCTATGTTGCCATGACCATTTCACACTACAAAAGCAGAGTTGAGTAGTAACTGTAGAAACAATATCACCTCAAAGCTGAAAATATGCACTATTTGACTCCTTTCACACACACACACACACACACACACACACACACACACACACACACAATGTTTACCAGCTCTGGTTTTAAAACATTATGTCCTTTTACCAAATGTTGAGGGTTTTGATGAAATTTAAATTCAATACAGCACTACATAGACAGTATTTATTGTAAGAATGTAAATTAAATATTTTCAGATATGAGGTTCTGTGGCTTTAATGGCCTATAAACCATGTTCCTGGCATTTATCTGGGAAAAAAAACAAGGGAAAATTAATTTGGATGAGAGAGAGGAAGTGGAGCATGCAAAGGTCCTGTGGCCGAAGGAAACATAGCTCTTTCAAGGGGTGGAGGGAAAGTCTAAATGGCTTAAAAGGAGGGTGAGGGGGAACAGGTTGTGTTTAAAGGCCAGAGGTTAGGCATATTATCAAGGGCTGTAAAGGCCATTATAATAATTTCATAGTGAAAAGTCCAGTCAGGTCCTCCTTCCCTCAGGGTAAAACTCTTCAAGGACTTCACAGCTTTCTATGATAAAACCCCGAGCCTTTTGTGGGATTCAGAGCAGGCTTGTTTGGGCTTGGGAAGAGGAGTTTGGAGGGTGATGGGGGAGGGGAGCATGGAGACAGGGGAGCACTAGTAGGGTTAGCAGGGCTCCTCCTTAGAATCCTTCATCCTCTATGAGAGAACATCTCTATATTGACTTGTAATGATCTCTGGTCCTATATTGTCCACAAATCAACTTAGCTTTTCCAGGGTAGGGTCATTTTCTTGTTTAGCATCCTAATCTCAAAGGGCCTGGTATTTAGTGTCTCCTGCTTAGCCATGGGAACCTAGAGGAGAGGGGGTTTCCAAGATGAAATCTTGTATCCCACCTCCCTGGAGTTGGGTACTCCTAGTCAGTAAGATGTAGTGCTTGGTCTCTACAGTCAGTCCTTCCCCCTCTCACTTCTGTTAGTATTGTCGGCTCTGGAGGCATAGAAACAACTCATGTCTGGAAACATGGGGTCCTCTGTTCTCTGTTCATATCACTCAGACATGATTTTTGTTCCTAGAGGGCTTTTGGTTATGGATAGAGAATATGTTGATGAATCCTTCATTCCACACACCATCCCCGAAGAAGCAGAAATAGAAAGGAGAGAGGAAATGTGGCCTCTTTGCCTTCATGTAACCCTCCAGTCCATGTGAATTATCTCATCAAATCTTGACAGGGTCTCAGGTGGAGAGGAGGTTCCTCCAGAGAAACAGCACCAGAAGGAGATTGTATATCTGTTTGTCTGTCTGTCTATCTACCTGACTGACTGGCTAACTCAGGGTAACTCCCAAGGTAAGGTGGACTCCTCTTGCTGGAGGAGCATATGAGCTAAAGCCTGAAAGATGAGGTAGAGCAACTCAGAGAAGAGGGTTGTTGATGCTCTTGGTGCTATGGGCTGGAGGGCAGCACATGCAAATGCCCTGAGGCAGGAGAGCTTGCTATGTTCCAAAAAAGAAAGAAAGCCAGAGTCATGGGTGGTGTGGCAAGGGGATGGGTGGTAGTGAGGCATAGATTGAGTCTGGGACCAAACAAGAAGTTTGGAATTTATTCTAAGTGGGAAGGGAACCCATGAAAAGATTCTAAGTTGGGTATATTCCTTTCCTGGGGCTGCCCTCTCCACCCCCGCCGCCAAATCATCACAGACTTCATAGCTTAAGACAACAGAAATGTATCCTCTCACAGTTCTGGAGACCAGAGTCCTAAATCAAGGTGCCAGCAGGTCTCTGCTTTCTCTGAAGGCTCTATAGAGGAGGATGCTCCCTTTTCTCTCCCAGTCTCTGGTGTCTCCATGTGTTCCTTGGCTTGGGTCTCAGTATTCCCCAGGTCCTGTGTCTTCACATAGCTGTCTTCTCTGAGTCTGTGTGTCATCTCCCTGGTGTTTCTCTAATGAAGCCAGCGGTCACTGGATTACAGCCTATCTGATATCCGAGATGATCTCATCTCAAGATCCTTAGTTCTATCTGCAAAGACCTTTATTTCCAAAAATGTTCCATTCACAGGTACTGAGGATTAGGACATGGACATATCTTCTTGTGGAACACAGTTCAACTGCCCCATACAAGAGACAACTTGATCTACTTTTGAATTTAAGACTTCTGCCCGCTTCTTGGGACAGGAGATAGGGCCAAAGAGGCTCAAGCATGGAACTGGAGTGGAGAGTCTGCTGGGAGCTTCCAGATGGGAGGTGACAGGGAGGCCCAAGCGTGGTGGCCCTGTGGTAGGCAGCGGTTAGGGTGGTGCTGTGGGTGGGCGTTGCTTCGTCGGAACCCATTTGTGGCCTGAAGGAAGTTACATAAAGTGGGTCTTTTCCAAATTTGGGTGATTTTTCCTGGCGTCCTCTGGGAGTGTGTGCAAAGAGAAGGGCTGAGAAGAGTAAGAAGATACTATTTCAGGGAAGGGTCTGACCCAGTACATAGAAGATGCTCAATGTACCATCAGCATTTGCTGGTAGAGTAAGCACAAGCAGAAGATTATTCCAGAAGCATTCTTCTCTGAGTGTGTGTTGGCTTTGGGCAAGGATGCAGGTCTTCCCTTTCCAAGATGCTTTAAAAAATAGCAAACTTGTTTGAACGGGGCTTAGAGTGCCTTGGCAGGGAGACATTGGACACTTGGAAATATTACTATTATTTCTGGAGCCAAATTTAGCAAGGACAGCTCTGTCTTTAATTACTAGTTGGTGCTGAGTTGTACAGGCAAATGATTACATGCACAATTAGTTGTCCCCACAAGTAGCCAATTATGGGAATGATTATTTAAGAGAATTGTGGCTCCTGCTAAAAGGACTTTACATCTTAGCCTCAAAATACATTTCTGTGTAAAATTTCCTCTTACTGCATGTATTATTATTTTTTTCCTATCGACTGGGCTGCTAGAAAAAGTGGCCCTGTGGTCTCATTTGTGAGGGGAGAGAGATGTGGAAACCCAGATCTTTTAGGCACTGTGAGATTTGGGAAAGAGTGAGGTTGAGAGCTGGAAGCTCTGCCAGGACCCATCTCACTGCAAGACCATGTCTGAACCCCAGGGATGGAGTCTAGGGGAAGACATAGGCCTCTGGATGGTCGATAAGGGGATCATTTGGAAGTCCTGTGGCCCAACCACATGTCACTGCAATTCACTAACGCAGTTTCCACTGCTTCCCAAGGACTGTGCTTCTTACCTAGGTCCCTTCTGCCTCCAGAGCATTACAGATCCCTCTATGCAGGCTTGCTGTCATAAAATCATAAGTTCTCAGAACCAGAAGGGACAGAAACATGATCTGGTCCACCTATCTCATTTCAGTGATGATAAAACGAGGGCCAGACAGGCAAAGTACTCACCCAGCAGTCATAAGTCCAGCTGAATTATGAACCCGTCTTGCTTGATTCTAAGCCCTGGGCTCTTTCTGCTGTACCATGCCTGCCACCGAGGGTACCAGCTGTTGGTCAGTGCACTGTGATCGTTATGATCAGGAGGCAGTCTAATGTCTGGCACACACTGGGAACCATGCCAAGTAGAGTTGGAACGGATTCCAGAGAACCTTCTAGTTTAGATCTCTAATTTCGTATCTGAGTGGAATTTGGAAAATGTATTTATCTAAGATTCTTTTCTCCCTTTGAACATTTCTCATGATGTAGGCCTTGAAACCTCCATCATCAACCCTAACCTCACTCACGCAGGAGAAACCACAAGTCCAAATGCTAGTGTTTGGCTTCGTACATATAAACCCTGAACCCTACCCCCAAATATAAAGTGTACTTTTGTGTTGCCGTGTTAACTACTATTGATCAATAGTCAGGGCTTTTTTGTTCTTCTTTTCATAGTGATATCCACTATTCTACCTCAGTGTGGTATATTATACATCTGGTCCCAATTCTTCTGTACTCTGCCCTAGTATTTTATAACCATATCCTTGCCAAGACCTCATGGTGGGTGAAATGTACTTTCCTGCTTCTTGAATTTGGGTTTGGCCATGCACTTTGTTTTGGCTAGAGTTTCTAGTGTATGTGACATGAGTAGAGCTTTGGAAAATGGTTGCCACTGTAGGCATGCCCTTTTGTGAATAGGCTTTATCCCTAGTCACCCCACTCCTTGACCATCCTTTGAAATCTGGTATGAAGGCATGAATGGATAATTGGGACTTGGCAATTTTCACTCTTTGATTTTTACTTTCACTCCTGTGGTC
The DNA here is from genome assembly GCF_009829155.1 of Mustela erminea. Taxonomy (NCBI): domain Eukaryota; kingdom Metazoa; phylum Chordata; class Mammalia; order Carnivora; family Mustelidae; genus Mustela; species Mustela erminea. The sequence goes on along the minus strand of NC_045632.1, from coordinate 53,405,646 downwards.
TGACTACAGATGTCTCTCTGTGCAAGAAAAGGACTCCTTTATGTCATACAGGAAAGAACAAACATACAAGTAGTTTTTAAATCCAGAATTCTTATTTTCTTTCCCCCTCAGAATGAAAGAAACTGGCTAGCAACATTTTATAGGCCTTAACTGGCTGTCCGATAGACTCACCTCTGGCAAGATCTAACAGCATTTTTGTGTATCTTTCAAAGGCCACCTGATGACCTTTGCTAAGTAAGCTGGAAGTAATAAATGGATCTGTTCACTACATATTTTTCTTGTTGGCTGCTCAGGGTTCTTTGCCTTTTCTGGAATCGGGGACAAGGCTCTGAAAAGATGCTGGTTTCACTTTACGAGAACGCAAATCCAGTTTGTTCTCTGGGGGACCATAACCTAAGCCTCCCTTCTCCTGGGACAACAAAACCTTTTGGTTCTAGAGATAATATTTTTTGTGACCTTGGCACATTTGAAGATCAGCAACCAGTCATTTTGTGGACCGTCCTTCAGTATGGGTTTCCCTGATGTTTGCTCCCTATTACACTGAGGTTATGCATTTTTGGCAAGAAATGGTGGAGGTAAGGCTGGCTCCTTCTTGGTACATCATCCCAGCAGGCACGTGATGTGGGTTTGTCTCATTACTGTGAGGTTAGTTTTGATTATTTGGTTAAAGTAGCATCTACCAGATCTCTTCACTTTAAAATTATTCTTTTACCCTTTGTAATTAATAATTATCTTGAAGGGAGTCTTTGAGATTATGCAAATATCCTGTTTTTGCATAATTCTTTCATCCCACCAATTTCAGCACCCATTACTGATTCTCCACCCGCCTTTTAAACCTGCGAATTCTTTAGGGGTTGGCTCTAGGCCCCTTTGTCATTCTCCACATCCTACCTCACACATCTCATACACTCCCGAGCTTCAGTTACATCTAAATACCACCAGCTCCTGCAGCGGCACCTCCAGGCTGGGTTTCCTCTTGGGAGGATTCTGTGTGGTTGTATTCAGGGTCACCTCACCTAACTACCCCATACCCATCTTGCCTTCCTGGTGCATAGCGCCTCCCAAATGGCCCTCCATGCTTCCCTGCCTCATCAACTCTCAGGGCCTACACCCACTTACTCACTTACAAAGCTGGGACAGTCCATCCTCATCCTCTCCTTTTGATTAATCACCGATACCTGTTGATTCTGTCTCCTTCCTGTTTCCAGTCCTTTTCCTGTCCCCAGCCAGAACCACAAATTGAAACCACAGTCTTCTCTGCCCAGGGCTATTGCTTTGCCCTTGTAACTAGTCCCTTGGCTCTTAGTAGTTCTCTTAGGTTATGCTCTCTCCATAATTCCCAATGCAGCTCTGTTCGTACCTCTTTCCCACTGTGTAGGAAATGCTAATGTAAATCTTGATGACCCATACTTTGAGATACTATGTAGCCATTGCTAACAATGAGCTGGTCATATACGAGGGGATTTAGGAGTACTGGATGAATGAATGCATGAGTGATAGTTGAAGAAAGGGAACAACTTTCTCCTTCTTTACGTTGATGGCTCCAGTGGAACGTTGTTCAGGGCTGGGACTAAGGGGTAACAAATGAGGCATGTACCTCAGATGCAAAATTTAGGGGAGTACCAAAACACTCAATGAGGGGGATAATTATGCAATGCAGTTTAAAAAATTAAAATTAATATAAAAAAATCCTTGATGATCAAAATGTCAAAATTGAAATACAGACAAGGTCTTTGTCTACTCATTTTATCCCAGTCCTGTTTCTCCCATTGCCAACTGGGGGCATTTAGCTCAGCAAATTATAATCACTCAGAACAGGAGTTCTAAAGTGTGGAGAGACTGACTTTGTGCCCCCTACCCCCCTGCCCCCTGCAGGGGGCAGTTGGCAGTGTCTGGCGGCGGGCATCTGGTGGTAGAGGCCAGGGATCCTGCTGAACATCCTGCACTGCACAGGGCAGCCCCCACAATGAAGAACCATCTGGCTCCAGATGCCAATGGTGCCAAGAGTGATAAGCCTTGCCTTAGAGGTTACTTAAAAAAAAGAAAAGAAAAGTGTGTCCTTGTCTTTATTTTTATTTTTTTTTCCTTGTCTTTAAAAGCTCTGCATAGGATTGCTTAGGTGGCTCAGTTGCTTAAGTGTCTGCCTTCGGCTCAGGTCATGATCCCAGGATCCTGAAATCAAGTGCCGTGTCAGGCTTTCTGCTTAGCGGCTAGTCTGCTTCTCTTCCCTCTGCTGCTCTCCCTACCTGTGTGCTCTCTCTCTCTAATAAATAAATAAAATATTAAAAAAAAATAAAAACTCTGCATAACTAGAAAGAATATATCAAGGAAAGTTCATCAGAGGTGGACAAATTCAGTAGTAGGGATCACTCTCCCCACCCCCTACCCCCCTGTTAAAAAAGAATCCATTTCATCTGAAAAGAAATATAATATCTTAACTCTAGCCATTGAACTCTACTTTGCATGGGATGGTCTGGGCTCAAGGAAGACAAGCATATTAGGCCCTGTATCTGTCCTGGTCACTAGACAGTGGGCTTCTTTTTTTTTAAAGATTTTATTTATTTATTTGACAGAGAGAGATCACAAGCAGGCAGAGAGAGAGAGAAGGAAGCAGGCTCCCTGCTGAGCAGAGAGCCCGATGCGGGGCTCGATCCCAGGACCCTGGGATCATGACCTGAGCCAGAGGCAAAGGCTTTAACCCACTGAGCCACCCAGGTACCCCTAGACAATGGGCTTCTAGTGCCCACTCCCAGGGTGACCGAGGCTGAAAATCAGGCCTGCTTGGAGGTTCTCCTGTAAGGCCACAAGGTGAATTCTTAGAGGTGGCTGAGGCCAGAAGTGGTTCTCCAAAGACAGCCTCTATGTTCAGTGTTCTTGGTGTTTGTTTATTGTACTTCCTGCCCCCGCCTTAGTCTGGAACACCGCCTTCTCCTCCTCTTGTTTTATTAGTCTCAAGAGTGGGAGTGGTTTTACCCTATTGCCGATCCCAAGGGACATCACCATTCTGTGCTTGGTCCCTTGTTCTTGCCTATACTTTGTATGTCATCTTTTCATAAAGGCCTTTTCCTTATCATTTCAACGACTTGGGTTGAATGTCCTTGCTACTCATACCCTCACAGATAAACCCCTTTTCCATGCTATGTCAGCTGTTCTGTTTTCATTTCTTGGTGACCTCAAGATTTTCTGGTAATTCTTCTTCTGCATTCTGGTTGGGCCAAGTTCCCACATTATTGGTGAAATGGCCATGGGCAGGGCCCCTTAATTCCATCAGGTTTGGCTTTATCATCTGTTAAACTGATACCATAATTTTCTGGCTTCAGGACCTCACAGGGCAATTCCAACCATCTGAAGAAATAATGAATGCCAAAGAGCTTTGTAAATTATAAAGTAAAGCTGTTATTAGTATTCTCATTTCCCCACACTCACACCATGTCAGCACACCTGTTTTCGGAAGCCTGCCATCCCCCTCCCCCCACCAAATCCTTAGTGATATGGGAAGAATGCCTGTTCTTAGTTTTGGAAGAAGACAGACTCCAGTAAGCATCACCTGGAGGTTGGAAAAGAGGATAAATCATGGAAATTGTATATGTGCATCCTAAACAAATCTTTCTGAGGGACAGACCAGTGGAGTATCCTAGCCATTCATTAACAAACATCTATCAAGCATCTTGCATGAGATGTTGTAGGGGGATAGGGTAGTATCTTAATCAGCTCAGGCTGCCATAACAAAATACCATAGACAGGGTAGCTTAGAAAACAAAGTTATTTGCCCATAGTTCTGGAGGCTGAACATCCAAGATCAATCTACCAGCATGGTGGGTTCCGGTGAGAAATCTTCCTGACAGGCTGTATCCTTACATGGCACAGACAGGAAGCTCTGGTGTCTCTTCCTTCTCTTACAAGGGCACTAATCCTATCATCAGTGCTCTACCATCACCCAAACTCACTTACCTCCCAAAGGCCCCATTTCCAAATACCATCACACTGGGGTTGGGGGGGGCGGGTTAGCCTTCACCATATTAATATCAGGGGAGAATACAATTCATCTCACAGCACCTAGTCTGCTGTTATCCCATCACCTGGGAAATTTGTTAAAATACCAACTCACATCCTCCCCATTATGTCTGGAGTGAGGTCACAGAGTCTGTGTTTTAATATCCAGGTGTGTGAAGAGCAGGTGGCCTCTGGACCATCATGTGAGAAACTCCAGGGGTAATTCTTAGGAATGTGAGGCCACAAGTTCTGGCGTTAGTCCTCGCTACCTGGGTGATGGAGACTAGATTATTCTCCATCGTCTCGGTCTCTGAGGGATGCAGTTTGTTCATCTGTAAAATGGAGATGGTAATAACACATTGTCTTTCACAGGGTTTCCGCGAGAGTCAGTTTTAAAAGCTTGTTTAATTATTTGTTATTATTAAGTATTAACTTATTATTAATTATTCATTAATGGCAGATCTTAGATGCTTTTTATTTGCAGCCGCCATCACCAACATCATCAGGTTACTTTTTCTGGCCTCCACATGATCATGCAGTCGGGATCTTGTCCCCTTTTGGTCTTCTAAGCTTGCTCCTGGCACGCCCTTTATCATGCTAACTGGGGAATGCCTGGCTGTCCCCAGGGGTGCCCACATGTGGTGGGAGGACATTTACCCAGGATGCTTTCACTACACCCATTGACTGATCTCTCTCTCTCTCTTTCTCATAGTCACCAGTCAGACAGCCTGAGCCTGGTCTTATCTCCCATGCTGTCAACAAAGGCATGATTTACCCTTGTTTTCCAAATGCTCCCAATGACTTTTTTCCTGCTGAAGTTAACTTTGTCCCTTCCTGAAACAATGGACAGGAATGGAGTTCATCTGTCATGCAGCCACCAGATGGCGGTGTTTCCCCATCATCCTGCCCAGAGGCCCAGTGACTCTCCCAGGTTTTAGCGCCTGTTTCCTGCTCCCAGTGCCAGGTCTCCCCGCTGACTGTCCTGATGTCCCTCTGGTTCATCTTTGGGAGCTGGTCAGGACAGCTCTGCCTTCTCTCAATAGAAATCTCAGGCCCCTGCAGGCACAGAGCTTACTCAGCGTTGGCCCAAGGAAAGCAACATTCCTTATTTCTAGATGGCCAAGACATTGTTTGCTAACAACTTTGATCTGATTTTGGAGAACTTTGTCCAGTGGCTCACAGGGGCCCAACAGTTGATTCTGTGCCTTTGGTTGGTTTTCATTTCTCTCTTCCTTATCTAAATGCCCCATTTTTGATAAACAAAACCCCAACAATTAGCCTCCATAAAAAGAGTGTAAAACCACTTCCCACACTATTTGAGGTATAAGGAGTTCCTAGTAAACTGTGAATTGCCTGAAAGCAGAAACATACTGCAGGTAAAATCCTCTGATTTGATACTAAGAAAGGACATGAGCCACGTTGGAGGTAGTTTCCCTACAACTTATATGACGCCGACGTTGGGCTTCAGTTTCCCTCTGTAGCCACTCATTTTTCTGAGCTGTTCACATACATCTGTGCTTGTCATATCTCGGTTTGTTCAGATACCCCAAACCGAGCCTTTTACCTCTTTTCTACTGTATTTACCTCTACGTCCCCAGGTAATTTACACCAGCAGGCAGCACAGTTAGTTAACATAAAATCAGGCATTGCCCATGGGTTTGAGTCTTGGGATCAGCACTTACTTCCTTTGTGTTTGGGTTAAGTCACTCAGTCACTCTGATCTGAAGTTGCTTCATCTGTAAAACGGGAATAATAGCAATTACCTACATGTCAGTTTGTCGGGAAATGTAAATGCGTTAGTATATGTGAGGCACTTGGAACAGTGTGTGTATACTTAGTAGAGAACTTTATGACATGGCTTAGCCTTGTCACAATGTCCCTGGAAGGAAGAAACTCAAGAAAGGGTTGGAGGAAGAAGAGACAGGAAGTCTGAGTGGCACCTCAGATCCTGGACTGGATCTCAGGATCATGGAAGTAGACACCATTGAGAGTAATGGAGTAAATCAATGGTAGTGAGCTTCATGAGGGCATCTGGACTGGAACCACGAGGCAGGGGCTGCAGGCTGCCGGTCACTCAGTCTGATCTTAATACTGCTGGTGGGGCATGGACCCTGAGCCTGTAATGAAAAGACTCTACTAGCTCTAAGGTGTGTGTGCGCGCAGTCATGTATGTTTTCCTCTTCCTCCTTCCCATCCTCATCCCATGTTCTGGATGTTTGTAACCATTATTTCCAACACACTTGCATTCCTGCTTGCCTGGTGCTCTCTTCTCTCTGCAAGGCATCCCTTGGTGTCACTCAGTCCGGAGATCTTTCCCAAGCCTCTGCCCCCACAGCCTGCTGCTCTCCTGTACCCCGCTGTCCACTCCTGTGACTCTGTGACTCTAGGGTGATGCCTCCTGAGTTGTGTGCCCTGGCCCCTCATTCATTTCATCCCCTTCTGGCCTCCTGCACTTAGAACATTTAAACATTACATTAAATTATTTTGTAAGAGAAATGGTACCCCTACCTTTTTGTAATAATAATAATAATAATAATAATAATAATCAGACATTAAATCCAAGGCTCGGATTCTCTGACAGCCTTCCTCACCCAATCCTGACTCCCCACATCCATTTTTGGAATGAGGTGGGGCAGGGCATCCAATGTTAGCTCTTTGAAGTGGATCCTTCCAGGCTTTTCGCTATGGTTTGTGCTTCTGTGCTCGTGCGTGCTTATCTTTAGCACTCTCTTATGTCCCTGATAACAGCATTTATTGCGTTGTATTGAATAGCTTGTTTCCATATCTGCCCCACCCGACAGGCTACATGCTATTAAAGGGCGCCCCTTGCGTCTTATTTTTATCTCCAGGATCCAGCATGAAGCCAGGCACACAAGGGGTGTGTTTCCTTAAGTCACTGCCCAGCAAACAGGTGTGGTTGCGTGTGTGCTCGCTGGTGTGAGTGGGAAGAAGGACAAGGCAGGGTGTAGAGTGAAAAAAAACCACAAGAGGAAGGCGTAATTGGAGTGTGACCTCCCCACGTTGCTAAAATTCCCAGAAGACGTCTTGGATCTCCACAGAAGCTGTAAGAAAGGGCAAGGTTGGAGCGCGCAGCTGAGCAGAACACTGAGTTAAGTGCGGGCGCTGATCCCTGAAAGACCCAGCTCAGCCCGGGAGAGAGGGCGACCGGAGGGGACAGGATGTGCCTCATGTCAGCAAAACCTCCCAGCCCCGTGGCTGCGCGTTAAGATTCGCTTGGTCATTAAGATTCAGCGGGGAGAAGCAGAGTCTCTCTGTCTTGAAGATGCCTACCGAGAATAGACTACAAGCGCAGATCTGGATGGCAGAAGGACTCATGAATTATGTCTCAAAACCTGTGGGAAAAAGTGGTGTGAAACGGCTTTTGTTATTAGAAGTGTATTTTATGACCGTAGTTTGGAAGGCTGTTTGGAGACTGGAAATGCTTTCTCCAGGATCCTCCCCATAGGTGGAGAAGGTTTTCTGTATTTGCCGCCTGTCTGCTTTCCTATTAATCATTCCGATTTTCTCCTCCTGTGCATATGTCATGCGCCTCTCTATTTGAAGACTTTATCGGGATTTATCTTGTAGCCTTTAATAAATCATTTGCTGATTGCGTGTGATCCAGGTTAGTTTACACGAATGGAGCACCACCCTATCCCTACTTCAGTGCCTTGCTTTGACATGTCTGTGTGACTTTTGTTCTGGATCTCTCTCTGAAATGGGAGCCAGAGGACAGGCGGAATCGGCGATCTCCTAATGCTTATCTGGGGAGAAGAGGGAATTTCACTTAATCGAATTATCTGTAGTCATTATTTTATTGGGGGATTCACATTAAAGCAGAAACATTTGTTAAAATAGAGTAACATTGGACCCCTGAAAGTGAAAGTTTGCCTTCCAGTGGGGGGTGGGCTTTAATCCCTCACCCTTCTGGGGCCCTTCATTTCGTGGCATGTTCTAAGTCAGGGGTTGGGCAAATTACAGCCTGCCTCCTGGTTTGTAAATAAAGCTTTGTTGGAGTGTTTGTTTTATACAGGGTCTACGGCTACTTTTCATGTTACACTGACAGAGCTAAGTAGTTGCAACAGACACCTTTGGGCTCACAGAGCCTAAAACATTTATTCTTCCCTCTTTTACAAAACGACTTTGCTGGTCTCTGTTGTAGACATGTCGTGGGTATCAGCTCTGACCCTGGGGCCTTCTAATGCATGTCACAAGTCTGGAGACAGCTACCTCTCAGGAATAGTACATATGAACATGAATGTGAATGCACACATGTCTGTGTGTGTGTGTGTGTGAGAGAGAGAGAGAGATGTAGAGCTGTGCACCCAGGTGCAAGGGGGGCTTCTTACAGGTTGTACACCAAGCATGGGAACAGCAGTCATCTGGGAGGCGGAATTTTATTTCATCTCTCTCATTGCGTGTGTGTGTGTGTGAGTCTGTCTGCAATTACTGTGTACTAGTTTTGCAGCAACAATGACACAATCCTTTCTTCTTGTGTTGCCCAATTTTTACTGCATGGTTTATGGAAAAGTCCTGTCGGGACTGAGCAGGGGAAGTGCCCTTGTGTCAGGGACTCATGGTGTGCTGCTCGATACGTGAGCACGTGCTTGCAGCTGCCCTGATTCATGGAGAAGGAGCAATTATGTTATCTTTTTCACATGAAAACAAAAGAAAACAATAAAATAAGTTTATATATATACATGTGCATATATAAATACTTACATGCAATTCTTTTTCTTCCATCTGTCCCCCTTTTCTGTGCACCCTTTCTTTGTTTTCTCTTTATGTATTGTTATCTTTTTTATCTTTAATTTTTTTAGGAGGCTCCATGCCCAGCATGGAGTCCAAAGCAGGGCTTGAACTCATGGCACAGATTAAGACCCGCGCTGAGCTCAAGAGCTGGACGCCTGACTGACTGAGCCACCGCCGGGTGCCACTATGTATTGCTATTTTTGATCAAAGTAATGAATATGGAAGACTTTAAGCAAACCAAATCGTTCCTTTTTAGACTGATTAGTTCATCTTCTAATAGGGCAGGGGCACCTCTAGTTCTCTGCCTCTAAGGAGAAGAGAAGAACAGATCATGATGTGAGGCTCCTCCAGTGCATTTTCTCATTTAGTCCACAGACGGGGCCCGTGATGAAGTCCTTCATACTCTATTTGACAGATTGGGAAAGTCACTGAGATGTAAAACCGGGTAGCCCAGGGTGATAGATGATGTGTCTGAGGTTAGCCCGGCTCAGCCTGACTTCAGAGTCGTGGTGTTCCTATCATGTCATAGTTTCCCCAGTGGTTAACCGAGAGAAGGAAGAAAGAAGGAAGGCCAGAGGGGCTTATAAGGAGGAAATAGACCCATGAAGACCTGGTGATGCCATGGGATTATGTGCCACACTAGAAGGGCACAATGTGGAAGTAACATTCAACTCTGCCCAACCAGGGGACATGGAGGGGGAAGGGTGCTGAGTGCGGGGGAGCCTTAGGAGAGGGAGTAATGCAGAACACAGGGAAATTGCTTACATTTTTTTAAAAAACTGAAAATGAAAGGACAGTTTAAAAAAAAATCTGGAGGGACGCCTGGGTGGCTCAGTTGGTTAAGCAGCTGCCTTCGGCTCAGGTCATGATCCCAGGGTCCTGGGATGGAGTCCCACATCGGGCTCCTTGCTCGGCAGGGAGCCTGCTTCTCCCTCTGCCTCTGCCTGCCTCTCTGTCTGCCTGTGCTCGCTCGCTCTCTCTCCGTCTGTCTCTGACAAATAAATAAAAAATCTTAAAAAAAAAAAATCTGGAAATTTACTGAGAAAACAGTTAGCCCTGGTGTCCTCTCATTCCAAATTCTGAGTTTCTGAGGCGGAGCTAATGCTCCCTTGTGTTGGCAGCAGGGACACTGACAGACCAGATACTAGTGTGAACTCCAGGCTCTAATAAAGATCTGCTCCCCTGTTTTCCTGCCATTTTCCAATTGAAAACATGCTGAATGCTGACAGGTTTTTGGCAGGGGCCAAGTATTCACCAGGTTAAAATCATTACACTGGAAACGGAAGAGTCAATATTCCTGTTTAAAGAGTTGAACTCAACTTGTCTTGGAAAGAACAGTTGCCTCATCCTCCACCCACCACTCCCTGAGGAGGACTCGATTCTCTCACCCGAAATAGTCATCTCTTTATCACACCAGGGTGCTTGTGAGGCCATTATGTGGGATTTCTGGAATGAAGTCCTTATTGGAAGCATCGGCTTCCTCCCCTCTCCTCCCCCTCCAGGAACTTGCGGAATGTGATTTTCCATTTGGCTGGAGTGGTTCTCTTTATGGGGGCCTGTATTTGGCCTGGTCTCCATTCAGCTTTCTTAAAGAAAGCCCGTGGCTCCTGTTGTTTTGGCTGTGTGGACCAGCAAACAAAGTTGTGAATTGAGCCAATCTCCTGGAAAATGCAGGCTCCAAAGGTTTCAGCTCAGTGTGTCTTGGAAGACTGAGCTAGTGATAAAATGCTGGAGGTGGGGGCTTGTGTGTCCCTCATTCAGCCACCCTCTCATGGAAGGGGTTACTAAGGTTCAGGTACTTGATCATAGTCTCAGAGAACATTGCTAGCAGATGCTATGCCAGACAGATTCCACACCTCCATCGCCAAGTCCATTGCCACCCATCCCTCCTCTGGGTTTCCCTGTATCACTCCTGCAAATGTTTTCCTTCTAGGTCTAAACCCAGTGAGTGGGTATGTGGGGTCCAAATCGCCTGGGATTTTGTCCTTTTCTGGCTAATTTTTGTGAGAGGGAATCACACGGAACACAACAAGCCAGACCAGACATTAAGTCCCTGGCACATTTGCAAGATGCTGGGTGAGGGAGCTTGGGGTTCTGAGCTAGGGCAGACTTTGTCACATTGTGAACATCATCCCAGTCACTTACAACTGGGGAGCTGCAGCCAAGTCACTTCTTTTTCTAACATCTTGGTTACCTCATTTGTGCATTGAGCCTTCCTCATGGGATATTTGTGAAATATGAATGAGAGAATATGGGAAACGGTTGGTACCATTGAGCTTGCTTACTATACATCGGCTGTTTCACCTCTTCCTCTTCATCCTCCTCCTTAGCTGTAGATTTGTCACCTTCATTAAGTTCACTGAAATCTTGGGGGTATAGTAAGACAGGGAAAGAGAGAAAGGGGAATATTTGTTGAGCATTTATGTGTACAAGGCCATGTGGTTCTAGAACTGTCTTGTAATTAACCCCAGGATATTCTTCACAGAAGGGAACAGTAGTAGAATCTTTCCTTGAAGGCTCTTAGGTAAGACCATTCATGTTCTTGCATGTTGTCCAGGAGAAAGTGGAAACAGGCCTTGTCCCCTATTCCAACTCCAACCAAATCCAAGGTGGTAGAGTTATGAGTGACTGCTGAATCACTTCAGTTCATCCATCTGCCTAAGTTCAGACAAACTTTGGATTCCCCACATGCCTTACCTTCCTTGTTCACCTCCACCTGACCCCAAATTCAGCTTAGCCCCTGGGATAGGTCCTTGGCCCCATAAATTTGGCTTAGCCCCTGGCATGGGTCATAAGCCATCAATTGGCTCTTAGGTAGGCAACATGGGAGAAGTGTGCCAAGATGATCCTCTCCCTAGCATGTTTAATGGGTGGGAGTTCTTGTGTCCAAAGAACTTTTTTTCTCTCACCCTTCAATTGTGACACCAAAGACCAGGATTAGGGAGGAAGGGAAGGAGGGAAAACTAAACCTGCCCCCATACTTCATGTCCCACGAGAGAGAGAGGATTACCCCTATTACAGATAAGGAAGGTGGGGCCTAGAGAGCTTATACAACTTCCTCAAAGCTTCATGTTAAGTGGGGTTGGGTTTTGAGCTTAGGTCTTCCTGATTTCAAGGGCCATGTCTTTCCCTTAGCAACCTAACCTTAGCTTTGGGTTTCCAAGGACCTGTGTTTGAATGTCATAATGTAGATTTGAATAGGCTTAGTTCACACTGGAAAATCGAATTCTGAGAAAAGGCCACTTTAGATCTTGGTATTAATCATCTCTGACTACTATACCAAAATATCACAGGTTGGGTAACTTAAGCAATAGATTTTTTTCTCCTCATAGTTCTGGAGGCTGGAAGTCCAAGATCAAGTTTCTGGCAGGGTTTGGTTTCTCGTGAGAGCTAACTTCCTGGGAGGCAGACTGCACTCTTCTTGCTGCGTCCTCATATGGAAGAGAGGAAGCTCTGGTGTCTCTTCCTCTTCCTTTAAGGACATCCATCCTGTGGGATCAGGAACCCACCCTTATGACCCCATTCAACCTTAGTCACCTCCTGAAAGGCCCTGTCTCCAGTATAATTACATGGGGCTAGGGCTTCAACATATACATATGGGGGATATTCAGTTATAACAATATTCATGTCAGGGCTTCAGGAATCAGATATGATTTTTAGGTTATGGATTCCGATCACAGCATTCGTAAGGGTGGTAAGGCCCAGCCACAAAAGGGAAGATGATAAGGAGAGAGTTGGTGAAAGTATATAGGAAAAGCAAATCTTGTTTGAAACATTGTTTCCCTGATTTTGCTTTGCTGTAGGGAAACCAAGGCCAAATAATCCTGCTCCATTCACTCTGGCTCTGTTTTTTATCTTCATGACTTGGTTTCCCCGAGTTGAAGGTAATGCAGTTGGCACTGTGTTAAGTTATGTCAAACGCATATGAGTGTTAACTACTATTCTTCTATTTGCTATGACAGTTATTAGTGCATTTAACCGCCCCACCCACCAGCCCCCATCCCCAAGTTAGATATGGCTATAGAACTTGTTCTTGTCAATGAGATGGGAGTGGAACTGATGTGTATCACTTTGGATGGAAGCTTTAAGAGCCAGTGCATTACTCAGATGCCTTCTTTTTACTTTTGCCCCTGCAACAAACAAAGCTCCAGATGGTGGCTGCTCTTTCAGTCTGGGTCCTCCTAGAGGGGCAGCAGTATAGAGCAGAACCCCCAGCTGAGCAGCCATGGACAGGTAGCATGAGCTAGAAATAAACTTCATTGTTTTAAGCCGTTGAGACTTGGGGGTGATTTTCCCTGTATCATGATCTAGCTTATCCCTGACTATTTCCTGCTGCAGAATCAGCTCTCCTTCCTGTCTATACTGTGGGCTCTGAATCACTCAGCACTGGGGGATTCTGTATTGCCCACTTTTTCAGAGCTATTCTAATAAGACTCAGCCAGTCATTGAGAACTCCTCATTTACTAAATCTGAGTCTTGGGCTTTGACTTCAAATATCTCACTGAATCCATTTTATAAAAGAGAACACCAAAACTCATAGTTGTGGAAGTATCTTGTAACGAGAAATACAACCAGGAACCGAGTTAAATCTTTAACTCAGATTTGCCCAACTCAAAAGCCCGTGGGATTTCTACATTGGCACACAGTGTGTCTTCTCAGGTGCCTGTGGGTATTTTGCTGCATCAGGGTTTGAGCTGTCAGTTAATCAAAGACTATTAATGATCTGGTCTAGGGGTGTGAAAACTGGCCCATGGGCCAAATCTGGCCTGTTGCCTGGATTTATAAATAAAGTTTTATTGGAATGTGGCCATGGCTATGTGGTACTTACATGCTCTAACACTGGTTTTGTATAGTTGTAGAAGAGACCATTTGGCCCACAAAACCTAAATATTTACTACCTGACTTTTCAAGAAAAGGTCTGTTTACCTTTAATTTAGATGGGCTATGTTTCATTTGAAAAACAAGGAAACTGAGATCAGACCAGTGGGGTGTGCATTAAAATAGAAAATGGTTTTATGCAAAGCTGTATGATGAAACATTAACCATTTAGGGTCTATGTGCATATTTGTTCTAAGTTATATAATTCTAATGTATCATTTCTTTATCCCTGCATTTAAAAAAAGATGGTTGTTTTTGCTTTTCTTTAAAAAAATCTAAGAAGTTTTTTTGATAACCCCAATGAACTGGAGACTAAATGAAAAAATCCACTCTTGAATTAGTTTGAAATGAATTCATGTAATATTAGTTGATACCATATCCTGCATTATCCTTGTTTCAGTTCATTTGAACTTATATCATGAGCATTTCCCATATCTTCAACATTAAACATAAATGTAATTACTGATGGTTTCATAACATTCTGCTCTATAGAAAGGCCATAATTTCTATAATCATTATAATATTTAGGTTTATCAGAAAAGTGTTACATTATACTAAATCTATACTAGATTTATATATAAATCTCTATCTACATTTCTGATTTTTTCTTGGCATGGATTCCTAAAAGTAGAATTCCTGACCAAAGCATATTAATGATTTAAAGGTCTCAACTCATTTTATCAATGTCTTTAGAAAGGCTAGTCTAATTTCTATTTTACCTTGAGATGAAGATATCTGCCTTACTATACTCTCCAAACCACTGTATACTGTTCTAAGTTTTTCATATGATGATATGTAAATATGGTTGTTTTTTTTTTTTAGGACTTAATTTGTTTTAGAGGGAGAGAGAGGGCTGGGGAAGTGTCAGAGGGAGATAGAGAATCCTTAAGAAAATTCCTCACTGAGGGAAGAGCCCAAAGCTGGGTTTGTTCCCAGGACTCTGAGATTATGACCTGAGCTGAAATCCAGAGTTGGATACTTAACTGACTGAGACACCCAGGCTTTCCTATTATATTTTTGTTTCAATCAGCATGTTTTGATCACTATTTAAGGTGAATTTTTTATATGAGTATTTATGTTTTATGCTCTGAAAATACTCAATTCCAATTATACATCCTTTCACTGAGAATTCAAAATACTTTTAGGACTTCCCTTGATGTATCTATGATTATGTTTTATTTCTGTCTACCACTGTAATTTGTTGGTGTTTTTTTTAATTGGTTGGAAATGGCTTTTCTAAGTTTAACCCCATCTCTACCCCACACTTCACTCCCCTCTGAGTGCACTTATAGTCATTCTTGTGATCTTCATTTCCTCATGTCAGCCCTCTTTTCCTGTGCTCCACATTTTCTGTGGGAACTGCTAAGCCCTCTATCAATTTTGGTAGGGGTATTGCTCAGTGGTGACTCTGTGTGTAGTCACTTCAGCATCAGCTTTGTTAGCCTGGTTTCCTTGACCTGCCATTGTTTTTATCTGACCCATCCCAAATCTTCATCCCAAATCTTCAACACGCCCATCTCGTGTTTAGGTATGGGGGCACTTCTAGAGAGAATCTCAAAAGTGGAACCATTCATTTTTTTTTTTCTTTTTCTTTCTTTTTTTAATTTTTTTTTTTTTGACCCATATGCATTGAGCATTGGCTGTGTTTGATGTACCGTTCTAAATGTTTGGGATATGCCCATAAAGAAAGACCACTACCCTCATAGAGTTTGCATTCTATGGGGGAGACGTCCAGTGATCAGTAAACTAAGTAAATTAGGCATCAGTGCTGTGGAGAAAGAAAAAGCAGAGCGGAGATCAGAGGTGGGAGGCAGTTGTAATTTTCAACGGCATGGTCAGCTTGGCCTCCAAAAAAAGTGAAGACTTGGGCAAAGACAGGAAATCGGTGAGGGGGATGGACATGCATCACCTGGAGGAAGAGCACTGGGGTAAAGAGAACAGCCCCCAAGTGGCCTAGGGTCCTAGGGCAAGAGTGTAGCTGGTGTGTCCCAAGAACAGGAAGGAGGGCAGTGGCTGGAGGGAGCAATGATGGCGGAGATGGGAGGGGACGAGGCAGGAGAGGCCAAGAGCAGTTAGGCCAGCGAAAAGGTCCTCCAAGGAGTGTAGATTTTATTTACCCTGAGGGGCATGGGCGAACAGAGCACAAGCAAAGCGTTTTAAATCGAGGAGGGACTTAAGTCTGACTCAGGTCTTGGATGGCCCGCTCGGGTTGCTATAACGAGGAGCTTCTGCAGAGGGACAAAGGTCGAAGTTAGGCAACAGTGGCAGGGCTAGCGTAGAGAGGATGACAGGGTGATGGGCTGGTTCAGGGCGGCAGCAGAGGAAGTCGGGAAATGCAAGGAGATTCTAAATACATTTTGAAGGGAGGAGCAACTATTAGAGAAAGAGAAGGAAAAAGACAACTCCAAGGTTTTTGGCGTGAGCAACTAGTGGGATAGGCTGCCATCAACTGAGGTGGGGAAGGTTCTGAGCAGGGCAGGCCTTGGGGTGGCGGGCTGGGTGTTGCTTCTGGACATGTTGTATGTGGGCTGTCTAATTAGGATTCCAGCTGGTCGTGTTGAGTAGCTAGAGCCAGGTTTCAGGAGAGAGGTCTGTGCTAGAAACACAAAGTCGGGAGTTCCCAGGAAGTAGATGGCGTTTTTAAAGCCATTACAGTGTATGATCTCCCAAGGGCGTGAGTCCGGGTAGAGAACGACCAGCTCCTCTACAAATTCCTGTGCTCTGCTATCAGTTGGACTCTGTGCGCAGACTTCTATTATTCTTTTGCTTTTCCCTTGGCTTACTAGCCCTGGGTTTTTTAATCTGGGTTATGACTCCTGCCAAGAATTACAGGAAAGGTTATATGATGCTGTATACTTTGTATCTTTTCTGACTTCACATGTGATTCAAAAAAAGTCAGAAAAAAATGTTGATATTAAAATTATGGAGTAGCATGCAAAGAATTCTTTTTAAAGCAAACACAAATTTTAAAAGAAAATTTATGCTTTTTCTATGACTCCTTTCACCTTTTAATTTGTTTAAAGAGTGGAGGGATGTGTCCCGCAGTTGAGGAGGACTGTGGGAGGAAATTTGGGATATGACCTTACTAGTTCCCCATCACAGAGGAAGGTTCCAGGCTTACACCTTCATTCTTCATCTCACTTGGTTTTTGGAACTTTTGGTTGTTTCTCACATCAGATTGTTCTTCCTTCGTGAAGGTTTCTAAAGTATACAACTTGGAAAGAATATTCCAAGGAAAGGATAAATGCGGTTTCAGCCATGGAAGCACCCTTTTAAATAGTGTGGTCTCCTATGGTGATGATTTTATAATGAGCACTACTTGGATGTGTGATTTTTTGGATCCATTTGTTAAAAATTCGGCTTTAGGACTGTGTACTTATATTTTATACAGCTTGATTTATCTTTACAATTCTCACAGTTGTATATGCATTAAAATTCTAGCTTCTCCCACAGGATACACACCAGTAAATTGGGCCTAGGGGTACAAGGAACCTAAGGAACAATGACTCCAACTTAAAAGAGTTATGAAGCCTGGTGGTGGGTGTTACGGAGGGCATGCATTGCGTGGAGCACTGGGTGTGGTGCATAAACAATGAACTTTGGAACCTGAAAAAAAAATATTTAACTAAAAAAAGAAAGAGTTTGTTTCTACCACGGCATTTGTTGAGAGAAAAACAGAAGGGTGGAAGTCTCCGGAAAAGAGATATTTGGAGGAGAAAGTCTTTGATTCTTTCTTGAGACACCAGAAACATTTAAGGATTTGATAAAGACAGATCATTGGGGAATAAAAAGACAATTAAAAACTCCATGAAAGGGACTCCTGGGTGGCTCAGTCAGTTAAGCTGCTGCCTTCGGCTCAGGTCAGGATCCCAGGGTCCTGGGATCGAGTCCCACATCGGGCTCTCTGCTCACCAGGGATCCTGCTACTCTCTCCACCTCTGCCTATGGCTCTGCCTGCTTGTGTGCGCGCTCTCTCTCTGACAAATAAATAAACAAATAAAATCTTGAAAAAAAAAAACCCAAACAAAAAACCTCCATGAAAAGCAGAAAGTTATATAAACAGAGCAGTATTATCATTGCTCTTTACTCAGCTAGATTAATCACCCTCACATAGGAAGCCTGGACTTGTTTTTAAACGTAGGGCAAGACACTTTGAAAGCAAAGCACATTCTTTGAGTAAAGCAACATTTATTGAGCATCCATTGTGTGTTAGTACCTTTTTGAACATAATCACCTTTTATAAAATGCTCAACTTGCCTTTGGGATAACTACTAAAATTTCCATTTTTTAGTGGCAAAAACTCCAATATAGAAAAGCTAAGAAACTAGCCCCAAATTGTGCAGTCAATCAGTAGCGTGTTGGAATTCACATCCAGTCTGCTGGCTTTGAAAGCCCCATGTTCTGATGCTGCTCTTTCCCAGGGTCCAGGCAGAACAATTATAGAAATGATTGTCAGCCACCTAAATACTATGGATGAAATCAGTGTTTTAATCACAAATACCTTGTTAGCAGAAACAGAACTCCAAAATAAAGCTCTCCAAGAATGAAGCACAGCATTTATCCCCAACCAATGCATATTAATTAATAATTAGTCAATTATTCCACCATAGTGATATCGAAGGTAGCATTTATTAGAGTTCTTAAATTAGTGGTTCTCAACTAGGGGCAATGTTACCCCAAGGGGATATTTGGCAATGACTGGGGGAGTGCTCCTGGCATCTGCTGGGTAGACACCAGGGAGGCTGTTAAACATTCTACCAAGCACAAGGCAGCCCTCACCTGCACCCAAACAAAGAAGTATCCAGCTCAGAATGTCAGCGATGCTGAGTTGAGAAACCCTGCCCTAAATAAAGAACATAGGCAGTGAAAGGCAACAAATGTAACTGGATTAATATGTGGATTCTTTCTCCTTTATTTCTCCAAAAGATAATCAAATTCTTGAATGAATATTTATTTTCCAATATTATTTTAGCTGTGTTTTGATATGCAGATGAAAATTACCCATAATAATCTGGATAAAGTGATGGCTAACTGGTGTCCTGTGAAGGTTCAGGTGTTTATAAAGCATGTTTGTCAGTGGAGCGTGTATCCTCCATTGTATATACATTGTAGGTATTGTCGTGTGTGTGTGTGTGTGTGTGTGTGTGTGTGTGTGTGTATGCACGTGCACACTTGCTGGTTTTGTCGGGCAGTATAAATTGGGTTTTGGAAAAAGATACTCCCCACTACCTCCCACCATAAGCCCTCGCTTCTTCCTATTAAGATTTCCCTTGCAACTTGGCCTCTTTTAAACTCCTATCTTGTGCATTCTCTCTTCTAATCTAATACCTCCGCGTACATATCTAAACATGATCAGTGACAGTTTTCGCTGCGGGGTGAGGCTTTCACTGACAAGGCCAGTGAGCGCTGATTTGAGACCAGCCATTGTGAGTGACTTCAGCTGTCTCTTCAAGTGACATCCAGCTACTTGAGAAAGGAGCGATGACGAAAGTTCTTTGGACAGAAAACTTTCTCTGACAAGAAGGTGACAGGTCCTTGCACAGCTGGTCTCTGATATGCCTCGGAAGGGGCCCATGGAGTGACTAATTTGAGCTTTGCAGTAGCTGAGAGGAAGCATGGGACCCATGCACTCTTAGGGCTTGACGAAGTCTGTAAAACAGCCTGGATTATGGATGCAGGCTGGAGGAACCCATCTTTGCTGGGCAATAGGCCAGGGAAACCTGTCTGTTTAGAACATGAGAACACTGAAAATATGCATGGTGCATGGACATCTGTTGTTTTGCCTGCCCAGAATCCATTCTTCCTTCTCCTGGTCACAGCACCTCATTTCTCCTTTAGCAAGACACCCCATGCTTACCTGTTCTCATTTGGTTGGAGCCAACCCTGGCCTACTGGTTCTAGGGGTTAGCCAATCAACACATCCATTCCCTTCATCACAGGGATTGGTTCAGGGAAGTGTTGGTGACCCAAGACAAGCCAATGAGACTTGGTTCTGTGCCTTTTGCCATAGTTGTTAAGAAAGAGATGCTCTTTCTCCCTGCTGTTTCCAAGCTATAGCCGTAAGCTTGGAATTTCTGGGAATCACGATGTGAAACAAGGTACCTCAGAGAATAGAAGAGCTGAGAAATAGAGAGAAAGAGACATCCCAGTTCTAATGAAATTATTTGAGCTTCTAATTCAGCTGTCTGTGATGGGCCTTCTACCCTAGACTTTCCATTACACAAACCAATGAATTCCTGTTTTCCTTTTAGCGGATTTAAGTTGGTTTCTCCAGAGACAGATTCTTGATCCATACAAATAAGTACAATTTTGAGTGCCTGCTATGTGTGCCATGAGTCCGTTTTTCCTCACAGTGACCTCTGGGGTGGGTACTCCTCGTATCCCAGGTTAGGCATAAGAAAGTCTGAGGGTTGGAGAGTTTATGTGATGCCTAAGGCTGGCAACTAGTAAGGGTGGCACTGAGAAGCAAGTTCTCTGTCTTAGAAATGCTCAGCTCCATTTTCTATGTAGAGAGGGTGGAGCAAGTGGGTTTTGGAGCCAGACTGTCTGGCTATGAGCCTTTGTCTTAATGCTTCTGAGAGATGTGGCCTTTATAGGAAACTTGATGTTTTTGTACCTCGGTTTTCTCATCTGCACAACAGAGATTATCAATAATTGTGCCTATTTTAGGGAGGTCGAATGCCATGACCAGGTTCCCCATTTGTAACAGGGTCCTACTGATGTGTTAAAGGATTGGACAATATTAGCGTTGAAGTTGACGACATTTTATGGTCTGGTCATCAGCTCCTCAATACATGGGAACAGAGACCATCCACACTGGCCGGGCCCAAAATAAAGGAATAGAAAGCTGGCTCTATGCATCTCTCTTCCCACTGATGTTCCTTTAGCTTATCCAGCTGACAACCTCTGGTGCCCATCTTGTGGTTCCACCCTTTCTCTTTCAGCAGAGTCAGAAATCTGTCTTGGTGTGTTCACCCATATTGTTTCTTGGTGTTACGTACTCTTCTGAGTGCTGTCAGATTGGCTCTCTTCATGCATCCTCTATTCTTAGTACTTCCCCTTCCTACTTTTGAGGGCCCACCATTCCCTCTTGCTGGACCAGAGCATTTTTTCTTTTTCCCTGGTGAAACCAGTAGGCTTTCTGTATTATAATCAAAGTCCCACCAATCAGACTTTAGAAGGCTGATATGAGGGGAAGGAGCCAGGATTGGGTGACTAGGGACTCTGGCGAGTAGGTTTTTGTTTGTGAGGAGCTTTTAGTCTAGAAGAGACACACATGCCACAATTAAATACAACAAAGTGTGAACAGCACATAAATAGTAATATATCCAAGGTCCAGGGTTGAGGAAGGACTAATTGATTTAATTGGTAGGAAATAGGACATAGTCAGGGAAGGTTTCCCATGGAAGATAATATTTCAGCTGGATTTTTAAGGATGGATAGTATTTCACAAAGTTGGGGAAAAAAAGGATTAAAGGCATTCTGCACTGTCAAATATAGTAACACTAGTCACCTGAATTGAGATGTGCTGTAAGTATAAGATATACTAGATTCTGAAGACTTAGTACCTCTCCCCATAAAAAACTCTTTAAGTATCTCCTTAATAACATTTTTATATTGATTGTATGTGGAAATGATAACATTTTAGATATTTGGGGTTAACTAAAATATATTATTAAAGTGGATTTTCTTTGTTCATTTAAAAAATTGTACATTTTTATTTTATTTTAGAGAAGGAGGAGAGAAAGAGAGAGGGAGAGGAGAGAGAGAGAGGGAAAAGGAGAGAGAGAGGCAAAGAGAGAGAGAATATTAAGCAGGCTCCACACTCAGTGTAGAGCCTGACTTAGGGCTCAATCTCGTGACCCTGGGATCATGACTCGGGGCCCCACAAAATTTAAAATCACACGTGTGACTCTCCTAATTCGTGCCTTGTTTTAGTTATATTTCTGTTGCACAGTGCTGCTCCAGGCAAAAGAAATAGCAGAGGGACAGAGGCAGGCGTGAGTGAGGGCAGAAAACTGGTTGACTCAGTTGGAGTATGAAGACTTCAAATCTGAGGGGTAGGAAGAGGCGTGAAATGTGGCTAGAAAGGCAGGCCCGGAGCAGACCACTGAGGAGGTCCAAGTGATATCCTGACAACAGTGGGAGCTGTTGAAGGGGTCAGATGAAGAGGCTCCATAGGCAGATTTATGGTCTTCATCTTCAGAGCAGTCAGCGGGGTGCAGAGTCCTGATTTGTAGAAGACATGGAGGCGGTAATTGTCCAGGGTAGGTGTATTTATTTCCCATGGCTGCTGTGATAGTATGCCACAAACTTGGTGGCTTAAAACAGGAAAGTGTGAATAAAAACAGGGTAGTTGGGATGGAGATGAGAGACCGTATTAGAATCATATTTAAAGATAATTTACATTAAAGCTTAGAATGATAGACTGTCCAAGATTTAGTTCACAAAGATCCACAGGTGGGGAGGAAGTGAGCCTAGTATAAACATTATTTCTCTGAGTTGATCAATTATCAAAGGGGATAGGATTGGAAGTCATTACAGTATTCTGTGTACTTTTGCATATGTCCGAAATTTTCCAAAATAAAAGCATTTCAAGAGAAGGTAATCAAGAAATTCCATTTCCTTATGTTAGGAATTATATTTCAGTTTTGGTGTGCCTGGCATTTGAGGAGTTGATGGATTTTGTTGATGGATTGTGGGGTAGCCACAGAGTTGGTTTTTCAGTGATTTGACACTCTTGTATCACCTGACAAATAGGCTTAAAGATTTACTTCGGGTGGAGGCATGAGCACTTGTGACAAGATTTTGTCTCAGGATAAATGCCCTTTCATCACAAGAGAATGGGAAATTCATGTCACCTTGTCCAAACCAGGAGCAGTGAAAACCCACAACCAGCCAGGGTCTTGTTGGAAGGAAACAGTTTGTTTTTCTTAATCATGCCGATGTCACTTACAAGTAGGAATGAACGGCAGCGGTCCCTTTCTGACTCCATAAACTAACTGTCACACGGAAAGATGAGCCTATTTAACTGAGGGAAAATGCTGAAATAGTTTAATTGTGTTGTCTCTATAGCAGACGGTTGTTATCAGGGTAGAGGAGGGGGGAAGCAAAACCCAATGAAATATTCAATGCAGACAAGAACGTGTGGGTGAGTGTGATTCTGTAGTTTAAACCACGTGCTTTCTTTTCAGATAATTTTTAGTTTTGTTGCAAAGTGTGGTATAAAAATGATGCCAGAAGAATGGTTTGCTGGGTTATTTAAAAGCCTGCATACACCATTTACAAGGTATGTCATTGACAGTTAAAAATGACCTATCTATTATTCATGGGGTCCCCCTCGACAAAGAAGAGGTTGCTTGAACTTGGCAGCCGTAAATGAGGGAAGAGGAAAGTGATGGAGTTCATGATGTAAATCCATGCTTAAACGTGTCTCAGGCTATTTCAGGAGCTCAATATTGCAATTTTCCTATGAGGGATGATCAGCTCAGGGACATCCTCTTCCGATGTAAACATCACTTAATGAAGTTTCCTTGTACCCTCCAGTTGCTCATTGCAATGTCTTAGCTATATTCTTTCTTTCTTTTTGGCCTGACTTCTTCTGACAGGTGTTCAGGAGCATACAGCTATGCCAGCTGCTAGCCTTAAAGCACAAGTCTAGCAGCCCAGCCCCTCTAAGAACCAGGTTCCCCATCTTTAAAATTGATATGAAGATTTCTAGGTGTTTCAGGAATTTTTTGAGAGAATTCAGGTATAATGCACGTGATGGACTTAGCACAGTCTTTGCCCTACATGAAACACTTGGTCAACATTAGGTACCGGAGAGTTTGAGACTTTGAGAATAAAGGGATTTGCCAGGCCTTAAAAACAGCAAAGAAAATGAAACCCATGTGCTGAAGCATGACTTGTAGAC
Source organism: Mustela erminea (assembly GCF_009829155.1). Taxonomy (NCBI): domain Eukaryota; kingdom Metazoa; phylum Chordata; class Mammalia; order Carnivora; family Mustelidae; genus Mustela; species Mustela erminea. The sequence goes on along the minus strand of NC_045632.1, from coordinate 53,382,110 downwards.
TCAGCGCAGCAGCATAAGTGCCAAGGAGCTGGTGAGATGTGCAGAACTTCAGGATCTACCCTGCACCTGTTGAATGAGCAGATGCACTGTGACATGGTCCCCAGGTAATTTGTATGCATGTTAACTGTGAGAAGGGCTGGACACACTCCTCTTGCAAGACGTGGTAAGGGAGGGTTTCCCTTTTGCCTTGGAGCTAGAAACACAGATGCTAAGGAAACTGTCCATTCCAGAGAGCTGTCAGGATTTGGGGCTAGACACTCACTTTTGGACCCTGACTCCACCCCTGATTTCCGAGAGTTTGTAGAACTGTCTCTTCCACTAGTCTAAAGTAGCAGAAGTCTGGGGATGGAGGTCAGTGCGGGGGAGTACCGGAGTCATGAGTTGTTGGCTTAAAGTTGAAGAATTTTTTATTTTTTTCCTTCTGCTCCCCACAAAGCCAAGTAAGGGAGTGTCTTCAGGGACATCACTTCTGTAGACTGGGGATGCTTTAAAGAAGTGGAAATTGGCATGTCATACCCATTGAATGATGACTGCATTGGGAACCTTCAGGCCCAGCCCGGTGGTACCATTTTGTCAGAGTGGAGCATGGTGAGGGCACTCTTGGAGTTATTGACATATGGTCGCTGGAATTTGGGAGTGTGTCTGAACACAGGGACTAAGGGACTGATGCTTCTTCCCTAGAGATTTCTGAAGTCAGGACATGCCTGGGAAAATAGATGAGAAAACTACCCCTTTCCAGGCCCTTGTGACCCTCAGAGAGCACAGAAGGAGACTCAGCAGTTCTTTGACTCCATGTGAATGAGGATGGATTTAGAGAAGCAGGCTTTGTGGTGCTGTCCTTCTTAGATGGGTTGAGTAGGGACGTGATCATGAGTGTGGTTGAATGGGAACAAAACTTCCCGTCTTTAGGGTCCTTGGTGGTTGACAGGGTCAGGGTGAAGTTGTCTACCATCCCAGAAGACCAGGACTCCTCTGGAAGGAGATCACCATATTGTAAAGACAGTTGGTAGCCAACAGAATCCTCAGACAAGGACAGAGTGACAGTAACTTCATAGCCACCAGGCAGGTGATCATTTTCCTCCAAGTTCTCGATTCCAGGGAGGAGATACCTTTAAACTAGCATCTGGATTTCCCTCCCTTCAAAGTGCTAGGAGGGGAGGAGTAAAAATGAAAACACTTCCCCTCCTAGTTCCCTAAGAGTTACAAGGCCAAGCTGGTGATAACAAATTGGAGGGCATTTCAAAGTGGATGTGAGTTTGGAGTCACAAGGCTGCCTGGACTTAAGAGTACCGAAAATTACCATGAGATTTTGGAATCTAGTCCAAAGTTTACTAAAAGAATACAGTTAGAAAATAAACTGTAGTCCAGGGCAGTGACTGGAGAAAAAAAAAATATCATGTTTCTGGTTTACATCTCTCTGAATTATACCACTCTTAGCTCCAAACACAAGTTCCTTAGCCTTTCATATATTTCATATCCATAGTTTTGGCCATGACATCAATCCTTGGCTTTCGTGATTTGCAGTAACTTTCAGTTTTGCCTAAGGATGAATTTGAAGCCCTTGTTCAGAGCTGAGACCAGAGAGGGAGCATTGTATTGCCCTTTCACCTGCCTGCTTACCTCAACCCTCCTTTGTCACGCTTTATTTGTTTTCATGGACACAGCGACTCTGGCTATGTTCTTTACTTATAAAACACTGACAAGAAAAGGAAACCCAGTGCTAATTTAGGTAACAGCAAGGAAGTAAAACTGGAGATACCTAAGAAAGGAATGAATTTTGGAACACCGAAAAAAAAAATTAAAATTAAATTAAAAAAAAAGATAAAGGAAAGGAATGATTCAGAGCCAGAAAGCAGAAATTTAGGAGAATCTTGGGAGAGGGATGTTGGTTTCAACGTGGCTTACATCTGTGATAGAAACGTGTTGGCTGGAAGTTCGACACTAAGACAAGAGGAAGTGTTTAACAGGCTAGTGCCCCTTCATCTCAGGGATGAATAAACCTTCCATGTACTAGACTCAGCCTTCAGTGGTGTGGCAAGTGCTTTAAGTGTCCAAAAGGTTGTCAGTGGAAAATGGGATTGGCATTATCTCGGTATATGGGCTCAAAATCATTGGAAGAAAAAATTGGGGCTTTGGAAGTTCTTTAGAACAGTAATAGCTGCCTCACGAGGGTCAGCTTTCTGTCATAAGTCATGAAATTTCAGTGTTTTTAGTGACCTAAGAGGTCTACCTTACAATCTACATCTCCCTGATGCTACCCCTGCATGTGATAAGTCCCAGACACTGCCAGGAGCATTGAGATATAAGGGTAGATTACTCTGGAGAGTTAACCATGAAATCAATATGTCATGGACCGGAACAGAAAAGTGTAAATTTGTTGTTGCCTTAATCATAATAAAAATAAGAGCTAAAATTACCAAGTGCCTGTTATGTGACAGGCACTTTGGGGAGCCTCTTGCTCATCCTTCCATCCATTGTCTGTTTGTCCATCCACCTCCCCACCCCCCACCCCCACCCATCCATTCATCATCTGTCATCTGCTCATCGTTTTGTAAATCCCCAAGAGGAACCTGTGAGGTTTGTATTATTATCTAATACAGATCTGATCTGAAATCTGGTTTAAAATATTCAATATCCAAAGAAGAGATGAGTCTCTAGAGCTGGAGGATAGTCACCTCTTAGACTATGGAAGCAGGAAGACAGAGAAGCAGAGTCTCGGAGGGCAAGGATGGCCCAAGCATTATTCAGAAGGGAAGGATTCTTGTCTATGTGTCCCAGAGCATTGCTATATCCTGGTTACGCTAGCTAGCCCTTTAGTGGGGGAAGGTTTTCTTCTTTGGGAACTCCTCCTTGCTGATGCTTAAGTAGGCATCAGTTTGGGCTTGTAAATCCATCTTGTTTGTACCGTAAGTGAAAAACTACATTAAGAATATATAAACTGTAATGTGTTCATAGGTGAAATCAAGAACTTATGTGTGTATGCTTTTAAAAATATATGATTATATATTATACCTGTCTAACAATATATAGTTGACACATGTACAAATTAAATACACTATTAATATATACTATTTTAGCTCACCTGAGGCACTGAAGGGATGGGAAGGCAAAGCTTTCTCCCTGTGTTGGGAACTAATTTTTGTTGAGTTGCTATGTGTCAATTTTCTCCCATGTGTGATAGAGCCAAAACTTGAACTCAACTAGGACCACTTCCAAAGTCTCACTCCTCCAGGTGAGATCGCTGTGTTTCTTTGCCTTTCTTTGAAATACCCAGCTGTTGAGAAATCTGATTTCTAACTTAGTCTCAACTAGACAAAAGCTCTTTGGCCACAACCTCGAATGACAGCTGGGACCTAGAGGCTAAGGCAGACGGGGAGTCTGGTGCTCTAACTGAGGTGAGCACTCAGCTGGCCTGGCTCCTCTCACGGCTCTGCACTGCTGTGGTGGAACATGAGTTGAGGTGTCTGCCATCCTGAGGTGGGTTTAAATCCACAAAGGTAAATCTCAGACGCAGAGGTGCAATTCCATTTCATTTAGTGCTTTGTGGAGGTTTTGAACAGTTAACATTTGGAATATTTGCCCATAAGGGTAGTTTGGGTCCATTTCCCTGAGCTGGATTTCCAGGATCAGACCAGTTGGAGACGGAGCTGGGCCAGGCTGGATCTCAGGCTGGGAGCATTGGATTCATGTGTCAACTCTGAGCAAGAGCAGAATGCCAGAGGCAAGAAGAGATTCTTCTGGGAAGGATGGAACATACATTTTTGTCAGCCCAATAATGCTTCTTACTTTGGGTGGGAATTCCCTTTCTCTTTGTGCATGAGGGCTTCATCCATCACTGCCCTTCCTTGTCCAAGTTCATTAACCTGAGCTTGTGTTCATCTTGTGGCAGCTTAATAACCTTTATTTGTGGAATCCCTCAAAAAAAGCCTTGGTTATAAATCCCACGTCACAGAAATGAAGGCATAAATGCCAATCTGTGTCACTGCATAATATTTATTATTTTAATTAAAGAAAATGGATAGTGACATTTATTAGGTCACAAGTTACTTGTTAATGGCAATGAATGACAAAAAAATTACTGATTTTATGAGCAAATCTTGGAGCGCTCGTCAGTGATTATTCTGCCGCGTGCTCCATGTGAGTCATGCTAACCATGCATCGGGCACATTTTGGGGAGCCAACACTTGTCATTGGTGAGACACACTTCCTGTAACAGAAAGCAGCGGCTTACTGAGAGGGAGGCAGACCGACTGGTGAATCCCAAGTTGCTTTTGTCCTCCAGCTCTCTTTAGGATGTAGTTTGGTTTTCTGAGATAATTCCAGATGTGTTTGTGTATGTGTCAGTTACTTCCCAAGCAGCTTAAACACGGTGTCAGGAGCCAGGGATTTGTATCAGCATGTTAGTCGATCTCTGAAGCATTCCCACAGACGTACCCATTTGGACAGGGAAATAAGTAAGAAAGAGTGGTGTGTGACACTCCCAAGGCGGAGGACTTTTAGGGTGTTTAAACACGCATTATTTCATGTAACCCTGCTACTGCCATGAAGAGCCTACTTTATATCTCCATCTGTTTATTTTTTTCATTTAGTCAGCATACATTATTGGGATTAATTGTTTGAGGGAATAGTACATGGATGAGAAAACAAACAAAATTGTTGCGTAGCTTGTACATGGTCTACAGTCTGTAAATGACACTGAACTCATCGTTTGTGTGACTTCAGAACCTGTGATCTTTTCAGTACTCCACTGTGCCCTGTAACACTATCTTCTCAGTGGGGGTTTGACCACCACAGTGGAGCAGCTAAGGAGATCTGTGGTCCGAGGAGCTCGCTGATGCTAAAATTAATTTTTGTTCCTGGGGTATGAAGAAATTTCTGTTTCCCAGTGCTTTGACTCCTTTGGCTTTTGTGTGGCTTCTTTACTGAACGAAAAGGCTTCTTTCCTTCTTTCCTTTGACTTTTGTATGGCTTATTTTCCTGAATGAATGAATTAAGGCTGACACATTTTTTTTTTTAACAAAAATTGTTAGCTCGTTTACGATTGTAGCTGGTTATGATCTTTATTTTAATGTATATTTTGTTTGAGTCCTACTGATGAGAAAATGTTTAAATACAAGGGCTATATTGTTTTTACATCAAGTATGCTGGCAATTGTTTTATTCCTTTAGTCCAGTGACAACAAGAATAATTTTGTTCTAAAGACAGATACAATCTACAACCCACATTTATAAGGTGGGCTTAAAGATAAAGCCACACGAGGGAAGAGAAAGAAATAAATGTTTATTGAATGCATACTTCGTGTTAGCCATTATACTGTACACTTTATATGAATTATAACATTTAATCTTTTAAGATATGAATTACTATTTTCCAAGTGCGGGAATTGATGCTCAAACTCCTTCCACTCTGCAGCTAAAGGCTGTTAGATCAATTGCACACAATCTCTGTACATTCCTGTGAAATCTTTGATGTTGGGGCACTCACTGCCAGACCTTTTTCAGAAATTTTGGAGGTAACATATACATCAACATATATCTTAAGTGAGTTATCTTCAATGGGTTTTGACAAATGCGTACACCTGTCTAATTGTCATCCCAATCGAGATGTAAAAATATTAACAGCACTGCAGAAAGTGAAGGCGCGAAAGCATGCCCTTTCTAGCTAATCCCTGTCACCTACAGGCACCCACTGTCTTGACTTCTTCATCATCGATTACTTTTTCTCTTGTTCTAGGACTTCCTATTAAATGCAGTTTTATGGTATATACTCTTAAATTTATGGCTTTCTATTATTCAGCGTGTTGCTTTTCAGGTTCTTCCATGGTGGCATGTGTGTCAATAATTCATTTCTCTTTATTGCCGAGAGCATTTATTGCATGGATATGTCACGATTTTATTTATTAATTCACCTGCTAATGGATATTCACATTTTTTCCAGTTATGGCCGATTATGGATAAAGCTGCTATGAGTGTTGTTTTGCATGTCTTTGTGCAGATGTTTGTTTTCATTTTTCTTGAGTAAATAGCTAGGATTGGGATTTCTTGGTCATAAGGTAGGCATATGTTTAACATAAGAAACTGCCAAACTGTTAACCAAAGTGGTGGTGCCATTTTATGTACTCACCGACAGTATGTGCGAGTTATGGTTGCTTCATGCTTGCCAAAACCTGCAGCTGTCAAGCTTTTTAATCTGAGCCATTCTAGTAGTTGGGTTTGTTTTAATTTGTGTTTAGTTTTTGTTTTAATTTGTTATTTCCCTAGTGGCTATTGATGCTGGGTACTTTTCCTATGTGCTTATTGAGCATACAAATGTCTTCCTTCATAAAGTATCTACTCAAATCCTTTGCCAGCCTTCTGTTATCCAAAATTGAGCTGTTCATTGTATTTTATTTATTTGTAAGAGTTTTTTATATATTCTGGATCTAAGTCCACTGTCAGATAAATATTTTATAAATGTTTTCTTTCAGTTCGTGGTTTATCTATACATTTCCTCCCTTTTTTGGTAAAACACTTCATTGAGGTGCATCTGATAAATAAAATGTTGCACATATTTTTCAGTGGCCTTTCTTTTTGCTTAAGTCTAACTTATTCTTTTATAATTATAACTTTCATCGTTTGATATACTTCAAGGCTATGAAGATATTTGCCTGTGTCGTCTCCTAGTAGTTTTTGTAGTTTGGTTTTCAGTTAGGTCTGTGAGTTGTCTTAAATTGGTTTTCGTATTTGGAGTAAAGTAAAAGCTGTGGTTCATTTTTTACCATGTGGATACTAGGTTGTTTTAGCTCCATTTGTTGAAAAGCCTCCTTTCTCCACTGAATTGCTGTGGTAAGTTTATTTAAAAAAAAAATCCTACTACCATATATATCTATTTCTGGACTTTGTTCTCTTCCGTTGATCTGTCTGTGCATTCAATACCAATACTACACAGATCGATGTCCTTTGCATTGCTATATAAATTTCAGAATTAGATTTTAAGTTGTTAAAAATAACGCCTTCTGGGATTTTGATTGGTACTATGTTAGATATGGAGTTCAGTTTGGAAGAAAATGGGTATCTCTAAGTACTGAATCCTCAAATCCATGAATATGATCTATCTCCATTTATTGGGGAGTCTCCTTAGTTTCTCTCAGCAGTGTTGTAGTTCTCAAGGATGAGAGTCCTCATGAGTTTTGCATATTGTGTACTTCATCTATGTTGTAAATTTACATGTAAGTATTTTTGTTGCTGTTGTAAATTGGTATAATTTTAGAATTTCATTTTGTAATTGTTTATTGCTAGTACATTAGAATGGATTTTTGTGTATTCACTTAGTAGTTCTAAAACTTAAGAACTAGATTACTTAAGATTTTCTATTACACAATTATTGTAATCTGAAAATAAAGACATTTTAACTTTTTTTCTTTCAAATTTGTATACCTTTTATTATTCCTGCATTATTGATCTGGCTAGGACTTCTTGTTGAATAGAAGTATGAGCACCAAAATCCTTCCCTACTCCTCATCTTAGGGGAAAATGCCACTTTTCACTATTACATATAATGTTATTTTAATGTTATATGTTATTTGTAAGTTTTATTTTTATAATAGATACTTTTTATCAAATCGAGGGATTTTTCTTTGTTCCTAGTACTGAGGGTTTTTTTTTTTTTTTTAAAGTATGAATGGGCGTTGAACTTTGTCACATTCTTTTTTGAATCCATTGTGATTGCTAACTATAGCAAATTTTCCTTTTTACGGTGGGTGTGGTCAGTTATATTCATTTACTTTCTAATATTAAGCCAATTTTAACATATTTATGATAGAGACTATTTAATCATAATGTATTACCTTTTAATAAGTTACTGGATTTGCTTTGTAAATTTTTTTAAAAAGATTTTATTTATTTGACAGAGATACACAGCTAGAGAGGGAACACAAGCAGGGGGAGTGGGAGAGGGAGAAACAGGCTTCCCGCCAAGTAGGGAGCCTGATGCGGGGCTTGATCCCAGGATGCTGGAATCATGATCTGAGCTGAAGTTATGCTGAACTGCCATCCAGACACCCATGTTTTGTAAATATTTTGACTAGGGCTTTTCTATCTTGTTCAATAAGGTACTTGGACTGAATTTATTTTCTTTCCTTTTTGTCTTTTTGTGTTTTTTGTATCAGGGTTTTATTAGCCTCATAAAATGAGATGGGAAGTATTCCCCCTCCTGTATTTCCTGAAAGAATTTGTGTAAGACTAATTATTGAATTCAAAAAGACCTGGAATTTTCTTTGTGGTAATGTTTTTATTATGAATTCATTTTTTCAATAGAAATAGTATGATTCAGGTTTCTATTACTTTCTTAAATTCTGGTAATTTGTGTCTTTTAAGGAATTTTTCTACGTCATCTGTGTTGTTGAATAAATTCTATATATTTGTTCATAAGAGTCCCTTACTACCATTGTAATGTCTGTAGTTCCATCATCTTTCGTTATTGACATTGGTAATTTATAGTTTTCTTTCTTTTTTTTCTTGATTACATTTGTTAGTAATGCTCAATTTTATTGATCTTTTTAGAAGACTCAGCTTTGGCTTTGTTGAGTTTTCATTATTGATTTTTATTTCACTGATTTCCTGTCTTTATCTTTTCCTCCTTTTATTTACCTGATTTAAATTTGCTCTCATTTTCTAATGTCTTACTAGCAATGTATCATTGATCTTAGATCATTTTATATTTTAATACAAGCTTTTAAAGCTACAAATTTCCCTCTAAACACTGCTTTAGGTGCAACATGCACATTTTGATACATTGTGTTTTTCATTATTATTCAGGTAGAAATATTTCCTCGTTTCCCTAATAGTTTTTTGATTTCCTTTGAAGTATGGATTATTTAGAAGCATGTTGTGTATTTTTTTTTTAAAATTGTGTATTTTATAAACATTTTTTCTTGTTTAATTTCTAATTTAATTGTTTTGCGTTGTCTTCTATCAGTGTTTTATAAGGTCATAATCTCTTTTTTAAAAAAAGATTTATTTATTTTAAGGGAGAGAGTACAGGAGCTCATGCACAGGGGTCAGGGGGAAGGGAAAGGAGAGGGAGAGAGAGATTCTCAAGGAGATTCTCTGTGGAGCACTGAACCTGGCCTTGGGCTCCATCCTACCACCTGAGCCAGTCATGACCTGAGCTGAAATCAAGAGTCAGACAGTTAAGTGACTGACCCACCCAGGAGCCCCTAAACTCCAAATCTCTTCGTCATTCAACTCCTTAAAACTAATTAATTAGTAAATAATGTTGCACTAGGTATCTTGGTATGTGTACATGTATATTTTGTCCTTCTTGTTTGCTTAAGATATATTATCACGTGTGAAATTACAGATTTAAAGGGTATGCAATTTTTTTTTAAGTCTTTTTCTCCCCCTAGCATTCTCCTGTATCTCTTGCCTCATCTTACTGATCTGGATTCGATTTTCTTTTGAAGTCATAGAATCAACTATAAACAGCAGTACTCCTATTTTTTGAGTTTTTTCCTATAGAGATTACTGTCTGCATGGAATACAAAGTCAGTAGGGCCTACTGACTTGTATAAACCTTCTAGATTCTGTGAGAGATTAATTGCCTCTCCCATTTCCTGTCTCCAAATATACTTTCATTTTCTAACTTTAGGGCTGTAGGAATAATCATCACTCAGAAATTCTGGCCATATCCTTAATGTCTATATGTCTATCTTCTCTTTTATTTTCTTTCTTTCTTTCTTTCTTTCTTTCTCTCTCTCTCTCTTTCTTTCTTTCTTTCTTTCTTTTTTTAAATTTCTGATCCCATAGAGGAGGCTTAGAGATTATTTCCTTGGTGCACCTGATTTTTTGGTTTCTACTTAGGATTTTGTAGTAATCAAGAAGCTCACAACAGGCTCACAAGCTGTTTAACATTTCCTTTCTGAGCATCTTGCTTAGAATGATAAACCCACTTAGGGTCATGAAATCAGGACATAGGGTTGCTTTAGTACATCTTCCTCACAGCTTAGTGAAATCCCTATATCTCTGAGAACACATAGCCTTCCCCAAGTTCTAGTCTATTTCTGACAGTAAACATATCAATTCACTATTTTAATGTTAATAATTAGTCTATGTTATGGATGTACATTGTATTGGAATTCATAATAATGACAAACATATCTCTAAAATTTATGCTTGGGGGTATCTGGGTGGCTCAGTCAGTTAAGTGTTGCCTTTCACTCAGGTCATGATCCTGGGGTCCTGGGATCCAGCCCTGTGTCGGGCTCCCTCCTCAGTGGGGACCCTGCTTCTCCCTCTCCCAGCCCCCTGCTTGTGCTCTCTCTCTCTCAAATAAGGCAATAAAATCTTTTTTTAAAAAATAAAATGTATGCTTAATTTACATGGACTTCTTCAGCTTATATACAATAACTCATACATAGTAATAACCTCCATATTCAGGTGAGAACTTAGCCTTTGAGTTCATGTGACTCATATCTAGTCTGTCTTGTGGAGCTCACTGCTGCTTCTGCTGGATACAGCAGAACCTGCTCCCATAAGAGTAGCCCAGATTCAAAATGAGGAGGATTAAATTTATTTTACTGGGAGGAGTTAGCAAATCAAATACTGCCATGTTTCATTTTCCATAAAATGGAAAAAAAAAAGAAAAAGAAAAGCTGTAGTATTAGTTTGGGATCAGTCAGGAAAACAGAACCACCACAAGTATTGTGGGAAAAGAAAGTATACTATTTGAACCTAGCATCCATGAATGTGGGAGAAGTCCAGTTTTGATGATTTGGAAACCAGAAGATCAGAAATACAGTCACTAGTAACCAAGGCTTGACACAGTGGGGCAAATGGAGAAGTCACAGCCCCTGGGAATGAAGAGGAACCACTGTATCTAGTGCCATCCTGCACAGTGGAAGGTCACAGAGAGGTCTATGAAGCTGTCACATCAGGCTGCCAGAGTGTTCCTAAAACAATGGCATCTGCTTCTCTGCCAACTTCTGAATGTCATGCAAATTCCCATCATTGGCAGAGTCTAACCTGAATCTGTGTGGGAAAGGGGATTCTAGAAATGGACTTCCTAGCCTTGTAAGGGCATGATGGCAGGGTTAACCTTACAAGTTCCAGAACAGAGACTGTCTTCTTTGCACCCTTATAACATCTAACCAACATTATAACATCTAACCAACATGGTACATCTTGGTACCATGCAGGGGTTCTGTAAGTACTGTCCTTCTCCCCATTTCCACAAGGCTCTTTGGAGACCGTGCACTCTGCTGTGGCAGGAAACTAGGAAATCAGCCACAATGACCTGCCTAAACCCTCGTTGCACTTCTAAGACAGATGGAGTCTGTGTGTGATCTGACATGCTAGAATGGTGTTTCCACCATAAATATGATCCCTCTGTGGAGCCTGGAAGGGCTATAGTCATATTGCCTTTCTTTCCAGGAAGAAAGATTTGGTTGCCTTAACATGTATCCTTTTAAAATGCAGATACTCTCAGATCAGTAATATAGTCTAGGACTTTAGTGTAAATTTATCTCATTGACATTGCTTGCTGACATAAAAGAACTCTTATCAGAAGAGCTGAGTGTTAGAAGGGCTTTATGAATCTAAAGAATGGCTCACTGGGTATTTTGTTAAAGGATCACTATTTTTGTAATAGGTCCTCATACAGGAAGAAGCATCAGATGAATAGGGCTATCAGATTTGAGGTTCATTCGCAGGTAACAGGTGGTGCATGGGCACCTGGGACCTAGAGGCAAAGGAGAGAAAGTTCCAGGGGGAGAGGAGGAAAGAAAGTGAATATGTCACTTATGAATGACATTTTCCTTGAAAGTTTGTCCCAGGTTATTCGTTCATATTTAAAAAGAGCCTACAATATTAGAAGGAATGTCAAATTCTTAGATCTGATATCTTGAACTGAACTAAGGTGGTAGACAAGAGCTAAGTGGCATGAAATCTTTGGTGATCCACTGGGAGATTACAAAATTTGGGTCCAAGGAATCCAGTGTAGGGGTTGGGTGATTCAGACATTGCCTGGTTAGGAAAGCCATCTACCCACCAAGCTCTTGTCAGAGGCATAACTTAATCCTAAGCCCCACTGAAAGGGGTGTTAGGGTGGCAGACATGCATCCTATCTCTTCTTTTAAGATGACCTAAAAGCCTGGGAGTGGCCTTACAAAGCTGCAGCCAAATAGTTATGATGTCTTAGCAGACTGAGACAGACTGTCATGTGAGCGACAGCTACTGGGGACCCTTTTACCTCTCTTCAAGGATGGTGCCAGACAGACTCACCTAGTTTGTCTCTCAGTTGCTTCGAACAAAACCTTTCATTGTTAGTTGATTTAACATTTCAAGTTTTGCCCTGTACATATGATTCAAATTCCTCTTTACTTACTTGTGCCTATCCAAACAACTAACACCAAGTTCTTGTGTTTTTAGCATATAGGGAAATTGACAGTTAACCCAGAGTGAAAAGGGAAGAATTTTACATTTTTTTTTCTAAAAGTGCATTTTCTTTCTACTTTCAGGATTGGTGTCATCTCCACTTTGTTGACTTCCTCTCTCGGCATGGAGACACCATCATAATCATCAAAATGATCTTAATGATCATTGATGGCTGATAGCTATTGAGGACTTACTCAGTGCCCAGGGACCTTCTAAGTGTTTAGTATGTAATACTGAATTTAGTTCTTCAAAGAGTCCTGAGGGTTTGCAGCTGTTATTATGGGTTACTTGCCCAGGTTCACATCTTAGATGCAAATCCTTGGTTGGAATTCAGTGGGGGAGACTGAGTAGGTCTTGTTTTACTCTTGGTATGTTGTGTGACATCTGAAGTTGCTAAACTCAGAAACTAAGGATTCTCAGCAACTGTGGGTAAGAGAAAATAATTTCCTTGTATTTCTGTTACTTTTGAATCTGTAGGTACTAACCTTGCCTTTTTTTTTTTTTTTAAGGATTTCATATATTTATTTGACAGAGAGAGCTATCACAAGTAGACAGAGAGGCAGGCAGAGATAGAGGGTGAAGCTGGCTCCTTTCGGAGCAGAGAGCCGGATCGCAGGACCCTGAGATCATGACTTGAGCCAAAGGCAGAGGCTTAACCCACTGAGCCACCAGGCACCCCCAACCTTGTTCTTTTGACTCATATTTTATATTTTTATTCCTAAAACAAAAATACACAAACTCACTCTATTATTAGTCCTTGCAGTATTCCTTTGACTTTACTCTATTTTCAAAGGCATAGATGCTTCTATGAACGCTTCTGTGTGTGTATGCTTCTAAGGGTGATGCTATAAATCATTTATTAAATTCTAGTTCATCTTCACACCCAGATCTAAGATCTTCAACAGAAACTTGGTTTTCAGGGGCTTTCAGAATAGCGTGGGCTACATTAAAGACGTGTTTCACAGATCTATGACTCCCTTACATGAAGGGATTTTAGAGTAAAAGAGTGGGTTGGGGATGAAGAGAGAAGAGAGAGGTACGGTAGACAGCAGAGCTGCAGAAGAAAACTTTATTAAATAGCCTTGAGACAAAGAGAAGAAACCACAGATAAGTACTCTTTGGTTTTCATTGAAGACCCTACGTCCACAAATGGGGAGAAGCTCAGACTTGAGCTTTAGGCAGTGCTGGAGTCTGGAATGCTAGGAAGAGAGGGTACTAAGGTTTTATGGTTAATTTGTATCTTGGGAAATACGTTCTTTTTTTATTTTTTTATTATTATGTTATGTTAGTTACCATACAATACATCATTAGTTCCTGGTGTAGTGTCACATGATTCCTTATTTGCATATGAACACCCAGTGCTCATTACAATACATGTCTTCTTGAATACCCACCACCATGCTACACCATCCCCCCACCCCGTCCTCTCTGAAACCCTCCGATTGTTTCCCAGAGTCTATAGTCTCTCATGATTCATCTCCCCCTCTGTCCCCCCTTCAGTTTTCCCTTCATTCCCCTAATGTCCTCCATGCTATTCCTTTTGTTCTACACATGAGTGAAACCATATGACAATTGTCTTTCTCTGCTTGACTTATTTCACTCAGCATAATCTCCTCCAGTTCCATCCATGTCGATGCAAATGGTGGGCATGCATCCTTTCTGATGGCTAAATAATATTCTATTGTATATATGAGCCACATCTTCTTTATCAATTCATTTGTTGAAGGGCATCTTGGCTCCTTCCACAGTTTGGCTATTGTGGACATTGCTACTATGAACATGGGGTGCATGTGCCCCTTCTTTTCACTACATCTGTATCTTTGGGGTAAATACCCGGTAGTGCAATTGTTGGATCATAGGGTAGCTCTATTTTTAACTTTTTGAGGAAACTTCACACTGTTTTCCAAAGTGGCTTTACATTCCCACCAACAGTGTAAGGGGGTTCCCCTCACATCCTCTCCAACATTGGTTGTTTCCTGCATTATTAATTTTTGCCATCCTAACTGGTGTAAGGTGGTATGAGAAGAGGCTTGCTAGGTTAATAAATGTCCCTTTTAAATCACCCATAGTACCTCAGTGGGACCAGCATTCCTTTGTTTCTCAACTCAGGTCTCTTCTTCATACCAGAAAACCAGCTTGCAGTCCTTGAGCATGTCCTGCTCTGTGTTTGCAGTTAATGAAATACAAAAGCACAGGTCCAGCTAGTTCAGAGGGTTCAGAGAAAGCTTGTTTCATTGAGACACAGTAGTGAAGTTTCCAACCATTAATATGTTCACCCTTGCATACATTGTGGAATGCTTTTTCCCAGTGATTTTCACCTTTTTAATGGCTTAGTTTCACATTGCCTTATAAGTAATAGTTTGTGGCTTGGTCAATTACACTGCACTATTGACTGAATATTTGTGTCCCCTCAAAATTCATATATTGAATCCCTAACCCCTAATATGATGGCACTTGGAGACAGAAGTAGAACCCTCATGATGGGATTAGTATCCTGATAAAAAGGGACACTTTTTCTTCTTTCTCTCTCTTTCCTCTTTCTTCTCTCTCTTATGTGAGGATATAATGAGACAACAGGCATCTGCAAACTACAAAGTGGAGCTTTACCAGGAAACAGCTAGGCTGGTGTTCTTGATCTTGGGACTTCCACATCTCCAGAACTGTGAAAAATAAATGTCTGTTGTCTAAGCAAACCCATTAGTGGGAATTCATTATGGCAACTTGAACTCACTAAGATACTTCATCATGACTGTCAGTTTTTAAATCTTTGCAGGGAGAAAAAAAATCTTTTAAATTAATCAAGAGTCGATTGAGAAGAACATAGCATCATGTGAAATAATAGAGACTTTGAGGTCACACAGGGTTGGGATTGTATCCTATCTAGTTCTCATACAGGAATTAGGTGACATTAGACAAATAGCCTTATTTCTTTGAATATCAGTTTCCTAATCAGAAGGTATGGGGATATTGCTTCTGAAAGATTCAGACCCATTAAATACGTAAACTTCTTAACTCTGAGTTGGTATATGATAAAACCTCAGTAAGAAGTTGCTATTATTCATAAGCAGGGGAATGACCAACATGTTTTGCCCAATGACACCAAGTGCTGGGGAGAGTGTGAAGCGACTGAACACTCATTTGCCGCTGATCAGGGTATAAACTGGCACAGCCACCTTGGTAAACTCTTTGGCACTCTCCATTAAAGCTAAACATCTGCAGACCCTGCAATTAGCAATTTCATCCTAGGTATACACCCCATAGAATTGCATGCATATGTAGCCCAAAGGACATGTGCAGAAGTGGTCACGGAAACACTATTCACATTTGTCAAAACCCCCAAACAACTCAAATGTCTGTCGATAATCCATCAGTGAAAAAAAAAAAAAAAATCAACTATTGCTGTATGTAACAATTTGGTTGAATCTCACAAGAATCACGTTAACTGTTAGAAGCCAGTTGTAAAGGAGTACATATGGTGTGATTCCATTTGTGTAAAGTCCAAAGGCAAGCAAACAGAGTCTATGTGGTAGAAGTGGGGAGGAAGTGGCTTGTGACTGGGGGGTAGCAAGAAGTACCAGGCAGCTGGTCACATTCTACATGGTTGTAATCATTTCTTAATCTGGTTATAAGAGTATGTAGGTGCTTTATAAAACTTCTTTGAGGTACATTTGTGGTTTGTGTACTTTTCTGCATGTTTTTTACAGTTAATAAAAATTTTATTTCTCTTTATTATTATTAGCTGTCTCTAGAAGTGTTTGGTTTTTCTCTCATCTTTGTGCCCTCTGCTCCAGCCGGAGCCTTGTGCTGTGAAGGCGAGTCCCAGTGCTTTCTGATCTCTCCGTTGTCAGCTTTCTGCCCACCCCACTGAGTAATCTCAGAGACAGCACTGTAAAATCGGACTTGACTCTCCTGAACGACAAACTCTCCCCTCAGCGGGGAGGAGAGAGCAGCCCTACCCCTCAGGCGTGATGCCCTGCCAGCCCCTCAGACCTCTTGGTTGATTAAACTCTACATCTTGCAGAGCTTGCAAAGTCCAGGATATTGTTTAGATGAAAGCCAGTGGAGGGAGGCCCTGGTGGAAATGCTCCCAATGAGAACCAAAGAATTAAAGGGGTTGTTTACTATGCACTTGGATACAAGATTATCCGGAGGTCCTGGTAGAAACTAAACTGATGGCTAGAGATAGATCCTGTTTTTAGGAAGGAGATTGGTTAGCTTTAGAGAAAAAGCAAAGAAAGCCATCTGAAGCACAAAGCAAAGTTGGTAGAAATTTCTATGACCTCGATCTCCTCCATCTGCCCAGGGACCCACGTCTTCCATGTGAAAATGTTTTGGCACCTAGAATGTGTCAGACTTGATGTGATACTTATACAAATATCATTGCAAATAGCAGTAGTCCATCCAGGTAACATTGGTCCATACTCCAGACAAGGAAACTGAGTCTCAGAGAGCTTACATTTCCTATGGACATACAACTATTAAAGTAATTTAGGAATAGCTGATTTTTTGATATACCTGTTTGTTGGCCACAGCTGATGATCACCAAGCAAAAAAATACAATGAGTTTCATATTCGGAGAACTGATGAAACTAATGCCAGAATTGTCTCTGTAGAAGTTCAGGGATATATCTAGCAGCTGTGAAGAGATCTCAGCAAGCAAAAGTTGAACAAGCCAAGAGGAGGCAACAATGAGATCTACATCATTACTTCTCTTAATTTCTAGAAGTTTCATTATTCTGTCATACTGTGATTTCATGACTCAGGTACTTATGTTGAGTTTCTGCCAGGTGCAAGCTTTCTAGGGTGAACATGTGTTGTTACATGGCCTCTAGGCCAGGACTGCACTTAAAAGTCCCCCTCCACTCCCTACCATGAGCATTTGGAGGTCAGATTTGGTCATTACCACATCTCAGTGGCCATAAGAAAATGCCATGTTGTTGGCCCTCAGTCATTCTCTGTGACCTCTGATATGCCCAATAAATGTGACCCTTTGGGACATGGTGGGTTTTCTTTTGTCAGACTGGTGGGGAACTGACGTTGCCACTCTGTCCATTCATTGTCTCAGTCACTGCTCATCAGCTAACTCCTTCCTGGGAAACCTATTGATTAAAGGTAAACCACAACGGTGGCCCAAGTGACTGACTAAGTTGCAATGCCACATCTTAGGGCTCCCTGCCAACTCCTTGGGCAGTTCTGCTTGCCCAATTAAACGCCTTGCATCACATTGACTACATTGGCAGAGCCTCCTCTCTCCATTCACCTGTTATTGAGCATTAAAGGCAAACTCAATTTTATGCAGATAAATAGAGTTTAGTGGTAATGTGCCGTATGACCTTTGAAGTGACAAGATGACATTAATTTTTAGGGATTCTCCCTTCTCAGACTGTCACTCTTGAGCATGTAACTTGATGAGAAGTGGAGGTCTCTGCATTTTGAGGACGTTCTTACAGTTTAACATGCTGTTTCAAATGTAAGGAGGCTCTCTCTTTAATTTTTTTTCACCAGCTTGACAGTTTTTCAAACATATTCACTGTCAGCCCTAACAACCTGTCAACAAATGCCATTATGTGAAAATTGCCAAGATTCACTTGAGGACTGTGAAAAGTGACAGACATGCCACACGGATAAGTTTCTCAAAAACCCAGGGCTGAAACTTTTGAAAGACACTCTGGCCCTTCCAAGGAAAAAATGAACAGTCAGATCTCCAGGAAAAAAAAAACCCATACACTTGTCATAGCAGATATCCGTTTCTTTCTGGGGCAAATTGAGGTGTATGTGGAAGCATAAAGCATACAAAGGACAATAGCAGCAGAAATCTGGGGCTGGGTTGTGTCTCTGCTGTTATCTGTGAATCCAAGAAAGGAACGGAAAACCATTCCCCCCCCCCTTCCACTGGAGAATTTAAGGGGATGCTTCCTTCATTTTTAGGTTGACTGTTTCTGGGGTAGAAGTAGGGAAGAAAGAGTGGCTTAGATAAAGCAGAGTGGAGACAACCATGAGACTCACACACAGAAAAATGACAACTTGTCCTAATACTGGGACAGGATGCATCTAGGCGGGAAAGTACAGGGTGGAGGATATGGTGCTGTCATACAAAGAGCCTTGGATTTGAAATTAGGAGACCTGGATTTGAATCCCAACTCTGCTATTTAAACGTTTTCTGGCCTTGAGCATTTCAGTTTAATTTCTCCTGCCTCAGTCTCCTCATCTCTGCACTGGGAATGATGATACGCACCCCAAAGTATTATCACGAAGATTAAGTGAAATAACCTGTGAATGGGACTTTGCTTAAAAGATGGAGTTGAAATCTGAGCCTCAAACTGACTCGGTAAGAGACTGTCTGACCCGAAGTGTCATAGATCTCATTTCAGATGTTCCCTGGGCTCTTCATTGACAACTGAGGTTTCTGTTTATCCATGTCCGACTCAAGTGAAATGTTCTGTGTTTTGGAACACTTTTCAAACCAAAGGCAACCCACCCATGAACACTGGGGTTGAGAGAGGGAGTCAGGTAGCAGAGAGATTGGAAGCTGGCCTGGACTGCAGGTGGACAGACCCTTCTGTCCACATGACGTCTGTTCATACTTGGATTTGTCCAGAGGACTGGGGCTGCTGGGTTTTGTTGTTGTTGTTTGGACTTTGTTCTCCTTTTTATTTTAAACTCCAGGGCTTACTTTCTGCTTCTGTCTTATATCTGCCTCTCCAGAGATGAGGAATTCTCCTCTGAAGAGGAATTCACGTAGGAGACCCATAAGGGGACCAAGATGACAAAATTTCAAGTCCTCTATAAATTGAGGGAGGGTTTGCCCTCACGTTTTGGGTGTTTGTCCTAAGGAAGCTTAGAAAGGAAATATTTAAACAGAATTAGGTGAGGCTTTTTAGGGATCCACACTAAAAGGTAGAGTCTAAGGTCAGCAGGCATTTCAGTGCTGAGCGTACCTGTGCCTGCCCCATACCACCCTCTCTATCACTTTCAAAGCCACCTCTCCATTTTTAGATATATCTGGGTGCCCTTTGTAATTTTCCTATTATGATTGGGGTATCTTCAAAAGGAGTTGGACCTTATTTCCTTTCCTATGTGGACCTTATATGTTGATGTTGTGCTCATGGTTCAGAGGAATGTCTTTGATGCTACTCAAGAAGCATGGATCCAGTCGGGGGGCTCCAATGCTGATTGGCTGGTACTTGTCAAGGGCCCTCAATATCCCATGTAAAAGCGCACAGGACAAATACCCTCTGAACAGACTGGGTGTAAAAACCACATTTGCAGATTCATTTATGATCTGCTCTACTTATGACTGAATGTGGGAATTGTGGTGATGGTGTAGGGACAAAAGAGAGAACGGCTGTGAAAGCATGAGTATGTGGTCATAGATTTTCCTGTGTAAAGGTTTGTAAAAATCTTGACCTTGACCCTTGTTTATCAGATATGACACACGATGTCCTATTTAATACAGCTCAATCTCTCTGAGCCTCATTTTCTACCAACTGTGAAATAGGGATAATGTCTGTGTTTCAGAGCCGTTGTGGGGATGGACTGAGACTGGGTGTAAGAGGACCCTGTGACTACCTGTGGGTCTGATTTAGGTATAGCCGTGGTGGTCCTAGTGATTTGTGATGCTAATGCTCTTGGAAGCCATTTGATTGGAGAAAAAGTTTAGTATCTAATACATTGTCTGTTCTGTGAAAGTCATCAAGGTGCTGTTTGTTGTGATGGTGATGATAATAAAGATAGTAAGGATAGCCGTAGCTTACTTACAGATTATTTACATTCTGCATGTGTAATATTGTTTAGCCTCCCATATAATCTATCACATACAGGTTAATTATATACCTCTATTATGCCTTTTCTAATGATGAATAAACTGAGTTCCAGTTGGGGTTAATACCTTTCTCAAGGTTTCATAGCTACTAAATGGAAGAGCGAGTTCCACCTTTGTCTGAGGCCGAGGGTAGAGACCAGGTCTCAGAGATAGGTGATTTTCATGAAGTCTAGTATTCAGATTCCTCGAGTCTTTATGTAGCTGTGGAGTTTTTCCAATTTAAACTTTCCCTGTTCTTCTCTTTGCCATTGTGCCCTTGGGAGCAGAGCCTTCACCTTGATTTTGGCTGTAACTTCCATTAACTCTAATGGGTGTCTAGCACATCTCCCCCAGCATGTTGAGATGAGATTATTTCCCATCCAATTGTTTTAATGTTGTGGGTGTTGAGTGAGTCTACAAACATTTAACCTTTGGTTTCATTATAAGGCTCAGAGCAGACAGGGTGTGAGGAGAAGATAAACCAGGACACAGATGCTGAGGGAAGATGTATTGGAGATGGCTTTATGAGAGCGCAGTGTATGGAATAATAGAAAAATAATCACAAGTGCATTTGAGCAGAGGATGGATCTTTCTTTTTTAACTTTGAACGTTAGATGAATATTGCCAGAATGCAGAATGGAAGAACCTAGGAGAAGAAAAAACGGTCGTATAAAATTGCAATAGAATAGCCCTGTTTATTTTTCTATTATTTAAAAAAGATAATATTCTAGAATTTGTAGAGTTCTAGAATTCTAGAATTCTAGAATTGTAGAAGGGTACATCAGGGTTTTGTATGCATAGTTCTTTTATTTTATTTGTTTTCGGGCCCTCATGATAATCTTCTGTGGTTTGAAGGTTCAAGGGTATGATCTTTGGATGCCTTCACTTTGGGTCTCACTAATACCACTTAAAGATTTGTGACCTAGAGAAAGATTCTTAATCCTTCTGGTAAAAATATGACATATTCATACCTCATGAAGTTATCACAGGATATATATATATATATATAATATATGTAATATATATGTGCATGTGTATACATATGTATATATATATAATTTAAGTACATGTGAAATACATATGTAAATATACATGAAATAGACACATATGAACTCTATGTGGAATACTAATGTGAATACACATTGTGAATATATACATACAGCATTTATACCTGCATTTATCTCTCTCTCTCAATGTATGTCTCCATATCTTGTATAGGGCTTGACACTTACAGGTGCTCATTAGGTGCTGTTCTAATAGAATAGCTATTCCTTTCATTCCACATTCTCCATTTATAGATGAGCAAGCCAAAGCTCAGAGAGGAGACTTGAACTACCCATGGTTATATAGCTCATTCATGGCAGGGTAGGAACATGAAGATAGGGTCTCTGGATTCCCTCAGTGTCCATTTTTATTGGTGACACAGGGGAAATAGTTTGAGAAATGTCACTGTCTAAATCCACAGCTAATGTCTCCAAACCATTCTCAAATGGATCAGGCTGTTTCTAAGCACATTTCCATACATAGCCCCATAAGGCATCCCTCTCTCACAGTCTCCTGGCTTATTTTAAGGGCTGCTGTTCCAGTGTTTTGGCAACCTTGTGTCTATTCTTTCCCCCAGTGGGAATCCTGCTCCTTTCTTTCTAGAGAGAGGGAGGGAGAGAATCTTAAGCAGGCTCCCTGCCCAGCATAGAGCCCAATGCAGGGCACAACCCTGAAATCACGACCTGAGCCGAAATCAAGAATTGGATGTTTAGCCGACTGAGCTACCCAGGCACCGAGCAACTTTATTTTCTTAGCTCTTCCATTTAACTAGATGCTTTTTGTATCCCCTTCTCTCTCTCCAGGATCCCAGAACGGGTCCCCAAGTAACTGCAGGTTTCCCGTAAGTAGCTGTCCTCTCGCTTCCCTTTCCTCAACTTTGTTCTCAGACTACATTTATGACTTTCGGGTGTATCCTGCCCCAGGAAGATGTATTTTTCTAGACCTACACATTGCCCTTGGACCTACAGTTAATGTCCGTGGGACAAGTCAACTTCAGTCCAAAGAGCGCCTTTAGGTCTTCAAAGAAGTGGACCCCTTTGCCAGTGCCCCAGTCACACACCCTGTTGGGTATATCTGATATTTCCATGGAGTAGTTTGTTCCTTGTTCTAAGAATGTTCCACTAATTGTATTCATCAGACTTGTTTCTGCATTAGAATGCAAGTACTTTGAGAGAAGCTATCATATGTTTATACTATATATAACATTAATATATTATATCAACAGATATATTTCTAAAAATGTTTAATGTTTTACTCCTACCTTGTAGTTAAAAAATTATAAATTTTTAAATTTAAATTCAGTTTAGTTGACATATAGTGTATTATTAGTTTCAGGGGTAGAATTTAGTGATTGATCAGTTGCATATAACACGCAGGGCTCATTACAGCAAGTGCCCTTCTTAATGCCCATTACTCAGTTACTCCTTCCCCCCACCCTCTCCCCTCCAGCAACCCTCTGTTTCCTATAGTTAAGAGTCTCTTATGGTTTGCCTCCCTCTCTGATTTCATATTATTTTATTTTTCTTCCCTTCCCCAATGTTCATCTGTTTTATTTCTTAAATTCCACATATGACTGAAATCATATAGTATTTTTCTTTCTCTGACTTTTTTTGCTCAGCATAATACCCTCTAGTTCTATCCACATTATTGCAATGGCAAGATTTCATTCTTTTTGAATATATATTTATATAAATACATATAATTTATATAATTTATTATAATTTATATATATGTAAATATATACGTATATCTATATATAACATCTTCTTTATCCATTCATCTGTTCATGAATATCTGGGCTCTTTCTGTATTTTGGCTATTGTGACATTGCTCCTATAAACATTGGGGTGCTTGTGCCCCTTTGAATCACTATTTTTGTGTCCTTTGGGTAAATACCTAGTATTGCAATTGCTGGGTCATAGGATAGTTCTATTTCCAACTTTTTGAGGAACTGCCATATTGTTTTCCAGAGTGGCTGCACCAATTTACATTCCTATCAACAGCTTAGGAGGGTTCCCCTTTCTCTGCATCTTTGCCAATATCTGTTGTTTCCTGAGTTGTTAATTTTGGTTATTCTGACTGGTGTGAGGTGGTATCTCATTGTGGTTTTAATTTGTATTTCCCTGATGCTGAGTGATGTTGAACATTTTTTTCATGCGTTTGTTAGACGTTTGTATGCTTTCTTTGGAGAAATGTCTGTTTATCTCTTCTGCCCACTTCTTGACTGGATTTTTGTTTTTTGGGTGTTGAGTTTGATAAGTTCTGTATAGATTTTGGATACTAGCCCTTTATTGGATATGTCATTTGTGAATATCTTCTCCCATTCTATAGGATTGTTAGTTCTGTTGATTTTTTCCTTTGCTGTGCAAAAGCTTTTTATCCCGATGAAATCCTAATGGTTCATTTTTGCTTTTGTTTTCCTTGCCTTTGGAAATGTGTCTAGCAAGAAGTTGCTGTGGCTGAGGTTGAAGAGGTTGCTACCTGTGTTCTCCTCCAGGATTTTGATGGATTCCTGTCTCACATTTAGTCTTGCATCCATTTTGAGTTTATTTTTGTGTATGGTGTTAGAAAGTGGTACAGTTTCATTCTTCTGCATGGGGCTGTTCAATTTTTTCAACACAATTTGTTGAAGAGACTGTCTTTTTTCCATCGGATATTCTTTTCTGCTTTGTCAAAGATTAGTTGGCCGTAGAGTTGCGGGTCCATTTCTGGGTTCTCTATTTTGTTCCATTGATCTTTGTATCTGTTTTTGTGCCAGTACCATACTCTTTTGATGACTACAGCTTTGTAATATAGCTTCAAGTCCAGAATTGTGATGCCTTTAGCTTTGTTTTTCTTTTTCAACATTGCTCTGGCTATTTGGGGTCTTTTAGGTTTTGGTAGGTGCTCAGTGCTTAGTAAATGTCACTTTGTTTTGAGTTTAAGAATTTCAAAACTGAGGGGAAAGGGGAAAGAATACAAGGAAACTATTAGGAGATAGAATGGTCATAAAATCAGCTTTGTTTACATCAGGAGAAAAATAGAGAAATTAGAACATATTCGTCTTTCTCATTCACTCTAAGTCTGCCTGCTTTTAGAGGGGATTTGGTTATTTTCCCAGTTTTGGGTAAGTGTGATGAGGTCAACCTAATTAGGGTTGGTGTTACTTTGCTGTCTATGGCTGTTTATCAGGCTCCCTTTGGAACCCAGCAGCCTATGAAAGGATCATGGTAATGCTTGTAAACCCTTCAGAGCTGGTGTCTGAGCCTGTTATAAAAAAAAGGTTTATCTACCCTACATTCTGATGGGACACATGAATGTTCTTATTAACGATTTTATTCAGGGAGGGCAAGTTTCTGAGTAACTGTTTAACGTCATCAGACAGAGATTAAACCCTGCTCAATGTGGACCTCATTGCCCCTCTTTCCTCAACACAGAAAAGCTCAAAATATAAAGCATGATGACCCCAAATATTTGGAACTTCTATTCCTGAGACAGAAAGCTGAGATAGGTGTTTCCTGGTTCTGAAGAGCTTTTATTTGCTATAATGTCAATCTGATCATGCTGCTTTCTGGTTTAGAAGCTCTGCTGCCCACAAGATAGAGACCGTCCTCATTAATGAGGATCACAAACTCTGATCAGACAACCGCGTTTCCAAGGGCCTCCTCTGTGTATTTCTTTGCTCTGAATTTTTAGGGGACTGTGAATAGGGGAGCCTGGATTTGCTTTAATCAGATATGGTAAGATGCACAGACTTGGAACTGACTGTCATGAGGGGGAAGTATACACTCACAGATCCACAGAAAGAGAGGCATGCATACAATGCACAAAGGCCATACAGGGAAGTCCCAGGGCCAGCCAGGAGGCAGGGAGAGTGGGGAGAAAATGCAGACAAGAGCCTTTGTTGTGGTTTCTGTGGGAAGGAAGAAGTGAGGCAGGGTTAAGAGCCTTAGGATTGGCTCCTTCGGATGATTCCAGTGGGCTCTGAGTTGTGGGGGCTGTCTAGTTGTCTGGCACCTGGGCCCTGGGTGATTAGAGAACCTGATCCACCTATCATGGTGGACTGTTTCTATCTGCATGGAAGAGGATGGAACTGCTTTGAAAAATAAGACTGATCACGTCGAGGAACTAGTGAAAAGATTTACTCAGCAGATATTTATTGACCACAAATGGCATGGACAATGGTGTGCTATGCTTTGAGGACTCACTGGGCTACCTACAGCATGAATTTGGCCTCTCGGTGCTTACAGTTTGGTGGAAGGCTAGACTGCCTTGCATGGAGAGATCAGAGTAGAGAGAGCAGGATAACATGGGATCATAGTATAGGGGTCAGTTCTTCTTTTCCTGGGCCTCTCAGCTAATAGAAAGCAGACTTGAGGTCTTGAGTTTCCTAAGTAGGCTATTTTTCTAGAACCTTCCTTTCCCAGCTACATTCACAGAGAGGAGCATAACCCTTCCCCATTATGTGTTAGAGGGCCCACAAAACAGATGGGAAATCTCCGCTTTGCACGGAGATTATTAAAGGGATGAACGGTTTGATAAATGCAAAACATTATTGGCTTTGGAATTTCCTCCTTGTGCTATTCTGACTCTCTACCTCTTTATTCTCCTTTTCTAGGAGACAAACATTAACAAATAATGTTTGTAAGGTACCCAGCTCAGTTGAAGCCTCAAGTAGATATTCAATGAATGACAGTTTCCTTCTCCTTTGAGTTTACCACTTCCTGGCAGCCCTGGTGCTTCCTCTCTCTCTGAAGTTGACAGGTAGGAAAATGCAGTCTTTAGGTTGCAGCTTGCCAGACTCACTGGTTACCCTAAAGGGCCTGTGGTATCCATACCACTGTTCTCTCGGCACTTCAAGGCCAATGTCCATGAGTAGCTAAGCCATTCTGGGAAACTGAGCAGTGGTGGAGTGAGTGAAAAAAGATCTGAAGGTAAATTTGAGGGATATCTTGTCCTTTTCCTTCTTAAATAGGTATCCCAGAACTAGAAACTTCATTTACATGATGACATATGCAGCTATGGTAAAGTGTCTTCAGCAAAACATAGAATGTTG
Source organism: Mustela erminea (assembly GCF_009829155.1). Classification (NCBI taxonomy): domain Eukaryota; kingdom Metazoa; phylum Chordata; class Mammalia; order Carnivora; family Mustelidae; genus Mustela; species Mustela erminea. The sequence continues at coordinate 53,355,820 of NC_045632.1, read as the reverse complement.
AGAATTGGTCCTTGGACTCTCTACATTCATGTGGACCTCCACCACAATTTAATCATGTTGCTGGATGTTTTTTATCTTTTTATATGGGGATATCTTCAAGGACAATACCATTTCTTGTCCCGAGGTTTATTTTCCTCCAGCTCAGATCCAAAGAACATTTGTTAAACAATACCAGTTACCAATTATGCCTTCATACCTTTTTGGTGATGTTTGTATTCATTCTTATGGATAAGAAAACAAAAATTCAGAGAGGGTAAATGATTTGCCTGAGGCCACACAGCCAGAATTCAAATCCCAGTTTGCTCATTCTGTTTCTGATCTGCTTTACTATTGGGTTAAGTATGGCTACATATTCTGTCTTGCTGTTAACTTTCATTTGTTCTATTATTGGCTGCAGCGTAACTCTCTCAACCAGTCATCAAAATAATCCTTGAAGTTATTTGGAACCTATAGTATTTCTGATGCAGAGCAGGACTTAGGGATAAGAGACGCACAGTTGTCCATTTGAGATCTTATTATCCATTCATGACGTGGTGACTGACCAAGCACCTACTCCGTCTCCTGCATGTTCTGGGATGTGGGAATATAGCATTAAGCAAGGTTATATGACCCCATCTCAGGGAACTCATATTCTCTGACAGGAGAGCACATGATAAATAAGTAAACAAATAAATAAAGTGGGTAATTGTGATCCAGTGCTTAGGGATTCAAGGGAATAGGGAGATATGGAGAGATTTCAGTGTGGCTGAGAACTCTGTTAAATGGGGTGGACAGAGAGAAATGACATTTAAGCCAAGAACTGGAGGATGAATGATTAGCCAGTATGGGCCGATGTGGGGAAAAGCATTCCAGCTACAGGGAAGAGCACTAGAAAGGCCTAGAGTTAGGCCTTTTATCTTGAGGAGTTCTGTTCAAGAACTGACAAAGACCTGACAAAGGAGTCCAGGCAGTGTATTCTACTGAGGGAGTCTGCAGGGCAGATAGTCTCCTAGTGACCAGCCAAACTTCTAGAAGGACAGATTATTGCAAACCCTGAGATTTATGCACCTGGAAGGGTGGTAAGCCTGGCAAATGCCAAGAATGCTGCCTGTGTCTGGAAGCACTGAAAACTGAGGTCAGCCCCAGAGCCCAGAAGCCTCTCTCCGTCTGCCTGGGGCGGTGGCAGACAGCATGAGTCCATCATTTCTGCTGCACTGCCGGCAGTAAATCGCAGCTGGTTATTGCTAAATTCTGGGATTTGCTTCTTGGAGAAAAATAATTAACACTGGCAGGAGTTTGATTGCATTAATTCACAGAAAGAAACACCCAAATGATAAATCCATAGTGGGAGAACTGCCCATATGTTACAGATTGGCTTAACATGGTTGAGGCATTAAATAAAAGAAGTCTGGGAAACAAAAACCTTTATCAGCTTTATTAGCATTGAACTCTGTGGCTTCCACTGGGGCTGACACACTTAATTAAAGATGCTCTGGTCTAATTAGGTTGCACATCAAATATACAAATACGAGCTTTTAAAAAGCCCAGTGATTGGAGTTTGGATTCCCTCTGGTGTGCATATTTATTTCATCCCAACACCAGAACCTTCTCTGGTGCGATCTGGACACTGTTGTGCAGTTCCACCCTGTCTGGAAGGAGTAGGCGTGATGCTCTTTGTGCCGAACTTCTTAGTGTCCAGAGGAACCTAGAGAAAGCAGACTTGTCTTACTTTCTTTTTCTTAAGAAGAGGACACATCTTGAAGAATTCATCCAGAAAGCCACCTTGGCTATAGTTTTGATTCAACATTTTTTGGGCTATTTAGATCACCAGTTGCCATTATCATCATCATCATCATCATCACAATCACAATTATTACACTTTACTGAGAATCTGTTTGGCATTGGCTGCTGTTTTATATGAGCTAGCTCATTTATGCTGTTATGGCTTTGGGAAAAAAATTAATATCACTTGTCTTGGTTATCTATTGCTGTATAACTAATTACCCCCATGATTTCTGTGGGTCAGGAATCTGAGCATGAATGGATTAGCTGGGTCTTCTGTTCCAGTCACCCCTAGGCCTATGGTCTCATCTGAGGCCCCAACTGGGGAAAAATCTATTTCCAATTTTGTTCACTCATGTGGTTATTGGCAGGATTCATTTCCTCATGGGCTATCAGAATGAACACCTCAGTTCCTTACTGGCTGTTGGTTAAAGGCCTCCCTTAGTTCCTTGCCACATGAGACTTTGTAGGGCATCTCAGAGGGAGTGAGATGGACATCCAAGACGGAAACCAGAGTGTTTTTACAAACTAATTTCAGAAGTGATGTTAAGTCTGGCCCACAGTCGATGGGAAAGTTATACAAGGGTGATGATCAGGAGTCAGGGTCACGGTTGCCTTCTTAGGGGTCACCTACCACATCAGTCTTCTAATTCTTCAGCTGTCAAATGAGGTAGCATTAATGTCTACCTTGGGGGTTGTTTTTCAAAGTAAACAAAGGTTTTGAACAGTAGCTGGTACGTAGTAAGTTTTTTATAAATGATAGCTATTGCTGATATCTTACAATCCTTCCAATAACACAGTGGGTTAAATAGAAATATTCCAGTTCTAGGGAGGAAGAAACATAAACTTAAGAAGGTTACATGGCCATGATCACGAGTATGCTCTTATACTCTGCCTTGAAATTTCTTCGCTTTCCTGAACTCTGATCTCCCTCATCTTCTGAGTGATACTGCTATGCTTTATCACAGTTTTCTGTCCTATTCTGTAGTCCAGAAGGTGCTTCCAGGTAGAAGCTCGGAGTAATGATACTGCTTATCTCATCTATTTCTTGTCTCTCAAAATTTTTAAAGTCCTGTGATGCTTATTCTTTGTCTGAAAACCATCATTTCAGGTATCTCATCTCATCTTCTTGTTGTTGATGGTTATATAGACTGTCCAGTACTAGTTCCTTCAACCTGGACAAGAGTAAAAATTACCCTCATCAATGTAATTTTAAAAATATGTGTAGTTTTACATTTTATATATTAACTTCATTTAATGTAGGGAAGGAAAAGAGACTGTTGAAGTAAATCAGGCATATCCATTGAGGAACCAGTTTTGAGGCCCGACTCTGGCAAAAGGGAGCCTGCAAGCATGTCAGTGCTGTAAGCATCCCATCTCAGGGTAGAAAATAAAGTATTTGGAAAGGGTTAATATTTGTTGTTGTTGTTGTTGTTGTTTTTTCCAGGAGAGTGTTTCTTAGGACTTAACACATGGACTCTACTAAAAATGCTGTTGTTTGGGGGCACCTGGGTGGCTCAGTGGTTAAAGCCTCTGCCTTCGGTTCAGGTCATGATCTCAGCGTCCTGGGATCGAGCCCCGCATTGGGCTCCCTGCTTAGTGGGGAGTCTGCTTCCCCCCATCTCTCTCTGCCTCTCTGCCTACTTGTGATCTTTGTCTGTCAAATAAATAAATTAAATCTTTAAAAAAAATAAAAATGCTATTGTTTGGCTCAAGTTTTATGTTTTGCTAGTTTCTACTTGTTTTCAGTTTACCTGTTGCAGCAGGTGACAGGCATCTCTCTGGAATTCTGGGAAAATCTGGTGGTGAATGGATTTACGTTAATGCACAGGGCACAGAAAAAAGCCAAGGCTGGGTGTCCAGAACCGTCTCTGCGTTAGTCATCCTGAAGGACGTGCCTTCCCTTGCTCGGGAGTCAGCCGAGTGGGACGTGAGGAGTGGGTGCTTCAACAGCCACCACTCCCCTGTGCTGGGTTCCAGCGCAAGTTCCTGGCCAAACTGGGGGCCAAGGAAGTCTCTGTCTCCTTTCTTTTTATCCTTTCTTTCTTTTTTGCAGCAATTTGTGCCACATTAACTCACATGAACCTTGCTTGCCCTGGAGTCCTCTGAAGATGCTTCACTGGACCTGTCCATTCAGGCCCATATGAAGAATTGTCTCACCCCGCCCTCCTTTCATTCAAAACTGAACCATCCATTGTTTTATTCTCACAGGGCCCTGAGAGCTGGCGGCTGTAAACATGCGATTTTCCATGTTCTTGTCTGTCTAATGTCTGTGCCCTCTGTTAGGTGAGAGGCTCCGTGAACATGCAGGAACTGCTCAGCAGGGAAGTGAGTACACAGAGGGCAGCCAGGGTCTGGTTGCGGTTTGAATAAAGGAGGGATGGGTTATATTCAGCTGTACGTCAGGGTCCTATGAACACCTAACTCAGGCTTAGAAGGCCTGGGTCTGGTCTTTTTCCAAGTGGCTTTACTTCTCAGAAGGTGTTCAACAGGGAAGGCCATCCACTTGGCAGTTTGCAGATCTTGCTCTTGCTGCTTGGAGTTGAGAAGGAGAAAGTGTCTAACGGAGGGCTGGCTATTGGTATTTGGTTTATGCTTAGTAGAATCTGGAAGAATTTTCACTCTTAAGTGCTCTATATTATCCTTTAAAAAAATTAACCATCCTGTAGAGTAGTCTAAATTGCCCTGGGTTTGGAATAAGTCAAAATCTAATTTGTGTTTGGGTTCAGTCACTTACCAGCTTCATGCCTTTGTTAGTTACTTCTTTGAGCTTTGGTTTCCTTCTCTATAAAATGGGGCTAGTATTATCTGCTACCTCCTGGGGTTGCAGTGGGAGTGAGTTAGTAGAGGGACTGGAGAGAATTAATAGAATACTTTGGTGTACAGTAGGTGTTCATGACACCATAACAGGTAATCTCAAAGGCATCAGTCCCCATGGAGGACTATGGGGGATTCGGCATTAGAGAGGGTGATATTAAAATGGTTTAGAATGCAGGAATGCCACATAGATTTCTTATTGTGTTCCAAATCTTATTGTGAAATAGTAGTTCCTTGTGCCTTTTTTTTTTTTTGAGAGGGATCTGAGGTTGCCTGCAGGCTTGGAAGAAGGGGTGCCAGGATGGATTAGCAGTTGCTGCCCTAGTCACAGTGGCAAGCCACATGTCATATGCTGATAATCTCTGAGTTTTCTCAGTGAAACTTTCCTGGTTGTCCAGTGTGGACTGAAGAAGGAGGGATTCAAGAATTGAACAGGGGAAGAATGAGCTGGGAGGTTTGGGCATGTTTTTTCTAGGGAGTTGCTCTGTCCCAGACCAGCCTGACTGCATGTCCCCAAGATGGTTCCCCCAGAGCCGCTGAGTTCCTCCCCATTGGAAGGGAGGGTCCTAGCCAGACTGTGTGTTTAATGATCCCCTCTTTGTTGCCCTGTGTTTGCCTCTACTGTGGACTCTGAATTTGTTTGCTCAGAGTTTCAAGGCTCATTAGGCAGGCCATGTTTGGCTTTCCCTAAAGAGCAACTAGTTGCTTTTTGGACAATGGTCAGCAAACTTTTTCTTTTCTCCTCGATGATTCTTGACTAAATGGGGGATTTTCTTTCTCTCAGAGGTAGTTGCCCCTTACACCAGCCCTACCGATGCCCTGCAGTTATTAACTAATGGAACGAAATGGTGATGGGGAAAGTTGACAAATAGCCAGAAGTATTCTGTGGAAAGGGCCCTGAAGTGGAATGACTTCCAAAGTCTCATCCCAGTGAGGGGGAAATGAAATAATGCACACAGAAATGCTTGAGAATAAAAATTACCAAAGAAATGCTTACTAATTTGTTGTTTTTCCTCTAGGGATTTTTAAAAAAATGACTTCTCCTCTTGGTGCTTCTTTGCAGGACAGGCTTCTAACTTTCAGATCTTATCTAAATGTCATCATTTCCAAAATGCCCTTCCTAACCACCATCTCTCACAAGTAGTCCTGCACCCCATCCCTCCTGATCATACTACCTGGTTTTCCTCTCATAGCAACTATCAACAGCGGAGGTTGAAGTACTGGGCTACAGATGTGACTATCATCTCATTGCCTGCTTAATTTTGTTTTCTCCACTCCAAGATCCATAAATGGAACCATGTGTGTCTGGTTTGCCTGTCTATCCCCAATATCTAGTAGATGACTGGCACACAATAAGTGCTCAACAAGTATCTGTTGAGTGAGTATTTGGGGACAAAACATGATATAGGAACAAGATTAGTGGGATTACAATAAATGCAGTCATGGGTTTGTGTCCTGGTTTCATCTCTTATTAGCTGTGTGATATTAGGAAAAAGTTTCCCTGACTGTGTATTTATAGAAAGAGGAAAACCAGAGGAAGGGATGAGTATAAATCACTACATGCAGTGACGATGACAGGTTAGTCCTTTACAAATAAGAACTATTATTATTAAAATGAGTGACTCTTCATTCCTTCCCTTACTCATTCATTCCATGGTAATTTACCAAGTATTTATTCATTACATACCAGAGGGATTTTTCCCTAGGAGAGAATCAAGTGGCCCTTAGATGTGCTAACTTTTGTTCTTTTGTCCGACTTCTTTGCCCTATTCTGGGCCCAGTCCACCTGGCTCAGGAGCAGCTTTAGCCTTTCCTCCCAATGCACAGTGGTCTGTTAAGTCCTTCTTCCCAAGTAAGAGCTACTGGATTAGAGGGAAAAGTTGTTCCTTATATGAAACAAATAGCACTGAGAGAACAGGACCTTGTCAACTATAAAAGTATGGGCTCAAAGTTTGGGGACATAAGTAAACAAAGGGATATTTGTGACTTCAAAGATGCTAAGATTTAGACCCAGATCAAAGACTCATTTAATGAGTGCCTACTGCATGCTAGGTACTGTGTTCTTAGACATTCTCATTCTTATTTCAGCTTTTCATCCTGATACCCTCTCCCATCTTCTTCTAAAATCAAGTAGGGCCACTCTTCTCTGAAAATCCAAATCCTGCTTTTGACCCCCACGTCATGTGCCTTGTCCTCCCCAATGAAGATAACTTTTCCTTTCTTTGTATTCCCCTTGCATTTTACTTTCACCCTTCTTGTGGTAATTTATGAGACTTAAACTCTCAGCTTCCTATTGACATTAAACACAGAGATAGAGAGGAAGATGTGCTGGCAGCATTGTCAAATCTGGAAAGGGAGTGGCACAAGGGTGAGTTTCTGTAATTCTAGCTACTCTGTCCTCCATCCTCAATTTTATGAATTTACCTGGAGTTTGTGGGGATGTCTTACGTTGACCAAATTCACAAGAGACTATTTTATACATGAGAGATTATGCATTTATTTACTGTGGGAGTTCCATTGCTGTGGGGACAGGAGTACTTGCGCTAGGTGTTTAGAGCTCTCTCTGGGGCTCCTCACTTCCAGCAGTGTGCCACTATGACCAGATGCCCCTTTTCAAGAAATGCACCCTTACTTTTCCAGCTGCTCAGCCTATCCTCGAGGACTCATTTTTGATGTGTTTCTCTTCCTCATGCCATACATCCAAATAATCACAAGCCCCACAAATTCCGACTTCCAGATGTCTCCTGAGTTGGCTCTCTTCCATCCGTGCTCACCTGCACTCTCCACGTTTAGACTTCCGTCACCCCCACAACCGTATCACCTTCTAAATCTCATCTTCCTTCACTCTCATTGGTCCACCACACCACTCTGAAAGTAAGGCCAACCACGAACTTCTGGTAAGACTTTGAAATGAACTGTTTCTCCCTCTGTCTGAAAGATTAATGTCCAGCAGATGAGTCAAACATTCAACTTGGGTTCTCATCTTGCCTCTCTTGCTGATCATGGATCCAGACCCTTCCAGTTTGCAATCTGTTTCCCTCCCGGGAATGCTCTTCCTTCTTTTCTTCTTGGCTACCACATATATGAACGATTCATACTAGACCCCAGAACCTAAAATGCTCTTCCTGAATACTCTCTTAAGACACAGCTTTCTATCTTGTCTGCCTCTCCAATGTAGCAGAGAGAAATTAGTGTCCAAGACAGCTCATTATTAATGTCTTTGGACTGAATCCTGGCTGAGAAAGGGGAACAGGAAACTCTTTGTAGGGCTCCAGTTTCAGACATGTAGGAGAATGTTCTTTAGCAGAAACATGCTGTAAAAACAGTTATTTTCTAGCAAGGATACTAGGCAAGGCACCATGGATAGGTTCCTTGTCTGGGGGCCATACTTCCTGCCAGAGCACACATCTGAAGGGTTTTAACCCCTCCCTTAGAATAAAGAGAAAAATGCCTAGAAATGCATTTCCATTTACATGATAAATTTCTGGGAGACAGCTGATGCTCTTCTGGACAAGTGACATATTCTTCTACAAGTCTATGGTTACTTTACCACCTGGACCGAACTCTTACCACTCTGATTTTCTCCCTTCCAGATACCATCTGCCACCCCTGATCCTGTGAGGCTGTTATCATTTACCCCATTTTTAAAATGATGAACTTAAGGAAGATTAAGACATGTTCACAGTTGTTTCCCAGTTAGTGTCAGAGCCCAGATTTGAACCTAACGTCTCTGGGTCCATAACACAATATTTCTGTCTGATCACCCTGATTCCAAAAATAAAGAAAATAAAACAATTAATCATTTAAAACAGCTTTTAGACATGACCTTTAAATAACTTTCCTAATTTCTTCACTCTGGGATGTTTACAGAGAACATTTTAGACTTTTCAGGAGGAATTCAGAGACTGTGTAGGAGACATTGACTCCATTCATCCACCAACACAAAGTGCCAGAATCTGTTTCCGGGGGGAGAAAAGAGAAGAGGAGAAGAATTCAAAGGAGGGGCAGCTGCTGAAAAAACTTTAATTTTTTAAAGCTATAAGACAATATATGCTCATGGTACACATTTTAGATAAAGCAGAAAAGTATAAAAACAACAAGCACCATGCTTCATACTAAATACTACAATGTAGTGGACATCTGTTATTTATCCACACAGCCTCTCATGCTTACTTTCCCCTCCTGCCTTAGGAAACTGAGTCTTCATTTTCTGAATAATTTTCTGCTAATCTCATTTTCTGCTCTAACTTTGTAGTTTCCACGGAAACTTCCATTGTGTTCTATGCTTCCTTATACCCCTTGTGCTGCCCCCTACGGATCACAGGTGATTGGTCCAGAAGGAGAACCTGACCCGGTATCAGCTAATCACAGCCCTTCCCTTGGATTTTTAAATGTGAGGCCAGAAAGAGCATCTGTCTTCTTCCAGTAGAAGAAAGTATGAGATGGGGGGGCAGGAAAAAAAAATATATATATAATACTCAATACTTTTATTTCTACAGGTTGGTAAAAATCCATTTCTGGTGATCAGGAATAATAATGGCTGTCTGGGTTTAATGCCTTTTTAACTCTTTACCAGCTGTGTGGCTTGGGCAAGATATTTCATCTTTCTTAGCCTCAGTTTCTCCATCCATAAAGTGACATTGTTCTGAGGATTACATTAGTTACTAAAGGTAAAGCACTTAGATCATTGCTGCATACACAGTAATCACTCCATTAGTGCTCATTGCTGTTAGCAGCAGTGGCAGTAGCACTAGAAATTCTAGTAAGGATGGCAATATTACATGCAGAAAGATGCAGACAGCAGAGTAGGCAAGAGAATCTGGGTGGCATTCATGTTTCTTGGTTCAACTTTGTTTCTAAGATCTGCTGAAAACTTTTTCTTCTCAGGGTTGGTGTTTCAAACTGTTGTGGGGTTCTGTGAGTCAGAATATTCCATTTTTATCTGATCTGGGTAACTTGAGTTCCTTACACTTGCCATCAAGAGTCCAATAACTAAATTATTGGCACTTAACATGTTTAATATAAAAGAGATAATTACAAAAGTTATACAACAAATACCTCTGTCCATTAATTAGGAATAATAAAATTTAACATTTTGTATTTTTGCTTCAGATTTTTATATTGATAATTATTATTATGATATAAAATGTGACATATCAGTAAAGCCTCCTTTGTACCCCCACCAGCTACATTGCCCTTCTCTGCTTCCCAAAGAAAGCTACTGTCTTGGCAAATATCCTTCACTTCCATAATTTTTATTCATTTGCTACATCAGTATGTATCAATAGGTAATATATGGTATGAGGATGCATTAGTGGTATATTATGCAATGCTTATCCTTCTGTAACTTGCTTTTAAAATTCAACATACTTATAAATCAAGTTCTTTCACTTAAGTGTTGAATTTTTCATTATTTGAATGTAACATACTTTATCTCTTTCTCTCCTGATGAACGCTTAAGTGTTTTCTCTCATTTATTTATATATTTGTTTATTTTGCTCTCACAAACCATTAACATGTTTGTTAATTTGTGTGTGTGTGTGTGTGTGAGAGAGAGAGAGAGAGAGCATTTCTCTTAAGTACATACTTAAGTGATGTTACGGGTTGGCAAGACTTAGATAACATTACTAGATGCTGTCATTTTGCCCAAATATCCATTTATCAGTAGTGTACACATGATTCTTCCAACATTTGATATTGTCATCAAAAATGTACAAAGTTTTTTGGGTAAAAAATGGTATTTTATGGTTGTTTAACTATATCTCCTTTATAAATGGGAAAGTTGTGGAACTTTTCATGTTTTTTTTTAATCATGTTTGCTTTTTTATGAACTAAATGCATGTAGGTTTTGCTAATTTTTATATTGAGCTATTTGTCTTTTCTTTACTGAGTATTAAATGTTCTTTATATATTCTGATACTTATCAACTGTCAGTTGAAGTCATTCTCCTGGGCTGTGGCTTGTCTTTTGTATTTTAATGGCACCTTTAGTTATATAGAAACTGAAAATTTAATTTTAGTCAGAATTCACATTCTGTCTCTTTATGATTGGTTCTTTTTGATGTCTTATTTAAAAGAATAATTTATTATCAGTGAGTTATATCTATATAATTTTACATTTCTTTTTTATTAAAATTTTGATTTTTTATTTCCAATTTTATACATTTATTTCACCTAGAACTTATTTTTCTGTAAGGACTTATTTTATTTCTTTCCTAAATGAATATCATTTGTAGCAGCACATTTTAATAAATAGTCCATCGTTTCCTCACCGATTGGTAACGTCAGCCCTTGCTGTTATCAAGTATCTGTGTACATGTGACTCTGTTTCTTAGTTCTCCATCTAACCCTATCCCATCCCAAATCATGCTAGCCCATTCAGTTCTATGTTTCTGTATCCCTGAGTCATGCTTAATTGCTATAGTTTAAATATGCTATCTAAGGACACCTGGGTGGCTCAGATGGTTGAAAGTCTGCCTTCAGCTCAGGTCATGATCCTGGGGTCCTGGGATTGAGCCCCACTTTGGGCACCTGGCTCAGTGGGGAGCCTGCTTCTCCCTCTCCCTCTGCCTCTTCCCCTGTTCGTTCTCTCTCTCTCAAATGAATAAATAAAATCTTTTAAAAATATTATCCTATCTTATGGGAACATACCTGAAGTGGTTTCAGACCTTGTTTGTAAATTCTTTGACACTTTTCCCATCAAGAGGTCTAGTTCCCTGCTCCTCGATTCTGGAAAGGCCTACCTGACTATTTCAAACAGAAAAGATGTTGTGTGACTTTTAAGGCTGGATCATAAAATGTGATACAGCTTCCATATGGCTGTCTCAGGATCGAGCCACCATGTTGTGAGGAAGCCAAGCAACCCTGTGGAGGGGCCAGGTATGAGTGTTGTAGCCAATAGCCCAGCCTAGGTCCCAGCCATCAGTCAGCCTCAATGGCCATTATAGGTGAGTTAATGAACTTTTAGATGGTAGCAGCCCTGAGCAGTACTTTCAACTTCTGCTGCTGCCTTTCAGTGTAGAGATGAGAGGTTTCCACCAAGATCTGCCCAAACTGTAGATTTGTGAACAAAATAAATTATTGTTTTGAGCAATTTAGAATTGAGCAGGTTAATTATACAACAATATATATTGGAAGAGTTTCACCTTCTTATTCTACTTCAGTTGTCTGTGCAATTCTTGGATCTTTCTCTTTTAAAATTTTAGGAATTTTAGGACCTCTTTGTCAACTCCATGAAAAACCCTGTTGGAATTTTAATTGTAACTGTATTGAATTTATAGATTAATTTGGAGAGACTTGAATTTTTAATGGTATTAATTTTCTCATTTATAAATATAGTATAAATTTATAAGTCTTTATATCTTTCAATGATTTTTTTGGTATTTCCTCCACATTTTAATAGCTTTTATGTATATTTTAATAGCCTAATTTCCTTATGTTAATTAAGTATCTTGATTTTTTTTTTCTATAATATTTTCTAACTGGTTAGTGCTGGTTTATGGGAATGTTATTTATTTTTCACTTTGACATTCAGAGCACTGGGCAGAAATCATATCGCAATGTTATTTATTTTTATTTAGACATCTTATCCAGAAATCTTGCTAAATTATCATTTTAGTTGTAATAGTTTTGTTTTACTGTATAATCCATAATATGATATATAATTTTTATATAAAATCTATTTTTTCTTTTTATTTCTAATCTTTAACTCTTATTTCTATTTCTTGGCCTACCCCATGAACTAAGGCCTCCAGAACAATGAGATAAAAGTGATTGTAGCATATATGTCCATTTCCTGACTTTAAAAACAATGTTTCTAATATTTTACAATTAAGCATGGATTTTATAGTAGGTTTTTAGAAATCACTTTGTATCAGGTTAAAAATTTTTCCTTCTGTTCCTAGTTTCCTAAGATTTTGTCCTGAGTGAGTATTTAAATTTTATAAAATGTTTTACCAATATTGTTTGAAATGATTATTTTCTACTCTTGAGCCATCCTTGCATTTCTAGGATAAAAATCCTCATTATCATTGGAAGTCTATTTATAATCTCTGGATTAGCTGGTATATAGATAACATTTGATGATCCAATCACCCCTGGCTTTCTGATTTTTTTTGAATCTCCCTTTAAATATACATCTCATAGTGTTGAGTGCTCCTATCAGGAGGTACAGAATGTCTGCTTGTAGCTCTTTTTGATGTTAAAATTAATCATTGGTTCAGGTATGGTCAACTCACTCTATCCTTTTATAAAATTCTCCACCATCTTCCCACCTGATAGCTTAATTAGCCATTGATAATCATTGCCCAGATCTATAATTTTATTAAATGTTGTAAAGTGGTGATGTTCTAAGTCTATCTTTGTTTCATTTTTTAACTTGGAAATCTTCAGGAAAGAAGAACTTTTATTTTCCTCTCTCTCTTTCTTATTCTTTTATTTTTAATTTTTTAAAAAGATTTTATTAATTTATTTGACAGACAGAGATCACAAGTAGGCAGAGAGGCCCACAGAGAGAGAGAAAGGGAAGCAGTCTCCCTGCTGAGCAGCAAGCCCAATGTGGGGCTCGATCCCAGGACCCTGGAAACATGACCTCAGCTGAAGGCAGAGGCTTTAACCCACTGAGCCACCCAGGCGCCTTCTTTTATCTTTAATTTTTTAAAGAAGATTTTATTTATTTATTTGTCAGAGAGAGAGTGTGTTCACAAGCAGCGGGAATGGCTGGCAGAGGGAGGAGCAGACTCGCCACTGAGTAGGGAGCCCAATGTGGAACTCGATCCCAGGACCCTGGAATCATGACCTGGGCTGAAGGCAGTTGCTTAACCATCTGACCCACCCAGGCTCCCTCCTTCTTATTTTAAACTGAGGGAGAATTCATCTAGGAAAGGAGGGGAGCAAATAGTTGATTTTTCTCCTTTTTATTTTCCAGTTTTCAAAACAATGAGTTTAGTTTTCCAGCATCCTCTAGCAGTGACTGTCTTTGTTCATTCCAGCTGTTGAAACAAAATACCATGGACTGGGTGCCTTATAAACAACAGAAATTTATTCCTCATAGCTTGGGAGGCTAGAAATCTGAGATCAGGGTGCCAGCATGGTCATCTGAAGGCCATCTACTGGGTCTCAGACTTCTTGTTATATCTTCATGTGGTGGAAGGGACTAGGGAGCTCTGTGGGGTCTCTTTCATGAGAACACCAATCCCATTCATGAGGGTGTTTGTTCTCATGGTATAAGTACCTCCCAAAGACTCCACCTTCAAACTCTATCAGATTGAGCATTATTTCAATATATGAATTGGAGGTTGGATATAAATGTTTAAACCCTGGAATGACAAATTTTAAAATGACACATGAATTTTAACATGATTGATATGTTTAAATCAATGACAGGTAGTATTCTTTTTATGCTCAAATTGCCCCATCATTGGCCAATGGAATTTCCTTCAAGTTGGCTTCTGTGTCCTTTGATGTGATCCCAGAAGTCTTGGTGACTCATGCTTTCCTCTTTGTCTCTGGCTCATCTTGCTCATTTCCTGTGCTTAGATCTGCAATCAACCATTTCTTCAAGGAGCAAATACTTTCTATCAGTGAGAAAAGGTATTTTGAGACCAGAGTCTGGACACTGGGCTCTTTGTATTTGGTTTGTCATTATGCACAGGACTTTTCTGCAGACGGCTCTAAGAAAAACACATTTTTATGAATAACTACTTTGAGTTAATACTGACAGTACAAATGCTCAAAACTAATATTTCTTTGCAGTTCTTTTTGACCTTAGGATACACCCATTTGAGACTCACGGTCAAATTATATTTTAAAGTCACTTGGATTAATGTCTTTTGATCATGGCATACATAATTAGGTTCTTTGTTTCCTTTAGTTTTCAATTTTGAAGTACTTTTTCTTATTCTGATTTGGTTTTTTCAATACCGCTTGGTAAACTATTTATGTAGCTCTAGAGGCATGTCTGAAAAACAAGAGATATTCAGAGAAATCTAGCTTTTACCCCCAACTCTCCACCCTCTTCTTTCACTTGTCCCTATGTGGCACCTTAAAAAAAAAATACAGGCACTTCTGTGCCTGCGTTTTTAAAATTAGAAGCAGGTTCACTTATACACACTTATTCTTCCGTAAATAAGAGGAAATGTACTCTACATGCTTTTCTGTTCCTTGCATTTTTAAAATTAATGACATTTTCTGATGATCACTCCATAGCTATATGTAGATCTCTTTTATTCCTTTGTATAATGCATGGTAGTTTATCCAACTAGTCATCTATTGGTAGACATTTGTATTTGTAGTTTTTTGCTAGTTGTTTTCTATCACCTTATCTTTTTGCCAGCATGTCTTTGGGATTTCTGAGTAAAGGGTAAATGCGTGTATAACTTTGCTAGACAGTTTAAAATTCCTTGCCATAGGGGTTGTACCATCTAAAAATTCTACCAATAAATAGTAAAGCCCCCGTTTTTCCCCTCACCAACACTGTGTGTGTGTGTGTGTGTGCACACACACATGTGAGTGTGTGTATATATGTATGCAATCATCTTTTGAAGGTGTGAAATTCTATTTAGCTGTAGTTTTATTTTTCATTTTTCTTTTATTAGTAAGAGTGAGCACTTTTTCACACATTTGAGTTGTTGTGTTTCTTTTTCTTTGACTCCTGTATCTTTTTGTTTTGTTTTGATATAGGATTGTGGGGCTTTCTTTCTCTATTCACAGAAACTTTTAATATATTGGGTTTGTTGACATTATTGTGATATAGGTTGAAAACATTTTTCCCTTTTGCTTTTTTTTTTACATATTGAAAAAAATATTTTGCCACCTGTTCTAAAATTATTCCCATAATCATTCTCTTATTCCACCCTTCTGACCTCAACAATTTCTGGAAAAGGGATATATTTTAAATGCTGAATTCTAGAAAAAGCAAAGAAATGTCCATTCTTCCAGAGAGCTGTGGTTGCCTTCAGGAGAGGGGCTCTTTGTGATGAAGGTCTGCAGGTCCAGGAAGAAACCTACTTTCTCATGACTATTTGGGAGGGAGTTCTGGAGAATCCAAGTCACAGGAATTGTCTGGGTGTGGAAAGAACAGTGTTTCAAGAATCCTGAAGTTACGGGTTTGAATCCAGCTTTGTCACATCCAGACTGACCTTACCATTCTTGAGACTGTTGTACTTCCTTCATAGGTGACATCGTCAGGTAAAGTGGTAGCAGATGTAATGGACCCTTGCATTTAGTTGGCCTCGTTTGATTAATGAAAGTGAATAAGCCTCTTTTCTGCAATTTGGGTGTCAGAATTTTAGATTTTCCTTTTCTGGCCATTGTTTTTTCTACTCTTTAAGGGAAACTAATTAATTTCTTCTTCTATGCCTGTGATTCTTTCCAGCAAGCAAGTTGCTGGTTTCCTTATTTGAAGCCTTTTACTTTCCACCAGTTCTCAGACTCCCGTGGAACTCTGCCCACCAGCTGCCAGGCCTTGATATTTCTTATGTGAGTCACAAGTAGCTTACATAAGTTGTGAATACCCGCATGCCTTCCTTGGAGGCCGTTGCCAGGAGATCTGATGGTTCCATCATCCAAAGTTTCCTCCACATCTTAGATATTGTGCTTAATCTGATTGTCCAATTTTGCCAGCTGATTGTCCAAATTTGCCTTCAGTTTTAATACTGGGACATATAAGTAATAAAAATAGTAAAACAGAAAGCAAATATTCTTGGGGATATTTTGCAAGGAGTGGCCAAATCCAGATGTTCTGTGTATACATGGCTAGTCGTATTAGTTCTGTATCCAAAATATGTTCCCTCTCTGATCGCTTTTCCCCACTGCTGTGCCACCTCCTCTGTCCAAGCTACTGCCTCCTATCTGTGTTCCTGCAAGAGGTTTTTAACTCTGTTTTCCTCTCACTCAGCTGCCACCCAGTCTTCTCCAGAAGCTCACTTGGATCTCTCACTGCCTGATTGGAAATGACTGAGTGTCTTCTCGTTGTACTTAGAAACATACCCAGACTCCTTATTGCATCTGCAAGGATTCGTATGATCTGATCTCTTCTCTGAGCCCAGGGGCTTCTAATCTCCAACTTGTTTGGTGTCCCCTATCATCCTGTCCTTCCTCTCATCCCTCAAACCAGCCACATGCATTCCTGCTTTGGGGCCTTTGCACCAGCAGTTCACTCTGCTGAGATGGTCATCATGGAACATACTCTCTTTCTTTTTTAATACTTCAGTTTAAAAATATACCATATTAGTTGCAGGTGTATAACACGGTGATCTGATATTTGTAAACACTGTGAAGTGATCACAGAAGTCTAGTTACCATCTGTCACCATACTAAGTTACTACAATATTATTGACTATATTCCCTATGCCATATTTTATACCCTAGTGACTTACTTATTTTATAACTGGAAGTTTGTACCTCTGAATCCCCTTCACCTAGTCTGGTCATCCCCCGACACAAAAACCAGTATGTTTTCTACATCTGTGAACCTGTTTCTGTTTTGTATGTATATTTGTTTTTTAGATTCTATATGTAAATGAGATCATATGGTATTTGTCTTCCTCTATCTGATTTAATTTTATTTAGCATGATACTCTATAGGTCCATTCATGGTGTTGCTTATGGCAAGATTCCATTCTTTTTTATGGCTGAATAATGTTCCCGTGTGTGTGTGTGTGTGTGTGTGTGTGTGTGTGTGTACTACATCTTCTTAATCCATTTATCTGTCAGTGACGCTTGGGCCGCCTTCCTATCTTAGCTATTGTAAATAATGCTGCAGTGGACATAAGGGCGCATATATATATTTTTAAATTAGTGTTTCCATTTCCTTCTGTTAAATATACAAAGGTGGAATTGCTGGATCATATGGTAGTTCATTGTTTTAAATGAAGAAACTCCATACTGTTTTCCATAGTGGCTGCACCCATTTACCTTCCCACCAACAGTGCATGGGGGTACCCTTTTCTCTATAGCCTCACCAACACTTGTTATTTCTTGTCTTTTTAATAATGGCCTTTCTGACAGGTGTGAGGTGGTATCTCAGTTGTGTTTTTGATTTGCATTTTTTTGAAGATCAGTAATGTTGAGCATCTTTTCATGTGTCTGTTGGTCATCTGTATGTCTTCTTTGGAAATATGACTATTCAGGGCTTCTGTCCATTTTTAATTAAGATTTTTTGGAGTTCTTCATCTATTTTGGGTATTAACCCTGTATTGTCATTTACAAATATCTTTTCCCATTCACTAGGCTGCCTTTTTGTTTTGTTGATGGTATCCTTTACTATGGAAAAGCTTTTTAGTTTATGGAATCTTATTCTTTAATTTCATGTAGTATACTCTTGTTGCCAACTCTGTGTTATTCTGTTTTGCTTAAATGTCAGTATCTCAGAGAAGACTTTCCTGACCATATTATCATAAGCAACTCCCTGTCCAATAACTCTAACATGGGTCTTAGTTTTATTTTCTTCATAACACTTATATCTGGCATCTTATTTAAATATGTCAACCTGTTCTGGACCATATTCCCAGTATCTGCAACTCCACAGAGCACATTTTAGATATATAGTAAATATCTGTTGAATGAACAAATGAAAAGTGTAGTTGTGTCTATGGCATGGAGGCACCTGGACATTCAGCATCAGAGGATCTCAGTAATACTTGACATCTTTCTTGAGTGGAAATCCCACACATTGGATGTAACTGTCTATTCTGTTCACTCACTGCCTTGTCTGATCCTCACAAGTGAGTTGTTCAGAGCAGCTAATGAGCATTTCATTTCACAGATGAAGACACTTTGCTGAACCCTTTGTTGAATGTTACACTGTGACTGAAGCAGGCCGCCAGCTGCTCCCATCTTCCAGTGCAGTGGTTTTCTGTGAGTTCCGTCCCTTGTGCTCCGGACTGCAGGCATAGAAAGTGGAGACTAGACAAAATGAGTGGCTTCTGCAGAGCATCCTACCCAAGGAGTAAATTTTCCAGAGGCTCAAAGTAAAATCAAATGCAAAGACTATGTCCAAAAAGAGATTGCAATAAAAAAGAAAGGCAAAGCTCACTTCAAATAAAGAGTATATATTTATTTTTGTAATGCCACAGTTAGAAGTAGGAGGGAGATGATTTGCCAAGATTGGGCACAGTGGTATTTTAAATGTTCCCTCCTGGAGCTTTTTTTTTTTTTTTTTTTTTTTTTTTTTTGGTAAATTCTGGTCATTTGTTATGTAGCTACTGGGAGATGGGGCTGCAATTGTGTAGACTCTTGGTTTTCTTTTAAATAACTCACTTAAACTTAAATTCAGGGAGAATCAGGGCTCCTGAAGGTCTGTTTATTGACTCTGCCCCTTTAGCTCAGGGAAGAATAAAGATGACAAAACAGCTCATGGCAAACAGATTTCTTTCTCTGCTTTGGAAGGAAGGTAACAGGGTGCTGGTGTCCCAGGAAAACAGACCCTGCTAGCCCCTCCTTCAAACACTGGTCTCAAGCCCTTTATCCTCCTTTGTTCTAAGCTCTTGGCTGTTTCTGGCTTTGTCACAGCTGAACTAGTGAGAAAACGAACAAAACTTAAATCAGCATCCTGCATACTCATACACAATAAATATTTGGGAACAAAAGTGGTAGAATTCAGTCAAATTGGCAGGTAAATTGCCAGTTTAACTAACTTCTCTGCTAAAAAACCCGCTTTTGCCTCTGTAGACAGCGGAGTTGAAAAAACGATTTACGTGCACTTTATCATTTTATGATGTTCTTTTTAAAATGTTTATCTCCGATAGCCTTGGAACTGGAAACAAAATCACCAATTCCTTCTCTACGCATATCCCCTTCCCCAGGAGATATCTCAGCTTTGTGATTTATTTTACTTTTAATAAAATATTGAATGCCATTTTTTCTAATTATTTCTTATTGAATGTACTCCTTAAGTCCCCTTTTTTCAAATAAAAAGAATAAAACCGACCATGTAATAGGACAATGGTTCTATCACTACTGATAATTATACATTTTGTTCTCATTGTAATTGCCCTGGTTTGAACTGTGCTTATTTTAGCAGAAAGCGTTCATTATTTTATCAACAACTGGCAGACCCCGCTGGTATTTACTGACTTTTCTTTAACCAAAACAAGGATTATAGCTCCTATCCATGGCTCAGCTGCTAAATCTTTGCTAAGAAATTTGGGAACCCCTTTTGAATGAAACACTGTACAAAGCTTTAAGCACTCTTTGCAACTGAGTTGTATTAAATGATAGACAAAAAAAGCCCTCTGAAGAATTGGTGCTTAATTACAACTTAATTAGCATAATTATGCATGCTAATAGCATCTCAAATGAATAGCAGTTGTCAGGAGGTTGGGACCATCTGTAAGAATGTCGGATTAATACATCATTTTTTATTTCTAACAACGCTGTAACTCTTTCCCTGAAAGTGATTTTCATTAATCAAGTTCATTTTTATTATATAGAAAATTTGGCATTTTTCATTATGGGCCATTATCTGTTTCCCCATGCAGCCCTAATACAATACTAATGAGCCCCCGTGTGGCTGGTCCACACTGACAATGGTGGTACAGGTGTATTATTATAATTGTTACAAACAGCACAGTGTACCTCTGGAGTAGCCGAGTTCTAATCTCCCGGCACCCGCGTTTCCACTTGGTACCTCCCCAGGGCCTAGTACAATTTTCAGAGCTTTATGAAAAACATACATGTTTGTGGTTACAAAGAAGCTATTTAAAGAGAAAGAGGCCTGTGATTACCTGTGGCCAGGATGCTGTTTTGCTGAGAATCCCTTTTGTGGAAACAGAAAGCTTTGGGGGCAGAGAGGAGGTCTGTGCCTCAGCCAGCCCCGCAGCTCTGGGGAGGGGGGAGGCAGCGTCTGTGAGGCTGGGGCAGAACTGCAGAATGGCTCCCTTCCGTTCAGCATCACTCATTGCTAAACGTGGTCATAAAACCGCAGGGGGGACATGTGTCTTCATGGTTCTTAGCCCCAAGAAGCACCCGAAATGGCAATCTTGAAATGCACATCTGGATTCATGCACACATGCTACAGCAGGCCTTGTAAATATCTAGAGAGTTGGCCCGGTTTCTGAGCTGCTCTTTACTTTTAACTTTGGCTTTCACTTCTTTTGAGATTTATCCATGCTCCGCCTCTGGCCCCAAACCTCTGCCGGCCCTCTCCCTGGTGCACAGCCCCACAGGCCCTTTTGATTTCGTTGCTTTCAGAGGAGCCTCACCTGTTTCGGTGTCCACACCCCAGACGGAAGCCCGGCTGAGGTCAGGACGCCCTGTAGCGGGGCAGGAGGGCCCTTTAGTGCTTCTCACCCATTTCCAAGCTCAAGGGGAGCGGCCGCCTCACCTGCTTTGCGAACACGTGAAACAAAATGGCTACAGCTCTATTCCAAACCTCAGTAGAAAGACGCTGCTGACTGCGTAGACCAGCTCCGTGGTCCAGAGGTGAATAAAGAGCCCTCTCTTTAGCATCACAAGCTACATGGGGGCTGGGAGGGTGCTCTATGTGGGGACAGTAACATGTGTTTGTACCTTGTGCTGGCAGATGGGAAAATGGGGGGGGGTGCGGGGGAGAGAGTGTCAGAAGGGTTGGGACAGGCTGTGGACATCTCCCCCACTTAGAATCCTCAGGAAATGTGGGTCTGTCGGACACTGAGACACTGCACTGATCCCACTTACAGGGAAGCACACTGTGTGTGACTTATGTAGGCTGTGGAGGAGCAGGGATATTGCATATGACATTCTTGGGCTAACACAATTACTTGTCATTTATGTGTTTTTGTTAATTTGCTAAGTCAGCCAGACTGCCTGGCCTTGAATCCTGGTCCTGCTCTTTTAAGTTGTGTAACTCTGGGCGGCTTATCAAACCTCTCTATGCCTTGTCTCCCCTATAAAATGAAGACATTTGCTACAGACTTTAGAAATTTGTTGGGAGAATTAAATGTTTTTTTTTAAAGATTTTATTTATTTATTTGATACAGGGAGAGAAATCACAAGTAGGCAGAAAGGCAGGCAGAGCAGATAGCCCATTGCGGGGCTTGATTCCAGGACCCTGAGACTATGACTTGAGCCAAAGGCAGAGGCTTAACCCACTGAGCCACCCAGGCATCCCAGAATTAAATGATTTTTAACAGGTCAAAGATCTAGAACAGTATCTGGCAATAAGCACTCATAAAGTGATACCTATTAATATTATCTCCCTGGAACTGGGAGCGAGTTGGTGGCTTCTGTTCGAGTTCCAAGTTTATTGTGTTTCTGATTGCCTGTTTGTCTCTGTCTCAGTGTTAGACATTGAATATTTTTAAAACCAAAAGGTTTCACAACCTCAAGGGTGGCTATTGTTTTCTAAACTCCCAAGATCAGGTACAAGATGCCACTTGTGGTTTAAATGCAAAACACGAGGGCAGCTGTTGCAGGTGGGGTGCCGGTGGGATCCGAAGTGGCGCAGAGCAGTGGTTCTGAGCATGAGCTCTGGACCTCAAGGAATCTGGGTTCTTGAGTTTAATTATTAGCAGTGGGATCTTCCACAGGCTTATTGAGATGACCTCCCGTGTCCTTCTTGGCAAATGGAGTTATTCATGGTTCCTGCTTCTCGGGGCTGCTGGAAAGACTGCCTAAGATATGTTTGGATTACTCAAAGCAGTGCCCACAGTGTGGACAGACCTACCCCCTAACCACTACCCCCAACTCCCAGCCTAGTGGGAAATAGCCATGGGCCTAAATTCTACTCTGCATCTACCACTTACTGGCTGTGGGACTCTGAACAAGTAACTAAACCTCTGTGCCTTGGTTTCCTGCTCTGTAAATGGGATAATGGCAGTGCTGACAGCACTGGGTGGCAATCTATTACATACAGGTGTGCTATTGTATACAAAGCATGCCTGGCACTTAATTAGTCATCAGCATGAGCGGTTGCGGTTTTCAGCTGCTGTGATTCCTTATCTCTTGTATACTCTCCCTTGTTGGAGGAATAAGACCCCAGTTCCTTGCCAGAGTGAATTCCAGGCAGGGCATCTATACTGAGCTTGCCTGGCTTACAGCAAGCTGCCACTGGGAGATGCACTTTGTCCGTGACAGCTCCAATCAGCCCCAAACAAAAGAGCACCAGGCAGTCCTGCCGACAGCCTTTGCTGGGGGGACGCCGGGTCTTCTGAAGGTCACAGGCAGTCTGCTTTTGTTGTTTTTGTTGTTGATGGAATGGCCTGCTTTGTGCTCAGGTACCCATGCATGCACATGGGCACGTGCACACACACATACCACGGCCCCTGGCCTGGGAGGGTCCAGGTGGGCTGTTTGGTCCTTCTGCCCCTTCTGTGGGCTCACCTTGAAGAACACTGGTGTGACCTGAGTGAAGACATCTTCCTCCACACTCAAGAAAGGAGAGATCTTGTATCTCTTATTAGAAGGGTTGAGAGTAAAACCCACTGAAAACTGTGAGACCCTTGTTAAGTACTTGCTAGTCACTGCATCAATTGTTCGGGCATTCATGGATTCTTTAGGAGAGGTTTAGTGAATTGTTTTTCTCTGCAAAGGAAAGAAGATTCATACAGTGGGCCTCTGAGTGGTGTGGGGGTTTGGTCCTCAGTGGAGCTTTTGGCCCTCCTGGAGGAGACAGACAGTACATGAATGCTCCGAGGGCAGGAGGGATGTGGGCCGGGGGAGGAGGAAGAAGGCACAAGGAGCCAGACTGAGCTGGAAACTGGGACAGGTTTCTACCAGTTCTGTACAGAGGAACTGCGATTTCTGGGCCGCCCTAACATCCGGTCCCTGATTTAAAAATGTCCACCATGCGCAAGCCTGCCATGTACTACCAGGGACTTGTCCTACAGACCTGTACTGACTCTGTGCCCTTGGCATAGATTTGAGAAACAAAAGATTACAAAGAACCAGGATGTGCGTTAATAAGAGAATGGTAAATAAATGATGGTACAAACAATGGGATATTATGAACTCATGAAAAAAGAATAAAGCATATGTCTATACAGTTACAGGGAAAGATCTCAAAGCTCTTTTGTTGAGTGAAAAATACCAAAGGCAGTATGAGTTTGGATTGCTCCCCTTGGTGGGGAAAAAAGGACATATATACACAGGCAAGAATTACTATAGGGTGAATAATGCTTGCGTTTAAAGGCAGGGCCTGGGTTTGGGAGTTTGAAGGAGATTTAACTTCTTTGTATAGGCTGTTGTAATGCTTCTGTTTTTTTTCCCGTATGTGCACATTAATTTTTCAGTCAAAGAAAGGGAAGAGCAGAGAAAGAAATCTGTCCTCTGCAGTGAGGCACAGAGAAGCCTGTCCAGGAGAGCAGGCTGCATGCCTGGCGGCAGTGGGGAGGGTCACATCCATGATCCTGCAGCCTGAGTCCTTCCAAGTCTTTTCTCAAAGATCCCATACCTTGTCACATCTTGTAATTGGTAGAAACACCTCATTGCTGGTTTCCCAGGATTGTGTTGTCCCAGAGGAGGGTTGAGAGCTTCATGTGAATGAAATTTGTATACATCTCCTAGAACCAGAGTAGTTTGGGGTAGAAGAATGTGGATTTCCTAAAAGGGTCCAGTCAGTGAGAACCGAGAAGCATCTCTTCTAAAGTGTTGTTAATCAGAAGAAAGGAGCAGTTCACAGGCAGCTTGCATGAGTAAGAATCCATCGTTGTGTTGCTGTCCCTCTGTAGCTGGATCGAGGGAGCACTGGGTTTACTCTTCTAAATCACTGGAAAAGACTGAGCTTTTGCCCCTCCTGGGTCAACGTGCATGCAGCTTGGGGTGAGTCCCTGTCCCTCTCTAACCTTGATTTCCTTATTTGCAAGAGGGAGGGTTGCTCCCTGTCCCTGCTGGGAACCTTGGGTTCTGATATCCTACAGTTTTATGCAACTTAATGAGAAGTTAACAGAGAAGAGGTGCAGGAGAGTCTTCGAGCCCCTGGATACCAAGATGGTACTGCTGACACTTGCTGGTTGTATCTGTTTATACCAGTTTTTGGCTTAAATATTTGGTTCATTTCAAGAAACAACATTTAAAAATGTTTTAAAAACATTTAAAAATGTTAAAAATTTAAAAAGCATTAAAAAAACACAACAACCCTGAATTCAAAGAGCTATTTCAGGTTTTCTGCCTCCCCACTGTTTGGACCTGGACTGGTCTTTGTGACCCATGTGGATATATTTGCTCTAGAGACCCTGCTTATGGTGGGACGGGTACTGGCCCCAAGTCTGCAGACAAGCATTAACTCATTCTACTCTTCCCACAATCCTCTCTGGCTCCTGTCACCAGGCCTCCTGATGCTTGTGATCTTCCAATTCCAAAGCCAGAATGTTTTCTAACTGGTGTTTCTGAACTGTATCTAATGTTATTTTAAAAAAAGAAAAATTCTTCAAAATGCTTAGAAGCATGGGGGTGGGTATGGGTAGAGGAGTGGCGGTGCTATTCATTAGAATTCCTATAGAGTAATCAAATCTTTTCATTCCAAATGGTGTTATTGCCTGGGAATTAATATTAGATCTGATTTTGAAATAAGCCTAATGATGATGACTTTTGGGGGGTATATATACTTTTTTGCTATATTTGCATAAAGCCCTTTTCTCAGCTTGGCATATGGAAGTTAAAAATATGAGTTCTGCCCTTAAAATTCTTGTTGGCATATTATCCAGCAGAAAAGGCAATTGTTTGCAGGGACCACAGTTAGGGAGGCTAACTTTATGTCCTTTAAAATGTTGCTTTGGAAGTTAAATGGTCTTCCAGGTACAGAAGGCCATGGGCTAGTCAGTGCTGAGAGGCCTCAGAAGCCCCAGCTGTTTAGAGCCTTTGGGGCTTTCCTAGAAGCCAATGCTGGATGTGGTGGAGAGGTCCCCTTGGCTTTGTACCTGTTCACAGGGCTTTCTCCCTCAACTTCTGAGTCACAGCATCACCTCTCATGTTTTCTGATTCCCAATCGCTGTGCACAGGATGAAGTCAGTGTACACACAATATGGTGTTTCATCCTGCATTTGTTACCTACTGTATCAGAAATTACCCCAGAATATAGTGACTTCAAATAGCAAACTTTTTATCTTAGTCTGGTGGTCAGCAATTTGGGAGTGACTTAACTAGGTGGTTGTGCATCAGAGTCTCTCCTGACCTTCATCTTCCTTCCCTTTTCTTTGTACATAGTTTTATTTCTGCTTATAGTGCTTTCCCTTAGCTTTCTTTCATCAGTTTTGGCTAACTCCTATACATCTTGCAAAACCCAGATTAAGTAATCCATCTTTTTATTTTTCCACTCACTATGACTAGAAATTGACTTCTACTTCTAGGATTTCATAACATGTGGACATCCCTGTATTAAAATGAGATTCTCTGATTTTTTAGTGTGTATGTGCATGAGGTCTAGAGCTGAAGTATCTAATGTGGTAGACAGTAGCCACATTTGACTATTTAAATATAAATTTAAATTAAAATAAATTCATTTCCTCAGTCATACAAGCCTTGTTTTAAGCACCACCATGGCTGGTGGCTACTGTGATGGACCGTGTAGAAAACTCGTCCGTCATCATAAATAGTTCTATTGGAAGCATAGTCTAGTGTGTTATCTCTTTCAAATCTGGAGTTCTGTCATCATCCAAAAAGCAGGTTTTTGGTGTGTGTTGTTCTTGGTTTAAAACATTAAGTATTTGACCTGTTCACCTTTGCATTGCCTGTGTTTGGTTGAATAAACTGGGAAAGTGGTTCCTGGAGTTTTTCAGAGACTCGCTTGACATATATGGAGTTCCCATTCCACAGCAAACACTGAATGTTTCTTCACTGGGACTGAATGAAAAAGGGATGGTCTGGTAGTCAGTGTTAATTGATTAGCTCAGTCTCTAGTACAAAACCCTCTCAAGTGACACCTGCTAGCCAGAGGTAGCAACAGGATACAGTGGCCATTGGGAAATCTAGGTATAAGTCTTCTGTGGAGTTCCTGGAGGTTTTGTTTTTGTTTTTCTGCTTTTCTAATACTGTTGTAGTCACAAAGACCTTTTATGCCAGATGATAAGGTGTCACTCTTTTTCATCTCTACTGGAGTACAGGTATGATGGGTGGCGCTGCAGTAGCCATTTTGTGGCCATGAGGTGATGAGTGAGCATACTGCAAAGACAGAGCAGATGATAGGGAAAGATGGAGCATAATGCTCTGCGGTCTCTACACAGCACTGGACCACATTCTCCAGGTTTCTTCTTGTGTGAGGAAAAAGTACATGCTTGGTTTTGCAGATATTGTGGTTGGATTTTATATTTCTTGCAGTCAAGTACAATCCTAATGATACAGATGAAATGAGTAGAAACTCCAATCCCTCCTAATCAAAGGTAAGGGGATTCTTCTCCAGAACTTAGTGCTTAGGACCTCCAGCCAGCAGCTGAAGGTAAAATTTCTTACCAGATTGTCAAATAAAGAATTAGAGGCTGGGCTCACTGGAAGCACTGGAATGCAGTCCTCCCCAGGTGTGGAGTGTGGTGTTCTACTAGGTCTTCCAGGAGGTGGTATCACTGGGGTTGTTTCCTGAGGGCTGCCCCAGAGCATCTGAACCCACGCCAACCAATGAGACCTGTACAACACACCATCAACTGAGGGCCAAGCCAGCTCTGGGCACTGGGCAGTCTTCTCTCATCCCAGCCTGCTGTGAAGCCTGGAAATGAGCAGAGAAGGTTCTGGAATGACTTTGGAGTCCTTCACTTTATACATTTCTCATAATATACTTTTGACTTCAAGCAAACTAGAGAAAATCTCTTGTTCTGGCTAAACACAATGAAGTTTGTCAGTGGACAAGGGTTCCAAATATAACATTGTATTTATCTCACCCAGATCTCCTGTGTGTAGCATTTGAATGTATTAGTTAAGTACTTAAGTCCATTGAAAGAATGCTGCGTGGTGTGCTTTCCATCTAGGGAAATAAAGACACCTGTTGATGTTGCATAGAAAGGACAAACTTAGCCATAACAGTCAAATGCTATCCTTTAGCATTCTGAGCCACAGACTTTTGTTTGGCGACTGGTTTGCGAGGCATCAAACCTCTCAATGGCCTAGAACAGCAGAGTGGCAGCAAGCTAGATTTCAGTCAACATACTCATGATTTGCCAGTATTTTGAACAATAAATTGCTAGCTAATAAATTTTCCGTAGCTTCCTTTGTAAATGCCAGCTAAAGGCCTAAACATTCCGTGTAGATTTAATTACACATTTAGTGTTCCTGTAATTTTGAATTAATTACATGCCAAACAGATTTATGTTCTATATACTTAATAAACCTCCATAAGTGCCCTTTTAGCAATCAATTGGTATTTAGGACCCGGTTTGTTTTTTAAAAATAATGGTTCACGTTGCCGGGTCTTGTTGTTCCTTCCATATGTTTGGGTGTTGATAGAATTAGAGGCACCAGATGTTGATACTGATATGAAAACAGAGTCACAGGTGGATAGCAGGGTTTGGGGGTACGAGGTCAGAAAGGCGATGAGCTTGGACTTGGACTTCAGAGAGCCAAAGGGACTTCATCTACAGGTATGGGCTGTGGCGTCTGTCTCTGACCGCTGTTTGGTGGAGAGCAGATGCTGCGCTTGGAGGTAGAGATGAACTGCAGGGAGGCGCACATCCCTACCATTTCCAGGTGGTTTATTTTTTCTCAAGGTGCTGCTTCTGACTGTGTTTTTTCTTGAGACACTCTTATTTCCAAGCTTATTGGGGATCTTGATTTTATTTATCAAGTTTACTCTGTACCCAGCACTGTGCTAAGTATTGATATGCCTTGTTTTGATGATCTCTGATTTCTCATTACAACCCTCTGTGGGTGGAGACATGGGTTGGGGAGCCATTTGTGTTTAACAGATGAGGAAACTGAGATCCAGAGATGTAGTCACTTGCCGAGGTAACAGCGTAAGTACGGGATGTATTGGGAATTCTGACTCGGTAGAGTACACAGATGTCTGACATGTTTCACTGAATTTTTATTTTGAGCTTTTGTTTTTAACCTCCTTAGTCTGCTTGGGCTGCTACAACAAATCACCCCAGACTGGGTGGCTCAAATAATAGATCCTTATTTCTTACAGTTCTAGAGGCTGGAGGTCAGAGATCAGGGTGCCAAGCATGACCCGGTTCTGGTGAGAACCTCTTCCTGGCTTGCAGATGGCCACTTTCCAGCCGAGCACAGGTGGAGAGAGCATACAAACCCTCTGGTGTCTCCTCTTTTAAGAGCAGTAATCCCATCAGGGAGACATACCATGACCTCATCAAAACCTGCTCACCTCCCAAGGGCCTCGTCTCCAAATACCATCACCCTGGGCAGTGGGGCTTCAGCATACGAATCTGAGGGAGGGACGGTGCTCACAGTTCTGTCCGTAGCACGTCCTGAAATGGCCGATGATAAGTCAGGTTGGAGGAAAAAAATCCGGGGTCAGTGACCTCGGGACTCTCTCAGGTTTGCACCATCTCCTCTAGCAAACATTTCAATATGTGCCACGGAGCCACACTCAGTGAGGACGCAGCCACGACATTTCCTAAGAGCCTTTAGGAGAAATTCTCCTTTAGAGCAGAACTGGAAGAGGCAGGCTCTGCCCTTGGTAGGGAAGATAAAAGCGGCCCAGTGGGGGAACGCAGAGGCAGGTCGGGGTGACGAGAGGAGGGCATTGGTGAAATGAAAAAGCAGCTCCTGGGGGCGGGATTGGAATTCTACATAAAACAGAGTCTCAGAAGTTCTCCCCGCGCAGAGCCAACGTCTGATTTCCCTTGTTGGCAGAGGTCAGGGAGGCCGGTTTACAAGCACGGGATAAAGGATGCTGCTGCGCTATCACCGAACAGGTTCTGTTCTGCTGGGGGTGAATGTCGTTCGGGCAGGTTGCTCCTAGCTGCCATCCCCGCAGTGCCTCCTGCAGAAGGATGCATGCACGCAGGAACAGCCCCCTTCTCTGACCACCTCCCACCCCTCGGATGGGACTAGCGAGCTCTGTGAAGTAAAGGGAGAAACTTGCCATTTTGTCTGTGTTCTCTCTATCCAGAAACGTCCCCAGGCCTGTGAAATCAAGCAGTAAGAGCCTACGGCCGCCATTATTGCTAGGTAATTGACTATGTATCCCGAGTGAAACAAAGGTGGCCACAGAACAGTAAAGTCAATTATCATTTATTAATGGTGGTTGCAGAGCATAGCAGAGCACTTTATACATTGAATTTTTAAATCGAACAGCTTTCTATTTATATTTTTAAAGGTGGAAGGCAGATGGATGGGATAAAGCAAGGGACCTTTAGCTGATGATACAGTCCATGTGTACGTTGTTGGAGATTGTTTTTAAATGAATTCTTTTTTTTTTTAATTTATTTTTTTTAAAGATTTTATTTATTTATTTGACAGAGATCACAAGTAGGCAGAGAGGCAGGCAGAGAGAGAGAGAGAGAGAGGAAGGGAAGCAGGCTCCCTGCTGAGCAGAGAGCCCGATGCGGGGCTCGATCCCAGGACCCTGAGACCATGACCTGAGCCGAAGGCAGAGGCTTTACCCACTGAGCCACCCAGGCGCCCCAAATGAATTCTTTATTAGGCCACCTTTATGAGGCATCTTGTTCCTTTGAATGAAAACTGCTAAGTGTGCTAATTCTCTCTAGTCTGATTTGGGTGAATGGATATGATAACTGTCGTGTGTCTGTACGCGGGCCATAATGTGCATTTTATCCACACACCCATCTGTGTCCTTAAACATCAAAAGAGTACATGTAGAAACATGAAAAGAGATGTAAGGTAAAGCCAGGGGAAGGCCAGTGCTAACCTCTTGAGACTTTCTGATCAGTAAATGTGCCATTTTAACTGGTCCTGAAATGGAAAGAGATTACCCAAAAAATCAGGGGGAAAGATCACCAATATCAGAACTTTCATTGGAAGATGGTTTAGGCATTGATGCCTTTGAAGGCATTTTTATCTTTTTTTTTTTTAAAATATTTTATTTATTTATTTGACAGAGAGAGATCACAAGTAGACAGAGAGGCAGGTAGAGAGAGAGAAGTGGGGGGAAGCAGGCTCCCTGCTGGACACAGAGCCTGATGTGGGGCTCAATCCCAGGACCCTGGGATCATGACCTGAGCTGAAGGCAGAGGCTTAACCGCTGAGCCACCCAGGCGCCCCATTTTTATCTGTAATGAGAGAATGTTTAACTTGACACTGCTACAATCACATAATTTATGGGTGGGCTTGAATGGAGTTTCTCCATTTTTTTTTAGGATTAAAAAACTCCTTTCTAATAGTTAGAATGAATAAGTAGACTACTATCATCTTGATATTAGTATCAAGTATATCATCTTGGTAAGTAGACTGGTGCCATCGTGAGCTCAAAGACGTGTTGGCTCTTTCCATTCATTCGTGTCGCGAGCACAACCTGAACGGTTGTAGGAGACCTTGTTTCTTCCATGATTTTATAACTCACGAGACTCTGATTAATTTATATTCCAAGTCACACTTTCACCTACATGGTACCTCATGATCTGAGCCAGAACTGAAGGTGACCTCCAGGGGGATAGTCTGATGGCCCTGCCTGGCATGTGTTGTTTTGTTTTCACGACCACATGACTTCGCTGGTTCTCACTAAACCTGCTACGCTCCACGGAACTGCTTGAAAGACACAAAGCTGGGCGCGAGGGTCGCCTTTCACCCGTTTGAGTAGTTACAGCTATTTGTCGGCCGCGCAAACCATTCTGCTCTTCATCCCCTTTCCCACACACCCTTCCTTCACCCCTGATGTTGCAGCCCAGGAATGCTGAATGTTTTATACAGATGTTGCCTCATGCATGATAAACACAATGCGCGATTGCACAGCTGGAATTCCCGCAGACCCTCTGCTCAGCGAAGATTCCCTCCTGTCAGCTCCTCCTCTCTGCTATGAAATCAGCATCGCGCCCTTGCCTTTCTGTGTTTCCATTAATTTTTCCTTCAGCACATCTGATTTCGATTGCAGGGTCTCTGGGTAGAGCCCTGATTAGCTTTTCTTTCGGAGTTGGTCCTCATGTTGCTTACAAAACGAGTGCAAATCATGAAGACGGTCCTAAACAAAATCCTCTGGCTGGAAATAGTGTGGAGAGAGAATATTGTGGCAGGGTGATGCGTATTTGAAAACTCGCTGAGTTGGAAGCTGTTTGCCAGAGATTCTACATAAACAGTGGTGATTGTCAGGACTTATCTTTCTTGCAGTATTTACTTCTGCTAAGAACTATTGAGCAGACCCTATCTGGAAGATTCTATCTCGCTCCTAAAAAAAAAAAAAAAAAAAAAAAAGAAAAAGGAAAAAGAAAACCCATCATCTCTCAGAGGCATCCCACTTCTAACTTCCCAGCCCACTCAGCACTGACTTGGAATTTTTGGCCCCAATCGAAGCTTTTGTGCCTTTTTACATAATGGCCCAGCCCCTCTGCACCCGGATGGGTCGGGTGACAATTTTCTGCATTGTGTCTGTGTTCTGTGACTGGGTCAACAGTACATCCCTGAGACTCGGAAAAATAACTGTGGATGGAAACAAAACCATCATTTAAAATCCCCACAGTCGCCCCCACCCACCGTGGAGGGGCTGACATTTGGGAGCCAGCGCCCAGGCTCTGGCAGAACAGTGCTGAGGGCGCACTGGGCCAGCATCATGGAGGCAGAGGGAAAGGGATCCCTCCACCACCCCCCTTTCTCCATTCCAGCCAAACTTCCTGCTTGAGTTATAAATATTTAAAGCTACAGTCAACAAAGTTTAAAGACAGGGAAGTTAGGAAATCTAATCCTGTCTGCAGTGCCTTCTGTGTCCTACGGCCTGCCTTGTCTATCCTTCAGAGTAAGGTCAATGGCACAGCTCCGAGCAGGCTAATGCAGACCTTCTGAGTAGGCTCTTCTCCTAAGGAAGGCCATCAGCCCTAGTGAGTGGCACAGAATTTTCATCTTACGAGTCTCACTCTGTGGAGAGCTGGACAGGGAACAGTTTGCCAGAAATAAACATTTTGAAGCAGATTGCTCTTACAGATCCTCGATTTGGATACTTTTAGTTTAAGAAGCATGTTCTGAGCACTCTCTGCTGGATTTGGGGGGTGCAGAACTGGAAAGGCACAGATTCTCCCCTTCAAGAACTCACATTTATAGTACAGAGTGATAGACACTCAAACTTGGGGCAGTGGGAGCCTTATCAAAATAGACGCACGCTGCTGGGGGGTGCTTAAAAAACGGATTCGTTCATTCATGCAGCAGGTACAGGCACCCACTATGTGCTAGGCTTTGGGCTAGCCCTGGGGGGTCAAGGATGAAGCAAGGGTGAGAGTGTGGAGAAGCCTCCACTGAAGGGGCTTAATTTGTTGGATCTCAAAGGATGAATATTTTAATTTGTTGGATCTCAAAGGATGAATAGGAGTTTTCTAGGTTAAAAAAAAAAAAAGTAGATGAAGATTGTAGAGTGCAAATTCCTGGCAGAGAAGTCAAGGACAAATGTTTGCAAGTGGCATGGACCTCCATGAGTAAGGAATAGGCAGAAACCCCATGAGTGGTTTCCTCAGGGACATGGTTATGTGACAGGCAAGAACCTTGTAGACAAAGGAAAACACTTTGGATCTTAATCAAACTGGAGACTCTGGTTCCACGACCATGCCACTCAGAGAAGGAAGAATGTTTTAAAAATTGTTCCACCTGGGGTACCTGGGTGGCTCAGTGGATAAAGCCTCTGGTCAAGATCCCAGGATGGAGCCCTGCATAGGGCTCTCTGCTGGGCAGGAAGCCTGTTTCCTCCTCTCTCTCTCTCTCTCTCTGGCTGTCTCTCTGTCTACTTGTGATCTCTGTCAAATAAAGAAATAAAATCTTGGGGCACCTGGGTGGTTCAGTGGTTATAGCCTCTGCCTTTGGCTCAGGTCATGATCCTGGGGTCCTGAGATCGAGCCCCACATCGGGCTCTCTGCTCAGCAGGGAGCCTGCCGCCTCCTCTCTCTCTGCCTGCCTCTCTGCCTACTTGTGATCTGTCAAATAAATAAAAATCTTAAAAAAAAAAGGAAATAAAATCCTAAAAAAAAAAAAAAATTGTTCCATCCAGACGGAAGCTCTTTTCCTAATTCTCAGAAATATCTTGTGTATTATTCACTGTCTTGTGAAAACATGGGACCTGGCTTGTTGCATCCCTCAAGGAAGGGGCAGAACTCCTTGTAGGGCGGGAGAGAAGCAATTTCTTCCTATCTTGTCTTTGCTGTGGAGCTGACTTTGCCTTACCGGCCTATCTAGACAAGCAGCCCAAGGGTTCTTTGGCAGAGAGGCTGCTGTCTGTGCCTGGCAGGAGCGAGGCCGAAGAGAGCAAGTCGTGCAGGCCCTGCTCTGGGTTGGCAAAAATGGATGCGATTGCAAGTCATTACCCTGGAGACGTCTTCTTTAGGACAGTACCGGTCAGGGGCAAATTGAACACTTGTAAGATGAATCCTGTCCCGGAGATCAGTTTCTAGCTGAGGAGGGTGTTCTGCTTTCCTGAATAGAGCTATCCTCCTAAGGGTGGGGCAACCCTAAGCCTTAATTTTAAAAGACCCTCTTATTCATCTGCAGTAGAAATCTAGTTGAATAGCGTTAAGCAGTTTTTATGAATGACATGTGAAGTCGCTTTAGAAAATAATTTTTTTTACTACTCTTCCCTCGGTGAAAAATCTCTAATTCTGTACTCAGCCTAAGTGCATTGGAGTTTACCTAGCGTTCTCATCTGTGTATTCTTCACAGGAACTTCCTGATGGGCAGGGGCAGAGAGTCTTAAGCCCATTACACAGGTGAGAAGACAAAGTCAGAGAGATCCGGGACTTGAGGTGGCCGGTGACTGATTTTAGCTAGTGTGGTTCGCCAGGAATTATGGGGTGGCTCTCAGGGTCCGGCCTAGGCCCTCTAGGGATTTGAATGAACTCTGATCTCAAATCCCGAGGTAAAAATGTGATCGGGTGCCTTGCCCGAAGGGCTTCATTAGGGAGTTTTGGTGTCAGAGGACACGTTTGTATATTGAAGCAAATGTCTGGTTCGGGTCCCGATAGCTCTGAGGTGGCTCTGTGATTGCACCCACAGCAAGACACTGCCTTCTGTCCTACAGGGTGGCATGTGGGTAGTCCCACTCTCAAAAGTTATCAGCTGGAGATCCTGCCCTTTGGTGATCAAATGGCAGAGTTAAGTGTGTTGCCACCATTTAGTGTTATCCTTTGAAGTCACCTGTAGTAACTCTATATGGCCTCAAAGAGGCTCCTTAAGACTTTGGAAGTTGGCTGTTTTGGTTCCTGGGTGGTATCGTAGTCATCTCAGCCGCCAGTCCTCTCCTCTCTGTCCACACGGAGAGAAGTGCTCTGACATCCCCTTTTCTCCTCTTAATCACATTTGCCCATGACTTGTTTTTGAGCTCTTCCTTGTATGTGGCCTTATTTCTTGTTCTCACCCCATGTTTCTGTTCTCTGGTCACCCTTCTCAAATGCTGTACCATGGCATGCAGGCCGGGCTTGCGATGGCTGGGCTGTGTACTTGGAAACCCAAGAAGATGAGTTGTTGCCAGTTGAGTTCAGTCCTGTGGGATCTTTGAGGCCCCAAGGTTGAGTCAATGTGTGTGTGTTCATTCCATTTTTCTCAGGGCCTGTCTCTTCTGTGCCTGTTGTGCTTCTGTCTGTGATGGAGAAGTGGCAAGGGGGCCTATTTTCTTAGATAGTTCCAAAGATAGCAGTCTGAGGCTAATACAGTGTGTGTGTGTGTGTGTGTGTGTGTGTGTGTGTGTTCTCACCTCTATCCACACATATATAATTGCTAGTATGATACAGAGTTCTGGAAGCTATTGTAAAATTGGATCACCCATGGATTCTCTTTACCAGCTTGGACCTAAAATAGTAATAATTTTATTAGAAAATGTGGAGACCTTATTATACTCAGTAATACATTTCTGTAGGAAAGTGACTCCAAAAGAAACTTACTTCCCTTTACCCAGAAATCACAAACCCCCTGGTCTTTTCTGGGGTTTGTTCTACCAGAATGGAAACTGTTCCCTAAACCTCTTCTAGGGGACAGCTGGTGTGGGAGGATAAGGTTGGGTGAGGGAACTATATCCTAGTAGGCTTTTATGGAAAACACGATGTGATTCTCAAGATGAGAAGGTCTCTGAAGCAACTAACTTCTTCACTGAGTAGGATGAGTCATCCTTTGTGAGTGCCTGTGGAAGGGGAGCATGTCCTGGGATTGAGGCCCATTTCCTGGACACCGTGCTTCACTGGGCCATAGATACTGCTAACCTCAGACTTAATGCCTGGGGGAAAATCATCAGATTCTCTTTGGAGTTGTCTTTTATTTTGTTTCTTTAAGAAGATTAACCAAGTGGTGGGCAAGTTGGGAAAGCAATATGGCTTAGCAGGCTCCCGTGACAGAACAACTGGATCAAGCCTTCGTTTTACTTGTACTAGTTACCTGACCTTACGTATGTGATTCCATCTCTCATACCTCAGTTTGCTCTGCCTGCACGGTGAGAATAATATTACCTGCCTATGACAGGCTGAAAAGTTATCCATGTCCTAATCCCTGGAACCTGCAAGTTTTAGCTTATTTGGAAAAAGAGACTTTGCAGATGTGATTACATTAAGGATCTTGAAAGGGGGAGATGATCCTGGATGATCTGGGTGGGTCATTAATGCCATCATAAGGATCCTCATGGAGGCAGGGGTAGACTTCACAGAGGCACAGCGGAGAAAGAAATATTAAGATGGAGATGGAAGAGAGAGAAATATTTGAATGCACTGGCATTGGAAATTGGAATGATGCGGCCACAAGCCAAGGAATGTCAACAGCCAATGGAAACCTCCAAAAGGAACCAGCCCTACTGACACTTCAATTTTAGCCAGCAGATTGATTTTGGACTTCCAGTTTCCAGAGGTATGAGAAAATACATTGGTGTTCTTTAAAGAAATTTGTGGTGATGTGTCCCAGTGGCCACATGAAACTAATAAACACTTTCATGGTGTTACTGAGAGGATTAAATGGGATAATGCATGTAAAACATTGTGCATAGTCCTTGGTGTTGTGTAGCAAACTCTCAATAAGTATTAACTTGATAATTATGTTTTCAAGTTTGGAGGATGATTTACATAAAACAAAACTGATTGAGGTGGTCAAAAGTGTGGGTGTCAAGTCCTGGCTAGCTCACTGTCACTTGCAAGCTGAGTTTCTGTTTTTCTTCTTTGGCAAAAGGAGGCGACAAAGTTCTGCCCTGGTCTCCTCCCCAGGGTTGTGAGGATCAAATGAGTTAATGAACGCGAAAGCACTGTGCACGTCACCCACGTAAACTGTTAAGCTGTGGTTACAAAGACTGGGACCAAGCTGAAGCAACGTGGCAGAGGGCTGGGTGGGAGCTTTGTTCCTTTGGCTCTGTGAGGTGAGGTCATCTCTTTCAGCTTTTGTTCCTGCCTTTCTGAGCTCATTTGCTGGGTTTCCCCCTAATCCTGGCCCCTTCTGCCCTCAGTGGAGCTTCAGATGACAAAACTCCAACAGTTCCAGCCAGCCATGGGCCTCCCCTGGGGCATATTTCTTCTGGTTTCCATTTTTAAAAGGCACAAACACAAATAAAAACAAAACCCAAAATGCACTTATCTTAAGGATTTGCAGTGCCCACCAAAGGATGAAGTTAATGGATTCCAATTTAATTTTACTAAGGGTTTGAGATGTTTTTGATGTATTTGTCAGGCCAGAGACCCACGAGACCCAGCAAAGGGTGTCAACTTAGATGGGAACAAGTCAACCTTTGTCAAATGCTTAAAAGTGGTGAATTCATCTGTAAAGATAGATACCCAGCCTCCCAGGAAATGTGCTGTTTTAGACTGAATAGGCAAAGAACAACACACAGGATGAAAACAAACCTTTCTGGCCCTGATCTGCTTTGTCTTTTAATGATTTTTTTCCGGTAAAATCCTTATATTCCCTAAGATGGTCAAAAGTGTATGTTGTGAAGACAGCCCATTGCTGAAGCACTTGGCAGATTTCCTCCGGTTCATTTATTCCAATCTTGTCACCCACTGGAAAATAAAGGACCCCATTCATGTGCCTTCATTCATTTAGCAAAAATGTTTCAAAAACCTCTGCATTCCAGGGATGGTGCTAGGCACTGTGGGAACGGTACTGAACGCAATGCATATACGTTCTCTGGAGTTTGGATTTGAGTTGGGATAACAACATTAGCCACACAGTGCCACAGCACTGAAAAATTATAGCACATTGCTACACAGGGATACTTAGTACTGGGAGCCTTTCCAGTGGAGATTTCTCTTGCTGGAGATGTCGAGCACTCAAATCAGGAGATACCCATGGATACCTCAAACCAGAGTAAAGGGAACACATTAGATTCAGAGGCAATAGTGTGTTCAGAGGCCCAAAAGTGGAGAAAAAATATGGCTTGACATGTGGGAGGAACCAAGAGAAAGCCAGTGTGGTAGAGAACAGAGGAAAGAGGAGAGTTCGGGATGAGGCTGAAGAAGGCCAAAATGGAGGTCTTGTTGGCCATAGTAGTGTACACCCTATTTGGGGAAGATTTACCTTCCTTGGCACTTGCTCCTGGAGGTGCAGTGGTATGGACCTTTGCCTGTGGGCTCCCCAAGCTTGTCTGGTTACCACACCAACCCTGCCAAGGCAGGACCATTAGAAAATTGACTCTCAAATACAGGTGCCTAGTGTGTAGTGAAACTCAGCTCAATGCCAGCCTGGAACAGAGTCTGGAGAGCATACCTGTCAAGTCCAGTGTAGGTCCCCATTTGGCCTAGTCCATGTGTAAAGGTTTACTTCTCTTTCCCTGCAGATCTAGATCTCCATTCTGAACTTAGCAAGTCTTGCTTTGGCCTGGAACTCCTGTCTCTAGTTTGTTCATTTTCTCAGTAAGTATTTATTGAGCCCTTATTATGTGCCAGGTACTGGGCTAGGCACTGGGGATATTCTGCTGGTGTGCTCCCTGCTCTAGAGAAGCTTCCAGTCCAGTGTGTGGGGGCGGGCAAGAGCTTGGACCTTCCACCAGCAGTTCTCACTTTCTCCTTTGCCCATTGTCCAAACATCCGGCTCTCACCCTCCGTGGGTTGTTACCATCTGCCGTCACTAGTCACAGGAGCTTGCAGATAGGCCAGACTCTAGACCATTTGCAATGGACTGGAATAGCTGTTCCTGTAATGGGCCAGGGTTGGTTCCTAGTATAGTCCCGGCTCCATTCTCATGCATCTTGGGTGTCTAGTCACAGCTTCAGGCTGGAGCTGACACACGAAAAGTGTCTTGTGGAGGTCTGCCACTCTGCAGTGTGGCACCAGGTGCCCAGAAAGGCCATCTTCCTTGTTATTTCCCTGTGGGTACAGGTCTTCTGAAGGCAGCATAAGTACCTTTGAACAGCGGCCTATTCCCATTTGCCAGCAGTTAATGAACTGTTACCGGTGATGGTTAATGCCCTGTGAAATCAGTCATTAATTGTAGAAACAACTGATTTCAGAGAGATTCTGGCAATTATGAACCGTTTACGGTGGCAGAGGCATAAGAAAACATACTGCCATGTTGCCCTTTCGTCACAAGGGAAAGAATCTGCAACGAGACTTCGAAGTTGTCTAACAAGGAGTGGTCATGGGCTGCTGAGCCTCCTGCAACACACTCTTAAAGCCCGGCTACAAAAAAAATGAAAGTTCGCAACTCTGTTCCTTGGGGGGCAAGGTACACCTGCAGGAGGCCGGCTGAAGGAGGCAGCATTGGATAATGGATAAAACTACTCCCGACCCTGGCCTTTCCTGGTCTGGTGTCTCCAGAACTGCAGTCCTGGGAATTGTTTGGGGTCAGTGAAGGTTCTCCCCAGAGTCTCCGGGCTGGCTTCTGAGAGTGAAGCTGCTGAGACTTCATCGTCTGTTTTGTTTCTGGGGAGAACTGAAGAGATACTAGCCCCGATGGTGGGGGCACCTTCCTACCATGACTGTTCATTTGTTCTTCTAATAACACAGGTTTCCTTCCTGGCACTCAGAGTCCAGCCCCAGTAGCAGGAATGGTAATTGTCTCTCCCTGAGCTGTCCCTCACCACACTGGTTAAGCTTTCCAGCTTTCCACCTTTGAGTCTCACAGTTCCTTCTGGAGCCCAGAGAATAGCTTGTGTAAACGTGTACAGAGGTCTGTAGAGATCTCTGTCCTCCTGTTCTTGGCAGAAGGGCTGTGGGGACCCCCGTTTAGTCACTGGCCCTACATTCACAGGCTCTGGGTCCTCTCCCCTGTGATATCCGCAGAGGATGTTGAGCACAAAACGTTTGGAAGCTGCCGAATAGCAGGACCATTATTCTGTTTTACAGAAATCAGCGAGGTTATCATTGGGGAAGGATGCTGATGCATGCTCAGAGCAAGGTGGTTTACAACGTTGAAATACAGGAATTGCCCTCTGTGATCAGCAACATAGGGTTAGCAAAATGCATTTTGGTATGTCAGTAGGTGGACTCCTCTGCAGCATTTAATATGATTATTAAAATCTATGTTTATTGACTTGGGGAAAATGCCCACAATGTATTATTGAGTGAAAAAAAGCAGGCAACCAAGTGTGCAGGATCCCATTTTATGGAAAATGTGCACACTTTGGATATGGGCATGTGAGAGTGAGTCTTTATTGATACACCCCAACATCCAAACCATGATTATTCCAGGAGATGGAATGTGACTTAAATTCTTTCTTATACTTTTGGAAAGTGTCTGAATGTATTGTAATGAGAATGTCTTTGTCTTGAATAAGAAATACAACCTTTTTAAAATTTAATTAAGACCTGCCCTATTTTATTTATTGTAATATAATTTTATCAAGATTTCCTAAAGCTCTTGATATGATTTGTTACTAGCCCTTATTGGCCAAATTAAGGCAGAATACTATCAGAAAAAAATAAGATTTGGGAAACAAAATCTCCAAAGAAATAAATTTATTTATTTGTTTATTTATTTATTTTAAAAATTTTTATTTGAGAGAGAGAACACCACAGTGGAGAAGGGCAGAAGGAGAGGGAGAAGCAGGTCCCCGGCTAAGGAACATAGATGCGTATTTTCTGGATTATATTGTAAACTGAAACCAGGTATCACCGGGAGGGGAGCAGTGCTGGCGTGAAGCAGAGGTGGGGGCACAGAGCAGGGTAGCAATAGCTGGAAATGGAAATAATCCTTTTTCAGTGTTGGCAGGTGCAGGCACTGTCTATACAAGGCTGTGTTGTGGCCACTGAAGTGATCTGTGGCCAATCAAGTCTAAGAATTTGTGACCTGACAAATTTTCACTGAGTCTTAAGTTTAGATTTTTGCCCAATCTGTGCATAATTCCAGATTCAGTCCTCCTTTTTCCTGGTAATCTGTCCCATCTCTAATTGTTGCTGGAGTTCTGTCTGGGCCCCTTGGCTGAAAATGGGCTGTCCCAGATACGCAAAGATGTGATTGTCATTCCCAGTAATCCTTCAGTGAGATTTTTTTCTTGTTAAACACCAATGGATGCAAACCTCATTTTACAATAATGCAGCACAGTTGGAATTTCAGCAAATTCCAAAATAAGAAGTTATTTCTTTAATGAAATTTGATGCAACATACAAAACCTAAAATCTGAAATCAATATGGTGAATAAGGTTTTATTGAAGTTATGAAGCACCTGAAAGGAGGGAGCAGGAATTATTTTAAACAAGTTGAATAAAATGAAATTTCAAAAAAAGTGAAATCAATCCATTATTCTGATTGATGTAGAGGTTCTGCTAGTAAGAATGTTGCAAGACCCGGGTCAAAAGGAAAAACCAGAGAACTCCTCAAGTTACCCCTTTACAGAGTATCTTCTTTACCAATGATGAAGACAGTTCCTTCTTTACTACCTGCACGAATGCAGCTTTAAAATAAATTCCTTCATTGTTTCATGTTACCTGTATTTTGTCTCTCCAGCAAAATTTCAGACTGTTGAGGGCAAGCACCCTTTGTTCCGTTTCTCTTCTATTTCCTGGTACTTTGGTTGTCAGGATTGCTGGGGACATGGCAGGTCTTTTAACATTATTTATTGACTGGTCAAGAAAGAGTCAGATTCAGAGAAGAGTAAGTTTTATATGACTTGCCAACTCCAGTTGACTGACTGATAATCGCTTCTTGGAGTCGCAAGTTAAGAAAGATTCTGAGGATGTCTGGCCTCCACAGGAAGAATATTGTGGTTGATGGGTAATGTCTGCCAAGAGTACAAGAGTGATGGTACCTATGCTGTGTTCACTCCCTGGTTCTGAGTCCCCATACCTTGAGGCTCTCTGTTATGTTAAGATAAACACATTATTTAAGCCATCCGTAATTGATTTTTCCTACATGAAGCTGAAAATATCCTATATAATCTCTTATTCACCAACTCAAAACTTCAACAGAAACTTGTTTTTTGACTCATAAATTGTGATTTTTTTCTACACATAGGAATTTGTTTTAATGAAACACCATGTAAGATACAGGGCGGGAAAAGTTCTCGAATATTGGTTCTCTTCCTTTCTAGTTGAGTAACTTCGATGTAGGTTTTCTTAAAGCTCGCCAGTCTTCTATTTTCTAATTTCTAAAAATAGGACAATGCATATTGTCCAGTATTTCACAGAAGTCCTGTGAAAATTAGATAAGATCCACAAACAAGTGCGAGTCCAGCCGGTATGCCACACAGCAGGTGCACTGCTCAGCCAGGTCAGTCTCCTCTGACCTCCCCAGGGAAGCGCAGCCTCAACCACTCCGTAAAAACACCCACTTTGCTTGGTTGCTGGAGCTCAGTCAACATCTCTTCCCACAGAGCACTAGGAGCTGTGGAGTGAGGGAGTGGACAGGCTTTGCCTTTGGGCTGATGGGTTTCTTCAAGAAATTGTCGGGTGGTTCTGGCATCCCATCCGTCTAGCTCTGGTGTGGCTAAAAGGCAATCTAACCAGGAAAAAAATAAAAAATCAGTGCAAACTAATATGCAATTTGCAAACCTTCTGAGAATAGATACATCTGATACTTGGGAAGAGTTTGATCTTATTTTATTACTGGGGCTCCTGATAAATTAAAGAGAGATGAGTTGTTCCAAGGCCAAAAGAAACCCTTACATTTAAATTAAAATTTAAATCTTTCCTGTGTTTGCTCTGTCAGACCCACAGGGCTTTGTCAGAGGGACTTGAGCTATGTGACACTGTTTTATGTATATCTATTTTCCTAGTCAGAAAGGTCCTATTGACTTTTGCTGTGAATCTGTTAGTCACTAGGATGTCACTCTCTAATGTAAAGGAAATAAGCTGAAGCTGTAGAGAGAATGACTTAACATTTAAGAATCGATTCAGTAACAGAATTTCATAACAGTTAAGAGAGTGGCTTTAGAGTACAGACAGATTTGTTTGTTAATCCTACCACAGAATGGCTGTATGACCTTGAACAAATTGTTTGCCTCCTCTAGCCTCTGTTTCTGCATCCATGAAATGGAGACGATGCTTGTGTTGTTCGACCATTGCTATACAAAAACCTCCCAAAATTCAGGGGCTTAAAACAACCATTTTTTTTTTAAATTTCTTAAGCACTTGTGTACCAGATAAAGTCCTCTGCACTTCATTGGGTGGCTCTGTCAACTTGGCTGGACGTGGCTATATGCCAGAGGGTCAGCTGGGACTGGCGGGTGGGGGGGGCTCAGCTCCACATGTCCCTCATGCTCCTTGGAACTGCAGGCTAGCTGAAGCAGGCTCTTCTCATGGTGATGGCAGAGGGGCAAGCTGGGGAGCCCAAACACTCAAGTCCTTGGCACGCCTTTTGTCACTCCTGCTCACATTTCACCGGGCAAAGCGAATTGTATGGCCAAGCCACAGAAGAAGTGGGGGGCTTTGTTCCTCCGTCCTTCCTCTTTCCCCTCCCTCCCTCTTCCTCCTCTTCCCCTTCTCCTTCTACGTCTCCTTCTTCTTCTCTCTTGAGGGGGAAAACCCCATGTTTTTTAATTCACCTCTCTCTGCTTGACCGTCTTGTAGTTACCTGATAACATGTTGACTTACCAAACTCTATGAGGGGGTTGGCACTGATCTCATGTAAACCTATGTGCTCAGGCATGGACACCCCCCCGCCCCACACGATTGGAAGATGTTGGATAATTTTGCTTTTGAATAAAAAAATGACCTCAGCCTTGTCAAGTGCTTCAGGAGAGAAAAAAAAAAAAAAATCTCTTTATGCCATCATTTGCTCAAAAGCAGATCCAGAGTGTTAGTTCAAATGTTGCTTCTCCCTTGATTATCTGTACAAAGCTCTCCATTTGGGAATAGTTGCAGGTTTCCTTGTTATTCTCCAGCTCTGGTTTATATAAAAATGGATCATTTGTTGAAGCAAACTTCAAAGCCAGAGAGTGCCCTAAGTTATAAATGGTTCTGTCTTTTAATTCAGGCATAATCCTATTAGAGACACAGCTCTCAGGGCTGGGGAATCCTTTTAGGCCTCTTTGATCAAGGGAGCACATTTGAGTTCAGTAGCTTCAGCTGTCCAAGCCCTAAAAATAGCAAGGAACCCATTTAATA
Organism: Mustela erminea; assembly: GCF_009829155.1. Lineage (NCBI taxonomy): Eukaryota > Metazoa > Chordata > Mammalia > Carnivora > Mustelidae > Mustela > Mustela erminea. The sequence continues at coordinate 53,311,797 of NC_045632.1, read as the reverse complement.
TCTGGAAACGTCAATTTCTCTCATTTCTGGTGACGTATATTCTCCAGTGGACTAGTAACCGTTTCTGAATTCAAAGGAGAAAGTGGTACCATATTTCCAAAGTTTGGGGGCACCCTTGCTCGTAGACTGAATAACTTAAGTGGCATTAAATTGTGTCTGGGGCGTTTAGTACCCCGCTCATTCATTAGCCATCTTCAAACCATCTTTCTGGTTATATGAGATGCAGGTTTCAGATTGGTCTTTGTCTTTAGCTTCCCAAACTCTTGTTAAGTTTTCTGTTTCACAGAGCACTTGAGACGCAGGTTCTCTACCTCCTGCCATCCTCTGCCTCTGTGCTCACTACCTTTCTCATCCCCGCCTTTCCCTCCTTCTCTTCATGCTGTCCCAGGTACCTTGTGTGCGCACGCCAAACACAGTCCCACCTTGGAAACTTAGCACCCCTTGTTTCTTCTTTTCTGGAATGTTTGTCCCCAGAAATCCATGTGACTCAGTCCCTCACCTCCTATGATCTTTGACCAATTGCTGGGCTTTCCATGAAGCTAGCTCTGTCCACCCTGTTCCAAATGGAACCCCGTCTCTGGCATTCTCTCTCTCTCCTGGCTCTGCTTTGTTTTATTTTCAGAGTGCTTTTCCGCTTTTCGCCACTCATCCCATTATAGAGGAACTTATTTCTTTATTGTCTGTCTGTTCCATGAGCAGGTAAGCTACATAAATACAGGATTTTTTTTGTCAATTTGTTTCACTGCCACACTCCCAGGATTTAGAATGTGCCTGGCTCCTAGAAAATGCTCATTAAAATTTTGTTGAATGGGTGAATGGGAGAGATGCTTTCTGTCTTTGGTAGGTGATAGTACTTGGTTAGAGTTTAGTAATACTGCTCTGTTTTCATCGTAATTATTTTTACCTGTCCTTCCTATTTAAGGCAAATGACAGTAACATCTGGGCCCACAGTTCCTGGCCTGGAATTCCTTGTAACATTCCACATTCTGATTCCCCAATTTTCTGTCAAGGCTCTGAGTTCATGGCAATATTTAACATACTCTTGGGATCATTCATAGTCCAGTTGAAATATGGATCTCATTGGGTTTGGAAATGAGTATCTTGAGGCCCTATATCAATTTATGGTTTTTTTCCTGAGGTTTTTCATGTATAGTCTACATTTTTCATGATCTAGGAAATGAAATTTGTATACAGGAGACCTGTGTGTTCTTGCCTCAAAGGTTGCAGAAGAATTAGCTAATCAAACTTAAATTTGAGCTGTACCCCTAGTGCCATCTTGGAAGTTGGAGTCCTCCAGTGGGCTTGCCTAAGATCAAGCATGTAAGATCTTTCCAGACACACAGAGAATTTATTTTGAAGAAGCACCAGCCTCAGGGAAATAAAAAATGGTGAAAAAGTCTAAGGAGGCAAAGAAATATAAAGCCCAAGCTTGACAATGATTGGGAGCAGAAGTCTGTGACTGTAAATAAACACATTCAGAAGTGTCTGGCCTGTCCACACTCACCTAGTGCAGGGGCTCAGTTCATTTATTATGTAGCAAATTTACTGAGCCACTCCCATGTGCTAGGCATTGTGCTAAGTGCTTGCCACCCAGTGATGTAGAAATAGAAAATGGCACTTATGTCTAGTCCTATGGAGGTTAATGTCTAATGGGCAAGATAACAACCCAACTCACTAAGTAACAATCCATTTCCCAGGTTGGGGGTATCTCTGAAGGAAGAGTGCAGAGAAGTGACAGAGACTGGCATCAGGGGTGTAGGTCTCTGACTCAGACTGGAAGTGAGGGCATCCAGCCCACTTAGGGGTATAGGGCTTAGTAGTGGTATAGGGCTCTGACTTAGATTGGGGTTCAAGCTGAAGTCTGACCAGGCATGTTGTAGGGTCCCCAACATTTGTCTGCTCCTCTCTTCACCCAGGAGCTCCTTCTCTCACTCCTAGGCCAGTGCTTACCCAGCCTGGCTAAAGACAGACACCTACTAGGGAGATTACAAATGTGCAGCCTGGGACCCTTCGCAAAAATTAGGGACTCCAGAGATGAGTCTCCAGAGATGGATCCAGGGAATGTGCATTTTGAAAATTAACCCTCAAATTCTTGGGTTAGCTCAGGTCTGGGGGCCCTAACCATCCAGGAGAGCTTCTGAGATTCCCCCACTTTGTCCACTAAATAACTCTCTTGAACAGTTTGGCCTAAATGCTGGCCCCTTCACATTCCCTCCGTCATTATTTGCCATCACTGTTCTGTAGCCCAGACACACTAGACTGTGGTAACTGGTTCACCTGCCCATCTCCTTTACCTAGAGTGCAGGGATAGGATTTTTTTTTTAAGATTTTTAAAAAATTTATTTATTTGACAGATCACAAGTAGGCAGAGAGGCAGGCAGAGAGAGAGGAGGAAGCAGGCTCCCTGCTGAGCAGAGAGCCCGATGCGCACGCGGCTCAATCCCGGGACTCTGGGATCATGACCTGAGTCAAAGGCAGAGGCTTTAACCCACTGAGCCACCCAGGTACTCCAGGGCTGGGATTTTTATGTCTGCATCTCTAGAATGCTGCACAGGGCCTTTCTTCACAAGAAGCTAAGTGAATTATAATAGCCAGCACTTATATGGTGCTTGCTATGTGTTTGGAAGTGTCCTGATGCTTACAGAATGCATGAAGACTTCCCCAAGTGCCCCAGGAGGTAGATACTGTTATTAGTCCTATGTTATGGGAGAGACGGCTGAGACACAAAGATATAAAACAATGCAAACACATAGCCAGAAGTAGCAGAACCAGGTAGCTTGCTCCAGGAATCCAGATCTTTGAACATTCTGCCCTCAGTGAATGAATGAAGGAATGGATGAATGAGTGAATGAGTGAGTGAATGAATGATTTTATGTCACCCCATTCCATTTTATCCTTGAATAATTAGTGCATACCATGTTGGGGAAACCCTTAGTGTGACAGGGAAGTTTTCATCTCTGTTAACACAAACCCTTTTTGACTCATCCCTGGCTTCTGAAGATTTCATCACAAATACCTTGAGACAGGAACTGTACAGAGAGTTTTGCAAGGGGGACATTTCCTGGGAAATAGCCCATCTTTCCCCTTCCCCCACCGCTAGCATAACTGTTTTCATACTGTACATTGTTAAATTGTTGTCCGTGGTTTTTTCTTGTGTGGGGCTGAGGCAAGATAGAGGGGACTAATGAGAGTTTACAAACCAGATGTGTTGAGAGAGTAACTGTGGATCTTTCCTGAAGTTCTAAATGGCCAGCACCCTCTTCTCTTGTACCTTATGCCAGGTAAATAAGATGCACTTACCATGTACTTCACACCTGCTACATGCCAGGCACTGCACAGGTAACGCACTGTCTGCCATTTAGCTCAAAGGGGCTCCTTTGCCAGATGGTTGGATTGCTTGACCCACCAGACATGGCTGATCTGCTAAGCCTCTGGTTTCCAAACTCATGGCAGGATCACTTGGAAGAGTCTGGCAAAAATACAAAGGCCTAGGTGGTGTCCTATTTCAAGGATCCTGGGCTTGGGGTGTTAGTAGCTTTCCAGGTGATTTTGATACACATTTAGCAGTGGTCCCTGCACTTGAGGACACTTTAGTCCTCAAGCGGTCCCTGCACTTAGAAGGAACTGGAGGAGCATTTTATGTCAAATGAGCTGGTGCCTGGGTGACTCTGATTCAGAATCATGCCTTGGGCTTCATTCTCAGCTCTTTCACACCTGCAGTCGGGGAGAGGCAGTAGGTTGGTCACTTTTCCTGAGTCCTAAATACTCCAGCTTCCTCATCCCTCCCAAATTCTGCAATCTCCTATGGCAAGATCTGGAGGCACCCAGCATTCTCAGTACAAAACCCTGGGAATAGAGGCTTCTGTTAAGGAGATCTTTGCTTTTTATTTTGAATACAGTATTTTTGCTCTAGGTGGCTTTTGGGTTGGGTCTGTTTTTTGAAACCCAGATAAGATGTGGTTTCATAAAACGTTTAGGGCCTGAGGCTGATTTCTGTTCTACATGGTTAAGGAAGATCCTGTCTCTAATGAGACCTGTTTCTGTGTTACATTTTCCTAAGCCTGTTCACACCCAGCCTCTCTTGTGGTTCTTCCCAAGTTCAGCAAGATTGGAGGGGCACTTTTTACAAAAAAGGAAACTGAAGCACAGGAGAAGCAAAGGGGCTAGTAGGGGTTCAAGGAGCTGGGGCAAGAACCAAGGACTTCTGTCTCCCAGGTGGTGCTTGACGAGGCTTGCCAACCTCTGCGCGCTGGCTCCCATGACAGCTAAGGGTCCTTGACATCTGGAGCTGAAGGTGGGTTGGGGAGATCTCCAAAACAGCATTACCAATTGCAGCTTCTACCACAAACCATTGCGACAATAGCTAGACTTAGGGCTCTGGTGGTAAATTGGCATTAATGAAATCTCAATAATCTGCCCACAAAGAGAAAAACAAAAATCCATACTGGGCCCTGATGGACCATTAGATGTTAATAGCAATAATATAAATGCCCGGCGGAGTGTGTTCCCTAGCTCAGGGAGCCTCACCCAGCCCCTCACAATCTGTAATGTCTCAATATCTTCAATGTATACATATATATTGAATTGGGGATGATGAGGACCAAGATTGCATGGGTGTGGACATGGAAGTTAATGGTGGAGAACTCTCACTCACCAACTGAAGGGATCATGGGTTTGGACAAGGTGATGAAATTCTCTGACCTTCTTTTTCTAAGGTTAAAAAAAATTTTTTTATTATGTTGCATTAGTCACCATACTGTACATCATTAGTTTTTGACGTAGTGTTCCATGTTTCATTGTTTGTGTATAACACCCAATGCTCTATGCACTACGTGCCCTCCTTAATATCCATCACCGGGCTCACCCATCCCCCCAACCCCCCTCACTCCAAGCCCCTCAGTTTGTTTCCCAGAGTCCACAGTCTCTCATGGTTCATCTTCCCCTCTGATTTCCACCTCATTCATTTCCGCCCTTCTTTCTCCTAATGTCCTCCATACTATTCCTTAGGTTCCACAAATAAGTGAAACCATATGATAATTGTCTTTCTCTGCTAGACTTATTTCACTCAGCATAATCTCCAGTTCCATCCATGTTGATGCAAATGTTAAATATTCATCCTTTCTGATGGCTGAGTAATATTCCATTGTATATATGGGCCATATCTTTATCCATTTGTCTGTTGAAGGGCATCTTGGCTCCTTCCACAGTTTGGCTGTTGTGGACATTGCTGCTATAAACATTGGGGTGCATGTGGCCTTTCTTTTCACTACATCTGTATCTTTGTTGTAAATACCCAGTAGTGCAATTGCTAGGTCATAGGGTAGCTCTATTTTTAACTTTTTGAGGAATCTCCACACTGTTTTCCAAAGTGGCTCTACCAGCTTGCATTCCCACCAACAGTGTAAGAGGGTTCCCCTTTCTCCACATCCTCTCCAACATTTGTTGTTTCTTGCCTTGTCAATTTTTGCCATACTAACTGATATAAGGTGGTACTCAATGTGGTTTTGATTTGAATTTCCCTGTGGCTAATGATGTTGAACATTTTTTCATGTGTCTGTTACCATTTATATGATATCTTTGTAGAAGTGTCTGTTCATATCATCTGCCCATTTTTTGACTTGATTATTTGTTTTTGTTTTTTTTTTGGTAGCAATTTTTAAAAAATATATTTTTTAAATTTCTTTTCAGTGTACCAGAATTCATTGTTTATGTGTTTTTTGAGTGTTGAGTTTGAGAAGTTCTTTATAGATCTTGGATACCAGCCCTTTTTCTGTAGTGTCATTTGTAAATATCCTCTCCCATTCTGTGGGTTGTCCCTTTATTTCCTTTGCCTTGCAGAAGCTTTTTATCTTGATGAGGTCCCAGAAGTCCATTTTTGCTTTTGTTTCCCTTGCTTTTGGAGGCGTGTCTTGAAAGAAGTTGCTGTAGTTGGTTGTCAATGAGGTTACGTCCTATGTTCTCTAGGATTCTGATGGATTCAGGTCTCACATTGAGGACTCATTCATTTTGAGTTTATCTTCGTATATGGTCAAAGGGAATGGCTGAGTTTCATTCTTCTGTATATAGCTGTCCAATTTTTCCAGCACCATTTATTGAAGAGACTGTCTTTTTTCCATTGGATATTTTTTTCCTGATTTGCCAAAGATTAATTGATCATAGAGTTGAGTTGATCATGTGAGTTGAATTGATCAATGAATTGATCATTGAGTTGCTGGGTTCTTTATTCTGTTTCATTGACCTATGTGTCTGTTTCTCTGCAAGTACCGTGCTGTCTTGGTAATCACAGCTTTGTAACATAGCTTGAAGTTAAGCAACATGATGCCCCAGTTTTTTTCTTTTTCAAAATTCCCTTGGCAATTTTTCTGGTTCCAAATTTTAGGATTTTTTGTTCTAGCACTTTGAAAAATGCCATCAGTATTTTGATCAGGATGGCATTGAAAGTATAGATATATACATATCTATATACATATATACAGCATAGATATTTTTACAATATTTATTCTTCCAATCCATGAGCATGGAAAGTTTTTACATTTTTTTTGTGTCTTCCTTAATTTCTTTCATAAGTGTTCTGTAGTTTTTAGAGTACAGATCTTTTACCTCTTTGGTTATGTTTATTCCAAGGTATCTTATGGTTTTTGGTGCTGTTGTAAATGGAATAAATTCTTTATTTTCTCTTTAGAAATTTCTCTTTCTTTCTACAGTTACATTGTTAGTGTATAGGAAAGCAACTGATTTCTGTGCATTGGTTTTGTATCCTGCCACATGGCTGAATTGCTATATCAATTCTAGTAATTTGGGGGTGGAGTCTTTTGGGTTTTCCACATAAATTATCATATCATCCGACTTCCTCTTTCTAATCCGTAAATGGGAACAAGACTTTTTGTTGAAAAGATGAAAAGAAGTCAGAGTGTCTTGTTTTAAATTGCTTTTTCCTGATTTCTGGGTGAATTGAGCACCTTTTGTGGCTATTGCTAGTTCTAAACTTCCTGTTTACCTGCTTAGTTTAATTTTCTTTTGAGTTGTTGAACTGCGTGTTATGGATATTCATCTTTTTGTCAGATATTGTGCAAATATTGTCTCCCCATCTCTTTTTTTCAAACAGCTGTATTGACAAATAATTCACATACCATACAATTCAACCATTGCAACTCTACAAGTTACATTTATAGAGTTGTGCAACCATCACCATGATATGCTTCTAGACTTCTGTCAACCCAGAAATTTCCCTGGTGCCCATGTGCAATTAATCCATGCTCCCATCTCCCAGCCCTAGGCAACTGCTGGTCTGTTTTCTGTCTCAATAAATTTGCCTTTTCTAGACTAAATGGGAACATGAAATACATAGTCTCTTCCATCTGACTTCTTTCACTCAGCACAGTGGTTTTTAGATTCGTCCATGTTTTATCATATGTCAGGATTTAATTTCTTTCTCTTGTTGGATGGTATTCCATTGGAGGGATATGCCATGTTTGTGTCCTATCCAGTCGATGCTGGTTGTATTTGTGCATCCCCAGCCAGGAATATGCCATCCCCAGCCAAGATCACAACTTCAAACAAGTAGAACCATTGGCCCTCCCTTCCCTCCAAGATAGTCATATTCACTGATAACACCCCTAGGTTTGGGTGTTGCCTCAGGGTGTGTTTGAAGCTGTCACTCCTAAAAGCTGTCCACCCTGGCAGAATCTCTGCCAGCCTAGCTGGCATTGGGGCAGTAACCCTTTGGTGATGAGGCAAGTGGTGGTGATGATGATGGTGATGATGGTTGTCCTGGTTGTGGTGGTGCTGGTGATAGCGGTTGTGATGGTGGTAGTGGTGAGTTATGGTTGCAGTCCAAGGCCAGAATACTGCAGAGTTCCTCTGTTCTTGTCTAAAGTCCAACAGTTTTACAAGAATAAAAACTTTTCACATTGTTGTGTGCCTTTGGTGATTTCCAGGGCACTGAAATGGTTGTTTTTGTCAATTTTTTTCCCCCAGATTTAGAGTTGCTTTTGGGGTAATGATTTGCCAGACTCCTAATTCAACCATAGCTGGAAGGCTCACCCTTCTTCTCAGTCTCTTGATTGCTTTCACCTTAGCTGTGAGGTCTATTGTCATATGAAAATTTTAATTTTAGTGTGACATGTGTCAATATTCTGTGTTTTTTAATCTTGTTCAGAGAGACTTTTTCTATCCTGATATCATAACAAATTCCCTTATATTTTCCTCTAGTATTTTTACAGCTCTGTGGCTTACATGTAACGGCTCCTGACTCATGTGAAATTGCTTTCTAGAAGAATTATACACATTTATTATTCCACGAGAAAAGTATTAGTATTTTTAATCACATCTTAAGCTAGTGTTAAAATTCACATATATTTTCCCTTCGTTAAAGGTGTTTCATAATTAGTTGTTTATCTTGTTTTATGAGTTTATGTGATTTGCAAAGTACTTCTTATGAAGTCTCTACACACAAGATACCGAGCTTTTGTTTATCATATTTACTGCAAATACTTCACCAGTATGTTGTTTGGGTATTAAATGACTTCTTTCTTTTCTTCCTTCCTCTTTCCCTGTTTTAGTGAGAAAGTATGAGTGGGGGAGGGACAGGAGAGGGAGAGAGAAAAATCTTAAGCAGGCCAGGCTCTGTGCTCAACGCAGAACTGGACCAGGACTCAATCTCATGACCTGGGCTAAAATCAAGAGTCAGATGCTTAACTGAGTGAATCACCCTTGCTTTTGTTTTCTTTTATTTTCTTATAATAGGAATTTTTTAATTTTTATACTTTTATAAATATTTTTAAATATATAAATATTTTTATATTTTATTTTTATTTTCTTATAATAGGAATACAAAATTATTTAGGAAAGATGGAAATATTAGCACGATAGAAAAAATGTAAAAGTACAATTTCATTTAAATTTTAGTATTTGTGCTTTTCTTGGTCTGAATAAATATATAAACATATTTACACAAAAAGCTTGCCTGGCATAAAGCATTTTTTCAGTGATTATATCATGAACCTCTCATGGTTATTTCATCTTCATCAGAATCTTAATGATTGAAAAGCATTCTATTTTATGGATATACTGTAATTTATATTATTTACTTCCTTTGGTCATTTGAGTTCATTGCTTTGTTTGGTTCTATGTTTTCATATTGCCTATTCTGAAAAAAAAAAAAAAAAAAAAAAAAAACCCAGAGCTAAATTGTTATGTATGTCTTACTCATTTCCTAGCATGCTTTGTGAGAGAGCATGCTGATTACTGACTTTTGATACCTGTTGACAAAATGGCCTCCAGAAAACTTATTCCAATTTACATTTCCATTGGTGGTATAAAAGAGTAACTTTATGGGGCGCCTGGGTGGCTCAGTCCATTAAGCGCCTGCCATTGGCTCTGGTCATGATCCCAAGGTCTGGGATGGAGCCCCACATTGATCCCCTTTCTCAGTGGGGAGCCTGCTTCTCCCTTTCCCACTCCCCCTGCTTGTGCATGTGCTTTTCTCTCTATCTCTGTCAAATAAATAAATAAAATCTTTATTTAAAAAAAAAGAGTAACTTTACCTTTAGAACAGCAGGTATTACCATTTTAAGAAAATCCCTGCAACTTTTGGAGGCAAAATTGTATCCTTTCAATATATTTAGAATATATTCATAATTTTACATATTTTCTTAAGAAGTAAAATGCAAGTATATGTGTATGTGCATATATATATACTTGGATATGTGTATGCATGTATATATATATATATATATATATATGAAATTTTAGGTTGCAATTATGTAGTTACTAATAAAATTAGACATTTTTCAGTTCAGGTAATTAAATTTCTTCTTTTATGAGTGGCTTCATCATGTCACTTGCCCAATTTTTAAATAAGTATTGATCTTTTTCATATTTACTTAAGGGTTTTTAAATTATATTTTAATTCCACTATAGCTAACACACAGTGTTGTATTAGACTTGGGGGTTATTTATATATTTACAAATATAAGACTACTATATCTCATAGTGTGCCTTTCTTAATTAATTAATTAATTTATTTATTATGTTATTTTAATCACCATACAGTACAGCATTAGTTTTTGATGTCGTGTTCTATGATTCATTGTTTGCATATATTATCCAGTGCTCCCTGCAACCTGTGCCCTGTCTTTCTCAATTTAGACCATGTAGTGAATATAACTTCATGTAAATAGTAAATTTTTATACTAATATTAAGAAGATGGCCTCATTTTATCTGATCCCATTATTCTTCCCCCACTATGGTAGATTTATTGTAAAAATCAACCAGAAAGTTCCTACTTCTCCACTCTTCCTCTTATCTGTGCCCTCTGCAACATGACTTTGCAGTGCCTCCCATCTAGAGATGGATTCTTGAATGCATGCTTGCCTCTGAGACTTTCATTGGCTAACCAAATGGGGTGGAAGTGATAGTGTGCCATGACATGCTCTCTGTCTTGGAATTATGCCACCGTCGTGTTAATAAGCCTGAGGTTGGCCAGCTGGATGATGAGAGATATGGCCCAGTCATGTTATTACCTTAGCAGAGAAGAAGCCCACTGCCAGCTTGGCAAATGAGGTTGTCATTGACCACCACACCTAGATGACCTGCCAGCTAACCAAAGATCCATGAATCAATCAGGTCAAGATCATCCCAGACAGTCCGGAAGAAGAGCCATCCAGCTATTTCCTGAAATTGTTAATAATCATACATAGTTGTTTTTTTTTTTTTAAGATTTTATTTATTTATTTGACAGGCAGAGACCACAAATAGGCAGAGAGAAAGGGGGAAGCAGGCTCCCCACTGAGCAGAGAGCCTACTGCAAGACTTGATCCCAGGACCCTGAGATCATGACCTGAGCCAAAGGCAGAGGCTTAACCCACTGAGCCACCCAGGCGCCCCATACACAGTGGTTGTTTTAAAACCACTACATATTGGAATCATTGTTATGTAACAACACCTTTTTTTTTTTTTAAAGGAAACAAGGTCATGTAGAGTTGGGAATTTCGTTTACTATGTGGATGATTGTGATTCTATATGTATTATATTTTTTCGTGGTTATTTTAATTTTATTTATATCCTATAACAATATGGAAGTTTGCAATATTCACCACCAATCATTTTATACAACGTGCTAATGTTTGAGTTCTTTGTTTTGATTTATTTCTTGTTCTGTTTTTCTGCATGCTGATGAGGAAAAAGTGAAGACGCAGCACTATTTTAAAATGTTTCTGTTTTAGTTACCATTTATTATCACTTCTTCCAGAATTTGTACAAGAAAGAGAGAAGTTTTCTTTTGGTTTGTTTCATTTGTTTCATAACTCCAGGAGAAGAGGGACTGCTTTTATATCAGATGAGATCATTACAACAACTTCAGAACATTCATAGTTTTTATATTTGATGAATAAACTAAAATTCATTTCCCTAAAACAACACAAAGGGTAAATAAAAATTCCCTATCTAAAAAAAATCATGATTCTCTCAAGTTTAAGTGAAGTAGAATCTTACCTCAGAGCTTCAAACAAACAAACTAGCAAGAATTCAGTTTTCTTTATGATAAAAACATCATTCTAACAAGAAAGGACTTTTGTTCCAAACTCATTTCCACACTCACAGTATTTGTTTTCTAAGTATATTTAAAGCATCTGATTCTTCTCCAACTTTGACCTTTATATTGCAGGATGTAGTGGTTTGTGCTATGTATCCTATTCTTGTAGCTTTATATTAATAATCAAAATTTCATAATCTTAAGGTTTTATCTGGGACCTCATTTTTATATATGATTTTAATCAAGGCTAAATGCAAAATGTGGAAGTTATAGTTTTCTATTTTCCTGGTGTTTTATAATTTTATTCCCTAAAATCATAAATGAAAGTTAAAATTTATGTGTCACTACTTATCTGAAAATGTCATATAATTATCTTCAGGTACCCCTGTCTGTTTGGCTGGGTATAATACTCCCAGGTTACCTGTTTTCCCCAATTCAAAATACTGTTTTCATGGGCCTGTTCAGTTTTCTTCTGGCGTACTTTTGGAAGGCCAGCATGGTTTTTCTTCCTTTATAGTTAACCAGAATTTCTACTTGAGTCCTCTCAATTGTCTTCTATTCTTGAATTTAAAAGACAAAACAAACAAGCAACCACCGGAAAATTGGTTTTGTCTAGCTATTGGTTCCTTTATGTTGATTTTGTCTGCCTTCTCACTTACATATTAACTTATTCAGTTTCATTGTAGCTTTGCATTTTACTTCTGTTTCCTTTGTTTTGGTTTTCTGCAACATTGATTATCCATATGTTGGAGCTGGAGCTTTGCCATTTGCTTTTCTTACCTCTCAACTTCTTTCTCCACTTCTATTTGCTCTTTTACTTGGTGTTCTGTGGAAAGTGAAAAGCACACTGTCCTTGTTTTCCACCTTCCCCCCGCCAGTATCAATTTTAGTTGTCATAGTTTTTAATGCTGCTTTCTTTAATCAGTTATGGGGTTGTTTTGGTTTCCTTTACATATGTCAGGAACCGTTACATCCCTAGCTTCCCTTATTTATCTGTCTTACTTGAGTGTCCCACCCAGAAAGCAGAAATGCATGTACATTTAAGAGATGGGAACTAGTAAGGGGTAAGATATTCAGCTAGCTGACACAGAAGCAACTAAAACCAAATCTCAAATGGAAGCTCTGGGAGATGGTATGAAATGTGTGCTCCCAAATTATGCCCCCAGTGTGAGGAATCTGGGGTATTTATACCTCACGCTTGCTAGCCAGGCTTAAGGGCTCTCTGCAGGGGGATGTTAATTTCCCAGGGACCACAGCTCAATATGCCTACAGGCCGATTGAGTTCAGGCAGCTGGAAGGCAGACCGCCAAAAAGGATGCAGGTACTGGCCCTTGTAAATGAGACTTGTGTGCAAGGAGGTTTGAGGCACTATGGGAAGAGTGTTACTTTTGGCCACATCAGATAAGAAGAAAATCAACAAAACTGGTCCCGATAAAGCCCAGATGACGAGGATATAAGTACAGTTTAAATTCAGCTCACTTCTGCTGCTTCTTGGCTGTGTCTCACATCTCTAAGACTTCATTTCCTCCTGGATAAATTAAGCATCATTATAGGGTAGCTTTCAGGGCCAAATATGATAGTGCCTGGTATCTAATAAGTACAAGTCTTTATTTAAAAAAAATTAGCTGTGGCTTTACCTTTGATTGTAGCTTTGGCCATATCTTTTATTTTTTAGATTTAAACACTTTTTAAATTTTTTTTATTGTGTTAGGTGGGGGAGCCCGGTGATGGGTAATATGGAGGGCATGCATTGCATGGAGAACTGGATGTTGTACGTAAACAATGAATCTTGGAACACCACATCAAAAACTAATGACATATTTTATGGTGGCCATATCTCTTAATTTTTTGATGTAGTATTTTTTTGCAAAGTTTTAAATAATGTGATGTTTGTGTGTGTATCCTCCTTCCCTCACTTCAGACCATTTTTTAAAGTTTTTTTTAAAGACTATTTATTTAAGGAGGGTGGGGAGAGGGAGGGAGGGTGCGAGAGAGGGAGCATGAGCACCAGCAGTGAAGGAGCAGAGGGAGAGGGAAGAGCAGACTCCATGCTGAGTACAGAGTCCGAAGCTTGATCCCATGACTCTGAGACCATGACCTGAACCCAAACCAAGAGTTGGATTCATAACTGACTAAACCATTCAGGCAAGCCAAGACCATTTTATTTTATTTTATTTATTTATTTTTTCTTAAAGATTTTATTTATTTATTTAACAGAGTGACAGTGAGAGAGAGCATGAGAGGGGAGGAGGTCAGAGGGAGAAGCAGACTCCCTGTGGACCTGAGAGCCCGATGCGGAACTTGATCCCGGGACTCCGGGACCATGACCTGAGTTGAATGAAGGCAGTCACCCAACCAACTGAGCCACCCAGGCGCCCCAACCCAAGACCATTTTAAAGAGCTGCCCAGTTGCCAGACAGGAACAAACAAAAAACTGAAGCAACAAGACTTTGTATTGTTTTGTGTTTTGATGTTTAAAAAACTTTCTTCTTAAATGTAGATCTTTTTCCAAGTGTAGCTTTGTGAGGTTTCCTGGATGAAAAAGTATGCTTAGAGAGGTTAGGCAATTTATCCAAGGTCACACAGAGGGAAGCCATAGAACCAGAGCTTCCTGACTTCTGTTCCAATGCTGTTTCACAGGCTCCTGCTCCCTTTTTGTGGCAGTCAGACAGTGGTGCCCAAAGAGGCCCACTTCCTAATGCCCTGGACATGTGAATGTTACCTTAATGGCAAAAGGAACATTGCAGATGTGATGAAGTATTTTAGATGGAGAGATTAGCCTGGATTATTTCCATGGGCCTAATTGAATCCTAAGGGTCATTGTGAGGTATGGGGCAAGAGGGACAGAGTCAGAGAAGATCTGATGGGGAAGCAAGTGTGGGGAACTGCCAACGCAGGGAGATGGGGGAGTAAGAGAGGAGACCATGACAGGGAGAGAGGTTTGACGCAGTTGTGTTGCTGGCTTTGCAATGACGGAAGGGGCCCTGAGCCAAGGAGTTCTGGGGTTTCTAGAAGCTAGAAAAGGGAAGAAAAGCCTTCTCCCCAAGGAACCTCCCAAAGGAATGCACGTCTGCTGCCACCTTGATTATTATAGCCCTGTAATTTCAGACTTCCAGCTTCTAGAACTGTAAACTCAATACATTTACCTCATTTTAAGTTATTAAGTTTGTAGTAATTTGTTACACTAGCCATAGGAAACTGATACACTTTGTAATGGTAAGTGATTTGCACAGCCCTATGTGTGCTTTAGGCATTTAGAAATTGTTTATTCATTTTTCATTCGAAGAACGCTAGTAGGAAGGACAGGCAGGGATAAAGACCGGCTCCTGCCAGGACAGACCTCGGAGCTGGGAGCAAGAGCATGGAAAATTAGAAGGCTTTGACTGTGGGTTAGAATAGAGACAGGCTGAGATCCTTCATGAGTAGAGAGGGAGAGCTCAGAAGAGGTCAAGATGCAACTGGAGCAGAGTCTTAAAACTGTTTTCTTTTTAAAAAATCATTTATTTATTTATTTAATTACCTAGGGAGAGATGGGATATGGCTGCCCTAGGCAGTGGGAACAGCATGTGCACCGCCATGGGAGGGACGCAGAGGAGTGCAGGGTAGGTCTGAGGGGGCACAGGTAGCAGCTGCAGCAGCGCTATGTATGGACAGAGGATTAGGACAGGTGTGGCTGGGCAGGTGCTTCTCCTCTATAGCCCGTGCTCTCCAGGTTCTTCCCAGAACACCTGGCCTCTATGCTTCTCCACTGAGGCACCTGTGGGCTTGCTCCAGGTGCACTGGGTTGGGATCTGGGTCCTCTCAGCAGAGAAGGGGAAGCGGGTCAGTCGCTGCTGGCAGCTCTTCTGGCTCCAGAGGTGCCTTCAGTCTGCTGATTCATAAGCACTGAATGTCAATAAAAATAATCAAAGGAAACCAGCAGCCCATAAACAATATTAACTCCAGGACTCATAGAATGCACAGGGTAGGAGAATATTGGAGCAATGTGCACTTGAATGCTGGACCAACCCCCAAGGTGAAATGTGTTTTCTGTATTAGTAACAGATGCTGATCAAAAGATCAGGATGGTAATGGTTTAGTTTTATATGTTGAGGGGAGGACCATGTTCTTTCCTCTATTTCCACGTATCTCATCTTGGAGATGTGTCTTCTCTCCCGAGGTTAGCCCTGAACACGTGCAGATATCCAGGAGGCCTCTGGACACTGTATCTAGAGCCTCCCCACTGATGGTCTCAGGTTTGGTTGAGCTCATAGTCTTGATCCTATGACTCTTTACACTAGAATTCAGATTCCCTTCTACCTTGCCCATTAAATAAAATTCAAATAGCAAACACTTGGATATCCAGCTCATGCAAAAAAATCTAGATTAATTTGTTTCAAATGACTTTTGAGAGTGGGAAAGGTAACAAGGATTAGATACTAACTTGGCCTGCTTGCTGTTTCTTTTAGCATCCCTTGCCTGGTTTAATTAACCAAGTTTGTTAGAAATGACTTTGAGCTCTCCCCTTCACCTTGTGTTGTATGGACAGAGCCTCACACCCAAAGGCCGGGTAAACTGGACATCTGTGCTTTTCTTCTCCCTGGGGCTCTCTTGCTTCACTGTTACATTTTATTTCTCTAGCATGTACAGTGCACCAGGCATTCTTTTAAGCACTTACAGGTACTAATTCAGTTGATCTTCATAACCATCCTATGTGGCAGTAACTGTAATTTTCCCAGTTGGACTGAGGGTTGAGAGATTTGATCATTCTGTGGTGTCCCCACTCTTGCCCATCTCTGCTCCAGGTTAGAAGCCACATTTCTCATACTCCAGGGACTTCTACCTTCTCTCACACCAGCCCTGTACGCCGGCAGAGAGCCAAAATCTGTCTGCCTGGCGTTGGCCCTGGCAGCATCCTGAGGCCAGGAGTGAGAAGGGAGAAACACCCCCCTCTCTTGGTCCTCCTCTTCTGCTCAGAGCCACCAGGCTCAGAACCAGCCACCTGGGCCTGCCACCCCCTACAGATTTGCCCTGCTCCTAGTAGCACAACCAGGCCCCTTTTTGGAAACTGATAGGGAGATGCCAGTGGAGAAAGAGCTTAAACCTCTTGCTGTATCCACCTTGATTGCTAAGTGCCCCCTGCCATAATGCCAGAGTTTAGGGCAAAAATCCCTATGTTCTTTTAACAGCTCCTCTGAAGTCCCATCATTATCCTCTGGGGAATAAGGGGTGTGCTAATCTCTTGGGGTCATTCTGTAGACTGCAGACAAGGTAACTAGACTGAAGGTCTGTAGGATCAGCTTTTCTGGATGGTGCCTTGGTAAAGGCACATCCCTTAAGTTGCCCCTTAAGTGCCCTTTACAGAGAGTGAGCTGATTTTCTGAGATCAGAAAGGCACTGGACAATTTTCTTTTGCTTCTTGTCCATTCCATCAACAGATATAGATAAGCCAGGCCCTGTGCAAAACATAGGGAAACCAGAGACAAGTTAACTGCCACAGTTACTGCCTCATTGAGCTCAAAGTCCCGTGGGGAGAATATAGATAAATGGGCAATTACATTAAAGATGGAAATATGCTTTGATAGTAGCAAAAAAATGTGGGAGAGACAGGTAGCCTATTGCAGGGTAGTATCTTAGGAGCTGACCCTGCACTGTGTCCTGAGATAGACGGGGTTTATCTGTGCAGAGGAAAATATAGACTGTTCAGGTGTAAGGAACAGTGTATGCAAAGGTACAAACAAGGGAGAAAACATTTCTGAATATTGCCCAATGTGACAGGTGATTATAGGATTAAAACTTGTCAATCAAATGGGTACTTGTGTGTGAGAAGTGATGTTTGGCACTGCAGCAGCCATCTTGTGATCCTGAGGCTGTGGGCCTGAGGATTGAAACCAGCTCTTTTGGAATGTTTTTTAAGGTATTAAATATCCTTAGGATCTAAGCCACCCTGTTTTGTTGTTGTTAATTTCAGCTTGAAAGGTATTAACTCATACAGCTATCTTAAGAAATTTGGCCTTTACTTTATGACAGTGGGAAGACCTAACATGTTGTGTAAGTCGGTTTTCCTTAGTCACGTCGTGCCCATGATGGATGTGTATGTGTGTGTGTGTGTGTACATGCGTACGCACTGGAGTGTATTTTCCAATATTACATGCTCCAATTGTGTCCTTGCATTATTGGTCTCAATAAATGTCAGTCCAAATACCTCCATCCCGTACCACTTCCCCGAACACAAAACCTTATGAACGGTCATCCCCATAACAAGACACTCATGAAAATGTTCACAAGGAAGATGCCAGCTCTCTTCACACCCACCCTGCAGCTTTGGAAAACTTTTCAAGTTCATCATTATTTATAAAGTTAATACTCATAATGAAAAGGTTTGTCTTTGATGTCGGAGTGTTTTCGAAGCCTTGGTGACCTATATTGCCAACGCACTCTGTATACGAGGTGAGGCAGGGACCGGCTGGGGAATTACCCGTGTTTAATGAACACTAAAATTAGAATTTGACTGAAATCCACAGAAATGGCTCGACAGCAAGTTCGAGATGCCCCTGGGGAGCTGTGGGCAGCTCAAATTTACCCACAGGCGTTTTTGAAAAAAAAAAAAAAAATTTTTTTTTTTTTTTTTTTTGAATCAGCATAGTTGGCTCTTTTGAGCTGAGAATGCTGCCTGTACTCAAACCCCCTCAACCCCGACAGTGATGCTTCGGGGACAGCTAAGGGCCTCTGTGGGCCTTTGTCATATTGGTCATGCCCCAGTGAGCACAGAGCATGGGGCCCGGCAATGGTACATCTCCCCTGTTGCCAGTGGCTTTGCTCCTCATGGAAAGTTCTAAGAAAAATCACAATGTCACAACCAGACGTTTGGTCAGCTGAGAAGGACCCTAGATATCCTCCTGTTCTTTGAAACCCAAAAAGGGGGACTCGGGGTCAATTCTGATAACTGAAAAGGCTTAATAGAAATTTTACATTTAATTAGAATAGAGGGCCTGAACAAATAAATGGGCTTGGTGTGGTGATATCTCTCTAAGCCTAGGAAACATGCACCTGAAGACCTTGAGAAGTAGAGTCCGGATGGTGATGAGGGATGGGTTGGGTCCCCGGGGCTCTGTGCGCCTCACCCTGGTTTGCACACAGATGCTACATTAGTGGCATTAGAATTCTCAGGGAGCATTTTGCATGCTGGTGTGATGGTAAGACTTCCTTTTCTTTTTAAGTTGTATAAGCATTTATGAAAGTGCTTGTTTTAACCAAGTAAATAAAATGTATATGTTAAAATGTAATCACTCCCTGCCCTGCTTGGTCTCTGTTCACTAAGGAACTTAGTTAACATTTCATGTGTGGTATTTTCTAGTTTTTTTTTTTTTAATTATATTAGCATACAAATACATAAATGATCACCATGTATATCTGTACTTATTTAAGGGATATTATCCTCTCTCCTCAGCCCTTTGCTTTTTTATTTAATAGTACATCCAAAGTACCTTTCTTTATGTGTATGCATCATCTAATTCAGAAGAATTGTTCCACAATGTTCTATAATATGGATTTATCAAAATGTATTCACCATCCCCTATTGATCCATTTATTTACTTCCCAAAATATATTTTCCTGTGTCCTCCTCTCTCCCTGTCACTGCTATCCGGATCCCGTGCCTCTCAAACTTGAAAGCATAGAAGAATCACCTGGAGAGCTGATAAAAATGCAGATTCCTGGGCTCCACGCCCAACAATTCAGGTTCAGTAGGAATAGGCCAGGCCTGGGAACCTGCATTTCCAGAGCTCCCAGGTGTGGGGTGCTTCTGGCCAAAAGCCAGGCTTTACACGAGTAGTTCTGCCTCAGTCTAACGTCAGTCATCTCATAGAGTGGTGGGTAAATTTGTCTCTTAACTCACTGGTTATACTATACCTACTCAGTTTACTTGTGATCTGTTCATGGCATAGCTAGAATGATCTTTCAGAAACAAAACTCACTGAGCTTGTTACTGCTAAAAACCTTTCCTTATAATCTTTTGTGGGATAGTCTACCAGGCCTGCCCCTTTTCGTTCTCCCCTCTCCTCAAGGCTCACTCTCCTTGGCTGTCTGCCCTTGAGCCACAAGGGCCTTCTTTAGGCCTCTCCTACTTGCTGTACTCTCTGCAGCCTCAGGCCCTTTTCACGTGTGGTATTCGCTTCCTCCTGCATCTTTCCTGCCATCCTTTCCCAGCAGTCCCTCGCACGTGGAAGAATTCACAACATAGCTGTGGGGTAAATGCTTGAGTGAACAAGGCAGTTCTTTATGGAACTATCTTTATGGAGTCGGCAGAATCTAAAGTGGACTTTTTGAGGCACCAAGGTGTGCAAGTGCCACCTACTTGGTGTGTTTCTAATCTCCAAGGTCAAATCGAAACCACCTGTGCTTTCCAGGAGGTGGAGCAGACTGCACTGCTTTGAGCTGCTCTCTAAGATGTGATCTTCATTATCTCCGGAGAGAATATTTATCACCAGCATATAGTATTCCATATTACGCATCCCTGAATCCAGACCTCTTGCTGCTGGAGGACTTTGCTGGCGATGGCCAGAGAGCAGTAATCCAAGTGGGCTGAGCCACAGCCGATGCAGGAACTGCCTCTTTGTGTGTCTGGTTTTGCATTAACAGCGCCCCCTGCCCATGCCTCTCACCCACTTTCTACTCTGTCTTAAGCACATCCCTGTGTTCCTTGGCAATCCACTCTTAATTTCTGGGCTGTAAAACCTGCCAAAATAGATAAATAGGAGGTATTTCCTATTTCATGCCCACCCAAACCATAATTTATTTTAATTGTTCTATTTCCATATCCTATTAAAAAAAAAAAAAAAGCTGGGACCTATCCCTCCAGCTTGAAAATTAAATTTTCGGGGCACCTGGGTGGCTCAGTCGGTTAAGCAACTGCCTTTGGCTTGGGTCATGATCCTGGAG
Source organism: Mustela erminea (assembly GCF_009829155.1). Classification (NCBI taxonomy): domain Eukaryota; kingdom Metazoa; phylum Chordata; class Mammalia; order Carnivora; family Mustelidae; genus Mustela; species Mustela erminea. The sequence continues at coordinate 53,291,344 of NC_045632.1, read as the reverse complement.
TCTTGGGATCAAGTCCCACATCGGGCTCCCTGCTCGGCAGGAAGTCTGCTTCTCCCTCTGATCTCTCCCTTCTCATGCTCTCATTCTCTCTCTCTCTCAAATAAATAAATAAAATATTTTAAAAAAAGAAAAAAAAAAGAGAAAACTAAATTTTCACAGAACTCACCTGTGGCTCCCCCTCGACTTCCACCAGTTTGGGTCTCTCTGCCTGCCACATCCTTCAAAACATGTACTTGTAGTCTGGATCTCCACTGTGATTAAATACACATGTGTTTATTCAATGCCTCTCTCCTCCATTGGACATAAATTATTTTAGGGATGAAATCATGATTATTTTGGCTTTTTTTTGCCAGCCCGCTTTCCTCCCTTCTCTATTTTCTGTGCCTAGCATGTAGTAGGTGCTCGTCAGACCGGAGCTCCCTGCCTGCGTGAGCGCGCGGACCGGTTCACAGCACACCTTCCCACTCTAGTCCTCCACATCCACCGCAGGCTCCAGATAGAATCCTGTTCCCTGGGTTACGCCAAACCTTTTCAAAAATCTCTGCTTTCTCATGGTATGCTCCCCCCTCCTGGAGTTTTGTCTTCTTCCTTATTTCCCTTTCTCAGCCTCAAAAACACCTCCACGTCTCAAGGCCTAGCGCCATTGTCATGGACTTTGTGGTGGCTTCCCAGGTGCCCGCCACGAGTTTTACCTCTCCCTGGGCTGCCTGTGGCTCCTAATGGCTGCGAGCCCCACCCACCCTCGATTTCAGTGAGAATCACCTTCCATTTCACAGCCATAATCCATATCCAAGCCTTAGACACTCTCAACATATTCACCAGGGGTCTGTATCCTGTGATTTTCAACGGGAAAAACTACAAGACATTGTATATCAACCCCACACTCTTACCAAATTTCTTGAATCATAGCTAAGACTCAGTAAAACACCTACATATGTAGTAAGCTATCATGTGAGAGTGTAGAATGCTTAAAATTTTGCATTTGCACACCAGCCAATCATAGAGATGTGATCAGTTGTCTATAGTGAGGCTGTGATGTGTTTAATGCCACCCACATCTGAGACATATGTCCTTTTTGTTGGCCCTCCACCAGCTCTTTAAAATATCTAGGTGTCATTCTGACGTTCTACCGTTCTTATTTGGAAGGTCATTCAATTATTTGCACGTTGTTTTTTTAAAAAAATATATTGCGCAGAGTATTGGGGATGTAAAAATACCTTTTCCTTGATAAACACTGGTGGAATAATATTGAGAAATAGTTGCGTTCTTGAAGTTTGAGTATTAAAAACTGAAGGTGTTCTGCTAGAAAAATATTAACTGGGGAGATGTTCTGTCTGGAAAAATACTGCATTTTCTCCTAAAACCAGCCAATCAATAACACCACCTGGAGAACTTTCTCTTAAATGATTCATAGTCTCCTCCCCCCAGAGAGTCAGAGTCAATAAGTTTGGGGACCTGGGGATGGGGCCCTGGGATTGATCCCCAGCTAATTCACATGAACAACCAGGTTCAAGAATCATTGGTTTAGATTATGGTCTTTGCCAACTAGTTCATGAATTTTTCCAATGACAGAAATTTTTGTGTGCCTAGAATGGAGTAGTAGTAAAATTGAGTTGAATAGTACTGAAGCTGTGTATACAGCAGGCCTCCCGTAATGCTTGTTCAGAAGTATTTGTGTGGAACCAGGCTTTTTGAAGACTGCTTGCCATGTCTGCGGCAGGGCATGAGCGTAAGGAATCATTTGAAGGTATTTCTTGGCAGTAGAGCTGGAGTAGTATTTTGTGCAAAACATTCCCTCTGCCTTTCCTGAGTCAGGCAGGTTTGTCTTGTTTTGCAAGACACATTTTTTTGAAGCATCTGTAAGTGAAGCCAGATCCTTGTTACAATCTATATTGTCATCTGGTTCTCATATCCTCCTGTCCACCCTGGGGCCAGGTCAAGCTGCTCCCTTCCTAAGCTCTCCCCTCCAATAAAGCTTCCTGCCCTTGACCTTGGGGTCCATCAGCGTGCACTTCACTTTGCCTCTCTAGCAAATTCAGGGTTGCCTCTGGGGCTCTCACCTTTCATTTTATTTTCACTAAATCCTTCTGGGGCTTCTATTTTTATCCTTGTGTTTGAGATGTCGGGGCTGTTTAAGATGAGGCCTTGCTATGGTAGTGGTTCTCTTTGCAGGGGTGGAGATTGCTGTCCCCATGCGGCTACCTTGTAGCATTAACTGGATACATTGGGGTGACTTTCTTTCCCATTCCTCTTTCTCTTCACTCATAACAATGCAGGCATGCACTGCTGCTTGACAACTGATGAAAAGGGAAAATGTGGCTTTGTAAATTTCTGGCCACCGGCTTTTTCTGCATTGGTCACTTTCTTCTCTTATCAGCTCCCTTTAAATTCTAAGTATTTTCTGACTAACATCAGTAATTCAGCTTTTATCATGTAATATTCTCTCCCTTCAGTAAGACTGTTAGACTCTGAAATCAGGAGTCTGTCTCCCCCATTTTTTGCAGCACCCAGGAGAGCTTGGTGGTTGCTTGCTGAATGAAATGTTAGGCTCCAGATTTTTGAAGACATAGCCATTAATGCATAGCAAAATAAAACACTAAAAACCAAAATTCTAATGGTTTGTTTTTGAAAACATGTGGAATATAATTTCTAATGTCTAAAAAATTATAAAATGCTTGTTTTAACAGGTAAAAAAAAACTTAAAAAAATTTTATTTATTTATTTGACACAGAGAGAGATGCAGCAAGAGAGCAAACACAAGCATGGGGAGTGGGAAAGGGAGAAGCAGGCTTTCTGCCGAGCAGGGAGCCTGATGCAGGGCTCGATCCCAGGACCCCGGGATTAGGACCTGAGCCGAAGGCAGATGCTTAACGACTGAGCCACCCAGCACCACCCCCCCATTAAAACATTAATGATCACTCCCCTCCCCACCTTTCTCCAGCCTCTACATGAGGGAACCAATGTGAACATTTGGTCTATGGTGTTTTACAACTTTTTTGACACTTATATCAGCATTCAAATATAAAAATATATAGATAGATCTGTCTATATATTTTTAATGGGATTGTTCGTGTGTTATCCATTTATAGTTAGATGCAAGCAACTAAGTGGTATGACTTGCTCTTCTGTCCAGAAAACAGGTTGGTAAATACATCAGAGCCTTACCTCACACAGGTCTCCTTGGTGACAATGCATACCCTGCCTTCCTCTGGAGAAATGGAGGAACCCATTTGAGCAGAAACATGATCAAGAAGAAAGAGAAGAGAGGTTCCAGTAACAGTCCCATAGTCCGTACTGAATAATCACCTGTGTGCTGTCTGTAGTCCAATTTTTTCTTTTTTTTTTCTTTTTCTTGAACTACCCTTTTCCTCCTAAACTTTAGCACATCCTTCTCCCTGAAGCACTGTTCACTTCTTCCCTTTGCCTGAGTAAGGTCCGCTGATTTTTCATATCTCAGTTTCTATGTTACCTCCTCCAACCAGATGGTTCTGGCCTTGCTGCCCCTTGGGATAGCACGAGGGGCCTCTTCTCTGTATTACCATGACATCCGTTCCTCCCTTGCCTCAGTGTGTTATTATCCTCTGCAGCAATTTTCCGCATGGTGGATGTGGAGGTGCTCCGCCTAGCTCCTCCGTGAGGGAGGACTGGGTGTCCAGCATCGGGAAGTCTAGATGGCCCAATGTTGGGCTGTTGAAGGCTTGCCCTCAGATGTAGGGGTCTGTGTTGGCTGGTACAGCTCCTGTCCAGTGACTGAGCAAGGTGGGGAGGTAAGGAGCCTGCCATCTAGTCCTGACTCAGGACAATCCCATCGAGTGATTCCTGCCCCCAAGTCCATACTCAGTGAGCCGAGGCCCTCCCAGACCTGCCACCCAGCCCTGCCACCCAGCCCATACTCTGCATCTGCCCAGGCCTGCTCCTTTCCCTCCTTTTATAGGTGTTGAACCCTAATAAACACCTGCGCATCAAATTCCATCTCACTCTGCTTCTGGAAAACTCACCCTATGACATCTAGTTGATTATGTACCTACCTGCTTCACTGAGGACAGGGAGAGTCGTTCACTATTGTCTCTCCAAGACCTATGGCACGGCAGAGAAGATTTGTGGATATATCTGTTGAATGAATGAATGTATGACTCCAAAGGAGACTCAAATGCGCGTTTGCCCCTGACCTCGGCCAGATGTCCCTCTCTTCCCATCACCTCTGTGACCTGGGCCCTGTCAGTCTTTTCTTCTTGTGGAGAACCACACATTCACTGCATCTCTTCTCTTTTGTTCTCTCTCCTTGCCTGTCCCTGGGAGAACTGGGCAGGGGTGCTAAGCAGCCTGCAACAGACAACCCCTTTTATTCCTTTTGACGGCCTCAGGGAAGTTTGATGGGGATATTTCCATAATCGATGAGGGAGCCCTGTCACCCCAAACATGGAGTCTTTAAAGAGAATAGGTTTATGCAAATTAGATATTGATGGAGTAATGATTAATTGGCCCTGAGCCTTTGTTAATATGCAATTGTAGTAACAGAGATACATTTATAATTATTTCGGTTAATTGTTCAAACAAGCACTCAAGACTTAATTGCACAGAGTAATTGAAGAGCCTTCGTATTAGGATTATTTCTTTCCAGAGAAAAGTTGGAGGTATTTAACTAGTTGGACTCCTGTGTTAAGCGGGTGAGTGAAGTCTGGTTCTTTGAGGTTCTTATCTCTGCACACAAGAAGGGACAGTGACATTTAATTCTTAAGTCTTCTTGTGTTTGCAGAGGAAGGGGGATATGGGCTTTGCATTTGGACAGGTAGAGGTTCAGAGTTCCAGCTTTACCATTTCAATAGCTCTGTGGTTTTGGGCAAGTTATTTAGCTTCTCTAAACTCATTTTTTTTAATCTGTAAAATGAGAGAAATAACACTTAACTTATGCAGCAGTGGGAGATATACATGGGGGAGTCCATGTAAAGCCCTTAGCTCGGTGCCTAGTACACGGTAAACAGCCCTAATGGGAGCCGGTGTGATGATAATTTCCAGCGCTGCTGTTGGCAGAGGCAAGAGAAATGAAAATGAGTAGAAGCTGCCAAACACCTGTGAGCTCGTGAAGAGGAAGCATTTGGGAGAGGAAGGGCATAAAAGGCCTGACTTAGAGAGTTTATTTAAAAACACAGAGATTGGAACAGATTGGAGGAACATGTGCAGGCTCTGTTGCTGATCTGCAAAAGGTGATGACAGTGCTTTGCAAGGAGCTGGTTTGGCTACCCACCTTAAGGTGACCCACTTCTGGAGGATTTTACTGTGAATTCCAACTTTTTCTTATTTACCTCTGTTCAGACTCGAAAGTCACACACACACACACATACACACACTCACTCACTGCAAAATTACAAATACTATGATGGGGGGAAAAACTTGAAGCCACCAGGAAGGGGGCTATTCTTTCCATTGGTCCCTGGGCTTCTCTCTGGCCCTTCCTGAGAGTGGACGCTCCCAGCCAGGATCAGAGGTTGCAGGATGAGTTGGTCGGTGCCGACAAAGGGGGACCTCAGCACCTGAAACTCAGGAGGACCTCGGGAAGGCGAGAGAATAGGTAGTGGTATTAAGAGCGTGGGCTCAACATATTTGCCAATCCAGGCTTTGCCACTTCCAAGTCAATGACCTTGGACAGGACAGCAAAGCCCTGACTCAGTTTCCCCATTAGTAGTTTGGATTTGATAGACTGAAGTGAGGCCTCTGTGAGGTCCTGTGAGTAAAGTATTTAGCCCCGTGCCTGACCACTGTCAGCACTTGACTTATACATGGTGATGGTAATGAGGATCAAGATTTTTGGGGTGCTCAGATGGGCTTTCAGGAAGTTTTAGAGGTGCCACCAGGGAGATCATCCTTCCCACATCACCCCATCAGCTGCAACCATCAATAGAGACACCAAGGCTATATGGAACATTTATGTCCCAGAACTTTTGGCTGGTAGGCCACTTTTCTGAGAGAGCAGCTAGTGATTCCTTTGGCTGGGACCCTCCACTCAGCACAGCTGACCGTGCTGTCTTTACAGCTTCAGCTAAAAATCACAGGACAGAAGGAAACAGACACAGGGAGGTTCTTCGTGGTAGGCAGACCATCGGGATCACTAGCTTATTGATTTGGTTACAACAAATGCTGTGCCATGAATAATTCTATGTAGTGAATGATTCCTTGTCCCTGTTGGCGTGGGTCTCTGTAAAAATAAGTGCTGAGGGTACCCTGTATCACAGGGACATCTCATTGAATTGCCTCATCATTACAGGATGTGTGGATTTTTATCACCCCATTTTACAGGCATGCAAGCTGAGAGAGAGGGATGTTCAATGGATATTTATGAAGCAGTGCTCTCCATTTCCTGTTATACTGGGGAACCCCTTTTCTTGAAATATTCTACAAACTACTGAGGCTCAGGGTTTTGTCATCAAAGCTCCATGGAAGGCTTTCTTCCCTTTTAAGATAAGAAACCCTGGCAGGGATGTGTGTGGACCCTTCTTGAAGCTATGACAAGCAATAGACACTCCTGGTTGATTGGTTTTGTCACTGTAGAGTGGTGTATCTACATCTGGAGCTGGATTTATTACCACTTCGCCAGCCCTTTGCCCTCTCTGAGCAGTGGGGTGCTTCCTCTGGTAAATACAGCCACTGTGGCACATGTCTCATCAGAGTGTTACAAGGATTAAGTTCACCAAGGTGCACCCAGGATTGAGCATGTTGTGTGATGCCGTATGATGATATAATGGATAATTTGTTGTCTTTTATTGTCTTTTTTTTTTTTTAAAGCATGAAGGAAAAGCACCAAGGGAGCTGGGTGACGGGACAGGGGTAGTATCAGGTGTTGAGAAGGGGATGGGGCAGGGTTGCTCGTTCTTGGGGAAGGGCTCATTGTAGGAACTGCAAGCCTCTTGCTTCATAAGGAGTCTACTCTGGTCTAAAGTTTAAAAGAAGGGGACCATCCCACATGATGTTTTCCCTAATAGTTGTTTTACATTCCAAAAGGAAAGGGTTCTGTTTTCAAAGAAGGCCAAGGAAATAATAGACCAGAGTACCCAGCATGTTCCTTATCCGCTGCTTGATACAGAAAAATACTTCACAACTACGGGTCTAACTCCATGAATAAATGAATAAGCTCTGGGATTTTCCTGCTTACAAGCATTTTGCAATCTGTATTCTTCTCTCTTTCTTCTCGTGCCCTCTCCTCTCCACCCCCTCTATAGGAGTCTGGGGGACCAAGTACCCCTGTGTCTCATGATCTTGGGGGAATGCCGTCTAAGATCGCTTAAGACTGTAGAATGAGGGGCGCCTGGGTGGCTCAGTGGGTTAAAGCCTCTGCCTTCAGCTCAGGTCATGGTCTCAGCGTCCTGGGATCGAGTCCCGCATCAGGCTCTCTGCTCAGCAGGGAGCCTGCTTCCTCCTCTCTTTCTCTCTCTGCCTGCCAATCTGCCTACTTGTGATCTCTCTCTGTCAAATAAATAAATAAAATCTTAAAAAAAAAAAAAGATTGTAGAATGAGAGTCCAGGGCATAAATTGGTGCCTGTTCAGGGACATTTGCCTAGGGCTTCCCTTGTTCTGTGAGTATGACCCCCTTTATCCTCTTATATAATGATTATTCCCTATTTCCTCCCCTACCCTCCTCCAGATCGGGTGATGGTTCTCCTCAACACTGCGTTGTGTCCAGAAACAAAACCCCAGATAGGCAGAGAAGACTCCTGTCTGAATTTGCTTTCCTGTCTTTCCTGGCAGCTCTTCAGTCCTGTGATTTTTGTCAGCTGGGATGCCCCAGGTTGCATGGAGCACGCCAAATGCACAAAGACATATCTCAAAACACTGCCCTGACTGCTTTGCTGCCAGCTGCAGACTCGGGTATTGCTTGGGGTGACACCGTCATCTTCCCCTATCCCATTCTGTGACACCAGGTCTGGCCTGGGCCACTCACCCTTAGCAGCCTCTCCCCAAACCCCCGGTCTCCACCTCCTGGACTCTCCTCATGCTTCCTAGAGTCAGGGGATTTAGAAGCATTGATATTCCGCAACTCTCAACAGGAATATGTATTAGAATATGCATTTCACTCTCTTCTCTGAAGAGGATGGAACTGGGAATCAAAGGACAACTGCCAGTGTAGGTCCCGTCCAGGTGTTTCATACGGACAGAGTGTTTTCTCAGTGGCCTTCTCCTCCCCACCCGATGCCCTGGCTGTCTTCTCAGCTCCATCTCTAGAAACACGTTTTGTCTTCAGGTCTCCTTTGCCAGTATTACTTTCGCTATGGAGTTTGCTAACTGCCTCCTCTCCTTTTTTGTATTTAATTTACTTTCCATGTATCTGTGTCTTTATATTTAAGACACATCTCTTGTAGACAACATGTGGTTGGGTCTTTTTTTTTTTTTTAAATCTATTCTGACAATTTCTGCCTTTTGAATTAGAGTGTTTATTCCATCAGTATTTAGTGTAATTATTCATGTGATTGGATTTCAGCTGGTTTACTATTTGTCCTGCTTTTATTTTCATTCTTCAATTCTCCCCTTTCCTGCTTTCTTTTTGTGTTGGATTAGAATACGTGTTAGGATTCCATAGGAATTTATCAGCTTATTAGGTAAGCCTGTTTTTAGTAGTTTCTATAGGTACTTGCATATATATTCTTAAGTATGCTCAGTTTACCGAGAGTCAGTATTGTGGCACTTTAAGTAGAATGTAGAAAACCTCCAACTGTGTGGGTCCATTACTTCCACCAATGTTTCAAACCTCAAAATATAATTTTCTAATATTTGTTTTAAACCTGGGGTTGGCAAGCTATGACATGCTGGCCAAAACTGACCTAGCACCTACTTTTGTAAATAAAGTTTTATTGGAACACAGCCATGCCAAACTGTTTACATATTGTCTGTGACTGCATGTAGCTGTGGCAGAGACCCGATAAGCTACAAAGCCTAAAATAAATATCTTCCAGTCCTGTCCAGAAAAAGTTTGCTGAGCCCTGCTTCAATGAATAATGCATATTATAAAGGAAATAAGAAGAGGAGAAAAGTCTTTTGTAGATTCCCAGATATTCCACATATGAACTCTTCATTTCTTCATGAACATCCAGATTTTCCATCTACTCTCATTTCCCTTCAGCCTATGTCTTGTCATGCAGACCCTCTGTACTGCCATCTTCCAAGTTCTAATGTCCCTCCAGATTCTGTCTGCACTGGACCATTCTCCAAATGCCCACAGGTAGTTTTAAATATTTTGTTTGGCATTTTCAGTTTTTTCTGCAGGAGGAATCTTTTTGATTGAGAGTTACTCTATTCAGTTAGGCCCGGAAGTCGAACCTCTAAAAGCCTCTGAATTCTGAGTTATTAGACACATCCAATCATGGGCTGTAAGGAGTGATACAGAGGGACAGATTACAAGAGCAAATTTTAGAAAGGTGAGCTGTGCTAAATGCCACAGATTTTCTGAAATTGTATGAATATTTGCAGGTGGGTTGGGCAAAGGAATCCTGTTATTATGATAAATTTCACAGAGTTAGATAACTCTGTTTTTGTGGGATGCCTAGATAGTAAACACTTTAGGTACTTATGTCATTGTATCTTTATGAAAACCCTCTGACTCAGATATGATTCATGTCCTGTCTCACAGATGAGGCACATGAAGGATGTGTGAAGGATGAGCAGTGTACTTGAGATCATGCATCTGACAACAGAGCCAACAATCAGACCCAGGTAGTAGAACCCGGGATGATAGAACTCATGCCCTGGACCAACAGTGTGCTTGGGCTTTCATTCAACTCTTCCTGCCTTATGCTATCCTTTATGGTGTGATTCTATCTGGATAGACCATAAGCTCCCAGAGTGCATGAGCTGGACGTTTCCTGCCTGGGCAACCTCCATAGGCCCAGAGCCTCACACTGCCCATATTATGGGCCTGTTCTTATGGGTGTGGAGAGGCAGGTCTGCTGTGAACTGGTTGGGGTAGAGTAGGTATTCAAATTAGAAAATCAGTGGAGTACTAGAGAATCAGTAGTCTTTGAGGGGGTGAGTAAGGCAGGGGGTCAGAGAGAAGGGGTGCACTGGGCTATGGGAAGGGTGAGACACTGGAGACATAATCAAGGAAGGTCAAACTCATCTGCAAGAGGTAGAGCTGATGGGAGACCAAAACCTGTGCCCATGAAGGAAAGGGACAAGTTTTAGGAACAGGGTAGGATAAAGAAGTAAGTCATCAAGAGAATCCCTGGATTGTGCTAACTTGCTTTTGGAGGGTCCAGAATCTGCCACCCCTTCCCCAGCCAAATGCGTGAGAATCCACCTTTCTCTGTCTTTGAAAGTTTCAGCTGCCAGAGTTTGGCTCCTGATAGCAGATGCACAATAAATCCTTGTTGAATTAAATTAAAATGTTTAAGGAGCCATTTTCTGAGCCAGGCCTTTCTCTGCTGTCAAGGAAGGATTTATTTAACAAGACCTACACTTTGGCAAACAAACTCTGCTTCTCTTGGCTGGTCTGCCGCCATGATTTAAGATGCCGATGTTGCCACCCACTGTTGGGAAATAGGTTCATCATTGGGGAAGGGGTGAGGCTTAATGGCTTGGGAAGAAGATAATTTCAAGATGCTCTGAAAATGATAGTTGATAGGCACCCTGGTCTTCTCAAAGAACTCTGGATCCTTGAAGTACATTCTTTATCCTCAAAAGTAAGAATCTCTGAGGGCCGTTGGTCATTTGTGTTGTACATGGGAAGTCTTATGTATCAGAAAAACACCTCCAGATCATTTCTCTGCAAGAGGCAGAGAGTATTAATGACATTGTTGCACTGTCTGGTGCAAGTTTTCTTTCTGTATCCCCTGTGGATGTCCATTGCAAGCACTGTCTTAAATATAATGGATATTTGCTATGCCTGGGAGCAGTGATCAACAATCAGAAGTGGCCCCTAGTTATCACTTCATGGGATGTCTTTCCTCCTCTTATTTCATGACCAACAGCAAAACCTTTCCTTCCCTGAACAGAAAGGTGCTATTCTTTTCTAGACACCCAGAGCTAAGATGGAGTGTCTGTGCCAGGGCTTAATGATCACCTGTTTCTCAAGAAGACAGCTACAGCAGCTAGAATGAGCCCATGATTCAGTGAGGTATGAACGAAGGGAGACACTTTAATTTTAGTGGACGAGTGCCTTGTGGCTGCTGGGAATCCAAGCACTCAATCTCCACTCCAGTGAATGCCAGCTCTGTCCCCTTTCAATGGATAGGAGAGCCAGACCCTCTTGGCTAGGGAGGCATCTGCAACCCAGCTCTTGCTTCTTCAGCAGGGACCAGGGATCAGAGGGCCAAGAAGCCACTTAAGTATGGGTTTGTCCCCATACATCTCTTGGCCACAGGGCAGTGTGGCCAGGTGCTTGGGATGCTGTTGAATACATCTAGATCTAGCACTCTCAGCTAGGGAGTAGATCTATCAGACAGCCTACAAGTTGTAACCTTTTTTATTGTTCTCATAAGTGGGACCTTCAGATCCTTCCAGGTATAATTACCTGAGAAGTAAGTTCTGCCTCTTCATTATGTAGGATTCTCTACTAACCCCAAATGATTCCTTTTGTGGGGATGATACGAGAAATGGAACTCAGTTTTGAAGTCATCAAACACTTAGGCAATCAGAGAGTTCATTTTTCCTTCTATCAGTGGGGGCTGAAGTAAACAGTGAAATAATACATTCCCTTTTAAATCATCTTGATTACTTCAGTGTGGAGTGAAGATAGTCTTATTCTGAGCACAGTTGCGTGTTCAGTTTTACATCAAAGCTCTTTCAGAAGACCGTTTCCTTCCTTTGGTGTCTCTTTCCCAGATATTACTCCTGCATATTTTAAATAAGTAAGCAACACAGACATATTAATGACTTTAAAAATGGGAAATCTGTGACCCCTCCAATTCATCATGATTTCATTTTTGTTTATCTTCATATTCCTATGTAATTTACAGAGATAACACAAAACCGACTCTTGCGTGTTTTATTTGCACTTCAACATTTTCCTGTGTGGTTCCACAAACTCATTTTAATGATCTTTTAGTATTCCATCTTGTTGCTTTACAAATATTTATTAAAGTTGTCCATAAATATTGAACACTTCTATTGTTTTCAAAGATTAACTTTCAGAGGAAATCTGCATTAAGTATCTGCATGCATATTATTTTATTTCCTCTGTTTCTGCTGAATTACAACCTTGGGTAAAATCTGTGGAAGTAGGATTGTACCTTAAGAAATAGGCCTGTGAGATTAAGAGTCACTTATGGTTTGTCTCCCTCCCAATCCCATCTTGTTTCATTTATTCTTCTCCTACCCCCTTAACCCCCCATGTTGCCTCTCCACTTCCTCATCAGGGAGATCATATGATAGTTGTCTTTCTCCGATTGACTTATTTCGCTAAGCATGATACCCTCTAGTCCCATCCACACCGGGGGAGAGGGTTTGGAAGAGGGGAGTGGGGTTATGGACATTGGGGAGGGTATGTGCTATGCTGAGTGCCGTGAAGTGTGTAAACCTGGCGATTCACAGACCTGTACCTGTGGGGATTAAAAATATATGTTTATAAAAAATAAAAAATTTAAAAAATAATAAAAAAAAGAAATAGGCCTGTTTTCTTGCATCTTGTTCTGTGCTCTCATAATGCTGTCCAACATGGCTGTGTCCATTCCAGTGAATGAATGAATGATTATAGGGCTGGCTAAAAGCTCAATAGGATTTGGTGTTACAGTTTGTAAAATTTAGGTTTGAGAAAGTATCTCACATTTGCTTAATTTTCGTGTTCTTGATTTCTCTCCAAGCTTTTGATCTTTCTAGCAAAAGATACCTGGCCATTCCCGAGCTCATCAAAGGCAGTGTTTACTTGGCTTCGAGGCATACAGTGTTATTTCTCTAAGTGCTAAGAACTCCTATAACTTCTCCTTCCATGAACAAAACAACAAAAAAGAGGGACTGCATTGTCTGGTTATGTGATAACCCAGGGTTGTCTTTCTCCAAATGGGAGAAAAAAAAATCTCCTTTATTATTTCTTTTCTCATATCTGCTCTGAGAACTCAGCTCTCTTGTCTGTCCTGAATCCAGTGAAAATTTTGTTTTCATCCTACTGGACCCACAGCAGCACTTTACCCAGGATCACTCTCTCTTTGAAACAGTGTCTTCCTTTGGGGTCCGTGACCTTGTCTTCCCCCATTACCTTTCACTACTCTAGCTGCTCTTTGAGGTCCTTCATTGCCTCTGTCTCTTCCCACCTGGCTTTGAATGTGGGCCATTCCTAAGACTTGGTTTTAGGTCTTCTCCTTCTCTATGTACCCTGGACAGTCTCAACCTCACAGGGGCTCAGTAATGAGCCTCTCTGCCATGGCTCCTGAGTTGAAATCTTCATCCCAAACCATAGTGCCAGGTACAGAGACGTACAGGATGGTTGGTTCTGACCCCTTTGTTCTCAGTCCCGGCACTGGTACCTCTCTTTGTTCATTCAGGCAAACCAGGGACCAAAGAACATCTGTGAAGCAGCCAACTTCTCTGGACCCCAGAAGCTCTCACCATCTCCTGAGCTCCCACCTTGGTGCACACCAGCTGATCTTGCCACACCAAATCCACCCCAACTCTTTCCCTCTCTGCTCAGTTCTTTTCTCCTCACGGTAGCAGATTCCTTCCTTTGCTTAAAAACCTTCATGGCTTCACCTTATTCTTAGAATGAGGACTGAAACTTCCCATGGCCCACAAAGCCCCACATGAGCTCATCCTGGCCTGCCCTCCAGCTTCATCTCATTCCACATCCATACTTGCTTTCCATGCCCCAGCCCTATAGTAGCCTTGCTACTCTTCCCTCTGCCTGATGCAGCTTCCCCATGTCCTTGTATTCATTGTTCCTGAGAGTTTTCCCCAGCAGATTCCCTGCTGATCTGCTTGTCAGTTTCTTTCCTGGGGACCTGAGCTGCAACATTCCTATTCATCCTTCAGGTCTTGGCTCACACTTTACAGCACCTTCCCTGATGTACCTAAAACTGTATATTCATTAATATCACTGATTCATGTATGGCTAGACCTTCAGGTCCTTGGAAGCAGGGAGCTCATTAAATATCCAACTCTAGGCATAGTGCTTGGTACAAAGAAGTGGCACAAAAAAGTGCCAAGCTCATTAAACTCATCAGACATAGTTGATTCTTATTATCCATGGTAGTTATGTTACAGAACATTACAGGGAACACTGAAGTAGCCATCACTGAAACACTCAGTGTTCCTAGGATAAATACAGGGTTATGTTCCTACCAGCCTCTGGTCACAGCATTGTCATCAAATGCTGATCAACATAATCTTGTTTTATGTGTGTTTCTTTTTGAAAACACCTTATTTAGGGGCCCCTGAGTAGCATAGTTAGTTAAGTGTCTGACTCTTGGTTTTGGCTCAGGTTGTGATCTCAGGGTTGTGAGATCAAGCCGCTTGTTGGGCTCTGTGCTCAGCATGGAATCTGCTTGAGACTGTCTCTCCCTCTGCCCCTTCACCACCCTCCCTCTGACTGCACACACATGCATGCTCTTTTTCAAATAAATAAAGAAATCTTTTAGATAAAATAAAAACACCTTATTTAATATGTGGTGTTGATTCATTAACCTAATATTCATGGTGAGTAGGACTATAGCTCCTGCCTAAATGGAGCTTATCTAACACCAGCATTTCCTCCATAAGGCACATCATAGCCCTGTTATGTCAGGACCATGAGATGGGGGGAAGCAGATTGGGTGGTGGAGAGAAAGATGCTAGCCTGGGGAGCATACAGACACTGAAATGACTGAATTTCTTTGGTGGCCCTTCTTAAACTAACTCAACAGTCCATATATGGAATACTGCGCCCAGCTTGGGAATGAGTCAGAGGATGGTGCGTCTTCCTATGTTTTGTTCCGTCTGGGTAATCTGTGGACTGACAAATCTCTTTCTAAGGCAGGCTACTTGCTGACACTTTGGCCTTTGATGTTTGTAGTCTTCATGTTTAGATTTCTTAATACCATGTTTAAAAGTACTTTCAAAATCCCCGAAAATCATTTATCTCAGGCAGTGGTACATCTTGGGGAGAAAGAAATATTTGCATCAAAAATCAGAGTAGCAATATTTCTCAATAAAACTGGGGGGAAAATCAGAGGAGCACTTAAAAGGCATAAAGGTCTATGGGGGGATGTGTAAATTGAATTGGGAATAGGATGTACAACAAACTTTAAAAAAAAAATTCAAGAACTAATCATTCAGTAAGCCAACAAAGTTATTTTTTAAAGCAGGCCCTTTCAACTGCTTCCACTTTATTTTTTTAATGCTTCAGTGACTAAAAATGGCAAAAACATTTTATTTATGTAAAAAGAAATCACTTGTATGCAAAGTTGCAGCTGCTTCTTATAGGTATACAAATGAATAAAAGCCGGGAACATGTTTTTTTCTTCTTTTAATGGAAATCTTGATTCACTCTTCAGTGTTGAGTTGAGAATCCTTCATTCAGTGGTATCTTGGAGTTTGAACTGGATTGACGGCAAGAAATGAAATCCCAGGAAGACGTCCGTATCCTGGTTATATCTCATTAGATGCAATTTTTGCTTTTGAGAATTATCATTCTTGATGAAGCTAAAAAAATGAAATGATGGTGCTAATGACAGTAATAATTAGGAATATTTCTAATCAATCATTATTTAATGTTATTTGATATACTTTTCTCATCCCCCATACTCCTATCTTAAAAACAATCAGTTTTTCCACTGAAGAATGTTCAAAGATAGAATAATGACTTTAAAATTGTTCAGAGAAGATACCAGAAAATATTCTGCACTTTGATTAACTTTTTTTGATGAGTCAGAAGAAAAAAAAGAAATCCATTGTGTATATTGCAGACGGGAATGGTGCTTTTATGAAGAAGAACATATAATCATTTCCTTTTCAGAGCCCCATTCAGGCTAGTTTATTTTTTGTTTGAAGCCAGTAAGGTCAACTCTGGAAGGCAGTAGTGGGTGAGGGTTTAAAGAACAGAAGCTGGGGGCACCTGGGTGGCTCAGTGGATTGGGCCTCTGCCTTCGGCCCAGGTCATGATCTCAGGTCCTGGGATCGAGCCCCGCATCGGGCTCTCTGCTCTGCAAGGGAGCCTGCTTCCTCCTCTCTCTGCCTGCCTCTCTGCCTATTGTGATCTCTGCCTGTCAAATAAATAAATAAAATCTTTAAAAAAAAAAAAAACAGAAGCTGGGCTGGGACCAAGATTCTATTGTGGTCAGACCTTTTGTCTGGACCCCTGTCCTAAGGAGGGACAGTCTGGGCAGAGTGGGCTCCAGAGAAGGTGACTTTGCTTGGAAGAGCCCTTTATCTTGTGCTCTGACCTACAGTCTAGTAGCAGGTTTTAACAAGGGGAGACTTTGATCCTTAGGGGACATATGGCAATGCTTGGACCCATCGTTGGTCATCAAACCTGGAAAGGAGATGCTACTGGCATCTAGTGGGTGGAGGCCAGGGCTGCTGCTGAATATCCCACAGAGCATAAGACAGCCTCCTCCACCACAAAGAATTCTGGCCTGAGTGTCAACTGTGCCGAGTGGGAAGCCCTCGTCTAGTGAGACCACTTGGAGTTGCTGTAAGGCTCCCACTTGGGCACAATGGGGTGTTCGTGAAGATGAGTGGAGGTGAATGGCACAACCACAGAGAGGTTGTCAGTGAGAGGAAGCAGAGTCACAGAGAAAGTCAGCAGAGCCTAGCTAAGAACTTAGGTCTCCAAGTAAGAGCAGGTGACACAGGATCTAAGTTTCTAGTTCTGGTATGTGAATCCCACTGCGACAGACAGCAAGGCCGTCCCCCAGATTGGCAGGATTTGGCTATGCTGTGGAGAGGAGAAGGGCAGTGACCTGGAGACCAATGACCAGGGTTAGAATCTTTGTTCTGTGGTGTGGCCTTGGAGCTGCTTTTCTTTACCTGTAAAATGAGAGCATTTCATTCCATTGTCTCTAAAGGTCTTTCCACTTGCAAGTTTGAAGACTCTTCATGATTGCATGAATTTTCTGCCTTGTTTTAGAAGGGATTTTAGACAGCTGACCCTCTGATGAGCATTTGGTTTTCCCATCGTTGTTCAGCACTTTAGAGTCTCCCAATAGCTTTTGACAAAACTGCTAAGTTGACAGTCTTCCCAGAAGCATTTTCTTACTGTGTCCTTTAGTTTTGCCAAAAGAGATGTGGAGCGTTCACTGTACCTTTCAGGTGGGTAAGCAGAGAATTAGCACCAATTCACAGTGCTGGGAAGTGGTAGAGATGCTTGTGCCAGACTTGATACAGCCAGTGCTCCCCACCACATTTCCGGGGACTAGAAGCTTCAGGTGAAGTTTCATTGCCCCCGTGCATTTGTATCAGGTAATTGCCGTAAAACACAGTCAGTGCTAAACGTGTTCATCCGAGAGAACGGTGGATCTGGGAGACACTCTTCCGAAGCGGGAAAAGTTAACAGGACCTGCAGAGTCAGGCAGGTGTCACAGAAGCGTCCCACCACACCAGGTATCCCCACAAACCAGTGCAGGAGGAGGCTTTTTTGGTGGACATTGTCAGAGGGTGTCTTCCTCAGAGCATCCAGACGTCTTGTTAACCCAGTCCCAGCATCTGTCATGGGGGGCATTTGCCTGATGCCTGCAACCTTCAGACACGACCCTCGGATGGGCAGAGGCAGTGACGGGGGTGGCCACAGTGGGTCCTGACAGCACAGAGCTGTCAGACACAGAGCTCCATGCATTCAGGCCTGGAACAGGATGTGGAAACAACAGAAGGTTGTCCAGGCACCTTTTGCTTCCTGGAAGTGATGTCCTTTTTCTAGCTAGTCCAGCTAAAAGTGAGGCTGGGAACCTTTCCAGGGATGGGCATGAGGCCTTTCATTAGTGACTATCTTTCATGTTTCCTTCATTCCAGAAATGCCCAAAGGTTCTGTCTCTGAGCGGAACTGGCGTATGCCAGTCTCTCCACGTTGACCATGGTGTCTTTGAGGGCACGGACCGTGTCACATTTTAGCAACAACTGGAATAATGCCTGGTGTGTGTAGCACATGCCAGAATGTAGGAGTAACCCAACTAACAGGGGGGACAGGACCCTCTGTTATCAGGGATATTTAGTAAGTCTTATTATGTAGCAGGCACTGTTCTAAGTACTTTCCATGTAATCAGTCACTGGGTCCTCACAGCAGCCAACAGTAGGAGACTGAAGCCCACAGCGTTTGAGTGACCTGCCCAAGGTGCCAGAGCCTGGAGTGTTGGAGCCAGGATGATACACCTGGAGGCTAGGTCCAGAGCCTGCCTTCTTGACAGGAAACCAGCATTTTGTAAGGCATTCCATGTTTCACTGATGCCTCCTCCAGGCTGGCTCTGCCCCCCGACCTCGTCCCCTTCTCTCTGTAAAGTCCCAAATTCATTTCCACTCATATAGTTGTAGAACTTCATGATCCCCCAGACCCTACAGCCCAGCCAGAAGACAGTGAGCTGGCTTGGATTTTGCAGAGAGGACTGAGTGTTTTCCTACCCTCTGCTATGTCCACAAGTGCTCTTCTCCATTCTTCTTTCCCGCCCTGGCCCTGGTCTCCCTCAGTGCCAGCCATCACCTCCTCTGCCCCAAACCCCAAGGCCTCCAGCCAGCAGCAGTGTCCTCTTTTTCCTGCATTTTAACCATTCTCCAACAAATCTTCATCTCTGTACCTGACCATAGGCCAGCCATTTCCATGTCAGAGAAACCTTATTTGCTTTGTTCCCCCTTCTGTATTCATGGTCTCTGGTGTTCCCAGCAAGGGCCACCTTCCAAGAGTGGCCTCACTCACTTCACTGAGGCACTCCCCTTCACTCTGTGCCCACTGCACTGTCATCTTTGTTCTTATTTTATTGCTGGTCTCCTTTTACTGGAATATGAGCTTCCATGTTAAGGTGCTTCTACCCCACGGCCCTATCTCTAGTACCTGGAACAGTACGGGCATGGTAGGTACTTAGAAAATAAGTTTTGGAATGAACATGGGATGGTAAATGTTTAATTAAATTTCTGAAGGCAGGAGGCCTCATTGGACATGTGAGTCTGTTTCTTCTCCTGGCCTCAGCTTTGCTTCCACTTAGCTTCATTCTGGGCGACATCAGTTCTGAACCAACTTTGGGAATTCAAAATGTTCTGATTTGAATCATGTTCCCCTAAAAGTTACATTCAGATCTTAAGCTCTGGTACCTGTGAATGTGGCCTTATTTGGAGAAATGGGTCTTGGTAGATGTGAACAAGTTAAGATGAAGTCATACTGGTTTAAGATGGGCCCTACATCCAATGACTAGTGTCTTTGTGGTAAGAGGAAATTTGGACAGAGAGATAGGAAGTCACGCAGAGAGATGCAGGCAGAGATTGGGGTGATGTGTCTATGGGCCAAGGAATGCCAAGGACTGCCAGCAGCCATGACAAGGGCATGAGGCAGATTCTCTCTTAGAATCTTTAGAGGAAGTGTGGTCTTGCAGACTTGTAGCCTCCAAACTGAGAATAAATTTCTGTTGCCTTAAGGTACCTGGTTTGTGGTCCTTTGTTCCAGCAGTGTCGGGAAGCCAGACACAAGGCAAATGGTCTCAGAATGCTCCAGATCCTTCAGCCTGTCCTCAAAGCTCAGGAAGTTCACCCCTGAAATAAACCTGGCATGAACTGGCCAATTCAGCATTGCCAGACAAAGGGTCAGAGAGGCGAGACAGCGAATTTTTCACTCCACAAAGACAGGGATGTGACAGGAGGCAGCCCTGGGAGCCATGGGCCAAGTTGTGCAAGACCGGCGTGGGGCCTCCTGGTCTGTGACTCTGGGATACTTGGGATCCAGGCAACTAGGAGCAGAGATGTGAGTCAGCTTCTAGCTTAGACCAGGTCTCCTGGGAATCGCCAGTTAGCCCCATCAAGACATGGCCTCAAGTGAAGCAGAAAAGCAGGACTCTGCTTCTCTAAAGTCCATGCAGTCAGAGCCAACTGTCTGTCCCCTTCACGTAGATTACTGCAGCTTCTCTACCTCGTCTTCAGAAGGGGTTCCTGCTTGTAATTACTTACTGAATTGTTATCTTTTCTATTAAACTCTAGATTTTATGAAGGAAAACATTGTTTCTCTCTTTTTCACCATTCTGTTCTCAGTGCCTGGCCTGGTTCCTGAAACACAGTAAAGCACCCCATAGTGTATGTGTAATTGGATTGAGTTGATTGGTGTTACATATCCTTGTAGTGATAGATCCTTTGATAATTAATTAGAGAGCCTAGTTATTGTTTATAAATATGGCTGTTTTCATGCCTTAAAATTTTAGTAAGTCCTTACGTGCGGAAAGGTGTAGGAAACAAGCAATCTAAAACAAAACAACTCACACCCATAGAAAGAGTGGGAACCCTGATGTGAATGTGGACTTTGGTTAATAAGAGTGTGTGCCTTGCTACATCAGTTGTGACAAAGGCCACAGTGATGCATGGGCAAGATGGGGTGGGGGAGGAGTGGAGGCAGACTGCATCGAACTCACTCCACTTTCTCCTCTCTTTTTCTGCAAACCTTAGAGTACTCTGAAGAATAAAGTCTATAAATTAAAAAAAAATCTAAATACAAAAAACCCATTTCCTTATTTTCTGGAGATTTGTACTTCCTTTCCAGGATTACTATCAACATCTCTGTCTCTCTGTCTCTCTCTCTCACACACACACATGCACACCCCACACAATTAAGTACTTTATATGGAGTTGGCTATAAAAGGGAATATGAGAAGGAGTTTCTGCTAGCATCACTCCATCCACTATTTGAAGGACCCACAGCAAGAGATTTTGCCCATATTAATTCCTTAGGCACATTTTTATATGCAGGAGCCTAGGTACCAATGAGTCAAAGTAGAACCAGTAACAAATTACAGAATGTCCTGCCTGAATCCTGGGGGATCATTTCTGCCACATTCAACCTTAGCTTTGATGGAGGAAACTCAGCCTCTTGTGCAATTTCAAGATCTCCATGACATAGCCTTTTGTATGATTTTTATCCAGCTACTCAAATCTTTATTTCATCCGGAAGCCAGCACCATGGTCTATATTTTGATTCTTAGTCTGCTCTTCTGCCTTTTGGGAAAAATCCAAAAACTTGGTCTGACAAAGTAGTAGGTTAAGTATGGCCTTAGTGAGATGAGTGTGCTCACAGGCTCCTCTCCCCCAGAGTGCACTGTGGAGGAAGCTGTGGTTGGAAGTAGGGAGAGGTTGTCTCTGCTAGACCATTTTTAGCATTTTGAAGTGCAGAATCAGGTAATGATTCAAGTATAGGTGACTGGATGGTGTAAGACCTGGAGGAGAAAGTCACTCTGAGCTCCTTGGATACCTAACATGGCCAGGAGGAGAGAAAGTAAAAACTGAGCAGGCCAGGAAGGGAGAGGTGAATTTGATGGGCATTTTGTTAAATGGAAGCATCTGGAGAATAAGGGAGGTGAAAACTAGGAGTAAAATGAGGGGTCTCAAGACAAGTTCTTGGGCCATGCAAGGTGTCCTTCAAGGGAAATGAATGAAGAGTAGGAGTCCTCCAAGTCATTTGTTGGCTCTTTTATTGTTGGCTTCTTCTTTTTTTAAACATATTACTTCCCTGAGACAGAAATGGATGCATTGTGCCTTCAGGACCTCTTATGGCATGTGTGGGACCCTGGGTATATTTTGGGGGGGTCCTTGTCTATAAAAGCAATTTGATTATAAAATGTATTCAAAATTTATGGGCCTATACAAAGGATAGTGATTTACTGAAGAAGATACAGAACAGAGAGCAGAGAACATAAATTTATTTATTGACCAGTTGGTGCATGTGAAGAGTCTGGGTACCATTAATTTAGGTCTGGGGACCACTTCTATGTGTTATTTATTGTTAGTATGCCATTCCCGGCTAATTCCATATCTTCTACCATGAGCAAAAAGTAGCAACACTATCATATAGCTCATAATGCCATGGCTTTTCACAACTTGTTTATATTCAAACAATACAGGTATTTTTCTGTTTTCAGGTCCCAA
The DNA here is from genome assembly GCF_009829155.1 of Mustela erminea. Classification (NCBI taxonomy): domain Eukaryota; kingdom Metazoa; phylum Chordata; class Mammalia; order Carnivora; family Mustelidae; genus Mustela; species Mustela erminea. The sequence goes on along the minus strand of NC_045632.1, from coordinate 53,269,353 downwards.
TAGCATTTATTTAGCACTGGTTCTATCCTCACAATGCTGCACAAACCTTCATGTTGCCTATGACTATTACTAGTTTCTGTTGATTCTCTCCGAGGTTATGCTTTGTTGATGGTGACCACAAATGCAGTCTTACAAAGAATGTGCTGGAAAATGGGAATGATGATTCAGTTTTTGGTCATGTTAATCTACCATTCAGAAATATTTTTGTGTCCACATAGAATAACACACACTTCAATAGTGTCTTCTTCAGAAATCTTGTAACATAATCACTGTGTGCCTGGCATGTGATCTCTGTTGATGTTGATGGTACCCTACCTTCCACCCAGTGGGATGCATACAGGAGGACAGGCAAAGGGCCCAGGAATGGAGAAATGAGAGTAGTTCACTTCTGCAAAGAAGATCTCTGTCTCGCCCAGCATGACCTGGCCAGGCCATACTCCAGGGACTAGAACTGGGCCATGGGGCCTTAGGATGACCCCATGGTTTGAATTCTGGAGCTTTGGGGGACATGTTTAACTCCACATATGGGACAAAAGGCCAAAGGATACCCTAAAAGGGAAGAATGGAACCAATGTCTCCAGGAAGATATTCCAAAGCATGGGATCCTTAAGGTGTGGAGCCAGGATAGGGAGCCCCACTAGTCTGGGTGTGAAGACATACTGTCTGTCGTTAGTAAAATCAGGAATACAGGGGTGCTGGAGTGCCTCAGTTGGTTGTGTCAGACTCTTGGTTTTGGCTCAGGTCATGATCTCAGGGTTCTAAGATAAAGCTCTGCATCAGGCTCCGTGCTCAGCCCAGAGTTTGCTTCTCCCTTGCCCTCTATTCCTACATGCCTGGTTTCTCGAATAAATAAATAAATAATTTAAAAAAAAAGATTATGAATATAAGTCTTCACATGGTATCACTTCTCCCTAATCTCCTGATGTTCTTCTTTTTGACCCACCTCTTGAGTTACTGTGTTCCACCAGCTCTTTGTTCTCTCAATGCAATTTCCTGTCCTGTGCCTGGATAGCAGATACTACAAGTGAATTTCCATTTCTCAGAAAACCTTCTTTCCTCCTGCTCTCATGGTGAATACTTCCTATTCTTCAAAATCCAGCTTATTATCTCATCATCAGACCTTCCGGAACTTTTCCATCTTCCCAGTTCTCTACCCATCTAACCATCTATTCTTCCCATTATCCGGCCAATGATAACTTTCCAGTGAGGACCTGTTCTGTGCCAAGCTATGTTCTAGGCATTGTATCAATAGTGAACAAAACAGATCTCATAAGCTAACTGTAATGCAGGCTCCCTCTGGACTCTGTATTTCTACTTACACATCTCTTGTGTTAAAATTACTTTTATTTGCCAGCAGATGTTTTCTGTAAAGGGCCAGACAGTAAATGCTTTTTAGACTTTGAGGGACATATAGCCTCTATTGCAACTATTCAGCTCTGCTGTTGTAGCACAAAAGGAACCAGAGACAATATGCAAACAGATGGGTGTGGCTGTGTTCTAATAAAACTTTATTTATAAAAATGGGATTGTGTTGTGTTGTGTGTGTGTGTGTGTGTGTGTGTTTTGTCTACTAGCCACATTTTGCTGAGCCCTGAAATGGAATATAAACTCCATGAGAACAGGTCTTTTTTTCTTTCGTATTTTTTTTCACTGTCATCTTCTTGGTGCTCAGAACAGTACCTTGCACATCAAAGGTAATTGACATAGATTTGTTAAATAGGAGAAATGGATGAATGTCATCTGTTAAAGGGGAAGTTCCTGAAGGGCAGGTCTCCCTGCACATGGTGATCAGCTCAGGGAACATGTTAGGGGAAAATGGACAGAATGAATGAATGGAAGATGGAAACACCTTCTCCCGGTCAGGGACTCTGCTGGGGCTGGGGGTGGTGGTGGTGTAGGAACCTGGTGGGTCCAGGCCAGACTTATTATCCTGGCACAATTGCAGCTGCCTCCTGGGCAGGGGGACTTTCACATGAGGAACCAATAACAGAATTACAGGCAGGCCTTTCTCCACCCCGCACCCACCCCACGGCCAGCTGTGACAGCCTGCTACGAGCTTGTAAAGCAGCAGCCCTGTTTCAGGGAAGGTGGCAGCGGAAATGGCTATTAAAGTTAAACATGACTGCCTGTCAGAGGGAAGGAGTGACAACAGGAGCCCCGTTTGCCACCATCAAACTGCCTGTCAGCGCCGGCCGGTTGGGTTTTCCCAGGCGCACCTTTCTGATGGTCAGCGCAATGGCTTGAGACAGGCAGGCCCCTGTGTTTGGTGGGGCGAGTCTACTGAAATCCAGAGGCAAAGCTAGCATCACTTTGGAAATTGGGGCATGACAAGTGCTGCCAGATAAAGACAGAAGGGGGAAGCGAGGGTGGGGTGCTGCCCTGGGGTGCAGGGACTGGCCAGGGGGCCCTCTGCAACTGGGGCCTCACCCAGAAGGGAAGCAGCTCCTCTTCTGTTTCATGTCAACTTCGCTGTCATTGGATAGTCGGCGAGATTTCAAACAGATAAATGCCCCTTTGGGAAGCCGGAATGCCTTGGCAGACAATTTTAGGCCTTGATTTGATTGATAAATCCTTTGTGACAAGAGGGGATGAAAGAGGCCCCCGGTTTGGTACATATAAATAGGAAATTAGCTGGCAAAGTTGTCAAAGATAATTAACTTTCCGATTCTGCAGGTCTATTCAGGTTGACATCCTGAAATTATTTAGAAATGCACATGTCAACGCTCTGACAGAATTTGGGGCTGATCAGATAAACAGATTTGGAGATGTTTGATTGTAAAATGATGTAAGCGCTTAGCTGGTGTTTTATCACTGCGTGCTTCCGTTAGCCGCGCTGGATGCTGCCGGGAGAGGGTTTGGCTGTGTGGGGATGGGGAGATTGAAGAGGATGCACTGGGTACAACACATTTGCCTTCTTCGTGCTTTCACTCTCACGGAGTTGAGAAATTCCAAATGAAGTTAACCTTGGACTCAGCCCAAGGACTTTTCTCTAAACCCCAGCCTTCAGTTGGAAGGGCTGCATCTGAAGGATTCGGCAGCATGTGTGTCTTCCCCGTCTCAAGCCTGGTGTTGGCCCGGCAATTGCCGTGTGCAGAATCCTCTAGAGTCACTGCTATTCCTTATTCATCATGACTTTGGGTAAATCACTGGGCCTGACATGCTATTAAGAGGGGAGAGTCTTAAGAGTCTTCTCTGGCATTTCCATCTTGTTATTAGAAATTGCCTTTTAAAAAGCAGATTGGCTTAAATCCAGGTTCTTCCAATGAAGAAACATCATCCCTTCAAGTGGATGAAAACTCGTATTTAGTGGGCACCTACTATGTGATAGAGGCCAAGCTGGACACTGTATTGTATGATTTGCTTACCTTAATCTTCCCAATTTCTGTGGATGTTTCTCATTTGGATGAGAAAACTTAACCTGAGGAGTTAAATCAGTTACTGGAGGTAACCAGCTATCTAAGTGCAATTTGGATTTGAACCTGGGTTTGACTGTCTCTGTCTTTCCCCTCAACACTATTTTATGGTTAATCAGAGCATGCACTTTTAGATGGAAGGGATTTGGAGATCATCTTGTTGAGGGTTTAGCAACCTATAGGCTGAATCCAGCTGCTACCTGTATCTGAATGGCCCACAAGCTAGGGATGCTTTTACATGTGTATGTGGCTGGAAGAAAATAGAAAAGTATTTTATGACTTGAGAAAGCTAGTTGAAGTTCAAATTTGAAATGCCCATAAGTGAAGTTTTGTTGAAATACAGTCTCATTCATTTATATATCATCTATGGGTGCTTTTTGTGCTCTAAGGCCAGAGTGGTGACAGAGGCCATATGGCCTTCAAAGCTGAAAACATGTACTGTGTGGCCCTTTATAGAAAACATTTGCTGACTCCTGGTTTCCTTCTGTGTCTCAGTGAGAGTGTATTGAGCTCTGAGTGTAACTGGCACTGGCAGAACTCTCAACAGGCATTATCTAGTTTCTCTTAACTACCCAAAGTGGGTACTAGTAAATACTTATATTTTAGTGGATTGCTTCATTATTTTTATTTTTAATTTTTTTCTTGTGTTCAGTTAACCACTGTATAGTACATCATTAGTTTTTGATGTACTGTTCAGTGATTCATTAGTTACATATAACACCCAGTGCTCATCACAACCTGTGCTCTCCGTAATACCCATCACGCTGTTATGCCCTCCCCTCTGAAACCCTCCATTTGTTTCCCAGGGTCCATAGTCTCTCATGGTTCATCTCCCTCTCAGAATTCTCTCACTTCCCCTATGGTCCTCCGTGCTATTGCTTATGTTCCACATATGAGTGAAACCATATGATAATTGTCTTTCTCTGCTTGACTTACTTCACTTAGCATAATCCCCTCAGTTCCATACATGTTGATGCAAGTGGTGGGTATTCATCCTTTCTAGTTGCTGAGTAATATTCCATTGCATATATGGGCCACATCTTCTTTATCCATTCATCTGTTGAAAGGCATCTCAGCTCCTTCCACAGTTTGGCTATTGTGAACATTGCTGCTAGGAACATTGGGTCCATATGCCCCTTCTTTTCACTGCATCTGTATCTTTGGGATAAATACTTAGTAGTGTGATTGCTGGGTCATAGCGTAACTCTATATTTAACATCTTGAGGAACCTCCATATCGCTTCCCAGAGTGGCTCTACCAGCTTGCATTCCCACCAACAGTGTAAGAGGGTTCCCCTTTCTCCACATCCTCACCAACATTTGTTGTTTCCTGACTTGTTAATTTTTGCCATTCTAACTGGTATAAGGTAGTATTTCACTGGTTTTTATTTGTGCTTCCCTGATGGCAAGTGATGTGGGGCATTTTTTCATGTGTCTGTTAGTCATTTGTATGTCTTCTTTAGAGGAGTGTCTGTTCATCTCTTCCACCCATTTTTTTTTTTTACTAGATTATTTGTTGTTTTTTGTTTGTTTGTTTGGTTTGGTTTTTAGTGTTGAGTTTGAGAAGTTCTTTATAGATCTTAGGTATCAGCCCTTTATCTGTAGTGTCGTTCATAAATATCTTCTCCCATTCCATGGGCTGCCTCTTAGATTTGTTGACTGTTTCCTTTGCTGTGCAGAAGCTTTTTATCTTGATGAAGCCCCAGGAGTTCATTTTTGCTTTTGTTTCACTTGACTTTGAAGACGTGACTTGAAAAAAGTTACTGTTTCCGACGTTGAAGAGGTTACTGCCTATGTTCTCCTCTAGGATTTTGATGGATTCCTGTCTCATATTGAGGTCTTTCATCCATTTTGAGTTTATCTTTGTGTATGGTATAAGAAAATAGTCCAGCTTCATTCTTCTATATATAGCTGTCCAATTTCCCACTGTTTATTGAAGAGACTGTCTTTTTTCTATTGGATCTTTTTTCCTGATTTGTCAAAGATTAGTTGACCATAGAATTGAGGGACCATTTCTGGAGTCATTATTCTGTTCCCTTGGTCTAGGTGTCTGTTTTTGTGTTAATACCATACTGTCTTGGTGATCACAGTTTTGTAATACAGCTTGAAGTCAGGCATGGTTATACCCCCAGCTTTCTTTTTCTTTTTCTTTTTCAACATTCCCTTGGAAATTCTGGGTCTTTTCTGGTTCCATACAAATTTTAGGATTGTTTGTTAAGCTCTTCGAAAAATGCTGATGGTATTTTAATAGGGATAGCATTGAAAGTGTAAATTGCTCTGGGCAGGATAGAGTTTTTTTTTTTTTAAGATTTTATTTATTTATTTGATGGACAGAGTTTACAAGTAGGCAGAGAAGCAGGCAGAGAGAGAGGAAGAAGCAGGCTTCCTGCTGAGCAGAGAGCCCCATGTGGGGCTCAATCCCAGGACCCTGGAATCATCACCTGAGCCAAAGGCAGAGGTTTTAACACACTGAGCCACCCAGGTGCCCTCTTTATCTTTTTTTTTTTTTTTTTTAAGATTTTATTTATTTATTTGACAGACAGAGATTACAAGTAGGCAGAGAAGCGGGCAGAGAGAGAGGAAGAAGCAGGCTCCCTGCCGAGCAGAGAGCACTATGAGGGGCTTGATCCCAGGACTCTGGTATCATGACCCGAGCCGAAGGCAGAGGCTTTAACCCACTGAGCCAACCAGGCGCCCCTGGGATAGACATTTTTAACAATGTTTATTCTTCTGATCCATGAGCATGGAATGTTTTCCCATCTTTTTGCATCTTCCTTAATTTCTTTTGTAAGTGTTCTGTAGTTTTTAGAGTATAGATCTTTGACCTCTTTGGTTAGGTTTATTCCTAGGTATCTTATGGTTTTTGTTGCTTTTGTGCATGGAATCAATACCTTAAATTCTCTTTCTACAGTTACATTGTTAGCATCTAGAAAAACAACTTATTTCTGTGCATTGGTTTTGTATCCTGTCACATTGGTGAATTGCTGTATGAGTTCTAGTAATTCGGGGGTGGAGTCTTTTGGGTTTTCCATACATAGTAGTTATTATACAAGTGAAAAAGCCAAGGTTCAGAGAAGTTCAAGAAGCTGGTCTGGCCAACACAGCAGAGCAAGGATTCATGACCAAGCCTGTCTGATTTCACTCTCAAAGCACAAGCTCTGAATTCCCTCACTTTGTTGGCATTTCACTGTAATTCCACATTACCTGGGCGTGGCTTTTCTAGGCTAGACACTTAAGATACCAGGATGATTACCTCTGTGGTGGTCACGATAGTGGTCCCCCCAAGATGTCCTCATCCTAATTCCCAGAACTGTGACTATGTGACCTTCCATGGCCAAAGGGTCTTTGCAGATCTGATTAAGGATCTTGAAATGAGAAGATGGTTCTGGATTATCCAGATGGACCTGAGGACAAGATACTTACGAGATGGACCAAGGAGGTCAAAGAAAAAGAAAGAGACAGGAGGATAGAAGCAGAGGTTGGAGTGATGGGCCCCATGAGCCAGGGAATGCAGGCTGCCTCTAAAGGTAAAAAAGACAAAGCAGTGGGTTCTTCTCTGACCTTCACAAATGCGAGAGGATAAATTTGTGTTGCTTTAAGACACTAAGTGTGGGTAATTTGTTACAGCAGCCATAGGAAACACCCACCAAGTCCTTGCCTCAAGCTGTTCAGTCTCATAAGAGACTCAGCCATCAACTGAAGTAGATCTCAAAGGAAAATCTAAGCTGCATTTTATTAAGAATAAAACCAAGCAGTTTACTGGGGAAGGAATCCACCTGAGAGGCCTTCCTGAAGAAGGGCTAGAGGGCTTACCATACCTCAGTGTCCTAGAGGAGGTACTATTTACATTCTGGTTTCTGGGGCTGTATCCTGACATCTTCCAGGGCTGCCACAGAGCGTAAGGAGGCTGAAGACAAGAATCAGAGGCACTATTCCTCCAAATATGTCATGCTTTAGTCTCTACACTTTGCACTGCACATCTGGGGCTAACTGCAGGCTTTCTAACATGTGACCTGCTGCTGGTAACTGTGCTCCTCAGTGGATTGGCTTCTGGTTATCGAGGACCTAGACTTCTGCAATAGGGAAATCTCAGTCTTGCCTGCATTTTATTAATATTGTGACCATTTGCAAATTAATTTCGAAGGCAATATAATTTACCTCTTGTATAGAATTCAGTTTTGATTACTGTCATGTCACTGAAGTTCCAGTTTTCATGAGAGCTCTTATTATGAGAAATTAAGATACCTTTCTCCCTCATCCAAATAAAATAAACGTATGGCTATGGGATGCAATCAAATTTAAAAATATCATTTAAGCCAGGGAAGATAATTATTTGAATGAAACTGGAGAGGAGAAACCCAATCTAGGATTTGAATGTTGACGTGGAATTTTGAAGGCTATTTTCACTCATCACTGACTTTTAATAGCATTTTGTACAGAGTAATTTGCAGCATAAACCTTGTTAATGTGATATTGGTTATTTCAGAATCAGGAAGCCAGGCCAGAGCCTGTTGCTAGACAACATTGCGGTGCCCCAGTATATTTGAATGGATATCCTAGGAGCTGCATTTAACCACGCATTGCTATGCCTCTCACTTGTTAGTGGTGACCACGATGGCTTTATTGAATTTGGCCATGCTTTGTTCAAGATGTCTTTGGGAAGGAAGCAGAAGAGTTAGCTGCTGTTGCTATATATGTATATGTATATACATATACATATACATATACGTGTATATGCCCCCCTCTGTATCATATAGGTGTCCGTGTGTGTTGGCGGCATGGTTCATAGACCTGAGGGAGTGGCTGTGATTTTCAGTGCTGGATTGTGTGCCTTGAATTTTGTTTTAACAATTAAGGGCCCCATCGTATGTGTCCTTGGAACTTGGCACTTTGGGGCACACCCTGCCTAATTTCCCCCTGCCAGTCCCTGTGATTTTTTTGGAATGCTTTCACTGGCCTCTGTAGCCCAGTCTGCCTGTTTTGAATTAAGCTGGAAATGTTGAGGAATTAATAGCCCTCAGTAAACAACTCATGTGATTTGGTGGGAGATGGAAACCTACTTTACCCAGGGTGGGGTATGGATGGCCTCATGGCTATTCTACTCTGTGTCTAGTGTTCCCTAGTGAGAGCCCCAATTGCTCATAGTGGTAACAGACATGAAAATCTAACTTTTTCCCAGTTTCTGTCCCTTCTCTGTCTCATTCGTCTGCTTCCTTCCTGGTTTTTCCTGAAGTTGAACTACCTATACCCACACCCTGGTCTTGTCATTTTGGGGAAATCCAAATAAAAGCAATCATTATACCTACAAATTAGTTCACTTGCTTATTCATTAAACAGTTGTCAGGAGCCTGTTCAGGGCAGGTAACTGGGAACTAGGTAAGATCTCTCTCTGGAGGAGCATAGACCCTGGTGAGACGATAGATATCAAACAGACAAAAAAGACATAGAAAGGATAGTTTGGGATTGTACCAGAGTGTCCTGCTGGAAATGAACAGGGTGATGGGAGAATGAGGGGAGAATATTACCAAAGCACAATCATGAACTGTCCTCCTGTGAGCTGGTGACCTGAAGCCTGGTGGAGGAGAAGGAGCCAGACATACAAAGACTAGAGCAGCATTGAGGTGTTCAAGGAATATCAGGGGGTTTGCTGAGTTTGTAGCCTTGAGCATAAGAGAATGATGGGGATTAATAGAAGAATCAAAGCAGAAAACACAGGTAATGCCCAAATTGTCCAGCTACGATGGGCTATGTTAAGATATTTTATTTTAAGGGAGAACAACTATGTAAGAAAATGTGAAAAAACTGGAGCTCTTAAAGCAAACCTGACACCTGAAAAAAATATTAGACCAAATGATCACCATTGCTGATAAAGGCTGGATTCAGGGCTAAACCATAATAAAGATGGGGGTAAAAGAAAAGCAAGTAGTATTTGCTGTGAACTTTCTTAAGGCAGAGTGCTTTGTGCCTGGTTACATCTCACTTTAATGCTTTCAGCAACCTGTGAAGTTGGTGCTAGTTGTGTCTCATCCCTGTCCACTCCATGAGAAACTGAAGATCAGGGAGTTTGGGTAACTTACGCAAAGCTAAGTGAGATCTGAACCCAGATCTCTCCAGCTCCTGAACAAATAGTATACCAATTATTAAAAGACTGCCATACTTGCTTTATCAGAAATAACTGTTTAAAATAATTAATAGTCAGGGAGTTTCCAATAAGAAAAGTAGTATGAGATCTTTTGATTCAGTGAAGTAAATAATGATATTTTTACTCATTTGCTATTTAACTCGCATGTTTCCTATTTGGCGAAAGTATTACCACATTTTTAAAAAAATCATTTTTGTTAACATATAATGTATTATTTGCCCCAGGGGTACAGGTCTGTGAATCATCAGGCTTACACATTTCACAGAAATGCTACCCTCCTCATAGCACATACCCTCCCCAATGTCCATAACCCAGCCATCCTATCCCTACCTCCCAACAACCCTCAGTTTGTTTTGTGAGATTAAGAGTCTCTTGTGTTTCTTTCCTGATCCCATCTTGTTTCATTTTTTCCTTTCCTACCCCACATGACCCCCCAACACTGCCTCTGCAATTCCTCATATCAGAGAGATCATATGATAATTGTCTTTCTCTGATTGACTAATTTCGCTCAGCATAATACCCTCTAGTTCCATCCATGTCATTGCAAATGGCAAGATTTTGTTTCTTTTGATGGCTGCATAGTATTCCATTGTATATATACACCACATTTTCTTTATTCATTCATCTGTTGATGGACATCTTGCTTCTTTCCATAGTTTGACTATTGTGGACATTACTGCTATAAATGTTCAGGTGCACGTGCCCCTTTGGATCACTACATTTGTATCTTTAGGGTGAGTACCTGTAGTGTGATTGCTGGTCATAGGATAGCTTTATTCTCAACTTTTTGAGGAACCTCCATGCTGTTTTCCAGAGTAGCTGCACCAGCTTGCATTCCCACCAATGCTGTAGGAGGGTTTCCCTTTCTCTACATCCTTGCCCAAATCTGGCATTTCCTGACTTGTTAATTTTAGCCATTCTGACTAATGTGAGGTGGTATCTCATTGTGGTTTTGATTTGTATTTCCCTGATGTTGAGTGATGTTGAACACTTTTTCATGTGTTTGTTGGCCATCTGGATGTCTTCTTTGACAAAATGTTCATGTCTTCTGCCCATTTCTTGATTAGATTATTTGGGTGTTATTTGATAAGCTTTTTATAGATTTTGGGTACTAGGCCTTTATCTGTTATGTCATTTGCTAATATCTTCCCCCATTCTGTCAATTGTCTTTTGGTTTTGTTGACTGTTTCCTCTGCTGTGCAAAAGCTTTTGATCTTGATGAAATCCCAATAGTTCATTTTTGCCCTTGCTTCCCTTGCTTTTGGTGATGTTTGTAGGAAGAAGTTGCTGTGGCTGAGGTCGAAGAGGTTGTTGCCCGTGTTCTCCCCAAGGATTTTGATAGATTCCTGTCTCACATTGAGGTCTTTCATCCATTTTGAGTCTATTTTTATGTGTGGTGTAAGGAAATGGTTCAGTTTCATTCTTATTCATGTGACTGCCCAATTTTCCAAATACCATTTGTTGAAGAGAACTGTCTTTTTTCCACTGGACATTCTTTCCTGCTTTATCAAAGATTAGTTGACCATAGAGTTGAGGGTCTATGTCTGGTCTTTCTATTCTCTTTCATTGACCTATGTGTCTGTTTTTGTGGTAGTACCATACTGTCTTCATAATTACAGCTTTGTAATAGAGCTTGAAGTCTGGAATTGTGATGCCACCAACTTTGGTTTTCTTATTCAACATTCCTCTGGCTATTTGGGGTCTTTTCTGGTTCCATATAAATTTTAGGATTATTTGTTCCATTTCTTTGAAAAAAATGGATGGTATTTTGATATGGACTGCATTAAATGTGTAGATTGGTTTAGGTAGCATAGACATTTTCATATTTGTTCTTTCAATCCATGAACATGGAACGTGTTTCCATTTCTTTGTGTCTTCCTCAGTTTCCTTCATGAGTACTTTATAGTTTTCTGAGTATAGATTCTTTGCCTCTTTGGTTAGGTTTATTTCTAGGTATCGTATGGTTTTGGGTGCTATTGTAAATGGGATTGACTCCATAATTTCTCTTTCTCCTGCCTTGCTGTTGGTGTATAGAAATGCAACTGATTTCGTGCATTGATTTTATATCCTGACACTTGACTGAATTCCTGTAAGAGTTTTAGCAGTTTTGGAGTGGAGTCTTTTCCACATAAAGTATCATATCATCTGCAAAGAGTGAGAGTTTGACTTTTTCTATGTCTATTTGGATGCCTTTTATTTCCTTTTGTTGTCCAATTGCTGAGGCTAGGACTTGTAGTACTATGTTGAATAGCAGTGGTGATAGTGGACATCCCTGCCATGTTCATGACCTTAGGGGAAAAGCTCTCAGTTTTTCCCCATTGACAATGATATTTGCTGTGGGTTTTTTGTAGATGGCTTTTATGATATTGAGGTATATACCCTCTATCCTTACAGCGTGAAGAGTTTTGGTCAAGAAAAGATGTTGTACTTTGTCTAATGTTTTCTCAGCATCTATTGAGAGTATCATATGGTTCTTGTTCTTTCTTTTATTAATGTATTGTATCACATTGATTGATTTGCAGATGTTGTACCAACCTTGCAGCCCAGGAATGAATCCCACTTGGTTGTGATGAATAATCCTTTTTTTTTTTTTAAGATTTCATTTATTCATTTGACAGATGGAGCTCACAAGTAGGCAGAGAGGCAGGCAGAGAGAGAGGAGGGAGCAGGCTCCCTGCTGAGCAGTGAGCCCAATGCGGGGCTTGATCCCAGGACACTGAGATCATGACCTGCTGAAGGCAGAGGCTTTAACCCACTGAGCTACCCACGCACCCCATAAATAATCCTTTTAATGTACTGTTGGATCCTATCGGCTAGTGTTTTCATGAGAATTTTCACATCTGTGTTCATCAAGGATGTTGGTCTGTAATTCCCTTTTTGATGGGGTCTTTGTCTGGTTTTGGGATCAAGGTAATGCTGGCCTCATAAAATGAGTTTGGAAGTTTTCTTTCCATTTCTATTTTTTTGGAACAATTTCAGGAGAATAGGTATTAACTCTTCTTTAAATGTTTGGTAGAATTCCCCTGGGAAGCTGTCTGGCCCTGGGTTCTTATTTGTTGGGAGATTTTTGATGACTGCTTCAATCTCCTTACTGGTTATGGGTCTGTTCAGGTTTTCTATTTTTTCCTGATTCAGTTTTGGTAGCTTATGTGTCTCTAGGAATGCATCCATTTCTTCCAGCTTGTCAAATTTGCTGGCATATAGTTGCTCATAATATGTTCTTATGATTGTTTGTATTTCTTTGGTGTTGGTTGTGATCACTCCTCTTTCATTCATGATATTATTAATTTAGGTCCTTTCTCTTTTCTTTTTGATAAGTCTGGCCAGGGGTTTATCAATCTTATTAATTCTTTCAAAGAACCAGCTCCTAGTTTTGTTGATTTGTTTTGCTGTTCTTTTGGTTTCTATTTTATTGATTTCTGCTCTGATCTTTATTATTTCCCTTCTCCTTCTGGGTTTAGGCTTTCTTTGTTGTTCTTTCTCTAGCTCCTTTAGGTGTAGGGTTAGGTTGTGTACTTGAGATCTTTCTTCTTCTTTGAGAAAGGCTTGTATCACTATATACTTTCCTCTCAGAACCGCATTTGCTGCATCCCAAAGATTTTGAACAGTTGTGTTTTCATTTTCCTTTGTTTCCATGAATTTTCTCAATTCTTTAATTTCCTGGTTGACCTATTTATTCTTTAGTAGGATGCTCTTTAGCCTCCATGTATTTGCATTCTTTCCAACTTTCCTCTTGTCATTTAGTTCTAGCTTCAGAGCATTGTGGTCTGAAGATATGCAGGGAATGATCCTAATCTTTTGGTACTGGTTGAGACCTGACTTGTGACCCAGGATGTGGTCTATTTTGGAGAATGTTCCATGAGCACTAGAGAAGAGTGTGTATTCTGCTGCTTTGGGATGGAATGTTCTAAATATATCTGTGATGTCCATCTGGTCCTTTGTGTCATTTAAAGCCTTTATTTCCTTGTTGATCTTTTGCTTAGATGATCTGTCCATTTCAGCGATGAGGGTGTTAAAGTCCCCTACTATTATTATATTACTGTTGATGTGTTTCTTTGATTTTGTTATTAATTGGTTTATATAATTGGCTGCCCCCATCTTCAGGTTATAAATATTTAAAATTGTTAGATCTTGTTGGACAAACCTTTTAAGAATGATATAGTGTCCTTCCTTATCTCTTATTATAGTCTTTGGCTTAAAATCTAATTTATCAGATATAAGGATTGCCACCCCAGCTTTCTTCTGATGTCCATTAGCATGGTACATTGTTTTCATCCCCTCAATTTAAATCCAGAGATATCTTTGGGTCTAAAATGAGTTCTTTGTAGACAGAATATTGATAGGTCTCGTTTTTTATCTATTCTGATACCCTGTGTCTTTTGATTAGGGCATTTAGACAACTTACATTCAGGATAACTATCAAAAAATTTGAATTTAGTGCCATTGTATTGCCTGTAAGGTGACTGTTACTGTATATTGTCTCTGTTCCTTTCTGTTCTACTACTTTTACATTCTCTCTTTGCTTAGGGGACCCCTTTTGATATTTCCTATAGGGCTGGTTTGGTGTTTGCAAATTCTTTTAATTTTTGTTTGTCCTGGAAGCTTTTTATCTCTCCTTCTATTTTCAGTGATAGCCTAGGTGGATATAGTATTCTTGGCTGCATATTTTTCTTATTAGTGCTCTGAATATATCATGCCAGTTCTTTCTGGTCTGCCAGGTCTCAGTGGATAAGTCTGCTGCCAGTCTAATATTTCTACCATTCTATGTTACAGACTTTGTGTCCTCATCTGCTTTCAGGATTTTCTCTTTGTCACTAAGACTTGTAAGTTTTACTTTTAGATGATAGGGTATGGACTATTTTTATAGATTTTGAAGGGAATTCTCTGTGTCTCCTGGATTTTGATGCTTGTTCCCTTTGCCATATTAGGGAAATTCTCTACTTCTCCCCCCACAGTCTATCTTCCCAGATTCACTTCTGTGCACATCCTACCTTCCAGAAAGTGGTCGATTTTGTGTTCCTAGAATTGCTCTTCTCCTTGAGTTTGTAGGTGTTTGGAATCGTTTGATAACTACCTAGCTGAACTCCTGGGACCTAGTATTTCAGTCTACTCCTCCTCCTCCATCTTGCCTCCTCTCCAGAAATATTATTACCACATTTTGATCATACTATCTTATCAAGCTTTGAGTCTGTAATCTACTAAAAAAAAAAAAAAGAGTTATGTATTTGTTTTAAAGAGAAAGAGCGAGCACGAGTGGAAGTGGTATAGGGAGAGAGAGAATCACCAGTAGACTTCCTCCTGAGCAAGAAGCCTGACCCCATGACCCTGAGATCAAGACCTGATCTGAAATCAAGAGTTGGACACTTTAGTGACTGAGCCACCCAGGCATCCTGAGTCTCTGATCTACTTTCATTTTTCGTGCCTAGAAAGCTCAATAACTGGGTGTGTGCGTGTGGGCAGTGTATACCCTACAGTGGTGATGGTTGACTGTACTCTGTACTCGGGGTCTTCCTGGAGACCATAAGAGGTAGGGAAATGCTTATCTCAGTTCTGGCTGCCTAACATTAGAAATGAAAATCTTCCCTCAGCTGACTTGTTTCTCTAGGATTTGCTTAATTAGAGAAAAGCTTTGCCCATCAACTGTAGATAGTTAAAACAGTTCAATAATCTCTTAACAACCCTTATCATTTGCCAATAGAAAGAGAAGGAAGAGGTGTGAGTGTAAACAGAGGAATATGTTTATTACTCTCTAAACCCCTACCTACTATTGATAAGCAATTTAGTTCCTTCTTAGCTTGTTTAGCTAAAGAAATGGCCATTTGCTCCAAGGCAAGACTTTGACTGGAGTGATGAAATGAGGGGTGGAGTGGTGGGGGAGGTGAGGAATCCATTGAAGTCTGGAATACTTGCTGGAGTTATATTAGCAATTGTGTTTGAATTCACTTTGAATTTGATATTAATAATATTACTTTAGTAGTTGAATCAGCCCAGCTGATTTTAATATTTTGATTGACATGCCCTGTCAACTCACTCATTTAAGAATTGTTGAGCACCTACACCATTTGCTAAACACAGCTAATATAGTCTTGACCACAACATAGAAGATCTGTAATCCCATGGAGCTTCAGTCTAGGGGGGGTTTCCTACAAACAAATAAATCCCCACACACTGGATATGCACATGTGTTTTGATGAGCTAAAACACAGTGAAGTTATAGACACCGGGGGCCTGGGATCCTCAGGGTGCTCAGGGAAGGCATCCTGAGGAGGTGACCTTTGGCTGAGATCTGAATGTCAAGGATGACACTATGCAAAGATGTGAAAGAAGAGCTTGTCAGTAAAGGGGAAGTATAGATTTGAATGCCCCAAGGCAGGAGTAAACTTAGTGCATTTCAAGAACATAAATCAAGGCACGTGATTGAAGAGGAGAGAAACAGAAGGCGATGTTGAGGTGGTAGGCAGGGTGAATTTTTACCATATTGTGTTGGGAAAACCTCAGTGGTTTGCATCAGACCCATGACATGATTAGGTACTCATTTTTTAAAAGATCATTCTGGCTTCTTTAGGAGAGCAAGACCAGAAGCAGGAGCACCAGCAAAGGAGCTGTGGCAGCTGATGGGGAGCACTGGTGTCTGGCATTAGGCAGTAGGGAATATGGAGGGAGTGGTGAATGGATTTGGGAGGGGTTTTGCATGTAAGTCAACAGGACTTGCTGATGAATCAGATAACAGGAGGGAAGAAGAGGAAATAAGAATGACAGGGTGGTGTCATTTTCTGGAATCAAGATCACTCAGAGAGAAGTTGGCTTAAAAAATTAATCAAGAGTTTTGTTTTAGCCTTGGTTTATAGACATCAGTGGAGAAGTCATATGGGGAGTTCTATATACTATTCTACACTATTTGCTATTCTTAGAGTTTAAAAGTCAAAATTTAATACTCAAACTAGTCAAAATGACTTTAGCTTGACATGATCCAAATCCTCCCTTGTGTAATAATAATCTTTGTTCTTTGAGTCTTTGGCCAGACTATGACAAAATTCTGCATTTTACTCCTATACCTCCAACGAACTTTTGATGAACACTTTCACCTTGAAGTAGGGTAAGAGAGAGAAAGTGGGAGAGAGATGGGTAAACTTTGTTTTTTTAAAGTTTTTATTTTAATTCAAGTTAGTTAACATACAGTTATATTACAGTTGTATTAGTTTCATACAGTTATATTAGTTTCAGGTGTATAATATAGTGACTCAACACTTCCATACATCATCCAGTGCTCATTATGACAACTGCACTCCCTAATCCCCATCACCTATTCCACAAGAGAGAGAATCTTGTATTCCTTCCAGGCACTTTGCACTCACCTTGGCTTTGTAAGTTACACAGAAAACTTATGGAGTTGGTACTTGAGTCATTATGATTAAATTTGGTTTCACATAATGGAAAAATCTCCTACAGTGGTTTAAATATACAAGCTCTATTTTCACATGTGAACGAGTAAGTGGAACTAGGCAATCTAAGGCTGGTATGGCAGCTTCATGAAATCATTAAGGGACATGGTTGGGTCCCTTCTGCCTTGCTGCTCTGCTACTTTTAGCATGCTGCCTCATGGTCCAAAATGGCTGCTCATGCTCTAACTATTATATTACATTCCGGGCCACAAGAAAGGAGAAATGGAAGGTCTTCTCCTTAAAGGACAATTTTCTACCATATTGTACGTAGCTCATTGTTGTATGTCTACACCTAGCTTCAAGAGTCTGGGAAAACAGTTAAGTGGCATTTGCTAAGGGAAAAAGAGGCTACGGATATTAGCAATTATCTAGCAACCTTGCCTCAGTCCCAGTATGCCTACTTTACTTGCCCATGACCATATAACTTAAAAAAGATGGGTAGGGCTGAGACTTAACTTTTACTATTATTTGTTCTCTTACTTTCTGCCTCTCTTATTCTCAACTCTTCTATTATCTTCACAGTTGAGAAAATGGCTAGTTTTTTCTCAAACACCCTCTCATGCTATTTATTTTCCCATTTTTAGCTCCAGGACCTTCCTCTGAGTTCTGCAAAGTGTTATGGGGAACAGAAGAAAGGGAGAGTACTGATTTCAACCTTGCAATGCAATCTCTCCCAGCTTCCATAAATCAGCAGGTTTTCAGGAGGCAGTACGGAGAGAGCCATCTGATTTTTACACCTGATTCACAATAAAATCTGCACAGGGGCTTCTGGGGTGCTTATTTTCCCAAAAGGCTGAGGCAGCAGAAACCTATCTATTATGTCAGGGGAGAAGGATTCACCCATTTAGAAGTAACTGGTGATGCTGGTAGAGAGTATTTTAACTTTCAATATCTATTTTTAATACAACTTGGTGGAACATATCATTGCACGTGTCTTTGCACATGTCCTGAGACTCCCAGAAGGCATATTTAATGACTTTTCTGCTGTGAATGAAAACTTCATTGAAAAAATAACACTGAGTACCTGCACCTCAGATCTCTTTCATCAGCGCGGATATGTGGCTTCACAGGGTCCAAGTGTGCTAACTCCTCTTGCTGTTGAAGAACCATCCTCTTCCCTGGGCTGTAAATTCACATCCACTGGCTTCTATGACTGGAAACCCACATCTTAGGCCTGGCAACAGTGTCTGTACAATGTGAGGCACACATTCCCACATAAGGTAAAGCATGGCACACCTGCAAACAAAGACACCAGTTACCTTGATGATGGGGAAGGAACTTCATGTTTTGGGTCTCAGGCCCTCTTACCTCTCAATGCAAGTCAGTGTAGGCCATTTACCACATTCCTGAGCAGGGTGAGGGGCCGGTAAGAGTTGTGATCAGTTATCCCAAGTGTGCAGTCATGTGACTGAGGGTTCTCAGCCTGAGTCTGTTATTAGGTGAGCTTATTTGAAGAGACACCTCTTTCTGTACCATGCACTGGAGGGGCACTTTGCCTGCACATCCTCCCGTCAGGCACTCGGTAGCTCAGTGCTGTAGGTGCTGCCATCCATGTTTCACTGCGGGGGCTGGGAAGAGCTGACTCACACTCTCTGCTTCATAGTACTAGAGCCCAGATTGGAACTCGGACATTTAATGCCTGCACGTGAGTTTTCTTTCAAGAAAAATGTATACCAGAAATAAATAGTTTTAAAACCTAGCAACACAGGGCAGAAATAGGTTGGACTATATGAAATGACAATACTTGATGGTATTTTGTGCTACAAAAATGTCAATTCCTTGTGCTTCAATCAGTACATAAAACAGCCCCTTGCCAGGTTATTTTACTCAGTTTGGGGTGAGGCAAATACAATTATTGAAGAACTCCTCTGGCGTCAGTATTCTAGCACAAATGGTGCAGTACCAGGAAGTGACAGCATTCCCAGTAGGCGTGGTCATTACTCCTTGCTAAACATCTGTTGTGACTCTCTTTTCTGCACCCGACCATGAACCCACTGTCTTTCCACAAATAGGGATGGTACTTCTTCGGTGAAGTACTCTTATGTTACTCAGGTAGCTGCATTTCAAAAAGATCTTTACTGCTACAACTACAAAAACTAAGACGATTTCTGTGTAAAGAATTTAACTGCAGCAAGAGTCACAATAGGTGCTTGATCTCAGCCGATACAAGAGGGTTGAACCTGAGGATACATGAGGGCTTCTTAGGGATCCAGTGAGATGGAGCTGAGTCTATTTTATTTTCTCTCTGCTCTCCCCCACTTCCATATACTGTCTAACTGTCCTCTGTCTTATATTACTTTGTGTAAGAAGACAAGTCAAATCATCACAAATGAAAGAAACTCTTCAAAAAACAATTTAAATATGGCAGAACAAAAATATTGATGTGAAAAGGAAGTCATTCTGTCTTTTGGGGAAGAAAGAGTGGGATTTTCTGAGAGCATGTCTACAGAAGGAATGTAGGGAGGGGTGGTGGAGAGAGAGCGGGAAAGGGATGGAACAGCATTGTGGTGAGCTGGGAGGATGCTAGAAGGAAGGGAACAGTGGTCACAGAATGAGATGTCTCACTGAAGTGCCGCACCCTCCAGGAGACCTCCCTGAGCCCCACTGTGGTTAGAGTCTTCCAAGTATACTCTCACATAGGGTGACATGGCTGTTTCATCAGGAAATTCTGGTTTGAGCACTGAAAGTTTCAGTTCCTGGGAACCCACCTGGAAGGTTGGTCCCCTGACCACCATGGCACCCTCCCCTTTCCTCTCACTGACCTTAGCACATCTGAGTACAGTGGTTAGTTACAAGGTGTGTAGTTTCTTTATCCCCTTCATTTTCTTGTATCTATTTCCCCCCATTAGGCAGTAGATATCATGAGTACACAAATGGTACAGTGGCTTGCACATAGCGGGCCTTCAAGTGCTTATTGAATAAAGAAATGTGCTGGACAGGAACAGGTGGTCAGGCTCTACATATGCGAAGACAGAGATGAGGAGAGAGCCTGGTATGTTCACAGCATGGCCAGTGCACAGTCAGAGGCTGGGGTGAGACCATCTGAGAGCGTTTGCGTTTGGACGGCCGTTGACCCGTTCAGGGTCTGCTGAAAGCTATGATCTGCTCCCCACAGAAATGCATAATCGCACATCATGTAGCATATAGATTTGAAGGTTAGAACAAGAGTGATGAAACTGCAGCCCTTTGGTTAAATCTGGCCAGTGGCATGTTTGTCAGTAAAGTTTTATTGGAACACAGCCAAATCACTCATTTGCATATCATCTGCAGCTGCTTTTCTTAACCAAGGGTTGAGTTGCATGGTTGAAGTACAGAGTGTGATGGGCCTACAAAGCCTCAGATGTACCCTTGGTCCCTTCACAGAAGAAAACTGTTTTCTCAAGTTTAGAGAACTGTGAGGGCCTATGGGTGCCTAAACCTAGGATTAACCCTCGTTGGAGAGGTTTGAGAGCCACTGGAGGATATTAAGGGTGACAGTAAAGCTATCAGTCCCCCTTTGGGGGCAATGACTCTGGTTGTGCTGTGGTGTGCAAAGCTTGGGACTGTGGTGGGGAAACCTTTGTAGCAATGGCCCCCAAAGGTGGGATGGTAAGATTGAACCCGGACGGGGTGGAGAGGAGAGCACAGATTTTCAGGTTCCTGCCTTTCCTGCTTGCTCGACTTCTCAGCACACTCAACTCTGCTCCTGGTAGAAGTGCAGAGAGAACACCCCTGGCAGTTATAGTCTGCACTTGACCATGAGCTGCTGGGTCCCACACAGATATCGTCAGATCAGCCCCTCTCAGGCCCATCCCTGGCAGTGTGCAGAGCTCTGATCAGGGGAATTTACTCGCACGCTTCTGCTTTGTGCAGTGCTGGCTTTAAAAAGATCTAAACCCAAAAATTGAAAAAAAAAAATCTAAACCCCTGTAGGGTTCACAGACTGAGTCAAAGAGCAAGAACTTAGGGTTGGCGTTCAAAACAACCATTGCCTTTGAAATGTGAGGTCTTGACGGTTCTGCATCAGGACAAAATTAGGAGGCAATAAGATCTAGCTACTCACTCTCTGTACCAGTGTGTTACCTTTGTCTATGATGCTGGGAGCATCAAGAAATAAAGTGCAGCACGTACCCTCAGATCTGCTCCCCCGGGAACACTCTCTTTCCATCTGCCCCATCAGGGCACAGGGACCACATCTGGAAATGAGATAGCTATTGGAAGTGTTACCTTCAATTTTTTCCTCCATCCGGAAGAACTTGGGCAATTGTTTGTCATAAGCACTGCCCTCAATGTAGAGCTCTACCAGTGCTGGGCAGTTGTGGGGACTAAGAATGTTGTGAGGGGTGATAAGAGCTTTGGGGAGGGAGAGAATTGGACAGATCGTGCTACAGGGTGGATACTCCTCAAAAACACTATACTACGTGAAAGAAAAAAGTCACAAAAGACCACAGATTATAGGATTCCACTTATATGAAATGTCCAGAATAGACAAATCCACAGAGACAAAGATCAGGTTAGCGTCCGCCAAGGCTAGAGGGAGTTGTGACTGGGGAGTGAGCACTTAATGGGGCTGGGGTTTAATTTGACACTATGGAGATATTTTGGAACTAGTTAGAGGTGGTAGTTGTACAATATTGTGAAGGTACTAAATACCACTGAATTGTTGATTTAAAAATGGGTAGTTTTATGCTTTATGAATTTTACCTCAGTAAATTACTCTAAAAAGAGATAGGAGGAGGAGTTGGAGGAAGAAGAGGAGGAAGAAGGACATGGCCCTTGAAGGGTATGCTTTGTGGGATTCTAAGAGCCATCTTCATCCATCCCCTGGGTAGAACTGTCCTGTATGTCAGTAGCTGTATTAATCCTTCTGCCTGTATTTGCTCTCTCCGTCTTGCCACCCCATCCCACTGATTTCCTCCCATAATTCCCAAATCCAGCTGTTCCTCTCTTGTCTTGCTATTACCCCCTTCGTCTGGGTCCTTCACTTCCCCAGAGCAGGAGATGTCCTTTCTCCCTACCTCCACTTTCTGCACTTCCAGGCTGCCCCCAGCCCTGGGCTGGAGAAATCTCCACAGCACACCTCTGGCACAGTCGCATTCTGCTGGGCCCCATATCTGTTCTGGCTCCCTTACTCTTGGTAGAGAGTTCTAGTTCACTAGCCTGAAAAGGACCATGGGTCTGGATTCAGAAGCTCTAGGGCATCCTGATTCAGACATTGACTAGGGTTTCGTCTTGGCCACCCCCTGTGAGTGTGTTAATTTACACAGGCTCATTTTATTTTTCCTTTGTGTTTTCCTTTTGTTACATGAGGGTAATAACAGTCCATCATGAGGCTTGGGGAGAATCAAGTGAGGTTATTGTGGCTGACAGTGACTGAGCATTTGCCCTGGCAGACTCTGCACTAAGGACATCATTTGAATTTTCTCAAATCATAGAAGATTACATTCAATCTAAGGCCCTGTATGAGTTTGGTGTACTGTTATTATCACGATCATCACCATTTCTTACAGTCCTCTTCAGTATGGCCTAATGCTGTGACTCGTTACTTTCAAGCCACGTGTTAGGTCAGTTTCACCACCCCTGAGCATGTCCCACGTATCCTTGCCTCCAGACCCGAGGTAGACAGTTCTCTGCCTACAACTCCCTTCCTTTCCTCAAAGTCAGGCTACCTGCAGAATCTCTAGCACAGTTCCCCGCAGGGAAGGTCTGAGAAGACTGTGGCTATTTTTCCAAAGGTTTCTCAGACTCGAACTGTCTCAGGTGACCATCGGGAGAGAGAGGCAGAGACCCCCAGATCTTTGCCTTGCCCTGGCTACTGAGCATCCAACAGAAATTCACAGCCACGCATGCAGCCATGCATCCCCGAATTGGCTCAGGAAAAGTCACATCCTGGTTCGCTAAATTTTAACCATGCAAATATTTGCATTAACATGTCCTACCAAACTTTACTCTCTAGTTATAATGCCAGTGTTGGGTGGGGCATTCCTTTTAAATGCCACATGTGGTGAGTGTGGCTGATCCAGCCTCCGACTCCCTGCCCTGGGATGACCTGCTTCTTGTACATGGCCCAGAGGTTGGTGGCTGCTGTGCAGTCTCCATTTCCTCCTGTCATTCAGGTTGTATCCAGGAAGGCTGATAAGGAAGGAGACCTGCAGAGAGGCAGGAAACTGACCGTTGATGCTTTTGTGGTCACTTGACAGATGATGTGACTTTCCAAGCATCCAAACAGACACCAAACTCTTCCCTCCTCCCATCCATCCCTTTATTAGGATTTTATCTTAGACCCTCCTGAAAGGGAATATACAGGCCCATGTCTTGGCTGAGATGCCACGGACAGTGTTTGGCTTATTGATTCCTTGAATAAATGTTTATTTGGTACATACTCTGTGCCAGGAATAATGCTAGGTCTTGGAGTAAGAGGGGAAGCCCATGAACATGTTCACAGGCCTCCCCAAGATTACCACTTGGTGGGGATGACAAATAAGGAATTACCATCAGACCGTGTTGCGAGTTCAATGGTAGAAATCAGAGTGTGTAAAGGAACAAAAAACAGGCATCTCCCTGGTGAGGAGTAGTTTGGGAAGGCTTCTGGAGGTGTTAACCTGTGGGCCGAAACCGGAAGAATGGAGAAGAATGACCTGTGGAGGGAATTTTACAGGACAGTAGAACGGCCTGTGCAAAGGCGTGGAGGTGAGTGACCGTGTGGTGCATTCAAAGAAGTGAAAGGGGGTCAGTGTGGCGGCTGGAGTGGATGGAGAGCTCTGCTGGGTTGGGAAGAATAGGGAGGGAGGAGAAAAGTGAGAAACGAGGCTGGAGAAAGTAGCTGGGCCTGGCATCTCAAATGTCTCCCTGACCCCAGGGGACCCAGAGAGAGTCACCTCTGTGCAGAAGTCCTGGGACAGCTGGAATCACAAGCTCCTCTGAGTTCTAGCTTCCCCAGTACTTATGAGCAAGTCACTACTACTCTGGACCTTATTGTCTTTCTCTAAGAAGAGACCCAGTTGGCCTTAACTACACACAAAGAGGGAGGATTGGAGGTAAAGCGCCATTGTTCACGGTTTCCATGTGATCAAGGCTTCCTTGGAGATGCTGATGCTGTGGCTGTTGGATTTCGCCCCCTCTGGCCTCAGTTGGCACACATGGAGCCTGAAAGGCTGGTCACTGAGCAGGCAGAAGGGGCATCTAGCTGCACTCAGCCACAGACAGAACACTTGTAGTTTTTTCTGACTCTTTCAGTAGAGAAGAAGCCTTTGGCACCAAACAGATGCAGATTTGGCTCTCTTCTGTTGTCTGCTCATTTTGTTCACCTCTTCTCTCACTCCAGCACTGCGTCCCTGTTGTGCACAAGGATGTTCTCAGCCCCAGGGAGACACATGGTGAGCCAGACACACATGATCGATTGATCCTTGCCATATAATCAGTAAGAGAGAAAGTAAATAAAGAAGTAGAGGAGTAATGGCCACAATATTCAGAGGAGCTAGAGAACCAGTAGAGCATCACCAGGGCTCCCTCCCTGCAATGGAAGTTTACGGTTCAAACCTTGGCTTTACTGATTATCCCATGTGGAAGTTCCTGGACCCTTCTATGCCTCAGTTTCCTCATTTTCAAAATGCAAGGATTTAGGGCTCAACCACTCAAGAAATGGTGGTTTTTAACTTTGCTGCACCAGAATCCCCTGGGGAAGTCTTAGAAGTCCCAGTGACCAGATTGTACCCACACCAGTGCAGTCAGGGTCTCCAGGGTAGGGCCCAGACACTAAAATTTTCTGAGAGATTCTTAGGTGATTCCAACGTGCAGTCCAGTTTGGGAACCAGCCCTCTAGTCCAGTGCTTCTCATACTTTAATGTGCCTATGAGTCACCTGGAATCTTGGAATATACAGATTCTGACTCATTAGCTCTGGGATGGGGCTAGTGTATTTACACTTCTAATGAGGCTTGGGTGGTGGTTCTCAGGTGGAGTAATTTGGTCCCCAGTGGACATTTGGCAAAGTCAGAGATGTGTTTGGTTGTCAGAATTGGGAGTTGAGGGTCCTATTACCATCTAGTGGATGTAGGCCAGGGAAGCTGCTAAACATCCTACAATGCAAGGGACAGCTCCCATAATAAAGAATTTTCTGGCCCCCAATATCAATACTACTGAGGTTGAGAAATCCTTTTCCCAGTGAAGCTGATGCTGCTGGTCCACAGTCCACATCCTGAATGGCAACAGAGTCTCCTCTGGCTTAGCCACAGTGACTCTGGGCTAAGCTATATAAGTGAAACTGAGAATTTGTCTCAAGGTGAGCTGACGAAAATTAGGAAAGGCCAGTCTTTGTCCCTTGTTGGGGGTTTTGGTGGAAGGTGGGGAGGATTTCACCAGCCCTGAATTACTGATGTTAAAGAAGTAGCTGTTTGAATGTCTGTAAGGACTGGGCATTCAGAAACCAAGGGAGAATGTGCACGTATCTGCCGGATTTAAGTAGCAAATACAAAAAAGAACTGAAGAAGGCAAAGGCATGAATTATTAACAGGGCTGGGTGTGAAAAGTGTAGCGCAAGCCTTTTTAACACTGTTTGAGATCAGGATGAGGAAAAATGGGCAGAGACTTAATTGTTTCATTGACTTTTGCAGAGGAAACCCGGAGTCATCAAATACACACAGAGAGGGCAGCAGAAGAATTCAAGCGCCACACTTTCCTCCTTTACTTTTTTTTTTTTAAAGATTAATTTGTAATTTATAGCTTTAATGACCTGCCTGGTGATGGAGTTGAGATCTGGATGTAGGATTCATAACACCTCCACCCCAAATCCCCTGCCATACTTACACCCTCATGATTTTTCATCCAGATGAATGCAGTGGGTTCCTCAGTGGTTTTTCTGTGTTTACTCTGTCAGCCTTCCCCCCAGACCATCTCCATACTGGGGCCGATAGGAGGTTTCTCAGAAGAACATCTGATCTCTTGAGCGTGGGGGAAGTTGTCTAATGCCCTTCACTGGTCAGTTAAACTTCCTAGGATCCATGGTCCTCTGAGCATGATCGATGGACCCTGGTAGGTCCCCAAGACTTGCAGGAGGTTTGCGAGGTCAGAACTATTTTCATAACATTGAGACACTATTTGTCTTTTTCACTGTGGACAGTGGGCCTGCTGGTACAAAAGCTGTGGTGGATGATAATGTTGGAGCCTTGTAGGAGTCAAAGAGGCAGTTACGCAATTCAACGTATACAGGCTGGCATGGTCTTCTTTACTACCATGCTCTCACATTAAAACACATGTACACACACACACACACACACACACACACACACACACACACACAGTAACAGCAAGGAAATAAATAAAGTTAATTTTTCTTAAGAATGTCCTTGATAAAGCAGTAAATATTGTTAGTTTCATGAAATCTCAAGCTTTGGCTGGACATCTTTTAAAACTTTGTATGATGAAATGAGGAGTACACGGAAAACACTGCTGTTGCCTGGCAAACTGTGGTGGCTGACAAGGAAAAGCCCTTGTGTGATTGCTTGGGTTGCGAGCTCAACTAGCTCCTTTTTTCATGCAACACCATTACATGGAAGAATAACTGGCAGACAAATTATAATTATTCAAAGTTGGTAATTGGGAGACATTTCCTTGACAACGGGATGACGTGAGCCTGTCACTTCAGGAAAAACAAATGATAGTATTTGTTGCCTATGTTAAAATTCAGGTTTTCAAGTGAAAATTAGAATTTTGGAAAACTGTGAGCTTGACAACTTCCCAGTACTTAAATACTTCTGAATGATTGGTGGTGTTAACAAATGTGGGTTTGGTTTTTTTTTTTTTTTTTTAGTATCATATAAATGAAATGTGAAAATATTTGAGAAAGATCTGCATATCTTGGGGCATCTATATTTTCTAAATGAGTCATCATGCATTATCAGTTTTTCAAAGTGCAAGATAATTGATGAATTTTAATTGGACAGATTACAAAAAAAATATTGATATTGTTTCAGATTCTACATTGAAACTAACCTTCAAGAAATACTCCTTGTTGAGCTTTGGTGTAGTATCAAATAAGACTACCCACAATTATCTGAAAAGACTGTTAAAACATTCTTCTCTTTCCTAACTACATATCTATGTAGTCTGGATTTACTTCATCTACTTCAACCAAAAAGTAAATTATAACAATCTAGCTCTCTTTTATTAAGCTAGACATTGAAGGGATTTGCAAAAAAAAAAAAGTTAAACAATGCCACTCTTCTCCCTAAATTGTTTTTTTTTCCCTGAAAACTATGGTTCTTTAAAATAAACATTATTATTTATGTTGACATGTAATCGATTTAGTATTGTTATTTTAAATGAATGAATATTTTTAAATGTCATCAGCTTGAATATCAATAGACACAACTCATATAAACAAAAACTCTTTGGGGAACTTAATAGATTGTCACTGTGTAAATAGGTCCCTAGGACCAAGAGTTTGAGTATTGTCATCTTAGACCTTCAGCACTGTCACCTCTTTGATCTGTGTGCTCAGAGTGATGTGCTCCTCTTGTTTTTAACCTGTAAATGTTAAAACCCCAGAGATCATTGCATTTCAGAGAGTGATCGCATTACATTATCGGCTGCAGTTTCACAAGGCTAAGGAGTTTGGGAGTTCGGAGGCTTAATGACCTGCAGCATGGAAAGCCATGCTGTGAAAAATAATACCAAACAGCTGGTGGGAATCGAATGCCCACAGAAAGTTGTCCTTGGATGTGTCAATCTTTCACCCCGAACTTGTAGACCTGTAACTATGATCTCTCCATTAAGCGGGAGCCAGGCTGGGCCATGTGTAGATTATTCCTTGAAAGGGCATTTGTCACAGTGGATGGGATTCTGGGGGTTGCTTTTTCAGTGCTGCCTCTTCTTCTTTCTCAGAGATGACCCATAAGTTGGCCCAAATGGACCGGTAGCCAATGAGAATGTCAGCCCTTCCATAAGCCCGTCTCCGCAGAGCTACAGGCATTTTCAGGCCTCATCTAGCCTCCTCATGGGGTAAGTTGTCTTGGCCTGGACCATATGGATTCCCTCAGGAGGTTTGGCTAAAACATCTTCTTTTTCTGAATGTCTGAAGCCCGTAAGCTCATAGGCACCCATCTGTTCCTCTTGAAAATGTGTCTTGCTGTGGAGAGCCATGCAGCAGGAGCAGGGAGTCACGTACTAAGCGAGGCCTGAAGAGTGGGAGGAGTGAGAGATTAACCCAAGGACTGTGAGTGCATTCGCGGGTGACGTTTGATAGATACCAGGAGTCAAGGGAAAGGCGCATGATCTGTAGAACAAAGAAAACCTATGGAGTCACGTACGTGCTCACGAGCACGATGCGTGCACATAGATAGTCCTTCTGATTGGTAGTTTTGTTAGTCGTGGTATACTCTGATTGGATATAGTTCGCACTTGGTGGAGATATACTTGGGGGTCTTAGACGGGTCAGGGGTCCCCGGCTGAAGATTGTGAATAAAGAAGTTTGCCACTCACCTCGCCTACGGGTCGTTCTTGCGGGTCGAGAGCGACATCTTGCCATTGGGTTTGGGATGATATGGAATTTCCACTGCAAGTGAAATGTCTCTGGCCTATCTCCTCTGACACCCAGTTCCCACTTCACAGGTGATGGGTTTTCTGGGAAGACAGACTTAAATGTGATGCTAGCACTTTGGAGTTCTGTGTCTGATTGTAGTGTCTAAATTCGGCCATTCACCCTCTTGATCTCTAGTCTCCCTACTCAAAGGAGCTGTGTGAACAAGGGCAAAAGCTAAATGGAAACCACAAAAGGCTTGAACAGAAACTGATGAACCAAGAAATGTGGGATTCCTGTGATAAGCAGAGATTAAGCCAGAGACTTCAGGAAAGCTATCTACTTCTCCTTCTTGAATCTCTGTTTGTTTTACCTGCAAATAAGAGGATATCATGACTATAATTCAAGAAAAAGCCAAATCAACTGTTCAAATAGGGTAACTAGACACAGTTGGCCTCAGATACTAGCAGGTTACTCACATGGGCAGCCCAATCCTTGATGGTCCAAGTAACTTGGTCAATAATTGGAGAAGGGGGAAGGTAAAATGGAGATGAGAAGGCTTATTCCCCTCCCATATGAGAGATAGTACTTGGCTTAGACTGCGACAGGAAAAAGAACAAAGAATATGTCCTTCTGGACAGTGTTTCTCAGTCTCAACACTATTGACATTTTGGGCTGCGTCATTCTTTGCTGTGGCGGGGCCGTCCTCTATGGTATAGGATGTTTAGGAGCAACTCTGATCTTAACCCAGTAGATACTAGTAGGACCCTTCTTTCTCTAAGTGACAACAATAAAAATTGCCTGCAGACATTGCCAAATATGTTTCCCATCCCTTAACCTGAGAACCACTGCTCTGGGGTCCCTGCAAGAGTGGCCTGGCTTCTGCATTTGAGAAACAGAAATTAGTTACACATATACCAGTGAATATCCTCTATCTCTGGACAACCAGCTTAGAAAGTCCTCTTCTGATGGTGAACAGTTTGGAAAAGGAATGGACCCAGGGTCTGAGATTCTTGCTGCACACTGCTCTCTGGGACAACCCCTCTTTCTAATTTCCTGTGAAGAAAAGCAAAAATTCAATCTCTTTCCACCACAGTTCAGATAAGGAAGAAGAAAATGCACATAGTAGAGTTCAGGGCTATAATGTTTGGTTTATCCCTTGGTAACATACTATCCCAAGTATTATTATACTTTATAATTATATTATATTATATATATATATATATTACATATATATTATATTATTATATATTATTATATATTATTATACATTATCCAGGACTCAGATTAGCAGCCTTTCTCTGGAAAGTGTTTTCTGGCTACCTGTTTCATATAATTTCCCTCTGAAATCTTTTAATATTTGGCTAAAGATCATTTTGTGTTTTCTAGTCATTTTAACAGACATTTTTGGGTCTTTTTTGGGGGGGAGGGTCCACCCAATAGAAGTAAGGTTGCCAGGTCTCTTACTTATAATTTGTTACAGGGAAGGTGTTTATTGTTTTGGATCCATCTCACCTCGATGGAGGTAGCAGGATGATGTGTTAAAGATGAGGACTATACTCTGGGTTCCAATCTCGGCAATCTGAACAAGCATCCATTATCCCAAACTGTAAAACAAGGAACTCAATTCAAAGGAAATTGGTGAGAAGGAAACATATAGTTGCCCAAAGACATGTTAGAGATCCATCCAACAGCATCATTTACAGCCCCTTCACCTCTTACTGCCTGTTAACCTTCAGCATCTCACTTTACTACCTTGAGCCTTAGTTCCCTAATCAGTAAAATCCAAGTGTAGTAATATGTGCATTAGAAAGCTTTTGTGTAGATGAAAGAATGAATATACAGAATGAGAACTGAGCCCTGAGGAGGTTCGGGAAAGAGATGACCAAGTGTCCAGGGGTTGAGTTTGGGTGGAGCAGGAGACTTGAGCAAGCATGTGATTGTGAAGAGATGGGCCCGAGAATATTTTAACTGCTATGAACATTTGGGGAGGAAGAGTAGAAACATCTAAACAATTTTTTTAAAATGAAGTGTTTGTGGAAAAAAAAAAATCTGTCTTCCACTTAAAAAAATCTAGGTGATTTATTTATACAAGCTTTCAGGTCAGATTTGTGGTTTTTTCCAGTGGCAAATTCTACAGAAAGAGCCATGAGGGAACCCACGTTTTTATAGATTACATAAAAATGTGGCTGTAAAAACTCCCCTTAAGTTCTCAACAAACACTGATTTCTTCTTCTCTGATAGGATCTTGTGCAGGTATCCTGTGCAGTATCCACGTGTCCCTCTCTTATAACTGATAGATATTCTAAGTGTGCCAACATGTTGACAAATCTGACTGGGAATGGCAGGTGAAGGAGGTGGCACTTGGATCAAGTTTGTGATGCATTTTTATAATGGGGAAACTGAGTTTTGGTCTAGACAAGAAGTAATCAAAGATGAGTTTGGACCATGTTTGGTTCTATTATTTTAAAAAGTATATACTACATAGCAGCTATGGATTGGAGCAACTCAAGCTGCAAAACAGACTTGGCTGAAAGTGTGTTATTATTATTTCTGGGGCCAGAGCCCATACCAATTCATGACTCAGGCATTCAGAGCGAACTTCCAATGATGAAACCTTTCTGATGAATTTGTGGCAGGAATTGGTGGAGGGTATTTGGTCCCTCATCAATTTCCCAGCTCCTGGAGAGGAGACTTGGGTGAGAGGCAAGGGCTGACAGGCCCCAAGAAGGTCCCACTGTCCAACAGAGGCAGCCTCGTGTGGGGAGGAAGGCTGGTATTAGAGTCAGAGAGAAGCTCCTGCACATTGTGCATTTCTTCTCTTAAATAATAGCTTTGTTGAAATATTACTCACATACCATAAAATTTACCATTTTTTTAACATCTTAATTTCATTTATTTCCAGTGTTCTAAGATTTATTGTTTATGCACCACACCCAGTACTCCATGCAATATGTGCCCTCCTTAATACTCACCACCAGGCTCACCCATACCCCCACCCCATTCCTTTCCCAAACCCTCAGTTTGTTTCTCAGAGTTCACAGTCTCTCATGCTTCATCTCCTCCTCTGATTTCTCCCAATTCACTTTTCCTTTCCTTCTCCTAATGTCCTCCATGTTATTCCTTATGCTCCAAAGTAATTGAAACCATATGATAGTTGACTTTCTCTGCTTGACTTATTTCACTCAGCATAATTTCCTCCAGTCCTGTCCATGTTGATACAAAAGTTCGGTACTCATCCTTTCTGATGGCTGCATAATATTCCATTGTATATATGGACCACATCTTCCTTATCCATTCGTCTGTTGAAGGGCATCTCAGCTCTTTCCACAGTTTGACAATTGTAGAGCTTGCTGCTATGAACATTGGGATACATATGGTCCTTATTTTCACTATATGTGTAACTGGATATTATATTTGAGAGCAGTTTTAGGAACACAGTAAAATTAGGTGGAAGGTACAGAGATTTCCCATATGTCCCCTGCTTCCACACATGCAGAGACTCCTCCATTAGCAGTGTCATACTCCAGAGTGGTACATTAGCTACATTTCATGAACCTGCACTGACACGTTGTTATCACCCAAAGCCGATAATAGTCCACACTAGGGTTCACCCTTGATGTACATTCTATGTGCTTAGACAAATGAATAATGACATATGTCTACCCTAATAGTATCATGTGCTCAAATTCACCATTTGAGCTGTGCTCTGTGCTCAAATTCACCATTTTAAAGTATAGAATTCAATGGTTTTTTTTAGTATATGAACATGCTTATGCAACCATCACCACCATCCCAATTCCAGAATATTATCATGGCCTCTAAATAGATACTCCTTAGCCCTCAGCAGCCACTCTCCAACCCTCCTCCATGAGCCCCTGGCAGTCACTAATCTTTCTGTCTCTGTGGATTTTCCTGTTCTGGATATTTTATGTAAATGGAAACATGTAATATATGGCTTTATATGACTGGCTTCTTTTACTTAGTTTAATGTTTTCAAGACTTGTCGTGTTGTAGCATGTGTCAGTTCTTTATTCTTTGGGATTGTCACATATATTCCATGGCAGTGTCACATGTTTTGTTCATTCATTCATTGGTTGGTAGACATTTGGACTGTCTTCCATTTTTTTGGTTATTAAAAGTAATGATACTGTGAACATGTATGTAAAGGTTTCTGTATGGACACATACTTCTCTTGGAAATTCTCATGGAAATATGCCTAGGAGTGGAATTGGTGGATCATGTGACTGTATGTTTAGCATTTTGGGGAACTGCCAAGCTGTTTTTCAAAGTGGCTGGGTCATGTTATTATTTTACCAGCAATATATAAGGGTTCCAATTTCTCCAGATTTCACCAAGACTTGTTATTGTTGGTCCTTTTCATACATCCATTTATTCTTTCATTTATTTCCTCAACAGTTAGTTACTGGGTACCTATGTCTGCTAGAGACTATGGCAAAACAATGAGAAAATCACACAAGAAGCTTATGATGTTTTCACAGAGAAACACTGTAATTGTAGGATAATATAAATAAAACAACATGCAATTTTGTGAAGAATTACAAGGTGGGGGCAGTGCACGATGCTCTGAGATTGCATACCAGTGAGACCAGACTTTACCCAGGGGTTTAAGGAGGGTTTCCCTGAGGCGGCAGTGACAGGGCTGAGAGGTACAAGGTAAATGTTTATTATGTGGATATTTGACTGTGAGCAATAGTGTGAACGTATCTGTGCCTCTCTTCTTCCTGTGTGATATGGAGTTAGAGTGGTTTGGGGGCTCAGTGCAAGCCAGTGTCAGTCACAGATGAATTCCCTCGATTAGTGAGTTTCTGGTTTCCACTTGTAATCTTCCACCGTCACTCACACTCTAGAAGAGAGGTCTCTAGACAGATAATGGTGAAGATGATGCTGAAGATGTTGAAGTAAGCTAGGATTTGGTGAGTGCCTTCTGTGTGCTAGGTACTGTGCTAAAAAATTTACCACATCTTATTCATTCCTCGTGACGACACTGCAATGGAAGGGGGTCAGCACGAGATTAGAAAGAGGGAGAAGATAAAGAAAGCAATGGGATATATCCCACAGCAACTTCTTTCAAGATATGTCTCCAAAGGCAAAGGAAACAAAAGCAAAGATCAACTTTTGGGACTTCATCAAGATCAAAAGCTTCTGCACAGCCAAGGAAACAGTCAACAAAACAAAGAGGCAACCCACGGAATGGGAGAAGATATTTGCAAATGACAGTACAGACAAAAGGTTGATATCCAGGATCTATAAAGAACTCATCAAACTCAACACACACAGAAGAGATAATCATGTCAAAAAATGGGCAGAAGACATAAACAGACACTTCTCCAATGAAGACATACAAATGGCTATCAGACACATGAAAAAATGTTCATCATCACTAGCCATCAGGGAGATTCAAATTAAAACCACATTGAGATATCACCTTAGACCAGTTAGAATGGCCAAAATTAGCAAGACAGGAAACAACATGTGTTGGAGGGGATGTGGAGAAAGGGGAACCCTCTTACACTTTTGGTGGGAATGCAAGCTGGTGCAGCCTCTTTGGAGAACAGTGTGGAGATTCCTCACGAAATTAAAAATAGAGCTTCCCTATGACCCTGCAATTGCATTACTGGGTATTTACCCAAAAGATACAGATGTAGTGAAAAGAAGGGCCTTCTGTACCCCAATGTTCATAGCAGCAATGGCCACAGTCGCCAAACTGTGGAAAGAACCAAGATGCCCTTCAACAGACAAATGGATAAGGAAGATGTGGTCCATATACACTATAGAGTATTATGCCTCCATCAGAAAGGATGAATACCCAACTTTTGTAGCAACATGGATGGGACTGGAAGAGATTATGCTGAGTGAAATAAGTCAAGCAGAGAGAGTCAATTATCGTATGGTTTCACTTATTTGTGGAGCATAACAAATAGCATGGAGGACAAGGGGAGATAGAGAGGAGAAGTGAGTTGAGGGAAATTAGAAGGGGAGGTGAACCATGAGAGACTATGGACTCTGAAAAACAACCTGAGGGTTTTGAAGGGGCGGGGCAGTGGGAGGTTGGGGGAACCAGGTGGTGGGTATTAGAGAGGGCACGGATTGCATGGAGCACTGGGTGTGGTACAAAAACAATGAATACTGTTATGCTGAAAAGAAATTAAAAAAAAAAAAGAAAGAAAGAAGGCAATGGGGATAAAAGGCACTGAGTTTCTGTATGAGGGAACTGGGATTGTGGTTGAAGAAATGATTCTGAGGCAGATATTTCTGAGCACATTTAGAAAGCGCCTGAAACAGGTACTTGGTTTCAGAAAAAAATATTTTTATGCAATTTAATTCTGTTTATACTTAGAAGGGTATTTTATTTCTTGAATATGGAATGCAATTTCTTTTATTTCAAATTACTTCTCTGGTATTTAAACTAAATAGTTTAGCTTAATTACATATAACAAACCTCCCAGTATAAGGGCCTGGATCCCAAACCCAGCTACAAATTTGTTTCTAGCCCAGGCAATAAATGCATACCTGGAGCAAATTCAAAAAGGGAAACCACTTTAATTAGGTTTGAAAGTGTCTCCAATCAGTTCCAGAATAGCCGTCACTGGATTTATGGTGCGCCTTCCAAACTGTAGCTCTCTTCATACCCAGCTGAAGCGAGAAGGCCCCAGAGAAAACAGCATGATTTCTTGAAACCTAAATATTTATCTCCCCAAACAAGTGCCCCTAGAAAATATGGACAAGACCGATGGCAGGAAAAGTGGCTCACCTGGGCCAAGTCTGTCAGTTAACCTTTATCATTGTATCTACTTAATTGTGAGGGTTCTAGAAGGATTAATTCAATCAAACCTTCCTTGGAACAGTTCCATAAGTACAGTCTGACCCCACTAATCTGTCACACAACAATTACCTTCTCTCTTACATTTACGTCCAATGGCAGTAAGAGAGGGCTTTACTGGAGCAGGAGCTGTCACTGAGACGCAGAGTGGGTGAGTGACTTGCAGAATGTTGCTAAATTCTAAATGTCAGGACCAGGATTCAAGGCCATGTCACTCCACCGCCAGTCTTTTGAGCCCAAGGAACATACTCAAAGGAAAACGTTGCAATAAAAATAATGATCAGTCATCTCATTTATATGATTCCCAACTGTTTTGAAGTTGGCTCACCTGTTAATTTCTGTTTGAGTCTTTTATCCTTGTTTTCCCAGCTGTAATACATGAATGTGATACAAACATGAGAAAATACACAGACAGCATGGGGTGTGAAGTTGGAAAAGTGGGACCAGAGCCTGGCTTTCCATTTCTCTGTGATGTAGCTTTGGGCTTAGCCACTCTGACCCTTATTTTCTTCCTCTGGGTGGAGAGAATTAACACTTCTGGGGAAAGAGCTGTGGTGAATATGAAGGGAGAGAATGCCCTGTAGACTCTAAAATGCCTTCTGTGTTACTTACTACTTTCAAAATCTACAAGGGTATAATTAAGTCTGACAAAAAGAAGTCTGTGAGGTCTTCTGTGAGAGAGTTAACTGGAGATGGCACTTATCCTTGAACACTCAACAACCAGCTCTTCTTCTTGTGGGAATGATGTTGTAGTTGCAAAGAAGATAGGGCAACAAGGTTGGAACTCTCAGTATTTCCACAATGTGCTGGGCACTGTACCAAGTGCTCTGTCGATATTATCCCACATAAACACATCTGTGTGTTTGGTAGTATTATAATCCTCCCTTCACAGTTGGAAATTGTGCACCATTTGGGGCAATTTGCTCCAGTTAGCCCAGTTAAATGATCATCTCTTTTGTTGCACCTTCTTTTGCCCTTCCATTTCCTTGTTATTATCAAAGTGGTTTGCCATTAGAGGTTTAAGTCTTTCTCCTAGATGATTGTCATGTATTTTTAATAGGATTGACTGTGTGGTACTGTAGTAGACAGAACACATCCCTGCCCTCCCCCAAAGATGTCCACATTCTATTTCAGGACCTACAGATATGTTACCTGACATGGTAAAAGGGCTTTGCCTATATGATTGAGGCAAGGCCCTTGAGGTGGAAAGATTATCCTAAATATGTGGATGGGCCCAGTGTAATCAGAAAGGTCCAGTGTAATCCAAAAGGCAGAGAAGGAGAGATGATGACAAAGCAAAGGCTGGAGTGGTATATTTTAAAGGTGGAATAAGAGGTCAGTGCCAAGGGATGCAAGCAGCCCATAGCAGATGGAAAGGCAAGGAAATTAATTCTCCTCTAGAACTTTGAGAATGCATCCTGTTCTGATGTTATTTTGCTTATAGTCCAGTTAGACCCATTTTGGACTTCTCACCTGAAGAACTGTAAGGTACTGGGTTTAAATTCACTGACCTTGAGTTGTTTTAAGCTACTGAGTTTGTGATAATTTGTTATAGCAGCTATAGGAAACTAACACAAAGGGTCAAATTGAATAATTGTCAATGGCAAAACAAACAAACAAACAAAAAACAAAACAAAAAGCCCAACTGCACAGCATCATCATAAACATTCAAATAGCTCTCCTGCAGAGGACTATAAACATTCAGAGTAGCAACAGATTGGGAAGCCAGCCAGTGAGGTCAAGGCAACACAGCTAGGAAGTATAGGTCCTGGAATCCAAAATCAGGTCTTTCTAACCACGTCCACTCTCTTTCTTTATAAATATGACTTGTGTAGCAACTCACTCGGGTCCACAGCTGGTTACCAGAAGAGCAAGTCTTGCATGTGGTCCTTATGCTCCAAATCCGATTTTCTCAAGAGCAGTGAGAACCAGATCTGGTTCTCCTGCCTCCTCTGTGTGCCTTATTTCTGCAGTCACCTGAGTGTGGTGCTCATTCATCACTTGTGACTAGTTTGTCTGTACTCAAGATCCTGTGCCAGTGATTAATTGGCATACAATAGAGCTCAGTGTGAAATAATCACTAATGAAGTGGTTAATGTTTGCTGAATGTCCCAAGACTGCACTTTGATTCCTCATCACCACCACCCATCATTGAAAGCGAGTCCTGATAGAAGAATCTTTCTTGGTGTAAACAGAGGCTGGGGTTATGCACAGTTCAGGGCATATCCTATAGAATATCATGTCCTCCCCAGTGCTGAGGTTAGGACACAGCTATATGACAGGGCTGTGTTTCTCAGGGAGGAAAGGAAACTACATGTGGTTGGGCACCCGTTGTCTACACAGAATTAGACCTGTGCTTTCAGATCACTTAATTCTCACAACTGCGTTATGAAGTGTTATGTTATGCTTAGAGTAAGGGGTCAATGGGGTTAAAAAACAAAATTCAACTGAGTAAATTTGAAGATCTCATTGGCTTTATTAAGCAATTCATGAATTGGACAGCATCCCTTCTAGCAAGTAAAGGGATGCTCTTAGGGTCGTACAAAATGGAAGGTTTATATAGGAAGGAGGGTAGGGCATGGAAGTGGTTAGCAAAGGAAAAGAAAGAATTGCTTCAGGTCAGGACATCTTTTTGCAGGAAGGGACCTGTAGGATTTTTGTCATGTTGATTACCTCCCCAGTGCTGATAGGAAATTTCAGATGGACTGTTAGTCAAATAGTTGCATTCCTGGGAAAGGCTAAAATTGTAATTCACTCTTGTTTTGCTGTTCTGGAGTCAGATGACTCCATTTTTGGCTTCTTGTCTCTTTTTTTAACATTGAGGGAAAAAAAAAGTTGTAATTCATATCATTGGGTAATCAAAAGGTACTTAGTGTCCCCTGTTTCCACTTACAAACAGGAGTTTTCAAATTCCATTATTGACCAATGCATAATGCATAACATGTAGTTTATTTGGACATGCAAATGTCCTTAATAAAGCTGCTTTAAATCATTTGTGTAGTGCTGGATAAGACACTAAGTGTTGATGCAAACTATACCAGCATAGGATTCAAAGACTAGAATTGTACTTGGGTTATTAGTATTATTTTTTATCTTGGGCACATTAAAATTTTGAAGTCTTCTCTCTGGACTTTCTTACCTGTTCAGAGAGTGCAATGTGGAAAAATAGCATAGGTTTGAAGACAGCAAATCTTGATTAAAATTTTGGTTCAGCCAGCTGTTAACTGTGGCCTTAAGGAAGTCACTTAACCTCACTTACCCTCAGGTCCTTCATTAGGAAAATGAAGATAATGATATGTGGTGAGTAGGGCTCTTTAAGAATTAAAAATAATAAATTATAAACACCCAGAAAGCAAGTTGGCACATAGGAGTTCCCAGTAAGTGGTAGCTCTACAATGAGAGATGTTTGACTAAGTAATCTCTAGATCCTCTGCATGTCTATAATTTTAGTTTTTCAAAACCTTTGACTGCTGTTTATGGGCAACTTATTACATAGTAGGCTCTATGCCAAAGATTATACTTACATTATCTCATTAAATCTTCATCACAACTTTAGGAGGTAAGTCCTATCAAATCCTTATAGATAAGGACACCTAGGCACAGAGAAGATAAATAAACTCTCCCTGTTAAAAAAAACTAGCAAGTCAATATTTGAATCTAAATATCACTGTCTCCAGAACTCCCACTCTTTTAAAGATTTTATTTTTTTACTTGACAGAGATCACAAGTACGCAGAAAGGCAGGCGGGGGGTTGGGTGCGGGGGAAGCAGGCTCCCTGCCAAGCAGAGAGCCCGATGGGGGCTTGATCCCAGGACACTGGGACCATGCATGACCTGAGCCAAAGACAGAGGCTTTAACCCACTGAGACACCCAGGCACTCTTAACACTCTTAAAATTAAGCCCTTGTTAACAGTACATATCCATGTACGTTATCACTTTTGTAGAAAAGACTGGACATCCATTCCATCCTTTTTCTCTAATGCAGATGGCACAGCAGTGACTTACTGAGTCTCTCTGAGTCCCTAGATAGCATCAAGACAAGAAAAAGAGCAACACAAACAATCGCAGTACTTTCAGTAGAAACTTATAACTGAGGACAACTGTCAAAGCTATGAAAATAAGTGAGACTTAAAAGTTTTGTTGTCCATGTTCTCAATGAGATAAAGAGTTACTTCTCAAGGTAGATGGGAACCTTCTTTCTGAGATTAGTCAGGGGATGTTTGGGCTGTCATTCCAGTTTTTCCCCATTCCTCCTTGTTGATTCTCAACTACTGTATAGGTTAGACAGTTGGGAAAAACAGTGACTGAATTCTGTAACTCTCTCCAACTTGCTTTCCAGAAAATTCATATTAAATGAGCATCTATAATCTACATGCAGACTGCTAGCAACAAGAATATAGGAAACAAGATGAGGTCCTTAACCTAAGAGATGTGGGGGGAAGAGCCCTTATGTGTAACATCTGCCCATGTCCCTGGTGTAAATACTTCCACCATAGCCAATTTCAACCTACAAATGTGATGTTATTGAACACAAAGTTGGTATGAGTTGCATACAGTTGGCTCTTGCGAACTGGTATAGTTTGGTTGGCAGCCCCCCACCAGGCCTCCTCTTGGGTTCCCAGATATGCTCTTCACCCCTCTGCCTCATTAATGCCCACTTATACTTACATCTCCTCTCAAATGTCACTTCCTCAGAAGCTTCCACTGGACCTTTGTCCCAGATGAAAAGCCTTCTGAGAGCTTGAGAGGCCTATCCAGTCTTTTACATTGTTTCATGAGAGTACCCACAGAGAAATTTTGGCTATGACTACCAATGAGAACCCTTGAGCAGGATACAGAGACTTGGGTGATGTACGCACAACCTTGAAGGAGTCTTTTGACCTGGAACCTTTCTGTTGAAATTGCTCTTGGCTTGAGTCCTAGGTCCCATGGAAACTTTTATAATAAATCAAACCCAGTCTTCCCATAGAACAACTAAAAAGAGACTAACTGACATGTGCATTACACAATACTGAAATCTCCCATCCCATGTGTTTATTGCCGAACATGGGCTAACACTCTTGTTTTCAGCCATGTAAGGTTATCTCTTCCAGTGGCATTTGTGGTGTCTCAGGGCAGAGTAAAGACATTCTTTCGAGGGCTTTGGAAATACTGTAGCAGCACCCTTTTCTTCTCTCTAGAGGCTGCTGAGCTCATTTGGATAAAATAAGAAGTGACTTTGCCCCTTAGTCTTGAACAAAATTGGGCCAAAATTAAATGTTTGAACTTTAAAGGAGTTCACCAAAATTCTCCCCATTGGTCTTACTTGCTTCTGCTTTCCCTTCCTCATCACCATGTGGTCAGCTGTGGGGATGTTCCCTTAGAAGTCAGCCCTACCTGGGGTATTTCTGGCCTCACCCAAAATAGGAAGAACCTGAGCTCTCCTGAGAGCCTTATCTCCAGAGATTTCTGTCTGAGTCTGCTGTCCCGAGAGAGAGGAACATTTGCAGGACTTGCTGTCACTGGCTGAACTTTTTGCCTGCTCATCGAACTAAAGAGAGCCACTGACTCTTGAGAGGGTCACATGTTACCATTTGTCACCATTGCCTGGGAAATTGATTTTTTCTTATGATCTGCTCTGCCACCGAAGAGCCCTTCTGATGCCTCCTCTTGGGTCTAGGTGGCCTTTATCGAAAAAGCCTAACCAGAGACACTTTTATTGAAGTTCTCCTGTATAAATAGAGTGAAGAATGGTTACCACTTTCTTCACTTCTGTCACCATCATTGCAGACATTCACAGAGCCCCCACCATGATCCAGTGTCATGTTGACCATGAGTGTTTTACATGCAATATCTCATCTAATCCTCACAGCCACACTTACGGTTTTCACTTTAAAGTTGAGGATTCCTGGACTCAGAGAAATTAGGAAAATTGCCCCAGATCACATAGCTAGTTCATGACAGAATAGAGACTCAATTCCAGGTCTGATGAACTTGCACTCTATCAGTATCCCATCTACCAGAAACTGATGGGATGATGCAATTTCATTAGGGAAAAAAAATAACTTCTTGATAAACAGATCACTTAGAGGTTGTATTTCCATGCTGTT
Source organism: Mustela erminea (assembly GCF_009829155.1). NCBI lineage: Eukaryota > Metazoa > Chordata > Mammalia > Carnivora > Mustelidae > Mustela > Mustela erminea. The sequence continues at coordinate 53,227,931 of NC_045632.1, read as the reverse complement.
ACTAAGTTCCTCTCAAGGAAACTTGCAGACCTCTTACTGGTAAAGAGAGACATAACCCATGCGCACATCAGATGTAACTTGAGGCCTCCAGCCCAGGGTTCTTTGGGGTCACCAGCACATGTTTAACTCATGGCCATTTTCTTTGTCTGCTTCCCTCCCATAAGGACCTGATTGGCTTATCTTTCCATTTCTCCAAGAGCCAAGCAAGATGATAGGACATACATAAATAGTGAAAAAATGTTTTTAATAACTTTATTCCCACTGCACATATACATGCCTCACATTCAACAACAGGAGATGTTTGGCTCTTTCATGACTAATTTCAACAATTTTTACTTTTCCACACATAATACCCTTGTCTCCTAAAGCCTTTGGGTTTTGCTTACCATGTGGGGAGGGGGCTGGTCATGTGCTCTTTGCAGGGAGGCCACAAAGGTAGAATTTCCTTAACACAGTTTGAATGACAGATTCTGCCTCAAGGCTGTCTTTGCTGTTTTTCCTAGATAAATGATGCTCAGAGTGCTGAGTGGATTCTGCATTTAGTATTCTATGGTACGAACAGTCTCATTGTGGGTGAGAGCAGTGGGCTTGCGAAGACCTTTTGGGAGACCCAGGGAGGAGAAGAAGGAGGCTAGGACAGGGTTGATGTTGGGAAGGGATTGGATGGTCTTGCAATTGGCCTGAGAAAGTTCGGTCAAGCAGACCGGAGTGCTGTGCACAAATGATGGGGGAAATTTAGGGTGAGTTTCGCCCAGGAACTAAATCTAGAGGGCAGCAAGTAAATCCCAAGTCAGGGATGGATGGGCGTCTATATCAGGGGATCTGACTACATTGTAAAGAAGATAGACGAGAGGGAAATTATACCTGGAGAACAGTTACTTTGTGCTGTATTTTAAAATATAACTTATTTTAATGCGTGACTGGAACATTGGATTGATCAAGGTTTCATTTTTGGACCACCATAAGCCCCTCACTTCTGTTAAGAGAGTGGAGTAAAATGATTGGCAGTCTGGGTCAATTGCTTAATTCTGTCTTTTGTAGGGGTGGAGGGTAGGGTCGTGACTCAATTCCATCCACTTTGACCCTATATAATGGGTTCCTTGCAGGAAGGACATGTTTAGTTACCAAAAGTGAAGAGATTAATGTGGAGCGGCCAGAAGCAATAGATGTCACTTTGGTGATTGAGCCCCAAGTCCCCCAGTATTGGTTAATCTCTGCTCCAAGGGCAGGAAGGACGGGTAGTAGCATCAAGGAGCTCCAACTTCAAAGAACTAGGAAGTTAGAGAGGAACCACAAAATAGAAACTTTTAATCTAATTAAAGACTAATTTCCTAGATTTTTTAGAGCACTAAAATGTGATTCTTTTCCTCAAACTGAATGCAACTTAACAGAGAGAACATGGACACACCTGCCAAGTGTGAATAGAACCAAAGCAAGACAGGGTGGGAAAGGAGAGTTTTGACTCCTTCAGAGAATAAGGGTGCCATTCTCTCCCTCCCAGGAGTATTGACATAGAAGGAGGGTGGATCCTGTCTCATCCCAGCCCTGAGAACAGCCCCCAAGGGCTGGTCTACCTTGAGTAGGTGGGAGGTAGCCCGGAAGTGCAGTTTCTATCAGCTGCAGTGGCAGCAGGGGACAGTTACTGTGGTGGCCATGAGACTGTTCCACAACTTCCCAACTCCAGGGAGGGAAATGTACCAAGCCCCACCTGCTGTGCCTGAGTCCTTTGCTGTGTTTGTGCTAAGGGGAGCTCTTCCTGTGGTCCACTTCCAGCCAATGTCTGAGTATAGCGGCCCAGTCTAGAGATTTAGGACTCCTTTGACTGGTAACTTTGGCTTGAAGATTCCAGATGATCCTGTAGGACTTTTCTTAGATTGCAAAGTGGTATAGGATTCTTGGTTTATACACATTATTTTCCTAAGGAATTCCCACTAAACTCCTGTATATCTGTGTATTAATTCCCTATGGTTCCTATAAGAAATGGCCGCAAACTTAGTGGCCGAAAACAACACAGATTTATGTTCTTACAGTTTTGGAGATCAGGAACCAAAAATGGGTTTCACTGGGTCAAAATCAAGGGGTTGGCACAGCAGCATTCGTCCTGGATTTTTTAGGAAAGAATCTGTTTCCTTACCTTTCCTAGTTTCTAGATGCTGCCTGTATTCCTTGGCTTGTGGCCTTTTCTTTCATTTTCAAAGCCAGCAGTATAACATCTTCAGATCTATCTCTCTGACTCTGACCATCCTGCTTCCCTCTTATGTGAACCCTTGTCATTATCTTATGCCTGTCCGGGTAATCCAGAATACTCTCCCCATCTCCAAATCCTTAACTGCATCATAAAATTATCTTTTTCCAAGCAGGGTAAACATATTCACAGGTTCTAGGAAGTTCATAGATTATCTACCACATTCTGTTGAAGCCTTGTCTAGGAATGAGCTATTCTATGAGGACTTCTTTTACTCTTGGGTCAAAAGCAGCTGGAAACAAGTGCTCATTCATATGAAACACATAATTTTAGTTTTTCCATATGATATTGTATTATTGAATACAACATGCTGCAATGCCCATAAAATGGGATATTTATATCCCAACTAGATGGTGAGATCCTTGGGGAAAAGGGTCGTATCTTACTCACCTCTGTAACCCCCACACTGAGCTGAGTCTGGCACAGCCTGGGTTTCAGCAAGTGTTCATCTAAACTGAAGGATACACTTTGTAATGTGTAGATTGCATTTTAAATATTTCCAAGATGGGGCAATCCATTACAAGATAATTTGTTGACTGTCCAATATTAGGACCAACCAGACAGAGGGCAGGTAGAAATTTGGGGAGATTTCAAATATCCAGCCTAATTTAAAAGTTTGTGTGGAAATGCCAAGGCAAGGGGGTCCGCTCCAACGTAGTGTCTTGGGGCAGTAACAATGTGTTGGAGTTGCTGGAACATAAAATTCAAGTAGGACCCGAACACCAAGATGATACAAATGAAAATCTGTATCAGTCTCTCCTATATCCTACTAAGGAGTTGGGGCCTTGTTCTGTAGGCACCAGGGAGCCATAGTGGATTTCCAAGTTGAGTGATGTGATCAGGTTTACGTCTCTGGAGGCTGGAGTGTGAAAGGTAAAAGAGAAGAAGGCACCGTGAAAGCGGCCAGATGGAAATGGTTCACAAGAGGAATACTCGTGTTCTGAGTTAAGGCCGCAGAAACCCAGATGGAGAGGCAGAGCTCCCTATCAAACACGACAGTGAATGAGGGAGTGACCACATCAATTTCTGCTCAACATTTACCCTAGACCCTATAAAGGGTCGGCGGGCATTCAGTGATTCTATACCTGCTGAATAAGTGACAGAAGTAGTTGTTGTGATGTTAAAAAAAAATTAAGGTTGGTGGAGCTGGGTGATGTGCACAGATAAATGTGCTGCAGCTGGTTAGGCAACATGGGGTAAACTGCTCAGAGGTGAGTTTTAACTGGACATCCTTCAGCTATCAGATAACTGACTTAGAGCACATGTGAGTGTGCATGTGTGTTGTGGGGGAGAGCTTGGGGGTGCAGGAGTCCTTCCCTCATGATTTCCATACACTAGCTCTTCTATGTTCCCTGCCCTTTGACCTTTGAGGTGCCTGTCTTCTGGCCCTTTCTTGCCCCACACCTCTCTCTGGGCTAATTCTCAGCTACTCAGGTTTCTAGTCCTGGCTTACCCCAAAGGGCATCATGCATTGCATTCCTTTCCAGCCCACTCAGGGATTCTTAAATGTTTCCTCATTTCCATACTTCCAGCATTTGCCAACAAATTCATTTGGGTTCATTTTTAATAAGCTCCTAGGCGCTTGGCTCAGACCTTAAATATTTCACTTGATTTGTGTTTGAGAGGGGGGAAAAACCACAAACAAACCAAAAATGATGGCCCTATATAAAATGACAAATATTTATTGGTCTTTTCTAAATGCACCCAATACTTTTAAAGGCCTCTGGGAAAATATTAAATTAAAAACTGTGCATTAAACAACCTGCAAAATCAACCACTCTTGGTACATGAAGCTCAATTTCCCCAGTTGGTGTGTATGGGTTTAGACCATTTGGCCACCACTGTCTTTGTGAACAGAGAGAAAGTGGTGATGAAACATTACCTGTATCTCAATGATTTTTCCTCGTGGGCCAATTAAAAAAACTCCCACCCACCACATTTGTTCTTCCCTCTTGCTTCCGTATATGATTTGCCTCTCTGTGATTCAATAGCCTCAGAGAAATTGATCTACAGAGAAATTCTTAAATCTATAATTTTACCGCAGTTGGGAGAATATGAATAGCGTAATTGACCAAATATAATTCTCATCTCTGAGGCTCACCCATGCTATGTCAATACTTCAGAAAGGAAAGAAACCCACATTTATTGAGCACCTACTGTGTGCCAGATATTGAGCCAAGTGTCTTTCTGATCCGTGCTCCTTTCATCTTGATCTTTCCTGTAGCAAAAATATTATCATCTTTGCCATGTAGCTTAGGGAAAGGCAGCTCAGAGAAACGAAGCACTTCTTGCAGGATGATTCAAGAAGTGTGAATAGCAGGGTTCAGAAGCTCAAACTTATGTTTGCCTCCTGCAGGAGCCAATATAGGAGCAAACAGTGAGAGACTTAGGCTACTTCAGGAGTAGGGCTCCTTCTCTCCTGGTTTGCAGAGCATCAGCTCAGGCTCTGTAGGTGCTGGGTAGATGGAATCAAGGTTGTCCTGTGCAAGAGGGAGAGGGCCCTTCTCTTCAGCAGGTCCCCACTTTCAGTTGCTAGTACTCCTCAAGAATTACTGTCTTGTTGCTCAATTGAAAGGGAATGGCTTTGATGTTTCACAGTTAAGTATGATGTTGGCTTGTGGTTCAAGATTGTGTGTTTTATTTCCTACGGCCACTGTAACAAATTACCACAAGCTGGGTGGCTTAAAACAACAGAAATTCATTCTGTCCTAATTCTGGAGGTCCGAAGTCTGAAATCAAGGTGTTGGCAGGGTTGATTTGGGGTATGTGAGAGAGACACTGTCCCATGCCCTCTTCCAGCTTCTGGTGGCTGTCAGCAAATCTTGGGGTTCCTTGTCCTGTTGCTGTGTCACTCCAGCTTCTGCATGTTTGTCCATCATCTTCCCTGTGCCTCTGTGTGTTCGTTGCTGTGTCTTATGAGGACACTCTCCTTGGATTTAGGCCCTACCCTAATCCATTGTGATCTCATCTTGATCTTGCCCTCAGTTACATCTACGGAAACACCCTATCTCCAAATAAGGTCACATTATGATGTTCTGATGGACATAAACTTTTTGGGAGATATTATTCAGCTCATTATAGATGGATATTGTTTATGGAATTTAAGAAGTATTTTGATAAAATGCTATCAGCATTTGGTGCTTAATTTTATAAAATTTTTTGGCTATCTTTGATGTAAAGAAATCTTTCCTCTTTGGTAAGATTGAAGAGGATCAACCTATTAATAAGACTCCTTATTAAATTATACTTTAATGATGGTATCAAGTTCTCTTTAGCTCAGAGCTAGGTACTGGTTAAATGCATGTAGTAGGTAGTAGTATTTAAACATGTTGCTCGATTCAGTTTGAAAATATATTATTTAGACGTTTTACAACCATATTCCTAAATGGGGGCAAATGTACAGTTTGCTCTTTGGGGTATTTCAACTTAGTTACAGAGTCATTCTAACCTAAAAAATAGGGGAATTGTCTGATTTTTTTGTACATTCTGGATAAGATTCCATATTGGAAAAATCAGTTAATCTTTGAAGTATTTTGTCTGTTAGTTTAGAACCCAAAGCTATTTTAAGTAAGTGATAGTAGGAAACTTCTTTTTTCATTTGTGTTCAAATATATTTTGATCTAAATAAATGGATCCAGTTTGTTCGCTTCCTAGAAAATGTTTTAATATTTAAGTGTGATTTTTTCTAATTAATTAGTAGAATATCATATACTGCTCTGTTTCGAAAACTCTTGTCTTGCTTCTTTTTTTCACATATTTTTAAATTAGTTTCAGGGCTAGAAATTAGTGACTCATGATTTCATAGAATACCCTGCCTTGCTTCTTGTGGAAACATTGTACTTTTCTGTTTCCTCTCTTTTCCCCCCATTACTTGACTTCTCAGAGTTCATTTTATTTTCTTCCCTGCCACACCAATGTATCAACTCATAGACATTGTGGTTAGCTATCTGCTTTTTCTGTTTCTTACTTTACTAAGTGACCATGACTTACAGATTTCCCTTTATTTTTCAACCTTAGTGAAAAAAGTTAACATATATGCATGTACATATACACATGACCTAACATGTAATATACACATATAACATTCAGAGTTTAAAATATTTTTCACATATCTGGGATTTAAACTTGTTCCATATATATGCATAAATATATAAACATTTACATTCTGAATCTGCTTCTGACTGTGGCATTTAACATATCTCATATGGATTTATTTGTCATGTATTGGCATTTTATATATATTATGTGATCTTTATTTACTTATAAGTATAGGTACAAATTTTAATTTTGATTTTTTTTCTGACCCATGAGTTATTTAAAGGTGTGCTTACTCAAAATAATTGCAATTCCTCTATTAATTTTTGGCTTCACATTTCTCATCTTAGAGCTTTCTGTTTAGACCATGGTGTTTGCAGGGCTTATGGTTTTATAACTTTAGATGATCAATTTGTGTAGATATGCCAAAGATATTTGGGGAAAATAAAAAAGTACTCTGGGTAAGTAAGGTATAAAATTATTATATAGAGAATCTTACTTAAATTTTCATCCCTCCAAACTTCCAGAGAGTGTTGCTCTATCTTGTTTCAGTTAGCGGACTGTAAGTTAAGCTTACTTAGACCCTAAGTTGGTTAGTGTCTCCAGTCTCCATCAAGGAAGCATTTACAGCTGCAGACAATACTGATAGTAGTCGGTTCATAGCTCCCCATTTTTTGGGGTCAACTTTGTTTTATGATAACTTTGGTTTTATGTTTTGAGTCTATTATTTTGTCCACAGAGCTGCATGAGTATTATATTAAATTTAGATAATTTCTGTCTATCTAGAATGAGACTGTTGCCAGTACTCTTTAGTGCATTTTTAAAAATCATACCTTGTCTACCTAACATTAATTTTCTCCCTTTATTTCCCACTGCGTTCTGGTTGCTTCCTGCTTATCTGCCTTCCCTCCTGGAGGTGCAGCCATGGTACCTTCTGCTAACATTTTGCCACAGTCTGTGCGCTTGTGTGCACGTGCATGTTACATGCAGGTGCATAGAGGAGGCAATATGAGAAGGTCTGAAACTTTCTAATAGAGGAGAACAGGACAAAACTCAAAGATCATTTCCAGGTTTTATAAGACAGATTGCTCGTTTGCTGCCACATTCTTTTGGAAGAAGTTGTTGGTGAGATGGGGGATCCCAAAGGCTACTCTTCTACAGCCTGGGTTCCCACGCCCTGGATTCCATAGACTAGCATTCCTCTTCAGCACTTTGGGGTGTGTGCCACCAAAACTTCCCTATCAGGACAAACACATAACGTACTGGTAACATCTGTGCGCACGCGGAGTCTGGCGGCCATATGTGATTTCTTTGGAATCCACTGTGTTTTGGGGAGAAAAACAATAATAACAAGTCATGCCATTGTGCCACTCATTATTCATTCAACCAACTTTGATTGGGCAGCTCCTGTGCCTCTGGGAGGGAGATGAGCCCTGAAAACATAAAGGTGAATAAAGCAGACATGGCCCAGGCACTCCCTCACGGGATGGAAAGCTTGTTCCTCTGCAAGATAAAACAAGTAACGCTGTGGGTAGAGGTCACCTGTTTCCAAGAATCACATCTTGGTGGGGAGAGGAGGGAGACGTGGGCTGCTATGACTCCCTTGCATTTTGGAGAAGACAGTATGGAGAGGTGATTTTTGTGATGAACTGCTGGGGAGAAAAGTGATGTGACAGAAAGTGTCATAGCCTTGGGCTAAGAGAAAATCAGCAATTAGTTGGAGAGAGACTTGGCCCCCCCTCAAGAAAATTGAATATGGAAAAAAAAGTTCCTTAATTTTTATATATATGATAAGGAAAGGGGACTTTGTGGGGAGTGACTTCCTTTGCCCTGGGTACAAATAAGACTACAATCCGTCCACACACCCTGGCAGACTCAACCGAGAGCACTGGGAAAGTCCTGAGGTTACATTTTTCTTTTTGAAGAATGCTGCCAAATTGTTAATTGGGACTTAGGTTCTTTTTCTGCAACATAGCTTTCTGTGACCTCGAAGGCGTGAGGGTGTAGGCAGCTAAGTATCTTAATGTTTGAGAATTGCCAACTTTGCTTCTCCTCCTAAACTCTCGGGTGGGTTGGTCCATAGGGTTAAATGGCTCATTGCAATTCAGCAAAGTGGCTTTTATGTGCAATTAATGTTTGTTAATTTGGTTAAATGTCAAAGTATACATTTTTTGGGGGGTAAAAAAGAAGTTCCTGCAATACAACTTCCACCCCCAAACCTTTTAAATATCAAGGGGTGAGATGTTATTCTCAAACAAATGCAGAGGCGATCATATTCAGCGTCTGCTTGAAATTGAATGGACGATACCTTAGTTAAATGTCCCTCTTGGGAGAAGAGACAGTAATATGTCAGCACATCTGAGTTTAGAGTTAAAGCTAAGGGATAGTTAAGAAAACCCACTGGAAAAATATTTCCTTTACCACCTGGCCTCTAAAGAAGAAAGAAGGACTTCGACTTAGCTATTGGCTCATTGTTTTGAACCCCCATCTTTTTGTTTCCCTAATATTTTGATATTTTCCCCTCATATTTGTGTCTTGTGTGTCTGGGTTTTTTTTTTTTTTTTAACTCTTTGATGTGTCCATATGTATATGTTCTGGTTCTATTTGTTTGGGTGCTAAAGGTTCAGAGATAGTGGATCCTTTTTACAATGAGCATTTTTATTGAATAAAGTCTACCATGCACTCATGTAAAAATATATGTAGTAAAAATATACACCACAAAAATATAAATAGGCTAATACACTTGATTCTTCAGCCTGATATATATCTGCTCCTCAACTAGAAGAACGGTTGTCATTTCCAAATGCGTGGAGTAAAAATAGACTTAAGGGTCTCAGTATTAGGATTTCTCTCATACTTTTTATTTTTTTCCTTAAGAGTTTAATCCCTGCTACAGCCCTGTGCTGGCTAAATTGCACTGCTTCCATGCATAGTGTGACTTGTGGATGTCCTAGATATTTTTAATTCTGTGTCTTGTCCTCTTTAAAAAAATCATTCTCTTTGTACTGCTCCTCTCTACTATCTCTAGGATAGAATGGTTAAGGTTTTGTCTGCCCTACTCACTGCCCACTCACCCTGCCGAATCGGGGTGGGGGTGGGGGGTGGTTATTCCAGGGCCAAGATGTGGTGCCTATGGAGATCTGCTTTAGTTTGCTCATTAGGCCAAATGGATAAGGAAGCCCCCCCGAAGGCCATCTGATCACAAAGAACATACATTTTTCTCGATATATCCTCTCTTTAGATCATTCTCAGGCACCCATGATAATGGGTTATTTGCAGTAGGACAAGGTCTATGGACCTGTGACCTGGTCCCCATGCTCAGAGGGGCCCCACACTTGGTTGAATGCTCTGCTGTTGCTATCTTAAAAATTCTTAATAGTCTTTGAACAAGAGTTTCCATGTTTTGATTTTTTTCACTGGGTCCCACAATAATGAAGCTAGTTGTGATGGTCTGTGCAGGATTCTGACCATTCCTCTTTGTATATCATCAACTCAGTCAATGTTGTTGACCAATAAGTGGGAGTTTCTATCCTCTTCATCTTGGGAGGGCTGGGGACATCTATGTACCTCCCTGGGCCTGGAACAACACGTTAATATTGCCCAGGGTTCAAAGGGGAAAATTGAGTTCAACAGTGATTTGGCTTAACTGCCAAGGAATTTACAATTATATTGGGTGGTGAGGTCGTTCACTGATAGTAATGTTTTTATGAATGGAAGGGAGCAAGGTCCAAGGTACTTAGCAGTACTGTGGAAATCAGTCATGGCTTATCTGGGAAGCTCTATGAATTCTGTGGCCCTGGGATCCTTGAAGGTCACATCACTTCAGGTGTGACAGGGAGTCCCATGTCCTACTTTCCTTATGCAAACAGTAGCTGTTTTTTGGTTGTTCTTTCTCCCAGGACTTCTACAGGGTTCTCCAAAACTTTGCAGAAATGATCTCTGGGTTCCAACCAAAGAATGTACCATTGCTTCTCATGCGATGTGCTATGTTCGGGAATTAGACCATAGTAAGCCAAGAGAACGTGTTCTCCTCTCACCTCTGCTGGATCTTTGTCTCAGGCCTTGAGTTGGGTCTCCGTTGCCCACTGGAAACAAACAACAAGCCCCCCCACACAGCCTGCTCTTCCAAACACATGTCATTCTGTTATAAATTTGTTCTAGAGAAGTCCCTAACTCCAGGTGCTGGTGAGGACATTTTTTCTAGAACTGGAGAAGGTAAGTTACACTTTCTTTGAGAAGCGTGACCCACGTGGTGTTCTGGCCTGTTGGGTACATTTAAGAATGGGCAGACAGGGTGGAGGAAAGAATTGACTAGCGGACTCTCTGTCCTGGAGGCATAACCCAAGATCTCTCTCCCTCTGACTCTGCTTTGACTTTCTTTTGTGTGTGCTGAGATTATAACTGAATTCATGAAGGGAAGAGAAGTGGTCTCCCTCCAGCAGAATGCCTCACTACAGAATTCCTACTTCGTCTGTAGAATTCTGGACAGGATTGTGTTTATTTCTTTGTCTCTTTTGTCCAGTTCTTGGTTTGGTGGAAAAATGAATGTAAAATTTCATTTTTTTTAAAATAAATAACCGTGCTAGCCTGGATTCACTGTCTATCCTAACCGGTCAGCACCACCCTTTCTAGGAAACTGAAGGGTTAGACTGGGGAAGGAAGGAGCCTTGGAAAGGGAACTAGGACATCAGGTTTCAGTCCCAGCTGTGTGAGTCACTGTCAAACTTCCACTCATCCTCCCCACATTGAAGAAGGGGTGGGTGAATTTTATGTATGATAGTGGCTGTGGTGGTTCCAGAATATGGTGTGTATAAGTTACTCATATTGTATTTAGCTGGACCAGAGCAGAGGAATAGCTCTGTATTAGTGTTTCTATTGTTACTAAATGTCCCTTTGGCAGGAAACTGGGTTGTTCAAAATCTGCTTCATCATTTGCCTATCTATATGTTCTGTGTTCTGTGATACACACACACACAGACATACTCATGTATATACATACACCTATATACACACATATATATACACATATGTATATATATGCACACACACATATGTATACATAAAAGATTGTGACAAAGAAACTCCAAATTACTATAACTGGTATTTGTGCCCAAAGCTCAATGCAGGTGAATATGGTGGAGTAGAGCAAGCAGAAATATACCTTGCTACCATGTTCCAGGCCAGTGTAACATACCCACTAGTCCTGGGAGAAGGAAAACCAAGAACAAGAAAGAATCTCACTGCTCCAGCCTGCTGTTGATGAGTAGCCTTGGCTATGGTTGACAAGTGAATCAGACAGGCAAGGGGCCACCGGCAGCCTCCGGCACGGGGACTACCCTGGTCCCCCAAGAGGATAGAGAGAGGACGAGGGAGAGCCAGAGTAAGAATGAGAGGGAACCAAACCTATAATTTGGCACTTGAGTGCACGGTGACCCTGGGTACAAACCAATAGGGCTGAGTCAAACATTGGTTCCAGTTCTGGCAAATCCATAGCAAATTTTCCTCTTGGGAGAGAGAAGCATTTCAAAGAGGAGCATTAGAAGTTCACCTCCATCCTAATGGCCCTTCAGAGGCCACTCCTTGTAGATTGGATTTGATATCTCTCAAGGGAAACTTAGATTTTATCTTCACGGGAGAATTCTACAACAGATTATACTCATTGGGATCTTACTTTTCCCACCTGAATAGAAGAGGGGCACATTGTAGGCCTTCATGGAATTCCAAACTCAGATTCCAAGAAGGAAATTGCATTTGTTCATGTAATAAATAATAATGCATTTGGGCCTGACAACCACTAGGCATGGCTGCAGAAGATATATAATACAATTAGCCCTTGCTGGGAGTTGCCAGCTGACAATGGGGCAAGATTTATGTGTTTGCTTTTTTCATAAGTACAATTTTATTTGATAAGTACAGTCCAAAGATATAAAGAATTAATCCAAGGTCTGCATTGTGGGATGTTTCCTCTGTAATATTAAAATAAATATTATCCTTCTATCCAATTACATAAAATTACGTTAATAATATCTTCTTTGTTGTTGTTGTCTGCCTGTTTCATCTTTGTAGCCAAAGAGTTTATTAAAAGCAGTGACTGGCTTCCTTTCAGAAGGAGGTAGATATTTTTTTTAATCATCTTAGTCAGAAGAGTGCAATTATTTCTTTTTAAAAGAAACGCTTCTAACTGGGGTGGAGGGTCGGTGACATTAGGATTGGTTTTCATGAGCCAGCCTTTGCTCTGAACTCCCTAATGTTTAGCTGCTCCCCTATGGTGAACTTGAACTTTTAGGAGTAGCAAAGTTACACTCTGCTGTGAAAGTGTGTGTGGGATTGGGAGTATATAGAAGTGGAGGTGGGCATTTGATAATTTTGAGGGATTCAGCGCTCATCATTCACAGGGAGTTAACCCTGCAGTGTGAAAGCATGGAGGGCCTGGGCTTGGGGAGGAGTTTCTGAAATTCCCACGTTATACCCAGAAATTCAGGGTGTTTACTGGGCTACCTAGTAAGAGCTTCTCCTGGGCCAGGGATGGTACAGGCAGTCTCTGCCAAGACACCTAGAACCTGGGAGAGAAGTGGTGGAAACTTTAAAGTATGCAGCAGGCTGTGATAGAAGTAACATCCACTTCTGCACATGGGCATACACAACAGACACTTGCCAGCTCCTTGGTTTAGATCATATTTTACTGAAAGTGTGGTCCGTTGTCTGCTTTGCCAGTCTGCAAACTGCTGGTTACTTACCACCTATGGTAAGGAAAGTACAGAAATTGAGAATGGGGGTTTGATTACATTGATAGCAATTCGACACTGTCAGCTTACGTCTGTGGAATCTAATAGTAACAGACATACAAATTTAGAATTCTAGCTTTTATTTCACTGTTTTAGTTATATCACTTTCTAGTAATTGATTTTTATTAATTGGAAGTACAGCGAATTGAGGGGAGAAGGAAAAAAAGGAAACTGGGTTTTTCATCAGGTGATTTGAAAAAGTGCAGGTTTTAATGGATAGAACTTTCTCTATCCGCAGAATCCATTACAAAATGAAAACACAGCAGAGCCTCCATGAATACTGGTTATGCTGGCATGAGGTTCGAATGTGATTCAAGCACCTACACTAAGCCCTAACTTCTGCTGTTGGGGAGGGGAAGCATAAGAAGAAACTGATTGACCACAGGGATCTGTGTCCTAAATATGTGCATACTGAGGCCTCACAAAAACCCTTTGAGGAAGTGTGATTGGAGACATTTTATAGAAGAAAAAACCAGGACACACAGGTTACCCAGTGCAGAAGGGTAGAGCCAGGTTTCAATCCCAAAGAGTAGATTATTTCTTTTTCTTGATGTGCCTCTGCTCAGCTGAGACTTCAAGACAGCAGGTAGTGCATGCTCACTGTGTCCTAGGCACCATGTCGAGCTCCTTGTTTGCATTCTCTAGTAATTCCTCCAGAAGCCCTCAGGATTTATTTACCTCTTTATAGATGAAGAATTTGAGTTGTGGATAGCTTAACTGCTGCAAGAAAAACCAGACCAACCAGTGTCTGACACTTCTTCTATTCAGTGAGAGGCAATATGGCCCAGCAGTTTGTTTAAGGTTTTAGAGTCAAACAAACTGTATTCATATCTACTGAGAACAGAGGTGGAACAAATGCCATGTACAGTTGTGTAGGCTGTGCACCATACAACGTCAAGGATCACCATTTATATCCCCACCCTGGAGTGGTGCAGCGTGTAACCTGCATGGCTAAATCAATGGGCCTGGCTGGGAAAGGCTGCAGAGTCTGAAACTTGGTTTTCAAAATAGTCCCAGATGCACTTTTCAGAAAATAGACCAAGCTCCACCCTGCTCTCAGCAAAAAGAATGCCTCTACCAACTCCCCCTGGTGCCCCTATTGTGCTGCCCCCGGTGCAGGTCACTGGTCAGAAACAAAGCAAGATGAGCTTGTGATATACCCTTTGTTAGCCCTTTAATCTCTGGCTTACTGTGCTTTTATGAAATGTGAAAGTAGATTATGGGCTGTGAAACACTATAGAACTCCGTTAGGTAATGATTAAAACATAGCAAATGCTGCCAATGATAATAAAGGAAGAATGAGGTCATAGGAAAACTCACTCACGTTTCAGCTACTCGTTTTAGAAGATCGAGATTCCTGGAGAACAAAACAAGCATTTGTTCTCACTGAGATCTCTATTGGCCTCTCCCAGTAGACTTGGTGTGGGGTATGTGTTCAGTTAAGTGCTGACAAATGAAGGGAAGGAGGGATGCCGGCAAGGTGGGATGAATGAATAAATGAAGTTGCAGGAACAGCGGAATGGGGAGCTTGCTGCCTGTCGGTACCATTTTTGGAGAGGGAGATGGTTGTAGATTAGGAAATTGGTGTAAATTGCTGGTCATGGAAACCAGTGTTTCTTGAGACCCAACTGTATGTCAAGCACTATATTAGGCGCTATGGTCTCCATTTTAGAGGTTAAATAACTGGCTTCGGTTCATGCTTTTAAGTGACAAATACTGGATTTGAAAACAGTTCCACATGACTCTGGAACCTATGCTTTTCTGTCATATTTGTTAAGCCAAGCAAAACCTCCCCAAAGTTACACAGAGATACACTCCCTTCTTGGAATCATGGGCATTCTGGGTGTTGGGTTTCTTTTGCCCCCCTCCCTTTGTGTCTATTGTTAGGATTTTGCCTTTCCTGAGAAATGCTCTCTTTTCCATACCTCTGGCAGCGCCTTTGCTCCAGGAGTGGTGATGGTGGGGAGAGCCACGGGTCCCGTTACACGGCGCGTTCAGCTTCAGGTTTTGCGGCAGCATCAAGGTGCTGCAGATGCCTGAAAGCAGCTTCTTCTTAGAACTAGGTCTGGGTTAATGGCTGAGAAGGGCTATGAATAAATCAATGGGCACAGATCAGAAGATCGTAATGAGAACTTTCTTAGAAGGAGGGCGGGGCAGGGAGGGAAGGAAAGAGAAAGAACGAAAAAAGACTTAAGTTTCTAGAGTTGATCATTGAATTATTGGATTCACCTTTTCCTTTAACGATTAGTGGTAGAAGACACTGGGGAGAATTAGGATTCAGGTTAATGAAAAAAGAGAAGAAAAATCACTTCTTTGTCTTGTCATTTGATGCCATAGGATACTGAGGTAGGGTTGCGAACTGTTGGCAAGTGTTTGGTTGATGTTGTTAATTTTACTTCAAGCCTCTGGATGTGGTTGCAGGGAGGGAGGAGAGGGTGTGTAGGTCAAGGGAGAAGAGGAGACTCACCAAGTGTCAACATTATTCAGTCTTTCAACCTGTCAGCTTGGTGCCACGCTTCTGCCAAGGCCTGGAGCTCTCCCTGTGGCCCACATGTCACCTCGAATCTGACTTTATGTTTCCAGGGCATGGCTTATTAGCCCCCTCCCCCTTCTCTTCTGCTTCTGTGCTGACCCAGAATCCATTCCTTCCCCTGCCAGGGTGACGGGGTGAGGTCAGAGCTCCTGGGCCCTGAGGCCTCACTCATGTCAGAGAGGGTCCTGTGCCAACTCCACGAACAGGGGCTGCTTAACAATCCCAGCATGCTCCCCCTTCCTGAACTGCCAGAAGGAGGCAAGGGCCTGGGTGTGGTAACTGTCAGTGGTGTGTGTTTACTCAACAGTAAGTTCTTTGAGGATTTGAGGACAATCAACAGAGAGTTGCTGAGCATGGCTAATGGGCCTGTTATTTACGGATGCCGCAGAGAACCTGGAAGGCCCCAGGTATTTCCATTTGCCACGCTCAGTACTATTAGGAGTTTTGAACATATTGCCCTTATGTCTTATTTCCTCAGACAGCATTTTAGAGACATCTCTCAGAGCTTTGTAACGCTTAGCCACATGGCAAGGTCTTTTGGTGTTTTTGTTTTTTGTTTTTTTACCAAGAGCTCTTAGTCTTCAAATCTTAAGGATTTCAGACAAGTGTGAACATGTGCTCTGGGTTCAAGGCCCATATTGTGCCCAGAATCTTCTAGTTTTCTGTCTACTAATGGCTCCTACAAAGCCCAATCTTCTGTGCCTCTCTCTGGTGAGTGTCCAGGTTTGGTAACCTGGACAGGTTATCATCAGAACCATCCCTTTTCCTCCAACTAAGGAATTGGGTTGGGACAGAGGAATAAAAGACAATCCTATGGTTGTTTGGGGTGAGATTCTGCCTTCAAATAACCCAGGATGTCTGGGGGCCTTCCTATCTCTTGGATTTAATCCTCCGGAAACTTTCTGAATAAACCTTCCAGTTGTGGCTCTGTGCAGTTGCTAAAGCAACTGACCAAGTGTTTATATGCTGATTAGAAACTTTAAAACTCACATTGGATCTGGTTCATGGGACTTTGGGGTCATGTCCTTCACTCCTTTGATTTGGCAGCCTTTTTCCTAAGCACACTTTGGTGTGTGGTGGGTAGGTTAACGATGACTACGTTTGTTTTGCTATTCCTCCCGTGAAGAGCTGGAATCCTGTTCCCATCTCCGTTAATGTGAGTGGCCTTATGACTTGCTTAACCAATAGAAAGCAACAGAAGTGACATTCAGAGACACCAAAGGCCAGGTCATAAAAAAGCCTTGCAGCTTCAGCCTGGACCTCTTCAAATACTCGCTCTAGGGATATGTACATCCTCTGGTAACTCAGGTACCAAGTCCTAAGGAGAGAGCATATGCAGGTGTTCTGTTTAACAGCCCCCAGGTCAGCAGCTAGCATCAACAGCCAGCCTTCCCAGCCCAGGCTACATGCTGTGAGGAAAGGGACTGCCTTGGAACAGACCCACCAGCCCTCGCAGGTACCACTCCAGATAAGAGATGAGTCACCCAGCTAAATCCATCCTGAAGTTTTCACCCACAGATTTGTGAGAAAAGGCAAATAGCCTTTTATTTGAAGTGTTGAGGTACTTTGGTATGTGGCAATAGGTGACTAGAACACTCAATGGACAGAGATCAGAGTTCTTAGGACTATCAGGTACTACTGAGAAGGATCAGTGCACTGAATCAGAAGGAAAAGGACTAGAGTGCTCTGTGCCACCTGTTTACAATTTCTTTACCACCTGATCTTCACCTACCTCTTCATTTCTTATGGTCCAGACAGGGGGATTAACTAATTTCCCAATTTGGTGTTCTACCTGGATATTTTTGTTAGCTTCCAACTGGCTTTCGAAAATGCAAAAGCAGAGATGTTGAGGCTCAGGTGCTTCAACTTTGGAGTTGCATCTTTGCTGGGTTTTACTGGACAAATCTATATGATTATGAGGTCGGAGAGATGAATGAGGCAGGCCTGGCCAAGAGAGTTCTACCCTGTACTAAAAGGGGATGTGGGCTCAGTGTTGTGCATCATCAGTCATCCTGTAGCAGGTTCCTGCAGTCTAGAATTGAGAAGAGTCCTGAGGCTAGCGCTGGGGTCAGAGGGAAAGAGTGTTACTAGTGATGTGTGATGTTTGACATAGCTAGGAGTAGTTAGTGCTACACTTTGTGCTCCCTGTGGCCGGAGGCCGGGCCTCAACCAATGACCACTGGTTCTGATGCAAACTATACATGACTCATTGAGCTACTGAACTCAAAAAGAACCATCAGCTCTGGAAAGTGCCTGAAAAACTTTCAGTAAATTACAGCTATGAATGTTGGGAGCAAAGCTCAGGGAGTGTAAGATTTATCCACAGTCTAAGTCAGTGAAATTGGGAATGTGTGTACTCTTTGGATTCAGAGAAACTATGAAGTGTGGTAGTTGAAATGGATTTTATATTTGACTCTAACCCCACACACATACATCATGATAGGGTGGCATAGTGAAATATACATTAGGCACGAAATGAGAGACTTGGTGTGCTAGGGCAGCCATGACAACATACCACAGACTGGATGGTTTAAACAATAGATATTTATTTTCTCACAGTCCTGGAGGCTGGGAGTCTGAGATCAAGGTGTTGGCAATGTTGGTATCTTCTGAGTCTTCTCTTCTTGGCTTGCAGATAGCCCCGCTTTGGTCTGAGATGGTCTCTATGTCCTAATATCTTCTTATAAGGACACCAGTCGTATTGATTTATTTATACCCCTCTAATGACCTTACCTTGCCCTAATCACCTCTCACAGACCCCGTCTCCAAATACAGTCACCTTCTGAGGTACTTGGGTTAGGTCTTCAACATATGAATTTGGAATGAGAGAGGCACAATTTAGTCCATATCACTTGGGTTTGGGTGCTTGCTTTTTTACCTATTGGTCATATGACTTTAAGTAAGATGTATGATGTTCCTGAGCCTCAGTTTTCCTTATTTTCAGAATGAGAGTTAAAAGCCACACTTAGCTGGCAGTATGTTGGGGGGTGAGATGATGTGAAATGTGCATATAGCAGGCACTTTGTGTGCACTGGCTACGGGTGGACAGCCATTCCTTGTTTCAGCCTCTCTGTAACAGTCCCCCTGGGTTGGGTAACATTAATTGCAAACATTTATAGAATTATTTAGAGATTATAAAGATATTTTTCAGATATAGTTCATTTCATTTAAAAACTTGTGTGGTTACTATTAATACAGATGTTATTACTAGTACCACCATTGCACTAACCTGACAAGTAGGGAAATATGTCTGTCTCTCTCTCCCATTGTAGACTCCCTAAGACTGAGTTTCACATGACTAGGAACAGCTTTCATGACCTCTGGTGCTGTTAGATGGTTGTCTCACCATCCAGCCTCATCTCTGTAGTCTGTGCCAGTCTTATAATGAGGCATGTGAGGGAGATAGAGGGAGTTAGACATTGTCAGGCAGTACTTTTAGTTGCAGGCCAAGGGTCTGTGGGGTTTGGCATGCTCTTTCTGTCTTACTTTCCCATGGTAAAATGAGTTGTGCTGAAAACCCCAAGTGCCTTTAGGTATTCTCTGGCTACTTTTCTAATTTTAGAATTTGATTCCAATGACTTCTTGTTAACTCTTATTGTAGAACTTCCTCTGGCTGGCTGTGAAGAAATGCCTTATCAAAGTTCAAAACTGTTATCTTGAGGAGGTCAATGAGAAGGCAAACAACATCTTATCAGCTGGGAACCAAGTTAATATTTCTCCATTTATTTTAGCTGTAGATGGGTGATCAGAGGATTAAGGGGTACAGGAGTAATGATAAAACCTTAGTATACAGCACGTGGCATGTCACAGAGGAGGCTTACTTTGTTTTGCAGCTAAAGCGGTCTCTGCTTTGGGAATGTGAAGAGAAGAATCACTTATGGGCTCTGTCCAGGGAATATGGAGGGCTGGAACATGTCACAAACACATCATGATATGAAATATGGAAGCCAACATCTTGCACAAGCCTGCTGTGGGCTGGCCATGGGTCAGGGCTTTGCACTAGCAATTTGTGACTTAATCCTTCCACAAAGCTACAAGGAAAAGAAAGAAACTAACTGCAGCATTTGACAAGTATGTTCTTAATAAGGGCTCTGGAATCAGCATGATTTAGGGTCAGATCATGGCTCCATGATCAATATGTGCTTAAGGTCAAGTACACTAGTTCACCAAGCTTCTGTTTCCTCCCCTGCAATAAGAGGTGATGAAAGCGGAGCCCTTGACCTATAGTCTGTTATGTAGGAATAGATCTTCATGGTCATCACCGTCATCACCACCACCATCATCATTGCTACTAGACGCTTTGATTATGTCATTTTCTAGAAGGCTCAGTGAGGTGAGGCTTAGTGTTATATGGTATGGAAAATGTTTTTACGTTCTGCTGACACTCTGCTTCACATATTACTTCTCAGAGAGAGGAAGTCACTTCCTTTTAAACTATTTTTCAATCCTAATTATCTGAAGGAGAGTGTCACCATTAGGTGCTAATAGGGCTTTAATGCCTCTCTAATGCTAGTTACAAAGAGAAAGCAGGCCTTAGGCTCAGAACTGTAGATGGGGTTGCTGTATAACTAGAATTTAACACTATGGCTCTTATTTTCATTTCTTTATGTTTCCTTTTTATGTATAGCAAATAGTAGTAGTTTCTACACATAAAGTGGTGATTAAAGCTTCTTCTATAAAATGATTAAGGGAAAGAATAAAGTAGTAGATTAAAAATAACTAACAAATAGTGCAGGATGTAAGTGGATATGGCAAAAATGATGATGGTGGTACATGAATATTTATAGATTGGAGTGTTGACTTCCAAAAAAAAACCAAATTAATCTTGGTTCCACATTCAGAAAGGTGGTGTTTTTTATTTCTGCTTCTCCTGAAAAGCCTACTACAGTGTCCGCTATGTCAGAATCATTGAGGAGAACCTAATACACATGCAGATTCCGGGCTGGCCTTGTCCCCATGGTCTCCTGGAACCGGCTCTTACCAGCTCACAAGAGCTTGTTGGGCACATCTTTTCGCAGTTCTGTTCAGTGAAATCACATATGTAGCTGAAATTTGCCACAGTGAGAATATTTTTACCAGGAATCAGCAAATGCCACCAAGCAGTGCTTTCTCTCCCTCCCCCTTCTTCTCCTTTGTTTACTTTTCTTTCTTTCTTTTTTTTTTTTTTCATCAGCAAAGCTGGTTGCAAAATTACCAGCACACCAACTGCCCCTACCCCAACCCTCATGAGGAAAAATTCTAAAAGGACCCAAATATCCATGCTTATTAGAGTGCATGCCATCCGGGTGGCTCTGCTGCGTGGTCTACATTTTGAAATCACTGCCTGAAAACCTCAGAAACTTTCTGGACCTGCATCTTTTGCTTTCTCTAAGCCACTCTCCTTGCTCCAACCGTCACATCCCCCAGCCTCTGTGCCTGTGAAGGCTCAGCTATGGGGAGGGAAAATGCTGCCGAGGCTTCCCTACCTGATGAAGCAGAAAGATACCGGACAGGGACAGAGAAAACACTCATTTAAACACAAATAGCTGAAATAATTGCTGAGCAAATCTAGAAAAAAATGACTGGCTAAGTAAATTGCTTTTGTTGGTGTAAAGTTTCTTTACGTTTGCCGGGGGTTGCCAGGGAGGGAGAAAGTGGCTTCTCGAGAAGCTCAGGCTGACTCATGGAATCCCTGGCGGTGCCTCTCCTGGGTTACACAGGCATTTCCTACTGCTTCGGGTCATGGCTGCCTCTGCCTACAGGTCCCCTGAGCTTCCCTCAGAGGCTCGGGGCAGGATGGGAGGGATTACTGCAAGACACTGAAATACCATCCAGAGTTGCTGTTGCATTTGGCTTCTCAAAGTCAGGCTGTGGTGTTTGGTATGGGATTCAGATGCACATACAGCCTATGAAACCAGCGGTCTACTTTTCTTGCAAATAAAGGGCTTAGGGATCCCCCCCATTATTAAGCTTTTACTATGTGTCTTTTATTATGCTAAAGTAGTTTTATTTAAACCCTAATCATAGCACCTCAGCACAAGAGGAGCATATGAGGTACTGTTTCAAAACCCTTTGTGTACAGTCACTCTCTAAAAACACGGAACACTTCCACGAGGTATGTGTTCTTTTTTTTTTTTTTTTCTGTTGAAGGGCATACCTTTGTTTTTTGTTTTTAATTAAATTTATTTATTTTCAGCATAACAGTGTTCATTATTTTTTCACCACACCCAGTGCTCCATGCAATTCCCCACTGAGGAGCAGAATTAAGACACTTGTCCAGAGTCACAGAGATGGGATTCTAGTGTGGCCAGTCTGCCCCCAGGGGCCAAATTCTTAACAACACAAGTGAGGCAGCCTCTTGTGACTGGGCATGGGCATTTCTTCTTTAAATTCCTGTGACACAGATACTGATTGTGGTTGTGTTGCTACGAGAGGGAAAACTCTAACCAGTTAAGAGACTTCCCCACGATCACACAGATCACACTTGGAATGAAAGAAAGGACTGGAAGGAGATAAAGAACTGGAACCGAAGTCAACACACAAGGATGTGACCATTCTGTATGGTGAGCTGCTGCCCCTCACACCCATGTGGGATGCATCTTCAGGATCACAGAGCACGAGAGCAGAAGGGACTTTGTGGGGTCCTGTCTGAAGCAACTCCTCACTCTGTCAAATTCTAGCTTCATGACCCTGGTAAGCCATTCAGCCTAAGACTTTGTAAAATGGCCTTTATAATATTCGCTCAAGACATCATCATAAACATTTAATAAGCTAGCATGCACAGCCCTTCTAGCAAAATTCGTGACAAAGCAGGGGTAAAAATGTGTTGTTATTATTATCTCAGCCCAAAGCTGGATGTTTTTGTGAGTTTGTTATCATGGTGATTTACAGGAAAATCCCTCAAAGCCTGGAGCCTGTCTGTCCCCAAGGTTAGTCCTGTGATAAGCCCTAAACCCAGTCAGGGATTTCTTCCTGGCTGGGATCCCACAAACTTTAACCCGAGAGAGAGAGAGAGAGAGAGAGAGAGAGAGAGAGAGAGAGAGAGAAATATTGGTGGGGGGGGGGAGAAAAAGAGGGAGAGAGAGAAAAGGAGAGAAGGAGAGAGACAGAGGGAGAAAGACAGGGAGAGGAAGAGAGACAGGGAGGGAGCTGGAGGGAGGTGGTGAAGGTGGGGAGAAGGGGAGAGAGACGCAAGTTTGGAGAGCCCTGGCCCTCCAGAACAGGCCTTCTGGGCCCCAGCAAAAGTCTGGCCAGGGCCCCTGGGTTGTGGGGAGGAACATGTATTGGTTTTATGTCCCCAGAGCAGCTCACTTGTTTGTCACCACCTAGACTGACCTTAAGGTTGACTCCCTTGCCCTCACACTCAGCAGTCTCAACGTGGAGCCAGCTGGGGATCAATTTGATCTCAGAGTGGTCCGTTCAGACCAAGAGTAAACTCCCCTTTCCTGTCAGAATGAAGGCTGCCTTGTCTCCCACTGGACTAAGTAGACATATTGGTTTCAATTTTTGATCCTAGAATGTCAGCAGTTGTCCAGATGTAATGCAAGAAGCTGCCTGGGGCTTCTTTTTATTCTTATTTATGTTTTAAAATACTTCAGAACATTATAAGTGCAATACTTGGTGATTGAAGCCAGTTTAGAAAATATGAATAAGCTAAAATAAAAAAGTTAAATAACAAATCCTACCTTCCATAAACATAAGATATAACATGATATTCTTAATTCACCTCCAATTCTCTTATAAAGTAATAGAAAAAAATAAAGAACTCTGAAATGCTAAGTGGTTAAACCATCTAGATTTGGTTGCTTCAAAAATTCACATGTAACATTTGGGGCACTTGCTTTGAATTAAGAAAAGGAAAGAGCTGTTCTGACCTCTTCTGAATAAAGTTTTCAGAAAGACACAGAATATCAGTGGCCTACGCCACCCCCTACCCGCCCCCCCTCCATACCCACAGGAATGGCATATTCCAGAATCTGAAAGGAATCTGTGAGGAACGTTTAGATCCTATTCCAAATTGCTTGCCTTCCCGAGGGAATGGACAATAGTGAAGACAAAAGTGGACCTTGGTGTGCCCGCACAGAGTAAGGCTTTGTCTCACTCACAGATCTACTCCCTGAGCTTCCTAATCTGCTCAGAGAGAGGAGGAGAAAAGAGAGTGAGAGAGGAAAGTCAGAACTCCCACATGGTTGCAAAGCCAGCAGCGGGGAGGAGACACTGGCCCACCAGCCACCCACTGGTAATGTTTTGGTAAAATCATCAAGATTCAACGTCTGACTTCCTTTTTGCAATCCCAGAATTGGCAACGCTTTGCAAATGAAAAGGTTCGTGTTGGCACAACTGGCCCAATTTCTAGCCTTTGAGGAGTTGCAGGAGAAGCCAAATAGCAATCAGAAGATTGCTTGGTGACTGTGCCACGAGAAAAAATCAAGTGAGCCATCGAATCTGCTGGTGCCCGCAACTTAGCCTTTCATTTCTGCCTGAGGAGAGGGTGGCCGGGAAGTCTACGTGTTGAAGACATGTTCTTTCCTGTCTTTCCTGCTTCCAGTGTTGCAATATTTGGAGAAAGTAGACCTGGGAGGTCCCTTGTGTTTTCCTTGCCTCAGTTTTACCATCTGTACAGTGGGAATGATGGCGTAGCCACATAAGCTGGCCTATGTAAGCCACCTGGCATGCTACATTGCTGTTGCCAACACCATTTTCTTCATTTCTTTCTTTCTTTTGTTGTTGTTGTTTACACATAGTAATGTGACCTGTTAGGTTACTCTAAGTTCAGGCTTTGATCAGGGGCTCTTCTGCCCCATTAAAATGGTCCTCAGCCTTCAACTAAAAGTCGTTGCCGAGAGTCTGTGTCCATGACTGCCCCATTTGGTTCTTGATCCTAAGTCCCACTCGGACTTCTCAGATCTGTTGGGGAGGTTGGATGATGGGATATTCCAGGAGAAGAGGTAAAGATACCCAAACTTGGATTATTGTCTCTAGGAAGAGTCAACATTCTGAGTACCTAGTGACTCAGAAGATACCTTGTGTTCTCCACTGCTGCCATCCAGTTTAGTAGGTGTTGTGCATTCCTGCAGTCCCATTTTGTGGGGGAAAACCCACACAAATCTAAGAGAAAACCTTAGTATCTACTTAGAGAGGCACCACCACTCAGATCTAACAACATCTGATGTAAAATGGAGCAAAATCTTATGACTCTCTCTGATTGTATCTCGTTTATGGGAAAGTATGTATTAGCAGGCATTAAGATTATAAGGAATTAATTTTTACCCAGAAAGGAGTATGTTTTGCAGGCAAGCAGAAATGCCTCAGAATTTTTTATTAACTTCAATTGACATCTAGGGATTTGATGGTTTTCTTAAGGAGAACTTTTGGAAAAGCCGAGCCATCCGTGTGTAAACGTTCCCTGTTAGTCAGGCTAATTCCTCCTGGGTTTGTCCACTAATCTATCATTTTCTTCTTGCCCAAAGCCCCCTTTATGATCCTCACAAGGATTTAGATGCTCTGCTGGTATGCAAATGTTAGATCAGTTGATATCTTCAGAAGCACAGATGCCAGTCTTGGCTACCGAGAGCCCAAGATGGTCTGAAAATCTCTCTTCTCTTTGTTTTCATCTGTTTTAAGGGAGCAATTTACAAAGTCAGGGACCCTTATTCCTGGAAGGACCCTTATCACTTTGGTAACTTTGTTTTAGCTGGTCCATGGTAGACAAGGCATTAAATAATACCATCACACATTGTAAGACAATTATTTCCTTTTTAATTTTCTTTCAGTATTTCTGGAGATATCTCAGAGAAAAGGTCATTGTGGTGCTGGTATAAATTGATAGTCCCTTTCTAGGCTTGCCAATTTTAGCAAATATATATAAAAATGTAGGACACCTAGTAAAATTTAAATGTCAGATAAACAACAAATATATTTTTAGTATAAGTATGTCCCAAATACTGAATGAGACATATTTATACAAAGAATATACCTATTGTTTATCTGCCATTCAATATATCCTGTATTTTAATCAGGTAATTTCAGCTCTTTCTGATTTATACTAATAGCCCCTTTTAAGCAAAGAATTCAGGCTTGAAAACTATGCCTGGCAATGATGTCTAACTAAAATTTAATAAGATTTTTTTTCACAATATTTATTTTTACATGTACTTTTACATGTACCTTTTAACTTAGGAGAAATAACTCCAGTTATGTATTTACAGTAGATCATTTAAAGTTAATCTTAAAAGAAATTTAAGTAAAAATGAAAGCAGAAATAGATTAAAACATGTTAGTATAGAGTGAATTTGAGTGTGAACCAGAATGACTAAGGATGGTCCAAAAGGAACTTGCTGCTACCTTTCACTGTAGTTAAAAGTATATTGTATGTAAATCTTGGATAAAATATAATACTTGGTGCAAATTTGAGGAATCCCAGCACTCTCTGTGAATTCTGAAAAAAAAAAAAATCACAAATTGCCCCCCCCTTTTTTTTTGGTTATCTCAAGACTCGATGAGACTAGACTCCTAAGGGTAGAGATTCAAACTTTTGTTCAGACTATTATCTCATTTGGGATTTTTTTCCTCTTTGGTTACTTATACTTTCTTCCCAACTTTTCTTAGTTCAGTAGTCCTCTAAGTGTAGACCAGAGCTCTGATTGAGTTGGGGGCAGGTTATACATGCAGATTCTCAGGCCTCACCTCAGACTAGCAGTCTTGGTGTTGACAAGCTCTTCAAGTGATTCTGATGGGCCTTCAAATTTCAGATCCTTTCTTACAGTTCATACAGTGAGTCACAGCTACCTAGCAGCATCCCTTCTTCTCCTCTTAGCTGGCCATGTCCTCTCCCTTATCTGAATATCCATAGCACTTCATCTGTAGGCCCTCATTTATTTTTTGTGGTTACTGTAGTTTTAGCAGGCAGAGTCTGCTGTCCTGTTTCACTGTGAGCTCCCTGAGAAGAAGAGCATTATAGATGTATATAAACAACTTAGTGAAGAAATATCAGAACTCTTTAACTGACAGGTGGTTTTTAAAAGTTAACTTATAAGAGGTCTTATACATAGGAATCATTAAGAAAAAACCCATTAAACCTTTAATAGCAGTACCTTGGGCTAAAGGTAGAAGCAAGACAAAACACAGAAAAAGAAATGTAAGTAACTAAAAAATGCAAAATATTCTGTTTCCCTGGAAAGTAAGTTAAAGCAAATTAGGATATGAATAAAGAGCCTTGTTAGCTATAAAATTAGCAAAGATTTACAAATGGTAATATTCAGGTTTGGCAAGAATGCAGAAAGATAAGCATTTATATAAAGTGCTAGAGGGAGTTTAAGTTATACATTTGCTATGAAAATAATTTGGCAGGATGTAGAGAGAGCCTAAGCAAAGGTCGTGCTCTTTGACACAGTCATTTTTCTTCTTGGGGAAAAGTCAGAAATGCATATGGATATTTATACACAAATATGTTCATTGCAACATTATTTATAAATAGCAAAAATGTGGGAATGGAATGCACGCCAAATGGTTAAATAAATTATGTTAAATAGAAATGATGGGACATATGCAGCCATAACAAAATAATGTTTTCAAAAGATATTTAATGACATGGAAAATTTGTGTCTTAGAACGTTAAGTTAAAAAAAGAGAGCAACATAAACATTTATGTATATAGTATCATAAGATTTATGTTAAAAATGTGTGTGTGTGTATGCACAAAAGAAAGTAGACCAAAATATTGGCAATAGTCACTGAATGGTAGGCAATCCTTTTATGATATGATGAGGGGTCCCTTTATTTTCCTCTAGACTTTGTGATATGGAATAGGCAACTGACTTGACGGAACAAAATAATGTGCAGAAATAGATTCACATATATTCAGGCAGCTGGTTTTCGTGGAACATAAGGAAACATATAGAAAAATTAACTCTTGACCCCTACCTCACTCCATAGTTAAAAATGAATTCGAGATGAGTCTTAGACTTAAGTGTGAAATCGAAACCTTGAATGAAACACAGGAGAGTATCTTCATGACTTTGAGGTAGGCGAAGACTCTTTTCAGTGGGGGTGGGGGCACGGGTTTGAGGAGTACCCAGAGTTAAGTGTATCTGTCCCAAGTTATTTTAAATTTCTTCTTCTTTTTTTTTAATTATGTTCAGTCAGCCAGCATAAAGTGTATCATTAGTTTTTGATGTAGTGTTCAATGATTCATTAGTTGTGTTAAATTTCTTCCCTAATCTTTTAGGGTTTTTTTTTTAAGATTTTATTTATTTATTTGACAGAGAGAGAGAGAGAGAGAGGTAGGCAGAGGGAAAGCAAGAGGCAGACTCCCCACTGAGCAGGGATCCTGACACAGGACTCCATCCCAGGATCCTGAGATCATGACCTGAGGTGAAGGCAGACGCTTAACTGACTGAGCCGCCCAGACAACTTTAACTAACTTTTCAAATAAGTGCCTGGATTTTGTTACTTTATTCCTTCCCTTTTTTTTTTTTTTTTTCTTTTAACCCATTTTTTTTTCTTCCTTTAGAGGATGTATATAATAGTGAATTATTTGAAAAGAATGGGGAAACAGTGCTGAGTAGTACAAAGAACCCTGCTTTGGAGCCAGGCAGACAAGGGTTTAAGGATGGGCTCCTCTTTTAGTAGCCTGAACAAGACATTCTACCTCAGAGCTTCACAGGATTATTTTACTTATTGCACAAAATAATAACATAAAGTGGCTAGCACATAGTATGGTGTCTGTCACATCACTGGTACTCAGCTATCTGTTCCCTTTCCTCATCTTCTTTATCCAGGCACAAATGTTGCTATCTCCAGGCTGGTGTACAAAACATTAGGAAGTAGTGATTAGGGCATAGATTGTGGAATTGGGCCATTTGGATTGAAGTTACACACTCCCTGAGTAACTCTGAACATGTTTTATTTAATTTCTCAGAGCTTTAGTTCCTTTTTATGCAAAATACTGATTTAACCCATAAGGTTGTTGCAACATAATCTATGTAACATGCTTGGCACAGTGGCAGAGCATACAGTAAGTACTCAAGAGATGTTAGCTATGATATGCTTTCTGAAGAGGGACCATCTTCAGATGTTAAATAGCATCCCACTATGGGATAGAGGAAATAGTGCTTAGGGCTTCAGAGGGCTGTCTGAGTCACAGAGATGCCTCAACTCTTCAACACCATACTCTTTGTGTTCCCAGTGTTAATTAGATGCTGAAGCACATGCTTCTTGGAACCCAGAACAACACCAAGGTCATCCTACTTAGCCCAAGTGACAACTGAATAATGAACATTTCTCATGTCCTCAACTCTGGGTCAGGATAAATCACACTCTATTCTTCCTTATTATTTTCGTGGGGTCTGTGACACAATCTCTTGAAATCATGTGGTGTTAAACATGAAGATAAGTAACATCTGTGGGGGAAAGCCCAGTATCAAACCAGAGGCTGAGTGTTCTCAGTTGGCTTCCTTGCCCTTGCTGGGGCAGGGGTGTGCTATTTGTAGAGTATTCTTTGTTTATATCTGTGTAATGACATTTTTGCGGACTCTAAAAATGGAATTATGAGCAGGTACCTTGTCTCTGAGTAGGCCTCTTTGCAAAAAAAAAAAAAAAAAAAAAAAAAAAAAAAAAAAAAAGGACTCAGTGGATATCCAGAAACCAAAGCAAAGTTGCTACAGCTCTCACAGAAAGAGGGCTGTAAAGAAGAGGGTCTGTAGCTCAGTAATGAGTGAGAGTTACATTCTCAGCATTCTGGGCAGGGGAATGAAGAACATGCCATTGAAGGTGGGAGTGTGTTGCGTCCTGGCAGCCTCAGGGTCACTGAGACATGCTGGATTCTACTCATCTGGTGTGAGGAGGGTCATCAGTTCAGCCTGCAGTAAACAGTATGTGCAGCTACAATGACATGGCCCAGAGAGAGGGCAAGAGGAATTTTCCTTTGATGGTCTGGACTTAATGCAGTCATACATTTACTGAGAGGGATGCACATTCACAGATGGGTGCACAAACGTACAAGTAATTCTCTTATGCTTTCTCATTATCCTTCTTAAAGCCCATCAGGCATGTAACTCAGGCTTATCTATGTGTAGTACTGTACCTAAGTGTAGGAGGAGCTCAGTAATTGAGCAACCCCTTGAACTTTACCCACAGGACATACTACTGCCCCAGAGGGAATTTTCTGTTATTTCTCTCATTCCCTTTCCAAGAAGATGATTAATTGATGAGGCCCTGAGGAAGAAGCTGAGAAAAAGGAAATCATAAACATCTCGATGGCATTGTAGAACAAGTTAGACACTGGCGTCTTCTCAGTTAGGAGTCTTTTGGTTCCAAACAACTGAAATCAGCTTTACCTAGAACTCAGGAGGGAGAAGTTTGTATTATAAGACTTTGGGGGTAGAACATGATCTTCTAGGGCAGGGAAGGAACCACCACTGGGCTTGGGTTTGAATCCAAACATGTTATCAGGACTCTCCCATGTCTCATCTTGGCTTCTCTCTATGAATCTAGTCTTCCCCTCTTTCATGCTGTAGCCTTTCTTTTATAGTTCACTTTACTGGAAATGCCCACCTACATGTTCAGTCTGGAGACCAGGCAAACCGAAGCTGGGGTTTCTTTGTATCCATTCTCTACTCCCAGGAAAGAGACTTTAACCCTTTTGGGTCATATGCCTTATGTATTTTAGTCCATCTTAGCCAGGGACCCAATTCTGTTGCCAAATAGATAGTATATGGGGCAGGACAACTCCCAACAGAGATACTAAGCATATAGCCCAATTGGTGGCTTTTTCTTCTGCAATACTAATGCTTCAAGATGGTCCTTCTCTTCCCTAGGAATGTCAGAAAGGATTGAGAAAGGATCTAAAGTAGCCAAACAAAATATCTAGGATACACTTCTTAAGAGACTAATGAAAGATGCTACTAAGATAGGGGGCTTGGAGGTGGCCTTCTGACATGAACAATTCATGCATAGTGTAAGAACATTCCATCGGTTAGTCCCTTGGAATATGCCCTTCTGTCCATCCTCATGGTCATTACCTTATTTGAAGTCCTCACCTTCTTCTACTTCAACTACCCAGTGGCCTAACTGTTTAGCTTCCCACCTCACAGACTCTCTATTCTCACTCCTCTCTGTTTCCTACAGTGCTTTCAGAGGCTGGGATTCCTAAAATTCAAGCCTGGCTATGTCACCATTTGTCTTGAAAATGTTGATGCTCTAGTAGCCCTAAGAAGTCTATTTGGTTTTCTCTATAAGATATGAACCAGTGGTTTTGGCCTCACTTCCTCATCATGTACATCAACCAGAAGTTAAATCCTCAAACTCAGCTAACAGGAAGGGTGATAGAGTCAGACTGCTGGATTCAGGTTCTCCCTCACAGCTAACTGGCTCTGAAACAGAGGATGAAGTACTTAGTTTCCTGCTTTTTAAAATAAAAATTAAATATAATACCCATAAGTTTGTGGGAAGAATTAAATGAAAAAGCCCACATAAAGTGCTTTAAATGATGCCTGAAATATGATAAGGATGCAGTAAATACTACCTATGATCGTCATCATTAACGTCGCCAATAAAATTAACAGCTTGGTCAAACAAATAAGCCACCCTTTGATTCCTAGACCTCTAGCTCTCATAAATTCCAAATGCTGCTCTCTCACTCATTTTTCTGAATCCAAGTTGAATATATTCTTTTAGTATGGCCAAAAGGAAGCTGGGAACTCTGGGTATAATGAATAAAATGCTGCCTCATTAATGAGCCCTTAACCATGCCTTCCTCAGAGGCACCTAAAAAATAAATATATATATAGATATATCTATATCTATCTATCTATTTATCTACATATATTTTTTTTCTTTTTTTAGAAATAATGTCTTTTTTTCCTAAGCAGAGTGGGTGGAGCATTCTAGTTCTGACCCAAGGGCAGAGGACATGGGCCTAAGATGGCTGTCCCTAGGTCTCTGGAACACAGGGTCTGAGCTGTAGCACCTAGCTTGTCTCCACTGTCACAAGGGAAGGATGTGGCAACCCTGTAATTCATTACCAGTGGAAATAGAACATCATTGAAGAGATAAGGGCAACAATGGCCTTCTATCCAGTGATAAATTACTAACAGTTGCATTATTTTCCCTTATTTATATATGGGTCTCTTTATTGAATTTAGGGGGAGATAAATAAACGATCTGCCAAGCGTCTGGTTAATATTACTTCTCAGGGACTCATTTTAGGCCCAACTAGACTCCTACTGATAATATCTGTAAGCTTTTCGGGAGGGAGAGACATAACATTTGTTTCTGACAAGAACCCTCTGTTTGCCTTATCTGTTTCATTTGAGAGGCCATCGACCCCTAGCTTCTTTGGTTAAAATAAACTCTTTCCAGCCATGGAGGAGTTCTTGAACTTGATCCTCACCACACAACGTGACTGAGTGTCCTGGCTGCAAATCTGAGGTCCTCTGTCATCTATAGTCAGACTTAGTGCTTCCTGTTGGCCACCAGGAGACAGTGAGGGAGATGGTGCTGAGTTTCTCCCCTCATGGATCAAGACAGAGGTTCAGTTCTCAAATTTGAATACACTTTCCTGGTCAAAACTGAGACTTTCTTTAATTACAGCATTAAAAAAATATATTTTATTTTTTCAGTGTTCCCAAATTCATTGTTTATGCACGGCACCCAGTGCTCCATGCGGTCCATGCCCTCCTGAATACCCACCACCAGGCTCACCTAACCCCCCACGTCTTCCCCTCCAAAACCCTCAGTTTGTTTCTCAGAGTCCACAGTCTCTCATGGTTTGTCTCCCCCTCCAATTTCCCCCAATTCACTTTTCCTTAATTACAGCATTTATGTTTTTTTTTTTTTTTTAAATTTAAGGAGAGATTGATACTCATTGGTTTAGATATACACAGCTGGTCTGTGGCAATGAAAATAGCCCTCAGCCACAATAAAACAAAAACAAAAACAAAAAACCAAAGTTTCCACCAACATGCTGCAGTAGGGCTGTAAACTCAGAGACCCTCTTTATTTATAAGATCTGCCATTCAAACACTCACTCTGTGTACCATATTGAAGGCATTTTTCTACATGGGCCTAAGGAACCTCTATTCTTTCTTTGTCAGCCATTTCAAAGGTAAAAGCCTCTGAGAACCTTTCTCTGGTCCTAGGTCTGTGTCTCCAAATGGCAAATTACTCTGCTGGGCCTCATGTTATTGACACCCATCACACTGCTTTGCTCTGTCTACATGCTCCTTCTTGTTCTGGACAGCGAGTTCCTGGAGGACACACCACATTCTGTCTGTATCTTCAGGGTTTAGAAGAGGGTTTTTCTTGGAATAGGTGCTTAGTAAATATCCCTAGATCACTGTAAATGGTAATCAGACAGTGCTTCTCTCCCTAGAGTGCTGGTCTTAGCTTTCTTTCTTTGGTATTATTATTTGAGAAAGGTCTCTCTGTCTCACCAGACTGTAATTTCTGTGAGAGCAGTAATTTCTTTTACATATAGACACCATTTATCCAGTGCCTAGCACAGTGCCTGACATTTAATTGACATTCAACATATGATTACCGAGTGAATGAATGGAAGACACTGGGGCTTGGGATTCAAGGCCTATGCCTGTGGGGCAGTGTCACAGTATCCCCTTAAGTACCGCATTGAAGATTGCACACCTGAGTCAAATTCCAGCTCCCACGGAACCCTTGGGGAGAAACAAAAACACAAAATCGAACGAAACAAAAACACAAAATCGAACAAAACGAAACACAGAATGTAACCTCTTTGTACCCCAATTCCATCGTTTATAAATGTGAGAAAAATCTTAGGGATGTTGATAAGAATAAATAACCAGTGGCTCTGAAAGCTTCTACTTCACTTAGAGGCACCATTTTGGTGTTAGTGATTCTCTTTGATTCATGTTCTAGCCTTGACTTCTTCCTCAATCATTAGTTAATAGGCAGTGAAACAGGTCCAAGTGAGGCCCAGGAAGAAGTTCCAGACCGTGGGTGACTCTCAGCTTGCAGGAGTCATGGTACCTAAATGAGAAAGCCAGCTGGAAAGAGGCTGTGTTGCTATGGCAACAAGATCTATCTGGTCTCTTCAGCTGTGCACATTCCCTGAAAAAGGTCTTGAATGGACTGTCCTTGTTTTGTCCATCAGTGGTTCCTTTTTTCTGGAATCTTCCTCTCCTCATCCCACATGGTCCATTCATTCTCTCTTTCTGTTTCTCTCTCTCTTTCTGTCTGACTTTTTCTGCCCCTTCTTTGCTCTTCCAGTTGAGCGAGGTGCCCGTTTCCAGCTGGGATTGATTAGAACAAGAAAACCCTTCTAAATCATAGGTGGGTGGGTACAGTTTGGGAGTCTGGCAACTAGTGATGTAGCAACATGCTCTGCATCATCGCACCCAATTAGTGTGCTGAGTTTTGTCTAAACCTTTCCCTGCGTCCTGCACACAGCTAACCCTCTCTCATCCACTGCCGCCCAACCTCATGCAGGCTCGCTGCTTTGCTCTGAAATTGCTGAAGGCACTCTGGCTAATGAGCTAACTTCTGGCTAAAATTCAGTTTCAACCCTGAAATCCTTCACATTGCTACCAACATTATTTTTTTATAAGCAAATCGGGAGCATTATACTCCTTTATCCCATCCCTTGAATGAGCTTCTAATTCCCCCAGTTAAATTTCACATGCTTCATCCTGAGATTTAATGCTCTGAATATAATGTGCCTTTAACTCCGCTTTATAGCCTCATTTCCCTCTGAATCTTACTAACCACCAACTCTGACATCCCCCTTGATCCTTTCTTAGGGACAGGAACATGGAACACTGCCTGTCTCTTCATCCTTCTTAATCTGTATTTGCGCTCTTTTATGTATACCTTCCTTGGAATTTTGAAGTCATGATCACCTTCTTTTATCACCTTCTCTAGGAAATTTTCCTGGAGTCCTACAGTTAAAATAAATTTCCCTTCCACTTTGCTCCCAGGGCAGTTTGACTGTGGTACCGTTCAGCCCATCATAGCTTTTGTGTGGTTTCCAGAGCTATACTTAAGAGTGGTGTCTCAGTCAGGTCAGGCAGCTTTCACAATACCATTGACTGAGGAGCCTAAGCAACAAATACTCCTTCCACACAGTTCTGGAGCCTAGGAAGTCCAAGGTCAGGATGCCAGCAGATTTGGTGTCTCATGAGAGCTCTCTTCCTCGTTTGCAGGTGGCCAGTTTTTCATTGCATTTTCATCTGATATAGCGAAAGAGAGAAAGATCATCTTTCTCACTTCATCTTTTTTTTTTATAAGGACACTAATCCAATTCATAAGGGCTCCACCCTCTTGACCTAATTATCTCCCAAAAGCTTCACTTCCAAAATGGTCACATTAGGATTTAGATTTCAACATATGAATTTTGAGGGGGACACATTCAGTCCATAGCAAGTATCTCTCACTTCAACCAGGGAATGAGTTCCTTGAGGACTGTCTTGTTTCCACACTATCCCTCAGCTCAGAGTCTAGGACTATCCCTAGCTCAGAGTGTTAATGTCTCTATGGGAAGTGAATTTTAATAGTTTTCTCATAGATATCTCTTTCCCCTTTTATTGCCAGTTCCTTTTAAAGAACTACTTATTATGGAAATTTTCAAAGTACACAGAAGTTGAGAGAATCGTTTGGCAATCTATGTATTCATCATCTAGTTTCAAAAATCTTGTCCATTCTTTTAAAAGCAAAACTCTTCTGTAGATAAAGCCTTTGGTGGTGAGGGGCATAAAGACACCATTCTGTAGTGCCCAATTAATTCAAATCAAGTTTGAGCAGTTTCCTCCCCCAGAATAACATCAATAGGACTCCCAGTGAAAGGATGTCTTCCTAAGGCAATTCTGAAGACAAAAACACAATATAAGAACACACTTCCCAATAATGTGAAGATGTATGACTCTACTAAATAAAAATGTTCCCTTAATGTACTTTAAAAAAATAAAGATGTTTGGCTAGATTTATCAACCTGTTCCAGGAGCAGAATTAAGTTTCCATGTTACATCTTTTCTACTTATTTAAAAACACCTGAGTTGTTACATAGCTAGTCAGACAACCACTTCATTATATGAGTATAATACATGTCTGCTATGAAGATGTATGGCTTTAAAAAAAAAAGCTTCTGTGTTCTCAGACCTGTGGGATAACTTGTAAGCAGTGACGCCTAAGGATTCAGATGTGGCTGCAATTAGCTGCATGTTAAAACATTACTAAGGATTTTATTACATTAATAATTAATAAGATATTTAATATACTAGAGGCTCCGACTGTAGTCTCACAAAATGGAATTAAAGCCAACTCAAAATTTTGAAGTGTTGCAGCTTAGCGATCTAATGACAAAGCAGCTCGGGACAGAAATCTTTATTCTCAATGGGGTGGATCACCCCAGGAGATTCATAGTTCTCGGTAATGAGTGTATGTGCATATTGACATGTCATTATATCACATTCTCATTTTAGAATCATGCAAAGATCATGGTCTAAAGTTCCAACAAGGGCACCTGGGTGGCTCAGTGGGTTAAGCCGCTGCCTTTGGCTCAGGTCATGATCTCAGAATCCTGGGATCAAGTCCCGCATCGGGCTCTCTGCTCAGCAGGGAGCCTGCTTCCTCCTCTCTCTCTGCCTGCCTCTCTGTCTACTTGTGATCTCTCTCTGTCAAATAAATAAATAAAATCTTAAAAAAAATAAAGTTCCAACAAATAGTGCATGAGGAAAGGTTTTTCTCAAGTCTTTGCTCCTTTCATAAACTGTTGACCAGTGTAGCCTATAGCTTTTCACCTGGACAATTCACAGACCATGAGATGATTGAAAATGATCCAATACAGAGTGCTAAAACAGTGATCGGCACCTCCCTATCTCCTAGAAGGAGTAAGGCAGAAGGCTGGAAAAGGCTAGTGAGAAGCAACTACAGTATTGTGAAGGTGAAAATCAGAAGGGATGGGGTTTCATCACTTCTTAGAGCCAACTATGAACTCTGTTTATGATGGAACCGGGAGACTTGGAATAAGTCAACCGGGTAGACAGCAGCTTCTTCTCCCAAAGGCTTCCATAAACCTGGATTGGTGGAGTATTAATTTGTTGACTTTTTAAATTTCTTCTTTTCTCTTCCAGTGTGAGCCCAAGAGGGAGTTGGAATATCACATTTCACAGGGAAAATCACTCCAAACCCATCTTAGTAGCTCTACTTCAACCAATAATCCTGCTTATGAACATAGCACAGTGTAGATTCCTCATGAGCCTTCATCAACAACTAATTGATTTGCTTAAGTTGAAGTAATGAATGATCAGTCTCCGCTGGCCTTCTCTCCAGTTCTCAATCTCTCCTGATGGGGACTGACATATCAATGTAATGAACGGCCTCCGTTCTCTTGTCTTCCAGCCATAGAAAACACCGCCACTTCCAATTAAATTCTACATGATTTATGGAAACCCACAAGCTCACTTGCCTTAATTCTTCCTTCTCCTGCCCACACAATCCTATTAAATTTCTTCCTTAAAATCTAGTGCTCCCTACTCTGAAATAGCCTGGGTTGTTGTGTGCAAAAAAAGTTGGAAAAAAGAATGGGCGAAAGGAAGTGTGAAAAATAGTAACAGTTTCTTACCACCTAGTGGGCAGTACCATGTTCCAAAAAATTGCACTGGAGACTTTAGTAAGAAGCATGTTCATTATGTTGTTAAATCCTATAGATCTCTGTAATCCAGCCCCCCCTTGAAAGGGAGGAGAGCTCACACTGGGAAAGAAAAGGAGAAATTTAAAAAGCCAACAAATTAATACTCCACCAATCCAGGTTTATGGAAGCCTTTGGGAGAAGAAGCTGCTATCTACTCGGTTGACTTATTCCAAGTCTTCCTGTTTTATATATAGAGGAATCTGAAGCTTGGAGAGATCATATGACTTTTCCAAGGTTCTGTAGTAAGTGGCAGACCCCAAGCAAGGAGTGTCTGGCATGTTGTTTACAATCAGGCTACTCATGATTACTAATCTTGTCCCATGCTGTGTTTGGGTATCCATGGTCTGTATACTTCTGGAAACCCATGAAAGTATTCCTGGTTCCTAAAATCAGTTTTAATATTTCAAACACAGAAATAATTTATGCATTTCCCAGTGAAATGTTGGCAGAGTCTAAGAAAGTATCTTAATTTTCTTGGTTTGGGCTGGAATTTTATTAACCAAGAACAGCAATTCTGGTTATCCATGCTGATTAGAATTCTAGCAAGGTAAAGGAAGTCTTATAATGCAGTCTGAGATTCAAACAAGCCAAACAAACAAACAAAGGAAAGTTTAAAATATGGGTTCCTTGGCCAGAAGGATGATAATAACTATGGGAATGTTTTGTCATGTAGTGAGGTGAATACTGTTTTGCAGAGATAGGGCAGATCTATGTGCCAACTCCAGACACATGCAGACTTTGAAACCTAAATGGAATGCTTTGGCTTATGTGCTGTCTTCCTTTGTATCTCACGGGAATTCTGGGTAAATACCAAAATAAGTGAGTTGGGTCAAGGTATCGTCTAAACGGTGTGTTTTAAGCTGGACTTGAATAGAGAGTGGAGATTGAATCAGAAAACAGACTAAATGTATGTTTCCATGCAGAGGAGCATAAACATAGTATAAAAACAATCTCACATGTTCATCATACTCAGGTGACAAGCATGTGCTGGGCCAGGAACTGAAGTAGATGCCAAGTGTAGAAATGAAAAAGTCAAGGACTATCACTTGTGGAGCCTGAGTCTCCTGAAGAAGGCTGAAACATCAATAATACAATTTACTATGGAGTGATTAAGGCCATAAGAGAAACACATACTCAGCAAGGCAGTGACATAAAAGAGGGAGTTAATATTTAAGTAAGAC
The DNA here is from genome assembly GCF_009829155.1 of Mustela erminea. NCBI lineage: Eukaryota > Metazoa > Chordata > Mammalia > Carnivora > Mustelidae > Mustela > Mustela erminea. The sequence continues at coordinate 53,189,512 of NC_045632.1, read as the reverse complement.
TTTCCTGACTTACCCAAGCTGAGTAAAACATGTGAGCTCCTTCTTTTTCTTTTTTTTAAACAGATTTTATTTATTTGACAGAGAGAGAGTTCACAAGTAGGCAGAGAGACAGGCAGAGAGGGAGGGGAAGCAGGCTCCCCGCTGAGCAGGGAGCCCAATGCGGGGCTCAATCCCAGGACCCTGAGTTCATGACCTGAGGTGAAGGCCGAGGCTTAACCCACTGAGCCACCCAGGCACCCTGACATGTGAGCCCCTTCTTGAAAGGTGACGGGGAATTGGACAAGTGGAAAAGGAGAAGTGGAAGATACTCATCATCCTGAGGCATCACAGTGGAAATGGGTATTCAGTGAATTCAACTCTGTTTTCAAATCATTTAATAAGACATTTATTCTCCAGTTGAGTCAATGGAGGATATATGTGATTTAATATACTGAGCTTCTTGAAATCATGAACCTTGCCTTGTATCTTTGTGTCTCTGAGGGATTGACTTGCATAGAATATCTGCTCGATAAATTTTTTTTTTTTTTTTGGACTCTTGGTTGGGCATAAGGACGTATAGAACATGTGGAAGAGCATTAGAATTTTTGAATTGATACTCAAGCCTTAGAGGACAGTGAAGTAACAGAACTGATTACATTTGTAGGAAATGATGGGGGGAAGGGGGTTGTGAGTAAGCAGTGGCGATAAACATTGATGTGGTCACCAGTTGGCCCCAACAAAGTAAATATTTATGTTTGGGCTATGTTTTGTTTGGTTGCAAATGACAATGCACAAGACTAGGTTATGGGATAATATCTGGCTAAAGGAATCTCTCAAGAATAAAAGAAAAAGATTTGAATTTCACCAGTATGGGTCTATGCTGAGAGCTCTGGTAGAGCAACCAGTGATGCTTCTTGTTTTGACTTGTCAGTTGCTCTAAAGAAACTGATTGTGACTTAATGATTATTTTGCTGCCTATGTCCCATTGTCCCATACAAATTGGTCTCTTCAATCTCATCTTCCCAGAGTGGTTTCTTGCTAAGCATTGTTTTCTGCAATACTCAAACGACAGAAGTGCTTGATGGCTTCTCTCTTGGAACATGCATTCTTCTTGAAATCATGTGAAGCCACAAGAGAAGATAAACTTATGATATGAGCAACTTTTACACGTAGTCTGTTATAGAATCCTAGACACTATTTTTTCTAAATATGGGCCGGTTCTTGGGGACATTAAGAAACATAGAAATGATTAGTAGCTTGGAGGAAACACACCTTCTTGTAGTGTGGACTGGAGCATCACAGAAATGAAGCCAGGGGGGGATCTTTAGGTTTTCCTTCATTAAAATGACTCACATTTGTATGGAGACTCGGAGGTTAGTTGCACCATCCTGGAGAGTCAGACACACAAATCTACAATCAAGAGAGTTTCAATGACCAACACATTACCTTTGACATCTGAGAGATCCTGTTTCCATTTTCACATCCTGTGCCTTAGAATTTTCCGGAGCCCACTCTATTACCAACTTGAAGACTAATGCTTGAATGTTAACAGATTTAATAGTTAAGTTTTCTTAACTATTTTGGCATTAGGTGAGCCAATACCGAGCTTATTTTCTTAATTTAGTTTGATCTCACCTCCTCCCAGCACCCTAATCATTAAGCACCTATTAGATTCTAGTTAATATTTTTGGTGCTGGGAGCAGAGGAGAGAGCAAAACACAGTTCCTTCCATTGTGAAGCCATCCACATGTCTTGCTGGGTGACTGCAGCTGCTTCCTTCCTGGCCTTTCCTACGATTTATTCTCTGTAGAGAAGCCAGAATGAACCTTTACAAGCTCAGGCAGATCATAGCACTGCTTCGTTTGGTTCCCCAATGGTTTTTCACCTCATGCAGAGAAATAGCCAAAATCATGTACAGTGATCTGTAACTGAGCTGTCCTGAATCCAGTCACTGGCCACATGTGGCTTTTTAAATTAAAATGATTTAAAATTAAATAAAATTAAAAATCTATACTGCACAGGGAACAAGCCAGATTTCCAGTGCTCCACAGGCACATGTGGCCAGGGGCTCCTCTAGTGGCCTGCACCAGTGGAGAACATTTCCGTCCCTGCAGAAAGTACCACTGGGCATGTAATACCCTGTGCAATCTGGCGTCTCTTTGCTTTGCTTCTCTTCTCTTCTCTTGCTCTTGCTTTCAGTCCCTGTGCTCCATCCCCAGTGCCCTCCATGTTGTTTTCCCATACTCTAGACCCAGTCTTGTCTATCTTCCCGCTCTTTCCACTGTCTGGCATGCTCTCCCCCCGCCATGGCTACCTGGATCATTCCCTTACCTCTTGCAATTCTTTTCTCGTATGTCACCTTCTCAGTGATGCCCTTGTGGCTGCCTTGGTTAACATTGCAATGCCCACCTCTAATCTCACCTTGCCCTGTGCGCCACCTTATTTCCCCCTTAGTGTTTATCACCATCTCAGGCACATACCCTTTACACATTTGTTTCTTGTTTGTATATTCCACAGAGGTACAGGCTTTTGTCTGTTCTGGTTCCCTGCGGCATCCCAGTGGCTGGGATAATGCTTGGACATAGCAGGTGCTTGATAAATGTTGTTGGCTGAAGCAAGGAGCTTTATGAAGAAAGATATAACAACAACCTCACAACAACAACAATGGAAACAGATACAGATTTGTGATGTCAGGTAGTGATAATTGCCATGGAGGAAAAAAAAAAATGGGAGCCACATTACATGGAAAGTGTTTGACCACCATTTTTAATAGTCAGGGAAACAGAGGCTCAGGAATTTAAATAAACTGCCCATGATCATATTCACAATGGACCAGCCAGGATTTGAACCTATATCCAGCATGGTGCTGTTAATATCTAACAACTGGCTTTCTGAAGAAAAGATAAAACGCTGGCTTGCCATGTCTGCCAAATACTCCCACTGTGGCTGATTTCAAGTGACCAACATGATGTCATAGACGTTGGAGTTGGAAAGAGATGCATACAGTTTCCTCCTCCAAGCTGTGCAGTTGCCAGCGAACCACTGCATCTGACCTTGAGGTCCCAGCCCAGCCCACTGTATCACATGGCCACTCCTGAGAAAAAGCAAGAAGACCCCTCTGAAGGATCCCCACTGTCCCAGACCACACTCTGTGATCACTGGCCCTTTCTGTTACCTCCGTCTCCTCAAACCAGTTGGGTTTATAGTCGACCTGTTTGAATGATGGTATTTTCCTCCTGCGAGTATCGTGCTTATTTGGCTTGACAGAACATTTGCTCTCAGAGGCTTATTTTCTCCACGTTAACCTTTGAAATGACTGCCTAGATGGCACAGGTAATCCTATTGGACCTTTGGGGACTGGGTGGACTACTTTTTAATTGATAATTCCATGTTTCTATAATAAGTGGCCTCCTTAATAATAGCCTGCCACGTCATATGTGATGATTGCTAATTTAGGTTTTCAGGCTTCCTGGATGTAATGAGCTCTAATAAGCCCAAGACTTGTCATAGACTCAGGAAAGCCCATTTTCCCCCTTGAAGCAATGATTTCCCTCAATCCCTGGACACAATTGGGCATACTCTTAAAAATATTAATAAGTGTGACTGGGATGTTCACCGCTTTCCAAATAAAACATAAAGTCCTGGTTTCATTAAGCCAAGCTATTAAATTAAGAAAGTGTTTTTAATTATCTGAGCATTTCAGGGAGCTCATAAAACATTTAAGGACCTCACAGGGGTGGTGCTGAAGCCCTTTCAGAGTGAATTAGAGCCTTGACTTCTGGAGCTGGATAGGAAGGGCTGGGTGCCCACAATCATGGACTCCATCTGGCCCAGAGCATCGACCTGCTGGAGAGGACAAAGATGTAGGTCTTATTTTTTGGGAGGGGTGTGCTCTTGTATCCAAGCTGCAGAGAAAAGCAGATCAAATTCTCATAGCAAGGAAACATTTGAGCAAACAAAGCCTTACAAGCATTTCCTAGCACTTCCTTTGTGCCTGGCTGTCCACTGGATGCTGAAGTTTTGGAAGGTGCTCCTGCCTCCTGAGCAGTCTCTTAGGGGCTCAGCACTCAATTTATATTCCCTCCTGCCATCCTGATAAAAACCCTGTGGATTTCCTCTTATCACCCCCATTTGAAAGGGGAGGAAACTGACAGTTGAAATTATCCCTAATAGGGAACTAGTGAAGCCAGATCCTGGGAAGAGCGCTGGTCCATCTGACCCCAGGCCTACATAGCTCACACTGATGGGCAAGCTGTAGTCACACTTTACTGCCACAAATAAGAACTACCATCATTGTCATGATGGAAGAATTGATATGCTTTATCTAGGGTGTAAGGCACAATGCTACGCTCTCTATATAGCTTGTCTGATTTAATCCTCACGGTCCTATGAAATTATTAATCCCTATATGACAAATGAAGCAACTGAATCACAGAGAGAGGTCAAGGATGTTCTGTAAGGCAACACAACCCGTGCTGGAGGTAGGATTTGTGCCAAGACCATTGATCCTTAGTCTGTGCTCTTACTCACTGTGACCTTCCAAACCCTCAAGCGAGCCTATCTGGTCTGGTACCCATGCTGTTGTTTTGTAAAACACATGAGTATTAGGTTGTACTTGAGCATGCATGGATGGGAAAGGTTTTTTGTTTGTTTGTTTGTTTGTTAATGAGCCTTCGCTATGTATCCTTTCCATCTTCCTCTTTTCCATCCTTAGTTCCTTGGTTACTCCAGCTAATTCATCTGCCCCCAAATATGCCTGCGTGTTAATTGGATGAAAGACCCAATTAATGATAACGGGTCCTTTACTGATAAAAGTGGACCAATAACATTCTTTTTTTTTTTTTTAATATCATAGTTTCCAACTGATGTTACATACAGATTGCTGAGAAATTGATGCCCTAGGCTACCGGGTCCCTGGGTCCAGGTGTCCTGAGTCTAGTTGCTTCAGACTGTGAGCAGCTTCATTTATATACTCTGGGGTCTTGCTCAGATACCATGTGTGCAAAGGTCGTACTGGTTAATTGTTCAGTCTTTATGGCATTAAAGAAGAAATTGGAGAATCTATTTTTGCCTACCAGAGTGACCTCCGCCCTCCCCCCCCAAATCTTCTAACAAGGTTGTGGAAAACAGGCTTTTATGAGTGAGAATGTCATTTAAGACCCCCATGGAGGGCAATTTAGCTACATTTATCTGAATTGTGAGTGCATGATCTTTTAGATCCCACTGTTCCTCTTGTAGGATTTTAATTCTTAGCTAAACTTTCCTCCTAGTGCTATATGCACATTATTATTTACTGCAGTGTTATTTAAAGTAGAAAAAAAAGAGATGACATATAGCTTTGGGAATGGGGGCATGGTTTACATAAATTATGGAACAGCCATAGAGTAGAATACTATGCAGCTATGAAAAGAGACATCAGCTTGTGTACTGAGATGGAATTATCTCTAAGGTAAATTGTTTAGTGAAAAGAGGAAGCAAGACAGATCTGCGTATAAATTGTGCTCCCCTGTGTGTAAAACTGGAAAGAATATAATACATATGTGGATGTGCTTGGCTATGCTTTAAAAATCTCTTAAAGCATTTGGAGGTGGGGATTGAGTATGGGGAGGAACTGGGTAGACAGGGACAGAGTGGGTTGGAGAATTCTGTATAAACTTTTAGCCTTTTGCTTTACAGATCAATGGTATTACCTATACAAAAATTGTGGCAGAAGTGTGGAGAAAGGTATTCCTTTCTGGAAGGGGTGACACAGGCAAACAGGAGCCTGGTGCTTTCATGGAACTGAGAGAAGGAGAAAGGCCAGAACAGAGAGGACAGAGGGGCTAGAGCATGGCTTCTGGGACTTTCTGAAGATTTCTGGCTCATTATCCTCAGAAGCGTTCTGAGTAGGCTGGGGGGTGTTTCAATCACACCTGCATCTCAGAAGGATTACTCTGGGCACATGGCAGGCTGGTTGGAGAGAGATCCAGGAGGAGAGTCTGCCTTTGAAAGCCCAGCAAGTTGCATCAGAACTGGGGGTAGCTGAGACAAAGAAGTCATAGGTTGTGTTGGTGACGTTGTTAAGAGGTGAACTGATTTGTCCTAGGAGGGAATGAGTATGGAGGTGAGTGAAACAGAATGGGTGAGGATTCTGTCCAGGAACTGGTTTGTGCAACAGGCGGGTGGAGTCAGTTCCTGAGAAAGACCAGGGACAGGTGTGTGGCAGGGAGAACTTGGGTGTAACCTCACACACACTGAGTCCGGGTCCATTTAATACATCCCAGAGGAGATAACAAGAACACGGTCAGAGGTAGAATTCTGGAATTCGGAGAAGTCTGACCACGGCTGGGAGCTATATATGCAAATAGAAATTGAGAGTGTACCCAGGGATGAAATTTCCTGGGACAGAAGTAGTAATTATGCCCTCCCCCCAGACATGTGAGCAGAGGCCCATCATTTATTTGCAAGCACCATCCACATAATGGGTACCTGTTGGATGTCTGTATAACCAGTTGCAGAGGAACAGCTAGCAGCAATGATGGGGGTTACCTGCTCACTCTCCATCTCTCTTCTTCCCACTTCGGCCCCTCCTGGCTGGGCGGCCCCTCCGGTGCCCCTCGAGTCTGTCTTCAGACCACCCACACAGCCCCTCACCCGGGGTGTTACTCCTGTGGCTTAAAGGTGAGCTGGTGATAATGCCCTCCTTCCGAGCACCTCCCAGCCCAGTGAGCAGCAGCGGGCTCCGGGAATAATTGATATTACAGAAAACACAGGGCCGGGTGCCAGCTTCACATTCTCCAAACATTTAATGATTCAACCTTTTCAGTTTCATCAAAGCCGATCTTGGAAACTCCCTGAAGGCCCACTGCGAACAACTAGCAGGGTGCCTACTTTGGCCCAGCTGCTCCCCATGTTTCCCAGGGCAGGTGTGGACGAGACCTCTGGCTGCATGACAGCAGCCAGGTGGCCCCTTTGGGGCCTTCGTGCCCACATAGGGGCCTCAGGTTTAGCAAGCTGGGTGACCCCTCACTCTTGCAGAGTATCAGCCAGCTACATTCGTTCGAGTATCCAGAGGTTGGCACAAGCCACCTTTTAAAATGTGTTTGTTTAAGCTGTCAAGACAGGAAACAGCTGTTTGTGACAGGGAAAGGAAGCATAGGATGGGCCAGCTTGTGTGTAGAACCAAGAGGGGAGGGGTGCTATTTGGGGAATGCCAAGGCCACTAAGGAAAGGGAGTAGGGCAGGGGACCCAGGGAAATGGTCTGGGAGAGGAAATGAAGAGACAATAAAACACAGACAACACAACAAAGAGATACAGAGAGAGGCAGAGAGAAAGTCAGAAATCAGAGCTGTGCACATGCACTCAAAGAAGCACTAAGACAAAAGTGGGAGGGCACAGCCAGCTTCTCAGTCTTCAGACCACTGACCTGGGTTCAGATTCACTGAAAGACACTTGGCTTTCACAATATGTTCAATTGCCCACCACAGTGAGCCTCGAAAGCCGAGCCCCCTTGTCTGTTGTTGCTGGGGTTTTTGGGTAGTAACAATAGAGGTAGTAACCATTGTTGTGGTGGAACTAGAACATGCTGTTATAGAAAGCTGTGCAGATTCCTGCACAACTATCCGAGGTAGACTTTATAACCTCTGCTGACGGTTCAAGAGCTGAGAAAAACAATGCTCTGAGAAGTCAAATCACTTTGAGACACTCCCCGGGCTGGTCAGGAACAGAAGTCCTGGTTTATTCGCTGTCTCTCTGTCTCTCTGTGGGTATTTCCATTCCGCCTGTCTTTCCCTCCCACTCGTTCCACAAGATAAGTGTATTTATTTGAAAGCAAAACAGATATAAAAGGAAAACAAAATTTCAGGGGTACCATGATTTTTTTAAAAAAACAAATCTTCAGTTTGCAAATATTTCCACCTACTCCTGGGTATAAGGAATGGATCCTCAGGAACAGCAGGGAAGAAGAAAGAAGTAACAGGAAGGAAGAGAAAAAAGAAGGCAGAGACCTTTGACAGTAGCTTTTTGGGTGTCTGCACAATGCTTCCAATCCCCACCATATGACAGAAGGTGGGATCGGGAGTGCATTATCTGACCTGGAGTAGATCACCAGGTTTCCTCTCAAGGAATATTTAAAAATTTGAAACCAGAGACTCACAGCCTGGGCTCTAGGAGCCAGGGTATGCCCACAGCATCCCTCTGGGCTGCTGGCCTCAGGTCTGCCGTGGTATCCACTGCAAACATGAGCCTGCCTATCCACCTACTCCTTGAATCCTGTGATATTCCCCCACCTACATCAGTCATCAGGCTGTTTAGTTCACCCAGAACCCCTACTTGGAAAACCACTCCTCTCCCACTCCATGTCATTCAGGAAGGGCTGACCTTGTCACCTGACCTCATGACCAGGTCTGGCCAATCAGACTGCAGCACCTTTCCATCCAGCATGATTGGTTCAACTGTGCTTGACTTGTGGTTCAACAGGGCCAAATCCAGCAGATCACAGACCTCCCTGGGCCTTGCTGGGAAAACTATTCTTTCTCAGGGCCTCCAGGTTACACAGGGATGAGATGAGGCATTGCTGCTTGTGGACCTCTTCCCCAGATGCTTGAAGGGGATGTATGCTGATGGCGAAACTACAAACAACAGACAACGTTGGAGCCCCAGCATCAGTGTGTCTCAACATCCACAGAAGCTGTCTCTGTCAAGGGAGCCAACACAAGCTTAATGTTTGGCTTACATTGGTCTGAATTTGGTTTCTGCCCTTGACAACTAGAGGGTTCTGATAAATGCGTCTTTAAGAAATTCTCCCTTTTAATTGTAGGTGCCTTTGTTTTCTACTCCTCCTACCCACACAGGCTATAATTTACACAGTTATTCTCTATTGACAATGATAAACAAGACTGCTCCTAAAAATGTTCCTGCTGTTAGTAGCCTCTGGGGATCATTTCTTGACTCAAAGCAACTTCCAAGTAACTATCCAGGTTATCACCAAAATGTGAGCATGCTTAAAGGCAGGGTGTGTTTGTATAGATCTTTATTTATTTATTTGTTTATTTTGCTTGAACCAAATCTAAAGTACACTCAGCGTGAGCAAGGAATTCAAATACAAAGAGGGTTCCTGTGTGAAAGGAATTAGATGCTCTCTGAATGGAAGTTCTTCTACTTGGTGACTTGTAGCAGTTAGCTGTTGCTGTGTAACCAACAACCCCAAGCTGACTAATTCAATGTGAGGAGCATTTATTTAGCTCTGACTTTGCATTTGGTTATGTGATTCTACTGGCTTGAGCTGGGCTTGATAGAGCTCACTGATTTCTGCAAGGTCAGGTGTGAACTGGTTAGGCAGCTTTGCTGAACTTGATGGACTTTTCCTACATGTTCTGGACTCTGCTTCTATGTGTCTTCTTATCTCCCAGTAGACAAGTCCAGACTTGTTCCATGCTGAAGACAACAGAAATGAGAGAGAATAAATGGAAAGGACTCTTTAAGCGTCTGCTTATATTAAGTTTTCTTCTGTCCCATCCGCTGAAGTAAGTTAGGTGGCCAAGCCCAGAGTCAGTGTGGGTAGATGTCACTGAAGGGTGTAGACACCTGAGTATCTTCTGTTGTCTTTAGTGAATATCTGGCAAGTCTTAGAAGAGAATCCTCTCCTCATGGGGCTAACAAATGATAATTGCTGACGTGAGACACCAAAAATGGAGAACTTTACAGAGGGATGGAAGGGGGAAGAGACTTACCAGTGCATCCTCAGGGAAGAATTTAGAATTGTATGTATTGTTGTTCTTCTGTTAAAAGTATTTCACACAGAGAACTGTTTTTGTTTGTTTGTTTGCTTGTTTTTCCCCAGTGTTTCACAACTGCCTCTAATCCTTCTGTTCATGCCCCTTTTGTCTTTTCAGGAAAGAGGATCCTCAAAGAACTTACAGTCTAGAATAAGAGGCAGACACAGAAATAGAAAATTTCAAGATCAAAGAATAAAGACTGAGGTAGGAATAAGCACAGCATACCATGGGAGTCCAGAGGCAGGGCACTTAGCCCAAGCAGGCAAACCATTTAGAGAAATCTATTTTAAATTGATTGTTTTATTTGCTGGATTTTATATTGACATGTTTTGCTTTGTTCTCAATGTGTTCTGGGACTGCAGCCTATTCATTTATTATTAAGAGAACGGTAATTATTTCCAGGAGCTCCTGAGAATACACTTTGCCTGATCTCTGCTGATTCTGGTATAACCTTCATATCTGTGAGGATGTCTGTGGCAGGAAGTGATAGCCCCTGTGTGCCTGGTGGGATACACCAAAGACCCTGGTCTGCAAGGAAGGTTTGCAGACCACGGCTTCTCAAACTTTAATGAGCATATGCATCCCCTGGGAATCTTGTCAAAGTGCAGATTCTGATCCAGGAGTACTGGGTTGAAGTTGGAGATTCTGTTTTTCTAACAAGTTCCCAGCTGCTGCTGCTACTGCTACTGCTACTGGTCTGTGGACCACATTTTCAGTAGAAAGACTGCAAAAAGATCAGCAGTACTTTCTGCACCGGTGGATATTATAGCAGGGCTAAACAGAGGCTTAGCTGTGTCTCAACAGTCTATCTTTCTAGACTATAAACTCAGTGGAGATTGCACCTTTTTCTTGCCTGCAACTCTATATCCAGGGCCAGGCACATAGAAAAATCTCAATAAATATTTGTCAAATAAATGCCTCCTGGTCCCCCTCTTTTCTCATGGGTAGGTATGCGTGGAGGTTTACCTGATGCTTTCATTTGATCCTGTGAATGCAGCCTCGATCTGCATCTATCTCAGGCCACTGTCTTGATCCATCACTTAGTTCAAGACAGCCTGGTGGCTCATGGCTGGGTCATGTGACCTTCATCTTTCTCATAGATTTGAAGAAAGCTCATTCTATTGCTAGAGCACGTGTCTGATCTGAGGCAGTCCTTCCACTGCCTGTCTTACTGCTCCTGTGTCCACAGACAGACCAGTTAGATATTGATTCTAGCAAAATATTTCACTGGAGCTCCTTACATCGTCTTAGACTTGTTGATTGACACTGTTGACTTCTTCCTATTACAGCTCTTCTGCCTTGGTTAATTTTCCCCAGATCTTTTAGCACCTTCCTGCTTCCTTACTTGGAAATCCCAGCAAAGCTGCATGGTTGGAGCTGGAGCTAAGCCAGCGATGACATGAAGGACTAACTTTGAAATAAAAGATGATCACCAGGCTCTTAGCTTGAGTTCCCACCCAGAAACTTGGCACTCTCTCCTCAGGATCCATTTATAAAAAAGCCAAAAGCAATTAACCATTATGCAAACTACCTAATCCTCAGCTTCCTCAACTGCAAAATGGGAGTAGCTGCACCCTCCTGTGGAGTTTTAATTAAGATTAAGTTGTGATATCATAAATTGCTTAGCTCAAGATCTGACACATGGCAAGTGCTCCATAAAGGATAGTTCTTTTCATTTTTACTTCTAAACAGCGAATCGTAAAGTCTAGGAACCTTCCCTAAGAGGAAGGTTCCAGTGAATCTTGGCTCATTTCTTTAACAGCTCATCACGGAAGAGAGCAGTTTGGATACAGTCAGGAACAAGGTATAAATAGCTAAATTAGTGACAACACAAGACTGGCGTGCCATGCAGAGCCCCTTTGGTGAGAGTAAGTGGGGCATACGTCTAGCCAGCAGAATAGCTTTCAGGTGCCTCAGCTCCTAGGGCTCCCCTACACTCTTTCCTCTTCTCTACTGCCTTTCTAGTCTCCTTGCTGTGAGTATAGCTTGTACCTATGTATGCTACCCAACACTTACCCAGAATTGCCTTCTTTCTGATGTTTGTATTTTCTAAGCAGGCTGGATTACCTTGAGTTTTATTTGTCTTCTAAGATTTTTCAACATCATAGAACATGGTAATTTAGTTAATCAACAGATATTTAGCACTATCCTAGGATAGGGCATATCCAGGGATACAGTGCTAAACAAGCCAGAGCAATGTCCTATCCTTGCAGAGGTTAAATGTATTTTGCAAAAGTGGTATAGATTTTTCACTTAGTCAGGAAGCAAGATGGTGACTAGGAAGAGTCCCCGCCTAGCAAAGACTCTAGCAAAGAGGTCCCAGAAGGAATGTATGCACAGCAGATACTTGTCTCCTAACTGAATCAATGAATATATACTTGTGAGGTTTAAAAAAAAAAAAGATGGGAGAGGAGAGATGGATTTTGGTGGATTCACCAAGACCCATTCCAGTTTTTCCTGGGAGCCACTCACTCAGTTATGGGATGGCCAAGAACATGCATTTCACAGTCAACTAAAGAATGAGAGTGGTTTGAACTTTGACCATGTGCTAGCTGTTAAAATTGGAAAGTCAAATATTACAGTAAACAAGACAGATTAATTCCTGCCTTCATCAAACTCACTATTCAACTAAACATTCTTTCCTGATTATCCCTATATCTGAATGAACTCAGAGCCTCTTACTATATTATCTCAGATGCTGGAAGGTCCATCCTGATCACAGGCTTTATTGAACATATTTTGGAGTGTGAGAACTTTTAAGGTGCCTTTCTAAAACAACTAGGCAGATTAATTCATAAATCTTGAAATCCATTTTTTAAACTAAGCTGATAAATGAGCAACCATCATTATTTGAGTTTAAATTCAACTGACATAGTGTTGCCCAGTCCATCTTGGACTGTCTTTAGTTACATTAAGTCAGGTTTTCTCAACCTTGGCACTATTGACTTTGGGGGCCAGCTGATCCTTTGCTGTGAGTGGCTGTTCTGTACATCCTAGGTTATTTAGCAGTGTTTGTGACTTCTACCTGCTAGATGCCAATTGCAATCATCCCAGTGTCTCAAAGCAATTACCAGGTGTCCCTTAGGAGAAAAACTGTCCCACAGTTGAGAAACACTGTATACATGCATTTGTGCTTTTCTATAATGACAGGGTTTTTTGAGTTGTACCTAATCTGGTATTAAGTGTTGGTTCTGTTGCGTACCGTCTATGTGCCATCGGACAGGCCTGGCCTGCGAGGCAGCTTCCTCATCTACACAAAGTGGGTAATGAAATGTAGAACCTGGCATTGAGGTGAGGCTTAAAAGAGGACGTGGGTAAAGGACCTGAAAGTGGAGAAGCTCAATGGCTATGATCGTACCTTTTTCCTTGGATAATGGAATGGATCATTGCAGAGAACTTCGTGTGCTTGGAAAGTATATGTGTGTGTGTGTTTGTGTGTGTGTGCACTTGCACATTCATGTGCTGTAGGACAGGGATATATTGCTGAGAAAGAACTAACCTCTGCGTGGCTCTAGAACTCCCTGGCAGACCCCGAGTAATATACAACAACAGAGAAATATAGATCAACAATAACAATAGAGGACAAACTTTGGAGTGAGACAGACCTAGATTTGACTCCTGGATCCACCATCTACTGGCTGTGTGATAAATTTGGTCAAGTTGTATAAACCTCTCTACCTGTTTCCCTGTCTGAGAAACAAATAACCATACCCGTCTCATAGGGTCATTGTGTTGTGCAGAAGAAATTAGATCACAAATGTACAACACTTATACCACGTCTGTGGCCATGTCGCATCTGCTCAATAACTATTAGTTGTTGTTGCTATTATTATCTGTGCTATTTCGCCCTTGGGTACATCCCTGGGGGTAACTTCAAAGCAGATAGTGGCCTCTTTCCAGGGGTTTCCTATCGTGCCAGAGTAGCTCAGTCAACAACTTCCCTAATGAGCTCAAGACTCCATCAGCGGGACCTTTTGTTTTCCTACTAACTCTCTGTCAACATGGTTTCCGCTCTGGCATCAACATTATACCAATTGCATATTCACTAGCCTGCACGGGCCTCAAGACTATCAATTGCTACAATGGAGTAAATGATATTCATTGTTAAAACAGGGTAAATGCCTATTTCCTTTACACAATAGAAGGAACGGTTATAGGCTATTAAGTAAATAACTATAAATAACACACTATAAAATGCTTTACATATGCCTTATCGCACTGAACTGCTAGTGCTCTGAAGTAGCTGTTATGGCTGGGTAAATTATACGTGTTTTTAAACACTGTCCAAAATACATATTTACACGTACTTAAAATCCTACACTAAACAGTCTCTATAGCAACCAGTAAAACACAAAAGCCTTATTAAGCATTCTTTGTAGTATTTTTAGGAGTTTAATCATTAGGAGAAAGCTCATAGGCCATGTAGACACCAGGGAACACGAAGAAAGAAAGTCTTTATAGGAACAAAAGAATGAGGTTGGCTTTGAACCTGGTGGGAGAGGGTTTTATGTTTTTAAACTAATAATCACCAAGGGCCTTCTCTTTGTGAAGGCAATACTGTGTTTGGGGTACATCAGACACAATTTTGGAATTACAATCTGGTTCTCAGCCTAGAAGAGAGATTCTTCAATTAACATATTCCAGCAAAAGATCACTTTCAATTTTCTCTCTTTAGTCACAGCAAGAAAAGATTTCCTTGCCATTGAAAAGTGAAGAAATATGTAATATCTCTGTTGAGCCTGAGTCATATGACTCTACCAAGGGTAATTCTGATGGTTTCATTGGGGTGGAGCCGTATTCCATCATTTGAGTTCTGTATTTATCCGATTACTTACAGCAGGCTGCAGTGACAACATACCTTAGAAACACCAGTGACTTAACACTGCAGAATTTTCTTTCTTGCTCATGCTGAGTGTCTGGTGTCAGTCAGTGGTGTTTATACACCCGGCTGTCTCTCAGAGACCCTAGGGAGCTCTATCCTCTTGTGATCCCACCACTCATTCTTTCCAGGGTTTTCCAGCTAGGAGAGAGTGCTGGCAGGTGGCCCTGGGGCCCAGAAGCAGCACATCTCGCTTCCACTCACACCCTATTGGACAGAACTTAAATCAAGTAGTTCCAACGAACCTACAACAAAATTGGAAAATGGGGGAGCACATGGAAAATATACAGAGTGCTGAACAGTTTTGAGGAAAATATCGCTTAAATGTCAGAACTATGCCAGATACTTCACACTGCCTGATTTTATCTTTAAAACAACTTAACAATGTAAATTCTCCCCGTTTGCCGATGGAGAACAGACTCAGAAGTCTTAAGTGACTTATGTAACTCAACCACAAATTGGAAGGGTGAATTTAAATTTAGGTCAAGCTAAGGCTGAACATAAAATACTCTGTGGCCCAGCAGTTCTACTTTTAAGTAGTTTTCCAGAAAAATACACATATTTTCACCAAAAGACATGTTTGTAGCATGTTTGTATGAGCATTCTTCCTAATAGCCCCAAAGTGGAAACAAACCACCATTCACAAACAGTAGGATACATTGTGATATATAAACGCAATGGAATATTATACAGTACTGAGAACCAATAAATGGTAATTTCCTGCAAACATGGATAAATCTCACGAATATCTCATCGAATGAAAGAAGTCAGATAAAAAAAGAATTCATACTGTATGATTCCATTCCATATTACTCAAAAGCAAATGAAATTAATCTACAGTGATAGAAGTCAGGATAATGATGACCTTGGAATTTGGTAGTCATGAAGAAGGTACATGCTTAGAGCTTCTGTTTTTCTTGTAATGTTCATTTATCTGGATGCTAGTGACATGGGTCTGTTTAGTTTGGAAATTCATATATCTACACAATTATACCTTTGCATATTGCTCTGCATGTGTTATGCTTTAATCTAAGTCTGCTTGGAAAAAGATAACTTGCAAAATTATAAATCATAGATTCAGATCAAACTGAGTCTAGAGCCCTGTCTGTTATCATGTAGCATTCATTTCTTCTCCAACCACATTAAAACAAAGTTCACTTCTACCCTTAAACAGTTCAGCTTTATTTCTACTCCATTGACACAGACAGCCCCTCCATTAAACAGTTCCTTAGGATAATGTTTTAGATAGAAACCTGCGGCAAATTTGAGAGAATTGTCAAAGTCAACTACAATTCACTCCAACATTGACTTCAGTAAGATAGTTTTCTTCCCTGAAATCAAATGTAAACCTGGGGTTTCCAGAGGATGAAGGGAAAGACAATGGAATCTGCTTTCTTCTTATGCTAGCATAAAGAATATAGTCAAGTATAGAGGAGAGAATGAAACCTATATTAAAATGAACCCCAAAGCAAGAAAATACAGTAATATATATTGCGGCTAGAGATGTTTCTGTCCATTTCATTTGGAAAATGAAACTCACAAAACTCAAAAACCGTTTTTCCTGCCCAACTGACATGAACGGACAGCTGAAAGATTAATCCCATGCTGTTCTCTGCCCCTTCCCTACCCCTCCCCCACACCCAACACCAAAACAGCAATTTGGTGGAGCCCTGACCGCCAAAAGACAATGTTGTCTTAGGAAAGGTATTAGCAGTAAATCCTCAAGCTGTTTTATAAGCACCTCCTAGGTTGGCAACAGAAGGCGAAACACAAACTTGCAAGATGAGCTTGAATTTAATTTTGCAGTTTTCATCTGTCATCATGTTATAACAGCATGGTGTTCTAGGCTTTTCAGAAGGTTCAGGGTATAAGTATGATACTCCTACTGGGAAGGACTTCGCTCCCATCTGTTTCTATCTTAGAAGTGGTGCTTGTGGGATCATGGTTTTCAGAGATCTAGTGGGAGTCGCCAGAGCTCCCTCTAAAGACCTGTTAGATTCGTAGTCAATGGAACTCTTTATCTGCATGTTTTGCTTATTCATTTATTTGGCACTCTTTTTTTTTTTTTTTTTACTAAGCACCCGTTTTGTTTTCGGTGCTATGCATGGCTCTGGGCATGGACAGAGAAGATGTGCTTCCTGCCCTTGAGAAGCTCCTAATCAGAGGGAAAATAGACAAATGGGAGAAATTTTAAGAAGTACCAATGGGACTAAATAGTGTACCATAAGAGCAAATAGGAGACATGGCCACCAATCCTTGAGGAATAAGATCACTTCTTGGAGGTCATGACATGGCTGAAACATGATGAGTGCGGTGAAGCTATATTAGATGCCCCCCCGCCCCCCCAATACCAATCACTCTGCTCGGCTTTGAAAATCTGAGGATGTTTAGAGCCTGGCTTGAATAAGGAGGTAGATTGGTAGTTGACAAGGGATAAAGATAATCAAATGGACTCTTTCGATAGATTAATGAAGTTGAACATGGTGTTTGAGGCCCAGCTTGATGGAGATGATGCCTGGGAGTTAATTCTGGGCAAATGAGTAGCAGTTAGAGGAAAAAGCAGGGAGGTAGAAAGTAGAAGATGTTCTAAGAGAAGGGATGGCATAAGTGGGCACAGAGTCATGAAACAGTAGCCCTACAATGGATACTTTGTTTTAGTGTAATTGGAGTAGACGTCTTGAAACTGGGGGCTGTGGAATCTGGGAAGTGCTCAGTCTTGCAATTACAGAGAGATGTGGTAATTTTGGTGAATCACCAATTGCTGCTGGTGGTGATTTGATCATAGTGTCCTCAATAAGGATCACCCCAATACCAGTATGGTGAGAGGATGAAATGTGAAATCTAACTTAGCGTGACCACTATACCAATGTTACCCGCAAGCCTTATTCTTTCCTCCCTCAGTCTTCTGTGCCATTAGAAACATGAAATCTAAGCCCAGAGAACGGCCACTAGGAATAGAACAACCTGTTATCCTGCATTTCCCCTGTAGACACATGGCCTTGGTGTGGATTTATACAACTACATTTAGGACTGATGATAGAATCATTGTGTGTGTGTGTGTGTGTGTGTGTGTGTGTGTGTGTGTGTGTGTTTTATCCCTTCCATGACACAAACCAAGAAAAAAATCATAATAAAATTTTACAAGTTAGCTGCTACCAAGAATAAACAAGAGAGCACTATAAGAAATGAATCAGAGGCTCTAACTGAATCTGCTCTCAGGACAATAACTATAATGCAAAGCCAGGGTCTGAGGAGGTCGCAGTGGGAAACTCTCCTGGGGCATTTCCGAAGAGAAAGGAGATATTCTCCTCCTGTCATCTTCACTTCATGTCCTAATATGTCTGTGGATGTGCAGAGAAAACATAATCTGCAGTCTCTGCTCTGAATCAAGGTTTGGATAACCAGGGCCATTAAGGCATCCCCAAGGATCATAGAATTAACCCTCTCTGAACCCAGGGAAGCCACTGCCACTAAAGCACCAGAAGAAAGTTGCTTGATTCTAATAACAGCTGAGCCAGAATGTCACTTACCATTAGGTTCAATTGGCATTTGTTTTTCCCTTTTTAAATTACAAGATTACCTTTAAATTGTGTACAGGAGCTCATAACTGCTGTCCATTGGAGGTAATCGGGAGTGATTTCATTTTACCCATAGACAGGTTGCCCCTTCTAGAGTCTTTGTTCATTAAGCTTCTGTCTGTCTCAGGTTCCATTTAAGTATCAAGGAGGAATAAATTCTGTAGCACTAAAGACATCACATGTTTGCTTTTAGAGTCACCTCCTTTGTTGGCCGATGATTTTTTTGGAGCAGGCTGTATTCTCCTGGATCCTCTCAGACATATGTAGCAAATATGCATTCTGTATGCCCCCTGGGCAGTCTTTTCAACACAGATCACTGTGCTGGGCTGATCCCATGAACTCTCCAAAAAAAAAAAAAAAAAAAAAAAATCACTTGGAAAGACAGGTCTAAACTGCTAGTCACTCTGTGTTGCCTTCAATGGAAGCAACCTAGTATAACTCCTTATAGAACAAGTCGTAGCATTATTAATCCATTCATACCCTCATTCGTTCATTCATTCATTCGTTCATTCATTCATTCATTCATTTGATATAACTATTGTGTATCAACTATGTGTAAGACATTGAGCCTGACACAGGGCCAGTGGCGCAATGGATAACGCGTCTGACTACGGATCAGAAGATTCTAGACATTGAGCCTGGCGTAGATAAAATAGTGAGTTGGAAGCTTACAGTATAGTGGTAGATGGACAAAAATTAAACAGATTTCACTGAAATGCAGTAACAGTCATAAAATGGAGAGAATAGGAGGCCCAACCTGGGTACATTTATTACAGGGTCGAGGGCACAGGCAAGTCTCCTCATAAAGAATTACATCAGAGCTGATCCTAAAGGTTGAGAAGAGTGTCACTGGCTGAAAGAACAGTTTGTACAAGGGTCCAGTGGTGACGGAAGTTCAGGGATGGTGAAGATGGAAAGTAGGTATGCATGTATGAAGAAAGCAGAGCAGTGGGTCAGGTGGTCAAGAAGAGATGCAGGAGGAAGAAGACGGAGATTGTATCACAGGGAACTTTGTCAGCCTACTAATGAGCATGTACTTTATCCCGAGGGCAAAGGAGTAGAGAGGAGAAATGTGAGCAGATGTACCATTGAGAAACATTTACCCACAGTAGATGACTGGTTCTGGGGGGGGGGGGGTGTGATGCATTCTTTTTTTGTTGTTTTTTAAGATTTTATTTATTTATTTGACAGACAGAGATCACAAGTAGACAGAGAGGCAGGCAGAGAAAGAGAGGAGGGAAGCAGGCTCCCCGCCGAGCAGAGAGCCCGATGTGGCGCTCCATCCCAGGACCCTGGGATCATGACCTGAGCCAAAGACAGAGACTTAACCCACTGAGCCACCCAGGTGCCCCAGTCTGATGCATTCTTAAGCCTGATAAGATCTCATATGTATCATCCCTCTCCACAGCAGTAACCTCTAACCAGCCACCCCCTTTGATTTTGATCACCCCTCCCCTGCCAAGGACACCCTCTGTATTCCATTTATTCTATTTCTGCATGTAACAGAATAGAGTTGCAGAAGGAACCCATTTAATGGGGTTCAGAGGAAGAGTTGAAGGCATGACAAGAGCATAAACACTCATGGCCCAAGACCCTCACCAGAGGCCACTCATAGGCAGGGGACAACTCTGGATTTGCCTTGGCAAAGTGATTTAAGTGGCTTTATTGTCAGGTCCTTCTGCTTTATTGATAGAAGAAATTTAAGAACCTGGGTTATGAGTTGTAGCATTCTGATACCACCAGCATTATTTTGAAGACACACTGGATTTGGAGTCCCCGGATACAGATTTGAGGTCCAGTTATGTCACTTAAAACGTAGACAATTTACGGGACATTGTAGTGCCATTTTTCTTTTTCATCTAAGAGTTTAGCATAGCTCCTGCAACCTAAGATGTTGTGAGGCTTTGCTTTAATGACATATGCATAGCATATGCAGATATTCATTGAATGAATGGAAGAATGACACTGAAGAAAACCCTGACTTCATGGTCTTCTCATCTGTAAAATGAGAAGGCTGGGCTGGACGCTTTGGATTTCTTTCCACCTTAAATGATTTATAGTTCCCTGACACCTACCTATTTTGAGGCTTATACTGACCAATGGCATGGTGTGCTAAATATAGAGAAATCTGGTTTGGTACCTTACACGGTCGAAGGACAAGGGATAAAAGATTTCTGAGAGAAAACACCCTCATGACTACCCTGGCCCCACTAAAATCACTCTGATCCCAGAAGCCGGGTAGGGAGAAGAATGTTTATTTGCTGCTGTCGCTGGCTTTACTTGACTTCTCTGGTGAACACTTGGTCTCAGAGGACGCTACTGACAGCAAATTTCCTGTAAGACCACTTTAAACTGTAGAAAAAAATTGCTTTATTCTTTTATGTTATCTCATGAAACACTATTGATGCACTGTTCATGCTAAAAAAAAGAAAACAAACAAAACTTCATGTTTTTTCTTGAGTAAGGACTCGAAGAAAGACGATCTGAGCACAGAAAATCTGATATTGAATAAATGTTTCTTGCTGGCTTCTGGAAGGTGATCTGATTTGGAACTTAAGCACCTCTGGGAATTACCCCCTCTGTTCAGCACCACTGAAGTAAATACTATACGTTCTATTTTTGCCATATTTAAAGAATGTGTTCTTTCATATTAAGTAGACATTGGCATGACTCAGTATTTAATACCTCAGCTGACTGGTCTTTACTATGGTGATGTAGCTCAAAATAGCCACACGTGGAACTGTTCCAAAGATATGACAATGGAAAGTTTTAGGGAATAGATATCTATTTAGGGCTGACTGAAATGTGCCCCATTTACAGTTGGAACATCTCTTGGCCACAGCGGATTATCTCCTATATTGTTGGGACCTGATGATTTCTGTATTACCCGTATCTTCCATTTTGCTCCTTCTGAAAAGGTTATGATGTTGATCACATCAGGCCATGCAGATGCCTTTCCTAGAATGCAGCTCTTAAAATGTAGGAAACAAAGCTGCAAATCAGCTACTCAGGCATGGAATAGTTAGAAATAAAATCACACAATCAACATCGTTTTCTCTGGGAATCTGGGCTGACCCGTCTCTGTGTCGCTTCCCCAGAATGCAGCCTCATGGCATCCACTTTGTCATGGTCTCTCCTTAGATATTCATCTCTTAACGTGGACTTTATGCATTCCTAGGGGATAAGAAATCTAGTTGCTTGCTCACTTCTACAATTAATTATCTGGCACCGAGTAGGTACACAAGAAAATTTCTAATAAAGGCTATCAGCCCATTAGTGTTGCACTTTATTTTATTGTTTAATTTTTTAAAAATGGTTTAAGTAATCACTACACCCAGCATGGGGCTTGAACTCACAACCCTGAGATCAAGAGTCACACCCTCTTCCAACTGAGCAAGCCAGGAGCCCCTTTTAATGTTGCATTTTAATTGTCTGTCTTCCTCACTAGATTGCAAAATCTGTTAGATAGAGACTCCATTTTTTAAAAAAGAAAACACCGTATTAGAAGAGTGCTGGTTTTGATAATCCGTGCTCAGTCATTGCTTACTGAAGGAGTGAATGATGAATGAATACGCATAAGCCGTAACAACTAATTGAAAAGGAAAAAAGTGTTTAAACCTCTGCACTCAAACTCTACGACTCAGAACAAATAAACGGTACTGGAAATGGTTGTTAAATTTTGTGCATCTACCTCTTTATTCTGAATCATCAATCTACTTTGTCTAAAATATGCACAAGCATATTTTAAGAATTCTGATACTAAAATCATTCCAGTATTTGCTATTTTTTAAAAAAAAACTCTATTGATGTAAAATTGACTTAGAATAAACTATACCTACTTAAAATGCACAGTTTGATAACTTTTGATATATGTAAACACTGGTATGATATAGGTAGACAAGTTTCCTTGCATCCCTTCGTAATCACTTCCCATTAGGCAACCACGGATCTACTTTTTGTCACTGTGCATCAGTTTGTATTTTCTAGAATTTCATACCAATGGAATTTTATAGTACATTCTCATTGTTGTTTTGGCTTCTTTCACTTATCACAGTTGTTTTGAGGCTAATCCCCATTGGGGTATATATCAGAAGTTTATTCTTTTTTCTGCTGAGAACTACCCCATTGAATGAATATACCTCTATTTAACCATTCATATTTGGGGAGTGTTCAGTTTCTAGCCATCACAGACGAGGCTTCTATGAACATTCACGTAAAAGAACGTATACACAAATATTTCATTTCTTTTGTGCAGATACCGAGGAGTGGAATGGTTGGATCACAGGTGGATGTTTTAACATTTTGAGAAACTGCCAAGCTGCTTCCTAAAGTAGCGGTACCATTTTTCTTTCCTACAGTGTACGGGAGAGAGTTCTAGTCCTTTCTCATCCTTTCCAAGACTTGGTGAGATCAGCCATTTTAACTTTAGCCATTTGAATAGGTATATAGTGGTATCTCATAGTTTTAATCTTAATTTCCCTAATTACTAATGATATTGGGGAACTTTTCATGTACTTACTTGTTATCCATCTATCTTTTTATTTACTGGGTTGTCTGCTCATTATTGACTTTCAAGAGTTCTTTATATATTTTCAGTAGGAATTCTTTGCCAAGTATATGACTTGTGAATATATACTTTCAGTCTGTGCCTTGTCTTTTTGTTCTCTTAACAGTGTCTTTTGAAGAGTAGACATTTTAAATTTTTATGAAGTCCTATTTATCAATTTGTTCCTTTATGGATTGTGCTTTTGATGTCATGTCTGAGAAATCATTGCCTACACCAATATCAAAAGGTTTTTTCCTATATTTTCTTCTTGAAGTTCTGAAGTTTCAGGTTTTATATTTAGGGCTACGATCCATTTTGAGTTAATATTATATATTAGCAAGTTATGGATCAAAGGTAATATTTTTATATGGATACTCATCTATTCCAGCACTACTTGTAAAGGCTACCCTTCATCCACAGAATTGCCTTTGTGCCATGTAGAAAAGCAGCTGTCTGTACATTTATCATTGGAGCTTTATTATAAATCTTGAAATCTGTGTTATCTGTCCATCCTTAATTTTTTTTAAGTTGTTTAGGCTGCTTTAGTTCTTTCAATTTCTTTGCATTTCCATATGACTTTTGGAATATGATAAGTTTCTGTCATGAGAAGCCTGGTAGGATATTGATCAGTGAGAATTGACATCTTAACCATACTGAGCCTTTTGATCCCTCAACACGGTATAGTCTCCATTTATTTAGGTCTTTAATTTCTCTAGCAATGTTTTATAGATTTCGAAGTACAGGTCTTTCACATCTTTGGTCTGATTAATTTCTATGTATTTCATATTTTTAAAGATATTATAAATGATATTTTTAAAATTTTGATTTCCAGTTGTTGGTAGTACATAGAAATTGAACTGATTTTTGTGTATTGACTTTGTATACTACAGCCTTATTAAACTCACTTATCATTTCTGCTATCATTTTTGGGGATTCCACCAGGTCTTCTCCATAGAAGATCACATTATATATGGGTAAGAATAATTTTAATTACTTCTTTCCAATTGGGACCACTTTTATTTATTTATTCATTTTTACTTGCCTTATTGCACTGCCTAGAACATCCAGTGCAACACTGAATACAGGTAGTAAGAGTCGATATCCTTTATCTTTTGCTTGATCATAGAGGGAAAATATTTAGCCTTCAAGTATGAACTCAGAACATATGCAGAGACCAACTGCACTCTGTAATTTTTATAAAGCCCCAAATGTGTACATTTGCCCAGTTCTAATGAAGATTGCTGTAGAATATAGAATATCATTACAGAAAAATTAGAATCAGCAGCTGACAGTAAACCAGGTGATTAAAAACAGGATTTAAATAGGGTAAGGACAGAAATATTCTTCTCACAAACCGAGGCTAGGAGCCTGATGAGAAGGAATTGCATGTTGACATAAGAACTACACTTTAGATGATTTATAACTTGGTATTGTCTGTGTGACATTGAGTAAAAACACTGATGAGGCTTTACAGGTTGTTACAGCCAGTGTTGGTCTGAGGCCAGAAACATACTCTATGGGAAGGAGTTTGAAAATAGCTCCGAATTGACTCTGGTACAGTGGCGTACTGGGGCCAGCTCGTATAGGTTCTCTTAGCCAATTTTGCTCAGTTCTTCCCAAATTACATTCAATGATGTCTCCTTGGTAGCTTGGAATTGACCATGGTAGGAGTATTTACACCATGAAAATTTGGCAGTTGTGACAAACCATGATTTTTTTTCCCCTCGAGACCTGGTTGTTAAACGTGTATCAGTCCACCACTATGTAATTAGCACTTATCAGCACACCACTGCATAATCAGTAGTGGGTGTATAATATTATTGATATATTAATATATTCATGTGGGTTATAATTCCTTGCATCTAAGAGTAAGACACAACATAATTTTATGTATAATCTAAGAAAGAAAAAAATGCTATCAATTGTAATTTAGAGATTCCACTGATAGAGGACACATCCTATTCTTAGCCATGCTCAAATGTGAAAAACCCTGACCTTTAACATTGAAGAAATAGAGCATTATTGAAGTTTATTATATAGGAAACACCATGTAGTTTGTTTTGTGTATTGATCATTCACTTAAAATGTTTAATATTTTATTACAAAATCCTGTTAAACAAAACTTCATAGCCTGAGTCCAGATCTTGAGAGCTCATGCAGGCAAACCCAAGAAGCAGCCCTCTTTCACCTAATCTCACAGAACACTTACTATCTTTTATTGGTGAGTGTGTTCATTCATTTGTCTCTCCTAACTAGATAACAGTACACTTGAGGGTAGAACACTGGCATGTCTTATTACCCTTTGTATTCTCAGTGTTGAGTTAGTTATCTATTTCATTGTGAGTAACCAAGAAATGTCAAGTGAACAAAAATCTCTCTCCATATCTATCTATCTATCTCTCAAAGCTCCTAAAGAAAGCTTATCATATCTATACTAACCAGGTGCATACCACACAGGTAGAAACTCACATGCAGATGGCAACACAAAGATGCTATTTTTACAGAGCTTTTATTATAACTTAGAAATCAGATATATTGTTGAGTAACCTCTTTGGTCCTGAAAAGCTCACCAGAGAGCAGCACTCAGTGTTGCCTGAATAACCTCACTGGTCAGGTTGGCTGTTTCTGACAGATGAGGATGAGCAGGGAGATAGTCAATGCCATATTGAATGCATCACTGACTAGGGATGCTGGCATTTGGGCATTCTGACATGGGTGGATCTGTCCTTTCTTACTCTTCTCTCAAGGACTGAATGCAAGTGAGAATCTTCAGTGAGCTTTTATATGTCTGCTGCTTAACAACTAATGAGAAAGTCTTAGGGCAGCTCTTCTCAGGCAGCTTGGTTGAGTATGTGAGAAGCTGACCATTACTATAAGGTACCAGCCCAGCAGATCACTCTGAACAGATTCATTTGGACATGGTGGCTTCTTTCCTTTCCTTTTTCCAGAAGCTGAAAATATCCCCTGATATCTCAACAGAGGAGAATAAATTGTCCTCGTGTATTTACACAGAGGAGAAGATTTTCCTCATTGTATTTGCAATTCTGTCTCATGCGATGACCCCCATTTTCATAATCCTTCATGGAGTATCTTGATTTAAAAAGCTTTCTCTCCCTGCTGTTTCTGTTAAAAGGTTTTCTGGTGCGATTCTTAGAAAGTCAAATTCTGCATTTAAATGTTGTATTTCCGCAGATATAATTTTAAAGAGGCCATACTTCTGGAATGTTTTTCTTTCTGGGAGAGGAGCAAGCAGTTCCACCCTTCTGCGTATATCGTTAACCAAGCCACAAGAGCGTACAACAGCTTTAATAGCAAGGCAATTGTGATTACATCTCGCTCGTAATTACATTTATTTGCTCACATATGTCCAAAAAGGCAAGCATTAGCCAGACCGTAGGGGTATGTGTTTGTGCAAGGAAAATCATCTGGCAGATTGACGGTGAGGAAAATAGCTTTCAGCCACTTAGGCCTCTCCTGTCACGGACACGCTCAAAGACTGTCAGAGCTTACTTTGTTTTTGCTTTCATGCTTCTAAAATCGATTGCATTTGGAAAGCAGAGGAATTTATTATGGGCGATGGATTTGCATCAAAATAATCAAAATATTAGGGGCTGCATCTAACAAGATCATATATGTGATCCCAAAGAGAAGAAAGTTGAGGCGTACCATGGTTGAAAGCAGCATTGGAAATGGCCACTGTCCCATGTGAGGAAGGGATATGTGTAGCTTCTGGGAATTTAGAGGAAAATGGGAGAGTTATGCATATGAAGGAATTTTAGATCTGTATCACCAAGCTGTCCCTATGGAAGATAGTGAAAAAGGCATCTGTTTATTTGTGAGACAGGTGAGTTTGGATCCTGGGTGGGCCATTTGTAACTCAAAAGACCTTGGAGAAGTTACTTTATTCCTTAGTGCTTTCCGTTTCTTATCATTTGAATGGGTGTAGCAATACTAACCTTTGGAATTGGTGTAGCAATACCAACCTTTTTTCCTCCCTCATTACTCTCTGGCCTATAAGTAAGTTCCTGACTCTTCAGGCCACTGCTTTGTCCTGAGAGCCTGGCACAATTCCTGGAGCATCATATTTACTCAGTGAATATCTATTTTTTTGAACAAATGGATGTAAATTACTTGATCTCTTATGCATGACTCAACAAATAGTATTGTATTAGTTTGTTATTGGCACTCTAATAAATCATCACAAACTTCATGGCTTAAAACAAACACAGATTTATTATCTCACCGTCCCAAAAGTCAGAAGTCCTAAAATCAACATGTCAGAGGTTGCACTTTGCCTAGAAGCTCTAGGGAGAATCTGTTCCTTGCCTTTTCCATCTTCTGGAAGCTGCTTACACTCCCTGGCTCATGGCCCCTTCCTTCATCTCCAAAGTCAGCTGTATCTGCCTCTGCATCTGCCATCCCTGCCTCCCTGTTTTGAGGACACTTGTATTACATGGGGTCCACCAGGTAGTCCAGGAAAATCTGTATCAAAATCCTTGGCCTAATCACATTTGCAAAGTGCCCTTTTGCCATGTAACATGGACATCTTTGGAAGTGCCATTATTCTGTCTCCCACAAGTTTATGTTATGTAATAAAACCCACCTGACTTAGTACTGACACTTCTTTTTATTACCTGTTTGAAAGCTTCTGTCCAAGGCTCTCCTAACAAGTGACAGACAACTTCTAGATTTGTTTTTTGCCTCCATGGCAGTGGTCCAAGGGTGCTGGACACCAACCATGTCCATTTAGGCCTCAGTTAATGGTGATTTATCTCACTTATGTTTGGAGTTACTAGAGCATGTTGTTGGGTTGAAGAAGATTCTCTCAGCAGCGAAGAGAGGGTTTGGCATTCAGTAAGTATTTGTGGAATGCTGAGTAAAGCAGTGTCGAAAAGGCATCAGCCTACCTTCCAGGATCATTTCTAAAGACAAGGGATGCCTTGGAGAAAATTCTTTGTAACCAGCAGAAGAGCAGCACATAGCAGTGAACATGTATCTCCTGGGACTCACTTATAAGATGATATTGTGGTGGTTCATGTGCCTCTCTTCCCTTGGGCTGAGAAATTGTCAAACACGGGGATACAGCCTTCGGAGCCTGAAGCTGGTTGGTGGCCACCAAATACTGTGGAATAAAATTGTGTGAATAACCAAATAGTTCAGGGAAAAGCCAAGATCTCATACATGTTTTGGGCTATGAGAGGGTTAAAGAGCCATCAAATTTAACCTTTTATCCAATATTTAGTATTTTTCTGACCATGTGGTCTAAAAATAAGCCATTGAAATCCTTCTAGGATGATGTCAGAATAAATGAGTTTTCTATCTTTGGCAAATTTGGTGGGAAGTTCTTTCTTACACTGAGCCAAAATTATCTCCCTATGGTGCCTGTCCTTTCCTGTGTTCTCTGTGTCAGAAATCACCTCCTGTGGACTTCTCATGACAGACATATGTCTGCTCTCCCATTCTGTCGTCTCTTGCACACGATTTCTATGGTTCCTGTGATGTCAGATTTTATATATCTTCTATTTAATATGTCTTCTATTAGGCTATAAACTTCTTGAAAGCAGATTTGTTTTAGCTTTATCTTTGAGACACAAAGCTTTGCAGAGTACCAGATTTATAGCATAGGCAGAGTCAGGTTGGGTTGGATTAACACTATCGGTAATTGAGCATAATGGACTGAGCCCAGGACATTCAGTAGAGAATTGGGTTTGAAGTTTGCCCACATTGCTTCTGAACCCTGTGGATTGGGCAAGGCAATTCTCCTCTCCGAGTCATAGATTCCTGTCTCTATGGCAGCCACCTGGGGTTGTTTTGATGATAAAATGTGTGAATTATGGGAGTGTATTATGCAAATGTGAAGGGTTGTCTCAGTGTCCTTGAAGCCACATAGAACAGTTCTCAACCTCCTCTGTTTGGCAGCCCTTCAAATATTCAAAGGAAAAGATCTCACACTCCATATCCCAAGCTGACAATATATATAATAACTACCTGTGAAATGCCCAGAATTAAATTTCTGGGTTTCGGATATCTTATTAGCTGTGTGATCTTGGGAAGAGTACTGCTCCATGCCTCATGTCCTCATCTGTAAGTGTGAGATAAAGATGGGACCTGTTTCATAAGGCGGATGTGAAGATTGGCTAAGATGTTGGGTATCAAAGCTTAGGACGGTGTCTGGCATATAGCAATTAACCAATTGATTATTATTATTGCATGATTATTGTTATTTTCCCCAAGACTTCATGTCCCATATTTTCATCCATCTGAGGAAAGGGAAGTTGATCATTTTCTACCCTTTAGGTGTTCTCTTCCACTGACTGGGGGTTCTGTGTTGTCCCCCCACGCACAGGCTGAGGTGGCAAGAAATGAAAGCAGGAGATTCATGATAAAGAGAGAGAGAGAGAGCGAAGTTTGGAGTGTCAGCCCTCCCTTTTATAACAAAGGATTTGTAGCATTGGTATCAGTGTCTTCCGGTCCTGGCTGAGACCTGAGCTCAGGCATTGTTTCTCACCCTCTAGAAGGTGCCCTGTTACCTTTGAGGGAAAGCATTTGCTCGTTTTTTTTAAATCTTTTGAAAGTGCCGTCAGACCTCCACTAGCTCTCTTCCTACTCCTCTGCTCTCCCCCAGGCTTCAGGCCAGGTGCCCCAGGCATGGAACCCCATGTCCTGCTGCAGAGAGCCCTGGACGAAACATGCGCTTGCCACCCCTTGAAATGGCAAGGCCGATTTCAATGTGAGCTGGATGGGGTTTTGCAGCGAAGCACATGGCTCATGAGCCGCAGACCCTGGATTTATTCATGCATCGCAAGAGCAAGCCACATCCTGCGATCTGTCCTCTGATTTTTTTTTTCCTCCTCCAGAAAGAATATAATAAATTAAACATAGTATGAAATGCAAAAAGGTTACATTGAGACATATACTATTTGAAGGTTTAATTCATTTTTCTAGTGTATAAGACACAAGGCTATTAAATTTTTAAAGCCGTGATCTCCTAAACTCTCTACTTTATGAGGGCTTTCTTCATAAAGATAAATGGTTTCCTTGCCAAATCAAATGCAGATTTGAAACAAATTAAGTTAATGTTCAATGGTACAAGGTAGAATGGATGGGGGAGCTGTTTTATTTTGCATTGTAATAACCATACACACCTAAATCAATAGCTGTGGAAAAAAGGCAATAATATCACGTAACTGCAGGAAATGAAATATAGTGGCTGGGTGGGGGGGAGCCGGCTGCAAAAAGAAAGGGTTTGTATTGGAATAATGACATTTCATTAAACAGGGAAGGAGTAGTATTGAAGAGAAGTCCATAGCAGTAAATTCTATTTCTTATAATAACACTTGAGACGAGTTAAAGTTGGCTGGGTATTGTGATAAAGGATAATGCTGTCGTCTGTCCGTGCATTGTGCTATAATTTTATGTTTAAAGAAAACCTGAGATATTAAAGAGGCCATGCATGTTTCCAGAGTGCACCCCCATTCTCCTAATCTTTTGCTTAATTTCATACAAGGTCCAGTAATCTGTCTGAAAGTCAGTAGTTGGATAAGAAAGGTGGCCTAGTTTTTTTTTTTTTAATTGCTTTTGAATGAAGCTAACAGGTTTCCTTGTTTTCTCTTTAATTTATGATTATGATTGTGATGGGGGGGTAGGGCAGGGACGAAGGGATTTGCTATAAAAGAAAGGGGCTTTTTCAACAGTTATCAGAAAGAGATACATTCTCAGACCTGGTATTTTCCAACATACACCTGCCTACTGATAGGCCGTGAAACAGCTCCCTGTGACATATCATCTGGGAGACCTAAACTCCTTGGCCCTCACGGGTGCAGAGCCCTGCCTCTGGGATATCACTGTGTGAAAACCATTTTGACTAGACCATTGCCATCTTCTCAGACTGGCTCTGAAAGAGACTGTACAAGGTCCACCGTTCTTCTTCTCTAGCCACAGCCCCTAATGGTGCGCTCTTGGAGCTCCCCTGCGCTTTGAGCTCAGCCTGGAGGTGCTGAAAACTTGAAGCTTTGGAGTTGCTGGTGTATGTTTGTTACCCCTGGAATCATTCTGCTCTCTTCACTGGAGGAGACAGAATCATCTTTTCTGTCTGCCCCATATATGCCCACCTGGAGCAGGGCTTATAGGGATGCTGGCAAAGCAAGCAAAATACTGGAGGAGTCATCTCCTCCTCCCGGAGGCCTTCCTTGCCCTTGCCAGTTAGATGAACTTTTAGTCTCCACTTACTGTACTGCTTTAGAGTGGGAAGGCAGCACTGTGCCTTTTTACTGTATTATCTCAACTAATCTGCCTGAGTAATGGGAAGCAGGTATCACAGTTAAACACATGGGCTCTGGAAGACAGGCTACTCAAGTACAAAATGAGCCCTGTATAGCCTTGGACAGTTCCATTGACTTCTCTGTCCCTCAGTCTCCTCGTCTGGAAAGGGTTTCACACCCCTCAGGGATGTTGTCAGGATTAGATGAGGGTATGCGTGTGAAATGATGAGCAGCGTCTGGCATGCGGAATGCTGGGTAATTGTTCAGTGTTGGTCGGTACCGGTATTAGTGCCATCATCTGTGTTAGTAGGAAACCCATCACAGATGATTCTTGCCTGTTTTGTTTCAGGGACTTGAAGCTCAGCAGTGCAAGGGGCCCATGGAATGCATCAAATAAAGCTTCTTTCCCATCATTCCTTCCTTCTTTCCTAGAGTGATCACTGCACTGTAGAGTAATTTTATGCACAAAAGTGGTCCCTCTCCCAAGCTGATGAATAAAAAGGGTTGCTTTGTTAAATAGGAAAGGAATGTTAGGTTTGTTTGCTTAATACATAAATCTGTAAATAATGCCTCAGCTGTCTCTACCCCAGACAGGTGCCTCAATGCCTCTGGGTGTCTGAGCCTCCAATATAAGCCCATTTACCAAATGCTGCTTTAATGACTAGGAAGCATTACATAAACTGTAATAAAAGAGCTCAGATTAGACAACCAAGGGTATAAACAGAGCACATTTAATTACCAACCGAGCACTGCTCCTGGAATTAGGTCTCACGGTTTTTCTGGTTCTGTCTCTTCTAAGTCACTCTCCACTCTCCCTGTCCTGGAGAACCACTCGAAGCCTCAGTCCTGAAAGCACTGGCAGGGGCCATGGTGGGGGACACACGAAAGTAGAAGAGATTATTCTGTCCAGCGCCCAGGGTTGAGTGGGGGCATGAGTACCAAGCTTCCAGAGCAGGCAAAACCTAAGAAAGTCTGGGAAGAGCATGAGGTTCCCAGATACCAGTCTGTGGGAACACCATAAGGACAGCTGTCTTTGCGAATTCCGCAGCAGTATGTGGCTAGAGAAGGTGAAGGCATGCTACATTGTCACCAGGCACCACTTGCCCTCGCTTTCCTGCTGGCATGACCAGGAGAGAAGCCTTCTTCATTCCTTCTGGGGTGGCACGGCCTGGGTCTGCACTGGGTGAGGGTGATTCTCTTTAACTCCCTTGACCTTCAAATTTGCCAGGCCAGAGTCCTACCTCTCCAGCTCATTCATCTGTGATGCCACATTCAGTGACATGGCTCACCATGGAGATGCGAGTCCCCTACCTGGGTCCTACCAGAAACCCACCACTTCATAGCTGTATGGCCTCAGGAAAATAGCTTGGCCTCTCCGACCTTTCATTTCCCTCTTTGAGACCCATCATGGTGATGATCTGAGGATTAAGTCAGATGCAAAAGATCTAGTACTGTGCATGACAAATAATGCATGTGTAATAAATACTATTACTAATAGTTGAAGACTGACTCACCAGGTGTGCAAGAGGCAAAAATTCAACCAGTGTGGCATAGGAGAGAATTTTCTCTTCACCCCACCCCTACCATCTCTTGTATTGGCATTGTGGTCTCATAGCCTAGCCATTCTGCATGCCAGACGCTGCTAATCACTTCATGTGCACCCTCTCATCTAATCCATGAAGATGGTGAAAATGAGATAGAAAGTATGCCAGAGACTGAGGTGGCAGAGCTGAGGTTAAAATTCAACAAGTCTGGTTCCAGAGTCCAAATCCTAATCTCCAGGCTAGGCCTCACTATGTACATCTCCCTCATAGCACTGCGTGGCGTCTACCCTTCCTGGGTCTATGTTCCCAATGCTCTAGAAGCCCCTTGACTGCCAAGACCAGCCCACTAGCCATTCAGTCTTCGATGGCTTGACCGTTGAGTAGCAGGAATAAATACCACTTGGAGGAAAAAACTAAAGAAAGAAGGATGGAAGGAAATGAGGGTGTTGTCTTTGGTGTCTTTCTGTCTTAGGCAGAATTGAAAGTGATGTTGATTTTCTGTTTTTCTTAAAATCTTTCCTTAAATTCGAACAATGAGAATGGCATAACCACATAAAAACAAGTTAAATCGTAACTGCTTGCAAAACTAGAATTGATTTTCACATTTTTTCTGGGAAATGCAAAGATCTGGAGCTTTGTAACCAAGAGACACTGGGTTTGAATCTTGGTTCAGCAAATTGCTAATATATGAGTGTACTCACTAGAAAAATAGGCATTTGGATCACCTAGTCTGTGAGGCTCTTGTGTGAATTAGAAATAAATGATGGGAACGTGTGATCTGTGTAAGCAGCTCAGTAAATGACGGTCCTGTTCTCGTCACCCTCAGTGTTGCTGTTGTGGTTTCTGTTGTTTGTCTTAAGAGCAGAATGCCTTCTACCTCTACACATTTTGTTTTTTAAGGAATACAAGGTCCCAGAAAATTTGTAGCTTAATCCATCTCTCTAGTCAACAACACTTATTAAACAAGTGCTGTACCCTTCTCTGAACAGAGATTGGTACCACTCCCTGTGCTGGCATGAAGAAGGTCATGATCCTCAATTAGGGAACAAGAACTCACACCAAGTGCGTTGGTCAAAGAACCAGACCGAGCTCTTCAGACTGTGTCTTTGTTCAAAGAAACAGTAAGGAACATGCTTGAAGGGCATTCACGTGTCCAGCCTGGCTACTCTAGTAGTTAATCTGCTGCTATAAAAAATGACCACAGACTTGCTGGCTTAAAACTAGGCACATGCATTATTTTATAGTTCTAGAAGCCGGAAGTCTGATAGGGGTCTTATTGCACTAAAATCAAGGTGGCAGCTGGGCTGCACTCCTTCTAGAGGCTCTAGGGGAGATTCTATTTCCTTGTCTTTTCTAGTTCTTGGAAGCCACCTGCATTCCGTGGCTCCTGGCCTCGTGCTCCAACTCAAAAGCCAGGAGTACATTATCTTCAAATCTGACTCTGAACCTGTCTCCCCTCCTCATTGATGGGGACCTATGTGTTGATATTAGGCCATCTCAGACCATCCAGGATAATCTTCCTATCTCAAGGTTCTTAACCCAGTCACGTTCACAAGATCCTTTCTGCCATGTCAGGCAACATACTCCCCATTCCAGGAATGGATATGCAGCCGTCTTTGGGGGCCATTTTTTCTGTCTGCCACACATTCCATGGAAAAGACAAGATCTCCCCCAAGGGACCTTGAGTGGCGATTTACAGAAATGAAGAGTGATCTACCAAAGGCTTTGGCAAAGGGGGCTTTCTGTTTACAAGGAAACATGGAGAAACAGTTTTCTGCTTGGGCTTATTATCACACTTTTCACAAAAGAACATTTCCATTTTAGGTAGAAGGTGGTAATCATGATGCTAATTGCCCTTGATGGAATGTCCTCAAGGAGTCACTCATTTTGCAAAGTGCCTGACCACAGAAACTTATTTAGTCTTTATAATAACCCAGCAAAGCATCATTTCCATTCTGTTCAAGGCCCTGTAGTTATTGTACTGTGCAGCTGAGATTTGAATCCATGTCAGTCTGACCTTAAAGACCCAGTTTTTTCCCAGAAGACCTACCAGTTCCTGCAAAAGAATTCCTTACTTTTTCCATGGACTGAGCTACTGGTCAGCAATCTCTGTTTCCCAGCCAGATGTGGACAGCTGCAAAACAAGGGGGCAGTGCTACCTTCTGTGTTGGAACAGCAGCTCCACTGGGGAGGTCTGGGCTGGCAAGAGCTCGGAGTCATCAGCTCTCTTCTCACTGCCCTTTGAGAAACAAGGCAATCGAGAGAAAAGGATTTCCTGTCCAGTCTGACATCAAAAGGTTCCAGTCAGGGGCTCCCTGGGCCAGGATGCTGTTAGCCTGGGATATTAACCAAACACACTTCACCCCCGTGTTTGTCAGGGTGTTTGTGTCTTTGACGCAGCCTCATTCCTTGGACTTAATTAAAACCCAGTTCCCTCTTTTATTCAATTTATGAGGCCTAGCCGGCAGGATTAAGCGATTACAGACAAAAAGCCCCATTTGTGAAACACTCCTAAACTCAAGCTGTTACGCTGCTTACTTGTACTCCATTAAATTAATAAGGAATGAATCGGCTGATCCATTATGAATAAAGCTGTGGGGAGTCTCTGCCCCGCTTCATACTTCCTGCTCCCTCCTCAGAGAACATTTGTGTAAAATGATTATGTTCATATTCATTCAATTGGAATTCTCTAAAAGTGGAATGCATAAATTACTCTAAAGACACAGAGTTTATCTTAAACATTAACTACGAAGGGTGAATTAATAAGACCATTATAAAACCATTAGCATGCAGTGTATTTACCTACAACTGCAGTATACCTAAAGCATATTCAACCCACAATTGCCATTTGTGTTGGGTGATCAAGTTAGTTTATTTTAGCTCACAGTTCATTTAAACTCATAACACACCCTTGAATATCCAATTTTTTCTGTTAGCTTCTTTTTTTTTAGGGGTTCTCTCCTCTGGAAATCGACTTTTATTGTTTCCTGATTCAACCACAAACCTCTCTCCAGAAATTATTATACCCAAGTGTTTCCAAATATTAGTTACTTAACTCTCCAAAATAGGAACCAAGAGGCTAAACTTAATCAGATGAAATATAATTCACATACCGAGGTCCAGAGAATTTCATTTTCTGAGAGGTGTGGAGAACACAATTAGAGGGGGAGGCCATTCAAGGATTTTTAGTGGACCACAAGCCCAGGCTATTTTGAGAGGGTAATACGGTTCTGTAGAAGTCAAATCTTACTTTATCTTCAGGGTTCCCAGCCTGAAAACACTTGACATTTGGGGCTGGATCTTCTTTATTGTGGGGCTGTCTTCTGTGTTGTAGGCTGTTTAGCAGCATCCTAGTATCCTATTCACCAGATACCAGCAGCAGTATTTACTCCCTCCCTAACAGTTGTGACAACCAAAATGTTTCCAAATATTGCCAAGTCTTTTCTGGGGATCAGATTAGCCCCGAATAGCCCCTCGTGGAAAGCAACTACTTTAATCTATATAACTTTCCAAATACTGGTTTATAAAACTGCTTAATGACAGTCACTTCTCTGTTTTTCCCTGGGTAGGGACACAACAGCTTGGAAAGAACAACTCTGTGCTCTGAAACCACTCGCCTCCCTTCTCCCCCATTCTGGCTCTGGTCACAATTTAATTTCTCATTCCAGCCTTGAGTGATAAAACACAAGCCAGCGGGAGAGAGTTTCCACAGGCTTTACGTCTACTTTCCCACCTGGGGTTGCCTCCATGCACCCTGCCTTCGCCCTTGTAGTGTAACTCAGAATCAAGTCTGAATGTTTTGTTGTCTGACACTATCTTTTAAATTATTGTCACCCAAATGGACTTATGCGGGAGATGATTTCAAACAAGAGTCTGAGGTGTCACCTCTTCCCTGCTTAAGATTCCAACACACACACACACACACACACACGTGCACGTGCGCAGGCAAACACAGAGACACACACACGCACATGCACACATACATGCGTGCACACACGCGCACACACCTCCTCTCAGAGGTGCCAGCTCTGGGGCTCCCGCCTGGCAGAAGGGAACTCAAATGCCCTGAAATCCCGGCTGTCTCAGCTTCAGAATGGCAAGTCCTCTCCCTTCTGCCGCAGCAAAATCCGTACCACAACACAGTCATCTCTTCCAGTTCCCACCCCTGTGCCTGGGGGGTCAGATGTGTTCAGACAGATGTGTCCAGAGCCCGGCTAACAGGACGGAGTGGAGTACGTGGCAACTGACACAGATATCGGGGTTGACTCCCAGCATGTGGAGATTCTCTTCTGCTGGCTTCTGTGTTCCTGCTGGAGGCCGGACCGGGAAATTAGTCTGGTCCTAGACAGTGCTATCCTTGTCATGGGCACAGAACCCGAGGCCGAGAGAGAGACACACACACGTTAACTTCCTCAGTGGCGCCCTTCTAGTGAGACATGAGAAGAGGTATAAATGCGGATTGCCTGCCACCAAGTCTCTTGACCTCTGACCCTCTGACTTCGGCATTCCGCTTGCTTTCTTCTTCTTCTTCCTCTTTTTCTTTTTTTTTTTTTTTTTTTTTTTTGCGTTCTGCTTTCTTACTACCTTCAAATTACCATGGTCATTACAACCTATCAAAAACCAACTCTTCTTTGCCAGGACTGAGCACTGAATAATTAAATGGATTAAAGTCTTCTTTATACCCAGGGTTTCGAGCTCTTATGCTGCCATTTTCTTCTTTCTTTTTAAATATTACAGTAAGCACTTTTACCATCGGCTAGTGTCCTCTCAAATCGCTAATTTGTTCCCCTTTCCTTTCTGTGACAACTCCTATCACACCCCCCCCCATGTCACTGAGTTTTAAGAAGAAGGAGAAAGGAAGCCAGCGAGATGGGTAACCAAGGACATGGATTGTCCTCCACCAGCTCACTGGCTAAAGGCATCCCTTGGGGTGGAGTGAGCTGTCTGTGTGGGTTGTGTGTCCACGCAGCAGGGCTTCTGCCATCACCGGACAGGGTCCCACGCTAGCTGACATTTTATTAGCTGTATTCCCTAGGGCAAGTTACTTAAAATGAGTCTCAGTTTTCTCATCTGTCTAAAAAATTCATCATCTGTGCCTCTCGGTGCCGCCATGGGTAAAGTGAGCGCACTTATTAAAGTGCCCTGATAAGTGGTCCTGGCACAGCCTTTCCACGTATAACTGAGGTCGGGAGGCTCTCTTCTCCGTGGGCCCCTAAACTCCTCATCACCAGCCCAGTGGGAAGGATTAATGCATTCTTTCTTGAAAGAACTTACACGTACATATGGAATTGGCGAAAGTCTGCCTCTTTGGCCTGATTCCAAGCAAAACTAATCATCAGAAACTTCATGCAGATTTACGATTACTCTTTCTATAACAGGGTTAGGCCCACGCTGCTGAGACAGAATTAAAAAGGGGCTGCTATGAGCGAGAAGTCTCAGGTCTTCACAAAGAAGGAATTTTCACACACGGCACCTCGTGTGGATCTCTGACTCCAGGCTGGCTCTAAATTAATATCAAACATTAAAATAGCCCAGTGCTCCTTTCTTAAGATTGCTGTGATGAGCCCTCACAACTGGGCTGTGAGCTTTCGTTTAAAGCTCATGAGGAGAGTCACACCAGACCTCAACACAGTATGCTTAATCCAAGACATAATTTACTTTTATGATGGCTGGTTTATCTCAGTTAAGCCAGAGGTGTGCACAGAGGTCTTTCTCCTCATGAACGGAAGGGCAATAGGCCCCAGACCACACCTGGCCACATACTAACCATGAGATCTGTAACGAGTCATCTTTGTCTGCAGCTCCAATCCCCTCTTATAAAATAGCAGGTGAAGGTCAGCATGGAGGAGGCCAGCTGCAGGCAACTGCAGAGAGAGTTTTCTGCACCCTGGCTACCCACTTTTAGGACACGTTAAATTTATTGCCAGTACTAAAAAACTGGCAGTGTTCACCTACACATATGTGTACCTTTGGCCTCTTCTAGAGAGCAGGGGGACTAGGCAACAAGCTTTGCATTCTAAACTGGCAGCAGGTGGGTAGGGCTGGTCAGTAGTTAGCACATTACCACATGTTGCTTGGTCATAGACTGGCCTTTCGGTTTGCCAGTCCCCACCACTCCCTATGAGTGCCATCTGGCCCCTGTCACTCATTCATACGTGTTCTGTCCTTGGTGTTATACTTTGAAATCCCTGTGTTGCAAACACTCTTCTACTTGAATGACAGGATTCTGAGGATTCATGTGATCTCTGGAATGATCTGAGTAAAAGTGCTGTTGCTGAGGAAATACCTTAGTGAGAAAAATCTAGTATCCTTCTATTAACACACCGAAGATGTTTTGACTCAACGTACTCAGTAACTTTATTTTGAAAACCTACTATGTGAAAAGCATTTGCTGGCATTTAACTGGCGATAAAAGTCGGGACATAAATTTGGTGACAAGAAGACAGAAAATAAATAAGCAAAGAACCAAGTTAATGTTAATGAAATTAATCTGACAGAACCGTAATGTCACAGAAAAACAGTTTTTTTTTATGAAAAAGAGCCATTTAGGAGGAAGCTACTTCAGGCTGAAGGGTTGCCATGTAAGCTGAGAATCAGGGATACAGAAGGCAGAAACTGGTCAGTGTGGCGGGTTGTCAGTGGGTGAGACAAAGGGGCGGAGCTGGGTGGTAGGCAGTGGCTAGATCAGCAGGGATTTGGAGGACCTGATTGAGAGTCCCATTTGATGGGTCAAAGCTTTGGAAGAAACGGCTGGGGCCAAAAATCAATGCCCACTTTAGCATGGATCAGGAGTCTTTGCTCAGGGAATCCACAGAGGCTTTAAACAAATATGTCCTCCTCACCACCTTTATCCAACATTCTGACTCTCCCTCTATACGCTTTCCCCATATTATTGTCACCCCAGTGGGTTGATGTCGTTAAAGACATCATTTACACATAGAGGTTTTTCTTTTCCTGCACAGGTCACGACCAAATCATATGAGGACAGAAAACTAGCATTTACTGAAAATGTTCTGCATGCCATGTGCTGTTCCATGTAATTAAAAAAAACAACTTCGTATCAAAGTATAGATTTGTATTGAAGTTCACAGATTGTTAAGTATACAGGTTGATGGATTTTGTAAACTGAACTCCATGTGAACGGCACCAGATCAGGAAAGAATGTGGCCAGTACTCAAGGGATATCCTCAGAGCCCCTTCTGCTGTCCCCTACCCCCGCCAAGGGTAACTAGCAGCCCAGATTCTAACCCCACAGTCCAGTGTTTGCCTGTGTTTGAACCTTTTGTAAACAGACCCACGTGGGTCTGGGCTTCTTGGGCTCAGTGGTATCCTCTGGGAGACCCCGTTCCATTGTTGCCCGCATCTGTCCTTGCACATGAACCTCGTGGTTCCGTATGTGAATAGAGAGCCGTCTGGCGGCCTTATTGAGGAGGGAGGTTTGGGTGGTTTGAGGTTATCGTGAATAGTGCTGCACTCCATGTCCCAGTAGCTGTGTCGTCACACATCTGCACACACGTTTCTGTCAGCTCCTACCAAACAGCTTTCTATCCCTCACACCTTTTCTGTATGTTTATCCTTTGAGTTCTCATGTCAGCCTTTTGATGTAGAGATTTCATCCCCTTTGGCAGATGAGGAAACAGAGACTCAGAAAGATGCTCTCTGTTCCTCAAGGTCACAGAGCCAGTGAGCAGCTGAACTTGGATTTGTGGGCTCCAGGGTCCACGTGCTCGTCATCACACTGCGAGCCCCCGGTGATCCGTGCGCGGTGTAGCGGCACCCAGATGCCACCTCTGTGCCAACCCTTTCCTGACCCGGCCTGGAGGGGTTATCCCTAGGGCCACTGTCATGGGTAGTTTTGCAAGTAGTAAAGAGACCGGCTTCGTGGTCACACGAAACCACCCAGAAGTGGTTTGGGTGTCAGCTCTGTCCCTCAGGTCATGGATACTCGTGGCAGGTTGTGTTTATTCCTCCGTACGATGAGGGCAGTAACAGTGGAGACCTCACAGATGTGGTGTGAAGGTGGAAGACGTATGCCAGCATTCAGACGGGACCTGCACACAGTATCGGCAGCAAACAAAAGAGACGATGGGCAGGTGGACGGACAGAGAGGTGCAGACATTCCCACAGATGAGTGGTCACAGCCACAGCTCTGGGTATGCATGTGTTGGTACCTCATATGTGTTCAGTTATATCTGCATTTACCCCCATTTCCCTTCTACTTGATCGGGTTAGAATAACCTTTCTTCTTTTAGGGTCTGGCTGTCCTTCTCTGACACTGAGGATACGCCAGCAGATTCAGATTAAACAAACATGTGTTAATCGACTACTCTCTGCCAGGAAACTTTAGAAACTTTGTGCCCCTTGACTCCATTATTTTAAACCTGAGGGATCTCCTGCCCACTTTACCGCTAGGGAAATTGAGATTCGGAGAGATAAAACAACTTACTTAAGATCAGCATCTTAGGAGCAGCAGGGATAAGACTGTGTCACGTCTCATTCCCAGAGAAGCCTGTTTCTCTCCTTTCCAGCATCCTCGTGTTTCCCTCCAGAGTCTTTGGTCCTCTGTGATTCTTCATGGGTTTTCTGTGTTCCTCGCTAAGGAGAGTTTTACACAGGCCTGGTCTACAGTTGTGAAAAGTAAGGAAAGAACGAAAGCTGAAGAGAACTCAGTGGGAAGCCAGGAAGCCAGAGGGGATGTGAGCGAACGAGCACACACAGCCCCACATCTTTTGCGGGAGTGGCTTTGCGCTCAGAGAGGCTTGGTTCAGTTCCTGTCCCCGCTGTCCCCACGGTTTACATTGCTGGGCCGAACGGTATTCTCAAAACGTTTATGTCCACACAAAAACTCAAAATGTGGTCTTTTTTGGAAAGAGAGTCCAGATGTAAATAGTTGAGGATCTTGAGACGATATCACCCTGGCTTTAGGGTGGGCTTTAAACCCGATGGCAGGTGTCTTTTTCAGGAGGGGCCAGGGCACAAGACACCTGAAGAAGAGGCCCTGTGGAGGTGGAGGCAGAGATAGGAACAAATGTAGTCGCTCCAAGCTGTGGAACATCCCACACTTCCAGTGGCCACCAGAAGCGAGGACGATGTCACGAGGCCATGTCTCCCTCAGAGCCTCCGGAAAGGCCAGCTCTGCCTACACTTTGATCTGAGACTTCCGGCCACCTGAACGATGAGTGAATACATTTCTGTTGTTTTCAGCTACCAGTCCCGGGTGATCTGCTATGGGGCCCTGGGAAGTTCATTCACTTACAGACCGTGTGCTCCTGGGGAGCCAGTAACCTCTCAGAGCTTTGCTTACACACCTGGAAAGTGGGGCTGGTGGGGAAAAAACCACCTGGTAGAATTTTGACACTGACAGAGCATATGTAGAACCTACACCTGTTGGCAGGCGGTTCTAACTTCCATGATGCCATGCCAGGGCCGCTGGCTGTGAAATTGCCAGGCCGGATTGTCCCTCCAGAGAGGACCCTCCTGGGTCTGGCCACTCTTGGGCCTGTGGACGATACCAGCCCTCTTAACCAAGCTCCCAGAGGCAATGCTCGTAAGCCCTTTCCTTAGGATTTTGCAGTGACTTCTAGAATCAGCATACCCTGTTGCTTTTAGTTGTAAGCATGTATCGCCAAAGACGCGTATCCCCCTTAGAACCATAAATGCTCTAATAGCAGTAACGGGGCAACCTCGATCATGACCAAACGTGATTACATTCCACATAAAAATATAAAAGCTCATTTGAGCTGGGCTCCCTCTGGGCCCATTGCCTGCACTTTTATTGAAAATCTTACATTCCTGACTTCGTGAGCACTGATGTAAGGGCTCAGTGAGGCCGGATCGAGAAAACCCTTGTAAAGTCCCAGAGTGGCCTGGTGGGCTGGACTCAGCTGGAAACCCGTGATGTCTCTGAGCATTCACAGGCCCAGAGCCCCACACTTCATTGTCTGGTGACTCTTATCTGCTCAGAGCTCTGTAGACCCTCTGTGCCTGCCCATGCTTCATACCTAGCTCCCTGCTAGAGCATAAGTCTGTGGAAGCAGGGAACTGGTCTGGTCTGTCCCCTGTTGGATCCTCAAGGCCCAACCTGGTTCAAGGTGTGTGAGTGAATAAGCCTCAAAGGACACCCTTCCCTTCTCCAGGCCTGGCCCTCTGGAGTCCTCCTATTCTCTTGACCCCTTCTCCCATCTCACCCCTCAGCTACACCCTGCACAGAGAGTCAGCCAGTTAGCCTCTGCGGCTCTCCTGGGTGCCATGCTGTTCACCTGCTGGCTTTCACTCTGGTGTGGCGCTCCCTCCTCTGTGCCTCCTGAGTCACCCTTCTTCACCCTTCTCTCCCAGGCCCTTGGTACAGCATTTGGCTCATGGCGGTACTTGATAAGTACCGGTCAAATCAGTAGGAACTTCACTGAAGAACAACACATCTCCATAAAGTGGACATAAAAGGGGGAGTAGGAGGGAGGGGAAACAGAGTGCT
This sequence comes from Mustela erminea, assembly GCF_009829155.1. Classification (NCBI taxonomy): domain Eukaryota; kingdom Metazoa; phylum Chordata; class Mammalia; order Carnivora; family Mustelidae; genus Mustela; species Mustela erminea. The sequence continues at coordinate 53,146,498 of NC_045632.1, read as the reverse complement.
CCGGTCACTATGATGGCAAGTACCGTGAAAGGTTCTTTTACAAACATTTTCTGTTTGATCCCGACAACACGCATGTGAGGAAGCGCCTGTCCTCTCCGCTCTTCCACACGTGAAGAAAAAGTGGTCCAGGATGCTCACTTGGCTGGCATCACATCCACAGGAAGTGGACAGAGCCAGGATTTTAATTCAGATTTTTTTGGACTCCAGATCCAAATTCACAGCAAGGTGAGGATATAAGAAACGACAGGGAAAAAATCTTAATAAATGTTTCTAGAAAGTGTGATTGTTAAAAGCATTAAACTAGGTGTCAAGGCACTGGCAGGCCTGAGACAAATCAATTCCCAGCTCTGAACCTCAGTTTCCTCATCTTCAGTGAAGGGCCGGAGACATTTGCAGAATGGATTCAGTGATTTCGGTACCCCTCTACCTTCAAAAATATCCTGGATTTATGTACAATTTGTGGAAAAACATGTATTTTAAATTCAGTGACTGAGGCCCCAACTAGCAATATGAGATTTTTGTTGTATACCTTAAAAATAGATTACACAGAAGGGTGTGTGTGTGTGTGTGTGTGTGTGTGTGTGTGTGTGTGCATTCAGTGTATGCAAGCCCATGAGTTGACCAATGGCAGCTGTGGCTCATGGCTGCCTTTTAGAGTGTTGTCCCCACTCAACTCTTCAGGGAAAAAGTAAGCAGCTTGCTGACAGTGCTGCTCTGGAATCAGAGCAAATACTGTAGGTTCTGTCAACATGTTTGTCTTGATTTACCTGGATTTCTGTTCAATTGACATCTCTTCTCTAATTCAAGGGGACAATCAGGTCAGCATGAAAAGCTATCGGTCATAGGGGGCAGGAGGTGATGCCTAACAAGCCTGGTGGAATGGGAGAAGACAGGCCACAGGCAGGACAGACACATTGACAATACCTAACGAAGCAGGAAGGCTAGGTGGTATCAGCAGTTCCATCCCTGCTTCTAACCTGGTGTGACATGAGTCACAACTGTGGTTTCCAAAAATATACAGTCTGAACAAATACTTAATAAGTGTCTCACAGATTTTTCTACAAGATAACTTTTTTCTGATAGAGGAATTACATTATTTGCTCATTCAACACACACACACACACACACACACACACACACACACGCACTCCACCAATACTGTTCTTGACAATGATGAGCACTCCTTGCTATTCACAGAGCTTACAATCTAGTTGGGGAGGGTGGTAGACAGAAAAGTGCCCACTCCCAAAGACGTCCACGTCCTATTCCTGGAACCTATGAATACCTCACATGGCAGAAGGGACTTAGTAGATGTGAAGGGTCTTGAGATGAAATTAGCCTGGATTATCTAGGTGGGCCCAGTGTAATCATAAATGTCCTTCATATGGAGGAGGGAGGCAGATGAATCAGAAGGCTTTGAAGGTGGAAAAAGGGGCCATGAGGCAAAGGATACAGGTGGGCTCTAGAAGTTAGACTCTTCCCTGGAACTTCCAGGAAGGAATGTGATCCTGCTGACACCTTGACTTTAGGCAGCTCTACAGAGCTCTACAGCTCTAGGCCTGCTATACAGAGCACGAGTTGGAAATGATGCAAACTCAGGGTGGAAACCTTCTATAGGAGCTGAGCTGTGTGAGTCTTTGTAAACTGAGTCAGGGTTTTGGGTTCTTAAGCTAAGGGAAATGGGATTGTTTTAAATGGTGTTAAGTTGCAGGGAGATTTGGTCAGATTTATATTTTATTTATTTATTTTTTCTTTTCTTTTTTTTTAATTTATTTTTTTTTTAGATTTATATTTTAGATCTGTCCTGTCTAGTTCAGTAGCCACTAGCTATGTGTGGTTATGTGAATTTAAATAAATAAAACATAATTTTTGAAATTCAGTTTCTATGCCACACTGGAACATTGTAAGTACTCAGTAGCCACATGTGGCTGGTAGCTACCAGATCAGACAGAATAGATCTAGAACACTTTCAACATTGCAAAAAGTTCTGTTGGACAGCGCTGCTTAGAAGAAACACCACAACTGCAGAGGAGCGCTTGAAGTAGGGAGGGAGGCAAGAGTATAGGTGAGAGAGCAGGTAGGAAGAAACTTCCCAGTTTTCTGGGTGGGATTTGATGGTAGTTCATCTAAAGATGGCGGCAGTGGACATGAGCATGGATGGACAGATTGGACGTCTATGTAGGATGTAACCATGGATTTTAGAACTCAGATATTGGGAAGTTTCTACTTCATTTTGACCCTTCATTAGAAACATAACCTAAAATAAGTTGCTTAAATTCATGGAGCTTCAGATTCCTCACTTCTGTGAGTAGGAGTCATACCTACTACAAAAGGGATATTGTAACATATCATGTCTGGCATAGTGAGTGTTCAATAAAGGGTACGTGTCATACCTTTTATAAATTTCCGAATTGAAATGGTCTTTGGATGTTGTTAAGATCCAGGTAGAGTCACTTTGGAACTATAAACACCTGCTGGCCAGGTGAGCTATCTCTCTCTTGAGTGGAGCCTGATCAGAGTATCTTCCATTCAGATGGACAAGCTCTTCCTCTAGAGCTGTCCTTGGGTGTGAAGGTCAAGGGGAAAGGTACGGAAAGGAAAGAGCCATATGCAGAAAATGAGCCATTCTGTTCCCACCATGACGGCAGGGCGCCCAAATGGAGCTATTTTGTAGTCAGAATACCACGTAGGACCACACTAGGAGAGCGAGCTTGGGGGAAGCAAGGAGAAGAGCGTGCCATCCGTGTAGAGAAGATAATTGAATCCATGGGAGGTCGACTGGGGCTCATTTCACACAGAACCGCACAACAGCACATGGCTCGCTCAAAGACGATACAGGCCTTCAAAGAGAACCGCTAAGGGGAGTGCATTTCTATATTAAGGGCACAACATCCTCTAAGTGAGACACATTGTTATGCCTCTTCTTCCCAGCCACAGCCTGGAAATAGCCATAAAAGAAATGAAGTATATTTGCCTTGTTAACACAGTTTGTATTACATATTCATAAACCATTTCGTGAAACTGCAAGGGAAAGATTCAATTGTCTTGGAAGCTGATAATGGCCAAACAGCCATACAGAGAGCAGGCAGCATGTTATGGAATTAGCTGCACAATGAATGAAATGCAACGCCTATAATAAACCCATTCAGATATAAATTATGGCCGAGTAGATGCAATGTTTGTTAAGCAATAAAGCTTGCCACCCTACATGGGAAATTGAACGAGATTTATCATAAAATATGGCGGAGAATGTGCTAAGAATCTGGTTCCCCAAACTGGGCTTAATCAAAACAATCTAGGGAGCAGGCTTCCGGGAACAGGAAACCAAAAGAAAACGATAACAGTGGGTCCAAGGGGGCATTCTGACATTGTGACCCAAAATACAGTTGGTCTCAGAAATTCCACCAAGGATATTTGTATTTTGAAAAAAAAAATCTGATTTTTCCTTTGAGAATTATCAAAATGCCTTGAACTCTGGGAATACAAAATGTGACCAATAATTGTCTTTCTGGTTGGCCAGGGCAGTAATTGAATTCAGGGACAGGGAACTTGTCCAAGTGACACTGGGCTCTTGGTTTCCCTTGGAAATGGTTGAGGCTAATGATCTCCAGGGAGGCAGCTGGCTTGTGGACTGCTCTGTTGGATGTTTTACTGGGTCCTTGAAGGGCGTGTGGCTCGATTTCTCAGAAGACCTCCCTTGAATCTTCCACATACAGTGCTAAATGAATATGAGGGCATGTTGTGTATCATCTCCTGGAGCTGAAGCTTGGATTTATCTCCACTTTCTGGGAAAAATAAAATGAAACCAAATAAAATAAAACAAGAATTAACCCAGCATGATGCAGGCTTTCTGGTATTGTTACTTGAAAATAACTGCAAATATTTTATGGCTTTACAAGCTGAAGTCAACGTTCTCAGTGTATTGAGAACAATGAAAAATACCTTAGGAATGTATTACAGTCCCAGAGTTGGATTAAGACTGTTCAGAAGCGGAAAGGAATTTTCTGCCTGCTAATAACGTTACCCTGAAATCTAATGAAATAATCTCCCTAAAGCCAAGTTTATGGCATAAGCTGATTTCCCATTTGCTGTTAAAAATAAAACAAACAAATGTCTTCTTTGGTCAGCTCATCACTCAGTCCACATACTGTCAAACTGTGCTTCAGACACCCAAGCTGTAGGACTTCAGTTACTTATAATGTTTTAGAAATAAAGATTATTACTGATGTTCAATGAAGTGACCATAGAATGTGAATTTGACAACAGGCTTCAGTCCATTCCCAAAGAAGCTGAAAGAGCACACATTTTAGAATTGCTGTTGGTGACTCGAGCTACATAATACGTGCCGTTTCCTCACAGTGTGCGTGTGTATGTAAATATAAATATACACACATATATGCCTATATGTGCAAATATACGTGTACACACATATCAACAATAAAAGCTAGGTATTAACAAAAAGATTGGAAAAATCAGAAGTCACATTAGATTTAAAAAATTGATAGCAGATCTTTTCTTCCCTTTCTTCATCAAAACGTGCTTTCTACACTCCTTCTCTGAACTAAGTTGAAATAAGTGCCAAATATTTGGGAAGGTAGTCAGAATAACAAGGGCCTGAAATAAAACATAAAAATGAGAGCAGTCCTTAATATTGTATCTAGGAGCGTAATACCAACAGCCTGCATTTCTTTTAGCTATTTTATTTTTTCCTTGCTATCATCACATTCAGGCCTCACAAAAATCTCTGTGGAGCAGGACCCTCCATTACCATTTTGCAGGTTAGGAAATCAAGAAAGCATGAGAGGTTGGGAGAACCAGGTGGTGGGTATTGGGGAGGGAACGTATCGCATGGAGCACTGGGTGTGGTGCAAAAACAATGAATACTGTTACGCTGAAAAGAAGTTAAAAAAAAAAAAAAGAAAGAAAGCATGTATATCATTAGAAAACATTCTTTCTGGACTTGAAATGATGACAAGTTTATCTGTCCAACATAACAGAAGTCTAGTTGTAAGCCTTTCAGGGTAGAATGTGCCAAGAACTACTTAGCACCCTTTCTCTCTCTCCTCGCTAGGATCCTGTAAACTTTCCAGAATGAAAAAAAAAAAAAAAAAGTGAAGGGCAAAGCAGTGAGGGTCCCACTCCCAGAGTGTGTCCTTGGTCTCGCCAAAATCACAGCTCCTCTGAAGTCCCATCCTGCAGACTTTTCCACTTTTGTTTCATTGATCAGAAGTATCACTTAGCCACCTGAACTGGGAAGTAGCCAGGGAGAAGGGGGGCTATGGATGTAGTTTCATATATGAATTAAATGTAAATTTCAGTTTACCCAATTGGTATTTCTGTGTAATGGGGATTACACTGAACTTGACATGAATTTGCCAGATCCACATGCTAAAGATTTCCAAGTTCTGGTTTATAATTCTGAATTAGTTTAACCAATAAGGATAATTTAGCATAATTTTTGAACCATTTGGTTTTTATAGGAAGATTAGGTGAGGCAGCTGTTAGGGCTGATATTTAAAGTCTTGTAAATACTAGGAGCTCTACTTCTGGTTGAGAAGTCTAATGTACATTCTATTCCTCCCTGAAATGAGCATTAATATAGTCCTCACAGTAATGTGCATTATATATTGGTTATCATATATTATAGTACAGTGACTGTATAACTAGGGTATCAGCTGTTTTTCCTTACCTGGAGAATGATCAGAATTTGATCTGAGAGTTACATAATCTAAAAGAAAGAAAGAATATGACTTCGTTCTAAAAGCCTCTTAATCACCTTGGTTGGTCCAACCAACCATCACTAGTTCTATGGGCACAACCAGTTCTGTATGAACATTATTCAATTTCATAGACCAGCATGGCTATATTCCTCAGCACAAACCCGTCCAAGTAACGTGCATATGGGAGGAAGGAGAGGAGATTAAAAAGGGGAAAAAAAAGAACCACACTCTAGACTACACTCACCTCTAAGACAACTCTTGCCTCCAAGACAATCTCCAGTGAAATGTAGGTACCAGATGTTACATTCCATAGTTGCATTACCAACCCTTATTCCAAAGCACAAGGTCTCTGTTCTCTTTTCTTTTCTTTTTTTTTCTTTTTAAGATTTTGTTTGTTTATTTGAGAGAGAGGGAGAAAGAGAGAGAGAGAGCACAAGTGAAGAGGGAGGAGAGTCTGACACTAGGCTGATCCCAGGAACCTGAGATCATGACCTGAGCCAAAGACAGATGCAAAATCAACTGAGCCACCCTAGCACCCCTCTAAGGTCTCGGTTTTAACAGAGTTTGGGTGAGTCAGAAACTTTCTCAAAGTTTCAGTTACCTGTTCCCATATAATAAACCATCCTAAAATACAGTGACTTGATACAAGCCCATGCCTTGGCTCATGCTTGTGTAGTTTCAGCAAGGTTGGGTTGGGTGGCTGATCTTTGTTCCCGGTGATGTTGCTATCATGTGAATTACTCATCTGGGAGTTATCTGGGAGTCTAAGTGTGAGCTTTTTTATGTGGCAGCTGGATCCTAAGAAAAGGATCATGGAAACTCCCAGGCTTCTTGAGGACTAGATTCCAAAATTCACACATCACTCTATCACACTGCATTGATCACAGCAAGATGCTGGCCAGCCTAGATTCTAGGGAAGGGGAGACACATCCACCTCTTGATGTAAACAGTGGATGTGTTCATGGGTTTGGGAGGAGCCCTTAAGGGGCCATCTTTATGGACACCTGCACACCCAGCATCAGGATCTCTCTGATGCTTTTATTGATTCACTTGAGGAGTCATCCCTACTCTCCCAGTAACCTGTGCACCCCTCAGATTGAGCAGCAGTACAGTGTGGAGAATTTCAGAGGGAGGGATTTAAGGTTGGATTGCTGGATTCTAAAGCTGGCTGTTCTGCTGGCTCACTGTCACATCTCCATCAAATTGCTAAATGTCTTTGAGCTGTAGTGTTACCCTTAGCAAAATGAAGATTATATGGTACTCTTTTCATAGGCTATTTGAAATACTTTACAGAGTTAATCCATGTAAGCCATTCAGGGCACTGCCTGAGACATAGGTTCAGTAACACTGATTTGTACCTGCCTCCTCCTCTATTCTATGAGTATCTGAGGGAAGGACTGGTAGTGTCTCCATCACTATGCTCCTGAGATGCTATGATATTAATGTGGCTGCTAGTGAAAATGCAATAAATGAGTAATGAATGGGGCTTTCTATTTCTTTAATTGTGCCTATCTGAAGCAAGTATTTATTTTTTAAAAAGATTGGGAAAACATATGTCATGTGTGCCAGAGGCATTAACACTTATTCATTCATTGAGAAAATATTATTGAGTACTTATGATAGGCTAGAAATCCCACTGGGTTCTGGAGATATCATAGTAAATAAGCCATGGGTAGTTCCTGCCTCATAGTCATTATATTCTAGTAAGAGGAGAAAATTGTAAACTCATCCACAGAAGATAATAGTATAAAACAATATGTGTTATGAAGAACAAAGCTTCAAGTTAGAGTGTTTGGTCAAACCAGGAGAAAGGTAAGATAAAACTTTGGGATAGTGATTAACAGCTGTAGCTTGCAGAAACTTTCAGAAAAGTTGGAGGATGTGAAAAAGTCCATCATTTGTGTGGATGGAAGAGAGAGGAACAAAAACAAGATCTGTGATGGGAATGAGAGTAGGAATGAAAAACACGAGGAAGCCCCATATACCTCATATCCTGATGAGTCAAGGGGAGAAAGGCAGGCAGGAGCTAAACGGTGGGGCACTTTGGGTTCAAGTTTTACTCTGCGTGTGGTGGAATTCCACTGAAGGGTTTGAAACATGGACGATGGAAATAGCTTCCCTTCCTTATGTTTCATTCTTGGGTTATTTTTTTGCTGACAGTCACTCAACACAACCATCGTCCCACCCAACACAACCACGATCCCACATACACAGAAGCTGAGAAATCCCGTTCTTTTGAGTTCTGTGTGAAACGATGTGGTGGTAGTGGTGGTGGTGGTGGTGGTCTAGAATTGGTAGAAGGTCCTCTCCCAGCAACACAGAAAATATTGATTTCCCTGAGAAAAATCCAGATGGTCCAGATTCTTTTTGTATCAACAATAAAGTGGTCCTGATACATGACAATGGTGACTGCTTATCTCACTTTTACTATCCATCAGCATTGTTAGGTGCTTTACAAATATCATCATATTCGATTCTCACAGAAACTCAGGAGATCACTGGCCTCTGGATTTTACAGATGAACACACTCAGATCTGTGAGAGGAAGTGCCCTCCCAACATTAACCTACTGGAGATTTGAGTCTGAATCTCTGGACCTTTGCTTCTCAGCACATTTCAAAGTTCTGCTCATCTGCACCTCCTCCCAAGAAGCCTCCCAGACGGTGCAGATAGACGGCAAATGAAACTCAATGATCGGTTACAAGATGTTCTCTAGAACTTGCGGAAATCATAGGGTGGGAGAGCCGCGCTGGTTTTGCAACAATGCTCCTAATGAGCCATTTAGCAATGAGTGGTGCACATGTGTGGGGGAGTCTGAAGCACAGCCTGCCTTTGGCACACATTTGTGTCATTGTTTGGTGTCTGCATACAACTCGAGATTTCCAAAATGTTACCCAAAGAAATGGATGAATGGCATTTCTCCGATTCTATAGATTCCAGGCTGAGACAAGCTAAATGGTGGCCTCAAGTCACACAGCAAGATGATGGACGCTTCAGAGGCCTGAATGGAGAAACCATATACCATGTCCTTCTGTCCAAATGATAAATGATTTGACCTGCAGCTGGGTCAGTATTTCCAGAAAAGGTTCACTGGCTCATACTTCACTAACTTCTTCTTTAGTTTATTCAGCCAACATTAAATAAGTCTCAGATGCTCTGTTAGGCATGAGGAAGGCTGGAATGCAGAAGAGGTGGTTCCTGCTCCTGAAAGGTGCCAATCCTTTCCACTTGAACTCTACCCTTCTCAGCGTATCCCAGCCCAATCCAGAAGGATGTGGATTGCGATATCTGACTGCCTGCGTTCGAGTCCTGGCTCTGTAGGATCTTGGGCTAGTGCCTTAACTTTTCTGCCCCTGACTTTCCTCACCTATAAAGCAGTGAGAGTATTAGTACATAGTAGTCCATAAATAAAACACTGCTATAGAAATAAAGTGACACATCCCAGGTTTTTTTTTTTTTTTTTTTTTTCTCCAAGCTTCTTAATGATAAAGTTTACCTGGGATGCTTACTAAAAATGCAGCTTTCCGTGCCTCTCCCTGGGAAATTCTGATGCAGTGTCTTTGGAGCCCAGGACCTTAATTTATGTTGTCAATGTCTTTGCTGGTGATGGTTGCCAACAGAATAATCAGGGAAACATTGATCTGATGCATGGGAGGCAGTGGTTCTCACCTTAGTTGCATATTGTCGTTAGTTGAGGAGCTTTAAAAATACAGATGCTTGGGCTCTGCCAAGAGATTCTGCTTTAGCTGGTTGGAGTGAGGACTGGGATGTTTAAAGGCTTCCACAATGTTTCTAATATGCACTAAGGTGGAGAATACCAGCTTTAAAGCACAAAGTGCCACTAAATGTACTATCATCAAGATCATTCCCCACCCAAAAGGAAATAAGAAACACACACAATTAACAAGGAATTTAGGAATGTCAACTAGTTCATAAGAAGCATGAGAAGAGCCATCCTGTGCTCCTACAGCACTCTGTACGTCATTATGGCACTTCAGCTCTTTCACGGTCTCTAAACCTTAAACAGTTTTGTGTCTTTTTCCCCTGGACTATAAACTGTATTAGGAGCAAGGAAACTTTCTGTGTTCATTTTTTAATATTTCTCCAAAAGTTTACTCAAAGTCTTATGTATATAGTAGGTACTAACCAACTATTTATCCAATAAATAAGATAAATACTGCAGGAAAAATGAGGAAGGAAGAATTTCAGACTCAGAGATCATTTCAGACTGAAGAATGTGTGGAATTGTTTTGAGTAGAGTGAAAGAGGAGTTTCTGGTGGGAGAAATGGCTCGAACAAAGTTGGGAGGGAGACGCAGGAAAATAGGAGTAGCCGGGCTGTGGTGGAGAACTGTCACAGGGAGACATGAGCTAGAAGGGCACGTGGAGGAAGAAGTGAGAAGCTTGTTGGTACTGGCTCCTACTCACTTAAATACAGGGAAGGGACACAGGGAGGTTGAGTCCCTTCTCTGAGGCTTACAGCAGTGTTCTGGAACTGGAAGCTTGGGGGAGGCATCTTCCACACTCAAAGTTGCTACACCCTACTGTCTCCCAGTGCCTTGAACAGCAGGGAGATAATGAAAACTTTCCAAGCAGAAGCAAGACAGCCTCAGACAGATTTTGTAGCATAGCCATCTCGGCAGCTGAGAGGAGCAATGATTGCAGAGCAGTGAAACCAGAGGTCAGGACATTAGTTCTTTCCAAAGTCTTTCCTCTCAAATAGGATGAGTGACAAGTATGCTTATGGAAAACACACACACACACACACACACACACACGGTGCACAAAGTCTATAAGTACCTGTCATGCGTCCTCATCTCCTGGATAGAGGTGGGCCACCAATTTGTATCTGAGTGCTCTGGGAGCCAACACAAAAAGGGCACTTGATTTATGGAGGCTATAAAATGAAAGTAAATGGCCAGTGAGTTGTCCAGCCCTGGCTGTTTTTGAAAGCAGAGAGCAAATCCCTCCTTTGACTCTCAAAGTGAGGACCCCTTACAAAATGCTGGATGTTTACCTTAACAGGAGACACAGTGGTGTCCATAGCATTGCTTCTTGAATGGTCTTGAACCGAGGAGGCCTCACCAGTGGTTAGCACTCCCTCTCAACCCTGCAGAATCTATTTTCAGAACTTGGACATCTTCATTTGTTACTGTATGCCACTCCCTGTGCCCCCCACCCCAAAAGCAGTGGTTGCTTTTTCTAAGTCAACTCAATGATCGATCAGTTCCTACTATATTCCACTTTATTTCCAATGCTAAAAATATAAGACTGGGCTTTTAAATATGTATATTGTAATTTCTTGCTGTCATATCTTCAGCATTTATAATAAAATGTCGATAGCTATGGTTGTATATTAATAGGAATCTTCCTAATGATATATTAACAGAACACAAGCATCCCGTCATTCTCCCTTGATACTTCTGTGCTGATTTTAAAACTCTTTGTACCTGGTTCTCAGGTTCTCGTGTTCAAAGTCGCCTAAATCTTAAGCAGTCCCTAACCTTTCCTCTCCTCTCCCTACCACTTATGGAAAACACACACACACACACACACACACAGGGTGTGTTGCAAGTCACAGGGTGTTGCAAAATTAGTTTGAACATGGCTTCTCACACTCCAAATACCACTTCCAAACTTGCTCCAGGAGAGCAGAATCAGGGAGGCAGACAGGGTAAAGGAAGTAATATATGAATAGTAATTAAGCCCCTGCTCTGTGTCAGGCACTTTGCACATTCCCTGTCTGAGTGAGACAACCCCCTTAGTGGCATGCATTCATCTCCTTGCTTAACAAGGAGGGGACTTGAGGCTTATGGAACCCAAATGACAGGTCAAAGTTCACACATCTAGTAGTAAGCATCAGAGAAAAATTCTGACTCCAATCAGACTTCAGTACTCAAGTTCTGTCCATGACAATAACCCTCTCCAAGACTAAACCTGAAAGCACAGGTGCAGTAGGTTTCAATTCCAGGTAAAACGATATATACATACTCCATCCTGTCTCCTCCACTGAATGAAGCTACAGAAGCTCAGTAGAATTGCATGGAGAAGCTATTTGAAGACTCTCAAAGTAACAGTAGCTGGCAGACATGGGACAGAAATCAGAATTCAAAGTGTTACTGAACCTGTGGTGAGTTTATTACTATTTTTTCTTCCTCTACTCCAAGCTGAACTCAAGTCAGCTCAGAACAGACAAGTGGGGATCAGTACATGCAAAAAGTGCTCCAATAGAAGCCACCTATCTGTGGCTTGAGGAGCAGGGAAGCAGACTCCCAAAGCTCATAGAGAGTGGGGAGATTCTCTGTTTTGAAAAATATCTCAACTATCCCGAGCCCCAATACCCAGGTAATCATTGCATATTGGTGACAGTGTAGTGTTAATGATGAAAATGGACCAGGGGCACTAACTCTTTGGGGAAGGTGAACCCTCCTCTTTAATTGATCACATGAGGGTGTGGTATATCCCTACCACTATTCTCTGCTGCTGTCTTCCCACCACTTGGCTCCAGATGAACGTGCAGGTGTGCGAAAGCTGCAGCTGAGCAGAGTAACAGAGAACCTAGCTTTCTGGTGGGAGGGGGTGCAGAATAGGAAACCTCAGGAAAGTGGAAAGTATCAGGGAGATTATGGAGAGAGAGGAGGTTGGCCCTCTAAAGTAAACTCACTAAGCTGTGTATGACCTGAGCTCCTTCCACACTGAGCATGTGTGTTTCTGTTCCCAAAGAGCATACCAGACAAGAACTGAGCTAACAGACCACCACCTGGATCCCAGACAGCCTACAGGGTGGGACCCATGTAGGAGAAATCCACAGAGACCTGCAGGGCTTTGAAAATGGGACTGAAATTAAAACCACAGCCCACAAAAGGCTAGGGAGAATTTGTACCCTGACCCCACAGGGTTGATTGCCTTTTAAAACAAAAATGTGAATATTCCCCCATAATATTTAAATAAGATCCAGTGTCTCCTAACCTAAGACTCAAAATATTCAGGACACAATCCAACATTACCTGGCATACAAAGAACCAGGAAAATATCAACTTATGAGGGAAAAAAATGATCAGTAAAATATCAGTGCCAAAATGACACAGATATTGGACTCATCTGATGAAGTCTTTAAAACAGCTGTTATTAACATGATCCAAGAAGCAAAAGTTTACACTTTTGAAAAGAATAGAATAATAGGACATTGCACCAAGTACAGAGAAGAGATATAAAAAGTGGAAATTTTGGAAACATAAGTGAGTGGCAAAACAAACCAAACAACACCTCACTGAATGTCGTCCATAACAGATTGGAGATTAAAAAGAGGAAAGATTCACTAGATGAACCTGAAGATGGATCAATAGAAATTATTCAACCTGAACAATGGACAGAGAAAGAAGGAAAGAAATTGGGAAAATCCCGAGGCACCTATAAGGACAATACCAAATGGTTTAATATTTGTGTTAGAGAGTCCCAGAGGAGAGGATATAGTGTGCTGCGGGGGATATATATATATATATATATATATATGAAATATAAAATCGCAAAATATTTATATATATTTTATATATTATATACCACATATAAAATATATATTATAAATATATATTTATAATATAATATAAATATAATATATATATATATATATATATTTAAAGCAATAACAACTGAAAACTTCCCAAACTTGGGAGAAGACATCAATCTGTAATTCGTGAATTTCAGACAGAATAAACCAAGTGAAAGACTCTCAGATGCATTATGATCAAACTATTTAAATCTAGAGACAAAGAACAAAATCTTGAAAACAGCACATTACTTAGAGGCAAATAGCAATTTGAATGATGTGGTTTTCTGTCTAGAAATCAGAGAGGCCAGAAGAAATGGTACAGTGCTTTTCAAGCATTGAAAAAAATGAAGTGTCACCTCTGAATTCTATAGCCAATGAAGATGTCCTCTAGGATTAAAGGTAAAATTTAGATACCTCAGGGAGAAAAAAAAAATCCTGGTTTCTCTAGGACTGAGGGGCTTCTCAGTATGTAGGACTTCTAGTGCTAAAACCAGGCAAACAAGGACAGTTGGCCACCAGAACATTCCAAGATTAAAGAAAATCAGAATTTATTGCTGTTACACCTGCTCTCAAAGAGTGGCTTAAAGGAACTGCTCTGGTCAGAGGAAAGCAATACCAGGCAGAAAGCTGGATCATCCAAGAAACAAAGAAAGGGGAATTAAAATGATAAATAGCTGAGTAAATAAAATCGTGACTCCTTCCCCTCTAAGTTTTGAAAATGTGCTTAATGGTTGAAAGCAGAAGTATTCTATAGTCTGGTGAAGTTTCATGCTGTCTAATAGCATCACAATGATGAAAGGCTGAATGTCCTCCCCCTGAGATTTGGAATAAGGAAAAGAAATATACTCTTAGCACTGTTATTTAACATTTTTGTGGGAGTTCTAGCAAGGATAATAAGGCAAGCAAAGGAAATAGAATTTACATGGGGTAGAAAGGAAGAAATAAAACTGTCCTAATTCACTGAAACTAGGATTAAATTTTTTGAAAATCTTAATGAATCTACAAGTAACAGCATCAACAATTGTAGTACTGATGAGTTAGTTTAGGAAAATTAAGGGATACAGAGTTCACAAACCAAAATCAGTTGTATTTCTGTATACTGGTGATGAAGATTTGAAACAAAAACAAAAACAAAAACAAAATACCTTCTGTAACAGATCCAAAGAAGAAATACTTAGACATATACCTAAAAGTCACCTATAGGACAATACGCTATATAAGAAATAAAAGACCTAAATAAATGGAGTGATATGCCATGATCACACATGGGGAGACTCAATGTGGTAAAATGTCCATGCTCCCCAAATTGATCAGTAGATTTAATGCAGTTCCCATCAACATCTCATTTTTTAAAAATTTATTTTTTATTTATTTTCAGCATAACAGTATTCATTTTTTTTAATATCCAGAAAAACGTATTCTAAAAATTGTATGGAAAGACAAAGGAACTGGAATAAACAAAATGGTTTTATCAAAGAAAAATAAAGGTGGAGAAATCACTCTACCCAATAGTATGAATTACTGTTTCTGCAGTCTTCAAGGCATGTGGTGTTAGTTTAATAGAGAGGCATCCAGACCTGAAGGAACCAAAGGGGGATTTGGGAAGTGGACCTACAGCAACATGGAGATTTGAGTTTTGAAAGAGGAAAAAAGAATTCAATGGAACAAGAATATTCTTTATAATAAGTGGTACTGGAAAAATGGACTTTTATGTATGTATATAAAAGAACATCAACCTAAACTTAACACTGTATAAAAAATTATATGTATTTATAATACATATAAAGTATGAAACAGTAATTCTTAGGAGAAAATATCACCTGGGGCTATGAAAAGAGCTCTTCGATATTTCAAAAGCATAGTTCACTAAAAAAGTTATTTAATAAAATCAAAATTTTAAATGTTTGCTCTGTGGAAGACACTGTTAAAAAAGAAATAGATAAGGTACAGTCTAGGGAAGGTTATTTGTAAATTGCATTTCCAACAGAGGACCTACATCCATGGTGTATATAAGGAACTCTGTACTCTATAGTAATAAAGCAAATAACCTAATTTTTGTTTAGAAAAGTTCAAATATTTAAATAGATATTTCACTAAAGAGAAAGCAAATTAGCACATGAAAATATGTTCAATGATTAACCATTAATTAAATGCAAACAAAACTATGTTGAGATACTGTTACATACTTATTAGAGTGTCAAAAAAAAGATACCAACAATAGCAAGTGATGGTGAGGATGTGAAGCAACTGGAACGCTCTTGTGTTGTTGGTAGGAGTCTATGTGGTACATCCTCTTTGGAAAACAATTTGGTAGTTGTTCATAAAGTTAATACACACTTACTATATGATACAGCAATCCTACTCCTGGGTATTTACTCTAGAGAAGTGAAAGCTTATGTTCACACAGAAACATGCTCATGAATACTTATGAGCATAACTGGGAAATATGGGAAACAGTGTACATGGTTTTCAGGGGATGAATGCATAAACTCAGTGTGGGGCATCCACCCATCCACCCAAAATCATATTCTCAGCAGTAGAAAAGAATGAATTATTAATACATACAATAACTTAGATGAATCTCAAAGACTTTGTACTAGGTCAAAATGCCAGCCTAAAAGGCTATAGTATAGCTCATTCATATGACATTTCCAAAAAGACAAAACTATAGTGGTTGGCAGGTATTAAGGATGGGGGTGGCTACAAAGTGAGAGCACAAGAAGTATTTTGAGGGATGATGGACCTGTTCTATATCTTGATTGTGGTAGGAGTTATGTGAATCTATACATGGGTTAAAAATGATAGAATTACACACATGCATGCAAACACACAAACACACACACACAATTTTACTACATGTTAATATAAAAGAA
The DNA here is from genome assembly GCF_009829155.1 of Mustela erminea. NCBI lineage: Eukaryota > Metazoa > Chordata > Mammalia > Carnivora > Mustelidae > Mustela > Mustela erminea. The sequence continues at coordinate 53,130,358 of NC_045632.1, read as the reverse complement.
TTTTAGAAACAAATACAACAGTTGTTTTTTTAAAAAAATTGTTATTAGAAATGTATTTCCTGAATAAATTCTCATTGCAAAAATGAAAATACTAAAGATGGCAGGTAGAGTTCCTTTGCCACCTTGACTAAAACTGCCAATCTCACTTTTCTCCCCCAGAGGGGAACCTTGTTTATCAGTTCATATGTGTTCTTCTAAAGAAGTAATGGTTTCTAATGTTGGAATTTTATCTGAAAAGCTCAACTCTTTAATTATAAAACGAGTGAAATTAAACAAGTTTGAATCATTTAAATCCCACACATTTAAATATGTGGAAAAGCTTGGTGTAAAGTAGGTGATAATGCCATTGTTATGACATTGTGTGACACACAAACATGTGTCTGTGTTCACTGAGCTTATTTATAAATTATTTTCTATTCCCATCTACTACACTCACTCACACCTCAATTCTGTCTGTGTTGTGTTATGTTAGTCATTTTAAATGGCTTATTTCATTCCCTTTAAACCTTCTCATCTAAACTTTCCCCCATCAATCATGGGTGATCACAAAATCAATCTTAGGGCAGATGTTATGAACAGACACTCAACAGATGCAGACTTACAATAGAAACAAATCACTCCTTGCTGATGTGCTAGTCCCCTGTGCTTTCTCTTGGTCTTTGTGTCTAAGCTAGTCTTCATGACATCTTTCACCTAGTATCTGTGACTAAATGCACAGAGTTCCCATATTTCTGGTTTCAGATCTGAGCTCCATTTTCCAGGTCCTGAACATCTCTCTTGTTTTAGTATGGGGGCCATTCCAGACTGAACCAGTAAGGGCACCTGTTTGGTGGACCTTTGGGGACTCCCTTATTGGTTAGTGAATTGCTCCCCTACACAGTTTTTTCCTGTGCTAATATAAAGCAAAGCTTCCGCCTAGACTCAAGCCTCAGGCACAGTCCATTTTTGTCCTGTCTGGCATATCCACATTCTAGATTGTTTTTCCTCTTTGCTCCATCATAGATGGTATCTCTATGCTGCCACTAACTCAACCATATTTTAATCACATTAGTTAGTCCAATTGTCAAGTGGCAAAAAATAGATTAGTAGCTTGAATAGTTGAGCTGAAATGGTTGTTTCATCATCAGTGGTTGTAATGGTTCAGTGATCATAATGGGATCAGATTGAATATTTAGGACCCAATCCATTGAATAGAAATTGACCTAAAACAGCCAATTTCATCTTTTGGTGAGAGCCAGACTCAGTTCTTATTTTTAAGCATTATCTTTCTCAGTAGGATCACAAGACCACTTTCCGTGATCATCTGTGTCCTGATTTACATGAATTTTCTGTTAAGTATTGTCATATGACAGAAATCATCACATCCACAGATAATAATAATAATGGGCAGTGTGCTGAGTGATACTTTTCTAGTTCCTAAAATTCCTGTGATAGCTACTGTATTGATTTTATAACGAAAACAACAACCCAAGAAGAGGCCACCTTTATGAATGTTTATGAATGGATCTGTAAAGAGAAAAGCTTCCTACATAATTACTCCCCCCACCCTCCTTTGTCTTCTACTCTATGTCCTGGAACTCAGGATAAGAACTGCATACAATAGGTACTTACACAGCGAAGGCAAAAACTATCCAAAAGTGTGTGTGTGTGTGTGTGTGTGTAGTACATCAGGCAGTGTGCTGCACTGTTCACTCTTGTGATATTTTGAAAAATTCCTACAGTAATTCTGTGAAGTTCAATATCTTGTCTCTATTTTAGAGGTGGGGAAACTGAGGCTCAGTGTTAGGGCCACCACAGGTTTATAGAGTGACTTTGTGTAAATGAAACCTCTGGAAGACACAGCTCCATGTGTTGGCTAGTAAGGCACAAGTAGGATTTCAGTCATGATCCCTCAGGTGGGAATTTTTTTTTTTGTAATTAGCAACCTATACAACTGTACGTGGTCATCCTACTCAGAAAAGTCAAGAAACTTATCCAAGGTCACAAATTAGAAATCAAAGTTTAATCAAGGTTTGACTCTGAAGTTCATGTTTTTGCTATTTTAAGAGATTATGCTGAGTGAAATAAGTCAAGCAGAGAGAGTCAATTATTATATGGTTTCACTTATTTGTGGAGCATAACAAATAGCATGGAGGACAAGGGGTGTTAGAGAGGAGAAGGGAGTTGGGGTAAATTGGAAGGGGAGGTGAATCATGAGAGACTATGGACTCTGAAAAACAATCTGAGGGGTTTGAAGTGGCGGGGGGGTGGGAGGTTGGGGTACCAGGTGGTGGGTATTATAGAGGGCACGGATTGCATGGAGCACTGGGTGTGGTGCAAAAAATAATGAATACTGTTATGCTGAAAATAAATAAATTAATTAAAAATAAAGAAACTACTTAGTGGTAAATGAATAAAACTCCTGCTGTCCTTACACTGAGAATATTCAGTGATCCAGACTGTAATACTGAAGCTTTTAAAGAATGGATGGAACAAAATACATTTAGCTGCTTTCTCCAAATTCAGCTCACATTGCCTTTGATCAAGATTCTCTTTACTTTTGAATGTTGTGGTTTACTTGAAATTCAACTTAATCAAGCTCCAAAACCACCCCCTGCTCCCACCATCTCCCCTCTTCCTAACTTCAGGAGCCAAGTTCAACAGTACCCTTGCTTTATGTCATAGAAAATGCCCTGAAATATTGGCAGTAGCATCAGGGAAAGCCACAGCAGCATTAGGGGAATTCAAAGAAACCAATTTGCTTTCAGTAGCTCAAATAGCCAATTCTTTCCAAAAATATCTGCAGCTTTGTCTAATGTAGATTTATAACTCCACTCCTAATAAAGCTTTATTTCCCCCAAGTTGTGGTGTTTAAAATTCACATGATGTAATGCTGTTAACTAATGTTGCAATTTATTTCTACTTAAGGCATTATGCAGGGGAAACATAGAAGAATAGCTTAATGGGAGTGATTCAGAATGATATTAAGTGTTAATCAAAGCACAATAAAGTAATAATGAGTTGGTTCTGACCCAGGTCAGAGGTAAATTTTCCCTGAATCTTGCCCACCTCCTTATTAATGTGTAATGCTGTGCCATTCTGAACTTCCCCTCTACTTCTGCCTCATTGACATTTGGGTCCATGATTCACTACTTGTGCCCTCAAGAGTTCTGTTTAAGGATGTATACAGCCAGATGAAACATAATACATCTATTTTATTAATAACTGGGCAAGTGTCTGGCATAGACATGCAGACTTTCTGGGATAAAACAAATATGAAGAAACACTTCAGTGTTTCTCTCAGTGAACACACTGAGAGACATAGAGTACAGTGCTCATTGGGGTACTTTTTGTAATAGCCCAAATCTAGAAACTACATGAGTGCCATCAACAGTAGACTATGCCACTGGAGGGCTCAGGCAAGTGGTGAACCAGTGCTCAGTGTATCTCCCTTCCCTTGCCTCATTTCAGGTGATTCCCAACGAATTGCCATGTCCTCTCCAGTTGCTCCATTCCTAGGGTGTTCGTGGGTGCTCGTTGCATCTACCCAAATGCCTTGTGACTATTAGGAAGCCTGATATTCACAAGCCTTTGAGCTATTGATCAACTGGTGCACTGCCGAAGCCAACTCTGGTTGTGCAAGAAATAGGAAAGGCTGATTTTTCCACACCAAGCCCATGGAGAATACAATGGAGGGTAAATATTAGATCTTGCTCTGGGGCTGCTGCATTCAATGAGATGTTGTAAAGGAAGGCCTGGGCATCAAGTAACCATTTGATAAGTACTGATAATTGCTTTTTATTAGCTTTTAAAAGAGAAGAACAGGATATAATGAAAACATCTTGCTTCTTGGTATTGCCTCAAAATGTAAAATGATGAATATCTGTTCCCTTCGTATTTTCAATGGCTCCCCAATGCTTATAGAATTAATGATTTATTAAGCCATTTCGATCCCAACATGATTTGTTAATTTTTTTTTCTCCACTAGATAAGCCATTGGCCAGTTATGGCCTGCTGGCCAAAGTTGACCTGCCATCTGTTTTTGTAAAGAAAGTTTTATTAGAAACGGGCAGTGTTCATCTGTTTATGTATTATATATGGCTGCTTTTGTACTTCTGTAGCAGTGGAGGATTTGGGACATAGACAGTATAGCTAACAAGCCCTAAAGTATTTACCCTCTTGTCCTTTACAGAAAATTTATTTTGCTGACCCCTTTCTAGCCTTATCTTTCCTCCAGGTTTCACCTCCAAGGGGGTTTTTTCTAGCTCTCCTGGATCAGCGACTCCTTCCTGCCTCTAGCTATTCCCTCCCGTGATTCATTCCACCCAGATTCCCCTTTCCGTGGGCTCTTCCTTTCAGAAACATTCACACTCATTCTTTCTCCCCCAGCTTTAGTGAGATATGATTGACATACAACACTGTGTAATTTTAAGGTTTAGTATAATGTGATGATTTGATATCCACATAATATTGCAAACTGATTACCACAATAAAGTTAGTTAACCCTTTCATCACATCACATGAATACAATTTATTTTTGTGCATTGACAACATTTCAGATCTGTTCTCTGAGAAGCTTTCAATTATATAGTGCAGTGTTGTTATCTATAGTCACCATGCTGTGCATTCGATGCCCAGAACCTACTCATCTTATAACTGGCCCTGGGTAGCCTTTTACTCATTTCCCCCACCCCTTAGTCCCTGGAAGCTGCCATTCTACTTTGTTTCTTTGAGTTCAGCTATTTTAGGTTCCACATGTAAATGAAATCATGCCGTTGTGGTCCATTCATGTTTGGCAAATGGCAGGATTTCCTTCTTCTTTGTTGTTGGTTTTTTTTTTTTTAATGTCTGAATGACATTCCATTGTGTGTGTGTGTATGAGAGAGAGAGAGAGAGAGAGTCACATTTTCTTTATTCATCTGTTTGATGGACACTTAAGTTGTTTCCATGTATATCTTGGCTATTGTGAGTAATGCTGCAATGACTGGTTGCAGACATCAAGAAACTGATTTCATTTCCGTTGGGTATATACCCAGAGATGGGATTTTTAGATCATATGGTAATTCTATTTTAAATTTTTTGGGGAATCTCCGTACTGTTTTTCATAGTGGCTGTACCAATTTACTTTCCTACCAGCAGTGCACAGGGGTTCCCTTCTCTTCACACTCTTGCCAACACTTATCTCTTATCTTTTGGATAGTAGCCATTCTAACAGGTATAAGGTGGTATCTCATTGTGGTCTTGATTTGCATTTCACTGACGGTTAGTGATATTCCGCATCTCTTCATGCGCCATTTGAACGTATATATGTCTTCTTTAGGAAAATGTCTATTCCAATCTTCTGCCTATTGGTTAATCATGATATTTGTTTTATTGCTATTGAGTTATATGAGTTCCCTATATATTTTGGATATGAAATCCTTGCCTGATATATGGCTTGTGTATATTTTCTGCAACTCCATAGGCTGCCCCTTCATTTTGTTGACATTTCTTTTGCTGTAGAGAAGCTTTTAAGTTTGATGTGGTCCCACTTGTCTCTTCTTGCTTTTATTGGTTGTACTTTTAGTTTCATATCTCAAATAATCTTTGCTAAGACCAGTATCAAGGAGCATTTTCCCTGTTTTCTTCCAGAAGTTTTATAGTTTCAGGCCTTACATTCAAGTCTTTAATCTACTTTGAGTCAGTTTTTGTGAATGGTATAAAACAGGAGTCCAATTTCATTCTCTTGCATGTGGATATTCAGTTTTCCCAGCACCATTTATTGAAAAGACTATCCTTTTCTCACTGTATATTCTTGACTCCCTTGTCAAATATTAGTTGACCATCTGTGCTTGGGTTTATTTCTAGGCTCTTGGCTCTGTTCTATTGGTCTATGTGTCTGTTTTTGGCCAGTACCATACTATTTTGGTTACTACAGCTTTGTAATGTTGTTTGAAATTAGTACATATGATACCTCCACCTTTGCTCTTTATCAAGATTGCTTTGGATATTGGGGGTCTTTGTGATTCCATACAAATTGTAGGTTGTTTTTCTATTTCTGTGAAAAATGCCATTGGAATCTTGATAGGGATCGTCTTGAATCTATAGATGGCTTTGACATCAGGGTGATTCATGCTGGCCTCATAAAATGAGTTTGGAATGATGGGCATTAATTCCTCTTTAAATGTCTGGTAGAATTCACCAGTAAAGCCATCTTGTCCCAGCTTTTCTTTGTTGGGAAGTTTTATGCAATCTGTTCAGCCTTTACACTTTTTTTGTTCAGATGTTCTGTTTCTTTTTGCTTCAGTCTTGGTAGGTTGTACAGTCTTGGTGGGTTGTATGTTTGTAGGAATTTGTCCATTTCTTAGAGATTATCCAGTTTGTTGGCATATAATTGTTCGTAGTAACCTTTTTGATCCTTTGTATTACTGTGGTGTCAGTTGTAGTGTCTCCTCTGTCATTTATAATTTTATTTGAGTCCTCTTGTTTTTCTTGGTTAGTTTAGCTAGTGGTTTTTTGGTTCCATTTCTCTTTTCAAAACAGCAACTCTTGGTTTTTTTCTATTGCTTTTATAGATCTATTTCATTTATTTCTGCTGTAATCTTTATTATTTTGAACTTTCTGCTAAGTTTTGGCTTGACTAGTTATTTTTCTAATTCTTTGAGATATAAAGCTAGGTTATTTATTTGAGTAATTTATTTTCCCTTAATGAAGGCACTTACTGCAATCAACTTTTCTCTTGACCCTCTCTTGTAGCACACCAATAAGTTCTTGCATGTCGTGTTTTCCTTTTCTTTTTTTTAATTTAATTTAATTTATTTTTTTATTTAATCAGTGTAACAGAATTCATTGTTTATGTACCACACCCAGTGCTCCATGCAATACGTGCCCTCCATAAAACCCACCACCTGGCTCCCCAAACCTCCCACTCCCTACCCCTTCAAAATTGTCAGATTGTTTTTCAGAGTCCATAGTCTCTTGTGATTCATCTCCCCTTCCAATTTCCCTCAATTCCCTTCTCCCCTCCATCTCCCCATGTCCTCGTGTTTTCATTTTCATTTGCCTCAAGATATTTTCTGATTCCCCTTTTGATTTCTTTGACCCATTGGTTGTTGGTGGACTTGTTTAATTTCCACATATTGGTGAATTTTTCCTTTTTCATCCTGTTTTTGGGTTTCTGGTTTCATTTAATGTAGTGAGAAAAGATACTTGATATGATTTAAATCTTCTTAAATTTGTGAAGGCTGGCTTTGTGGCCCAATATGTGTTCTATCCTGAGGAATGTTCTGAGAGTGCTTGAGAAGAATGTAGATTCTTCTGGTGCTGTTGTACATTCTGGTGCTGTTGAATATAGAATATTCTATATGTCTATTAGGTTCATTTTTTCCTATAGTGTTATCTGGGTCTGTTGTTTCCTTATTAGTTTTCTATCTGGATTATCCAATTTAGAAGGTGCAGTATTGAAGTTCCTAAATATTACTGTATTGTTCTCTGTTTCTCCTTTGAGACTTCTTCATGCTTGTGTTGAATATTTAGTTGTTCCAATGCTGGGTGCATATATATTTGCAATTATTATGCCCTCTTGGCAAACTGACCCCTTTATCACTCTGTAGAGACATCTTTTGTCTCTTGTGTCTCATTTTGACTATTTTATGCGATATAACTGTAGCTATGCTTGCTCTCTTCTGGTTACCATTTGCATGGAATACTCCTTGTTTCATATCTTTCAAACTAGGTGTGTTTTTGAAGTTAAAGTGGGTCTCTTATAGGCAGAACATTGTTGGATCTTGTTTCCTTTTGTTTTTCCTTTATGCATTCAGCCACCCTGTGTTTTTCGTTTGGGGAATTTAGTCCATTTATGGTTAAAATAATTACTGACAGGTAAGGCCTTACCATTGACATTTTGTTATTTGTTTTGTCACTTTTTTTAGTCATTTTTCCCTTCCTCCTCTGTGATTTATTTTCTGTAAGAGTATATTTTAATTTCTTTTCCTTTATCTTTTGTGTATGTACTGTAGGTTTTTGTTTTGTGGTTTCTATGAGACATACATAAAACATTTTATAGCTGTAATAGTCTATGTTAGGCCAATAATAGCTTACCTTTGGATAGAAAAACACTTTAGCTTCTCTTTCCCCCACATTTTACACTATTGGTGTCACACTTTACATCTTTTTGTATTGTGCATCCATTAACAAATTTTTGTGACTCTAATTATTTTTAAACTTTTGTACTAGAGATAAAAGTGATTTATATATCACCATTACAGTCTTCAGATTTTTTTTAATTTGACTGTATGTCTGCCTTTACCAGTGAGTTTTATACTTTGATATGTTTTCATGTTGTCACTTGGTGTCCTTTCATCCCTTTAGCATTTCTTTCTTTTTTTAAGATTTTATTTATTTATTTGACAGATAGAGATCACAAGTAAGCAGAGAGGCAGGCAGAGAGAGAGGAAGAAGCAGGCTCTCTGCAGAGCAGAGAGCCCAATGTGGGGCTCGATTCCAGGACCCTGGGATCATGACCCTAGCCGACGGCAGAGGCTTAACCCACTGAGCCACCTAGGCGCCCCTCCTTTAGCATTTCTTATAAGGCAAGTCTAGTGGTGATGAACTCCAGTTTTTGTTTGTCTGGGAATGTCTTTTATTTCTCCATCACTTGTGAAGGATGATTTTGCCAGGTCTATATTATTTGGCCATCGTTTTTAAATGGGTCCCCTCCTCAAGGGTAATGATCACAAGATTCTTGCCCTGAATAGGTACTCCATCTGGGTTAGTGCAATGAATAAATGAATGGGTTTTGGGCTCAACCAGCTCATGAAGATCCAGCCTTAAAATTCAGACTTCAGATACCAAGAAACTTTTTGCTTTCAGAGACCATCTCTATAGACTGATGGCTCCTTCACTGCAGTGGCTTCTGGCTCTCTACCCCAGACAGCTAGCAACAGGAGTGATTGGATTGGGGTTGTAAAAGTCACATTCCCTAATGAGAAACAACGTGGGGACTAGATCCAGGAAACCAGCCCAGTTGGTAACACCCTTGTAAAAAAGACTGATAAATAAATAAGCTAGCCATCCAGCTTTTCTTCTCCTCAGCAAATGAAATGAAGCAGCTGGCCTTGGAAAGAGGCCCTGTGCTTTGTTAACTGGAAACAGATTAGCCGACTCAATCGGCTGTCCCTTTTTTTCAGTCTGTGGCCTTGCAACAGTTTAAAAAGGGGAATTTTTGTTAAAAGTTTCTCTGGCAAGGGCCAGGCAGCAAATGACACTAGCCTGGCCTGAATGTTTCACGCTGGTGGGTAAAAATACCTTTTTTTTTTTTTAGATTCTCGTCTTTAACTTTCCTGTGGGTCTTTGACAAAAACCTCAGGGAATTCTATAGAGCGCATGTTGTCAGTATTTTAATCAGCTTCAGCTGTCAAAACTCTTGTAACCCGCCTCTTCTATTTAAAATGTGTCTTCTAGGCATAAAATAATTAAAGGTGCAGGGCCATACAATAGGCTCAGAGCCATTGCAATGTGACAAAACCCTATGGATGAAAGGTATTATTTCAGGAAGTTTTAAATATAAATTTTGTTTTGTCAGAAGGCTGCAGGGCACACATTTTCTATACTGTCAAGCTTGATAGTAACAATATTTATATTTCAAATAAAAAGATTAAATTGCAGTCTTATGTGTTTCTGCTTTTCGTCATTTTTTTTTTTTTTAACTAGTTTATCATAGTGCTGCTTTCTTGGTATGTCATCATACTTTTTTTCTTTTCTTTTTTTTTTTTTTGCTGACAGTACTTTTATTTTATTGAAACGTTCTGCCTTTTACTGTCAATCTCAGAGTTGAAATAATGAAGGCAGACAGCCGTGCCACTCGGGTTTGGTTGCTTTACAAATGTCTTGTTTTACACCTTGTTGAAGGCTTTGTGAAGAAAATGCAAAACAACAAAACCAAACCAAATAACAAAAAACTGCTCAGGCCAATGTGTTTAGCGCATGTGTTGGATCATTTGAGCTCTTCACCTGGAGCCATGTACACGCATTGGATCATTTGAGCTCTTCTGGAGCCACGTGCATGCATTTTTCATCTTGGTGTTGGAAAGCAAATGGTGGGCAGGAAGGGCCAATGAGCCCCAGGAAAGAGCATGTGCTGTTTGCAGTGAATGGCTGGGCTGGCCACTTTGTGTCACATCTTGTTAGCTGTGGCAGCTCCAGTGTCTCCAAAGGGGCCGAGGCAGTCGGGGGAGTTTCCTGAGCTATGGGGGCTGATGAGTTTCTGGGCTGGCTCAATGTCAGCCCTTTAATATCACACTTGACAGAGCTGTTTGGGGGACAAAATGCAGTGTGAACATCTCTCACACCTTATGGACCAGAGCCAGTTGGCTGCTGGGAGCACTGGGCTCCCTTGTGTTGAGATTGAGGTATAGTCCTTAAACTTTCAGATGGCTGCTCACTCTTCTTACTTAGCAATTCGCTCGGTTGAGGTAATGTCAGCTGGTCCATCAGAACTCTTCTCCCCACCCCCCATAGTTTGCCTTTTATAGGTCAAGGAGGCCCAGTGGAAGTACCCTTATCTCTGAGATGACAAGTCACATAGAAACAGAAACTTCTCATTCTCTGCCTGTGGCAGACATCACTAATCAATCTCAGTGCTTTAACACTCAACCAGCTGCACCTCACAATCCCTTTCCACATAGTTCCAGGGCCTCAGTCACAACCAATCAGATGACAGGCCATGTTTGTGCCACCAGCTCCCTCTGTAGGGCATAGGGGCACCAGTCCAGGCACACGTGTCCCTAGCCATCTCTTGACTCAAACAATGCTGTCACTTTAATGTTGCAGTTCACAGACCCAAACAAATCCCATACTTCAGTTCATGAAGTCCTTTCATACCCTGATCTTACATGGTGGCTTGGAGCTCGCAAAAGCCCCAAAGTGAAAGCTGCCAAGCAGAGAGCCACTCCCGCCACATTCTATTGGTGAAGGAGAGAGATAGGAGTAGTCCAAATTCAGCATGGGAGGCAAGCTTCACTGGAGGCTGTCTTTGGAGTCTGGCTATCACAAGAGCACTCACTATAATCTAGATGAAAGAATTTGCCTCCTGTGAGAAGGATTTTCTATTTTATCATGTCAAAAGTGACTTTTTGCTTTTGAATTAAAACCTACACCCTTTAGTTTAATTTAACTCTCAAGGCCTCACACAGTCTAGCCTCAGTTTGTCAGGTGACAAGTCACCACGCTTTCCCAATATATGAAATTATGTCTGTGAAGCGCTTATTTTCTTCAATTTCCTCATCCCCATGTGATCCTCTCGCTATCCTGGATGACCCAGCCCCAGTGGTCCCCTACCGTCTGTAGCTAGCAGAGCCAGAATGAGTCATTATTTCCCCTGAGCTCTTATAGGACCGTGGAAGGGAGCTCCTCCAGAGGTGAAGGAGGAGGAGGAGAGAAAAGAGGAGGAAGAAGATTTATTTGTATGAATCACAGAGGGAAAGCCCAACAGTTTGAGCCAACGGCTGGATGGGCATAGATTATAAAAACATGGTTTTTAATGTGTCAGCACACACACACACACACACACACACACACACACACTGAAGTTAAAATGACAGAAGCTGAGTCAGAACTTATTTTTTCCTGTCTAAACTGCACTGAAACCTGGAAACCTATTGATAATATCACACCACATAAAGTCATATTGCCATAATATTTTTCAGAAGATAAACACTGTCTGTCATATGCATGTCACGTGTCAGCCTGTCATGGAAAGGCAAACATAGTTTTGGTTAAATTTGAGTCATTCACTGTACTAGGCAGGTTAGATGCCTATCTCCTTTACTCTTATGTCTTAAGATATTCGGCGATGAAGAACAGCTTAAGCAAAAGTGAAGACAGTTAAAAATGAAAAAAAAGCAACAAGATACGGAGTGGGGTCTTGTGGAAGCCAAGGAGAGGAAGTGTAAGCAAACCTCACTAGCAATGGGAACATTGTCCACAGAAATAAGAAGTCCCTTCTCCGGTCCTATCAGCTTTTGTGTCTAATTCTATACAGGTGTTTCTTGCCTTGCTCTCGCCCTCTCTTTCACTTACTGCAAACCAGGTTTCCTCATATCTGTGTGCGGTCCAAACTAGCCACCCCAAGTGACCTTCATGCTCTCCACAGGCACATCTGAAGACCTGGTGTTTTTATGTCAAGGGGGGGAATCTGATTGATACCACCAGCCAAGTATTTCTGAGAAAAGTGATCACTTTTGGTTCAAACAGACATGGCTACTGTGTTGGGGAGTGGGGACTTCACTTTCTACCCAGTGGTTTTAGAAGCTCTGTATGTATGTTGTGGGGGAGATGTTCTCAGATAATGTCTTGGGAGGTAGTTGGGAAGAGATCTGATAATGCTTATTAAGACATAATTCTTATCTTGTAAACAAGAAAATGGAATTTCGGAAACTTAGTTTTTGGAGAGACAGACTCTTTGTCATTTAACAGGGAGGCTATCTTTGTGGACCACACGTAGTAACTCCTTCAGCCCAAGTTTGGAATAATCTGGTCAGCTCCAAATACCAGCCTTTCTGACTGTCTTTTTTCCATTTCTTTCTCTGTGTGTGTGTGTGTGTGTGTGTGTGTGTTTGTGTGTGTGTGTGTGTGTGTATGTCTGCATGTGCACGCGTGCGTGCCTTTCTTTCTTAATCACAGAGGGGACCATCATTATGACACAGACCATAGCCTATTTACTTCGGGTTGACAGGTCAATGGCATGTCTAGTATGTAACAAAAGAAAAGGCACTCCCTAAAAATGCTGGAGGGGATATGGTTAACCTCTGGTTTTGTGAGCAGAAATCTGTAAGGATAGAGTCACTGGGAAAAAAAGTAATTTTTTTTTTTTTGAATAGGGGATTGATAGCTTTTGAATAGGTAGTAGACCTGAAATTACTGGCAAAGGAGAGTTTCATTATCAAGAGCCAAAAGAGTCATTCTTGGTTTAAACAATAATGTGTCACAGGGTGGTTTTTAAAGTTTTACTTCATTTAGAAAACGTATGACAGAGCCCATTCTAGTTCACCTAAGTCTATCAAATAACTTAAATCTTCAATGAGAAACTTAAATAGTCTCTATTGTAAAAACAAAAAGAAAGAAAAACCAAGGAAAAAACAAAACAAAACAAAGCAAAACCAATACTCTAATTGTGTGAGAACATGGAATAGAGATTTATCATGGATCTAACCCATTTTCAAAAAAAAAAAAAAAAAAAGATGTAACAGGAAACCCTGAAGCAGAGAGAAGATGGGATTGTGTCAAAAGCTATAACCAAACCATTTAAAAGCAACAGAAAAAGACATAACACATCCTAGCAAGCAGGTTAATATAGGCTCTCTCTACTCAACTACCTATAGAAAGCCTGGTCTTGAATACTTATCCATTTGCACATAATCCCTAAAGCAGTTTCCCAGGACCTGCTAAAAAGGGGAGACATTCTGAGTTCAATTTTTCCTGAATAAACATAAACACTGCACAAGCTCCAGCAAAGAGGCAGCCCTCTGCCTGAAGTCAGGCTTACAGGAAGAATATATCTATTGGGGCACATAGGACAAATAACACCTAAAATGTGGGGAATTGCTGTCGAAAGGGCAGGGATTCAGTCCTTTTGGGGGGGAAGAGACTCAACAGGGAAGAATGAATTGGGAACAATATGCTCATATCCAAGTCTGCCATGAATTGTTATTGACAATATCAGCAAATTAATCAGGAAGCTTGCTGGTTTCGTGATAAGGAAGCTGTCACTTTTCCTGCTGAGATTGACAAGCCTCATGCCATCAGTAGAATTGATGTCTGTTCAATAATATTCAGATCTGTCCTAGAATCTGTGAAAGAACATCTGATAGTTACTTTAGACTTAAAAGTGAAATGCTGGAGAGGAGCACGTCCAGATGGACACAGATGTTCTTAGACAAAATATGATTTAAAAAAAATATTCAAAGCTGTTTAACAGATGCCATGTTCAGCAAAGGAATGAATGGTTCATGGCACACATGTTGGTTTTGGAGTAAAGAATTTTGTATCCAGTGCAATGGCTGTTGCTTCATTGCCATTGTTCTTAGGGCAACAATGGTGGAGATCACTTTTGGTAATAGTAGATGGTTATTGAGCTGTTGCTAGATGACAGCTTGACCAACATGCCTCTCTTACTCCAAACCCTGACATCATCAGATAGCCGTTATCCACATTCTGCACATGAGAACCCTGAGGTCTAGAGACACTGTGCCCTTTGTCCAAGGTCACATAATCAGAAAGTGGTGGAGCGCTAACTGGAATCCAGTCTTGCTGCAAGTAGATGTCTTGCATTTAAAATGCACAGGATGAGAACCTGAGCTTCAGTTCCACTCAAGACATATTTAATTTGTGCCTGTTCTTCCTTGGCTAGACCCAGGGAACACAGAAGGACAGTCTCCACCTTAGGAATCATAGGATTTCAGGTTCATGATTTTAACTGAAACTCAGCACTGCCCTGTACTTAGGCTCAGAGAGTTGATGCCTAATTCCTATTTCATGAGCCTGAAGTCCTTGCCAAAGCTGTACTTGGAGAACCATCCCAAACTCCACGACCTGCTGCCATGACTCTGTCTCATGGAGGTGAAAGTAAGAAAATGAAATTTAGTGGCTTAATTGATCTGATGAACAACACAAACCCATTTTTATTCTTTACTCCTTACTTTCTTTAGGAAATTAAATGAAGTGACACACACAAAGTATCTAGGGCGTGTTTAATTATTGGTAACCGTCACTATTATGACCTCGTGCTTAGACTCTTAGTACTTTTCAGCCTCTCTCATTCCCAGAAGAAAGCACTTGAGTTTCCATTTGGAGTATCCTTTGGATACGAAGGGCACAGAACTTGATTAAACAGTGGTTAAGATTTATTTAACAAAATAGTTTTCCACCCAGAAAGGCCCAGTCAGTCCCATGAAGCAAACGACTCTTAAATTGATCTTTGTGGAGTTGGATGGCAAGATCTGTTACATCCCTGCCAACTACCTAGCACCCACCAAGGGGAAAACCTTCCCCCAGTCCTCCCAGATCTCTCTCTTCAGAGGAAAGGAGTTTAAGTCAAGGATGGAATGGACCCTCAAGCCAGGGGTCAGTGAAGCACCCCAGCAGAGGAGCCAGTCTGTTGTGGACATTCTTGGTGAATTATCTAGGATCCAATATACCTCCTGCCAATAGGAAACTTATTTTTTTTTTAGATTTTTTAATTTATGTTTTATGTTTGTCATCTTTGTTAATTGGGCCATGTGCCTCAGAGGGAAGTTACTCCATCCACAGCATCAGATGTGAGCTGGGTTAGCTGAAGGAAATTATCTCCTCTGTCAGTGATTGTTCCATGAAGGGTGTAGTATCCCACTGGGCCAATGGATACAAGAAGCAGTTTTCTGGAAGATTCCTCACTCTTCTGGGAGAAATTTCTGTAACTATGATGTGCAATATGATAGCCACCAGCCACATGTGGTTACTGAGAACCTGACATAAGCTGAGTCCAAATAGATATCAGATCTCTAAGTCTTAGTATTAAAAAAAGAATGCAAAATCTCTTATTGATATTTTTACTATTGACTTCACATTGAAAGCTGATATTTTACATATATTGGGTTAAAGAAAATATATTTTGATAAATTTAATTTCACCTGTTTCTTTTTACTCTTTTTTTTAAAATGCATTTTTTAAAATATAAAATATTTTTATTTGAAAAATATTTAGGTTGTAAAGTTGGTTTTTTTTTAAATTTATTTTTTATTTATTTTCAGCATAACAGTATTCATTATTTTTGCACCACACCCAGTGTTCCATGCAATCCGTGCCCTCTCTAATACCCACCACCTGGTACCCCGACCTTCCACCCCCCGCCCCTTCAAAACCCTCAGATTGTTTTTCAGAGTCCATAGTCTCTCATGGTTCACCTCCCCTTCCAATTTCCCCCAACTCCCTTCTCCTCTCCATCTCCCCTTGTCCTCCGTGTTATTTCTTATGCTCCACAAATAAGTGAAACCATATGATAATAGACTCTCTCTGCTTGACTTATTTCACTCAGCATAATCTCTTCCAGTCCCATCCATGTTGCTACAGAAGTTGGGTATTTGTCCTTTCTGATGGAGGCATAATACTCCATAGTGTATATGCACCACATCTTCCTTATCCATTCGTCTGTTGAAGGGCATCTTGGTTCTTTCCACAGTTTGGCGACTGTGGCCATTGCTGCTAAAAATGCATTTTTTAAATTCAAGTATAATTAATATAGTGTTATATTACTTTCAGGTGTACAATATAATGATTCAACAATTCTATACTTTACTCAGAGATCATCATGATAAGTGTACTCTTTAATTCCCCTCCCTGATTTCCTCCATCCCCCTACCCACCTCCCCTCTGACAACCATTAGTGTGTTCTCTAGAGTTAAGAGTCTGTTCTTTTTGTGTGTGTTTGTCCCTTTTCTCTTTGTTCATTTGTTTTATATCTTAAATTTCACTCATGAGTGAAATCATATGGTATTTTACTTTCTCTGACTGACTTATTTCACTCAGCATTATACCCTCTAGATCCATCCATGTTGTTGCAAATGGCAAGATTTCATTCTTTTCATCACTAAGTAATATTCCATTGTGTGTATGTGTATATATCACATCTTCTTTATCCTTTCATCACCCAATGGATACTCAGGCTGCTTCTGTATCTTGACTTTTGTAAATAATGCTGCAATAAATATAGGGGTGCATATATCTTTTCAAATTAGTGTTTTTGTTTCCGTTAGGTAAATACCTAGTAGGTGGAATTACTGGATCTTTTTATGTTTTTAATGTGACCATTAGACAATTTTAAATTAGAAATATGGCTTGCTTTCTACTGGAAAGAGCTACTTTAAAGTGACTGCCTTTAGTCTTCTGGACATTGTTATATGCAGATGGGCCAGGAAGTGCTATAGCCATGTAGCTTATGGGTATAGTCAACACAGGGAAAGGGTCAGAGTGAGGACAGAGCCGGAACATGCGGTTCAAAGAATCTCTGTGTTTCTAGTTCTGTGACCTACTGGATATCTTTAGTGTTCAAGCAAATTTAAGATGAGGTTTCCTCTTACTTGCTATTGAAATAATTTGAACTTGTACATGGCTCTGAAATCTTACTTCCAGAGAATGTAGGGAAGGAGGTACTCTGAGGGGTGGCTGTTTAGACCAGAATGAGAAGAGAAAGCCTTAATCTCCCAAGTCTGGTGACCAAGCTCTCAAGGAGCTGGGCAGGCCACCTCTCAGAGATGGGATATGAAAATATTTCCAAAAAGTTGGATTGTCAGTGATGTCTTAGAGGTGGAAGAACATTTAAGAGGATCAGCTCCAGGAGTGGGACTGTGGGTCAAATACGCATTGCCTCCTGGCCTTCCACACCTCTCCAGCAACACTAGAAGGAGAAGAGGAGGCTTAGTCAACCTGGACAGGCAGAACCATTGTTCTGGTTGCTTCCCTTGGCCCCTGCAAGACAGTGTACACCCTGCAAGACTTCTACACCCTGCTTCCTCCCTGTAGGTCATCTGGAGGTGGCAGTGTCCTTCAACCTGAGATCACAGTTCCTGTCAGGTGGACCTCTCCTTCCAGCTACCGTACCCCTCCATTTCTCCCTTGTCCAGTCAGGTCGAGCAGTAGCCATGGTTCCCTCTTGCTACTAGCCCCACAATTCTAAACTTGATGGTTTTCTTATACCTGCCCATACCATTTACCAGGAGTCTTTATTAAATTCTCTGCCATTGATCCAGGTTGACTGTGGTACCTTTTTCTTTAGGGACTCTGATACCATAGTGCTTCTGTGTCTCCCATGATTTTCTTTGACCCGGTTATGGAACAAGGTTAGTAAGGTCATGGGCTACCAGATTCCAGTATGGAGAGTGTCCAGTGATCAGAGAGTAATCGTGTGACTGGTGGACTAGGGCAGGAAGGTGAAAGGAGTTGGCTTAAGGGATGAGGCACATGAGGCAGGAAGAGAGACCCTCCCAGCTGATGGTGACTTGGTTTTGACTGTTGATGTGGAAAGCCAGGAGTGCAGGTCAGAATGTCCTAATCTTCCCTCTTAACTTGTGACCTACAAGGTCATCTGTAAATCACACTCATATTGGGCCTTTTTAGGGTATACATATTGTTTCTAGAACCCAGTTCCAAAGATTCCACATATAAGGGGTGTTCATTTTGAATGAACTTTCCAGAAACACCATGAAAACTAAGCTGATAGAGCTATGGAGCATGTTTTGACTCTATGACTCAGGTGGGTGGCCATGTGATATGGTCTGAGTCAGCCCAGAGCAAAACTGAAAGGTTAGAGAAATTCGACTCAGACATTCTTACATCTTCCTTCCACTGTTTTTTTTTTTTTTTTTTTTCCCTCATCTTTCACTTCTCAAACTTCCTAAACCTTGGGGTCTATTGGCTCAGTATTTTTCAAACACCAGTCATCTCTTTGTATGCTACTTCAAGATTTTTGGCAAATAATCACAGCCAATATTGATTTATTCAGTATTTTCTTAAACTGACTCACTCTTTTTTTTTAACTGTAACTGCCTTGTCCTAGGCATTGACATGTGCAAAACTGCAGATTTGACCAGAGTTGTAATATTCTTTTTATACATACACATGGATGCCCAATCATGATAGTCAAAAAATCATATGCCAGTTAAACCATCCCAGGGCCCACCAGATCTATGGTGCCCCAGCTCAGGAAACATGAAATGTCTGACAGATTCTGGAATAGTGCCGATGATGGGACCATCTATGTCGGTGCTATCCAGTACAGCAGGCAGTAGTCACATGACAACCGAGTACTTGATGTGTGGTAAACGTGACTATGAAACTGAATTTTTAGTTTGTTTAGTGAATTAATTAAATGAATATAAGCTTAAATTTGAATAGCCACATGTGGTGAGTGGCTGCCATATTGGACAGCAAAACTCTAGGGTGTCTGCACTTAAAAATAAATCGTGGCAGAAGGGATGAACCTTGGGCTAGATACTGTATAAGCAGTTTGCATATTTTTTCCCTTTATGTGTTCCTAAGAAGCCCGTGCAGGAGGTATTACCACATTCAGGCAGTCGGCACAAGTCAACGATGGGAGGATTTTCCATTGCACTCCTTAAATACATAAACAATGAAGCCGTCCTCTGTTATTTACAGAAAGAGAGACAGAGAGAGAGACCTGTAAGTGAGCAAATTGTCAAGTCCCAGCCACATTCAAGATTTAAAAGGTTGACATTCCTTTTTTCTTTCTCTCCTTTTTTTTTAAGCATCCAGCCCTCCTCATTAACCAGATATCTTTATTCTCTAAATATTTACCACCCAAATGAAATTTACAGTTTAATTTGCTGTATAAAATCATTTATTGACTGATAAACCTCATTACTAAGCTCTCGCACAGGCCCTGGTACTCCCGACAGTTTTAATTCTTGTAACAGCAGGCTCCTGCGAGAGAAAAACAATCCTGTCAAATGAACTGCGGGGGTCTAAATTATTCAAATACACTAAATCCATGCAGAACCCTTTCCCCTGCTCATAATTTTTCTTTTGGAGCCAACAATTAACTGGCAATATTCTAACTCGAACAATGACAGCCATTCTCACAGAATTCTGGGAACAGGGAACATCCCACCTTCCCACGTGTCCTTCTGCTCCTGGGGGCACCAGAAGAGTGGCCTGTGCAGAAGCCTTTGTGGAAAGGGGAGGTGTTCTCTACCCAAAGGCCTCATCTCTTCAGAGCACATCATTCTCTCTGTGTCTCTCTCCTGTCCCCAGATCAGAGACTGTATTTTGGGTATCAAGGGGTGGGGGTGTGTGTGTCTGTGACAGTGTTTCTAGCGTTTATACCAGATGAGCACCAGTCTGCAATTAGTTAATTGCACATGCGTCTTTCCGCCTATGGGGGGAAAAGTTACTCCAGTTTCCTACCTGCAAATGCAACTAAACTAATTATTGAGCTGCTGATTCAGAAGCCAGGCCCATCTAATTGAGCCTGCAAAACAGAAAAACAAAACAAAACAAAAAAAACCCAACCCTCTAAAAATGGTAGTAGCTCAGAACAACAAATAGCAAGAATCCATCTTGCATTTGAGAAGGAAAATCTTTTTTGCCATGTTGGACATTAGTCATGTTCTGCACAGTGAATGGCCTTGAATATCAGTGGATGCTGTTTTTTGTCCAATTTCTCATAGCTTGTGGCCCCCTTACAGTGATGTATCCCTTGGCATGATGCTCAATGTCAAATTTCTTAAACAGAAAAAGATTATTTTTTAAATGTTGATCTTCACAGTTCAACCATACATTTAGTCTTTTTTTTTTTTTAAGATTTTTATTTATTTATTTGACAGACAGAGATTACAAGTAGGCAGAGAGAGAGGAGGTAGCAGGCTCCCCGCCGAGCAGAGAGCCTGATGTGAGGCTTGATCCCAGGACCCTGGGATCATGACCTGAGCCGAAGGCAGAGGCTTTAACCCACCAAGCCACCCAGGCACCCCTGCATTTAGTCTTTTATTAAATATTTATTGAGTGTCAACTCTCTGCCAAGCTTGTAGTACTAGGAAGCATCGTGGTGCTGGATATGGAAGGAGAAGCAGAAGAATGACACTTAGCCTAAATGGTGCTTAGTCTTTGCCCTCTAGCTCAGGGCTGATGTGAATCTGTGAACCAGAAAAACCTCAGAGCTTATTTAAAATGCAGATTAATTGGACTCACCTCACACGCAGTAAATCAGAATTACTAAGATGATAGAGCCCAGGAATCTGCATTCTTTCATGCTTCCCCAGGAGATTCATTCATTCTTTCTTTCTTTCTTTCTTTCTTTTTTTTAAGATCTTATTTATTTACTGTCAGCAAGATAGAACACAAGCAGGGGGAGCAGCAGGCAGGCAGAGGGAGAAGCAGGTAGTGGGAGAAGCAGGCTCCCTGCAGAGCAGGCAGCCCGACTCAGGACTCACTCCCAAAGACTCTGGAATCATGACCAGAGCCAAAGGCAGATGGTTAACCAACTGAGCCACCCGGGCATCCCCCCCCTGGTGATTCTTGAGTATTTTGAGGTTTCCAAGTGTTAACTTGCCACTTACCCCTGAAAGCATCAGGCATCAGTGGATGATCATGAAAGAAATGTCAGCATCAATGGTGCAGATAACAAACCTGGAAAATATCAGTGAGGGGCATATCCAGGGTCTGCATTGAGAGCTGGCTTAGAGCTACAGAGGTGGGGTAGCATGTGGAGGTGTGTTTGCAAGACTGCAAGGGCAAACTGTCATTGTAACAGTGGTCTTGCCTGGCAGGGTACATGGGAGTCTTTGTTGTGTGTTTACTGTTGTTATTTTCTTCATGGCTTCATTTGTTGACTGTATTAAACCTTTAGCTTCAGAATGATTTTAACTTTGGAAGAGTCCCATGAAGAGAGCACGGGAGTCTCTGTGCACCTCACACCTAGTTTCCCCTAGTAGTAACATCTTAAGTTAGTGTGGTACTACCTGGGTATTGGTCACAATTCCCGAACCAATACTGATGCATTATTATTCACTAATCTCCACATTTGAACCTAATTTCTATAGTTTTCTACTTAATCTCCTGTACCCATCCAGAATTCCACATTACACTTGATCATCAGGTCTCTTTAGGCTCCTCCTGGCTGTTACAGTTTTTCAGAATCTGTTTTTTATGACATCGAAGGTTTGGAGGTATGTCCTTCAAATATTTTGTAGCATGACCCTCAACTGGGATTTGACTAATGTTTTTTCTCATGATTGCACTGTATTAAACTGTGGGTTTGGGGGGGAAGGAGCCAGAAGTAAAGCACTACTTTCATCACATCACATCCTATGAAAAGTATATGGTATCAATAGGTCTTATCCTTGTTGATGTTGACCCTGATTACCTGGCTGAGTATGTCTGTGAGGCTTCCCAGTGTAAATTTACTTTCTCCCTCCCTTCCCACACTGTACCCTTTAGAAGGAGGTCACCGTGTGCAGCCCAGACTTAAGCAGTGGGAAATATTCTCCACTTCCTTGAGCATGAGTATACACATAAATTATTTCAAGTCCTTGATATGGGAGATTTGTATATTCCCCCTTATTAATTCATTTACTCACTCATTCATGGATTTACTTAAACATTTATTATGTCAGTATAAACTTATGGATATTTATGTTATACTGTGCGTTTTAACCCTGAATACTACATTATTTTTCTCACTCAAGTTGTTCCAGGTGTAGTTATTGGGAGCCCTGAAAGTTGGTTTCTGGGCTGCTCTGGAACACATATGCACAAAGTTTTGTCTTTTAAGAACTTCCTTAACTTCTGGCACTAGAAGATGCTCAAGGTTCATCTTGTATATTCCCTGTCCCAATCCTAGAATCAGCCATTTCTCCAAGGAGCCTTGGTCTCTTTTATCAGAGAATGGTATTTAGAAACCAAGATCTGGATGTTGTATGTGCTCATTACTATTGGGGTATTATTGCTTCTAGGCCCTCCCAGAACTAGACAAAACTAGGAAATAGATACATGTATGTTAATATATCTCTGTATACATACCTACCTCCCTCTATATATGTACCTGTGTCTGTGTCTATATATCCATAACTATATACCTACAGTTAGCATCTATTTATATCTGTATGAAACTAAACATGAGTTCATACTGATGTCTTTAATTCTAATCCATTACCATGGGGATTATTCTGGCCTTACCCCCTTGCTAACCAACAGTGAGACACTTGGCTTTCACCATCTGCCACTAATTTATTTATTTGTTTAACCTCAGTTGGATATATATTAGTTTCAGAATTAACCTGAACCCTAACAGGGGCCCTGTCTTTATGTAATGTTCTTTTACCACCAAAGCAATGTCTGTTACCTGCAGCATACTTTGGGGCACTCTGGCTTGAAGAAACTCCTTTCTAGGACTACTGCCCTGGGGACACAGTGAGTGCCCTGGGCTATGTTTCTTTTCTTGGTCTGTCATTCCAGTTCATGGCTTAGCTCCCATAAGCAGCCACTCCAGAGATTGCCCAAGATATTTATGTTATAATATAGGTTTGAACCCAAAACTATGTTACTTATTTTTTCTTGTACAAATTGTTCCAGCTGTAGTTATTGGGAGCTATTTCAGTTGGTTTCTGTGTTCCTCTGAGATATCCACATAGTTTTGTCTTTTGAGCACTCTGCCACTGCCTTTCTGGGTCATAGTTGAGTTACTAATGTCCATCCAAGAAACACTTTCTGAGAGCATGTACTGTATACCTAGGTCTGTGCTAAAGATAAGGATATGGAAATTAATGTAACAGGGTCCTGTTTCTGGGAGCTCTTTTTTTGAATGGTGAAGGAGGGGGCTTGGCCCTTGTTCTACTTTGCCATTGTTGGTTTACTTCTCTAAGTGTACCAAACAAAGGAGCATGGTATGCTTAGTATCTTTGAGTAGAGCACCTTCATTTAGGTTGGACTATGTGGGAAAACTTTTCAAAATAGGCAGCTCTTTAGCTGAGTCCTGAAGAATTTATCAATATTTTTAAATGCATCTAGTGAGTGTCCTAGTACAGGCTGGATGTTGAGAACAAAATGGAGGGGAGAAAACCCCAGATAAGATTACTGATCTCATGAAGACCCCAGTTAAGTGAGGAATTCAGGCATTTAGTAGCATAAGTGACACTGAATCAGGTGGCAATACCATGTCACCACTGGACATTTTGTCTGTAAAGTTTCCCTTCAGTCCTCACAGTTCTGCATCCATTGAGCCCCTCTGGGAACATGCTTTGCAAAGATTCCAAATCTCCTTGCTTACCCAGAGCCCTGTAAAGATTCCTGTACATTGCATCAGGCAGAAGGGTGGGGGGAAGGCAGGGGCCAAGTGGGACAACATCCATTTGATCCTTTTTATATGTAAATGTGACTTTAAATAATATTTTGTAATGACCTGCATTTCTGTTAGGAAATGTCTCTTGATGATTTATCTTTCTCTCTGCAATTATGACAGCCTAGTGATCTTGTTAATTAATGCCAAAGTGGGTTTTTCAGCACCTCATTAAAGGTTTTCCCTTTCAGGACACCAACACTTGTGCACAGCCAGGGGCACAGAAAGCCATTTTCTTGTGGGTGAAAACAGATCTTTTGATACCCTACCTCTTCCTTTCCCTCTCCTTCACCGTCTTATTATATTTTGTTTTTCCCTGTTCTCTATCTCCTCCTCTTCCTCTTCACCCTCAGCCTACCACTCCCCTCTTTGCTTCTATTCCAAAACACAGTTGCTTCTTATTGCTTTAAAAAATTATTTTAAATAGTTCAGCTGTCATGAGTCTGTTCCTTGGGAAGCCCTCTTTGTCCTGGAAGGATTGTTTTATTTTACCATTTAATTCAATATTTCCTATTCAACAAGTTTTGGCTGCCTTATGGACGTCAGGGAAGTAGTAGTGAACCAGAGCGTCCTTCATGCAAGACTCTTAGTTTTGTCCCATAATTATAACCAACATGTTGAAAAGTGAATGAAGGATTCTGTGGTCCAGTAAATTTGTTAATCCTATCTCAGGATTGGCAAACTATGGCTCAAAGGCCAAATACTTGCTTGTTTTTGTAAATAAAGTTTTATTGGAACACGGCCACACCCATTCACTTGCATATTATTCATGACTGCTTTGCTGCTACAACCTCAGAGTTGAGTTGTTGCACAATAGAAACCAAGTGGCCCACGATGCCTAAAATATTTTCTATCTGGCCCATATAGAAGAAGTTTGTTGGTTCCTGCTCTGATCCAATACTGGAGATTCTGAATGCTCATTATAAATTCAAAAGTCTGAAAAATTCTGCATTTGGAAAATTTAGTTAATTTCTTTACCTCATTTTTTTTCCCCAAAGGTATTTGATCCCCCTTCCTACACATTTTTATGAATTGACTTATAGACTACTGCCCCTTGATAAAATGCCTAGCTCTGAAGTTCTTCTCTGCCTGATTTCTATTTGGTCACCATTGTGGCCTTCTGTCTTCTGGCTAGACTAATGTGGCTAAACCCAGCTCCTCTCTCAGCCTCTTTGAAAATATCCTTCCACTCAGGCATGAGGGCAGGGATTCTTCTCCACTCCAATGAGCTGTTTCTCTTTCTAGGAGCAATGATGTGTAAAGCCCAAGTCACCACTAATTGTAAAACAAGTTAGACTGGTTTTCTATCCATGGGGTTTCCACTCTTGCCTCATGTGACTCATCCCAAAGGAAACTCATTTTGACTTGTGGTTTATTTTTCTGAGGCATTGTTGAAGCTGAGATTAAGCTGGGATGCCTTGAATATCACCCTAACCTGAAGGAAGGGTCATGGTGGTATTGAGAAGTCCTAGCAGGTGTACGTCTCCCCTAAGGTCCTGAGAAAAACTGGGGAAGCTACAGCAGGGGAGATATCCTTCATATTCTAGAGGACAGGGGTGGATGCCAGTTTGGAAGAGAAGACTCAGATTATACCTTGGCACTTGGAGAGTGCCATAAAAGTAGAAATGGACTGAAAGATCACTTCCAGTCTTGCCACTTCTTTCCATCTCATAAATAAAGCCTGAGGAAGAGAGCAGAATGTAGGGTATTGCAGGTAGGGTGGGGATGGTTGCTTCTTCACCAAGTTAGGGGCAAGTAGTCAACAGATAGCTTCCTGCCACAGACACTGGAGGAGGGCATTTCCAGAGCCAGACAAATAACCTTAGGTCTAAAGGATCAGGTTAAAGTCAAGAATTGGTGCACAGAGCCCAATGAAAGTGTAGCAGGCAAAATTATAAAAGAATATTTTCCCTTACTCCTCCCAATTGCCTAATCTCAGGAAAGTGAACATAATGTTACTGCTATGACTATGTTACATTACATGGCAGAGGGATTTTATAATTAAGGTGTAATTAGGGTTACTAATCAGTTGGCCTTAAAGTAGGGAGATTAGCCATTTTCTTCAGCTGGTGGCAGTAAGGAAGTGAGAAAGATTCAAGGCACAAGAAGGTTTGCTGCACTGTCTCTGGCTTTGAAGATGGAGGCAGCTGTGTCCCAAGACAGAAGAACAACCACTAGAGGCTGTAAGCAACCTCTGCTGACAACCAGCAAGGAAATGGGAGCTTCAGACCAACAACCACAAGGAACTAAATTCTGCCAGCAACCTGAATGAGCCCAGAAGCATGTTCTACCCCAGAGCCTCTAGATAAGAATTCAGCCCGGCTCATGCTTCAATTTCAGCCTTGTGAGATTCTGAGTAGAGACCCTAGCTGTGCCATACTGGACCTCTGACCTTCAGAACTGTGAGCTACTAGATGTATTTTGTTTAAGCAGCTATGATTCTAGTCATTCATTACACAGCAATAGGAGACTACGTTAGTTAGCAAAGCATCGAGATGGCTAATAAGTTAATGAGAAGTATGAAAGGGGGCATATAATAGTGTTTTTATAGCATTACCACGTTAGTAAACTAACACTCTCCCTTTCCATAATAATCCTGGCTAGTCTGTATGGTTTTTTAAAAATTTGCTGCATGCCTCTACTCCACCCCAGAAGTAAGTACTAGATACAAGTCTTGCTAACAACAGGATTCCACCCTCCTGGCGATGCTGATAGGGCCAGGAGTAAGTTTATGACAAAAGTAGGGCAAACAAAAATTATCGGAAAGACTTGCGAACTCATGAGCCAGTAAGACTAGGCGAGCTTCTTTCCTGGTAGCTGGAGAAAGTCTACCTGGGAATGAAATAATCACAGAGGAAAACAAATCTGATAGATGGAAAAGGAACAGAAAACCATGATCTCTAGTTATACAAGAAGCCAGAACTACATTGAAATTTTCTGTTACACGAGCCCCCTTTAATTTTGCTTTAATTGCTTTAAATTTGGTTTCTACAATGTGCAACTAAAAATAAGTCCCAACTAGTATTCATGTTAAAATGAAGGAAGTTTGAGCCCCATACCATTCTCTGAGGTTGGGCTAGTCTTACATAATAGGTTGAATCCCTAAAACCATACCAGATACTGTGGAATGGACACACAGAGCCCTCATCTACTGGTCAGGAGGTACTCATGAATCTGCCACTAACTTGCATGTGATGTTGGGCTAGTTGCTTCTCTTCTTTTTTTTTTTTTAAGATTTTATTTATTTATTTGACAGACCGAGATCACAAGTAGGCAGAGAGGAAGGCAGAGGGCGAGGGAGGGAAGCAGGCTCCCCGCTGAGCAGAGATCCTGATGTGAGGCTCGATCCCAGGACCCTGGGATCATGACCTGAGCCGAAGGCAGAGGCTTTAACCCACTGAGCCACCCAGGTGCCCCACTTCTCTTCTTTTATTTATAAAATTGGGGTCTGGATTAGAACTGGCAGAGTTCTTGAAGACCGGCTAACACTGTGTGGTATGCATGACTCCCCAGATGCATACCTGCAGTCAAATTCTCGAATGGATACTGAACTCTGTATGTGAACATCTGAGAGTCAAAATCATTTTTTATACTCATTAATATGACAATTGTCCTTCATAGTTTCATGGTACCCAAAGATCTTTCATGGGTATGAAACTCTTTGCTTTAATTATCCTGTGAGCATTGCTCTCCATATCTCATGGAAGAAGTAACTGGTTCAGAGAGGTGAAGTGACTTTCTCAGGGTCACAGAACTGGTAAGTAGCAGAGCCAAGACAAAAGCTGAGAGAGCCCAGCTCCGTGGACCCTCCTTGTCTTCCACACTCCTTGACATTTTTCAGAATATTCAGTGAGTGTGGTTCTTCTGCATGTACCTGCACATCTCTGTTCCACACACTCACATTTGGGTTTGTGTATGATGAGCCTCTTGCATTGGCCTAGAAATGGCTGCCCATGAGAAGACTGTCAGTGCTACAGAACAAGTCTATAAGCATTTCTCCACAAAAAAAATTCGAACCAGCCAAAGTGTTACACTTGGTTTGGAAGAACCCTAATGAAGGATTGATTTGTATTCCTGAGACTGAGTCTTAACAAATTGAAAAAGAAGATGGAGTAGCAGATAAGAACCACCAATACACCTTTTATTCTAGTGTCTGGTTTGAAAGCCAGGTGGGTCTGAAGACTGCACCAAGAATGACATTCATTCAGGTACAGGCTGTGCTAAGGGAGATGGCTTCCCACTTGTGGGACTTGCCAGGGATGAAGACGTGAAGCAGATCTCCTGCTTCCAGAAGGACCCTGAGCCCAAGAGGAACAAGAAGGAGTGGGGTCACCCTACTCAGGTTATTCTCCCCAACTTTAGCATCTTATAAGCCACTCTCTTCTTGTCTGGAGCAGAAAGAGGAATAAGTGATATGTTAACCAAATTCATTCCAAGTGGAAGGAAATACCGTGAATAAAGAAAAAGCATTTCTTCTCAAAATAAACATAATTCTGTTACAAGCCTTTCCCTTTTCCTGGACTCTTCGTCAGGAGAAGGGCATTGTCTTTTGTGTTGCGATGTGCCATCTGCCCATCCATCCTTCCTTGGTTCCCAGTAGTGTCCAGGGATCCATTTAGAACAAATATGAAAGCTGAGTGTGCTCTGACACCTTCCCTTCCTTTTACTTTTTTTCCCTGTGAACAAGATACACCCGGAGAGTGACCCTTAACCTTCCTGCATAGAAAGTAACTTCCACTTCTTACGGCGCCTTTAATCTCTGTGCCATAGGCAGAGAAAACTTAAACAGCCATTTTCAGGTTTTATAAAGAAAAGCAGAATAAACTAGTCTGGGAAGGCTCTCTGCAGCAAGACCGAAATTCTCCTTATTCGGTACGAACATGAAGGAAAATTGCTCAGGGCAGAAGTTCCCTAAAACCTTACAACTCAAACTATGGTCCACGGACCAGCAGCATCCACCTCACCGGGGAGCCTGGTAAAAATGAAGAGTCTCAGGACTTGCCCTGACTCACCTGGAACCAAAACCTGCACTTGAACAAGGTCCCAGGTGTTTGGTGCACTCATTGCAACTTGAGAAGCACTGCCATGAAGTCCTTCCCGCCCAGGGCCCAGGAGAATCCAGTTGTGAATCCTTCAGTACAAATCCATTCCAACCTCCAGGAAAAAGACGGAAAAATACTATGTATTAGGAGAGAGTCACAGGGAACATGTATTTAGGGGTGTGTGTGCGGGGGGTACCTCTGGTCCTCCTCTCTCAGAGAAAGTTGGTTGTTTTCATAATGGTTGAGCAGGTCCTCTCATTCATTCATTTAGTTTTTGTTTGTTTTCAGAGATGACTCTGTGCAGCACACGTTGCAACAGTCTTGGTATACTCTGGTGGAAAAAAAAAAAAACCATCATCACCATGCACATGGGATTTATAGTCTGCTGGGAAAGATGTTTGTTTACTTTTGTATTTGCTTCAACTGTGGGAGGAAAAGAACAAGGGGCTAAGAAGAAACTATTCAGTTATAATGGTAGGAGCAAGATGACTTCAGGGCATTTTGGAGGAGAAATCATGCAAATCATCTGGATCAGGGACCAGTAAACTAGAGCTCATAGGCCACCTGCAGCTTGCCACTTGCTTTTGTAAATGAACTTTTAGTGGAACAAAGACCGTCTCAATTACTTATGTATTTATGACAACACTTGTGCTACAATGGCAAAGTTCAGTAGTTGTGACAGGGACCTTGTGGCTCTGCAATGTCTAAAATATTGACTCCCTGGCCCTTTAAGAATAAGTTTGCTCATCCTTTTAGGGTTTTTGTTTTGTTTTGTTTTGTTGTAAATGAGTGAAATAACACCCAGGCAGAGGAAGTTAATTCCCCATGATTACACAGCAAATGTATGCAGAGCAAGCATAGACCTCCCACTTCCCTGATCCTCTGAGCTCGAAGGGGCACTGGGAACATCTAGAACATGCTGCACCAGAGAGACAAGTGGAGCCAAGGAACCAGTATAGGCAGAGGCCCCGAGCAGCAAGCTGTGGACGTAGAAGCTGCCCTTTGGTGATTAGCAGAGACTATCCAAGGCCAGCTGAAGAGGAGTTCACTATGCACCAGGCAGGAGGCAGGAGCTCAAGCCCTGAGCTGATGGGCAGACAACCAACGAGAAATGGGGTGAAGAATTATGTAGCAAAGGTTCAAAAAGCACATAAACTGTATCTCCCTCCAGAAAACTCCATTTCTAAAAACCTGAAATGCCAATTTCAGCAGAATGAAAATGAGTGTTTGGAGGGGTGGTAGGGATGTTGGGGGACTGTGGGCCAGTGAATGTTACAGGCAAGGAGTAGAACAGATACAAAACCCAAAGCCAGCAAGGGCATGAAGTTACTAATAAACTATAAGAAATTCAATGTGGATTGTCCACTTTGCACATTTTATTTATTTATTTTTGCATAGCAATAAATTTTTATTAACATATATTATTTTGCCCCAGGAGTACAGGTCTGTGAATCATTACACATTTCACAACACTCACCATAGCGCATACTCTCCCCAGGGTCCATAACCCAACCACCCTATCCCTCTCCCCCGCACCTTCCAGCAACCCTCTGTTTTGTGAGATTAAGAGTCTCTCATGGTTTATCTCCCTCCCAATCGCATCTTGTTTTATTTTTTTCCCTCCCTGCCCACCAGGACCCCCCGCCCTGCCTCTCAAATTCTTCATATCAGAGAGTTCATATGATAATTGTCTTTCTCTGAGTTCACTTAGGATAATACCCCTTAGTTCCATTCATGTCATTGCAAATGGCAAGATTTTGTTTTTGATGGCTGCATAGTATTCCATTGTGTATATATACCACATCCTCTTTATTCATTCATCTGTTAGTGGACATGTAGGTTCTTTCAATAGTTCAACTATTGTGGACATTGCTGTTATAAAAATTCAGGTGCATGTGCCCTGTAAGATCCCTAGATTTGTATCTTTAGGGTAAATACCCAGTAGTGTGATTGCTGGGTCATGGGGTAGCTCTATTTTCAACTTTTTGAGGAACCTCCATGCTGTTTTCCAGAGTGGCTGCATCAGCTTGCATTCCCACCAACAGTGTAGGAGGGTTCCCCTTTCTCCGCATCCTCGTCAACATCTGGCCTTTCCTGACTTGTTAATTTTAGCCATTCTGACTGGTGTGAGATGGTATTTCACTGTGGTTTTGATTTCTATTTCCCTGATGCTGAGTGGTGTTGAGCACTTTTTCATGTGTCTGCTGGCCATCTGGATGTCTTCTTTGCAGAAATGTCTGTTCATGTCTTCTGCCCATTTCTTGATTGGGTTATTTGTTTTTTGGGTGTTGCGTTTGATAAGTTCTTTATAGATTTTGGATACTAGCACTTTATCTGATATGTCATTTTCGAATATTTTCTCCCATTCTGTCAGTTGTCTTTTGGTTTTGTTTCCTTTGTTTCCTTTGCTGTGCAAAAGCTTTTGATCTTAATGACATCCCAATAGTTCATTTTTGCCCTTGCTTTCTTGCCTTTGGCAATATTTCTAGGAATATGTAGCTGTTGCTGAGGTTGAAGAGGTTGCTGCCTATGTTCTCCTCAAGGATTTGGATGGATTCCTGTCTCACATTGAGGTCTTTCATCCATTTTGAGTCTATTTTTGTGTGTGGTATAAGGAAATGGTCCAGTTTCATTCTTCTTTATGTGGCTGACCATTTTCTCAACACTATTTGTTGAAGAGACTATCTTTTTTTCCATTGGACATTCTTTCCTGCTTTGTCAAAGATTAGTTGACCATAGAGTTGAGGGTCCATGTCTGGTCTCTCTATTCTGTTCCATTGATCTGTGTGTCTGTTTTTGTTTCAGTACCATACTGTCTTGATGATGACAGCTTTGTAATAGAGCTTGAAGTCTGGAATTGTGATGCCACAAACTTTGGTTTCCTTTTAAACATTCCTCTGGCTATTCGGGGTGTTTTCTGGTTCCATATAAATTTTAGGATTATTTGTTCCATTTCTTTGAAAAAAATGGATGGTATTTTGATAGGGATTGCATTAAATGTGTAGATTGGTTTAGTAGCATAGACATTTTCATAATATTTGTTCTTCCAATCATGAGCATGGAATGTATTTCCATTTCATTGTGTCTTCTTCAATTTCTTTCATGAGTACTTTATAGTTTTCTGAGTACAGATTCTCTGCCTCTTTGGTTAGGTTTATTCCTAGGTATCTTACAGCTTTGGGTACAATTGTAAATGGGATATACTCCTTAATTTCTCTTTCTTCTGTCTTACTGTTGGTATATAGAAATGCAACTGATTTCTGTGCATTGATTTTATATCCTCACACTTTACTGAATTCCTGTATGAGTTCTAGCAATTTTGGAGTGGAGTCTTTTGAACATAAAGTATCATATCATCTGCAAAGAGTGAGAGTTCGACTTCTTCATTGCCAATTCAGATGCCTTTTATTTCCTTTTGTTGTCTGATTGCTGAGGCTAGGACTTGTAGTACTATGTTGAATAGCAGTGGTGATAGTGAACATCCCTGCCATGTTCCTGATCTTACGGGGAAAGCTCTCAGTTTTTCCCCATTGAGAGTGATATTTACAGTGGGTTTTTCATAGATGGCTTTTATGATATTGAGGTTTATACCCTCTATCTCTACCGTGTGAAGAGTTTTGATTAAGAAAAGATGCTGTACTTTGTCAAATGCTTTTTCAGCATCTATTGTGAGTATCATATGGTTCTTCTTTTATTAATGTATTGCATTACATTGATTGATTTGCAGACGTTGAACCAAACTTGCAGCCCAGGAATAAATCCCACTTGGTCATGGTGAATAATCCTTTTAATGTACTTTTGGATCCTATTGGCTAGTGTTTTGGTGAGAATTTTCACATCTGTGTTCATCAAGGATGTTGGTCTGTAGTTCTCCTTTTTGATGGAGTCTTTGTCTGGTTTTGGGATCAAGGTAATGCTGGCCTCATAAAATGAGTTTGGAAGTTTTCCTTCCATCTCTATTTTTTGAAACAGTTTCTGAGAATAGGTATTAATTCTTCTTTAAATGTTTTGTAGAATTCCCCTGGGAAGCCATCTGGCCCTGAGCTCTTGTCTTTTGAGAGATTTTTGATGACTGCTTCAATCTCCTTATTGGTTATGTGTCTGTTCAGGTTTTCTATTTCTTCCTGGTTCAGTTTTGGTAGCTTATATGTCTCTAGGAATGCATCCATTTTTTCCAGATTGTCAAATTTGCTCATAATATGTTCTTATGATTGTTTATATTTCTTTGATGTTGGTTGTGATCTCTCCTCTTTCATTCATGATTTTATTAATTTGGGTCCTTTCTGTTTTCTTTTTGATAAGTCTGGCCAGGGGTTTATCAATCTTATTAATTCTTTCAAAGAACCAGCTCCTACTTTCATTGATTTATTCTACTGTTCCTTTGGTTTCTATTTCATTGATTTCTTCTCTCATCTTTACTATTTCTCTTCTCCTGCTGGGTTTAGGCTTTCTTTGCTGTTCTTTCTCCAGCTCCTTTAAGTGTAGGGTTAGGTTGTGTACTTGAGCTCTTTCTTGTTTCTTGAGAAAGGCTTCTATATACTTGCCTTTCAGCACCTCTTTTGCTTTGTCCCAAAGATTTTGAATAGTTGTGTTTTCATTTTCATTTGTTTCCATGAATTTTTTCAATACTTCTTTAAGTTCCTGGTTGACCTGTTCATTCTTTAGGAAGATGCTCCTTAGCCTCCATGCATATGAGTTCTTTCCAAGTTTCCTGTTGTGATTGAGTTCTAGTTTCAAAGCATTATGGTCTGAAAATATGCAGGGAATTGTCCCAGTCTTTTGGTAATGGTTGAGACCTGATTTGTGACCCAGGATGCGATCTATTCTGGAGAATGTTCCATGAGCACTATAGTATTCTAGTGTATTCTGTTATTTTGTGATGGGATGGGAATGGGAGTACACTAGCGTATTCTGTTGTTTTGTGATGGAATGTTCTGAATGTATCTGTGATGTCCATCTCGTCCAGTGTGTCATTTAAAGCTTTTATTTCCTTGTTGATCTTTTGCTAGATGATCTGTCCATTTCAGTGAGGGGGGGGGTTAAAGTCCCCTACTATTATTGTATTATTGTTGATGTGTTTCTTTGATTTTGTTATTATAATTTTTTTATATAATAAATTTTGTTTGCTTGTTTTTGTTTTTGTTTTTTATCCATTCTGCTACCCTGTGTCTTTTGACTGGGACATTTAGACCATTTACATTCAGGGTAACTATTGAAAGATATGAATTTAATGCCATGGTATTGCCTGTAAGATGACTGTTACTGTATACTGTCTCTGTTCCTTTCTGGTCTGTTACTTTTATGTTTCCTCTTTGCTTAGAGGACCCCTTTCAATATTTCCTGTAGAGCTCGTTTGTTGTTTGCAAATTCTTTTAGTTTTTGTTTATCCTGGAAGCTTTTTATCTCTCCTTCTATTTTCAGTGACACCCTAGCTGGATATTTTATTCTTGACTCCATATTTTTCTCATTAGTGCTCTGAATATATCATGCCAGTCCTTTCTGGCCTGCCAGATCCCTGTGGATAGGTTCTGCTGCCAATCTAATATTTGTACCATTTTATGTTACAGACCTCTCATCCCTAGCTGCTTTCAGGATTTTTTCTTTGTCACTGAGACTTGTAAGTTTTACTATTAGATGATGGGGTACGGGCCTATTTTTATTGATTTTGAGCAGGGTTCTCTGTGCCTCCTGGATTTTGATTCTTGTTCCCTTTGCCAAATTGGGGAAATTCACTGCTATAATTTGCTCCAATACACTTTCTGCCCCCTTCTCCTCTTCTTCTTCTGGGATCCCAATTATTCTAATATTGTTTCATCTTATGGTTGCACCTTCTCTCGAATTCTCTCCTTGTTGTCCAGTACTTGTTTGTCTCTCTTTTGCTCAACTTCTATATTCTCCATTATTTGGTCCTCTATATCATTAATTCTTTCTTCTGCCTCATTTATCCTAGCAGTAAGAGCCTCTATTTTTGATTGCACCTCATTAATAGCTTTTTTTTATTTCAACTTGGTTAGATTTTAGTTCTCTTATTTCTCCAGAAAGCAATTCCCTAGTATCTTCCATGCTTTTTTCAAGCCCAGCTAGCACCTTGATAATTGTCATTACGAACTCTAGTTCTGACATTTACTAGTGTCCATATTGATTAGGTCCCTAGCCATCGGTACTCATCAGTACTGCCTCTTGTTCTTTTTTTTTTTTTTTTTTTTTTTTTTGGTTAGTTTTTCTGCCTTGTCATTTTATCCAGATAAGAATAGATTAATGAGAGAATAAAATATTAAAAGGGTAGCAGCAACCCCAGAAAAATATACACTAACTAAATCATAAGAGACCCAGAACCAGGGGGAGAAGAAAGAGGGAAAAAAAGAAATATATATATTCAATTGGTGAATAGAACAGAGCCACACACTTGATTTTGGGATGTATTTTGGTTTGTAAAAGTAAGGGTAAAAATGATGAAAGTATGGAATATGACTGTAAAGATGAATTTTAAAAGATCCTTAAAAAGGAATTGATAAGAAGCTGGTTGAAAAAAGAAAAAAAAAAAGAAAGAAAGAATGTGATCAGGCTGGAGACTAGAACAAAGCCATGTGCTCTATTTTGGCTATATTTTGATGTATTAGAAGAAACAGGACCCCAAAATTTTAAAGAAAAAAATATTTTTACAAAAAATAAGGTTAAATACAATGAGGAGGCACAATATGACTATAACAATGAAAATTTTAAAAGATTTTAGAAAAGGCATTGATAAGATAAAATAGTTTTTATAAAGTTAACATAAGAAAGTGGAAAAAATTTTTTAAATAGAATAAGGAAAAAAAATTTAAAACATTTAACTTTGAAAGACTAAAGGATCATGGGAAAAAAGCCATGAATTCTATGTGTTGCTTTCCCCCAGCTCTGGAGTTCCACATTTCTCAGTAATCGATGAACTTAGTCTTGTCTGGATGTTCTTGCTGATCTTCTGGGGGAAGAAGCCTGTTGCTGTGATTCTCAAATGTCTTTGCCTGAGGCAGAATTGCCCCATCCTTGCCAGGGGCCAGGCTAAGTAATCTGCTCAGGTTCCCTCTTGGGAGCTTTTGTTCCCTGAACCATTTCTATACAGCTTGGAGGATGGGAATGAAAATGATAGCCTCCCAGTCTCTCACCCAGAGAGGCTGAGAGCTTGGGGCCCACTCCTCAGTCCACCCTCAGAGAAAAGCAGTAAATACCTCCCATCTCCCTGGTCTCTGGCCCCCCTCAGAGCTCACCCAGCCTGTGACCAAGTGTTTCTATCTCTGGTGCACAACCCTGTTTGGGCTGTGCCCAAACCTAGCAGATTCCTGTAATACACTCCCACGCTGCTTCTCCCAGAGGAGGAAGTTGAGTTTCCCTGGATCTACCACTTGTAGGGTCCCTGCTCAAAGAGCAGGGGCCTGAATGTGCCTTGGATCATAGTTTAAGGTAACCCCAAGCTGAGAGCTGGTCCTTGGTTCTGTCTCCACAGTTGGCTTCCCTAGTCTGATACCTGGGACCTCTGCCACACTCAGACACCCCTGGCTTTTTTGTGAGCCCACGGGTCCTGAGACCACACTGACTCCGCAAGGGCTCCATCCCTCACTTAGCCTCTAGAGTGACGTCCCTCAGTGAAGCAGACTTCTAAAAGTTCTGATTTTGTGCTCCACTGCTCTATCACTTGAGGAAGCTGGCCCCTCTCCCCACAGTCTTTCTTCCCATTTGTTGACTCAGATTCACTTCTCTGCACACCCTACCTTCCAGAAAGTGGTCAATTTTCTTTTCCTAGAATTCTTCTATCTTCTCTTCTGTTGAGTTTGTAGGTGTTCATAATGGTTTGATATCTAGCTGAACTCCTGGGACCTTAGGTACTCTTCTGCCATCTGCTCCTTCCTCCCAAGTTTGGACATTTTCTGAACCTGACCTCACACTGGGTAAGACCACCTCCCTGGTCATCCCCAAAATAAAGTCTTTACTGGGGCTTTTGAGCCACATGTATTGAGCAAAATCCTCCTACATACAGAAAGAGGTGCTAATTCATTGTTCTGGCTCATGCTTAGAACAAAACAAAACCAAACAAATTTTAAAAACCCAGATATTCTTAATGCTAGCCATCTGATACCATCAGGTTCTGGTTCTGAGGAGCATTATGTTTGCCTATGTCTTCAGTGAAGAGAATTTACTAGAATTAATATTGGTGTCATTAGAATTAAGCCACAATCCTCAATGTATATTGATTGATCTCAGTCATATTCAGATAGATTTATGGTGACTAATGGGGGAAAGGTGTTTTTGTTTTTGTTTTCCTGTGAAGTCCAGTTAGATATGCTTTAAAGTAGAGAAAATAAAGGCATTAAGTTCATTCTTCAGCTTGTCAAAGAGGTCCAGCAATTACTTTCAAAAAGAAACAAACTCAATGCAATGCTGACTTTCCATTTGGCTGTTTGTTGGTTTCTTACTCTTCCTGTGATGTGCTTGAATCTCATCCTTAGGGGCAAGCCACTCTGCTCCTGGATTAAGGGATTATGCTGAAACTTATATTCACTATAATTATTTGGGATTTTTTTCTGCCTAATATTCTCATTTGAACAAAAGCTTAAGACTAGAAGTCTCATTTATTACAATGATTCCTCTATAACAGGAAAAAATATGGAATTTAAACACAACTCTCTTCTGAAAGCCATGCCACTGGCTCATCCATAGAAATGTTCACTGAGTATACTGAAATGTCAAAAGCAAACCTGTTATGGAATCCAGTAGCTATGTCTGACATGGTCTGGAAAAATTTCCAATGTAGCAGATGGAGGGATCCAAGGCTGAGATTTAACTATTTTCCCCAAAAGTTTAATTTCCATGGATTGATTTCATAAAAAGCAATTTTCATGATGATATTTAGGTGGTCATAATTGAAAGAGAAATTTCTCTCCCTGAGAGGGTCTCTGAGGATAGATGCCTTTGACATTGATGCATCTCCCTCTTGGCCAGAAGCCACAGAGATGGGTCCCCCCTCACATTAGATCATTAATTGTTCTTCTCCAGGTCTGCACATTCTAAGCTGAGAACCAAGGCAATTATGCAATTAAGTCAAGCAAAAAAATGATGCTCGTGCTCCAATGAGCCACAATTTTAGTTGACAGTTGCTTTGACTTGACTTGTCCTGATAATTGCTTCAAGTCCTCCATGACCCTCCAACAGAATGTGTGAGCTCCTTTAGAGAGTGTGTGATTTGCAGAGGAAAGAGCCACCAACTTCTTATGAAAAAGTGGGGAAAGGATACTGATCTCCTTTGTTTAAATCAAACATAATCTGTGTTAGTTGGGATTTGCCCAGAAGCTGTCCCTGAGACAAGAACCCAAATGAAATGGTTTATCCTAGAAGTGATTCCAGGAACCATTGGTAGAGGGGTTGGAAAATAAGACTACAAATTACCTCTGCAGGTAACGAGCTTAGTCCTACAGGACAAAACTGAGAACCAATTAGAACTCTGCTTAGAATTCCCATTTGAGGTTAGATACACAGACTCCTAACAGTCATTGTTCAGCACCTTAACCAAGAGCATTAACTCTTCAGCACTTGGGACTGATTGAGCTCCAACTTGCAGGGAAAGCCATCGAACAAAGAGGGGCAAATGTTAGCTTAGAATTGTGGCCAGCAGACACTGCAAAGATAGATCCCACAGGGATATGTAGAGGGCACCAACTATACTTCCAGTCCTTACCAAGCCAAAAGACCTCAATTTTTGCCATTCCAGAGCTGGTTCCACCTTTCTTCTTTTCTCTGCTTTCAGAACAATTCCAGATATTTGGACATGATCTTGATGAGCCTTCGCCTTGCTTTTCTTCTGAAGAATGTAAGTCCCCAGCAGACATGTACATGACTTTTCAGTCTATTTGCAAAACTCCAGGTGTTAGAGACATTTCATATAAAATAGCCCGATGATATATTATATTAGTTTTATGAGCCTTCTTATAAAAGTAATTCTGTAATGTTATCTGTTTTTGCTCTCAGAGACCTTTCTTTCTTTTAAAAAGAAAAAAAATTAAAACTTTAAAACTCAAAAGATTCCACTGTAGCTGGTCTTTTTGGCCAGCCTGTGGCCCAAGGTAGTATAATTCTGGCCAGACTATTTTCTTTGGTAGGCTACACACATAGCCAGGCCAAGCCAAAGCAACATTTGTTTGTTTAACACTTAATGTGTATCATAATGACATAAGGTAAGTACTTGTAAACCACATACTGTGTAACTTGCTCTAAGTCAATTTTTCTTCTTTGCCTATGGTATTATTTGCAAATACAGCCAGTAAAGAGATGGACAGAGAGGTAACAATGGGTTTGTGGGATAGAAAGCATAATCCATTTTCAGCATATTGCCTCATGGAACATTCTTAGAAAACCTATGTACATAGAACTCAGGAATTGTCCCTAAAAATATTTACAATGAGATCTATATTCCTCAATTATAACTTCCTTAAAAAAAGAATACTTAATAATATTAGATTTATCTAAATGTCATGTACACAGTAATTTAGGGTAATCTTTTGGCTCTATGAAAGGAAGTCCACATGTATAGATAGATACCCAGAAGAGAGTTTGTAAGGGAGTAGCCCTTGTACATCATTCTTATTAACTATCTTGCTTATCTCCTCTGTTGAGCCCTTCCTGTAATGTTCTGTGTTCTGAGAGCCTTCACTAGCTCCCCTGGATAGAATGAGTTGTTTTTCTGATTCTCCCCACCCCTGCTTGCCTACTGCCTCCACTCTGTATGGTATTGACCTATTTTACATCCTACATGGTGAATTTTTCAAAGCAAGGATAGTGTCTCATTCAAAATGAGAATTTAAAATTCTCCTTTTGCCTAGGATAGTGACTAAGACATAATAGGTTATCAGAAAATGTTTGTTAAGTTGACCTGAGGAAGATCCTTCTTTATTTGGATACAGAATATCTTAAAAAAAAAAAAATCTACATCAAATATCACAATTAGTGGTGAATTATTTAAAGCTTTCCCTTGAGACTGAGAACCAAACAAGAATACCTACTATTGTCAGATCTTTTACCGTCACGTTACATGTCCCAACCAGTTCAATAAGGAAAGGAAAAGAAAATTTAAAATATAAGGATAAGAAAGGAAGAATACAACTATCATTAGCAGAAAACATTATTGGGAAGTAAAAATCTAAAAGAGTCTATAAACAAACTATAGGAGCTAATAACTGAATTAAACAAAGTTGCCAAATAAATATAAAGCCAATATGCAAAAACTGGTTGTGCTTCTACATACCAGCAACAAATATTAGAAAATGAGGATTTTCTAGAAAGCACCAAAATGCACCAGAATTTTCTAGATTTCCAGATTTTCTAGAATGCACCAGAATGCACTTGCAATAGCATCACATACATTAAATATTAGGGGGGGAATCTAACAAAAGATGTACAAGACTTCTACTCAACAAAGTGTAAAACATCACTGAAGGAAATTAAAGAATGTGGTCTCCCCCCCACCCCCCGTCCCCATGCTTTCCATGTTTGTGGAAGTACAGAGTACATAGTGTCCTGGGAGTTGAGTGGCCAGGAGGGAATCGCAGAAGAAACTGGAGACCAGCTCATGTACACCTGTGTAGTCTTAGTTATCATCTGCTGTGTAACAAACCACCCCACACTTTGTGGCTTAAAACAACATTCAGTTGCTTGTAGGTCTGCAGTTTGGGCAGGGCTCAGCAAGGATAGCTCGTCTCTGCTCCATGTTGTATCAGCTGGAGTGGCTGGACAGGGTGCCGGGAAATTTCAAGGTGACTCTGATACATGGCAGCTAAGTTGGTGCTGGGTGTTGGCTGAGAGCTCAACAAAAGTGTATGCCTCCCTTTGCGCAGCTTGGACTCTCTTCTGGAGTGGCAACTGGGCCCCCAGAGAAAGGGTCTTCTACAGGGTAGAAGTGCATGGTGTTTGTTATGACCTAGTCTCCAACATCACACAGTGTTGCTGGGACCACACCGTGTTGACCCAGGTAGTCATAAAGTGCCGCCAGTTTCAAGAGGAGACACAGCAAGGTTCCAGAAGAACATGTGGGGCAAGAGATGTTTTTGTGGCCACGTTAGAAAATGAAATCTGCCACATAGACCATGGTCTGCTTCCTGGAGTTGCTCTTTTACTATAGGGATTTGAGCAGAAGGGTGACTTGACCTGACATGGGATGTATTTTGCCTTCTTATTTTATCTTACATTTTTATGTGGGCTTTGATACCACAGGTATGATTTTGTCCCAGGACTAAAACACATGGGTAACTGCATATATATCTGTGACCCTATGAAATTCGAGTGCCAGCAAATTAGAGAATATCATTAAATGTTAGGATCCTTTGGGTTTTGGTGTGGTCCTGTCCAGCTCCCAGACCTGGGCAGATTTGCCTAAGAGCCTCAGCAGTTCCATACACACAGGCATCTGCACGTGCCAGGGAAGGGAGAAGAGACCAGTTTTCTCAGGCTGGCACCCTGGCTTCCTGTGTGGACCCAGACTGTCCAGAAAGACAGCTGCTCCATCGAGGGAAGATCTGTTGGAATGTGTCTTGACTCATAAGTTCTTCCCCTCTTGCTTTGGAGAGGTTTCCTAGTCCCTACACAGAGGTAGATGGAGTCTTTGGATAAGGTGAGTGAAGGGAGACACTGCCTCTACTTTCTGTCCTCTCAGAGACTGGGGAAAAGACAAAAGAGTGAAGTAGGTCATAGATACTAGAAAACAGGAGCTCCAGAGATGGAATTTCTAGGGGGAAACTCACCAACTTGGATGAAATATTCTCTATATTACTTTCCCAGGTCAGTATGGCATCATAGAGAAATCAGCAGCAGGGCTGTATGAAAAAACTGCAATTGAATCTTAACCTCCAGCCTCCATTAGCTGTGCGCTGGTGGACCTGTAATGAAGTCACGCCTCAGTCTGTCCATTAAAAAATTAAAGATAAGAATAGCTACCAAAGAGCATTTTTGAGGATTAAGTGAAATCACATAGGCAATACCCCTAGTATAGTGGCAGCCACAGAGGTCCCTGAAAATACGAGTCACTTCCACTCTTGCTGTTGCTTATATCCATCCTTCCATTCCAAACTCTGGCCTGGCATAGAGAGCTAAGATCATGCATGAGGATTTTGTCTAGAAATGACGTAAAATGCATAAAGGGAGACTCACTGAAGCTCCACCATCTTCTCATGGGATTAAGTAAACGTGGCAGGTATTTTGAGTTATTTAGTAATTATGAGTGGGGAAGGTAGTGGAAGGGAGGAAAAGGAGCTCACTTCATTTGACTAGTAGCAATTGTAAGCACTCATTTGATTTTGAAAACAAAAGAAAAACATAAAGGAAAAGTGGATGGATTGATTCCACATATAGCCAAATAAATGCATATTTTAATAGACTCTGATAAACTGGAAGTTAGAGGTTTGGGGTTTTGTTTTGTTTTGTTTTTAATCTAATAATACTCTATACCTAAGTATATTGTTTGGTTCAATACAGTGATCACCACTGTCATTGTCAAGAAGCACTTGTTCTATCTCAATATGCCTGCAGCCCAGCTTAGAATTAGGTGCCTGTGGTTGCCATTTTGTTGGTAACATTCTAGATGGACAATACTTGCAGATTCAGACTTACAGAGGAAGGCTCAGTGGTGTGCCTGACCCAGCTCAAACCAGCTCATGAGAGCAGATTGTGCAATGTCTTCCTAACTCTTCATTCCTTGTCATGCTTCACTTTAGTAACGTAGAATCATGGGCCATGCTGGAGTGTTTACATCACGGAAACTGGCAGAAGTCACAAGTCAGTATGTATGCCCTCCGCTGGGTCAAGGCTAGTTACTAAATATCTACTAGGACATCACTGGACAGAAAATAGAATGAAACTTTAAACAGCTTCATTAAAAGGCAAAGAAACTATATTACATATAAGATTTTTTTCTTTAAATAGGCAAACATGATTAATGTACTTGAAGCTATAGAAATATCTCAACTTAGAACTTATATTTCAAGTCCCAAAGGAGTAAAATGACTAACACCCATTTAATTTAAGAAAGAATTTCATTGGTCTTGGATTCACTGAAAGGGGGATTTTTAAAGAATTGATTTTTGTTTTACAGTTCAATAAAATTTTATTAATTTAATTAGTTCCTATCAATTTTTAAATAAGCAATGGCTTAGATTAAATTTTCGTGCTTTCTCTCCCCCTCTCTTCCCCCACCCTCTCTCCTTTTTAAACCTAGCTTCCTCTGAGCATATTAATCGACCTAGACCGTCATTTTGTGGGTAGAACACTCTGGATGTTTGTAAATCAAGCAAAAGTTTCGGGCCAGGGTTTTGAGGTGCTGTTTCCATTAGGATGTATGCTTATGCAATCTACAAACCAGGAGAGAGAATTTGGGTAGATGCAGGACAATGGTTCTGTTTGTGGTAGGGGTTATTCTAAGCC
The DNA here is from genome assembly GCF_009829155.1 of Mustela erminea. Classification (NCBI taxonomy): domain Eukaryota; kingdom Metazoa; phylum Chordata; class Mammalia; order Carnivora; family Mustelidae; genus Mustela; species Mustela erminea. The sequence continues at coordinate 53,087,038 of NC_045632.1, read as the reverse complement.
ATTTGTGCTGGGCCTCATATTCAGAAAGTTGATTTAAGAGCGGGAGTGGTATCAGCTGGCCCTGGGATGGTCCGAGCTCATCTTCTAGTGCACGTGGGCAGAGAGAGCAAGGGAAGAGACAGAATCATGCAGTGCGATCATAAGAGGAGCAAGTGGGAAGATGAAGGGCTCACTGTTCACAGTTCTTTTACGGGAAGATGAGTAACTTCGGGTCGGATTGAAATCACAGTCCACAGAAACTAGAAAAAGGAAGAAAGAGGTAGCAAGACTGGAGTTAAATTCTGAGGAATGAGAATCCAAGTGTGATAAAGCCTTTCTCTAAATGTTTTCATCCACCTTCTAGTCCCGTATGATGCTTTCCAAAACCAAGGATTTGCAATCAAATAGTTTTGCAACTTCATGGTAGCATACTCTACCCCCTCTTGGAAATGTGTAATGGGCATTGGCATATTTAAAGCTCTGGCAAGTATTGCAGTTAATAAAGACATTTAGTTTTGTGGAACTAACTCCTTTGAGCACGGAACACATTTTGGGCGTCACCGTGTGTGCATTCTGCAGAACCACATGCTGCAGAAGATCAGTCTGAGTTGTACTGCGGCAGAAAGAGCTGGGACTCTGGTCAAACACCCCAGACCCAAATTCCGGAGCTAAGGTCTGTAAAACACCAGGCACCTAACAGACCCTCAATACATAGTGGCCTGAATTCTCCCAGGCCAGAGGCAGGTGTAATTGTGAAAGAGGGGCTGTCTTTGCAGGGGACGCAGGCAGGTTGCTTGCTTTCTGCAGGGTTACGTGTGTGACGTGAGGATGTGAGAAGATCAGAGAAATTTGAGGAGTCCAATAACCTGACATCCCTTCCCTAATCTCCTGTCTCCTTGGCTTGAACTTTTGGCGTGAACTTGAGTTCAAGCTTCATGTTCCTCAACAAGAACTAAGTTAGTCCATGTCTGGGGTTCATGGGCTCAGAAAATCAAATTTGGAGCTAAATATGTACTCAGGAGTAATGTCCTGGGTTTCTTAAAGGCAGAATCTGTTGTTGAGTATCTGTTTTCTTCCATTTCAAGCAATCTGCAAGGGAAGAGTGGTATCTTTTGGAGGCTCCCAAGATGCAAAACAGAGGAATAAAGTAAATAATGTTTATAAAATCCTGGGTATAAACAGGAGGGCTCTGGAGGACAGGGAGGGGCTATTTGCACTGTGATGATCATCAAGACTTCTTGGATAGTTTTTACCTTCCTGCTTTTCTCCAGGGATGTGATACCCTCGGGGAAATGCACCATGGAATTTGCATATAGCCAGTCTTTTCTAGCTCTGCCGTCATTTTTAACACAGCCCTAAATTGGCTGAGTCATAAGAAGAGGGTGGGTTCACATATCCATTTCTAAAATATTTGCCGTGCCAGGCATTGTGCTAGCTACTGGGAGTACAAAGAAGAAGACGGGGCTGCCCCCTCCCTGAAATCACTCATGGTCTGGGCGGGGAAACAGATGTACATACTAACTGATCATTAAGCCACAAAACAGTGAATGCTGGGATAATCCATGAAAAGTGCTTAGAATACTGTCTGAGCACATGATAAGGGCTCAATACATCTTGATTACTATTATGATCGATATAATTATTATTATTAAACAGGCAGGTTGCAGTGGGAACATCGAGGAGTATGTGTGTTAGACTGGGGTGGTAGTGGAGGGGGGTACTGGCTCATTTTGCCCGGAAGCTCAGAGGAAGCTCACAGAGAGAAGGTAATACTTGTCTTGAAAAGATAAGAATGTGGCCGTGTTCAGGAGAGGGAAAACATATCCCTCTGGTCAGAGAAATATGTGCAAAAGCCTTGACATGAATATCCATGCATATTGAGATAGCTGCAAATATTTTAGCATGACTGAGTCATGAGGGTGTATGTGTGTGTGTGTGTGTGTGTGTGTGTGGTCAGAGACAAAAATGGGAAGATGAGAGGGGAAGAGTGAGCTTGAGCTTGAAAAAATGATTACTTTTCTTTTTTCAAAATTTGGATTAAACCTGTTTACAATAGGAACATAGCTATTGTTTTTTTAAGAAATGTAAATTAAAATAATTAACTGTAATTGATAGTGTAATGCATATTTCAAAGTTGCTAGGAGAGGAAATCTTAAAAGTTCTCATCATAAGGAAAACATTTTATAACCGTATGGTGACAGGTGTTAACTAGACTTACCGTGGTGATCATTTTGCAACATACATAGATACTGAAACATTATGTTATACTCAGAACTGATGGAATGGTATAATGTCAATTATAATTTAGAGAAAAAAATTAAAAGCTCTTTAAACAACTGATTCCAATTTGGGGAGTCTATCCTCATAAAGCAGAATTGTTTATATCAAAACAGTAGAAAAACATCTGAATCAAGAGGAATTGTGAAGTAAACTTTGATATGTCTCTCTGATTCCATTAGGTAACGTATTCAGATTGTTATTAAAGAACGGATTGAATAGTTTGGGAAAATGCAAAAAATGTAGCATCAAGTGAACAAAGTCTAGAAATAAAAAGGGGCTCTAAAAGAGAAACTGAACTCTGTTACAAAAGGTGCTTTAGCTGGAAGGTTAGAAGGCAGTGTTTTGAAAGGTTAAAGTTGTTATTTGCGGGGAGAGGAGGTTTTCTTTTCTGTATTTATTCCAAGCAGGGAAGAAAGGGGGGCGATTGGGTTCTTGTGCCCCAATGCAGAAAACAGCAGATCGAGCCTCTTCAAAGCTGCCTTGTTCGTGACATGCTTCCTCAAGCTGGGGGACACTGTGCCGTGCCTCTGGGGTTCACAGTAGAGCTGAGAGATAAGCCTCTGTGGGCAGGTGGGTGGGCCAGTATCCCACAACTAACTGCACACAGAGTGAGCCTGCATCGTCTCCACAGATGCTGTAAGAGTTCTAGGGGGAGAGATCAGCATGGCCAGAGTAAGGGAAAAACTTCTTACAGAGGGCAGGACCCAAGCTGGCCCTTGAAGTGTGTAAAGGTTTAGATGCATAAGAGGAAGGAAGCTTCACCTGAAACCACTTGTCTTTTCTAGCTCTTTAATTAGTAAACCCTTTCTTGAAGATCTGCCACCCACTGGTGCCTTATCTAAATGTTGAGGCCTCTTTGTGGGAAGTGAGCTAGACTGAACCAGTGGCTCCTTGGTGGCATGATTGTAACTGCCAAGTCCCGAGCACTTGCCTAGCACTTTACCTGCCTGGTCCCATTCACACCTTCCAGAGCCCTATCATCCTATCATAAACTGAGGTTCTTACTGATTGGAAAACTGAGGCTTGGCGAGCTCCCCCAAGGCGACGCCTAAGCGGTAGAGGCGTAACTGGTTCCAGGCCAGTGCGGCTCCAGAGTCTGTGAGCGCAAGCAGTGGACGCTTTCCACCGCATGGGTCTTCCTTTGTGACCAGGAGCACTGTGCCTCCCCACCTGGTGTCTCACCTGTCCTTGTTGTATCTGGGAGAGAAGCAGGACCCCAGCATGATCTCCGTTTTCGGAATGGCAGCGTCGAGTTACTGAGATCGGTCCTTCCATTCTCTCAACCAGTACCGGAGCATCTGTGGAACGAGCGCAATGTGCCAGATGCTGTGCTGGGGCTGGGGGTGTCCGTGCGCAGGGATGCTCCTGGGCTGGAAGCCACAATGGGCTCCTGGGCTCTGCAGTGTGTGAGGCGGGGACGGGGGTGTGGGGGGGAACCAGAGTCCCTAGTCTCAGCCTGGCGCCAAGTCCTCCACTCTCCGAGGTGATTAGTGTGCGAGCCTTTATCTCAGGGGAGAGACCTCGGAGCAAGCTGTGTGACGGTGGGCCAGTCCCTTCCTCCCTCTGGGGCTCCTTCTCCCACCAAACCATGGTGAGGCTAAATTCAGTGATTTCCATAGTCTCTCCATTCTCACACATGATTCTACTCCCCACTTTAAAAAAATAAGTTTCCTTGTAACACAGAGGCAGGTTGAATTACACATCTGGAACAGAGTGAGAGAAGCCGTGTTCTGTGTACATGCAGTTCAAAAACAGTACCCTGGGAAGTCAGAATTCTGTCAGGATGCCGGTTGCCCTTGGTACGGGGGTGACTGGGAGAGAGCAGGAGGATGCTTCCAAGGGTTTGGTTGTGTCCTGGGTCTGGATCTGAGTGCTGATCCCACGGGCATGTTCACTTGTGGCACTTTGCTCACTTGTACACTCATGAATTTGGGTCCTTTATGGCTTAAGTACTGCTCAGCAGGGAGCCTGCTTCCCCCTCTCTGTCTCTGCCTGCCTCTCTGCCTACTTGTAATCTCTCTCTCTGTGTCAAATAAAAAATTAAATCATATATGTATGATTTAATTTATTAAACTATTAAATTTATTTAATTTATTAAATTAACTATTGAATTTATTAATATATATGATTTTTATACACACACACACATTCAAAGAGTATCAAAAGAGAGTGATAGGGTCGGGTGGGAAGTGTTCCTGAGGGATTTCCAGCTAGAGGGCAGGGGCTCCAGACTGGCTCTGTGACTGCAGCAAGTCACCTCCCCTCTCTGAGTGGTCACTCAGGGCAATAACCTCATTTTCCAGATGATCCCAGAGAGTCCATTCAATGGGCACTGCCTGGATTTCCCCAGCCCTGAGCTTGGACGGAGCAAAGCACTGTGCTGGAAGTAGGCGCCTGATCTCTGGGAAGGAGAAAGCTATCCGGAGCATTCAACAGGTGGCAGTCTTCCCTCAGCCTCGGCGAGTTCCTGGCGCAGCGGGGCAGCTTGTATCCCGCAGTGTTAGCCAGGACGCTAATCTCCAGGGGCAGGTCTCTCTGCTCCGCGGATTAGGTCTGTTATACCCCGAGTCCCAGCTCACATACTCTGCTCCTGGTCATTCTACTTGGGGCTTCTGGGATCCCAGGAGGAGCCCAGGACTGGTGTCCTTCAGTCCCTGTGGGACCACTCCCACAACCCCTCTGCCGGGTGCACCCTGGGGGTCCCATGACTCCAGCAGGGAGGGTCCTCCTTCTGCGGGGCTGTCCTTGAAAATAACAGAAAGAGAAATTTCTGGGAACCTGGGTGACTGCTCCAACAGAGAAGGGAACATGAATATTTCATTAAGGTGGTTCAAGCTATTAAACAACATTACAAAACCAAGTGTGTTGGCAGGAATCTGAGAAGCACATTTACATGGGTACAAATAGTGTGAAAAGAGGCCCAGCAAGGAGACGGCCTCAGGGAAAGCCCCCTGCAGGTCTGCCCAAAGTGCCTTCCACTGTGCCTGTACCCCGACTCCAGACACATTCCCAAGGGGGCAGTGGGAGAGGGAGCTCAGGGACGGCTGGACCCCCCAGCACAAGGGCTTCCAGTGCTCCCAGGGACTTTAATCCTCAAGACTGAGTACTTCTGGAGGATGGGGAACTCGCAGACATCACTTTCCTGTTCTGAGGGACCCAAGAGGCTGGGAGAGGCTTAGAACCCACAGCTGCTCCCAGAGACTGCCCTAGAGTCATGGACGTCTGTGCCTCAGGAAGTCAAGCCTGGAAAAATAGGGTGAGATGTTTGTCACAGTGCAGGTGGGATCCAGTATGGGGGCCCGTGACACACTCTGAACCACCAGTGGACTGGCTGTTTCTCTGTTTTCCTTTGGCTGAACCACAAGAACACACAAAGGCCTTTTTGTGTAACTTTCACCTCGCATGTTGAGAAGTCTTTACATCTCTTGTATCTCCCCCTTCCTACAACGCAAGGCTACTTCTATAGAGACTGCTTTTGTGTTGTTTCTGTACAAAATGACAACACAGGGCGCCTGGGTGGCTCAGTGGGTTAAGCCGCTGCCTTTGGCTCAGGTCATGATCTCAGGGTCCTGGGATCGAGTCCCTCATCGGGCTCTCAGCTCAGCAGGGAGCCTGCTTCCTCCTCTCTCTCTCTCTGCCTGCCTCTCTGCCTACTTGTGATCTCTCTCTGTCAAATAAATAAATAAAATCTTTAAAAAAAAAAAAAACCAACACAAATACACGCAATGAACTTA